>NW_026947506.1:36393747-37593747 GCF_034190915.1 Cavia porcellus | reverse complement strand
TGGTCTTGTAGTCCTGGACCATCTGGAAGACCAGCTCTTTGAGCCGATGTTCATTCTTGTGCAGCGTCTTGACTGTCTCCATGTGTCCTTTCTGCTCACCATCCAGCTCTGTTTCTATCTCAGTCTGAGAGAGGAAGAAAGTGATGTGACTGAGAGAGCATGTTATTTTTCAAACTCAAACTCTTTGGCCTTGGATGGGAAAACCATGCCTACAATGTCCACCTTCTGCCCAGAGGTGAGCAGATGAATCCTGGATGGGAGCTTCCAGTGGACTGTGCCTTTCTTGGCCAATGCAGTAGTCATCGGACAGTCACTGTCCTCTGAGGCTGAGGTTCCTCTTGGGAAATATGGAAGTCAGAAAGTTGGACAGGGTGGCCGAACCTCCTGTACACCGCCAGCTTGTTGTCTCATGGGCTAAAGACTAAGGCCCATTTTCTCAGAGTGATAGGAGGAAGAAATAATGTCAGGAATGAAAACAAGAAGAAGAATATTGTGAGCTGCTTTGCTTGAGGCTACATACATTGAGGGGAGAAAGGTGATTGGGAAGACTAGGGGAGAATTTTGGGTAAATAAATCATTGTCCCTACTTCCTTCTCTTCCTAACATTTGTATAAATCGTCTCCTCCTCCTCTTATGCAGGGCATGGTTCTGGCAAAAGACATGCCACCCTGGCTTCCAGCTTCATGGTTGTGTACTTCATTCCCTTCCCAACCAGCTGCTCAGCCTCCTCCATCTTGGCCTGCAGGACTTTACTGGTGACATCATAGTTCTTTTTTATATTCTCCAGGTGCATGCAGTAGTCTGTTTCTAGAGCTCTTCTGGCATGCGGGCAGCCTGCAGGTAGAGAAGAGAAGAGGGTGAATTGGAGCCAGTACCACCCAGCCTCGTTAGTGCCATTGTGAGCTGAGGCCTCTGGGAAACCAAATGGTTGACAAGAGGGTCCTTGCTGACATGCTGGTGGGCGTCATGGATAGTGCCTCACGCTCCCACATGCGCTGAATGAGAATAGGGAGGCAGGCCCATGCGCTCAGCCAGCCTCTCAACTCAATGGACTCTCCCCCCTGACAGTAGCACTCAAGCCACACTCTCTGTTGTCACCCCCATGCAGGGCACAGCATCTGGTTTGGAATATTTAGAACTATGTCCAGCCCCTGCATAACCCTCAGTAAGTTACTTATCTGCTCTCGGCTCCCTTGTCCTTACATTCACTCTTCAAATATTTGTGGACAGTATGCCAGACATGGTATATGCTCTTGAATGGTAGTGCCAAATAAAACCAATGATACTTCCTCCTGAACTCCTGAGTTTTCTGTATTCCCTCATCTTTAATGCAGAGATAAGGAGAACTAACACTCGGGATTAATGTAAACACCCTAAGGGCCACTAGAGTGAAATACTTGGTGGCAGATCTTACCAATATTCATGTCTGAGCCTGGTCTAATGCTCCCCCTTTTGCCAAAAGGACTGTCCAGAGGAGCCCACTTTGATGGCTCCTTTGATCAGAGACCCCTGGCACCACACATTGACAAGATCATGTATAGATTGTAATTCTTCCCTACTCTCGTATGTTTGGCCTTTTGGGAAAGTCTTGGACTCCTCTGGAAAAGGGTCCCATGCTCCCTGCAAAGTGCCATGAGTGAGTCCACAGTGACCTTCCAGCTCCAGATGGCCTGGTTCTTAGCAGGCACCAGGTCCCACCTGGTACTTAAAGCTGTCATGGCCTTCTTGGCCCTCTCATCTGCTCTAAAGAACCCACTGACAAGCGGTTGGAGATGCTCTGGACATCTGACACCAGCTGCCTGACCATGAGGAGGTTTTGGTTCTAGAGAGGAGATGAAGTCATTGAAGGCACAGCCCTTCCCATGTCCAAAAAGGAAAATGACCCTCTCCTAGAGGCACTTGCCAGATGCCTCAGCAGGAAATAGCCCTGGTCCCTCTGTGTGGGTGAGGGTCTTCCCTACCTACATTCCTGTCTCAGTTTTAAAATTGTATAAGTATCCCAAGAATAATGTCCTTTAGATCTGGGGTTGGTTGGCAGCTCTGGAATGATCCTGAACTCAGAGCAGATATGAATGCCCCAGTTTAAGCCCCACCACTACCAGTTGTGTAGATAAATTCCTAATCTCTCTACACTTTAGTCTGATTATCCCTAAAACAGAATTGTAATGCCTCTATGTCTCATGCACATTTTTTTTTTTTGGTACCAGGCAATATCTTGCACTTGCCAAGGCACTGTGCGGCTGATCTGTATTCCCGGCCGCACATTTATTCTTTTGGCAAATTCACAGAACATAATTAAATAAGGACTTAACTGTGCTAGTAGTAAGGGAATACTTTATGAACAATAAGCAATACTAGGGTTAACACTGGCAGTAGACAGGGATCTCAGACTGTGGATGAACCATTCAGCTGTCTGGACTAAAGGTGTTTGTTTTTTGTGATACTAGCAATGGAATCCAATGCCTCGTGCATGCTAGGCAAGTGTCTCACCATGTGCCACACAGCTCTGTTTCACATTTGGTTCTGAGGAAGGGTCTCACTAAATTGCTCAGGAGGCCTCCTGCCTTAGCCTCCTGAGTAGCTAAGATTACAGGCATATACCACCATGCCCAGCCAGTGTTTTATTTTTAAAGTGAATATCAGGCAATAAAATATTCTAGATCCCTTCCAGTTTAGAGTTCAGGGCTCAGCTGTTAATACTATGGCTAATAGTAGTCCTCAAAATTGGCTAAATCATTAGCATCTCCTGGGGAGCTTTGGAGGTTCAGATTTTGGGGGTCAGAAATCTCCAGGGCAGAGTGCAGGAATCCATCTTTTAAAACTTCTGCACAATAATGTGCTTACAATGAACAATACTGTGCTATATACTTAAAAATATGGTGAAGTCAATACATTTTATGTTGTGGATTTTTTTAGTACTGTTTACAAAAGTGCAAAACACAGGAGTTGAGTTCAAAAAAATTTTCTGACATCTTTGTTTTTTGCAGTGCTGGGGAATGAATGCAAGGTATCTATACTGAATTCCTTCTCCCAGCCTTCTTTATTTTGAGACAGCATCTAATTAAGTCACTGAGTTTCCCAAGGCTGGGCTCAAACTTGCAATCCTCCTGCCTCAGCCCCTCAGGATGCTGGGATTATAGGCCTGTACCATCACACCTGACTTTGCCTCTGAGTTTGGAAGGGGGAGCCCCTATGGTTTGGGTACCATCTTGGCCTCACCCCAGCATACCCTCTTCACCCTTGTCTAAGTGAATCTAGGAGCTTCAGGCCTACCTGGATGTTGACCTCATTGTCTCCCAGTGATCTCTGCACTCCCTGCCCTATCAACTTTCACGGAAGTCCACTGCCCCACAGGCTGGAGTGCACCTCCTGCAACTCTGTCTGCAACAGGTTCAGACACCGCTCCTGCAGGTGATACTGCTTCCACAGCTTCTGATGCTGCCGAGTGCCCTCACCCATCTGAATCTGCAGATCCTAAAGAGCAAAAGGACTCCTCCTGAGCCCATGCTCAGGCCTGTGGTACAGCCTGGCACTGTCCAGGCCTGAAGGTACTGTGATCTTCTTAGTCTGGATTCAGCAGAAAGCTGGACCACGAGTGGGCCCTGGAGGGCACAGGAAGGGATAAGGGGGAGGCCTGGTCTCAGGGCATTCACAGTGTGGTCATTGCCTAGCCAGGTCAGGGCCCTGGATCAGGTGTGTGCCTCAGGATGTCAGCACGGAGGCAAGCCTTTCCTGTGGTGTTCTACACAAGGGCCTGTTAAGACCTTTGACTATTCCACTGTCACTAGCTAATTCCTGGCTCTCTGCTTCTGCCCTGTTTCTCTGTAGCACATATCTGAATTTTTTAAATGCTAGTTTTATTTATTGCTTATGTATTATATATATCCATATATACACACACACACAATAATCAATCCCAGAACTTGAGCAGCTGAGGCAGAAGGAGCACTGTGAGTTCGAGGCCTGTCTAGACTATATATGAAGACCCTGCCTCAAAAAAAGAAAAAAAGAAAGAAAGACAAAAATTTTTTAAAGAGCTGGGGATGAACTCAGTGTGAAAGTTCTGTGTTCAATCCCCAGTACCACAAAACAAAAGAAAGAAAAACCAGTCGTTAATTGGTTGTATTTAATGTGCAATGATATTTTAATCAACTCAGTAAATATTTCCATAATCCTCATGTAAGCTATATTAATCTCTTATTATCAGAGAAGACCAGGGAAGTAATTGAGGTATTCAATAAATATTTGTTGACTTAAGCCAAATAAGTGGTGAATATGTAAAGATCCTTTCACTTTTCCAGATCCCCAGCCACACTGTGTCACCTCTCTCTACCCCAACATGCTGGATTTGAAGCACCTTAAGACATACTCAGTTTCTGGATAGGAGAAGGTGTCATGACATCAAAAATGAATAAAATAGGGCTTCACTTTGATTTAAAGAAACATAAGCAAAACCTGCAATATAATGTTGTTGAAAAAGTTGAAGAAGAGCTAAATAAATTGAAAGGTAAGTGTTCATGGCTCAAAAGGCCTAATATTATTAAGAGGCAATAATTTCCAAATTAGATCTATAGTTTCAACATAATGCTTATCAAAATTCTAGTCACTTTTTTGCAAAAATTCACAGACTGACCCAAAAGTTTATGTGGAAATACATGGGACTCAGAAAAATAAAATCTTTTTGTATGTGTGTAGTGGTGGTGCGGGTCAAACCCCTACTCTAAGTATGAAGACCTCACACTGTATCTAAAAGTTAACTCAAGTCAAAATTCTGTTAAGAAAATATAGATGTAAATCTTAGTGACTAGATTAGTCAACAGATCTTTAGATATGACCCCTAAAGTATAATTGGCCAAAGAAAAAAAATAAATAAATTAGATTTTTTTCCAAATTAAAAACTTTTGTGCTTCAAAAAACACCTTCAAGAAAGTGAAATGGGATAAAATGTTCGCAAGTCATATATCTGATTAAAGTCTAGTATCCACAAGATACAAAGAATCCTGACCTAGCAATAAAATGACAGTCCAATTTTTTCTTTTTTGAGACAGGGTCTTGCTATGTAGTTCAGGGTGGCATTGAGCTCACTGTGTAGTCCAGGCTGGCCTTCAAACTCATAGCAATCCTCATGCCTCAGCCTGGGGTACAGGTGCTGGGGTACAGGTATGTGCTATGCCCAGCCCTCAATCCAATGTTTTAAGTAAGCAAATAATAGACATTTCTTCAAAGATGATATACAGATGCCCAGTAAGCACACAAAAGATGCTCAGTATCATTAGCCATTGTAGTGGATTAACTAATGGTCAACACCCAGCTGAACTGAATCAGTGTGGTATGGGGGTGGAGGCCCACCTGAGGATTGTTATCAACAGCATAGCAAGAGAGCTAGAGGGAAAGATGGTGCGCTGTTGATTCTCCTGGAGAAGCTTGTCACACTGGCTTTCCTGATACAAACTCAGCTGTTCTCATCAGAGGAGCTCAGGTCCTCGCTGTCAATGAGGATGGCTATGGTTCTTCTTGGGGGAGCCCTGATCTTTACCTTGAGTGTCTCTTCCTGGTTCCAGTGCAGATTCCCCATCCTGCTGACACAGACTTTCTAGCTTCACAGATTTTGGGGCCTTACCAGCTCAGATCCATGAAACAGACTTGCACAAGACATTGTCATGGGCTCTAGTTCTTCAGCTGTATTTGTGCAGGACAATTTCGTGGGATCTAGGCTGTCAGCTGGATTCTTTGGGTCTCTAATGTGTGGACGGATCTCCAGCACTCTTTTGCATTTTATTCTTTGGTTAAATAATCCTATAAATTATGTGTCCTGTATAAAACCTATTCCCTTGTAAACCTTAATTACAATAGCCATTATGGTTAAAATACTGTCTTCTGAAGCATTTGTGAAGCAAAGTGTCACCTCAGTGTAAGATAATACCACTTATTCTCATTTAATGTTTGAAGAAACCAAAGCTCAGAGAGGTTCACCTTATTGCCCTAACTCACATAACTAACAGGTTAGCAGAGATTTTCAGGTTTCACTCCATCACGCTGCCTGTAAGTAGCCTCCCATTCCATACTTCTTAGCTTCAAATTCTTATTTCTCATGAATTTTCCCATCAATGTCAGCTTTAACCCACACTGAATTTGAATCACTTTGCTCTCTTCAACCTACCAGTAATATAAACATGGATCTTCCTGGCCAAGAAGATGCACAATGCCTGGCCAAGGGACCAACCCCCGAGGTGACAACCACACAGTTACCACCAGGGAAGACTTGGCTTCTTCCAGGGCCGCGTGGAATTCTTCCTTTTCAGTCTCTGACTTTTTCTTCAACTTTTGCAGCTCATGCACACTCCATCCTCCCTCACCCAGCTGATCAAGGAGCTCCTTTATCTCCTCTGAAGAAGGAATATTCACATTAACCAGGTACATGAGCCTCTGGGGCCACGGCATGCACAGTCATTCCTCCATTGAAGCAGGTAATCCTAGCTTCATTGGCTCAAAAGGGGGACCCATTTATTTCACACTATAGACTCACAGGACATAAGGATTTGTACAGTGAATAACATTGAACTCAAGTTTCTCTTTTTATAAACAAGACCCAAATCTCAGAATAGCAAGAAAGCAGACAGGAGCTTTGCAACCAGGGCACGGACTCCTCAGGCTTGTTAGTCCCACATCTGGATTTCCCTTCTCAAAGTCCTACCTGGTGCTCAAAAACAACTGCACAAGAAACTCCTGAGAGGACTGGAGCCTTCATGATTTTGTTCCTCGATTGGGGACCTTTCACCTATCCACCCACAGGAATGCCTGAGGATGTGCCGCATCTTAGAATCAGGTACAAATCTCAGCCCATGACCAGAGACATCCAACAAATACAACTGTTTTGATTAACCCATGGCCGAATTGAATTCCTCTTCCTCCTCTTCCTCCTCTTCTTCTTCCTCCTCCTCCTCCTCCTCCTCCTCTTCTTCTTCTTCTTCTTCTTCTTCTTCTTCTTCTTCTTCTTTTTTTAGACAGAGTCTCACTAGTAGTGCAGGTTGGCCTCAAACTTACTTTGTAGCCTAGGATGGCCTTGAACTCATAGAAATCCTCCTGCCTAAGCCTCCCAAGTGCTGGGATTACAGGCGTGCACCACTATGCCCAGCCATATCATGTCTTCTTGAGTTCAAAGAAAGCTCATTTAATCCAGGTTCTGGGATTCTAAGTTCCAGGTGGCTTTGGGAGAGGACTGGAAGATATCATGCAAGTCATTGTTGCTGTCCAACTGTTGCATTACTAATGCATCTATGGCTTACATGGTCCCATCATCTAATCTCTGGACACAGTGAAAGATTCCTGACCTTCACTGTTCTACTGTGGCACCACAAGCCCCTGTGATGCTGCCTGATACCCTCTCTCCGCTATTCCCTGGCTACCACTACGCTGGGGCTACTTTACAAGGTTTGCTCCTATCTGGGATTCACCTGAAAAGTGGGATACATATTCCTCCACTCTTAACTCCCAGGTTACCTGGGAACTGTCTTATCTGAATGAGAACAAGTAGGGGCCTGGGCTGGTTGATTGAGACTCATAAGCATTCAGTCATCTACCTCTTCCGATTTATCTTCTTATCTTAGTCCTCAACCCTTAACTCATGTAATTATGCTCAAGTCTTTCACCTAAGAAAGTAGAGCCCTCGTATCTCTCAAAATTGCCTCATATAAGCAAGTCGCTCTCCTGGGAGGGACTACTAAGACTACTAAGCAGATTTGAGGACCACTGCTTACTGAGACCACCTGCCTATATCCCCTCTGTTACAATGATCTTATACCAGCTGTGCTGGGATTTGATATATCTCTAGTGAGAAAGCAGAGTGTGGTGACTTAGAATTGATCAAGAAATCCTACATTGGCTAAGATTTGGTTTCTGTGGTTCCTCAGAATAGAGGTCCAAAAACAGTTCTTCAAAACAAAAAAACCTGACACCTCTTGCACAGCCGTCTTTATGATTAGAAATGTATGATGCACACACAAACACAAGTGATCTAGTCAAACCTCTGTATGACAAAATGATCTTAAGCACATAGCAATTTTCAAGCAATACCCAATGAAATTAATTTCTAGCCCAAGAGTTTTATGTTTAAAAAATATATTGCTAGGGGCTGGGGATTTAGTTCAGCGGCATAAGTGCCTGCCTTGCAAGCAGGCAGTCATGGGTTCGATCTCCGGTACCGGTAAAAAAGGAAAAAGACAAAAAAAAAAGAAATATATTGCTGAGTGTAAGTGCTGCATGCCTATAAGCCCACCATTTGGGAGGCTAGATGGAAATACTGCAAACTCCACACCAGTCTGGGCTACATAGCAAGTTCAAGGACAGCCTGGACTACAAATATAATGAGACTCTCTCAAAAAAATAAATATGTGTATGGGGCTGTGGATATAGAAAACATACATGAGGCCCTGGGTTCAATCTGAGGGACCAAGAAAAAAGCGTACATGTGTATTATATATGATATATATAAGGACTGAAAACATAAAATCTATTGAGCGCTATTTGTGTCAGCTGCTCTGTGGAGTAAAGATGTTTACATTTATTTTGCTGTCACAATAATGTTACAAGAAAGGTAGGATTTCCTCATTTTATAAATGAAGAAAGTAAGGTATAGAAAACTGAAGTCACCCGCCTACAGTTACATTGCTGAGTGCCTAGATGCCTCTACAAAGCACTTATTAGCCAGCCAATGGACATTCGCGGAGGATCTACTATGTGCCAGACTCATGCCTAAATTGAGGATGTGCTCAAACTGGCCATGTCTATCCCCACAGGCCTACTCTGTATGCCTACCTTCAGACTCACCCTGCAAGGTCTTGTTTTCCTTCTTCACTGAATCAAGGTGCTCCAGTGACCCCTCGTAGGTGATTTTGGTCTTGAAGCTCTCTGTTATGTACATGCGTCACTCCTTCCATAAGCTGTCCACTTCCACCTGCAGCTCCTCACACTTCTGCTATCACTCAGCCAGCATCTTGTCAAACACTCACTGCTTCTTGTCCAGGGCAGCAGCTGCAGCACTGACCTTGGGTAAGGTAGAGGTGGCTCAGGACATTTTTTCTCAAGCTTCTTATGTGGATGTGACCTCCTGCCCACATGGCCTCTGGATGCAGCTACATTCTCTGAATTGGTCACACATGGCTCTTCATTGCTGGCCTGAATTAGGATCATTTCCAGACCAAGACCAGGGAGGTATATGTCAGTAGAAATTTTACTTAATTCAGCTAGAGACCAATAAATCATTTTGAACCAGAAATGCAAACAGAAATATTCAGCTACACAGAATGTGTGGGACGTGGTTTGTATGTGAGAGAAGGAACAGGGAAAATGTGTTATGTAACTTCCTGAGAACAAATTTAACCCTTGTTAGGGCCTGTTTAAATATAGTCAGTCCTCCTTACCTTTAAGTTCCACATCTGCAGATAGAACCCACCACATACCAACATTTTTTCTTGTCTTGTTTCCCTAAGCAATACGGTATAACTATTTACATACCATTTAGTTGGTATTAGGTTTTATAAGTAATCTAGAGATGATTTAAAGTATATGTAGAGGATGTGCAAGCTGTACGATTTTATATAAGCAACTTGAGAATCTGTAGATTTGAGAATCCTTTGCAAGTCTAGGAATCAATTCCCTTCAGACACTAAGGGACAAACGTAGTGTCCTGCAGAGGATTAAGATTTCAGGAGAGTTTATAAACTTGTTCTCAAGCAGTAGGCCATGGCCAGTGCATTCCTGTAGGCAAGCTCCATATTACAACCTCTTGGGTTACAAATTTCTTCCTGAGAAGCCCAGACATGTGACTGTCTCTCCCCAGTCCTGCTGGGGGTTCTCTGTTCACCCTTAGATAGGCAGCACTTGACCCTCTGACCTTCTCCAAGTCGATGGTGAGGTCCGCAACTTCTGCCTGGAGCCTCTGTTTATTTTTCTCAAGGGAGACAGCCCATGCCTGGGCAGTTTCAGCCGCCTCTTCTGCTTCCTGGAGCCTGGCAGCTGGCTTCCTGCTGAGAATGAGGACCAGATGGGCCTTCAAGGAAACATAGGAGCCCACAGGCATGACCTTATATTGTCAGGGGTGGGGGTACATGGCACTGAGGACTGATGTCAATTTTGGAAAAGATGCAGATCCAATGGAATGTTTAGGGGAGCCAACTGCTGTCCATTCACTCACTCACTCATTAATCCAACAAATATTTATGGTTCCTACTCATTGCCAAGAATTGTTCTAGGCCTTAGGGATACAGCAGTGAATAAAACAGAATGAGATCTCTCCCTCATGAATGGGGCAGAGCACACATAGGACATGAGGACTATAGCAAACAATAAAGCAGAGAAGTGTGGGAAAGGGGGACTTCATTTTTTGAAATTGTTATTGGGGCTCTTCGCACGGAGCTACATTCTTAGCTCTTTGTAAATTTTTATTTTGAGATAAGTTCTTGCTAAGTTGCCCAGTTATACATGCTGGGCTCAAACTTGTGATCCTTCTGCCTCCGCCTCCCAGAGTGCTGAGATTATAAACATGTGCCACCATTCCATGGTAAGGATGACTGCAATTTTAAGTAAGGGCCAAAAGGACAGCAGGAGGGAACATAGGTATAGGCCTAAAGGAGCAGAACAAGGGCCTATCAGTGCTGCTTAAGCACTTCAGAGTCAAGAGAAGTCCTGCCTGGAACTGGAATCCTAGCTCCCAGCACCCCTGAAGGCAAGCTGAACACATCAAGATGGAGGTCTGTGGGAAGCCGCCTATGATGGCGCCCATTTCCTGCTTCCGGGTTCTTCCTGGCCTGAACAAGCCCGCCAAATTGTCATGTCTGCCCAGTTACCCGTGACGCTAGCCTATCAGCTTGTTAGACGCGCTTCTCTGTGATTGGATACTGCTTCCCCTTATAAGAGGTTGTTCCTGCCCCCAACGGGCGGAAGAGGAATCAACACTGAGGGTGGCGGACCTTGTTAGGTCCGGTTCGCTGTACGCAATAAACTTTGAGAGCTGATCCTGCTCGAGTTTGGTCTCCTGTCTCCCGCGGCTCCGGTCAGAGGTCCTCGGTAGTTAGTCCTGATTTACACATGGGACTCTGAGGGTCAGCAGTGCATGTCATGATTACCCACTGAGGGCATACAGTAGGCTCCTTTGTCCAAAAGTTCTGCCTTTTTAAAGGAGCTTGAGAACTTTCTTCCTGGCCCTGGCTTTAGCAGTGACCTAGGAGATGCAGAGCCATCCCATCCACAAGCTTGGCCCACCTAGCTCTCCTGGTACAAGGATGACACTCACTTGGTCTCCCCCAGCTTCTTGGTCCTTTGCATGGCATCAGTTTCGTACTTGGTCCTCCAGGTGGTCACCTGGGTGTTGAGTTTGTACCTGAGGTGCTGTAGCTCTGGGAGCAGGGAGAAAGTCCAGAGCATGCATGGGGTTCCCCTTCCACTTCCCCTGTCTCTCCTTCCCTCTCCCTCTCTCTTCCTGACAGGGTTTACTCCCTCTCCCTTTCTCTCTCTCTCTCCCTCTCTCTGACAGGGTTTTAGTTCAAGCTGATGGTTTTTTGTTTTTTTTTTTTTTGGTACTGGGGATCGAACTCACGACCTCAAGCTTGCCAGGCAGGCGCTTATGCCGCTGAGCTAAATCTTAGCCCTCAAGCTGGCTTTGAACTCACTATGTAGCCCAGCTCAGCTTCAAACCCATGGCAATCCTCCAGCCTCAGCTAGGATCACAGGCATGTGCCACTGTGCCCATTATGGGCCTCAATTTTTTTATCTATTACATGTAGATGATTTTAAGAAATATTCAGAATGTAGGCGACAAGGCTGAAGAATGCCTCAAAGTTCTCTTGATGTCATACTAGAGCTCAGTCCAATAAGTTCACTAGAGAAGGCTTTGTTCTCTAAGCACATGTACCCTCATTTAACTTACTGTTTACTCCTGATTAGAGCTGAGCCTTCACAAAGTTAGATGTTAATTTGTATTTTTGATAAACCGCAAATTATTTTTGTTATGAGATGCAAAGCATTTCTTCTGACTGGGGGTGTGTGAGGGTGGCGCACTAAACTAAACCAAACCCAGAAGCTAGTTATGTTAACATTCCTTTCGCAGCTGACTATGTAAATCTCTGCCTTTCAAATGTTCTTCAAAGGCAGCTTTTTCTGGTTCTCTCATTAATGAATTAAATAAATCCTTGACATATATTCTCTTTATATTAGCATATGAGTCCTGTTTTAAAATGTTTGAAAATTGTATTTTGTCAGTATTAATGCCCTTCTTATCTCACAGGGCAAATGAGCGGGTAGGAAATTGTTTTCATTAGTGTCCCCCATTTTGCATTGTAAAAACATTACATGGAATATTCAGCAGGTAGAATAAAGTCTCTCATCATGGAGAACTAGATGTGAATTTTCCAAGGCCCTGAGAGCTCTGGGGAAAGGACCCGGCACTGCCTTTCTATTCCCTCAGGGAACCCTGATTCCTCTCCACACACTGCTCACAGAAGCTGTGGACGCAGGAAGCTCACCTTGGAGATGGTTCTGAGGATGCTGGTTTCGCCCCAGTTCTGCCACTTTGGCACGGACTTCTGCTAAGCTGTCTCCCAGCTTCCTGACATGGGCCTCTGCATTCATCCACTCAGAAAGAATGAACTCAGTTGGAGGAGCCCTCTGTGTATCCACCATAGAGTCTTACCCTGTCTCATGTCTGTGCTTCCTCTGTGGCTACCCAGGCCATCTGCCTAATCCTTCAAAAATGTCCCTTCCTCACAAACTCCAAAGGTCTTATGAATGCTAGAAGTTTGGAGGCAGCATTATTGGCTGGTGTGAGGTTTCCTTGGGCATCTTTGTGTAGTTTTGGATCCGCCTTATCCTAGTGTTCCTGGAGGGCCTTTCACACAGGAAGCACTCATAAGTGCTTTTTTGAATGGCTTATTTGATTTTGTCTTTTGTCACAAATCCCTTTCCCTTGAATTGGGATGCAGAGGCATTTGTCCTGTTACTACTACTAGACTCTTAACACCTTGAGGACAAAGTTATATTAATGTGATAATTGGAGCAGCACATTTATTGAACTTTCTTATTCCTATTGTAGCCCTCATAATAGCTCTATGAGGTGAGAATTATTATCATCTGTACTTTGCAGACGAGGAAAATGAAGCAGTTAGGTTATATAACTCAGTCAAGGACGTACACTTGGCCTATGAACTCTGTGATGAATTCTTCTCAGTGCCCTTCATCTCTAACACATGCTTCAGGCTTGTTGGGGGGCTTAGGGAAGGTTTGTGAAGGACCCAGATGTTATGGTTCCCTCACTTCGGGCTTCCGCACAGTCTCCATGCTGGCGTTTAGGTCACTAATCTCAGCGTTCACGATCTGCTTACTCTTCTCCAGTTTGGATTTGACCTTCTGCAGGTTCTCTATGTGCTCTGTCAGCCACTGCCTTGTATTGCAGGGCCGTCTCCGCCAGCTTATGCCACAACTTCAGCAGCTCAGGCTCCCACTTGTGGTTCTGCTCCACCTGGGATAGAAGAAGAGCAGAGCTTAGGAGAACTGCCCAGGGACGGGCTCGGGGAGGTGGACACTGTCCACCTCCTCCATGGATCCCTGATGTTCCTGCACCCCACCAAAAGACTTTCCTGATGGAAACATCAGTCCTTGGCTCTCAGATTGTTTCTAGGATTTGTTTAGTGTAGTGTGTTGAACTGTTCCCCCATAAAGGTTTATTCAAATTCTAATCTCATGTAGCTGTGAATGGACACTTATGTGGAAATAAGGTTTTTTTCTTTGCAGATATATGTAGTTAGTTAAGATGTCCTTTTAAAAAGATGTCCTTTAAAAGGAGAAACATTTGGGCCCAGAGAGACACGTAGGAAGAAGACTTATGTGACAACACAGGCAGAGACTGGAGGGATACATCCACCAAGGAGTACCGAGGGCTCCTGGCAACTATGAGAAACTACTAGAAGTTAGGAGAGGAGTACAGAGTGGATTCTCCCCTGGAGTCTCCAAAAGCAGCCAGTCCTGCCCACACCTTGATTTCAGAATTCTGGTCTTCTAACAGTGAGAGGATCCATTTCTCTGTTTTAAAACACTCAGTTGTGATACTTTGTTACAGTAGCGCTGGGAGATCATGCCCTAGGGTACCAACTGGATTTGCACTCTTCTTTGCCTTTATATAATTTCTGGGGCTTCCGCACCCCAAGTGTAGGCCACCATCCAGGCAGCACTGACCCGGGTGAGCACTAGTAATGCAGGATGCTGCTGGAACTGGGAACCTGCATGTGACTGAGCTCCTGATGCCCTACGAGCTCCAGTCTGAACCAGCGTGAAACGCTTCTGGTTGTCACAACCAGAGGATACACTGACACTTTGCCCAGTATGATTCCAGGGATGCTGTTGACCCTCCTAGTCCTGGAGAGTCTGGAACCTTAAAGAGTAATTCTGCAGTTCATGTGCCTGGCCCTCCCACCAGGCATCTATGTAAATAAAACTCCGAGCCTAAAACTCAATACCACTTCATAAGTGACTCGACATTCTTTTACATTTAGCACACACTGCAGCTATTAAGTAAAATTATCTACCATGAAAACAGGTTTGTTATTGTTCCAAAATTTTCTCCAAAAGTCATTCACAATTCTGTAAAGCTGTGTCACCAACAGTAGCCACGCCTTGCCATCTAAGTCACATTTTACCCCCAGTGCCTGTCTAGAGACTACAGCCATTAGAGATAATACCTGCTACTCCCTCTGCCTGAGCTTCTATACAGTGACAGATGCATTATTTATTCTTTCTTTTTTGTTGTTGTTTTTTGTCTTTTTCTTTTTTATAGGTACCAGGGATCGAACTCACGACCACACACTTGCAAGGCAAGTGCTTATGCCACTGAGCTAAATCCCCAGCCCAGATGCATTATTTATTATAAGTTACTTCATTTTTCTTTCTATCAAAGGGCACAATAGTGATTTTTAAGTTATATTATTTATAATTTTGATCTTAGAATACTAAGGAAGCGTTCTAAAATGTAGTTGATTCTCTATTTGCCTACTTACTACTCACCAATACATATCCCAAATCAACGCCTGTGGCACTTTTGAGGTCCTTTGAGAATGTACCCATGGTAGGGAAAATTTGAATTGCCAGATGAGCACATTCCCTGCTGAGACTGAACTAGGTGACGCTTTGTCTCCTTGTTTGAGATCTCATTATGGGAAGGAGTGTTATTTTTATGGTTTATTTACTGCCCTCATTTTTTTTTTTTTACATTTTTGTGCTCTTTGTTAGTAATTTCACTGCCTAATGTTCCTATGTGTGAGAAAGCTGTGATGTGTCTTACAGAAAGAAAATATGTGTAGTAGGGAACCCTCATTCAGGAATGAGTTATATAGTACTGTCAGCTGTGAGTTCATTTTTTAAAAAATTAATTAATTTTGAGACAGGGTTTTGCTATGCAGTTCAGGCTGGCCTCGAACTCACCTTTTGGAACACACTGGCATCGAATTTGCAGTGATCCTCCTGCCTCAGCCTTCCCAGTACTGGGATTACAGGTGCACGCCACCACATCTGGCTTAGCTGTGAGTTCTGTATCAATGGATCAATAATATGTGATAAATAAGTTATTTTTAAACAGAAAAATTTAAGACAAATAATGTATTGATTATAATTGCATATGTTTTGTATTGTTTGGTTGCCAGAAATATTATGACCAGAGGCTCACAGGAGCCTAATCCAACATTTTTCCTAGAGCAGTGGTTTCTATTTGATAACTCAGTATTTATTAACTCAGTGGCAACTGTATGGAGTAGAACTAAATTTAAAATATAAAAGGCCCATGATGTGCCTTACAGAAGATCACAGTCTAAGGGAGACAGTTCCTGAGGCAGTAGAGGGAGCAGCTCAGGTGGCATGCTCTGGATTCATGATGTCAGCAAACACAGGGCTCCATCACCTGCTCTGGGATTTAATTGCTCTTGGCACCTGTGTCTCTAGACGTCCTCTGTGCTGTGCTCCAAGCTGGTGGCTGGTCAGGGTGGGCTCTGCATTCAGCAGCCTGAGCGCTTATGGCAGAGCTGGGAAAGTAGCCGCTAATGGTTTCCCTGTGCCCTCAGGAGCCCATGGACTGCTGCTGCCACGGCATATTAGGGTCCCCTGGGGCTTTAGACCTTCCCATACGCCACACTTCATCCTTGCAACTCCTCCACTGTCTACGCTTTCCAGGGTATTTGGGGCCAACTGGCTCATGACTTTAGTAGTTCCTTCTTTCACTCTCAAAACTCCCAGCGTGGGTGATAAATTAAATGGTCACTTTGTATACAGCAAAAACTGGAAGGAAAACAGTATGGTGTGACCTTGCCCACTTGACTGTTGAGGGAATTGAGATTTATGGGGATATTTTTGTCTTTCCTGAGGCATCTACCTGAAGGAGCATGGTCTAGATCTGGATGCCATCTCATCTCCAGGAGTAAAATATATTATACCAACTCCATCTGCTCTGCCACAGGAAAATGCCAGGAGAGCCTACCTGGTGCAGCTCCTCCAGGGCCCTCTTCTCCTTCTGGAGCTTGGGAATGTTGTCTTCGTGGGGGAAGAGGTCCCCTTTCAGGGTGTGGACCCTGTGATTCAGGGCCTATAAACCAGGGTAGAGAGAGAGACTGGTCCTTTAACTGGTAGCCATGGAGAGGTAGGTAAGGGTCTTCAATTTGGCTGTACCCTTAAGGTCATCAAGGCACTGGAAAAATGCCAACACTTAGGGCACATCCCTGACCAACCAAGGAAAAACGTCAAAGGTGGCAGGCAGCTGTGAGAATCACCAGTTCAAAGCATGGTCCTCAGCATTATCAGTGATGTTGCCTGGGATTGTGCTAGGACCATCAGGACCTGCTAGTCCTTCAATTGTACCAAATTAATTGAAGTTAAAAGAGCAGCTAGGACACTGGGCACTGGCACTATGGGGCTCCAGGTGTGGCCTCTGCAGATGTGCAGGCTGAGGGTGGCCTGCCTTGTGAGCAGCAGCACATTGAGTCTGGAAAGCTGCTAACCTGCTTCTCTTTCTCTGTCTTGGCCAGTGTGGTTTCCAGGCCCTCCAGATCCTGCTTCTGGTTGCTCAGATTCCCTGTAGTTTACACTTGCTGGCACTCAGGGAAGCCACTGTGCCTTCCTCTTCTTCCTCCTCCTCCAGCCACTCCTACATGTCTGAGATCTGCCTCTCCAGCTCCATCTTGGGCTTCATAATTTGGGTCAGGCACTCCTCAGCATCCATCAGGTTCTCTTGCTCCTATGGGAAGACAGGGCCCCAGTCAGAGGTAGGGCCCAGGTGCCTATGAGGGACCCAAGGGGCATCACCAAGACATTAGCCTCGGCCCTAAATGTGTGCTGGGGGTTGCACAGGGGCTGGGCTATAATCTAGGAATGTGGTCCCTGGGCCAGCAGCAGCACCACCCAGCAGCAAAAATTCAGGCCCTGCTGTACCTGCATCCACAATCTGACGATACTCCCGTGATCAAGGGTACTTTACTTTCAGCAAAGTGGCCAGGAAGCTGAGAGCACTCAGGCAAAACACCCCTGTTAGTCATTTCCTGCCATCTCACCCCTAGACCCTGGGGTCCCACCGCCTTTCCTTGCTACCATCCTAGTTTGTCCCCACAGGCAGGGCCCATATCCATGTATGCCCGGCCTGCTGCTGTATGCAAATGAGGATTCGCTGGAGAATTTTTGATGGCTGAGTGGAAGGTGACATTGTAGAAAAGGGAAAGAGAAGACTGGGGAATTTCCCTGTGATCTGCAGGGAAATGACTTCTGAGAAGTGATTACTTTCTGTTTCTCCCTGGGTCTGACTGAAATAACCCTGGCAGAGCTGGCCACCCCAACCCCTTGACCCCCAAGACCCAACATACAGCTTGCAGTTAGATGTTGAGATCCTACTTCTCTTGGCTGAGTGTGGCCATCTTCTCTAGATCTTTGATTTCATTTCCCAACTCCTGTGTTGGCCACAGCACTCCTCAGCTGCTCCTGGTTGGCCTTCATCTCCTCCTTTTGCTGATCCACATTCAGGAGTATTTTGACCTGGGTGAGGAATAACACCAGACTGTTCAGAGCGTAGGCTTTGCCAAGGGGCTGGGTGGTAGGCTGTGGCGTGTCTGCTTCAGCTCTTCAGGCAGAATCCCTCTCCACAGATGCTATCAGGCCTTGCTCTTTGCTACAAAGCACTCTCTGTTTCAGCATTCAAGGCCTGTCCTTGCTTAAGGATCAGTTCCCAGGATGCTGTTTAATCCCAAGAGACACAGAGTTAGATGTTCTTCAGCATCCTGTGCCCGTGCTCACATCTGCTCTGCACACTGTATGCACCCCAGGAGCTCTGGCAAGTCACAGCTTTGGCTCCCCCTCCCATCCTTCCCCAGTGACTTCTCCCTCTGTCTACCTCTTTTTTTCCTCTCTGTCTCATATCTTCTGTCTGTCTCTCAGTCTTTTTCAGTGTCTCTCTGCTATCTCCTTTCATCTTCTCTTTAAACAAAGTCCCCAACTCTTATTTTGGCCTTCCAGGGTTCCCACGATGCGGCCTCTGCTTCTCTACTCCCGGCAGGCTCAGTTGGTTCATCCTGTCTTGGGTCCATGCTAGTTGCCTGTGTCTGAAGAGCTGGGCCTTTGGCATTCAGCAGTTACTACTGGTCTGCACCACAGCGTCTATCTGCACTTGATATTTCTCACCCTGCACCCCAGGGCCAGAGCCATGAGGCCCCATCACTCTATTCCTGTGCCCTGCTTATTTGGTGTCCCCTTGGAGATCTCCCTCCTGTGCCCTCTCATTCCCGATGTCCCCACAGCACCCAGCAAAGTCACCAGGGCTAGTCATCAGGGAGCATTTTCTGAGTCAACAGATATATTTTCCAGGAAAGTAAATGTGGAAGTGAATTTGAGAGGCAGAATCACCTCTCATGGAAAATAGCAGATTAATGTGGGATCTGGGATGTCACAGTAGTCGTTTGTATTAAAAGTTGTACTAAGCACTGTCACCTGCTACCACATAACTCTTTTCGAACTCACGACTGCCTGCTTGCAAGGCAGGGGCTTATGCCGCTGAGCTAAATCCCCAGCCCCCACATAACTCTTTTCAATCAGTGGTAACCACTACAAGCGTTTTGTGCTGCACACACACACACACACACACACGCACCCGCCCTATGTGGTTTAGCTAAATAAGATTAGAGCTTAGTTAAAACACTGAGCACAGGATTTTAAAAAGCTAATTAGAACAGTCACATTTAATTAGTGAGGAGCAGAGGAGTTCTCTCCATCATCTTTGCCGCTGTGTGCTTCTCAAGAGGACCTTTAAAGGCTATCAGTTGAGCTGGGCCTGGTGAAGCACATTGCAATCTTAACCCTTGGAAGATTGAGGCAGGATAATATGAGTTTGAGGCCAGCATGAACTACATAGCAAGACTTGTCTCAAATTTTACAAAAAGGTGAGAGACACAAAACATGAGTTTGTGCATTACATTAAAAACTCCTTAAAGGAGGCTGAGGCAGAAGGATTGCAAGTTTGATCCCAAGCCTAGGCATCTTAGATATTTAGTGAGACCTTGTCTCAAAATTTTAAAAGGCAGGGGTGAGGGTTGGGGTACAGATGTGCTGAGATGTACTTAAAGTCCCTGGGTTCAATCCTCAGTTCCACAAAACAACAATAATAACAATGAAACACACTTTTGATATGACTTTCTCCATAGTTACTTCAGTGGGTAATTTTAAAAAATAATAAACTAGATATGGTGGTGCACACCTGTAATCCCAGCACTCAGGAGGGAGGGGCAGGAGGATCTCCATGAGTATGAGGCCAGCCTGGGCTACATAATTGAGTTCAAGATCAGCCTGGAATACATAGCAATGCTCTATCTCAACAAACAAACAAATGAGAAAGAAAAGAAAAACAAGAAAAGAGATTTTATCAAATTCACAATTTTTTGGACAACATTATTTTAGGATGAGATTCCAGCAGGTAAGCTATTGTTTCATTTTAAAATAAAATTTTCAAAATGAAAAGTGAGTTGATGTAGAGAAGGTAGGACAAGCCAGGAAGTGCCAGAGATGACTGGACTCTGAGAAGTGCTCACGTGGACCCTTCTGCAGTGTCACACCTCCAGGGGCCTGGTCCATGTTGTGAGTACCTAGGGGGTGCATAGCATACCTTCCTCCCCTCTGAGTGTTGAGAGAGTTCTTTCCTACAGAGAGCAGAGAGAAGCTTCTCTCTAATCTTAGTAGTGCTTAAGGCTACCCAAGACGACTCACACCTGTTCCCATCTCCATGGCTGCCTCAAATAACATTGCTCTCCTGTCTCCTGAATGCAACTTTCCTATGTCCTGGCCCATCCCCCTGATGCTCAATGTCACATTCTTTTTTATTGGTGCCTCCAGCACAGGAATTGCCAACCCACATGTAGAGGAATGGCTCCTGGCCACCTAAGTGGTCAAGGCTGACCTGATCACTCACACTGGTCTCACACTATCTCAGGAGAACATGGAAAGTGACAAGTTTCATCCCATCATTTCCCAAGGTCCCTCCAGCTCTCAGGATAAGGACTCATTGAACAATTAAGCCTACTTTCTTTTCTTTTTTGTCTTTTTTTTTTTTTTTTTTTTTTTTTTTGGTACCGGGGATCGAACTCCCAACCTCACACTAACCTGGCAGGCGCTTATGCCACTGAGCTAAGTCTCCAGCTCCTTAAGCCTACTTTCTTTGCTGGGGTCAGGATGGAAGAAGTAGTGATCTCCATCTTCCACGGATTTTCTTTTGAAAGGTGAGATGGGAGGTGAGGATACCCCATGATTTCTCTTAGGGAAGAGTCGGCCCTGTCTGAAAGGTGGCTAGACTTTTTCTCCAAGGAGCCTCCTTTTTCAGGCGGTTCCTGTAGCCTTTAGGAGCCTCCTACCTGGAGAGGCTCCTCTGTCCAGAACTGAGTGCTCTGCAGCCCTCAGCCCACATGCAGGAGCCATCCTGGCCTCTCGGCCTCTCCTTGTTGCAGAGCTTCCACCAGCCCACAAACACAGCTGCAGGAACTTGCACCCCTTCCCCTGAATGACTTTCAGGCCGAGTCTGCAAAACAAATGGAAAAGCAAGTGTCAGGGCCTGACCTCCCTGGAGAGAGGTTTGGGAAAGGAAGTGAGTAGACGATAGAAATCTACAGATCTGTAGTAGTGCTTTCTCAAGGCCTCCCAATGCAGTGTGGTGGGGCAGTGAGGCTCAGGGAGGATCAGAGCTCCAGAGCAGGAGCAGGAAGTCGGTTCCTCCCAGAGGGCGCAAAGACCAAGACAACCTCTCTGTCTCTGTGTCTCTGTCTCTGTGTGTGTGTCTGTTTGTCTGTCTGTGTGTGTGTGTGTGTGTGTGTGTGTGTGTGCGCGCGCATACTGAGCTCCTTTCCCAGGCCTTTTGGGTTTTTATTTTAGGACAGGTAGTTTTCATTAAGTTACTAATTTGCCCAGGCTGGTTTATAATTTGCGATCCTCCTGCTTCAGCCTCACAGAATGCTGGGCTTACAGGCATGTGCCACCATGCCAGCTGACAGAAGAGCCATTTACTGTTTTCTCTCCTTTGGATCTCTCATCAGAAACTACCCATTAGTCTCCAAATCCTATTAATCTGTGACTTTCTAGTGTCTTTCCCCTTTTCTTCCCCTACAGCTTCATTTGACTAGAGTGTCATTTATTCCTGTCAAAGGAGGACCAACATCCACCTATTCAGTCCATAACCAGTGTCTTTGCTTTCTGTCTGGTCACCAGTGGATAACTAATTCATTATTAATACAGTAACTGCAAAGATCCAGCATCAGCCACAGGTCAGCTGTGACAGATCCAGCAGTGTTTAAATTAGCATGTTAGAGAAATGGCTGAAAAGTCCAATTCCAAGAACCTGGCCCAATTTCTTAATTTCTGTACCTCAGGTTCCACATCTGCACAATGGGGGGAGGTGCTGGCCCAACCACACCCCTCTCACTGTATTATGTAGATCAAATAAGGGAAAGATTGTGAAAGTATCCTGCACATCTGTAATCCCAGCGCTCTAGGAGGCCAAAGACGTAGGATCACAAGTTCAAGCTCAGCCCGGGCAATTTAGCAACTTAGTGAGATGCTATCTCAGAATAAAACATTTTTAAAAAGGAAGAAAGGAAGGAAAGGGAAAGGGAAGGGAAAGCAAGGAAAGGAGGGACTTGTGAACTATAAAGAGAAGGTTTTATATTTGCTGGTCCCTGTTAGGGACTGAACTGTGTCCCCAGGAAGATATGCCGAAGTCCTAAACCCTCACACCTGTGAATGTGACCTTATTTGGAAATGAACTCTAAGCAGATGCAAGAAGTTGACATCATGCTGGACAAGGATGGACCACTGTATTAATAGGAAGAAGGAAAAGATGCTAAGACAGAGCCTTATGCGGCGAACAGCCACATGAAGGTGGAGGTAGGGATTGCAGTGATGCTGCCGTAAGCCAGGGTATTCTGGGGGTTTAGAACTAAAAGAGGTCCAAATGGGACCTCTCAGAGGGAACATGGCCCCGCCCAACCTTTGCTGGAACTTCTGGCCTCCACAACTGTGGAAATATAATTCTTGTTATTTTAACTTAACCCCCAGATTGCAATACTATGACCATTAATCTTGATTTGTCAACTTCATTGGATTATGAAACACCTAGATTAGTGGATCATGCTCGTTGGTGTGTCTGGGTGGGTCCTGGGTGGGGCATGGCATTAGGTACCATATATGGTTCCTCTGGCATTGTTCTCTTGCTCTGCTTTCTGGCCACCATGAGTCAAGGTTTGCACTGTCATACCTTCTGCCCTGATGTTCTTGGTTAGACTATGGACCCAATCCCCTCAAACTGTGAGCAAAATTAAGCCTTTCCTACTATAACTTGTAAGTGTTGGGTATTGTGTCCAGCAAGGGGAAAGCTGACCAATATAAGTGCTTCGTTATAACAGACCCAAGAGATTAAGACAGGTCCCAGATGGGTTCTTCAGGCAGGCAAGGACATTGGCCTCCACTCCTTGGCCCATCACCTGGTAGAGCGGAGGCCTGGGCCACATCTCTGTGTGCTTCAGCAATCACTTCCCTGGAGCTGCTGGGAGTGTTATCTTCATTCCAACGTCTTTTTGAATTCAGCTCTCATGAGGAAGCCTTGAAACCAACATCATGATATTGGCCAGATGCTCGTCCTTCATGTCCTCAAGCTTGGCCAGGATGCCCGCTAGGAAAAAGACCTGAGGAAGAAGCACTGGTCTGAGAGAAACCCAGCTCTCACCCAAAGGCAGACACTTGGGAGAGTTTTGAATCAAAGAGCCAGCTGGTCCCAAGGGTCTTTGAAAATTAAGAGAAACTATTTGCTGCTGTGTGGGGATTCTCTGGGAGCCAGCTGGATTCCAGACCTGGCTTTGTCCTTGAGCTAGATCACCTCGAATACATTTCATCTTTCAGAGTCTCAGTTCTGTGAAATAGGGGTGCTGATGCCTCCCTCAGAGGGTTACTATGAGGATTAAATGAGACAATGGGTGGGAAAATATTGCAAGAGTCAAAGTAACACATGATGGATCATTATATGACGTAGTGTTTGCTCTGTGGCCAGGGCAGCAAGGGCCCTTCCTTCTTTACCTCCAAGGAAAGCAGCCTTTAGTTTAGATAGAGTGAATGCATTCTGGTCCCACAGGTCTGGGTGTGGTGTAAGAGGATCAAATGGGGAGGAGGATTGAATTTTCCCATAAAAAAGACAGAGTTTCACCAATACTAGATAGCCTAAGACTTCCAGCCATAGTGCGTGAGACTCCAGGAAAATAAGGCCAGCTTTACAAGCTATGTTACAAAAAGCTGGAAACAGACAGTCTCGGAGAAATGCAAATTAAGGTCACGAGATTCAGTTTGCAACTGCCCAACCCCTGCAACATTTAAGGCTTCTGATGAATGTTGGCAAGGATGGGGATCAAGGAGTGTATGTGAGTGCACATTGCTATAAGAATTTTGGAAAATAGTTTGGTATTTCAAGTTGGATGTTGGCACAAAACTACCATAGGCAACTGTTGTCCTTGTCACGTATCTTAACCCTGAGTATGTGCCTGGAGGCCTTTGGAAAGATGTGGATGCCTAAACAGGGATGGTGATGCAACCCCGTCATCTTAGCACTCTGGGAGCCGGAACAGGAGGATTGAAAGTTCAAGCCAGAGCTGGGTGATTTGGGGAGACCTTGTCTCAAAAAAAAAAAAAAAAAAAAAAACAGGGGGTAACTCTGTGTGAAGACCCTGGGTTCAATCCCCATATCAGACACACACACATACAGATGCTTCACCTCACGCTTCCCACAAAACTCCTCCCAAGGAGCCAGATGTCTCAGAGTACAGAAATGAGCCTTGGTAGTATAAAGGGTTTCTTTTTAATTTTTTTTGTCTTTCTAAAAATGTGTTTCTTGACATTTTAATACTCACTGGCACTGAGGTTTTGTCTCAGAGGCAAGCGTGTGGCTGGAGTGAGGCCCACACAAGGCAAAATCAGAGACAGGGACTCAGTTAACAAGCAGAACCGTCCTGCTTTCTCTTTGTCCCTGCTGTCTGAGGCTGCCTGGTCTTCAGGGCACAACACTGTCTCTAGTATCCTTAGACCTTTTGGCTGGACCTGAGGTGTGCAGTGCAACCCTCGAACATCAGCAAGATGCAGCACGTGCCCAGATAGGGTCCGGGCAGATTCTGGAGCTGTCGGCTCTGGCTTCCCAAGTCACACGATGCCTGCTAACCGGATCCTTCCTAGCTCAGTGATATTGAGCACCCACCTTCACCTGCTCTCTAGGCTTTCTTAAGTTTCCCATCTGTCAAAAGTGGGCAGAGAAAGGATGGATGTACTTGTCTCCAAGTTCTTTACAGCTCAAGTATTCAAGGATTTCGTGACAAGACCTCAAATGTCCTCTGTGAGCCAATCTAGCTACACATAGCACATGCTAACTGTAAAGGAGGCCGAAACAGTCATGGCTGTGTAACAATTCTGCAAATACACAATTGTTGTAAAGCAAGCTCCAGGATGCTAGAGGCTTGCTTATCTTCACTAGAACCACATGTGGCACACAGTATGTGTTCAGTGATGAGATGTGTTGGAGGCACAGGTACACTGGGAACTTTCATACCAGGCCTAAATGCTGCATGAGACTTCGTGAGGCAGGTGGTCTGCTCCGGCCATGCAGAGGCAACCTTTGAGCCCTGCCCCCTAGCTTCTAAGCCCATTCTCAATCATGTTGGGGTGCAGTCTGGTGAGACAACTCTAGATGGACACCTTGCACCTTGCCTGGCTGGCCCTTACAATCCTGCCCTGCAGGACTTTTTGCTTTTTCCTGGTAGGCCAGGAAATGGGACAGACGCAGGGTGGCCCAGGCCCTATGAGTCAGGATCAGGAGGCCGTTCGTTCTGTCTGAGTCAGCCCCAACTCACAGCCAGCGCAAGGCTTGGTGCTCACTGTGTGGGTGAGCTGGGATTACAGGACTTCTCTGCCTGGGCCCCACCTACACATAACGCCATGCCCATCAGATCCAGGACCTTCAGTCTGATCCGCTCTTTTGAGTCTTAGAAGCAAGCTTCAACAGGACTAAGAAATATCTTACCATTGATTGCCACTGTGTGCTGAGCTGGGTTCTATCATCGCAAATATTGTGAGAGTGGCATTATCAACCTGATTTTTCAGAAGAGGAAACTGAGGTTCCTAGAAGCTGAGTACCAACCCAACGGCTGAGCTGGAGTTCAAACTCTACAGCACACTTTAGGGTAACACTGAGTGCAGATATGGAAAGGACACCCACCAGAAGGCCCTACCTTAGTATGCCCAATTTCGTTTTCATCTGTGTCCAGGTTGATTGCCCCAAGAAGCAGCTCCTAGCCCCAAGATTTCTTGTTGTCCACAAACCCTTGGGGAATCACGTTGGGGTTCAGCACTTGGTACCTGACAAAAGAGAGGACTGCCAATCATCGGTGTACTCAAAGTTATAGCACACAAAATATATTCACACAGTCAGAAATGTTTTCCCCTCCAGTACTGACATTTGAGCTCAGGGGCTTTCTGCTACTGAGCTACATCTCCAGACTCCATTGTAAATTTTTTAAGACAAAGTCTTACTAAGTTGTCCTGTTGGCCTTGAACTTGTGATCCCCTTGCTTCAGCCTCCCAAGTAGCTGGGGTTACAGTCAGCACCAGAGTACCAGACAATTCACCAATCTTTGAGGTCTTTTGATGGTCTTTAAAACAAGGATTAGACATGATGTACACATTCCCACAGTAGGCAGGGGTGGCTACAGCTTGGAGGTGAATGTTGTTGCAGACTAAGGGTTCTGGGAGGAAATGTTCCCAGAAATGAAGAAATGTAAGTCCTTTTTGATACAGCTAGAAGTAGAGGAGAGTACTAGTCCAGGCATAAGAGAACACTTTCTTATGCTGCCTTGTTAGCAGCTCCCTTTGTTATCTTGGCCACGTCTTCCCTCACTGGGGATTTCAAAAGGAGAGTTATCTAGGATGATATCCAGTGACCTCCCCTGCCCACCAAGATTGGATATTGAACTCAGGGCTTTGTGCATACTAGGCAAGCATTTTACTACTGAGCTACATCTCTAAACCTTTTATTCTTTTTAAATTTCATTTTGAGAGTGTCTCACTAAGGTGCGCAGGCTGGACTCAAACTTGTCATCCTCCTGCCTCAGCCACCAAGAGTGTTGGGATTACAGGCATGCACCGCATACTCTGTTTATAGAATTTCTTGATTTCTTAATCTATGGCAATGTCTTCTAGCAAGTGAGAAGCATAGAAGGTCATCTCTAAGATAGGATTCTTAGTTTAATTTGTCCAGAAGCAGACCTTTGAGATAAGGATTCAAGTGTAAGTTTATTTGGGAGGTGATAGGTTTGGGAAATGAGCAGAAAACCCAATACAAGATATATTAATAGTATCAAGGTAGGTATCACAATGGGTGACTGGAACATAATACCACTGAGGGGGACAGGGAGATTTATGCCATAGAAACTGGCAGATTTCCTACCAATAAAGGCTTCTTTTTGTTATCCTGAGAACACTTGTTAAATGTTTACCAGCATGCTGCTTCTGAGAGCCACTATAGAGAATGAACTCAGAATTAGTCCTCTATGAGGACGAGTGAGATGAAGTATTTATATATCGACTCATTGGTGGAGGGATACACCTGGGGAGGCATTAATCCCTGGGACTTTCAGCCTGCCAAGGAAGGGCAAATCAGGCTCTGAAAGACAAAGAAATTCAAAGCAGTTGAATGCTGAGCCAAAGTGTACTAAAGAAATGAAAGTGAAGCGGTATTGATAGGGCATCCACTGTGCTGCCAATATAATGCAGCTCTACTGATCCACTCCTGGGTCCTCCGAAAGGTGTCAGGGGGACACCACCGACCTGTGTTTGAAATCCGGGTACTGCAGCCTACAGAAAGGAAACCCTTTTTGCTGATTCAAATGCCTTCTAGGACACCATTGCAAGCCAGCTGATGCATGATTGAGTGTACATCATATCTTGCCTGCCAAGGCAGAGACACGGCATGGAGAGTCCCTGCTCTAGAATAGGACAGACCAGCTCTTGCCACCTAAGAAACCTGAACTGAGCACCTGTGGTATAGTCCCAGGCTTCTCCTGTTATTACCAAGGGAGCCAAAAGTCCCCCTCCTTCAGTTCAACCCATGCTCTAAAACTCATGAGTTTGATTTCTGGCCGGGTGGGCACCATTCTGCTTTAGAAGTAGCTAGAACCTGATTTTTGGCTAATCTATTATTTGAGAGTCTTTTTGAGCCTTGGTTTGCCTTCTTTAGCTCTGGCAGTTAAAGGTGAACTTAACTTGGAAGGAACCCTAACTTTGAAGACTACCAGTACTTCCAGTAGGGAGACATGACCTCATAAGGTACCCAATTGCTTAAATTCCTTGGGGACAATGCAGTGGATGCAATGGAGGGCGGTGTTGTGGGAGGTTGTCATCAGCTTGTTCAGCTGCTTCTGGGGCTGGAGGGCGAAGAATGAAAGAGAGAAAGAGATAAACTGAATGAGATTCTGCACTGGTATTGTTGGCTACCCATACTCTGGAGAGGTATGTAGTTAGAGTTTAATTAAATTAAAGTTAAAACTCAGTGCTTCGGTCCCACCTACCACTTTTCAAGTATGTATTAGCTACATGGAATTAGTGGCTACCACACTAGAAACTGCAGAAGAGAACATTTCTGTCATTGTAGAAAGTTCTTTTGGACAAAACTATTCTCAAGAACAACATGGTTTACAAGAAACGAGGTCTCTCCTGATTCAGGGATGATTGGTTGCAGAATCTTGGCACTAGAAAAACCCATAAAGTGGGCAAGATCCTGCCTCCTCTTAACTTCCTTAAGGGACGGTACCTCCTCCACATCTTGGATCCCTCCAATGAGGTGGCTAATTCTGCTCAGGAAGACCTGATCCTTGGAAAACAGTAAAATCTTCCTTTGTACAACATCTTGCTGACTGTACTTCTGCACTTTAGAAAGTGTTTCCAGGAATGCCCAAATTTTTCAAAATTCATGACCTGCTCAGAAGACCTGTCAGCCAAATCTTGGACCCAAGATCTTGGTCATTTTTATCTCCATTTGTCATGTTGCACAAGTTCCTCTACTTGCTGGGTTTCAGTCTGGTGTGTTTGAACTGGACCCAAGAATTTTTTTTGTCTGATGGTCCAGTGATTCTGTGCATGCTTCAGAAAGCAACAGACCCCTCAAGTTAGAGACGGGCATAGACAGAATGAAATCCTTCTGATCTTGACCATGAAGCAACAACCAGACCATCACACTGGACTTAAGGTGGCCTCTGAGTAGCTCCCACTTACTTCATAGAAACTGGAGACCATCATGAAGGAGGACCCTCTCTTCTGTTTCTCCTCTCCAGCTGAGGAAGAGACAAGTACATTTCGTGTCAGTACCCAGTATAGGGCAGACAGCCCAAAAAGTGTTACATGCCAAAGCACACATGTTCTCTGGATTAAAAAGGCTTTTCTTGTGACTGGATGAGGTGGAACCCTCACACCAGGAAAATGAGATCTATAGGGAGTGGGAAAATAGGCTGGTCCTGGCTTAACGCTGAAAAGAGTTCTGACCTCCCTGGAGAGTGATTTAGGGCTGGCATAAGGTGACAGACTACCTACCCCCCACCGTTGCCAGAGGAAGAGGAAGAACCCACAGACCTTTAAAGAATGTGCATGTTGATGAAATGTCTCTGAGTCCAAGCAGATTGGCAGTTTCTACTCAACTGAATGGCAGTTCTGGGGGGAAGTTTCCACTCAGGTCATTTCCCCCTGTGGACAGCATGGTTGCCATTGAACAGGAGGCAGGGCTGCACTTGACATCTGTTTCAGATGAGAGTAGGGTCAGAAAAAAAGCACAGGGCATTTGGGTGTCAACTTTCCCAAACAATGTCACTCCACCTAGAGGTGACATGGACTGTGTAATCAGTTGAGCTGATGGAGGCTCCCAGGACACACTGACATCTTTTTTTTAATCTGTTTTTTCTGTCTTACTCTCGTGGTGCTGGGCGTCAAACTCAGCATCTCACACTCACAAGGCAAGTGCTCTACCACTGAGTCACCCTCAGCCCTACATTGACATCTTTCTGCTCTATTGTTGTATCATCTATGTCCTACTTTGAGAATTTGTCATTCATTCACTCACTCACTCACTCATTTGACAAGAGCTGAATAAGAGAGTTTTGTTTCCTTCTTCCCATTATGGCCATTAAAGGGCATCAGTACAGGAAGACTGGACACAACAAAAGGCCAGCTGTACCTGGATCTTCCTTTTCTTTGATGAGAACATCCAGGAGTCCCATACTTGATTTCTGGAACAAGCCTACCACTGTCTCATTCAGGGGCTCTTTGTTCTTCTTTAGCCAGCCTGTGATGTTATATCCCACCTGGAGGGGGGACAGATGCCAGTGAGTAAGTTGTGGGTCTCCTCTCTCATTTTCAGGTTCCACACCTAGAACCTCAACCTACAGCTTTGTCCCACTGTGGGATCATAGGACCAAACTCTAGCCTATCTCCTGGGGCTTCAGTTCTTAACCTGAAGAATTTGTGGTTTTGGGACTGGTCCTAAACCCCAGTTTGAGGTGGAGGCCTCATCCCCTATTTTCTTCAGCATTTGCAACGTGGCAGTCTTGCATACCTCATCTCTGAGCATTGCAAATAAACTGGGATTCTCTACTTTCTCCCAAGCTGTCATCTTTCCTCCACAGCCTGCTGTGCTGGGCACACTGAGTTTCCTGACCCTCGAGTCTTCTTCTGCCCATGTGGACTTGCTGTCAGTGAGTGTCCATGGCTGGTGTAATCTTAAGCAACAGGAAGAAGTCTCTGAAAAGGTTTCAGGTTTTTCCTTGCTGAGGATCATGCATCCTATTCACAGCACTATAGGATCATTACCTGGAGGAACAGAGCTCTATTCATCCAGGATTGGGAGCTGTATATATCCAGGAATTGTACACCCACAAATTTCTGTTTCCCATTTTGCCATATGGCCCTTGATTCATGGGAAAGGTGGAAAGGACTATGTGGATTCTTCTGCTGACCATAGAGAACTGAGGAAAGTACCTGAGAGGTCAAACCTTTGGACTTGCCATCTCTTATTCAGTGCACAGACATTTGTCGCCTTATTTGCCTTATTTGAAGGTCTTCTTGGAAGCACACAGCTACCATTTAGCTTTGAATGTACCATTGCTCTAAATATGGAGCTCTTCTCATTTCAGTGTGGCAAGGAGGTGTAGTGCTGCACTTTGGCTCCAGGCCTACTGTTTGCTCAAAATATCGACCCAATCCATTTTGTGAGTAATTGGCATTGTTATGGTTGATGATATAAAATCCTGGTCCCAAAGCCCAATGCAATCATGGCTTTCCTGATAGCACTGTCTTAGGGCTGCTGTTCCCCTGCAGTTAAACCCACAGAGGCTCAACACACTCTGCTGATAACAGGAATGTCAGTACATACAGCAATATTGAAATCTCAAGGAAATCAAACACATTCTTATAAGCTGGCTGAACGAACATTACCTCCACTATTAGTTACACATATAAAACCTGAGTCCTTGCTATACGTAATTTCCCTCTTTCCCAAGGACTACTTTGTCATGAGTGAAAAAGCTACTCCACAGATGTCACCTTATTGGTTTGGCAGCTACAAGCTATCAGAGGAAAAATTATTCAGTTGGGAGTAATTAATAGGCTCACAGAATCTTTTCTTTTTTTCTTTTTGTAAATGGTGTCATTTCTGGGTGAGACTGATGTTCAGCCGTCAAACCTAGGGCCACTGACACTGGTGTGGCCCTGGCAGGTATGATGCATGAATCACCAGCTTCTGCTTAATGAGCATTTTTGGTTGCATTTGCTTTAGAACTCTCAGGTGGAGAAATGCCGAGGAGGATTAAGTTGGAGTTCATTTCAATTGCTGAGTACCCTGATATATTATGGTTGTGCTAGTGGGAGACAGAATCATCTGGAGAGGCAGGTCAGTGTGGGCATACAATAGCTGGGGTGGATGTTAGCCAGCAGATGCCAAACAGAGGCTGGTACTCACTGTACCTGAGTAGTGGATGAGCTCAAGTGGGCCTCAAGCCCCTTGCCTTTGTGGTCCTTCTCAGGCTTAGGGAGATTTGTGGACTTGCTCAAGGAGTTGTTATACAGGGCTGCCTTGAATGGGGCACCCGTGGCTTTGGGGAAGATGCATTGTTCCTCCAAGGCGGACAAGACGCCCATGAGCAGGAGGGAAAAGGACACAAAAGTGTTTGAGGAGGCTCCAGGACCTCAAAGAATCCATACTGACATTGGGCCTGAGGCTTCTGGTAGAGATGTGCTGGCCACCCGCAAGGCAAACTGGAAAGTGGAACTCAGCACAGCATTCTGGGGACAGCATCTGGTACCCATGATCACGTTTCAAATGCCATTTCAATGTGAAAGAGTCTGGAATCCATGGAGCCCAGCAGAAGGGACACTGAGGCCTAAAGAGGTCAAATAGCACCCCAAGCGCTAATCCTACCCCAACAGTGGCCCCAGGCATACCTGATCTTCAGAAAAACCCTAAAGTCAATGATACCTACTGTTTCTGCCTTTCTCTTTTATCTGCTCTCCCTTATCCTTTTTTCACATTTAATTAAACAATATATATTATTTTTAAATGTTTCCCTTTTATTCCTAGTGCCTATTAATTTCACAAAATAGTGAGTTTCATTGCATATAATATATTTTGGTGAAGTCCACATATATTCTTGATCCTAGATCATTTGTTCAAACATTCCATGTGGTGTAATTACAGGGCAAACTATTTTACTGTCTCGTTAGAGCATAACTCTGTTGCCTCAGGCAAATGGCTTCCTTTTTATGTGCCTCAATGTTCTCATCAGCAGAATGATAATAAACTATCCCTCTCCCCAATTTGGCGGATTGTCATGGTCCAAGGAATTGTGGCAGACACTGCTCAACTCACAGCGGTCTTTGCTGCTATTGTTGTGCCCATTTTGTGTGTATGTGTTGGGGAGCTAGTGGCCAGGCCAATGAAGGTAGTATTGCTGACAGCCCCAGCTGAGTCCCAGTGACATTCTCCTCCTGGGGCATGTCCCATGCAGGGCCCCAGGCTCTCTCCAACCCCCTCCTGGGAGCAGCAGGTCACCTTTTCTAGCATGTCCATGCAGGCCTACAGATCGAGGCCAAAGTCAACGAATGTCCACTGGGTGCTCTCATGCTTGCATTACTCCCGCTCTAGCATGAACGTGCGGTGGTTGAAGAATTGTTACAACTTCTCACTGGTGACGTTGATACACAGCAGTTTGTCAAAGCTGTTGAACTGGGTGAGGACACAGAAGGAGGCATTAGCTGGGGCCCAGAGTCTATCAAAGGGCCATGAAGAGGATAGATATGTGTGAGAGATCTCCAAAGGCCCTTCTTCTATCAAACACTGGGTGAGACATCTGATTGCTGACCTGTTCATAGTCACACCCACATATGAGAAGCGGTTCTCTGTTACCTTCCCCTGCAACGGGGATTCTGGGACCCTAATCCCAGGTAGCTCATGTAGCAAAGGAAAATCATTATGGAAAGAACCATCTCTCAAGGGATAAAAATCACTTGAAATGCCTGATGGATCAGTTTTGTTTGTCTTCGTGTCTCTGTCTCTGTCTTTCTCTCTCTGTAGCTTTTCTTATATATAGGATAATTTTAAAAAAACTTTTTTTTTTCATTTCTCAAAAAGGCGAGCTATCAATGGTGTGCTGGTAAATCAGTTGTCTCTTTTAAAAACAAAAGACTATGCTTTTTAGGGATTGCCGGTTTCATAGTGTAAATATTCACACCATGGCAAATTTCGAGCTATCAATGTGATGCCAACTGACTCACAAAATTCCTGAAACCTTTAACAATTAGCTCTTGTGAGCTGGTACAAGCTGACCCTAGCACATCACTAACTCTATTTGCTAACTTCACACCATTTTTTTTAAAGACTCAGCACCATAGAAATGGAAATTTCTGGAGTCTAAATTCAGAGATCTAGTGGCAGATTAAGATTGGCCTGCCCAGGTCCAAGGTAAGAAACAAGACAACCATAGAGAAAAGTAGTTTATAAAAGGAGAAGCAGCCACCCCAAAGAAGAAACAAATATAAAACCAGGCATACCTCAAAGCTCTCGAAGCTAGCAATGTCCAGCCCCACAAAGAACTGCCTTTGCATCTTGGTGTCCAGGGTCTTGTTAATCTTGGCCACCAGCCACTTGAACATCTTGTCACAGATAGCCTTGCCCAGAGCCCCAGTGGAGTTGTGGTGCTATTCCATGTTCTAGCTCTTTTGCACAGATTTATTGACTACTTTGACTGAGAGCCTGGAGTTGCCTTTCTGGAGTTTGCCAGACTTGAGACCTCTGAGATGGGCAACATTGTCAGCCACTGAGTAGGGGTGCAAAAAGCAGGTGAGTGGAAGGAAGATGGTACCGTGTCCAGGAGGTACCTCATGTTCTTCACTGTTGTCCTGGGAGGGGTGACGGGGAAGGTGGAAGAGAAACCATTCTGTCAAAGAGAAAAGATCTTAGGTGGTTTCTACATTTTCTCAATGTCAAGTAGCAAAGCAGACTGCAGAAACCAGAAGCATACCTCTGACTCACTATCTTGCCTTTCTGAGAGTATCGGTGACTGAACATTCCAGGAACGTCTTGTCAGAAGCGTGTGAAATGGCTGCAAGCTGCCTTGTCACTAAGTAGCCCCGGCCCAGCGCCTGCCCTCTTTGGTGTCCACTTCAGCTTGCCCCTCTCTGGGTTTCTGCCTGAACTTCATGTTCCCGAAGAACATGGCACCCCCAATCAGCTTGTACACACTTGACCTCCTCAGCGCTGAAGCCCAGCACATCAAAGGCATCCTGCCAAGCAACAGAGAAAAGAGCTTTCTTCCTCATTCCACGTTGTGCAGGCCAAGATAGCCACTGCGGGGCCACCCCCGTGGGCCACTGCAGCAGAATGTGGGCTCTGGAATCAGGCATACCTGAATGGGGAGGTCTGTTTCTTCCAGGAAGCCTAGAACAGACCTTCAGAGGTTTAATTAACCTCTCTAGTTTCTATTTAGACATCTGCATAATCAATATAGTAGGTGGTTGTAAGGATAGATTAGGAGCAACGTGTGAAACGTTTAGTCCAGTTCTTGACAAATAGTAAGTGCTCAGTAAAGGGACGTATTATTATTTTTGTTAAGACATCATGCTACACTGATGCTGGGAAAAGGCAGAATAAATCAGGAATCATTTTTGTCATCAGAGAAGAAAGGGGGGCTACATATGGTGGTATAAGCCTGTAATCCTAGGATTCTGGTAGACTGAGATAAGAGGATTGAAAATTTGAGCCCATCCTGGATAACTTATTGACTTAGTGAGATCCTGTCTCAAAAAAATGGGTGGGGGCCTAGTGCAGTAGTGGTGATCCTATGGCACACGTGCTGTAACTGGCTGTTTATTATCATTGAAAGTGCTAAAAGGTTTACCATAATTGGCCTAGAATGGAATATAGTCATTTGTCATACATATAACAATGTCTTAGTCAGTGAGGCACCACATGTATAACTGGTGGTTCCGTAAGATCAGAATGGAGGTGAAAAATTTCTATCACCTAGTATCACGGTAGCCACTGTAACAACATAAAACAACACGTTATTCACATGTTTGTGGAGATGCTGGTAAGCAAACCTATCTCATCTTTAAGTGACATAAAAGCATGGCACGGAAATTTATGTACAAGGCATAATAATAACCAACCATGTTACCATTTCTCTCTTTACTAATCTATACTTTGTCATCATTATTTTGTACTCCTTTTTTTTTTTTCCTCCAGTACTAGAGATTGAACCCTGGGCTTTCCAACTGAGGTATATCTGCAGGCCTTTTAAAAAAAATTTTTTTTTGGAGATAGGGTCTCACTAAGTCACTAGGTTACCCAGGATGGACTAGAACTTGTGATCCTCCTTCCTCAGCCTCACAGAGACCTGGGATTACAGGTCTGTGCCTATAATCTTCTGATAACAAAAAAGGCTACTGTCAAAGAATACACAGTCTTACACTGGCAGCAATCTCATGCATCTTGTGTTAACTGGTCTCTCAATTGCACCATTTCTCTTTTGCTTGATTTAATTTCATGTCATTTGTCCCTCATGGCTCTAGGAGCAATAGACTATACCATCTATAAATACCAAATAGCCTAGATGAAGAGTAGGCTGTACCACCCAGGTGCAATTATACTCTGATGTTTGCACAATGAAATCACTTAACACACTACCCGGAATGTACCCCCCTCCCTTGTTGAGTGGTGCATGACTAATCCTAACAGAAATCACAAGAGCTCAGCGCCCTGACAGAAGGAGCTAGAGCATGCAGTAGGGACTGGGAGGGAGAGAGTGTCCCTTCTAGCCAAGGTGGGGGAAAGTTCTATAAGTCCCTATGGAATTTTAGTTTTGACTGTGCAGAGAAACTGCTTGCTACAGCAGGCTGGGGATAAATGGCAGGTACCACCCCAGAAGTGTCTAGTAGACTCTGCTGCTGTCTCCCAGCTCTGAGTAGCCCCCCACCTGACCCCAGCTGTGGTGGCCCAGACGGAGGGTCCCAGACCTATCCTATCCTCCCTGCCCTTTGCCAGCCACATCAACCCACTCAAGTCTGGAATCTGCAGCTCCTCGCTGGCCATGGCATCCACCACAGCGATGCCTTGGCTTACCCTATCCAGTGGTGCTCTTTAGGATTGGGGACCAGCAGCAAACACTCTGCCAAGAGCAGCGAAGCAGGTTAACAGCAGATTAACACACAATTAGCTTCGCTTTCATTTCTAACATTTCCAAGTTCCTCTCACAAGGGAGTGACAGACATTGTGGGGGTCACAGAGCTGAACAGGATGTGGTTCCTGCCCTCCAGGATCACTTGGTGTTCCCAAGGGATGGGAATAGGATCACACAAGGAACTTAAAGTGGCGAGAGGATCATAGGAATGACCTCAGTACCTGCATTCAGTAGATAATTTGGGGGAATATATGAATTTGTATCTTTTTCCTCTCCTACAGTAGACAAGACACAGTTCAGTGCAGAAGGTAACCTGATGATTTCCATAAGTAATATAATCATTTTATATAATACACATGAGAATGTTATTGCTTTTACAAAAAATCTGCTTGCTTCTTGTTTTCTTTAGATGTGTGCACCTCTTCAGTTACCTCTGTTTTTCATTTTTGGAGGAGTTAGGTACCAGAAGTGATTTCCTTTCAGGGTATGTCCATGATAAAGAAAAAGTACACACAGGAAGAAAAATAAACGGTGACTGCTACTTTGTTCTGTGTCAGGGAGGTCATAGGGCTAGAGGGGGGCGCTGGTGAACAAGAGAACTTGAGCTCCAATTTGGGGTGTAGGGAGGTGTGTGCCCCCACTTACTTGCCCTGATTAGTGCCACATAGGAGGGCAGGCTCCAAGGTGCTGGTTCTGCTGCTACTCTAACAGAAACCTGAAAATGGGATTTTTCTGTAAAAACCTCCCAAGTTCAAAATGCCACCCATTAATTTAAAAGTAGTCTATGTTTAATACAAATAAAACCCACCTGCAAGTGAGGTAAGGCACCCAATACTCCCATCTCTTGCTGAGTTGGAAGGTATGTGTGTGGAAGATTAAGACTTCATCCCTCCTCCCACCTAACATCCTGAGCAGGTCTGCCAAGGACAGTTGAGCATGTTGGTGCCTGTACAAGACAACCAGTTGAGTGGGTGAGTGTATTCTGCTCTCCAAGCTGTGCAGCCAGTGTGGGCTGTTTCTACCCAGAGAGGAGCCTGTTGTTATTGCTCAGGCAAGCACTAGTTCTGGGATAACCGCGGTCCCAGGCTAATCCTATGCTGCTGCTATCTAAGCATCAAACTCAGAAACGTCAGCCCCAAGACACGGAGATTCTAAAGTCTCAGATCCCAGGTTCACATCTCCGTGAGGAGTTGCAGGCATCCTAAATCCCCACCTGAGAAATGGGCCAGCAGTAGTTGAAGCTTTCTGGGCTGCTGTGAGGATAAGATACACAGAAAGACTTCAAGAAAGGTCTGCAGGAGTGGTGGATCCCCTATTTTTCTTAAATTTTATTTTGAAAGTAGTAAAATACAACAGAACAAGACAGAGCAAAGCCAATCGAGACAATGCAATGAAATTGGTACTTCACAGCAGGATACTGGGGTAACAGTAATAAGTACCATAGTATATCTTGTTATCTTCACAATAGTTGTCCTTTCAATTAGGTATAGCAAAATCAAACCAAGAACAGAACACTATAAAACCAATCAAAAGAGAATACTGAATAGAGCAAAACAATTAATCAGAACAAAGCAAAACAGTGAAAATAACATTTGCCTTCAAACAGAAGATAGAAGGAAATCCTCCATATTTTCTGTATTGCATACAGTCTTGCTCCCAACAGATGCTCAGCCCTCTGCCCCCAGTTGCCAATGTGGGGGTGGGGTGGGATGTTTGATTCTCAGCCCGGGCACCAGTAGGCTCACAGGAGACACTGACTAGTCATGCCAGGGGCACTTGGCAGGAAGGGAGAGAAATTGCTTTCTTGCTCGGTGGCCTAAGTTCCACCATGGCCTGATCTCAGGAGATACTGGCTGATTCTCTTCCTGGTTCACACCAGCGACGCTTTCCCTATTTTTAAACTAAAGGAATCATTGCAGGGTCACAGGGATGACACAAGACCCCAGATACATGGAAAAGCAAACTTGAAGGCAGTCAGATGGATATCAGGATCTTCACCATCAAGTTCAGGCTTCTTGTTAGAGAGAATCTGGTAGAAAATGTGGTAGCCTCTCTCAACTGTCTGCATCTGAAACGGTGTGAGATTTCTCTAAGAGACCTGAAAAAAGGGTCAGCAGGCATCCAGTGAGTGGACATCATTCTACCTAGAGTTCAGGTCCTATGGAAAGCAGGGGTCCCCTCTTCCTGTAGTGTGGAGTTGCTACTGGAAGCATGACTCTACCCTCTCCCCAAAGGCTGCAGGCCTCGGGGGGCCTGATTGCCAATGGCAGGAGCCCAGAGCAGGGCTGATCTGATCACGGTATAGGCCAAGCTCAGAAGGGCTTCATGGTTTAATGCTCCTCTGTGGCTGTTTTGGAATTCTTTTTCTTTTCCAGCCCTGGGGATTGACTCCAGGGGCTTTGCATTAAGCTACATCCCCAGTCCTTCACAAGTTGGAGGGTCTCACTCAGTTGCCCAGGCTGGGCTCAAATTTGGATCCTCCTTCCTCAACCTACCAGAGTGCTGTTCTGAAATTCTTACTAGTTTTTAAAATGACCCATTCGTTTTCACCTTGCAGAGGGCTTCGAAAATTAAGTAGCTGATCTTCCCTGGAGAAACTCTTTCAAAGGGTCCTGATGTAAATCTCAATGTTGGCACCAGCCAGTTTGCCTGTAGCTCCACAGTGGAGTCAGACAACTTTGCCCCACACAAGGAGGAGAAGGGAGGGGGTGTGAGAGAGGTTGTTCGTAGCTTTAGAACAAGATGCAGCCCACTTCTGAGGGGCTCTTCAACAGCTGCCATGAAGTCTAAGGGGGCTGCAGGCCATGTAACTCAGCTGTGTGTGGAGCTGTGTGTCCCACAAAGATGAACAGAGAAGGAAGTATACCAGGTGGTGCTTAGGCTGAGGTGTGTGTGGATTGCGATTTGTGGGGGAGTGGAACAGTCAGCAGGAGAGGCTGGGACTCCTCGGAATTTCGCCTACAGGCCTGGCCTCACAGGAATTGGGCCAAACAGCCAGGTGGTAGGGAGTCTCTTGAACAAGAAACATCACATTCCTCTCCCTGATTTGTGGCAGGCCACAAATGAACATTCCTGGAAATAGGCTTTTCTCTACCCAGCTGGGCAGCTCCTGGACGTGTTTGCCGTCACCTGTTCTCCAACTCTCCTTTCCCTGTTTCCTATGACCTCTAGGAGCTCATTGGCCTCAGCCACACAGGAGCCCCAGAAAGGGCTGGAGCGGGAAAAGGCAGGGGCCCAGATTGTTTTACTGTGAGTGGAGCCTCAGGAGTCACTGAGATCTTCCTGTGACTTGGGCTTTACAGATCCTAAATCATCAGGGGCCCTCTCCAAGTTCCTGCCCAGCCAGGAAGGAGTCATAACTTCTGGTACTATGAATCTCTGGGTCCCCTGTGTGACTCTGCAGACTTCCATCACCCTGAACCAAGTCTCTGCATCAGAGACACCTGATTAAATACTAAAGTGAGTTATGCTTGCTGGTCAGACCTTTATAGTCTTTTTTTTTTTTTTTAATAGTCTTAAAGATCTCCGGGAGCAAAATGCCTCAACTTGCCCTATCCCCTTCTCCTCAGTTTAAATCACCTTCAATTTCTTTACTGGAATGGACACATGATACCTGACCTACCATCTCCAAGGGACCCCTATTGCTGCTGCTCACACCTAGGAAGCAATAGAAGTTATTATTCCTGGTGGTCTTGGCATTCCTGAAAGCCTCCTGCACGGGTTTGCCTGTATGATTTGATCCTCTGGGGACCCCTGGCCCAGAAAGAAACTCAAAAAGCAGTGACCACAGTTGGCCTCTGCCTGGGGATCCAGGGCAACACACTGGGCTTGCAAATAGTAGTGACTTTTGTACTTTGAACTTAGGAGGGGAATGGCTTGGGGAGGCTGGAAATTAGGGCCAATGGGATCATAGGTAGGTACCTGGGAGGAAGGCCACTCCTGACAATGTCCCTCTGTGACCCTGTGGAATCAAGAGGGGTACGTGGGGACACTGGCAGCCTCGATTCCCAGCTGTTGCTCCTTGGCTTTCCGGTCCGCAGAGAGACTCTTGTGGGCACCTGGAAACCCTTCCCTTGCATCCTCAGCCTGCCTGCAAAGCTCTGTTTTTCTCTTTGCCAGCATTTATAGCTGCTGTTGGCCCTGCCAAGGCTCCTTGTACTCTTGGGGTGGTCAGGGCCTGCAAAAGCATCTTAGCAAGCAGACTGCTTTCCACTTTCTCTTCTGTCCCTGTCTTTTTGGGAGTAGAAACCAGAAGTGGTGGCCACCTCTTCCCCATGTAATCCGACCCAAGTTGCTTTTCTCTTCGCCTCAGTCTCATCATTTACAAAATGCCCCTAATCCATAGACTGGATGCAGATCAAATGGGCCTGCAATGTGTGCCACAGAAGCCTGGATAAGAGACCTAGACCCAAGTGCCCCCATCAGCCCTACCTTCTTATCCAAGGACTGTTTGTCGGTTCCTGCAGTACTGACAAAGTACTGGATGACCTTCTTCATGTTCTCAGTGTTGCCCAAACCAGATTCTCCACTGCTGTCCATCGGAAATGGACAGCAAAAGAGGAAGAGGGCGATTGGTCACAGAGAAGAGAAACCACAGGGAGATACATAGTCTACATACATTTCTCCCCCAGCCTGGACAGACAAACAGGTGGCAAGGCTTTGGGGATACAAGTCCTGCCCATTGATTTGCCAGGTGCTACCTCCCTCGCCCCGTTAAGCCCACTTGCTGCCTGAAGAGTTCTGCTCAAATCCCCCCAATTAATTCTAAGGAGGCTTAATTATATGTGTAAGGCACAGACCTAATTATATGTATATAGACTGAGAGACAGAAGAGACACTTATGTGATTAGCATAGACTGATTTTCATGATCTCTAGAGAGGAAAACAGCACTAGAAAGATGTAATTAGGAAACATTTAGAAACTAGGCATTTGACAGCACCCTCACCAAACAGTCAGCCCTTTTCTGAACCATACCCAGCTTAGAGAGCTATGGTTTAGATAGAGAATGTCTCCTCAAACAAAGCCTCATGCACCAAGAAGCGCTGCTTTTAAAATGTACCGCAATCATGGGAGCTCTGTACTCTACCATGAATGAGTTTAGGGCTAAGTGTGTTGATGGAGATGTGGCCTGACCAGAAGAGGCAGATCACTGGGGGTGTGACCTGGGAGGGGACATCTCCCTCCTGGTTCCTTCTCTGGCTGCTTCTTGGCTGACATCACATAAGCAGCTTTTCTCCACCCAGACCCTTGCGCTATGTTGTTCCTGTGTGCAAACCTGCTGAATGTGGACTAAAACTTCTGAAATTTTGAGCCAAAATAAACCACTTCTTTAAGTTTGAGGTACTTTGTCCCAACAATGACAAAATGATTAAGATAGAGAATTCCCTCAGTCATACTTGGATGTTAAAAATTCAGGATTCTGTGGGATTTATGTCCTTATGCCCACCACTGCAAAGCAGACTTTATAGAAAGGGCCAAGAATTTACCAGCTATTCCATTCCTAGGAGCCTTATTCCTTCAGCCATGAAGCTGCCTAGTCAAAAGCAACATAAAAAGGAACGGAACAAGTTGTGGTTGTGCAAGCCTGTTATCCCTGCACGCTGGGAGGCTGAATCAGGAGGACTGCAAACTCAAGCCTACTCTCAGAAGTGTAGCAACTTGGCAAGACCCTGTCTCAAAAAAATTGTATATCTATATCTCTATCTATCTATCTATCTATCTATCTATCTATCTAGAGAGATCTAAAGATATAACTCAGTGCAGAGAACCTGGGTTCAGTCTCCAAGTACATATATATATGTACTTGATTATATCTCAGTGCAAAGACCTTAGTCTCCCAGTACAGAAAGAGAGAGAGAGGAAGGGGAAGGGGAGGGAAAGAGGAGAGGCAGAGAGGAGAGGGGTAAAAGGAGAGGGGAGAGGGGAACAGAGGGGAGATAGAGAGGAAAAAGGAGTGTGAGAGAGAGAGAGAAGAGAATATCATAATGGAGTCATTCCACAGCAAAGATCATACAAACAGATCCACAATGTAGCTCAGCGACACAGTACCTGTCTGACGAGTGCAAGGTCCTAAAAAAAACATAAGGTCTGGTACCAAAAAAGTCATACAAATAACGATTAAGGGTGTTGCCTTGAGTTCTGAGTTTTTGAAGCTGAAATGAGATACGGCACGAGGTAGGTATTTGCTTGGCAAATAGCTGGTACAGTCAAGAGCATGGGAACCTGGCACTGATACCACAGGCAGATGTTGCTGCCCAGAATTAATAAAGAACTTCAACAGGGGCGAGAGGGTTGGGGGGCTTGGGGCAGGGTTGAGGTGGGTAGCATGTGATCCCACCACAGTCAAGGAGGGCTTGTCTCCACCACCCTGGCCAAAGACCCCACCCGCACCACCCGTGAGCATGTCACAGTAGGCAGCAGAGATGGACAAGAGGTGAGGCATCTCCGTGTGCTTCTAGCCCTTGTACGTGTTAGCCAGATGGGCTCCATAGATGGGCAGCCACCTCAAGCCCGAGTAGGTCTGGTGAAGGGAAGGAAGATAGTAAGCTGACCTTCCTCCTGGTACACTCTTCCCTCAGCCACTTCCCCTGGCCTCAGCCTGTCACTGAACACGCTACTGGCTTCTCTAGGGCTGATATAGTGGTGTTTTCTCTGATAGCAAAATCTGTCTGCCTGGGGCTGGAGGTTTAGCTCAGCGGCATAAGCGCCTGCCTTGCAAGCAAGGCAGTCGTGAGTTCGATCCCCGGTACCGATAAAAAGGAAAAAAACAAAACAAAAAAAAAATCTGTCTGCCTATGTCTCCTTCCTTTCATTAAGCAAAACAAACTTTCTCTTTAATGTTTTTCTTTTGGGTTAATTATTTGCATAGGTAACACAGTCACTCTAGGGACACAGTCACAGCAAAAAAGCCTGCCCACCTCCTTGGTGCCCTGCCTGCTGCCTCCCACAGATAAGCACTGTGTTAATTTCTTGTATCCTCCTCCTCCTCCATGACTTTGGAGGCATATGCCAGCAAACTCAGAGACATATCCTCCCTGGTTTTAAAACAAGAGATAATATTCTACAATTTTATGCCTTATTTCTTCCTCTTAGTAGATCTGAGAGCTTCTCCAGGAGAGCTCGCTGAGAAATCTCTTAGGAGTCTTGACAGCTTTGGAGTCTTCACCACAGAGACTCGGTCCACTGGTGGTCAGCTGGGTCTGTCCTACTTTTGAAAAGAGACCCCAACCTCTTTCTACTCCAAGATGGCAATTTTGCAAGAAGTCTCATTAAAGAAATAAAAAGGAAATACAATAATAAATAATAAAAAGGAAAACCAACAAGAGAGTAAAATAAATGACCCAAGAAGAGGAAGAATAAATGAGGGAAGGAAATGGCCAACTCAGTGGGTCTCCAACTTTGCTTTCTCTTTGTGGATGGTCATGGTGACCTCCAGTGCCTCTACTGTGTGCCTCTTTTCAAGTCAATGTTAAAAACTTCCCACTTGGGTCCAAGTGGGAGTAAACACCCCCAGCTTCTCTTGGCATAATGCAGTAAGGTGAGATGTTAAAAGGAAACGTTAAATTGAAAGCGGAAGACAAAGAAGCAAAGATGAGGAAAATCCATTGAGAAGCGGAGCGTGTGACGGTGGTATCTCATCCTGGGACTGTGGCCTCTGAGTCACTCTTTGCCTCCAGCCCTGTCTTGGCTGGGGGTGAGGGCAGGCAGCCGTCTGGAAGCCAAATGTGTCTTTGTTTTGGTCAAGAGGAATATGAGGGGGAAGTGGTTGGTGTTGGGGAGACGTCCCTGCCTGTCAGAGTTGCTCAACAGACACACTTCAGTGTAAGAAGTAACTCCCTAGCCTGGCCCCTCAGGTCATGCTCTATGGAGCCTGCAGATCCTTAACCCAAACGCATTATGTGACCATCTGTGAAGAACAAGAGCTGGGCTGCAGAGTGGCCCTCGTAGCCTTAGCCTTCAAGCCCACCCACATCCTCAGCCAAGCTCCACGTCAGCCAGAAGAAGTAGATGTGGTTCTTCCCAGACCAGAGTTCCAAGTATACCCCCACATGCCTGCTGTCCCAGCAAATCTCATGTTTTCCAGTGCTGCCTGGGGCTATGGTGCTGCTGGAGGTCTGAATCCAGAACCAAAATAATATTAAAGTAGGACAAGAGGAGGAAGGCATGGCAGCCATCTTGGCTATAAGTGTAAACCCTGGGAGGGCTTGGGAAATTAGAGCAGCTGCTTCCTCACTGGAAGAAGACACGTACTCACCATTCCTCCCTCACTGTCACCCTCCCTGCCTGCCCTTGCCACTTACATCCATCCTCATGTGAACATAATGTCGACACAGTTTGTCCAGGACACTAAACCCATTCAAGAAGGTCATGTCTGCCATGTTGTTGACCTGGTAGAATCTGGGTGGGTTTATCTGCTGGATACTGTCCTTCTTCACAGCGAGTGTTTAGGAAGATCTAGGTACATTAGAAAATAGTGCCTTTATGGCCGCAGTGGCATCTGGCACGGAGTCCCACACACCCTCTGGTGTCTTGGAAGGAGATGGAGTGAGAAATCCAGTGGGTATGACTCCCGGTCTAGCCACTTCCACCTTGTAATTTGGGACAGGCAGGTACTTCTGATACCATGTGAGCCTTAATTTTGTCCCCTCTGTAGTAGAGTAGGGAGGACAATATCCTCCTTGGCTGATGGCTGCGACAGTCACACAGATCTAGGCAAAATGATGTAAAAACACCTTGTACCATGATGTCCCTTCCCTGGAGTACACAGCATGTCTGCCTGTGCTTCTTTGCCAACTCAGTTCACGCTAGTAGTTGACCAGCATTGACTCTTCAGTCCCAAGTATACTTCTTAGAGCTGTGACTCTGGGTGCTCTGCCTTGACTGATAGTGGTAGTTTCGAAATAGCAATGAACGTTCGTCAGCTGGATATAATGCCCCAGGCCTGCAATCCCAGCATTTTGGGAGGCTGAAGTAGAAATGTAGAGTCCCAGCCTGGGCAACTTAATGAATTAGCAAGACACTGTCTTAAAATTTAAGAAAAGAGCTGCAGATGTAGCTCAGTACAAAGGGTTCCATCTCTAGCACTGGGTTCCATCTCTGTACTGCTCCCCCAAGACAGTCTTCTACTCCCACAAAACCATGCTGAGGGAGCAAACTGGAGGCAAACAAGCAAAGAGGCAAAGCAACCATGAGTGCCAACCAGCAGAGGTATTAGCTACTCTGCATTCCAGCTTCTTTATCTGCACATGAAAACTAGCACCAGCTCTTAAATTCCAGCATCTGGGACCGAAGCTTAAGACACACACTCCAGAAAACAAATAGTTTTGGTAGCAGGCAGCCTAAGATATAAGGCCTGAACACGTACTAAGGTTTCGGAGACTTTTAATAATTTATGAGTACACTAGGCAGATAATTTGAAATCTTGACAGTTCTGGAAAATTCACTCGGTAATGATCACCACACCCCTAGTAAATCAAGCTCAGTTTTATTCAGAGGCCTTTCCCAGTGGTTTCCAGATTGCTGGGCCTCACCCATGTATGAACACTCTCCTCTGAGCTCCAACAGAGTAGTGGAAGGCTTTGCTTTATCTTAAGAGCCAGGTGAGTCAGTGCCATAGGCTCGGTCCTTTCTCTCCCAAACCCGACTGGCTGGCTTGTCCACTGCCAGATGCTCAAGGAAGTTGAATATTTTCCTTAAGTTTCCATCCAAACTGGGGCTCTACACCCACTGCCCATCATTTCTTGCAACACTGGACTTCCCTGCCCTTCTGAAAAATATGTTTCTCATGAGCACTGAGCTTGACTTTCAAACTCCCTTTATTTCCGCTATGGCTCTCTCTCTCTCTCTCTCTATCTATCTATCTATCTATCTATCTATCTATCTATCTTTCTCTTTCTCTTTCTCTCATTCAGACAATCTCGCTGTGGATTTCATGCTGGCCTTGAACTTACTGTTTAACCCAGACTGGCCTGGAATTTGCAGTGATCCTCCTGCCTTGGCCTCCCAGGTTCTGGGATTACAGGTGTGCACTACCACACCCTACATCTATGACTTTTTATTTCTGGGGCCATTCCCCTCAAACACAGGGGTAGAGAAGAATACACCAGTTGAAAGTTCTGATCCTCGAAGTTCTCTGGGTTTTTTTATTCATAAAATTAACCAAGGACTCCCCCATAGGGAATGAAAACAGTCATTAATATAGAGAAAGCATTGATATTTGAGCTGAATACAGTGGATTTGAATCCAAGTTTATCACTTGTCTTTGTAATCAGTAACAAGTTACCTGAAGTCCCCTTGATTCTAATGTTTTTCTGCTTGCAAAATAGGGTCAATAAATCCAACTATAAAAGATTGTTGAAAGGTAAAAAAAATACTGCCAAGCGCTTTACCAGAGTTCTGCCAAGGGGTGGAGCTAAGTTAGGAATTTAATAAACCAAAATTTGTACCACTCTTTCAGGTCATACCTCATTATCAGACATCTTGTAGATCAGCAGAGAGAGTAGCATGTTGGTAAACCAGATGTCTGGGCAGAAAATTCCCTGATTTATAACATTTGCCAATTTTCATGGTACTAATTTTACTTTGGCTGATAGCAAGCTAACAAAGGTTTACCAATTGGTTGTGAAACCACTGAGTGTTTAGAAAGCCAAGTTGGTTCAACACGTCATCACCAGGCAGCAAGGGACTCAAAAGCCACCACCTGTCATTCTTACTGCTAAAGAGCTCATCCAGGGGCCAAGGTGTCCCGAGCCTTGTCTCACATACCTTATGGTGCCATGGGCCATGGGCCATGCATTGAGACTGCGGGTGGGTGGTGAGTTCTCTCTCATTCTCAGAAAATACAAGGTGTGATCAAAATATAGAGTGAATGTTTATACTTTAAAATGTATTACAGTAAAAGACACATTGCTGTTAATCTACCTCACACTACTCTCCATCAATTTACCCCATTGTTCTTGCTACATTTTTTAATTCCCTGGATTTTATTTTTTGGAGGGGGGACTTAATAAACTTATACTGAGTGCATACAGTTTCCTTGGTAGTATGTTTTATTGTTTATATACATTACCAACTTAGTTCTCACACTATCATTGTAAGATATTTCTCCTATCTGAGCCTTAGCATTAGGACCTTAATAAAAAGAGCTGTCCAAACTCTCTTAATTTTTTTAATATTTGTTACTGTAACTTTTTTACTTTCCTTCAGACCCAAAAGGAGGCCACATAACCCAGTAGTTCCAGCCCAGCTAGAGCTTGTTCCTAACGTGGATTACAGATATTCTCTTTCATTTCAGAGTGTGGAACAAACATCTCAAAATGCTGTTTACACTCATCTCAACTTTAAAATTATAGCCTCAGTTGAATGTTGTGTTCAAATCTGTTTTTTTAAAAAAATGACATTTATTATGATATTACAAATTCATTTTAATGTCCCAATAGCAGTATTTTATTTGGTTTCCTTTGTCGCCCTATGTGTTTTAACTTACGCACTTAAAAGTACTCCCAACAGTATCTGACTTATGGTTCAGTTTATGATCATTTGACTTTAGGACAGTGCAAAAGCATACTCAAGGTTATCCTGCTCTTTACTTTCAATACAGTTGTCAATAAATCACGGTGGCTTTATTATAAAATAGGCTTTGAGTTAGGTGATTTTGTCCCACTGTAGGCTATGTATGTATTCTGAGCAAGTCTAAGGTGTGTTAGTGTTAGTAGACTAGTTATATTAAATGGATTTTCTGTAATCCTAGCTCTCTGGGAGGCTGAGGCAGGAGGATCACTGCAAGTTTGAGGCTAGCCTGTGCTACATAGTGAGTCCAAGCCCAGCTTGAACTACGTAGTGAGATCTTATCTTAATAAAAAAAAGTAGTGAAAATCATGATGGAATTGTTTTCCCTTTGTAATCCCCAAAGTCCTAGGCTAAGAATGTCTGCCTGTACCCCCTGATGTCTTCCATGGAGCGCAAAGTCCTTGCTTCTGCTGGTAGCTTTGAGTGGCCTTCGTCTATCCTCTAGGAGACCTGCTTTGTATTTGGCTGTGACCCAAGGCACCTGCGGCAGCTCAGTGGGCTTCTCTGGTTTCATTCCTTGTCTAGAAGCTACAATTGCTCAATATAAATTTTTCAGTTGCTTTATGTTATATGTTTTCTAGTTTCTCTAATTCTGCTTAACACTAATGGAAGTTACTGGGGAGCTGAGACCAAAATTCACACAAGAATGGAAATGCAAAATATCAACACAATCAAATTAAGATGCTCTAACTTGTCATCAGAACAAAACATCTGCCCACCTCTGGGGACTGGATTCCTCTTCAGTTTGTTCTAATGGGGAGGAGTAGAGGTGAAATATTCTCCCTTTGTTTATACCAATCAGGCTGCTTCTATTTAAAAAGAAAAATTGTGGTTCTGCTATGAACCATCAACTAAGATTCCATTGCTGTTTTCCCCTGAGGCACAGAGCCCTCCAGCTAGGCGCCAGCACCAAGTTCTTACCCTTTCAGTGGCTATCGCCCTCCTGTTCCATCGTGCCACTTCCCCACGCAGACCATTCTAGTCCCCCAGATAATAGCTCTTCTCAGGGTATCTCTGATAACCAAGACCAGTTTTTTAAAATCACAGACCGCAGGATGGAAAAAAATGTAGCTCATGGAATGTAAAAGCTAAATGCATCCTCAGAGGGAAAAGATGCCTTACAGGACCACAAGTATTACAGGAAAGGAGGCTGATCTGGGCTGGAATCCAGTTTGTTTGGGTCTCACTGTGTGAGCTGTGTGAGTCCCAGCAGCTCTCTGCACCGGTCCAGGAATCTGAATGCCCAGTGGGCGTGTAGCTCAGGTTGTTTGGAAATGCGATGCCGCCTCTGTAGCCCCTGGGGCAAGCACATACCCATGAAATTCCCATTCTTGCCCACCTCACTTCATTGCACCTACTTTCCTCAGGGGCCTGCTGAGTCTCTGCTGCCCACCACCTCGTCCCCTCCCCATCTCTGCAGCACCTACCTAGAGCATGCAGAAGGAGACTGGGTATCCAGTGGGACGTGGCCATTCCCTTTTATACCTGCCCCAAAGGTCTGAGCCAGCAAAACTTCAAATATACAAGAGTCCCTTAGGGCTCTGGGGGCTCAGCTGGCCTTGCCATCCAGGGCCTGACTGCATGATCCTGGGCCCCGCTGGAGGGAATCAGTGATTGCGCTGAATCCGGGACATTCTCTTTCCTCCCATTGCCTTGTGGGGAAACTGATGACTTCAGCTAGGGGCGTGGGCTGAAAGCAGAAATAGAACAGCTGGGTAATGAGTTTGCCCGGTAAGGTTAAAGCTGTAACTTACCCCGGAGGAGCCAACTCTCAGGGGCACAACCTGGGTTGACTCAGCGGCAGCCTTTGGTGGAGATGATTGCCAGGAACCAGTCAGTCGATGACTTCACCCCTTCCAGTGCTCAGGGTGGAAGGTCCATGGCAGACGGGACTTCACTCCTCTCATGATACTCATGATCCCCTCCAGCCCCTCCAGACAGCAGAAGTCATGTGGCATCCTGGCACAGGGCCAGGCCCAACCCCCTAAGCTCTGCCTCTTAAGTCCTCTGTGGCCTCCCAGATACTATGTGGCCCAGAGCAAGTCCCCGTACCCTCCAGTCCTACCTGTTCCATCTGTAAAATGGGTGGCTTGGATGATGGAATCTAGAGGTCCTTTGTGCTCTGCTCAAATTTGGAGATAATGTCAGGGTCTATTGATGGAGATGTTTCTCCTGGCATCACCCTTGTCTCCACCTCCTCCTTTGGAGTAAAATTTACGTAATTTAAAGTTAACCAATTTACACAAACCATTCAGAGGCATTAGTATTTTGCAATGTTGAATGACTACCACCTTGATCTAGTTTGATGATATTCATCAGCTCCAAATGAAACCTAGTACCCATTACAATTTCTCCCCAGTGCCTGCCACCTACAATCTGCTTTCTGTCTTTTTGGATATGCCTGTTTGGACATTTCGTATAAATGGGATCTACGATATATGATCTTTTGTGTATGGCTTCTTTTATTTTGCATGTTTTCCATACATGTTGAAGCACATGTCAAACACATGTTTGCTGAATAATAAATAATCCATTGTATGGATAGACCTATATGGGTAAGTTTCTTCTTTCTTTCCTTTCTTCCTACCTTCTTTGTATTTACTTATTTTTAAATTAAATTTTATTTAATTTTCTTGCCACACTAGGAAGGAACTGAACCAGGGCCTTCACACTGAGCTACATCCCCAATCTTTTTTTTTTTTGTCTTTTTCGTTTTTATCAGTACCAGGGATCGAACTCACGACTGCCTGCTTGCAAGGCAGGTGCTTTATGCTGCTGAGCTAAATCCCCAGCCCCCTCTTTTTTTTTTTTTTTTTAAATTAAATTTTGAGACAGGGTCTCGTTAAGACACTCAACTGCCTGGATTGGGCTTGAATTTAAGGTACTCCTGCCTTAGCCTCCTAGAGTACTGGGATTACAAGACATGTGCCACCCTGCCCCATTTCAATAGCAATTTCTTTATCCAGTCATTGGGTGATGGACATTTAAATTGTTTTGACCACTGTGAATAATGCTACTATGAAGTACACATACATGCACATGTATTTATTTGAACAGCCATTTTCAGTTCTTTTGGATGTTTACCTAAGAGTGGAATTGCTGGATTATATGGTGATTCTGTCCTACTTTTTGAGGTAAACCACACTGTTTACCACAGAAACTGAATCATTTTTCACTCCCACCAGCAATTCACAAGGATTCCAGTTTTTCCATGTTCCAGTCAGTAGATACTATTGTTCCTTTTCTTTTTTAAAAAAATTTAAAATCCTAGTAGGTTTGGAGAGCTATCTAACTGTGATTTTGATTTATGTTTCCCTAATGGTCAGCGGTATTTAGGATGTTTTCATGAGTGTGCTTGTGTATCTTCTTTGGAGAAAAGTCTCTTGGAGTCTTTTTATTGTTGTTGTTTTGGGTTTTTTGGTACTAGAAATTGAACCGAGGGCCTTCACACTGAGCTGTATCTCTAGCCCATTTTTATTTTGTTTTTAAGTTTGAGACAAGGTCTCATTAAGTCACTAAGTTGCCCAGGCTGGACCAGAATGTGCCGTTCTCCTGCCTCAGCCTCCTAGAGTTTTGGGATCACAGATGTGCACCACCACATCTGGCTCTTTGCTCAGATTTTTAATTTATTTATTTTTCTTGCTGGTTTTAAAATTGGATGTCTTTCTCTTGTTCAGTTGTAAACATACCTTACATACTTCCAACAGTAGACCTTTGTCAAATACACTATATGATTTGCAAATACTTTCTTCCATTCTCTAGGCTTTTGACCCAAAGTTGTTGTTGTTTTGTTGTTACTATTATTATTTGGTCTTTTTGAGACAGATTTTCACTATGAAGTTCAAGCTGTCCTTGAACTCACTTTGTAGCCCAGGCTGACCTTGAACTCAGCAATCTTCCTGCCTCAGCTTCCTGAGTACAGGGATTATAGGAGTGTATCACCGTGCCTGGCCTCCAAAGTTAATTTTGATGACGTCCAATTTATCCTTATTTTTTTCATGTCATTCTCACTTTTGGTGTCATATTTCAGAAAACATTGCCAAAGTCAAAGTCTTGTATGTCTTTTTCTAAGTATGGTATAGTTTTTGTTTTTATACTTGATTGTTAATCCCAGGATTTGCTCTTACAGAGAGTGGAATCACCTAAGAACAGAGCCAGTTTCCTTGTTTGGAAAGCAGCTATTTTAAGCCCAAAGGACCTTTTATGTGGTATTTATAAATGCTTTTTTGGTTATCACCTACTCTTACAGGAAACCCCTTAAAGATGTATCATTGTGTTCCGTTAACTGAAACCTAGCAGTGAAGAATCATATTCATCAGCAGCCATGACACTGACCTATCACCAAGCTGCTGCTTTACCTGAAAACTTAACACCTGGCAACAGACCTCATTTCTCCCAGGCAGTGCCTCAGTTTCCCTAAAGGTAAAATAGAATTTTGGCTGAGATCGACTCCAAATGTGACTGTTGTCAGTCTCTGGGCTTGAGGAGCCCAGAGCTTTGAGGTGCTATTGCCCCAAGCCTGATCACCTAAAACGACTGGTTTTTGTTTTTGTGTTTGTTCTGTGGTGCTAGAGACGGAACCTTGGGCTTTGCTCATGCTAAGCAAGTGCTGTACCACTGAGCTGAACCTCAGCTGACGGGGTCGTATTTAATATCCTTTGCAGTAAGAATTTTCACGGGCAGATTCTTGTGCTCTGGTTCATAAACAGAAAAAAGTAGTGGATCTCTGAGTAAGATAAGGCAGGAGGCCTCGGTGCACACATCTTCCCTGGGCCTCTGAGGACAGTGTCCAGACACCAGGAGCCGGTGCAGAGTGGCAGTGCATTGATTCTTGGACACCTTCCATCCAGCTTGGGCCCCTGGGCTTCCTGCTTATTCCCACATGGCCAGCAGCCCCTGGGTCAGCAAGAAAAAGCCAGTGCAAAGAAACAGGGCCCTGCCTCACGGTGGTATTGGGAAGGGACAGTCCCAGGTGGGGGCCAGTGCAGCAAGAGCTGGCCCCTTGATGGCCCATTTTCTCCCCACCCACTTCTTCCTGGTGGTTTTAGCTTCTCACTGGTGGCCTTTTAATGTCCAGAATCCCAGAAATCTCCATGGCAGAAAGTACACTGCTCTGTAGAAAGCCCTCAGGGCAACCGTCTCCCAAGAGCAGGTGGGCACATGTGGCCTTTGAAAACAGAAGTGGGTAGAACCACTGACTCAGGGTGCTGGGGAAGTCTGTGGTGTTCTGTGGAAAGCAAATAGACTTGAGTCTGCAGGGAAAAATTCCCTGGAGTCATAGTTGTTGTTGGTACAACAATAATAACAAAGAGGTCCTGTGCTCACCGGTTCATTTGGATCCTTTCAACAACCTGCAAAGGTGGGTGGGAATGATAAGTCATGGCCCCCTCAGAGGCTCAGAGGCTCTGAGAGGTGAAGCAATTTGCCCAAAGACACACAGCGAGTCATCATCTGACCAAGGCTCCATTGTTCTTTCTAGCACTCATGTCACCCAGTAATGTTTTATAGACATATTAGATCATTTTTCTGCAGTTTCTCTCTTTAATATGTAAGCATGCTGAGGGCAGGAGTTTGAAAAATCAAACTTTCTTTTCTTCTTTCTTTCTGGAAGTACTGGGGATCGAACCCAGGGGTACTCTATTACTGAGCAACATCCCCAGCCCACCCCTGTTTTATATTGAGACACAGTGTCACTAAGTTACCCCGGTGGGACTTGAAGTTGTGATCCTCCTGCCTCAGCCTTCCAGTGTGCTGAGATTTTAGGCATGAACCTCTATGTCCAGTTCCAGACTCTTTGTCCTCGTATATACAGGGCACTTCTGTGACCAGCCATGTGAGGGCATTTGCTCCATCAAGCAACTGTCTATTCTCTGCAAGCACCAGCATTCTATAAGTCACCTTAACACCCCTTCACTAACGGTTCAGTCCATTTGACTAGTCCCCAGCTCCAAATGCCCGAACCAAGTAGAACGTGCCCCAGTTACCCACAGCTTCTGTCCCAGAGATTCCATGACCCTCTTCTTGGGTTGGATCATTTGCAATCATAACTCATAGAATTTTGAAAAACAGTTTATATACTATTGCACTCTCTCTCTCCCTCTCTCTGTGTGTGTCTGTCTCTGTGTCTCTGTCTCTGTCTTTCTCTCTATCTCTGTCTCTCTTTGTTTTTGTCTCTCTCGGAGTCTCTGTCTCTCTTTGTGTGTGTGTGTCTCTCTCTCTGTGTGTCTCTGTCTCTCCCTCTCTCTCTCTGGGCCTTCTAAATGGTATTGGCGATTAAACCCTGAGACTTCACACTGAGCTACACCCCCAGTCCTTTTTTCATTTTGAGACTAAATGGCTAAATTGCCCAGCCTAGACTCAAACTTGCAATCCTCTTGCCTCAGCCTTCTGGAGTGCTGGGATTATGTAAGCATGCACCACTACACAGCCCCTGTTGCTGATTTACTACAAACACTATTTTAAAGGACACAAGTGAAGAGCCAGATGAGGAGATACATAGGGTGAGGCCCAGAAGGGTCAGACAGAACACAGGAGCCTCAGTTCTTGTTGGGCTGGGGAGCGTCAGTCTCCTGGCACTTGGGTATGTTCTTGATTGCCAGCCAGGAAGCTCTCTGCACCCTGTAGTTCAGGGATTTTCATGAGGCTTCATCACTTAGCAGGATGGATTATTAACTCAGCCTCCAGCCTTTCTCCCTTCCCAGAGCGTGGGGGCGGGGCCAGAAGTTCCAGGCTTCTAATCACAGTGTGGTCTTCCATCTAGGAGCCCACTGCAGGTGGCCTCAGTAGAACAAAAGATGCTCCCATCACCTAGGAAATGTCAAGGAATTTAGGAGCATTGTGTCAGGAACCAAGGTGAAGATCAAGTAAGAGGATAAAAGTTGCATCTGGCAATCTTAGCTCTCAGGAAATAAATTACAAGGGTTTTTAGGAGCTCTGTGCTAGCCCCTGGAGGCAGAGACAAAACAAATATTTCTTATTACGTCGTCACCCCTGATCTCTTTACTGAAAGGCAGTAAAACATGATGGTCAAGAACTTGGACACTGGAGCCAGTTTCCTGGGTTCAGGCGCCAACTTTGCCTTCTTATTAGCTCTGTGACCACTCTGTGCCTCAGTTTTCTTGACTGTAAACTGGGGGTGGCAACCAAATAGGGTTGTTATGAGAGTTACACAAACTTATGTATGTGAAGGGCCTGAGATCCACTTGCCCATCAGTAAATGCTGAATGAATGAAAGGCTGATCCATGTGAGGGAGACAATGACTGGGAGCTGTGTTCAGTCTGGTGGTGGCTGAGCTGGGAATCCAGAAACCCCGGACTTGGAACATGCAGTGGTTAGGTCCACCCCACCCCAACCCGCCCCTTCCTTTCCTCAGTTTCTTTGTTCAGTATTGTATCTGTTTCTGTCCAAGAAACTAGCAAAGATATCAAATAAAGTAGATGCTTTCTCCCACTGGGGAGTTTGCATGGTCCCTCGTGACCTCCAGGAAGAGCCATGTCAGCCCAGGGATGGCAGAGAAGACAGAGATACAGGTGGCAGCTGAGGCTGTGTTAATCCTGAGTCCCCACTCCACCCACCCCATGGTGGACCCAGAGCCCCGGACTTTGATGGAACCAAGGTCTCAGTCAATGTATCTCAAAGTAAATTGGCCTGAATGAAGAAACCAAACCATGAGATGTTCTGCTGGGTGGAAGGCCCCAATCTGGGAAACAAGGGCTCCTGGTGTAGGCCCTTTTCTAGGAATCAAAGGGGCAACTGTGTACTGTTCTATGTACCACGTGCATAGCAATGAAAAGAGTGAACAGAAATCCTGCCTTCAGCAGTTTCCGTTCTGGAGCAGGGAGAGGGGCAGCGAGCAAACTGGGTAGGCTGTCAGGAGGGGTAGGTGCCCCAGGGAACAGTGCCGCAGGGAAGGGGGCTGGAATACTGCCGGGGGCACTGTGATCTTAGACAGGACTCTCTGAAGGGTTACATTTGGGCAGAGACTTGGTGGAAGCAGGGAAAGAGACATAAAGGATCTGTAGTGAATGGTCTGGGCAGAGCCAAAGGCCTGCACAAAGGCCCTGGAACTGGGCAGGCCATGGACACTGGAGGAACAGCAGGGAAGTAGGGTCAAAATGACCAGAGGGAAGGTGGAGTGGGGGGACACTCCAGAGTTAGTGGGTGTTTCTGACGGGGGATTTGAGCAGAGACATGGGTGGTCTGCCTCCTGCTCATCCCACGCACTGGCCCTAGACCAGTCTTAGACATAGTCGGTCTGACATCGTGGTAGGAGGGCCCAGGCCTTGGATCCAGTGTTCTAGCCTCAGTGTTTCCTCACGGCATCTGGAGAAGACAGTTCCAATGGATCCTGACACCAGGCTTCAAACTGATACCTAGGCCCCCCTGCCAATTATAATAGGCCTACAGACCCCAACTGTTATTAAGAGAGAACAGGGGCCCAAGCAGAGGTGTATACCAGCATCTTCTCAGGAACTCAGTAGGTTGCAAATCCTGCCAATCTGTAGGCATCAGGTCTTAGGGATTTGCATTTTCACAAGTTCTCAGTGGTCCCTAAGTTTGGTCACTTTGACAGTAGGTAGCCACTGGAAGATGCATGATGAGTCTCACAGTTGTGGACAAGTAATCATTTTGCCTCCATGTCATCATCTGTGTCATGGGGACACGGTCTTTTGGGGAGAGTTCTGGAAATAATGTATTTCAAATATAGTTGATACTCAGTAAATTATACCTATCATTTTAGTTGTATTTTATTATTATAAAACTCTTCCTGCCCTCTGGTCTCCTCCCCTGGAGCACGGGTCCATCTGTTTTTTGGAGGTACCTAAGGCATGATGGGAAAGAACTTCCTAGATGTTGGTTAACTGGACTGAAGTTGCAGCTCAACCACAGAGCCGGCAGTTAAAGTATTTCAAACTCGTTTCAAACTTCTGGCTGCATGCTCAGAGATACCAACCCATTCAGGAAACTCTGCCTGGTGCCAGCAGCTCTGAGCCTGCTTCCCAAGTGAGCAGAGGGGAAAGTGTACAGGAAACTACAGGAGGGCTGTCAAACAAACGAGGAGATGAAAAGCCGAAAGTAACCTAAATGTCCACCCAGAAGGGATTAGTTAAATAAAATGTAATATTTCTTTTATTTTTTTTTTTTGTCTTTTTCATTTTTATCGGTACCAGGGATCGAACTCACGACTGCCTGCTTGCAAGGCAGGCACTTATGCCGCTGAGCTAAACCTCCAGCCCCAAAATGTAATATTTCTGTACAATGGAATACCGTTTGAGGATATAGATTGATACTGACATGCAACAAAGCCCTGCAACATATTGTTGAGTTTTTCTTAAAAACAAGGTTCTAGAGCAACTCAAATCCAGTTTTGCAAAGTGGAGCTTCTTCTGCCACTGAAAGTCTGATCTGGAGTTTATCTGAAAGGATATTGAGCCAGCTGAGGCCACTGATAAGCTCTGGGTAGTGGAATTTCAGGTGATTTTTAAAAGAACACTTCTTTGAACAGTGTTGCTTGAAGTTTTTTTTCCCAATGAAGACTATTTTTAGTATCTGAAATTATTGTAAAGAAAAAGAGGAAACAAATACCAGTTGAGGCTAAGAAGCGCCCCTTGGTCCTCCGCCCCCAATGGTGGCGGGAGGCTCCTTCCTGGAGAGCTCCAGAAGGCACATTCTCAGCTGTTGTTTGCCACAGAGGAGGAAGGAGGAATGGGATCAGTGGCTTCCCGGGAGAGGTACAGCTGAAGCCTGGCAGGTGCACTGTGTGATCCTTGAAGACTAAACATGGGCTCGGAGCCTGGGCCTGGAAATAGCCGCTTACCCAGAGACCCTTGGAATTCCGCAGGCTCATCTCAGGCAGAGGCGTACCCATGTAAGTGGCCGCCCGCTGGAGGCTTCCCTGTTGTTTCTGAAACAAGATGGGACCTAAGACAGGCTCTTGCACAATAAGTCTCCCGATGTAGGGCCAAGAGGAACCTGGGACCTGATCAGAGACTTCTCCAGGGTCAGTTCTGCTTGAAGAGTCTCTGTTTTCCACATTTGCTAGTGAATGTGAATTCCAGGGGACCCTAGAAATATGACAGTCAAGTTACTAAAGACACTTACCCAGGTCTTATGTCATAGATAGATAGATAGATAGATAGATAGATAGATAGATAGAGGCAGACAGACAGATAGACAGAGAGACAGAGACAGACAGAGACAGAGAGACAGAGTGAGCGAGAGAGAGATATTTAAAAATGAATACACACTTCAGGAAAAGAGAAACTAACATGTGTATACATTTTTCTGCCGATTCTGTATATGCTGTGTTCTCAGACTGCTATCTCAGCTTGATTTTACTTGGGACTACAGTGCGATTTTATTATCTTGAAAATATCTAGAAAAATCTTTCTTTTTTTTTTTTTTTTTTTTTTCCAGGACTGAGGATTGACTGAACCCAAGCCTTTTACCTGTTTTGTTTGTTTGATTTTTAGACAAGGTCTTGCTAAGTTACCCAGGCTTGGTTTGAATTTGTTATTCTCCTGCCTCAGCCTCCCAGAGTGTCCGCTTTTTTCATCCCCTTCTCCCTTACCTCTCCAGCCAGCCTGACATCATTGCTGTTTGTTAACAAGTGTGCACATTCTTCTTTCTCTTTCTTTTGCTTTCCAAGAATCTCTCAAGGTCATATCAAGCACAGTGTCTGGAAAACCCGGTAGACTGAAACCCTGGCTCACTTGGAGAAGCTCTCATCCAGTTGTCCAGCATGTGCTTCAAGGCACTCTGTGAGCTCTGCAAGTGTGAACTGCTACACACTTGGTCTTGCTCTCTCACACTCTGTTAGGACACCATGTCCCCCACCATAGGGAGTGGGACATTATGCTGGGCATCCAGTTGGGGTAGAATGTGGAGGAGGATGTTGCAAAGTGTAACTTCCTGGATGACTGGGACCATGGAACAGGGAGTCAGCAGAATACAGGGGTTAGGACCCTGCCTCGCCCCCAAGCCGTGCTCCCTAGCCGTGCTCTGAGCCACGTCTTTAAACTTTATTGTTAGTTATCCCACCAGCGCCACAAGAGCACAAAAATCACCCTACTGTATTTTCTTGGGGGGCAGGGGAGAAAGGGGTTGCTAGAGATGGAACCCAGGGCCTCATGCATGCTAGACTTGCACTCTTGCTGAGCTACACCCTCAGTGTTTCCTCTCAAAATTCATGTGTTGGAACCTTCATTCCTCAAGGCAGCAGTGATGGGAAGCAAAGCCTGATGGGAGGCATATGCGTCATGAAGCAGATGAATGTTTTTCTTACAGGAATGATTGGTGATCTCTGGCAGCTCCCTTTTCCTCTTCCCTGTGTGCCTGCTTGCGCGTCTGCTTTCTACCCTGAGTTAAAGCAGCATGGAGTCCACTCCAGGAGCCAGGCAGAGGTGGGTGCCATGCCCTTGGACTTTCCAGCCTCTGAATCAAAAGTCAAAGTCTTGGGTATTCTGCTATAGCAACGGGAAACGGACTAAGACCCACCGATAGCACACATGTGGATGAAATGAGAAAATCCATTCTTCTGGGACAGGGCAAGTGCTCAGCAGGTGTCAGTGCTCACTGCTGTCATATAATGCCCAATTGCAGATCTTCTAGATGTCCCTTTCCTCCTTTCCTGACCCCCTATGCCAGGCTTCAGCCTTGGGTCTGGAGAGAAGGAGCCATGGTCTACTCATCTTACCAAAGAATGAAAGGCCTCAGGAGAACCACCACACTGTAAAGGACTTTTCTTTTTATCATGATGCTCTGTAAAGTCAGTTTGGGCAAGAAAATCAATTCTGCTTCACCCTCCTTCTTCTCATTTGTTTTCTGCAGATGACAAGACAAAGTAGAGTGGCCTCGAGTGACGGAAGCCAGGTCCTATCACTGTCATCCCAACTGCAGGAAGGCAGATTTCTGTGCCCTTGAATTTCCATTTTCTTAGGGCACGATTAAGAGTGCTTTATAGGAAGAAACCCTCTTCCTTCTGATCCCTGGCATTTCTCCTGGGACTGTGCAAAAAACTTCACATTGAACTCCTAGATTCCCATGGGCTTCTTCCATTCCAGTCAAATTATACCTCAAATTAAGCAGAGCCTGTGTTCCAGACCAACAAGGAGATGCCCTGCCCACCATTTGTCCCCATGGCTGGCATGTTTGTGGGCGAGAAGGGTGAGTCAGTGAAAAGATGAACACTCCTCCACGCTGCACATCAGGAGATGTCTCCAGTGGGTACATGACTCTGCCGCTTCGGTTCCTATGGCTCCCACTGCAGGTGAGGGATAGGGACAGGAGGACCTCTCAGGTTGGAGGTCAAGGTCTCTCCTCTCTTCTTCTTCCTCAAATGTTTTTGTGGGTTGACTAAGCTTGACAGCTTCCCATGCCTCAAACATGACCTTTTTATCTAGTTTTCTGACACTAGGGACATCTACCAAGATCACCTGTCCCCAGCGCAGACATCTTACCTGCTAAAATCTACAAGTGCTGGACAGACCCCTGGCCTCAGACCAGCATATTCTCTCCCTCCCCTTCCCGCTCCTCTGTGTGCACAGGCACGCACACTTTGGGTCCTTTGCCTCTTTGGATTTGCAGGGGGTGCGGGGAGCGGTTTCTACTTTGAATCTGACTCAGGGTTCTTCTACCACTGAGATACACCCCATACCTTTCTTTTCCTCTTGTTACAAGGTTTCATTATGCAGTTCAGGCTGACCTTGAACTCACATTGTAGCCCAGGCTGGCCTGGAACTTGCTGTGATCCTCCTGCTCCACCCTCCCAGTGCTGGGAGTATAGATGTGCACCACCATGCCCAGCTTTTGTGTCTCTTTTAAGGAATTTACAGTGGTTAATACAGATCTAGACCCGAGTCTTAATTTGGTTTTTAGAAATGCTGATGGAGCCCAGACCCAGTATATATAATACCAATGGTCTAGATGTTAACCAGTCACAGCAGCTGGACATGGAGGCCAGGAAGTGGTAGAAGGTGAGGTATGCAACTGTTGGAGCCCAGAGAGGTTACAGAGGCAGCACAGAGGGGGGCCGCTGCCCAGAGGGATCAGCAAGGATGTAATACAAGGGCTGAGCAGTATGGACACTGGCTGGGTAGGGAAGGAAGGCATCACAGACACAGTAATAGGCCTGGGCGGAGGTGGGGAGTGTGACCAAGGGCGACCAACACCATCACATCGCTTCTTGGATAAGAACTCTGCACATGCCTGTAACCCTCAAGCTGTGGAAAACTGAGACAGTAGGACCACAAGTCTGAGCTGAACTCAGGATACCTAGTGACTTAGGGAGACCCTGTCTCAAAATTAAAAATTCAGAACAGGGCAGGGCCTGTGGCTCAGTGCAAAGGCCCCAGGTTCAGTTCCCAATATGAATATGTATAAATGTCCCGAGTTCTAGAAACCTGGCTTAACTATTCACTGTGGAATCTCACTTCCTCTCCCTGAGCTCTCCTTCCTCATTTGGAATGGTAATAGAGGAGTCCCTTGGTGTCATGGGAAATCAGTTCCCAAACCCCTCTTGGATATCCAAATTCATGGATGCTGAAGTCCATTATATAAAGTGGCCTAGTACTTCCATATACTCTACGTACATTCCCCCAGATATTTTAAATCATCTCTAGATGACTTATAATGCCTAGCGCAACATGAACACTATGTGAATAGTTGGTACTATTTAGGAAATAACGATAAGGGCAAAAGTCTGTACTTTTCAATAAAGACACACTTAAATATTTTCAATCTGTGTTCAGTTGAATGCTTAGATGTAGAGGACTGTAATATCAATTCACGAGGTTGTTAAAGAGATGCAGGGATGAGATTGGACAAAACCTTATCTGATTTTAGCAGAGACAAGTTGCTCAAGCCTAGATATCTGTGAGTTCTAGTAAGTTTTTTTTTGTTGTTGTTGTTGATTTGTTTTTACATTAATGGGAATTGAACTTGAGGCCTTGCAGCTATGAGACAAGTGTTATCCCACTGGGCTAAATTCCCTGCCCAAATTCTAAATTCTTTGCCTGCAGAGGCTGTGTCTGAGTCAGTCCCACACCTCAGAGGCCAGCATAGAGAGGTGCTCAGTACCTGCCCTCCGGTGGAGCCTGTCTCAGCCCAGCTCCTGGGACCAAAAGGCATTAGGAGAAAGTCACACATGACCCTGGACCCTGGGCCTCATCTGTGTCTCTGCTCTTCAGAGGCCTCATGGAGATACCGGTTCTGTACACCACTCCACAGCCTATAAAGAACATGCCAGGAGCAAACTGGTAGGTGAGAAACTAGAGACCAGTTGTAGTGAAACAGGCTCTTAGGAAATAACTAATGCATTGAAGGATTTCGGTTTTGATTTTATGGGGGAGAGTCCCTGTAAAACAGACTTGGTTTCCCTTTGCTGTCTTCCCTCATAATCCTCCTTTTCCTTTCCTTTATACGCCTTTTTTCTTCTCATCTCCTGGTTTCATGCCAATTGGCATCCATCACAACCTAAAATTAACTTCTCAAAAGCCAGCACCCTGTGAAGTCAAACATCCTTTAGAAGACACACAGATGCACACACAGGGGCTCAGTGTCAACAGCTGCATTTGCCAGGGGCCATCAGATAAGCAAAGACTGACCTCAAACTAAAGCGTTGCCTAAGTCCCCTGAGGGATTACTACATCGAGTCTACAATTCCTTTTCTTTTTTTAAGAAAAACAGTTTTCAAAAAAACATTAATAATGTTATTGAACAGGTATATATATATGATATATATTAATAATTAGTAATATACCCAAGTGGGAGATATTAAAAGCAGGAATACAGGCAACAGGGGCAAATCAGGAGATGCAGAGGATTTTAAAACAATTTTTAAAAACCAGCAGAAATCACTGAGCTTTTTTACTGCCCTGCCCTGACAATTATGAACAATGTCAGTGGTAAGTATTTCTCTCTGCTCAGAGGATCATCACGGCTCACGTACCCTGTTTGAGATGCTGCTGTAAATAACAGCATTAACGATGCAGCAGAAACATGGAAAATGTGGTTTTTGTTTTAAAGGAAGAAATCAAAAGGCAGGAAATTCTAACACAGGCAATGAACTATGAATACATCACAGTGAGTGAAATAAGCCAGACACAGAGGACAAATATCATAGGATTCCACTCGTATGAGGTCCCTAGAGTAGTCAAACTCATAGAGACAGAAATTAGAAAATTAGAATGGTGGGAACCAGGGCCAGGGAGAGGATGGGGAGTTGGTATTCAATGAGGCAGGAATTTCAATTTCAGGAGATGGAAAAGTTGCAGAAATGAATGTTGGTGCTGGCTGTGTAACAATGTGAATGTGCTTAATGCACTTAAAGATGGTGACCAGTAGATTTTTTTTACGTGCATTTAACAAGATACAAGGAAGAAGGGCCGAGCATGGCGGCTTAGGCTTGTGATCCTAGTACTTGGGAGGCTGAGGCAGAAGGATTGCAGTGAGTTTGAGGCAAGCCTGGGCGACATAGTGAGACCCTATCTCAGAAAATAAAAAAATACAAAGGAGTGTAGGGCAGTTAGGCACAACCCTGGCACCAGACACACAGCATCGGGGAAGAACGGCTGCACAGCTCGGACCTTCCTCCACCGTGCGACCTTGGGCGACTCACACTGAGGTCCACAGCCTTGGTCCTGCTCTGTCAAGTGGATTGGCAATTTCTATAGCACCAGGTGAGCCAGCTTTGGCTAAATAACCCATCTAGATAATTCATTCTGCAAGACGTAATTTAAGAATTTGTTGGAGCTGAAGTGTCTTCAGACCAGTGGGCAGTGGGCCCCCGACATCAGCCAAAACAGAGGCTGGGAGGCCTGAGGAGACAAAGCAGGGGATCCCATCTGATTACTCTGATTGCAAAAGATCCTTCCCTCCTGCTTTTCTGAGACCTTCAGGGAGCTACTCTTGTGTTTGGCTGATCGGATTTGCTCAAAGGACCCGGGCTCGATGCTTGGCTTGGGGGAGATCCAAAGTGCTGCCCACCATACAGCCTGGTACAGCGTGGATGGTAGAGGGAGCTGCAGCTGGTCCTCAGCCGCCATCACACAGTTCGGTGTGGAAGGAGAGCCTGGCGTTGGGCCAGCGTGCACACTTACATAAGGAATGGTGACTTCCTGCCTGAGGCAATAAAAGCATCAGCAAAACAGACAGCACCCCTCCCCTTGTGGAGCTTACATTTTAGTACAGGATGTGGAAAGTCTATAAGGAAGTAAATGTTTGGTATTTCAAATAGTAATAAGTGAAGCCAAGGAGAAAAATAGAACAGTCAGTCAGAGGGGGATGCAGTTTGGATAACGTGTGGTTTGATGCAAGGAAAGTTTTCAACATGATGGAAATTTGATATGAGCTCTGGAGGAAGTGGGGGGAGGAAGACTGTGCTGGGCACAGGCTATAGCAAGTGCAAGGGCCCTGTGGTAGGCATGGGGCTAATGGGATTGAGGGGCAGTGTATTGGAAAATAAGGTCATAAGGAACAGAATGGGGGGTAGAGCATCAGTGGCCTGATGGGGGTTTTCTGGACACTGGGAGTACTGGAGTGGACGAACAATAGCAAAAGTATACAATTTGACTTAAATGGCTGCAAAATCCTTCTTTTGGGAGTGGGAAACAGTCTGAAGGGGCATCTGCTCAGCAAGGATGGCTGTTAGGAGGGGAGAGAGATGCCCTCAGATCCAAGTTGCTGGAGGCGATGGGAAGAGAGGGATTGTGTTAGATGCTGTGGACAGAATGGGGGCATCTTTTCAGACTCTTCCAGGGCTAATCCTATCAGGGGCAAGCTTTTACTATGGTTTAGATCTCAAATGCCCTCCCAGATTGTCACATGTGTAAACAGTGACTGGATCATGGGGGTACTGTACGCCTTAGTAGATTCAGCCATTGATGAGTTCACAGCTGAATGCTCTGTTAGGAGGTGGGGCCTGGCTGGAGGTGGCCACTGGTGCCCTGCCTGGAAGAGTGTGTTCCTGGCCCAGCTCCTCCCTTCTCTCTCTGTTCCCTGATCTCGCGTGGAGCAGCTGTCCTCCTCCAGTCTCTTCTACCACGCCTGGTCTGCCTTGCAGCCAGCTGGCCATGGACTAAATCCTCCAAAGACTGAGCCAAAATAAAGCTCTCCTCACTGAGGTAGTGGGTATTGGGTATTTTGTCCCAGAGATGGAAAAGTGACTAGGACACTTGGTTAGTTCTGCCCAAACCTTCTTTGTGATTTTGGCACTCACCTGCCACCTCGTCTTGAAACCACAGTCGATTTTAGCATCCCTGTCCTTGTCACCCTCTACTTCCAGTGGGTCACTGAGTCCAGCTATGGACCAAATTCCCACCTCTGTGTCCTCAAACACCTGAGTGTGAGGCACCTGAGCATGAACACAGCATCACTCAGAGTCCAGGTTCCCCGTGCCCCTCTCCCGCTGAAACCAAAGTGTCCTAAGGTCGGACTCCTCCATCACTCACTGTCTGGACCCCTTCCAACGATCAAGATCTCTCATCCCCAAATTCCAACCACCTCCTGATTGACCTTCCTCCAGCCTGACCTTGGAAATACTCCTTTTACTTCCAAAAGGTTAGATTGGATATTCTACAAGGATAGGTAGACACTCCTCATCTTGCAGTGTGGTTACGTCCAAATTAATCCATTGTAAGTGAGAAATATTGTAAGTTGAAAAAGCATTTAATATACCCTTACCGCCACATTTTCTAGCTTAGCAAATACAACACATTTGTGGAATGTTGAATGGTTCCCCTTGTGAAGGAGAGGCTGACCAGTGCTACGGGTCCTATGGCATGTTGGGGAAAAGATCAAAATTCAAAGTACAGCTTTTGCTGAATTCATATCATTTTTGCATTGGGGAAGGTCTGTATAAAAAATGACTGCTGATTTTGGTAGGTATGATAATTGTATTTTGGTGTTGTTTTTTTTTTTTTTACTAGTACATGTTTGCAGTACACGCAATTTAGGATCATCTTGGGGAGTGTGTATATGGACATAATACAACTTGTTTCTTTTTTATTTTAATTCCCTTCCCTGTCCTTTACTTCCTTCTTCATTTATTTCCCCTTTTCCTATTTTCATTCATGTTAAAATTAGCAATCTTAGTTCACGTTTATGACATATAATACTTACATTCATTGAGGACATTGGGTTCCTGTACATGCTTTAGTTTTATAGTTTTTGAAGTTTTCATCTGGGGCCAGACATGGTGGCACATGGCTGTAATCCCAGCACCTGGGAGGCTGAAGTAGGAGAATCTCCACAAATTCAAAACCAGCTTGGGCTACACAGTGAGTTCCAGACCAGCCTGAACTATGTAGCAAGACTATCTCAAACAAACAAACAAAACAAACCCTTCTCTGTTAAAGATTCATTCTGAAATATTTATGGTTGAAGTGATAACATATCTATTTCTTATAAAATACACCCCCCAAAGTGTTTTTTGAGCCAGGCTCTCACCGTGTTGTCCAGGCTGGCCTTGAGTTCACTTGAGGCTGGCCTCACACTTATAACAATCCTCCTGCATCAGTCTCCCAAATTCTGGAATTATAGGCACGCACCTCCATGCCTGGCCACCCTCAACAATTCATAAACACAAAATTTTAAGAGTGAAGAAAGGAGAGGAGAAATAAGGCCAGCTCTCTGTTGCTCAATGTTGAGTTTGTGTGATAGGCATATGAGGAGCCACTGGTCCTGGTCTCTCTACCTTTATGGGTTTGGAACCTTCCATAATTAAAAACACACACACACACACACACAGACACACACACACACACACACAAATAGAAGATCTTGGTAAAGGTAAAATACTTTCAGAGAATTTGTAATGTGATAGGGCATGTGTTGCCTGCCTTACAGCCCACTAGTATTGTTCAAAATTCCTGGATTACAACGTCAACAAAAAGAGTGGTAATGTATACTTGTAATCTCAGGACGCTGATAGGTTGAGGCAGGAGGACTGCAGCAAATTCAAGCCCAGCTTGAACAGCTTAATGAGACCCTGTCTCAAAGTAAAAAACTAAGTAGAAAAAAAAAAAAAAACTAAGTAAAACTGGGGATGTAGTTCAGTATGAAGCCCCGGATTCATTCCTAGTAAGATGGGGAGACCTACAAAACTAAACAAAACCCTAAACAAAATTTAGTTGGTTTTAAAGCCGGGTGTGGTGGCTCACACCTGTAGTCCCAGCACTTGGGAGGCTGAGGCAGGAGGGATTGCTGTGAGTTCGAGACCAGCTTGGGCTACAAAGTGAGCTCAAGGCCAGCCTGAACTGCATAGTGAGACCCTGTCTCAAAAAAAATTTAGTTGATTCTATTATTGATTGAAAGTAGCCTATGAACAGAACAACCCCTTACTTCCTGGACCAGTGTAGGGGCCCCCAACTCCTCCTCTACTGATGCTGTCCCAGCGTGTTTACCCTAGGCCTGATGACACACTGAACACCCTCTTGGCTCCCAGGGAAGCCGCGGCCCTTTTCACAGCCTCAGTGCCTTTTCCCATGTGGTTCCCTCTGTCCAGAGCATCTGAGTTTTTCACCCATGAATTTGTGCTTTTTCTTAATGTTTCTTTCTTTCTTTCTTTTTTTTTTTTTTTTTTTTTTTTTGTCTTTTTCGGTACCAGGGATCGAACTCACGACTGCCTGCTTGCAAGGCAGGCGCTTATGCCGCTGAGCTAAATCCCCAGCCCCTATTTTTTTAATGTTTCTTTTCTTTTTCTTTTGAATCTGTGCCTTTTCTTGGTCCCAGTACCCTTTCTCCCAGAAAGCTCTCCCTGACCTCCCTGCCCCTTGTTGTCTTAGCTAGTGTCCTGCCTCCTCGTGGCCAGAAGGGTCCATCTACACTCCCATCTGGAAGGGTAGGGACCAAGTCATTTGTTTGCTGTTCCATTGTCAGAACCTGATGCACGAAAGAGCCAGTAAATACTTCTTGGCTTTGCGCCTGCGATTTTGTTATTTCCATTTTTCTGTGAAGAAAATTTGTTCTCTCACTACTCAATTTCCTTGCATGTCTTGAAAGTCAGAGCTTATTAACTGTGCAGTGGCAGTTTGAAGTCTGATATCTAGTTTTAGGGCAAAGGCCACTCAACCAAGCCAGATCTTGGGAGCCCAGGACGCCGAGGATGCAAACCCTTTGCTAGGGAGAGATGTCCACTCCCTCATAGTTTACCTAGCGGTCTCACAGGGTACAGCTGCAGAGGCTGAAGTCCCAGGTGCCTCCAAGGTACGCACTTGGTTTTTGTCTTTTTCTTTTTTATTGGTACCGGGGATCGAACTCACGACTGCCTGCTCGCGAGGCAGGCGCTTATGCTGCTAAGCTAAATCCCCAGCCCCTCAAGGTACGCACTTGGACATGAGAATCATTTGGGGACCTGGGCCTCACACCCCAACCAACTTATTAGCCCTTGAGATCAGGTGACTCTGGTGTTCAAAGTTCCCCAAGTGATTCCAATGTGTTTCTAGGCCTGAGAACCATTGACTTCCATGAAAACCACTTATAGGGGGAAATACTAAGTGCCAAGCAACACCTGCTGTCTGCTGAGTGCATTTAAGGTCAACCTAGGAGCTGGAGGCCACAGCTCTCTGCCAGGTGAGTGACAAGTGCATGGTAGCCTGTCTGTCGGGGTGTGTGTGTGTTTGGGGCTCCTGCAGTGACTCTCTGAGCCCTTCTGTCTGGGTACTGTTTGACCAACCACTTTGGGTAGTGAGCCGGGCAGCTGTCTGGGGCCTCCAAGTGGGCTGCTGTCCTTTTGCCCAGAGCAATAGAGGTAACTTGCAGGGCCCTCCCTTCGGCCAGGCAGCTCAACCCAAAGTAGGCTGCTGACTCTCGCTGTTTTTGTTTTGTGGTACTGAGGAATGAACCCAGGACAGTCACACTGAGCTACATCTGCAACTCTGCCCCTCTTTTTTTTTTTTTGACAGTCTTGCTAAGTTGTTGAGACCAGGCTCAAACTTGAGATCTCCTGCCTTAGGTTTCTGGAGTGCTGGTGTTACGGACATGAGTCAGCTCCTTTTTGAAATTAGCCTTGACCTAGAGACACAAATGCCTTTGGCTTGTTTTCAGAAAGAGGCTGTCGCTGGGTGTCTGCGTACTCAGATGTGGCCTCCTAGGGTCCCTGGAGTGAGTCTGTCCTGCATCAGGCAGCAGATTCCACACCTGGGAGGCTAGCTTGTGTTCCCTCACAATAAAGTATCCTCAGGACCCTCACCTGTGGGAACTGTCTACCTGCCTCAGCCCCACTAAGAGACCCTCCCACAGCTTGGGGGCTTCATTACCCAGGGAGAGGGTCTGGCTTCTTGCCTCCTTCCTCACTGGTACCTGCTTCCCCTCTGAGGAGCCCCCAAAGAGGCCCTGCCTGTGTTTGCCAGCATAGAACCTGGTGTCTGGAATGCAGAGAGCATCTCATCCACAGTGGTAGAGCCCCTTACCTGTCCCTGGGTTGCCTCAGCCTCCACTAGCACCAACTTGTGGACTGAGGCACATTTTGGGCATTGGGAACCCTCAAACTCTTCTTCCTGGGAACTAGGTTTCACTCTTCCGACCCCATAGTGGGGGAGGGGCTTTTTTGTTGGTGGTGGTGGGTGGTTTTGTTTTATTTCAGTATTAGGGATTGAACCCAGGGCCTTTGCCCTGAGCTATATCCACAGCCCTTTTTATTTTTTATTTTGGGATAGGGTTTCACTAAATTGCTAAGTTTTCCCAAGCAGGGCTCAAGCTTTCCAATCCTGTCTCAGCCTCCCAGAGTGCTGGTATTACAGGTATGCACTATCACCAATGTGTGGTTTAAGCTTATAAAAGGAAGTACAAGAGATATTCAATGCTTCATAATAAAATAGGTTTCATTTTCAGTGATTTTGCCCAACTGCAGGCTTATGTAAGTATTTAGAGCACATCAAAGTAGGCTAGGCTGAATTCTGATATTTGATAAGCATATTAAATATATTTTTGGCTTGTAATATTTTCAGCTCATGGTTTATTCAGATATGATCCCATTATAAGTCAAAGAGCATTGTATGTGCATTTTATAAACCATGCTTTAAGTTTATATATGTTTATGTAAGTTCAAGTATGCTTTAAAATCTCAAAAAAAAAAAAAAAACCCCCACTGTGTAGACACCAACTCCTGAATGATGAGACACATTTTAATCTAAAATGGTACTTGGTTCATGAAAGATGTTCACAGGAAAGCTCAGCTAGATATAGGACAGTGTAGAAAAAACAAAAATGCTCTGAAATGCCCAAACTAGGAAAAGTAACTCAGTGTCATTGAAAAGACTTAGACGTCCCCAGTGCCCTCTTTCCCAAAAGGACGGAAAGTACAAGAGACCCTTGGGAACAAGAGCAACCTTGACTATGGCCAAGCTCTTTTTGCTGGTCCTCTGCCACAGGTCTCCCAGAGTTGGGTAGCAGCAGAGCAAAGTTTGGGATGGTGGATAGAAATAGTCCCTAGTTAGGTGGCTTTGTAGCTTTCTATGGATCTCAAATGTTGGAGAATTGATTTATTTTGTGTATAACTTGGTGCCGATTTATTTTGTGCATAACTTGAAGCCTCTAACTCGGCTCTCTCTCTCAATGCTGGTAGGAATGGCAGGACAGCTAGCTCTCCTGGCTGCTAGAAATACAACACTAGGGAAAGGAATTGCATTTTGAGCTGTGACTAGAGAAGCTTGTGAAAGCTAGGATTGACTTGGCAGCTGGTTTTTGCAGAATGTCTCTATAGGAAGTGATCTGTCTAAATCTGTGACTTTCAAACAGCTACTCAGAGATATTCCAGGCAAGGAGGAGGAGACCCTCTCGGATCTGAAGATGAGATTTCTCTGCTTCATCTCAACAATGTGGTTTGCAGGAATGTGGCAAATATCTGAGCCCCTGGAACTACTGCCAAGGCTCGATTCAGCCAAGCTCTCTAGGAGGTGGCAGGGAGATGAGTGCCTCCTTGGCAATGGTTCTGGATCCAGGTGCCACCCTGGGTCTCCCCAGAAACAGCAGACTTTCTCTGTATTCAACTAGCCTCTTCCTTGTGCACATTCGGGGTTCTAACTGACCAAATGGGTAAAACGTAGCTACGAGGTGGCAGCACATAGCAGAAACCCAAGTGACTGCACTATCCCCATTGCTTTAAAACAGGCACTTCCCCTGTTTTCTCCTTTTTCACTTTCCCTGTCTTCCAACAGCTCTCCCCGCCGTGTCAAGTGCCATCCACATAGTGACCTCCTGCTTCCTAATCAGACCTTGTTACAGATTTGTTACAGATTATTGGCTGCCAGGTTTAGTGATCAAAAGATGGATGTTATGTCTCCGTGGAAATCCTGGCTCTGATACTTAGCAGCTGTGGCCACTTTGGGAGGTGACATGAGATGGCTTCTCCATCCTTAGTGCTGATGCTGCCTCATTTCACCCTAAATCCAATGTTCTTGGCACAGGATAAATACGTCTTGGCCATTGCTCTCCAAAATAGGCTCCTAACTCTATTTTAAATTTCTAAAATATTGTACGTTTTAATTATTAGAGATCTAGGAGATAGATTGTCATTTGAACCTGAATGTGATTCTAACTGATGATCCTCTTGATCCTAGTTGTTATAGCAACTGGAAAACTAGTTCTGGGGATGGCATTTTAAAGGATACCATAATCTACAGAAATGCTTTTTGCCATGTAAAGCAGCCTTTCCTTTTTTTTTTTTTTTTTTTTTGTCTTTTTCCTTTTTATCAGTACCGGGGATCCAACTCACAACTGCCTGCTTGCAAGGCAGGCACTTATGCGGCTGAGCTAAATCCCCAGCCCCCAGACTTTTCTTTATAGGGAAGAATTTGAAATTAAAGATAAATGGAAGAATTGGCTTTCATTAATTTCTTTATCTGACCTCCTAGTATTGAGGTTGTCTTGCAAGTTGACTTCTCTCCCTTTCTTCAAGTGCCAAGATCTGATGTGTTCTGAGAGCAGGGCTTGAACTTTAAATAAATTGAAAGTCTGAGATTGTCTTAGGCCAACTTCTAGGAAGCACTCCTGGTAAATATAGTAACGAAGGACCCTGGATATTACTGAGGCTCCTTTGTGCATATCAGCAGAGAGGGAAGCAGTAGCCAACATGACTAACAAAGTGATTGAGAACTTTGTTTGAACCATGTGTCACATCCATCTCTCCAACTTGTAGGTGACAGGGATTAGACAGAGACATTAATCTGTTCCAGATAGTAATCTGAATTTCCCATTCTCAGAGTTGCAGATAAAGTTTAGGCTGCTCTCATCCAAGTTCCTGAAGAGATTAATATTTTAAAGCAAATAGATCACCATGCTGAAGCCCAGAGAGATGATGTGGGTTCCTGGGCCACCTCTGTTCCAAGATCCAGCTGACATACTCTGCTGCAGGTCATCTTACTGTAGCTGGCTGGTGGCACTTCTGTGTAAGGACTTGTCCTTGGCATGGTTGGCACTGTTACTCATAGTGCCTATGACCTGGCATTCTCTATCTCAACTCTCACTCTTCTCCTGGTCCTCTACTGGTTCTTCATTCTCTTGAGCCCTAATGTGTGTATTATCAAGACTCAGTCCTTGTTCTGATCTCACATAGAGCTTGTCTCTCTTCTAATAACACTGGGTTTAATAACTCACATATGGACTTCTGCATGGCGCCAATATTCTGTCTCTTCCACATTGACACATCTCAGTTATTCTTTCCAACCAAAATTATTCCTGGGTATTACCAACTCAAGGCTGGAGTCTGTTGGAGTCTCCTCTTTCCACCTTTCCATTTTCTATAAGGTGGTCTAGGTCCATTGTGCGCTCAGACAAAGATGAATAATCATTGTGCATCTATAAGAATCCCAGCTGCATTGCAGAATGCTTAAACTCTGACTTATGTAACCTTCTCTAATTGGGAGCTGACTTCCTTTGCCATCTTGCCATTCACCACCCTCCTTTAGGGAACATTTGAGTCCTTGTTGTATTCCATGGGTTGTGAGGGAGCTGAGGGGTCATGTCTACTGTGGTTCGGATATGGTTTGAATGTGTCCCCAGAGGTTCATGTGTTGAGAGCTTAGTTTCCATTGTGGTGATGTCAAGGTGGTAAAGAGGTAGGGACCTCGTGGAAGATGGTCAAGTCATTGGAAGTGTCATTGGAAGGTTCTTGTGGAACCCTGAGTTAGTTCTTGAGAGAGTGAATTGTACTCCCTGCCTTGCCATGTGATCTCCCTTCTCACACAGGATCCCTCCAGTATGCTATGGGCCAAGATGGGATAGATCTGGTGGGATCCTGAAGCTGAGCGGGTGCAGTGCTGTTTGGACTTTCTGCCTCTAAAACTGAACTAAATAAACCTTACTTTATTAAGCACTTACCTAGCTTCAGGTATTTTGTTGTAGCAACAGAATATGTACTAATACAGTACCTCAGACATCCATGGTATCATTGTTACTGGTAGTAGGAGGAAAAAGTGGACATGCAAAAAAAATAAGGTGGTAAAAGCTGATAACAAAATTAAACTGACTAATTGGGAAGCTACTCTGACACAGATAGCAAAGGCTTCCTGCAGTTATGTTTGAGCTAAGACTGCATGAAAAGGAACTAATTCTCCAAAGACCCTTGGGAGGAGGACCAGCTTGTTCCTCATCTGGGCCCAGTGATTAATAAAAGAGTTGCTGGTGAGGTAAGCTGGGGCCAGCTTGGGAAGCTTGAGTTTTTCTTCCAAGCTCAGCAGGTAACCAGGAGAGTGTTGATAAGCAGGGGAGTCACATGATCAGACTGTTTCCTTTAACGAATCCCATGACCTCTATGTAGAGAAGAGATGAGGAAAAAGCAACCATAGAAGTAACGGAGGCCAGTTACAAAGTGGCTGTGGTGGTGTGGGTGGAAGGTGAGGGTGGCCTAGGCCAGGGAGGAGGTTGACCATAGGGTTGGCAGTTGGTCGTGCTGGAGATGGTTCTGACCCAATGATTGGTGGGCCGAGTATGGAAGAAAGGGGCGTGTTCCCACTGGGACTGGTTGGCTGTTGACCATGTAGCACATGTGCTGCGTACAGTTGGACACCAACATACTAAAGGCTTCTGTGTTTCTGTCCAGCCTACCTTGTCATTAATAACGAAGTTCAAGCTGACTTGCTTTCTAAAGGTTTCCCTAACTCCTACCTCCCAGAACTGGTTCCCTCAGATCCCCTACAGTGCTCATGGCCTGCTGAAGTGGCATGGTGATGCTACAGCCGCTGTCTTCCGGAGTCTTCTGTCTGATCCCTTATGGTCCCTATAAGGGTGAGAGCTTAATGATTTTAACACACACTGAGTACGAAAATCTCTTTATAACTGTCCTCCTTGCAGGTGATTTTCTTCCTTTAGTTAACATGCCAGCCATGGACACCACAGAAGAGAGGCTGAAGAAATTTAAGTATCGAGGAAAAGATGCATCTGTGAGTATGAAGAGTCCGCCTCATTTGATCAGTGACCAGTGTGGTATAAAAGCACATGGCAGGGCCAGGGATTTAGCTCAGTGGCACAAGCACCTGCCTGGCTTGTTCGTGAGTTCAATCCTGGTACAATATATATATATATATATATATATATATATATATATCCAAAAAAGGGTGGTTTCAAGTTGCAAGCCAGCCTAGGCAACTTAATGACTTAGTGAAACCCTGTCTCAAAATAAAAAATACAGAAAGGTCTGGGGTATGGCTCAGTGAGTGGACCCCTGGGCTTGATTTCCAGTACCACTACCCACCCCCTGCAAAAAGAAGTGTGGAGATGTAAAGATATATAAGAGGGTAATAAGGCAAATCTAGCAAAATATTCATTTAGGTAGTTCTATGGATAGTTAGGAATAAGTCTTTTGATTTGTGCGTATGCATGTTTGAATTTTTCATAATGAAATATTGAAAGCATGGAGGACAAAATGCATTTACTTAAGAGCCAGCCAAGTGGACAATAAAATCATTTCCACGTCATCTCGAAACCATTTCACTTCAGATCTTCAGTTGCTTCATTTATAAAACAGGGCTACTATCTACCTCTAAAAGGCTGCAGAGTGGCCCTCGAGCCAGGTATGTAGAGGTTGAGCTGTGGCTGTTCATATCCAGGAGTGTTTGTCAAGGGTCTCAAGTGTTGGCACACAGGTACAGCCAACAAGCATGCCTCGCAGCAGCAGGACTCAGAAGGTCCTGGTGGTTCTCATTGCTGGGTTAGTGTAGGAACAGAGGCCGAGGCCTGCACCATGTGTAGACTGTAACTCACATTCAGCTTCTCTGGTTGCATAGTTTGTGGCTACACCTCTGAGTCCTACATCAGGATATCTTGGCAAACATCTCACAAGACTGTCTACACCTGGAGAAACTGAAAGGCAGCTGAAGATGAAGGAAGTGAATAGTCACAGCAACCTAGTTAGGGCACCATCCAAAACCAGATCACTTTTAATGGTAGCAAGACGGACTGGCTTCCAAAATCACTGCAGATTAAAACCACCAGTTAGAACAAAGAAATCAAATGCTCTATGCAGGGAGCAGGAGGAAGGTCCATCAGACAAAAAGGGAGAATCAAAGATATACAACCCTCTATCCATGGGAAGGGCCTACTTAGTGATAGGGCCACAGTACGACTGGTTCAATAGGCCTCACAAATATTCTGCTTTGCCTTGTATCACCTCAATGGCCTTATTTTCAATCAAGAATTAAATAACTTATATAAGTAACCAGAGGTATCTAATACATATTAACCTCCTCTTGCAGTCATGTACTGCAGAGTAATAGTTTAATCAATGATGGGTCACAAATATGATGGTGTTCCCATAAGATTATACTACCTACGGACGTCAGAGCTATTTTAGTTTGTGTAATTACATTCTGTGATGTTCACTCAATGACAAAATTGTCTAATTCAGTTCTCAGAATGTATTCCATCAGTAAGTGACACATGATTGTAATTGCTATTTGAAAGTCTTTAGTTTAACCTCATTTCCTCAGGAAATTTAGGGAATTTCTCCAGGATTTTCATACTATCGAGTCTGAGTAAATGACAGATATTAGAAAGAGTGTCTTAGAAAAACTGTTAATCTCCCTCAGTCTATTGTGCAAGTAAAACTTCTGAGACTGGATCATGGTTTGAATGGCTTGGTCACACACTATCCATGGGTGATCCCTAACAGGACTGATCTGGTCATTATTGGGAGGCTCCAGCTTGTTTGTCCAGGAAGCAAGCATTCTCTTCGGGAGCTGATCGGCATCAGTGAAAGGGTTTTCAGAACCAGGGAGGTGAGATGCGTTACTAAGATGTCTTACAGATGAGAATCTTGGCCTATCAAGGATGTACTTGGTCATCCTCTACATGGAGAGGAAAACTGATTCCTAGAGGTAGAAAGGTAGGAGAAAGCGGGCGAGGTAAATAGAGATGAGACAATTTATTGTGTGATCTTAACTCTCCCTTTACTGCATCTGTAAAAATGAGTAAGACGCTTTGGAACACATTCCAAAGCTACATGGGGTGACACCTGGCTGTAATCTCTCTAACTGTTTCTTTTCCTTACTAGGTAAGGCGACAACAGAGGGTGGCGCTCAGCCTGGAGCTTCGGAAGGCCAAGAAAGATGAGCAGGCTTTAAAGAGAAGGAATATCACCTGCCCCTCCCCTGACCCAGCTTTTGGGAACATAAACAAAGAGGTATGTCAGAACATGGTGTTTAGAGAAGTTGTGTGCAAAATGTATCTGCTTGCTCTTTACACTGTCTTGAGAGTGTTCAAGATTCAGAGTTTTCAGATTCTAAATCAAGGTCTCGAAGAAGTGAAGAGATCATGGATAGAGCCAAAGTGCCCTTTTCAGAAAGCTAAGAGTCTCTACAAAGTCTCATGGCCGTGAGCCTGTGAGATCTAAATTCTAATGGGAGTGGAGACAGGACTACTTCTAACTGAAAATTCACTCACTACCCGTAAGCCTGGGAATTCAGAAAATGAGAATTTGCAGAGACTAGTCTCAGTAGAGGCACCTACTCCCTCCACAAGCCTTTTCTGATATTTGAATGTTCTCCTTTGTGTTTCATCCTCCATCCTCCCCAGCCTCACTACATGCAAATCTTGGATAAATTTAAGGCCAGTCCTGTTTTTGTGAATCCTCAATGCCCTGCCCAGGAAGTTGTCTCTCTTAGAATTTCAATATTGTTGTATCTATATGTCATCCGTCACACACCACTGTCTGTTTGTCTTTACTGTTTATGAGCATCCTTTGCACCCTGCTGTGTGGGGGGCTCTCAAAGGACAAAGATTGGTTCACTTCTGTCAAGTGGATCTAATGATACATTACTGTCTCTGACAAATATTTGGCAAATCATTCTCTGAATTGCCAGAAGGATATGAACCATAGATCTATTTAACTTCCCTGGTAGTCCTTAGGGTTTCCCCCACCAAAAAAGGAGCGTAACAAAGCTATGGGAAAAAAATTATTTTCCCTTTTATCCTATATTAACGTATTTTGAAATTATGACATAATTTACAAATCCCTAAATTCACCCTTTTGAAGTATATAATCAGTAGTTTCCGTTATTTATAAGGTTGCACAACCATCACCACTAGCACATTCCAGCATATATCTATTACCTCAGATAGAGACCCCACACTCATTATTTCTAATTCTCTGTGTCCCCTGGCAAAGATTAATCTACTTTCTGTCCCTATGATTTTACCTATTCTGGGCATTCCATATAATTAGTCATGTAGTATGATTTAGCTCTTTCCACTCAGCATATACTTTTCAAGTTTCTTTTATGTTGTAGCACATATCTACCCTTTATTCTGTTTTTGCTAAATAATATTCTATTGTGTAGATAGACTACATGTTTACCCATTCATTAGTTGGGGGACAGTTGGGTTGTTTCTACTTTTTGGCTATTACGATTGATGAGGCCATTGACATTTGTGTGCAAGTTTTTGCAGGACCTACATTTTCAGTTTCCTTGGGAGGATATGAGTAGGATTATTGAATTTTAAACTAATTTGATGCTTAACTCTTTGTGGCATGCTGAATAATGATCTCCCTAAATGTCTCTTATCTCCTAATCCCCAGAACCTGGGACTGTTGTGGTATCACAAAAGCGACTTTGCAGATGTGACTAAGTTAAGGATTCTGAGATGGGGAGACTTTTGCTGACTTGTGGGTGGGCTTGATGTAACCACAATGGTTCTTATAAGAATGGAGGAGGAGGGGCTGGGGATTTAGTTCAGTGGCATAAGCACTTGCCTTGCAAGCAGGCAGTTGTGAGTTCGATCCTCGGTACCAATAAAAAGGAAAAAGACAAAAAAAAAAAAAAAAAAAAAAAGAATGGAGGAGGAGTCGGAGCAGAAAGAGATGTGATATGCTCTGAAAATGGAGGGATGAGTCACCCAGGAAAGCAGGTGACCCTGCTGGAAAGCAAAGGGGAAAGGAAATAGATTCTCCTTGCAGGACCTCTAGGAGGAACCAGCCTTTGTAACACCTTGACTTCAGCCCAGTGAAACTGCTTCTGAACTTCTGAGGCTATCTAGACAGTAAGAAATGAAGTTGATGTTGTTTTAAGCCACTGTTATGGTAATCTTTACATCAGCAAAAAACTAACATGCTGCTAAACTATCTTCCCAAGTGGCTGCAGCGTTGTACACTTTTACATTCTTCAAACTTGTTACTGCCCTCAAAAAATTATAGCCCTCTAGTGGCCACAAAAGGATATGTTGTGATTTTGATATGTTTTCCTAACAACAAATGCACATGCTTTTCTGTGCTTGTGGGTTTTTTGTATGTCTTCTTTGGAAAAATGTCAATTCAAACTCTGCACCCATTTTATAGATCAAGTAATTTTTTACAGTATTGGGGAATGAACTCAGGGCCTGCACACTAAGCTAAATCCTCAAGCCTTTTTTTATTTTTGGGACAACTTCTTGCTAAATCCCTAAGTTCAGTAGGCGAGGCTGGGACTTGCAGTCTTTCTGCCTCAGCTTCCCAGAGTGCTGGGATTAGAGGACTGTGCCACCCACACCAACCAAATGATTTGTCTTTTTATTGAGTTCTAGGAGTTCTTTCTATATAACGCATATTGGACCAACTGTCTAATACAAAGACTTACACTTATGTTTCTTCCTTAGAGTTTTATAACTTTAGCTTTTATGTTTATACTTTGATCTATTTTGAGTGAATTTTCATAAATGGTGTGGAAAGAAATTAGCTTCATTCTTTTGCATGGGATATTCATGTACTCTAGCACCATTTTTTGAAAAGGCAATATATTGTCTCTCTCCCTTCACTGGTTTTAGCAGTTATGTCAAAAAATGAATTGAGCTGGATGTGGTGGTGCAGCCTCTAGCACTCAGGAGGCTGAGACAGAAGGATTGTCTCATATTCAAGGTGGGCTATACAGTAAGGTCAGAACTCATCTGAGCTACATAGTGAGACTCTATCTCAAAAAACAAACAAAAGAAAAATCAATAGATCGTAAGTGTGAGGGTTTATTTGTGAATTCTCAATTCTCTTTCATCAATCTTTGTTTCTTTACCCCAATACAACAGAGATTGATGGCTATAAATATGTAGTAGGCTTTGAAATTGGGAATTGTGAGCTGTTCATTTTTGTTCTTTCCAATATTGTTTTGACTCTTCTGTGTTCTTATATTTTCCTGTGAATTTTATTTTTACTTTGTGGGGCAGGGTATTGGGAATTAAACTCGGGGCCTTCACACTGAGTTATGTCTCTCACCTTTTTAGTTCTTGTTTAGTTTAGGTTTGTTTTGTTTTTAATTTTGACTCAGGGTCTCATTTAGCTGCTAAATTGCCTAAAGTGAACTCAAATTTGCAATCCTCTTGCCCCAGCCTACCAGAGTGCTAGATTATAGACATATGCCACCACATTTGACTTCTGAAATCAACAAGTCAATTTCTTCACTAAATGCACTTTGGATTTTGATGATGATTGCACTGAATTGGTAGAGAAATTTGGAGAATATTGCCATGTCAATAATGTTAAGTGTCTTAGTTAATGGATGTAGAATGTAACTTAATTTAGTTTTATTTCATTGCTGCCCATTGGAACCAGAAATACTGTACTATTAAGCTACACCTCCAGCCCTTTTAAATTTTAAAACAGCCTCTTCTTGCTAAATTGCCAGGGCCATGTTGGAATTCGCAATCCTTTATCCTTGACCTCCCAGAATGCTGGGATTATAGGTGTGTGCCACCACACCCAGTTGACAATTTGTTTTGGTACACTGACCTAGCAACACACTTGAATTTGTTTATTAGCTCTAAAATTTTGGTGAGAATTCCAAAATTATTAAAATTATTCCTGATCTTAGAGGGGAGGCTTTCACTCTTTTACTATTAAATATAATGCTAGTTATGGGATTTTTTTTACCAAGGTGAGGAAATTCCCTTTGAATCCTAGTTTGTTGAATGCTTTTCTCATGAAAAAAGGGTGTTTCATTTTGTCAAATGAACTTATTGAGACGAATATGTGGGCTTTTCCTGCCTTTATTCTACTATCGGTCTGACATTGATGTGGTATGTTGAATCACTCTTGCATTCCCAGGTTAAATCTCACGGTGGACAGTATGTTAACTGCATGTTAATATGTTGATACATTTAGTTTTCTAGTATCTTGTGGAAGGTCTTTGCATCTGTAGCGAGAAGGTAGAGATAAGGGATATTGGTGTGTACTTTCCTTGAAATGTTTTTGGTGGGTTAGGTATTGCCATGGTTTAGATATTGTTTGAGTGTGTTCTTCCAAGGTTCTTGTGCTGGAACTTTGGTCCCCAGCGTTTGGCAGTGTTGAGATGGTGAACCTCTAAGACGGTGATGGTGAACCTTTTAGAGCTTTCAGTGGTACAAACAGCCCGCTGTTCCATGCATGCTATAGGTTCACCACTACTCTAAGATGTAGAAAATGGTGGGAGGTTATTAGGTCACTGAGGGCATTAGCCTCAGAAGGGATTAATGAAGTTCTTGCTGGATCATGGGTCTTGGTTAGCTCTCAAAAGAGCAGATTGTCATAAAATAAAGCCACTCTATGTACTTAGCCCCTTCTGCATGTCTGTTCCTCTGCCATACTGTGGTCCTGCCAGAGGATCCCTAGCTAGGATGTCAATGTCATGATGTTTGGAGCTTCTAGCTGCCAGAATCATGAGCTAAATAAATCTCTTTACTTTAGAAGTTATCCAAACTTGGATATTCTGTTAAAGCAACAGAAAATGGATTAATACAGTTACTAATGCAATACTGACCTCAAAGAATGAGTTAGAAAAGTCACTCCTCTTCTATTTCTTTTTGAAGAATTTGCAAAAGTTTGATAGTGTTTATCTATTTTTAGGATTTGAGAAATTCTCCAGAAAGTATCTGGTTTTAGACTTCTGTTTGTGGCTTATTTTTTCTATTACTAATTCAATCTCTTTACTTGTTATAAGTCTATCCAAATTTTCTATTTCTTCTAGTTACTTTTGGTTGTTGTACATTTTTAGGAATTTACCTGTTTGATCTAGAGTATTAAATTGTTGGCATACATTTGTTCATATTTCCCTTATCCTCGTAAGTTCACTATTAATTTCTTCACTTTTATTTCTGCTTTTAATAACTTAGATCTTCTGCTAGCTATGGGCTTGTCGGTTTTCTCACTATTATTGCAGGTAAATTTTGAAAATCTTCACTACTTCCTTTATTTTTCTGCTTCCTGACAACCACTAACACGTTCTTACTGCTTGGGATAAAAAGGCACTGGGAATCTGGTGATAGTAGGAATTATTTCTCTCTACCAAGAGATGGAGGGGGGGGGGTCAAAAAAGGAATGAAAAAGAATTAAAATGTGTTCTGTACATGTACCAATTCCCTGTGATGAATGTAATCACTATGTACTGCAAATGTGTATTATAAACATTTTTAAAATAAATTTTAGAAAATGAATTACTCCTTCCCAAAGCATGGGAAATGTCACACTCTGATCTATAAACTGTGGATCACCAGATGTTCTTTTTTCTTCTAATACAGACCAACATGTACAACTGTTCAAGCCAAATTTTTAATCAGACAGATGGTTAGACTATATGATGTCTATGGTTCCTTTTGGCAGAAGTGCTGACCTGAATGTGTCTCCTTGCAGGTCAGTCTCACACTGGATGAAATAATCAAAGGTGTGAATGGCACAGATCTGGCCATATGCTTCCAGGCTACCCAGGCAATCAGGTATCACATCACCAAGTCATCTGCTCTTTGCAAGTTTATAGCCAGAAACAAGCTGCAGAGTCCTGTTTAGTTTCTTGACATTGGCAAAATGCCCATAAAATAGAGGAAAAAGGCTAGTCCATCCACTGGTAAGACTAGATTGCTATGCTACACTGTCCTTGAGGCAATTTAAAAGATGCAATGTGTTGTCAGAGATGAATTGCTTAATTTACATTGGCCTCTACAGGAATTTGAGCTCATAGATAATACCTGAAGGGCAAAATGTTGCTTTATTGCTGCAAAGTGCTACAGGCTAGGAAAGGATATTAAGTACTTCTGGCCCAGCTGTTTGTCTCATCTGATAGTTAGGACTGCCAAAAACATCTAAAAGGAGGTTCTGATCACTTCCCCCATGTCTCCGCTCTCTTCCATTGCACAGGAAAATGGTATCACGGGAAAGGAATCCTCCTCTCAAAATGATTGTTGAATCAGGGGTCATCCCCAGGATAGTGGAGTTCCTAAAGTCATCCCATCACCCCTGTTTGCAGTTTGAGGCAGCCTGGACTCTGACCAACATTGCTTCAGGGACTTCAGATCAAACCCAAGCAGTTGTGGAGGGGGGCGCCATCCCACCCCTCGTGGAGCTCCTGTCTTCCCCCAGTACAACTGTGTGTGAGCAGGCAGTGTGGGCGCTAGGTAACATAGCCGGTGAGACTCTCCTCTTGGTGGGTATGAAAGCAGTGGGCCAGTACGAAGAGGGTGCGGGGAATTTGGGGAGTAACATGGTATACTTGATATTCTGGATCCCCTCACAGTATAAATGCTGGGAAAGGTACAATGGACCATTTCAAAATTGAGAGCTAGTTTAGAGACCAAAACTTGAAACTGAAACTCGATGATGCAGCACATAGTAAATCAACAGGCTGCCTTGGGACATCTGCCAATATCAGGTCTTCGTGGCTTTAGGAACAAAAGACAAGTCATTAACACATGCAGTATAAGGGCTCAAGATAGATTCTTATATAATCCAAGACCCTAAAAGGACACAAACTTCCACTCAAAGTTCTAAGGGAACATACAAAAAAAAAGGTCTCCTGAACTTGGGATAAAAATGCTTTCCTAAAAATGCAGCCTTAAAACTCCCTGTATGATCAGGGAAGGCACAAATTGAGAGGGTTATGGGGCTGAAAGCCCCCATTTCCAGCTAAAATAAATCCTAATACTCTCTGGAGGGGGCACTGAGCCCCTCAGGATTTTGACAAATTAAGATCAGCCAGATATTATTAGCAATTTCAAGTTCAGAGAAATAGCAACTCACTATGACTGAGTCAGCACAAACATAAATATGATTAGAGCTCTAATGACTTCAGATATTAGAATTAGCAAACAGACTATAAAACAACTGCTTTTAAAAGGCTTGCAGAAGTAATGCATCTATTACAGAAAGGTTGCCTCTCATTTTGCTTGGTTCAATAAGGGAAAGGCAAGACGGGAAAATATAATGTGACTTACGCACTGCATGATGGCTGAAGTATGCAAACTGAGACTTATTGCTAGGATCTTAAGTGGATACACTAGCTGAAGTTGCAGATAGTCTATCACCAGTCCATATTGATCCCTAAATTTTGTTCTGAATTATACTGGGAAGTTCCTGCCCTATGCCAGAGTCTTCTGGGAAGATACACTGTCTGCACCCAACTAGGTCTTCCTGAGAACCATACTGTGAAATGCTGTCTGCATTCATAATGTCTCTCCTGGGCTAAACTGGCTGTCTCCTTTACATGTCCACAGCTGCTGTTTATAGCAGTCATGTCTGTGTGGCAACTGTCATCAGGAATATTCACCCAACAGACACTTTGGAGACTCTGGATCTCATACACTGCTCTCTTGTTTACTTGCTAAAACCTCAAGAATGAGTCTTAGTCTCTTATCCTTTGCATAAATTCTTTTTTTAAAAAAAAGTCACCCATTTAGATAGTCTCTTTATTCTGAGTATCATGTACTGACCTATTTGCAGGTGATGGCCCAAAATTCAGAGATATTGTTATCTCCAGTAATGTCATCCCACGTCTGTCAGCCCTGGTTTCATCATCCATACCAGTGAGTATGTTTGTATTAGAAGAGCTAGCTAGGTAACAAATTCTCACCTATAAGAAATTGGGGGAAGTACTTCCAAAGTGATGCTAAAGCATGTGGCTGCTATGATAGATATGACCTGTTTTGATAGATAGAAGTCTAGGACAGAGTATCATTTTGGGTAAAGATTGACCCAGATTTGTCCTTATAGGTCAGTAGTACTAATCTTGCTTCCAGGAATATTAGCAAAGTGCATTAAAATTTTCAAGGCTTACCATCCTGCTGGCATAAATGGCCATGCTCTCCATCTAAAGAGCAAAGACAGACATATTGGCTCTTTAGTTTCATTCCTGAGAAATAAGGTCTAGGTTTGAAGCTTAGAGTCAGAGTTGAATGATTTGGTAACACTGCAGGACACTCACATGTAGGAACTGGGTTCTAGATTTGCTTCAGAAAAAATAGAGAGAAGCCAAGGGAATAAATGCCAGCCCTCCAGGTGGGCGAATACCTGGCATGCTTGAACTAGAAAAGGGCTAACCAAGACTGAGGGAGTTTGCAAGGAGAGAGAAGTATGTGGTGATAACTAGGTTAGATACCATCCTGGTGGCAAAGAGGAGCCTTTGGTGTTGACAAGGCAGGAAGCAAGGTGGTCTGATTTTTCTGGCTGCCTATGGTAGGGTCATAGCAGAGAGAGTTAGCAGGCTGCTGTGCCAGACATAGATGGGAATGAAGCAAAGATGCTTCCAAGGTTCAGAATAGGTTGTATAGATGACCCTCCTCCCAGAAAAAGAGAAAGATGGAGGAAAAGGCATCGAGTTTCTTTTACAAATGTTGAGGTTCATTAGAGGTGCCATGACAGAAGTGGCAGGTTGACAGCTATGCCCATCCAGATTACTGTAATGTTCATGGGTTATCCAGCTGGGCAAGGCCAAGTGGACAGAAGTTGGCAAATGTAACCTGACAAGCTGCTTGTTTTGTAAATAACACATTAGAGAACACAGTCACACCTATTTATTTACCTAACATCTGTAACCATTACTTTTTAATAAGTATCTACACTAAGAGACCCTAAAGTATACAAGACTGAAAATGTTTACTACATAGCCCTTGACAGACATTTGCCAATTCCTGACCTAGGGTGGGAGGAGGGGGCCAGGATGAAGTCCTGGGGGCTGTAAAATTAAGAGATCAGGCACAGCCTTACCAAGAAGATGCAGAAGAGACATCTCATTCAAATAGAAAACCAAGTCTTGTGTGACTGTGCCACGAAGGTCTTTCTCAAAAGAGAGTGGCTGACTGCTCAGTATAGCTAGAGGGACAGTAGTTTAGAAATGAGAAGCAACTGTCGGATCAGGAGAGTTGGATCTGGTTTCCATCACTAACTACAGAGAAGTAAGGGCAGACACCAGATGAAGATGGCTTGAAGAGAAGCTGGGGGTGGACAGTACATAAAGTTGTCTTCTTAAACTAGGCATAATGGTGAATGCTTGTAACCCTACTGCCAAGGGTGGCTGAGGCAGGAGGACTATAAGTCCAAGATCTGCCTGCGATCTCAGGCAGTAAGACCCTTCTCTAGATCAGTGATGGAGAACCTTTTGGAATTTTCAGTGATAACAAACAGTTGCTGTTGCACATGTGCCATAGATACTATAAGATGGATGGATAGATAGATAGATAGATAGATAGATAGATAGAGCAAATGAACCAACAAGTGAACTGGGATGTAACTCGATGGTACAGCATCTATGGGTTTAATCCCCAGTACTTCCAGAAGAAGAGACAGGCAGAGACACACACACAGAAACAGAGAGAGAGAGAGAGAGAGAGAGAGAGAGAGAGAGAGAGAGAGACAGAGAGAGAGAGACAGAGAGACAGAGAGACAGAGAGACAGAGAGACCGAGAGGGGGAATCCTTGGAAAAGACTAAAGAACATAACAGACCTAGGGTTGTGGCTGGGGAGATGCCAAGGGGATGACAGAAGGAAGGGGCTGAAGGTCTCAGAGTGTGTTTCCATACTCATGGCAGTGATTTGGGGAGACAGGTCATTTTAGGGATAAAGTCTCTAAGAGCATAAAGTGGTGGGACCTAGAGGTATGGTAGGGAGTTCAATTTTTAAATAGAAGATCAGAAATATGATTAAGACATGTTGATGGTTATAGCCTGGTGAAAAGACCAAGTTTCTCCCGTTCAATCTTTTTGTTAATGAGAAAATGAAATCAAGTCATCAACTGAGTAGGAAAAGATATTTTGGAAAATAAAAAAAACCTCAATCTAACCTTTGAATATGAAATTTAAAGCTCATTCTATGTCCCTAATACACATCACTGCCTAGAACAAGTCTCTACTTTGGTTCATGCTGATCAATAATATTGATCAAGGATAGAAGGGCACACTATATGCATCTTGCCACCTGATGCTGGAAGCAGTCTCCTTGTTTCAGATCACATTTCTACGGAACATCACATGGACCTTGTCCAACTTGTGCCGGAACAAGGACCCGTACCCTCAAGAGGAGACAGTGAAGCAAATGCTGCCCATCCTTTGCCACCTCCTACAGCATCAGGATAGTGAAATTCTCTCGGATACCTGCTGGGCCCTGTCCTACCTCACTGAGGCCTGCAACGAGCGCATTGCCCTCGTGGTTGACACAGGAGTCCTGCCCAGGCTGGTAGAGCTCATGACCAGCTTGGAATTCACTGTCTTGGTAAATATTATCCTGGATCCTTCAGATTAGAGTGTGTATGTCAGATTCACTTTACCAGGTCCTGTCCCCCTGGTTCTAGGACTTCATAGTTAGTGCTATCCTTTTTGTTTGTTTCTTTCTTTCTTTTTTTGAGACAGGGCCTCACTATCTAGTACAAGCTGGCCATGAACTCACTTATATAGCCCTGCACCTGACTCTAATCCTTTAGCTGGCTCAAATCCTTTACCTAAACATAGTTTGTCATCTGTGTTCCCCTGGTCTTTGTCACTTTTTGGCCAAGGACTCAAATCTATTTTGATCAAAACTTCTAGTGAGTGTTAAATAACTTATTCTTAATCTGATAACAAAAAAGTATAGAAAAGTATCAAGTGGAGATTGCTTATAATCCTAGAATGCAGAGAACTATTCTTAATCTTTTCCTTTTAGTGGTCTGTGCATTTTGACTTAAACAAGTTGGATAATATAATGCGTGTGTGTGTGTTTGTAACTCATTGTAGCATTTGAATTTCTTACATGATACTAAAGAAAAACTTTCTCTTACCCAGTCTTCAACTTGCTCTTGGATTACCTAAACATAGGCAAAAATGAAGTAAAATCATTATTAAGCAAGTAAAATCATTAAACAATTTGCTAGGTTATTAAACATATACCCAACTACATACTGCACTATTGTACACTTTCCATCTCTCACTTGAGTAGCAGGTATGTACTTGAGTAGCAGGCTAGTCTAAAAGGCTAGCAGAACTCTAGAACTGTTGGTGGGCTTCTCCAAGGGCTACCACTCTAGTACAGAGAAACCCAAATGCATCCATGGCTAATTCTCCCAAGACAGTTGTTATCAAGTCCAACCTTGGACCCATCCTGGTGAGCTTCAGAGTTATTTTGAGAGGTTCATGATTGTGCCAAGAAATGCCACTGGGATCTTATTAGTTCAAATTAAATATACAACAGAAACTTGATACTAGTGCTAAATATACAATCAGTAGAAATTATGACATGATAGATACTATAATCAGATTTTTTGCCCAGTTGAAACCATGTAATAAGGACAGAAGCATTTCTTTTTGTTTTGTTTTTTGTTGAGACACAGTCTCATGATATAGCCCACACTGGCTTCAACCTTGCGATCCTCCTGCCTCGGTCTCCCAAGTGCTGGGAAGACAGGTCTGTGCTATCTCATTTACTGATGAAGTTATGCCTTGTCCTCTGTATCATCTAAGCCAGAACTTTTCGGAAACTGGCAAGTACCTTAACATTATATAAGAACAACCATAGATGTGCTGACTCAACAAAGATCATGGATAAAATATTATGGTCCACGTGGTTCCAGAAAACCAACAGCATAGTATAACTAATATATAGAAGGGAACAGAACCAGGTGTGATTGTCACCTTTAACTGCAACAGATTTGTGATACTGAGTTCCAACCTTGTTCTTCCAGACTCCTGCTCTCCGCACCGTGGGGAACATTGTCGCAGGGACAGATCACCAAACTCAGATGGCCATTGATGCAGGCATGCTGAAGGTGCTGCCCCAGCTCCTACAACACCCCCGGCCCTCCATCCAGAAGGAGGCAACCTGGGCCCTGAGCAACGTAGCCGCTGGGCCCCGACATCAAATCCAGGAGCTGATCACTCATAATTTACTGCCTCCTTTGGTGTCTCTGCTAAGAGATGTAAGTGGCATACTCCACGAACAACAAAAGCCATAAGAAAGCTCTGAAACCGTAGGTTTCTGCCTCTGTCTAGGAACAGAAAGAGAAATTTCATTCTCAAGAGCTCATTAAACAAGTTTTGTTCATTGAAAAGGTGACCCCACAACCCAAACATCCAGAAAAATCTTGAGCTGGTAAATATTGGCTTATCTTTATGGGGTGGTCAAAAAACGTGCCATCTCTTCACTATGCAGGAAGAGATGTGGTCTTGCTTTAATAGGAAAAGCCAGGCCACCATGATGTCATAGAATGAAAAAGTGACCTTTTCAGTACAAAAATGAAATTGATTAAAGTGGTAATCTAAATGAAAAATTTAAATGTGAAAGTAAAATAAAGAGGGGCTGGGGGTTTGGCTCAGTGGCATAAGTGCCTGCCTTGCAAGCAGGCAGTCGTGAGTTCAATCCCCGGTACCGATAAAAAGGAAAAAGACAAAAAAAAAAAAAAAACAGAAAGTAAAATAAAGGTTCCTTCCTCCTCCAGATACTTACTTCCTTTCCCCAGGAGTGATCACTATCATCAGTATTTCCTTTTACTACTTTTGAATGAAAGGGTCACCATTAAACCATCTGCAGTCATGGAGGTCACCTTGAGCTAGAAGGGGAAGCAGATGGCATGGCCTGTGGAAGACAGGTTCTGGCTTCTCTGTTCTGAGGTTGGAGGACAAGTTTCCAGTGTGGGTCAGGTAGAAAAAGCAGGACAGTGTGAAGCCCAAATCATGGCATCTTCCAATCTCTTCAGCTCTCTCTAGCCTATATTCTACTATGAGTCTGTACTTCTTCTAATAAGGAATATCCAGTTATAAATCAGGTAGTACTCATATTTCAAACTATGTCTTCTGAATTAGAACTTGATTGGGGCCATAAATTTTTTTTTTGTCTTTGTTCTACCCTGAGGCCAATTTTCCCCAGCCATAAAATAAGTCCTTCTGCCCAGGAATAGAAAGATCTATGATAAACTATGCCCACATCTCTGGGCCAAGTGCTTTTTATAAATGTAAAGGATTCATTGAACAATATTTCAGTGATCTTTCCCTGTTGTCTCTAGGTTGGCTCAGTCTCCTAGATCTCATCTATGTCCTGCTATATAATTTATCCAAAGTTTTACTGTGTCAGAAAGATTAGAGTTATAGATGTAGGTCACTGTCTTCTGTAATTCCAAGCATAATTCCTGGTCTGCATAGATTATCTAGACTGGTTTATGTTGGTTATATTTTCCCAATAGATTGACAGAGGGAAATGAATCTACTTGATTTTAGAATGTCTGTCTAAGACCCCACTGCTTGCTTGGCTGGTTTCATGGCTTCCCAGATGCTCTCTTCTCATTTGGAAGACAGGTAGACCTTCTGTAGACCAAGGCAGTCTACAGAAATTGTCTGTAGAGTACCGTGTGTCCCCCACCTACCTCAAAAAATGAGTCAAGTTAGCATACTTTTAGGTGCTCCAGGATCTGTAGTAAATGTAAACACTATCTCTGCAGGGAAAGTATAAAATTCAGAAAGAAGCTGCCTGGACAGTGGTCAACTTCACAACGGGGGCCTCCCCGGACCAATTATTCCAGCTCATTCACTCTGGGATCCTGGGGCCACTGTTGAATCTGCTCACTGCCCCAGAGGCGAAGATTATCCTCATCATCCTCGATGTCATCTCTTATATCCTCCAGGTGAGCTGCTGTCAAAAGGTTGGTTTGTAAACAGCAGTCTCTAATTTAAGATGTTTAATGTGGTTCTTGAAACCCAAGTAGGATTTTGTGTCCTCGTACTCCCCACCCCCTTCTCTCCCAGTCCTCATGTCCTGTGGGCAACACAAAAAGAGGTCTCACAGAAGGACTGTTACCTTCATTTTCACAAGTGAGGTCTTGGTACCAGGCACGTTCCTGCATGCTCAGAGTAGACCAGCACAAAGGTTTTGTCCTAGCAGGGCTTATGTGTTCATGAGTTGAAGGACAGACACAGCGTGGAAGGAGTACTAGATAAATTAAGTCAGATAAACGGTCTTCACTGACCGCATGGAGATGTGTGACCCCAGCACTCTGGAGGCTGACAGGAGGATCGCAAATTCGAGCCCAGCTTGAGTAACTGAACAACTTAGTGAGACCCTGTCTCAAAATAAAAACTACAGTACACACCCCTGCATACAGCCCTCCTGCCCAACCTTTGTGTCTGTCTCTGCTGTTCCAAGGTGTTTTTCACATTTAATGGGGGGGGTGTTTCAAAAAAATAAAAAGCATTGTTATAGCAGATGCCCTGGATTTGATCTCCAATACTGAAGAGAGTAAAAAGAGGGAGTCACGAATCATTCAGGGGGACAGTAGGCACAGAAGTACATATATAGTAGTCCAGAGAAGGAACATTTGAACAGAAATCTGAAAGAGGGAGTCTTTTTTCGTTTTCTTGTGGTAGTGGTACTGAAAATTGAATCCAGAGCCCTTACACTGAGCTACATGCCCAGCTTTCGTATTTTTTGTTTTGTTTTACATTTTAGAACAAGGCTCACTAAGCTTCCAAATTGCCAAGTTTCTCGGTGAGGGCTGGAACTTTTGATCCTCCTGCCCCAGCCTCCCAAAGCTGGGATTTCAGGTGTGTGCCACCACCCCAGTTGAGAGAGTGAAACTGTGGATATCTGGAGAATATTCTAAGCAAAAGGACTACCGAAAGGGAAGGGTGTGGCCAGAGCAAAAAAAAAGGGTGTGGTAGAAAGTGGTGGGATGAAGGCAGCCAGGGGCCAGGACCCAGGCCCTATAGGGTCGTGAGGATGCCGACTTGTTCTGAATAAGGCAAAGCAGCCAACAGAGAGATTGAGGAGGATCCAAGCTAGTGAGCCTCTGACTCCTCTAAGCAGTGCATGTGGAGAAGGCTAAAACATAGAGATCTTTGAAGGAGCAATAAGAAGTTAGCATGGGGGCTGGGGATTTAGCTCAGCGGCGTAAGCACCTGCTTGCAAGCAGGCAGTCGTGAGTTCGATCCCCGGTACCAATTAAAAAAAAAAAAAAAAAAAGAAGAAGTTAGCATGGGTCGATCTTGAAGGGTCACAAGAAAGTTTCAACTCAGTTCAGCTCTGTGACTGAAGAAAAGTACCGCAAAGCATTGAGCTGGAATTCTAGAAAAGTCTTAGTTCTGAAATAAAGTTAAACTGATATTAAGATACTATTTCTGTGAGATCTGTATTGCTGTGTAGGAAATTATCTTAGTGATTTAAAACAAACATGAATCTCAGTTTCTTAGTCTGGAGTCTCAAGCCTGTTCAGCTGGATGCTTCTGACTTGGCAGCTTTCAAGGGACTCCTTTGTAGGGCTGACAAGTCACCCTCATCACATGGACCTCTCCAAGGGCTGCCTGAGCATCCTCACATCATGGCGGTCAGTTTCCTCCGTCAGAACAAACCATCTGAGGAAAGCTCCAATGTCTTCTATGACCTGGCTTTGGAGGTCACACTGTCATTCTAGCAGTACCGTGTTGCTTATAGAGGACAAACTTATTCAGTCTAGGGGGCAGCTATATTAGGGAATGAGGACCAGGAGTCGGTGATCATCAGAGGCCATGGTGGCTGGCTGTGTTCATTTGATTAAGCTCCTTTTACATGTGGCCAAGCCACTTGAAAAGCTTCAAAGTAACACCAGGGAATTCCTTTTAAAAACTTACTTTGAACATCCTTTTCATGTAACCATCTTGGAAAGAAAGATCTAATTTGAAACCTAGCCCAATTACAGCCCAAGACTTTGAGCAAACGACACTGATAAAAGATGGTGATTCAGCAACTAGTAGACAGGATTGGACATGAAAAGTTTGTGAAAATGTGGGTCTGGGATATAGAAATGGAGTTTCATCTGCTTCATTTGAATTAGAGATGGGATTTTTGTTTTGAAAAATCACATTGGATGAGCCAGTGAAGCCCCTGTATATGTGATGGCAAACATTTTAGAGCTTTTGATAATACAGAGAGCCTGCTGTGGCACGCGTGCCATAGGTCCACCACCACTGCTCAGTGGGTGGAGGAGAAGATCAAGGCGGTATTGCAGAAAGCTGCAGGTGGGCAGCACAGTGCCACTAAAGCTTTATAAAACAACTTCCGGGTCACCGGCTGTTCTATGAAAATGCAAGACCGTTTGTCAGGGCTCAGATTGCTTTGGTTTATCCCTCAGTTCCGAGTTTTCTTTCTGAGGCTGACCAAGGTTCCTTGGTTCCTGCTTTGGTTCCTTTACCCTGAGTCAGTGACTCATTCTGGAAAAACAGATGGAACTATATCAAGGCTTAGATGGGTAGCTCAAACTTTCATCACTGATTCAAGGTAAACAATGTGGTTTAGACCACATTTAAACTTGATCTAGAAGGCTTTTGTTACTGCACACAAAATAACCAAGGCCTTCAGGATATGATGCCAGAGTACTTTCTTTCTCTTTCCCCATGTTCCCTACATATGCTGATTTAGCTGAATTATTCTCTCATAATATATAACACTTACTGCTTCAAGCCTTCATCCTTAGTGTCCCTTCTTTCAGGAGAGTTGCTATCCTGCTCTGTCAAGTCCCATTCACTAAGGATCTGTGCGACTTCCAAGCCTCTCTTTGCATCTTCTATAATTTAATCCCTGATAGTGTACCATTTGGTATTTTTAAATTATACCATACCTGGCTGGGGATTTAGCTCAGCGGCATAAGTGCCTGCCTTGCAAGCAGGCAGTCGTGAGTTCGATCCCTGGTACCGATAAAAACGAAAAAGACAAAAATAAATAAATAAATTATACCATACCAATTACTATAGCAATTTTACTTATTGTTCCCAATAGTTACAAAAAGACCTTTTCTAAGTTACATCTGCACCTCTAGCTTTCGGTGTCTTGCCCATAGACTATGGACAAACATTTCAGTGAATAAATAACCTCCAATAATTAAACCAGTGATCCATATTGGATTAAATCTACTCAGATTGTTTGTTCCAAGGACTCCTCTCTTTGCCATCATGTAGCTTCTGTGACTAAGGGTCTCCTGACTTATAAGACTTTCCAGGGAGTACAGGGCAGAATGCTTGCATTTTATAACATTACTCAAACATTCTTCTGAACTGTATTTAAAACAACTTCCATTAATCAAAGGAGGGGCTGGGGATTTAGCTCAGTGGCATAAGCACCTACCTTGCAAGCAGGCGGTTGTGAGTTCGATCCCCGGTACCGAATCAAAGGAGGGAATCTAGTAAATAGCAATAGAGATATGTATATTGGCAGATGGTAATATATTCAGCAAAAAAAAAAAATCTTTTATGAGCTAGTAGTCCAGAAACATTGTATTTTGCATAATGAAATTTCTTAGATAAGTATTTTTGTTTTATAAGAGTGCCTCTGCTCCCCCAGGAGCCTTGGGTCTGAGCTCCTTGGGGTCTGCTCCCATGAGGGCTTCCTCAGGGGCTGCCCATGGTCTCACCATCTCTCCCTCGGCTCCCAGGTTCCACAGAAAAAGAGTGATAAGGAAAACTTGTGTCTGCTGATAGAAGAACTTGGTGGGATCAATAAAATTGAGGCTTTACAACTTCACGAGAACTCTCAGGTTAGCTCGGCTGCTCTGCACATCATCGAGAGCCACTTCAGTGAGGTAAGTGACTTGCCAGTGAGTAGAAGTGCCTGTTCATCTTAGGGGCCACCTCTCCGCAGCCATGCCACCACCAGGACCCTGCTCTCCTGACCCTCCTCTGAATTTAGCTGGGTGTCCCCACCATGCCTGCTGAATGGGCAGCCTCTGTGTGCAGAAGCTGGTCTAATCTCCTGGGAGCATGCCCTGTGACTGGCTTAAATTGTACTTTATGTGCCTCCCTTGGGGGACAATGGGGAGGGAGAGAGTATGACATTAAAGTGACTTGCTTACCAAGAATGCACACAAGGGGGCCCAACTTTTGAAAAACCAACTTGCCACTTTCTGCATTTTATTTCTTCTCAGAATATAGTGTTTGGGGATAAATTTTACAAAGGTTTCTTGAGCGTTTTGTTTTGTTTTGTTTTGTTTTTGTTTTTGTTTTTCCTGCGGAGCAGGGAAACATGGTCACATAGCATTAGATAGTCTTAAAAAATTTTTGGTGGTAAATTTCTCTCTCTACCCATCCATCCTATCTAAAGGTTTCCATTTTAACCCTGTGTGTGTATGTTACTAGAGACTGAACTCAGGGCCTTTGCACTGACTTGCATCCCTGGCTATTTTTCTGTTTTGAGACAAAAGTCTCATTAAGTTACCCAGGCTATCCTCAAACTTGTGATCCTTTTGCCTCAGCCTTCCAGAATTCTGGGATTATAGGGATGAGCCACGACACTTGGTATCTGGTTTATTGACCTAAGTAAGTCACATTGTACATCTATCACCACCATCCATCTACCTCCAGAACATTGTCATCATACTTATTAAATACGAAATTCTCTACCATCAACTCTCCAACCCGTGGTAATTACCATTCTACTTTCTGTTCCTGTGGGTTTAACTATTATCAAGACCTCATAGTGAAATTGTATATTACTTGTCTTTTTGTGGTTTATTTTCATTTAGCTTAATACTTGCAAAGTCTACCCATGTTATGGTATGTAGGAGTTTCAATATTTTTAGGGCAAAATAATATTCCACTAGATGTATATACCGTATTTTTAAATAATGTATCCATTGATAGGCCTCTCTGTTATTTCTACCCCGTGGCTGTAGTGAATAATGCCACTAATATTTGTTCATTCACTAGTGAACATGAATGAACAGCTACCAGTTAGAGGCTTTGCTTTCGATTTTTTCAAATGCACATGGTACCTCAGTTCACAAACTTAATTTGTTTTATAATTTTGGAAAAGGTGGACACATTTGTGTTTGTGTGGCTAAGATAGCCATGATTGTTTGTCACCTGATGCAGAGTTTGGAAAAAAAAACCCAAAATTTTGCCAAACACTTCTGTTTAAGAACCAAATTGTTTGCAAACAAAAGCATTTATTTACTTATTTATTTATTTACTCATTTATTTTTTGGTACCAGGAATTGAATTTACAACAAAAGCATTTACGAACCAAGGTACTATTGTATAACTATACATTCTTTCAAATATATGAATATATAATTCTATAACAAAAGCATTTATGAATTGAGGCACTACTGAATATCTGGACATTCTTTCAAATATATATATCTGTTTATCTATATTATATATCTATATCCAGAAGTAGAACTGCAGTATTGTAGTTCTATTAATAACTTTTGGAGAACTACCATACTATTTTCCATAGTGCATGTACCACCATTTCCCATTATACAGGTTGCCCATTTCTCCACATCTTGCCAACATTTGTTATTTTATGTTTGATAATAGCCATCTTAATGAAGTGGTTTTGATTTGGATTTACATTAGACACTGTATTCATCCATTTTCTGTTGCTGTAACCAAGTTCCCAAAGCTGGGTACTTACCGAGAAAAGAGGTTTAGGTAGCTCACAGTTTTAGAGGCTCAAGGTCCAAGATTGGACAGCCCCATCTGTTGGATCTCTGATGATGGCCCCTTTGGCTACCTCACAACATGGTGGATAACATCATGACAGGAGCACAAGAGAGAGAGCAGGCACATGGCAAGACTGGAGGTAGTGGGGATTCAGAGACCAGACTTGGTCTTTTTATAAGGACTCATTGTTATGGAAACCATAACCAGGGTCCCTCAAGAACATGAAGGTGAGGCCTCTAGTGACCCAACTACCTGGCACTAGACCCTCCTTTGTAAACAAAAAAGATTCCATTCCCTAGGTACCATCATACTGGGGACCACAGTTTTGGTTTGGGCTTTTTTTTCTTTTTTGTTGGTGCCAGGGATCGAACTCACAACCACATACTTCCAAGGCAGGCGCTTATGTCGCTGAGCTAAATCCCCAGCCCCTCTGGGGACCAGAGTTTTAACACATGAATCCTTGGTAAGAGTACGATGCATATAAACTATATTCAAACCACAGTACATGTTTCTATGTGAGAAAAGCAGGGTCAGATTCTTAATTGGCCAGGTAAATTTGGGACTAAGACTTTATAGAACGAGTTTTCAGTTTGGTGTCAAATCTGAATCATCCACAAAACCATATGATTGACTAATATAATCAGTATAACCAGGTGGATGGTAGTGGTTAACTAGAGGTGGCTAATTTTGGCTTGAGCCTAAAAGAATGCTCCCAGAGCAGAGAAGACCTTGTACAGTCATGAGCATCTCCTGGGTTAATGCTTCCTGTGGAAACCTCATAAATAGACAGAGCCCATAAAGGATATCAGATCCCTGGGTTCATGCAAGAGCTCCAGGTTATAGACTTCTGAACTGAAGAAACAGCTATACCAATTAGATTTGTATTGACTTTAAGGACAGTGATCTATATATGTCAAACCTACATTTAAAAATAAGCCAGTAACTAAAGGACAAATACTGTGCAATTCTACTTCTATGAGGGCCTTTGAGCAATCAAACTCAGAGACAAAAAAGAATGATAGGCTTAAGAGGCTGAATAGAGAGGGTAAGGAAGAGGTAGTGTTTAATGGGGACAGAGTTTCAGTTTTGCAAGTTGAAAAAGTTCTGGAGATGGATGATGGTGATAACTGAATAACCATATGAATGTTCTTAATATCACTGAACTATCTGCTTAAAAACAGTGACGATGGTTATGCATATTTCACCACACACACAATGACATATAAGGTTCATCCTGAGAAATACTCCCTCAACCTCTCTGAAGGAACTCAAGTCCTATTTAGAACAAATTTTAGTCCACATTGGATGTTATGGAATCAATGTGCAGCACCAACCTGAAGCTGTAACCATGTCTATTCTTCCCTGAAGGAAGAAGACACTGACATACATACCTCAGTTCAAAGCCAACTGTGAATGCATGAATTTCTTCACAGGAAAATCGCAGGCGCTTCACAACTTGTAAACCTAAAAGCCAGTGCTAAAGGATAAGTCCTTTGAGAAGCAGTGTTTCTAATTCTTAGTGTATCACAAATGTAAGGTTTTTTAAACTTAATAAAATGTTGAGCACGTTCACGTCTTGTTATGCTTTGGATCCTAAATGTCCCCCAGTAGCCCATATCTAAGTAGAGACTTGTTAGTTTGTCGGTGGCACCGCTGAGGGACAGTGGGACCTTTGGGAGGGGCAAGGAAGTTAGGTAATTGGGGTTGTGCCCTTGAAGAGGATATTGGAGCTATGGCATTTGCCTTTTTTTCTTTGCTTCTCCCCCACCATCACGTCAAAAGTTTTCATCTGCAAAGACCTTCTGCTACAATGCCCTGCTTCAACATAGACCCAAAAGCAGCAGGCCCAAGAGACCATGGACTAAACTTCTGAAAAGGAGCCAAAATAAATCTTTCCTCTTCCTAAACTGATTATCTCAGGCATTTGTCATAGTGATAGACAGCTAGTTCACATACCTCTCTATTAAAAATTCAGTTAAACCCTTTGTGTCTTAAAGCTACATGGCATTCACCTCTTGAGACTATTTGGCTGGCTGTGTGAAAGATCTTAAAGCAACAACTTCAATGTCAAATGGTCAATGTCTGTAATCATCTACCCAAGCCTGAACTTGAGATACAATATCTCAGTGCCACAGGGCCAGTGTGATGGTTTAGCTTTTTTTCCTCTGGCAATTAGTATCTTGACACTGTGACAAGTTCTAAGATGATGATCATCACCAGAAGATCAAAATCCTTCAAAGAGCTTGAGCATGATTTTTTTAAATGCAGTTATCAGAGGTTTAGGGCAGTGATTTTCTCTCATTTGAGGTTTATCAGCCACTGGGGAGTATGTTGCACAGAACTGCTTTCCAGTCTGAGTGGAATCTGAAAGCCTTTATTTCTTTTTCTTTTTGAGACAGGGTCTTAGTTAAGTTACTCAGAATGGGCTCCAATTTGTGATCCTCCTGTCTCAGCTTCTTAGGGTTCTGGAATTACAGACAGGTAGCACTGCACCAATTTAGGACCTACGTCTATGTATCCCTTGGTGATGCTGATTCTGCAGGTCCAGGGCTTTCAGCTATTGGTCTGACTGGAGGTGTGGCTCAGTGGTACAGCCTTGCTGAGCAAGTGTTGTTCTCTGGGTCTGATCCTTACCACTGTCTGCACTCCATTAAAGGTTATTAAGGCCGCTGATAGGACACTGATAGGACATTTTAGGTAATGATCATAAACTATGACCTGTAGGCCAAATTTAACTGTCCATTTTATAAAGTTTTATTGAAACACAGCCATCATCATTAGATCTTGATTTGGATCACAGCATTTCATGCGTATACTGGCAGAACTCAGTAGACAGATACCATACAGTGTACAAGCCTGAAAATATTTACTATCTGGTTCTTCTCTTGACCTCCCAGTACTAGGCATTGAAGTCAGGGCTTTTGCAGTGAGCTATATCCCTAGTCATTAATTTTTTTTTTTTTAATTTCAAGACAAGATCTTGGTAAATCACTGAGATGCCCAGATGGGCTCCAATTTGTGATTCCCCCTGCTCACCCTTTGTAAGATTCTGGCATTATAGGTGCCTGCTACTACACTCAGGTACTACTGATTCTTTATATAAAACATCTGCTGACCATTGGTCTATGCACCATTGTTTGTTCTTTTCCTGTAGGTAGCTTAGGTGTTGCACTTTGCAGAAAGACTTAACCCGGAGGTAGTTAAACTTGCAGGAAGTTAAACTAACAGTTTTAACAGTTCAGATGGAATCATGAAGGAGTCAGAAGTTCGTATTTTAATCTCTGTCCCAAGTTCTCTCCAGTTGTCTGAGATAAAGGCAAGAACGTAGATCAGATAATAAAGATCAGAGGGTCCCACTACCCAAATCTACATAGGTCTAGTGCACTCAGAAATCTCATCTCTGGAAATTCTGTTGTGGATTTGTCTGTAACTGATACTCATTTATTTTTGCAGTACTGGGGATTGAACCCAAGGCCTTCATATTGAGCTACATTCATAGCTATTTTTTAATTTTGAGACAGGGTCTCTCTAGGTTGCTAATTTCTCCAGGATGGCTTGAATTTCTAATTTTCCTGTCTCGGCCTCAGAATGCCAGAATTACAGCCTTGTACCACCATGCCCAGCTTCATTCTCTGGTTTTTTTGTCCCCTTTTCTACCATTGTTTTTACTTTCTGAAGTATTTCCACTTGGCCTTATCTCTCTTTCCAGGCTTTTCATTTCCACAGCCACTTAAATGGAGGAATTTTGTTTATATAGATTTTCCCTTTAAAACTTCCTTTTTCATTAATGCACGATCATATCTTTGAAGCCATCAACTCTAGCTTTTTAATGTACTGATGATTCTTTGAGGGGAGGTTTGTGTTTGCGTTTAGTCTGACATGCTCATGGCAAAGAGTTCATCAAGTACCCCGTGTCCTTTCATCTCTGTTCCTATTAGGAAGGTCCTGAGGCTGAGTGGGACTATGGGACAGATTTGCCAATAATGACCATGCGGAAATCTGGCCATTTCAACAGGTGACCTCAGCTATCAGATCTGCATACCTTGGGCTGAGGAATGTAGCTTAGTTTAGAATGCATGCTTAGCATGCATGAGGCTCTTCAATCCTGAGCATGCATGAAAAGATCTGTAAATCTTTTCTCAAGGCATGGTTAGTTTCCTGGACAATTATCTTTTGATCTGGAAGATCCATCCTAAGTTTCTTCCATTCTCTGGGCAGGGTACAGGAAAAAGATCAAGTTTTTCATGTTAAGTAAGTGAAATATGTAGTGTGGTTAAAAAAGTATAGTAAAAATATAAAATATAAAAAACATATATATAGGAAAGGACATTGCTATGAATCCTCTTCAGAATACTCTTTTTCCCTTCGAACACACTTACTCATCATTCTTATCACTGTCTGAAGCAGTTCTGGAAATCCTTTTTCATGAGTATCTTTAGTAGTGTTGTCATGTCTGCCTCAGTGTTCTGAATCAATTCACAATTCAAAGTGTTTACTTTTCATGGTATTTTGACTCTGAGGAAGAGCCAAAAGTCGCATGGTGCCAAATCCAGTGAATAAGGTAGATAAGGACATGTTATAATGATTTTTTTGACAGGAATTACAGTAAACTCAAACTGTTAACTGTTTCAGAAATGGCAAGAATGATGGTGTGAGTATATTAAAAAATAGAGTATCTTGAGGAGGATTAACAGCAATGTGTCTTTTACTGTAATAATTTTTAAAAATTTAAACAGGCACCATAGATTTGATCACATCTTATATTTATTTATTCTTTGCACTCAGTGGGTATGGTGTCCAATTTGAAAGGCATTACAGTACCCTCGCAGGAGGCCTCCAAGCTTTTGGGCTGGGGTTAAAAAGACAATAAAACTAAGTTTTCCGATTACACTAATGGTGAGTAGTACAATAACTGATGCTTTAAGTTCTGTAAAGTAGCTGAGAGCCAGGATTCACCTCTCAGGTTTGCCAGAGCTCCTGCTCTGTGTGTGTGTGCACATGTGTGCACATATGGGCAACTGGATACACACACAGAGAACCCATCTTGTTCTGTAAGAGACACTAACACCCTATCTCTGAGCACTATCAGGAAGATGGCAAAAATCCAGAAATTTTACAATTCGACCAGCTCTCTGGCACAGGGCACATCTATTAATGTTTTCAATAAACTTTCCAGGAGTATTTGAGGTCAGATATTTAGGACAAAACTTTTAAACCAGACCAAGTTCCTGCCCTCAGGTGGTTTACAGTCTAGTCTTAGCTGGTACACACAAACACCGAAAAACCAAGCTACCACAACTCTAGTTATTTAAATCCAAAAGATGTAGCCTGTCAAGATAGAAATATGCATTATTGGGGCTGGGGATTTAGCTCAGCGGCATAAGCACCTGCCTTGCAAGCAGGTAGTCGTGAGTTCGATTCCCGGTACCGGAAAAAAAAAAAAAAAAAGAAATATGTATTATTTAAAGTTTTAAATTAAAAATGTAAAAATACACTATGTAAGTCCCAGCTACATGAGAGCTGAAGTGGGAAGATTGTTTGAGGTTAATAATTTGGAGCGAGTCTACACAACATAGCAGATCTCATCTCAAAGAAACAAAAATAATAACATACATGCTATGTGAATAATATGTAAACACATATTATGTGTTTATTATGAATACATGATATATATTTATATTTATAGCTCATATATAATACATTAAAAATGAAAGGAATTATCCTTTCATTCCAATACAGCCACATTTATACTTGCACTTCTCCTTTTAGTTTGAGCCTACATACATGTATATTTTTACACTTGATCATAGCCAAAAGGTTGAGAAGAAGCAATGTATGCTTTTAATCTGACCAGGATCTTTTTTTAAAAAAAAACGTTTTAAAGCAGTACTTTCTTCCCCATCAGGAGCCTCAAGTTAAATGGCAGTAAAAGTTGAATTGGTTGACAAAAACATGAGAAACTTTCTCAAATGAAGTCGTTGGAAGCCGGTTTAAGCTGAGTCACAGTTGCCCCAGTAAGCCTTGGCTCTTCACAGGCTGAGCCCTTTTTGTCCCCTCTCAATCATCCTTTACTTGATTTACAAAACAAAGGAGCATTTGTAGTTTGAAGTTACTGATACCAACCTGTCCGGCAAGGTTTAAAAACGGAGCTGCTTGCCTTCTGTATGCGGTCTGGGCACACGAGATGGTGTTAGTCACTTTCTGGCCAGGCGCCCATGTGCTTGGACTCGGCCTGTTGGAATGGCTGGCAGCGCAACAAAGACAGGAAGGAAGGAGTGACTGGCGGTAGGTTGGATTACAGTGTGAGAGTGAACTGGACAACTCTGACCTTGCACATGCCCCCAGACTTACCATATACCTGGGAGGAGATGGCCACACACAGTACGTAACTTAGCTGCTATCTGTTCTTCGAGACGTAGAGCGGCTGTGTGTTAGACAATAGCATGTCCTATCAGTGTGTGGGACACTTCAGACAGACTAGGGAAAATAAACTGGCTTGGATTCCATGAGCCTTGGATTCCAATCCTGACTCTTTTCCCAAATATTTTAAAACTGGACAAGTTTCATAATTCTTCTGCCCATTAAGTATTTCATATGTTTTTCTGCCTGTTCCTTTGGGTTCAGTTTTTCATCTGTACAGTGAGCGAGTGGGGTGCATATGTTAAACTGGATAGGCAAAAATAGGCAAGAAACTGAAGCTCATATGATTAGTGTATTTGTCTGTGTTGCATTATTGTAACAAAATTTCTGAGGTTGAATAACTTTATAAAGAGAAAAACATTTAGCTTCTGGTTCTGGAGGTTAGAGGGCCCATATCTGATAGAAATCCAAGTGGTATACAGCAGCACACACCAGGAGAATGGAAGCACATACTTGGGCCCCAGTCATTTCCCTTCTCCTCCTGCCCTCCCCCCTTTTTTTGTATCGGGAATGGAACTCAGGACCTTACGCTTGCAAGGCAGGTGCTTATGCCTGAGCTATATCCCGGACCCTGCTTCCCTTCTTTAAAGCCACTCCATCTTGATGACCTTATCTAATCCTGATTATTTTCTAAGGTTCCACCTCTAACTATTAGAGTCAAATTAAATTGCTACACTTTCAACACCTTACAATGGGGATTGAATTTCAAAACATGAGCTCTTGGGAAACACTCAAGGCATATCCAAATTGTAACAGTTAACCAACTTTCCTACATCTTTTATTGAGTGGTACATCAGAGCTTGAATACAGAGCAGCTCTCTTGGGGGTGGAAGAGAAAGGGAGAAGATCGAAGCGGGATGAGAGAAAGAATAAACACAGAAAGACAAAAAGTCAAAAACTGTAGGTAACAAGTAACTGCTATATTAGGAGAACTTCATGAGGTCACAGTGATGAGCTCATCTCAACACCTAGTGTAGTTGGAGACAGGAGGAAAGGAAGTTGGGACCCTTTTACTTTTGTAATGGGAACCAAGATGCTAGGTCCTGTTGTAAGTACACATAGAAGGTGGCTGAACAGCCCTCTGTGGGCAATGTCTACCTCAGTTACATGATGGGGGAAAGAGAGAAACAGAGTCACATTTCTTGTGGTTGAACTAAACCTAGACCAACATTGGGAGAGGGAAGGGAAGGAAGAGAAGAGGAAAGTAAAAAGAATTAAGATGTGTTACATATGTGTACAGTGAATGTAATCATTATGTATTTCAAACATGTCCTAATAAAAATAAATTTAAACCAGCATTTAAATTTGAGTTTAGTGTCTGATTCTCCTAGCACACATTGGCTCTCATACAAAGATGAAAGAAAGGCTAAATGAAGTCTATGATTTTAAGTAAACCAGGAAATTCATGAACTAGTCACTCTTATAACAGGTTCTGTGTGTGTATTTGTGTGTGTGTGTGTGTGTGTGTGTGTGTGTGTGTGTGTGATACCGGGAATTGAATACAGGACCTTCATTCTGAGCTACATCCTATCTCTTTTTATTTTTTGAGACATGGTCCCAATAAATTGCAAAATTGTTCAGGCTGGGCTCAAAGTTGTAACCCTCCTGCCTCAGCTTCCCAGAGTGCAGGGATGACAGATGTGCACCACCATTGCCCAGCTTGCACCAATGGTAAGTGCCAGTTGTGGCAAACGTTAACCATAGTTCCTGCTGGCATCCTCCTAGTGTGCTGCACCTGTAACTGAGTCACAGCTTGCTCTTGTACTCCACGCAGTGGTGAAACCAAACTCATCTTTCTGGTAAAACTGGGTGAAGATCTACCCATGCCCTGATGTGTAAAAATAGAAACAAGTGCAGATAAATGTGATCAAGATTCCCCCAGCACCCAGAAAAAGATGGGAGCTGTATCTCATTACGTAAAGGCACTGATATAAACAAATTAAGTTAATTTGGGGTTTAATAGAATCTAGTTTGTGTGAGGGAGGAATGCTGTGTAATTATCAGCTACTCTTTCTGACAAAGGAACATGATAAAGATTTTCAAGGATAGATGTTTCTAGTCCCGGTTCATCTGCTTTTTCAATATGCAACAATAGCACTGTCGTGTGCTAAATGCAACCACTTCTATCTCTGCCTCCCTTGAAACTGGATCAATCTCTTTGCCAAGGTTTCTCTGGATGAATGGGACTTAGTGTGTGAAATAGCTTTATGATTTCCATATTTTGTTCTTCCCCAGAGCCATCTTTTAGGAATCACAACATTATTATTTATACATAATAATTTGAAATATTATTTCATTTTTTATTAGTTGTTTTGTAGACTATTAAGCCAATGTTTATTAAGAAACTCCTGTGTGTTGGGCAATATGCTACCGTGTAAGCACTTTTTTTTTTTTTTTGTCTTTTTTCATTTTTATCGGTACTGAGGATCGAACTCACGACCACCTGCTTGTAAGGCAGGTGCTTATGCCGCGAGCTAAATCCCCAGCCCTCATGTAAGCACTTTTAAAAGGTCCACTAAGTACGGTCCCCATATTTTTGGTTGACATCTAGTAGTAGAGACCAGTATATTAAGGTAACCGTTAAATGATGCGTAAGCGCGATAGAAGAGTCAGACAGAAGCTACCTCTTTCTTTGTGGTCACTATTATGCCTCGTTTCTGCCACATAGATAGCAGTTTCTTAGAGGTTCAAAATTAGTAGTGCTTAATTCAGGTGTGTCACCAACTTCAATGCCGTGCACTTGAGATCAGTCTTTGGTATCTTTTATTTCTCTTAGGCAGCCCCAACCTTTGCTTTTTAAAAGGCTTGAACAGCTCTGTGTCTATAAGCCACATCTATTTCTGCTGAAAGTTTTCATCTTAGCTAGTCACCAAGAGGTCTAATCATTATTTAGACAATGCAATCTTCTCTGAGAGCAAGGACTGGGATGTCTTAACTCACTACAGGACTATGGGCTACCATGCCTCTCTTTAATAAGGTAGAGTTCTCAGAATGAAATGGGCAAATAGTTTTATTTCTACTAGGGAAAGTACTAGTTGCTAAGAAGAAAGACTAGACTTATGACAGTTGAATTTATGGATTACAGTTGTATTTTCAACTCAGAAACAAAACATTAAAAGAAGGCTTGAATTTAATTGGTACAAGTCACAGTGCATCTGAATGGAGTATTTGGATCATAATGGGCTAGTCTTTGGATTTGCTTTGGAAAGAGGGTGAGGCTGGGTTTCATTAGGGCTCTTTCATGGAAAGCCATGGCTAGCTCATCCTTCCCCTGAAGGAGTTTCCACCCCCTTAATACAATCCTTTGCAGGATAATTTTTATAGAAGTGGGAGGAGAAAGGGGTGGAGGTGGGGGATTGATGCCAAGAACTGATGACTTAGGAAAATTGTGAACCTACCAGTTGCCTAGAATTTGATATTTGGGTAGCATTAGATTGTTTTGTCAAAAAGAATTGTCCTAGATATTCAAAAGAAAAAGTTGCCATTGTGATTGTTGGTCACTCAGAAGACTTCTGGGTTTTTATTAGTGCCTAGAAATCAAGGATCAAGCCCAAATGTCGTAGTAAACGTTTCTAGCATTCTGGAAGGCTAAGATAGGAGGATGGCAGGTTTGAGCCTAACCTGGGCAACTTAGTGACTTAGGAGACCCTATCTAAAAAAATTAAATTAAATTTAAATTTAAATTAAATGATGCTGGGGATGTAGCTCAGTGAAAGGGCCTGGCTGGGTTCAGTCCCTTGTACTGCAGGGAAAAAAAAAAAACAAAAATAAACTTATGAGGGGCTGGGGATTTAGCTCAGCAGCATAAGCACCTGCCTTGCAAGCAGGCAGTCATGAGTTCAATCCCCGGTACCCATAAAAAGGAAAAAGACAAAATAAATAAATAAACTTATGGCTATACACAAAGTGAAAGTCTATGTCCACTAAGGTGAGTATATTCCTTGGAAATACTATGTCCACTAAGGTGAGTATATTCCTTGGAAATACATAGTACTTCAAGAGAAGTACTATGAATATTTTACTTTTAGTCTTCTTTTAGATTCTGATTTCTGGATCATCCAAACATTATTTTCCTCATGTTTTCTCAAACCTCAAGGCAAAAAAAAAAATTAGAATTTCCTTCCCACAAAATATGTGGAGAGCTAAAAATTCAAGACACACAAAAGCCGGGATAGAACCAGGATAGAACCCAGAGCAATGAACGTCCTGGCAATTTTCACTGTAGGGTTTTAGGCTGGGGTAGATGTGATTTCAACAGAATGGACTTAAATGCCTGCTTACCTGCTACCAAGGAATCCCAGTGATTCCTGTAAATGTCTGACATCCAATCTCCTCATCTATAAAAGAGAGATAACACCAGCATCACACAGTTATGATGCATTAAAGGTATTTCTATGGAGATCTAAAATGTCCCCCCAAATTCTCATTTGTTCAGAGGTGGTGCTTTTGGAAGGTGACTGGGTCATAGAAGTGCTGTACACATCAATGTATTAAGCTGGGTATCATAAAAAAAGGGGCATTCCCTCCCCTGCTCTGCCTTGTTCTGTCTGCTTCCTGGCTGCCAGTCCCCTATGCCATGCAGTTTCTGCTTTGGAGCTAGATACCATGGAGAGAAAACAACCAAAATAAACCTCTCCTCCTATAAGTTGCTAGTGTTGGGTTTTTGGTCCCAGTGATGAGAGATAGACTATAATGCCTGTGAAAGTACTTTGCAAAGAAATCATTTAAACGGTAGTTCCTGACCTCAGAGCATTTGTACCTAAAACTGCATGTTTCTAGAAAGAGAAAGAGAGAGAATGAGAATGAGAATAAATCTGTTTTTTTCTGGATATTTACTCAACTGAATGATGTGACAAGATCATTATGAAAAACAAAGTTTTCCATAAGTTTTAATAACTTTTCAATGTCATGATTCCCCTTCCTCCCTCTACTTCCTCCACAAACCTTTTTCTTTTTGAGACAGGTTTTTCAGGTTGGCCTGAACTCACTATGTAGCCAAGCCTGGTCTCAAACTCACAGTGATCCTCCTGCCTCAGCCTCCTGAATGTATGTATATGCTGTAAACTTTTGATTCACCAATTGAAAACTCTGTTGTTTCCCCATTATAAACAATGTGGAGTTGAGATTTCTCTCTTCCTGCCTTCAGTTTTACAGTTATCATTTTTATTTCTTCTACTTTTACTTTTAAATAACAGATTTAAAACTGTTTTTCTCTTCTACCAATTTGTAACTTATGCTCGTTTCCTGTTAGACATAGATGTTGAAACTCAATTTATGCTCCTTCCCTGTTAGACATAGATGTTGAAACTCAATCTCTGTCCCACATCTCCAGACTCCTGTTTTCATCTTTTGTCACTTAAACTTGGACATTTGAATTTGAACAGTGTCAAGGATGACAACATTCACATTCACTTCTGTATGCAGAGCTGACTTCTGTGTTTTGTCTGTTGGTTCTATGTGAGGGTTATTTTAGAATCAAGATCAAAATCATGCCACATTTTGGTTTGCTGCCCACTTGTACTATGGATTCCATACATGAATTCTTTCTTTTTGTTTTCTTCTTGTTCTCTTTTCTTTTCTCTCCTCCCTTCCCTTCCTCTCTCCTCTCCACCCTCTCTTTTTCCAGTGGTGACCTTCACATTCCCCTCTCTTTTGCTTTGAGACAGGGTCTCACTGTGGGTAAATTGCCGAGGTTGGATTTGAACTTGTGATCCTTCTGCCTCAGCTTCCTAGAGTGAAGGGATTACAGGTGTGGGCTGCCACACCTCACTTTCATATAGTCTCTAATTGTCTTATTTGCTGCTTAGTAATGGAAAATATTTCCTTCATTCTGTCATTAATGTCATTTGGCTTCTTATCCATTCTGTAGACTAATGTGGGCTTGGAATCTATTTCATTCTTGTTGACTGACATTCTTCTTGGAACTCTGCTTTTCTGCTCTAATTATGGGAAAAGTGACTTTCCTGGCTTGTTGCACAATTCATACCCTGGGATTGCTTTTCATGAACACCTGGGGAGGTCCCACCAATTCTTGTATTTTATGTCTGTCTCCTGTGTAGGCAGTGAGGTGGGAACATTAGAAAAGTAACAGTACTCCTCTAAGCTGGCTCTCAAAGGCAAACTCAAGACACAGGCAGATGGCCCCACCTCCTGGGTTTCTGATGCACTAAATTGGAGGCGGGGCCTGGGAAGTTGCATTTCCAATGTTTGCATTTCCCATGTTATGCTGCCAAAGTTATTTTCTATGCTGACCATGCTTTTGAGAAACCCTGGGTACATATAGTAGGGCTTCCTCTAACATTGTCCCACAGCTTGCAAAATATTTAATCACTAAACAATAATTCAAGTTCTTGTGATTTTCTTTGGTTTGTTGATTTCCCTGGTTATGTTGTGTATGCACTGTAGATGAGAACCAATGACTCTAGAGAGCTTTTCACCTATTTTCCTGTACCAACAACAAAATCTGGAAAGAGTAGTCAACCAGAAGCCTTGACAGTTCTGCTTATTTAAAAATACAATTGTCACATCTGAATTTTTAACCAAGATTATATTCTTAATCACATCTTAATTATCTTTATTAGGATAATCAGTTTGATAGTTTAAGACACTGTTCACTTACATGGAAACTACTTCATAAACAAAAATTACATCTTTTCATTAATAACAATTTGATTATTTATCTTTTTCACTCATTACCTGGCTTTTTTTCTGAATGTAGACCAGGGAGTTCAGTTGGATCTTTAAAGAAAAACTTTGGATAGTTTTTCTTTTCTTTTCCTGCCTTTTTAAAAGACTTGACCCTAATTACTTGGCTCCATGTATTTGAAGAAATAATCTATCTCTCAATAATTCAAAAGCTGTAAAATACACCACCATTACACTTATTAGGAGAGCTAAAATAAAAAATAGTGACAACACCAAAGATGCTAGAAATAATGCTGATGGGGAGATAATATGCTATAGCCCCTCACAGTTTGGCTTGCTCATCCCTCCCTCTCTCTCTCCTTCCTCTGCTTCCTCCTCTGGCTCCTTCTTCTTCCTGCCTCTTATTTCTGCCCCCCATCTGTCTTTCCTTCCCTCTACCCTGGGGGAGAGGATCAAACCTAGGACCTTTGCACTGAATAACACTCCCAGACCACTTTTTATTTTGAGACGGGGTCTTGCTAAGTTTCCTAGTGCTAATTTCTTATAAAATTAACATGAAATTTCCATATGATTCAATAATTACACACTTGGGCACTTAGCCCAGAGAAATAAAAGTGTATGCTCACACAGAAACCTATACCCAATGTTCACAGTAGTTTACTTGTAATAGCCCCACAAGGGAGTGTCAGCCAAGATGTCCTTCAAAAGGTGAATTACCTTGGAATAGTCCTCAGCAATAAAGAGCAACTCACTGTCAATACATGTAAGGGTTTGGATTGATTTCCAGGGAATCATGTTAAGTGAAAAAACAACTCCAAGAGATTATATCTTATGATTTCAATTGTATAACTTTTTTTTTTATTGGTACCGGGGATCAAACTCACGACGGCCTGCTTACATGGCAAGTGCTTATGCCGCTGAGCTAAATCCCCAGCCCTCAATTGTATAACATTTTTTGAAATAACATTTTAGAAATGGAGGGTAAAACAGTGATTGGCGGTTCTTCCAAGGTGGGGTTATAAAAGGGTAATACAGTCAGGTGTGGTGGTGCATTCCTGTAGTTCCAGAACTCTAAGGCTGAGGCAGAATGCTTGAAAGTTTAAACCCCCCACAGAGCAACTTAACAAGTTAGTAAGACCCTGTCTCAAAAGTATGAAAAATGGGAAGGGGCTTAGTGTGAAGGCCCTGGGTCCAATCCCCAATATCAGAAAAAAAGGCAACATGAAGCATTCATGTGGTTCAGTATTTTAACTGTGGTGGTAAACACATGAATCTCTGCATGTTAAAACTGTATGGAACTTAGACACACACACTACTACAGTAAAACTAGGGGATATATTAGCTACTTTCCTGTCACTAGGACAAAATACCTGACACTTGCCACTTAAGGAGAAAAGATTTACTTTGGAACATGGTTTTAGAGGGTTCAGTCCATAGTTGGCTGGCTCTAAAACAGGATCATCATGGCGGAAGGGGCTATTTTCTTGGAAGAAAGATGTTCAACTTAAGTCATCTAGGAAGCAGAAAGAGAAGGTAGGAGCTGGGTACATGCCTGTACTCTTCTAGGTCATGTCCCTATTAACCCACCTTTTCCAAGGCCCCAGCTCCTAATAGCACATTTAATTATGAATTCATCAGTTCTTGTGATTTTCTTTGGTTTGTTGGTGAGTCTGCTGGTGAGTGTACTGTCCCATGATCTACTTACCTTCCAAAAGCACCACCTCTGACCATAGGAAGCTTTGGGAGAACATTTTAAATCTAAACCATAGCAAGAAGAATACGAATAAGATCATTGGATTATATCAATTTAGTATCCTGGTTGTGATATAATAGTTTTATAAAATATTATCATTGAGAGAAACTGGAAAGAGGGTAGAAAGCATCTTAGTCATCTTTCTATCTTTGGGACAAAATATCTGACACCCATAATTTAAAAGGGGGAAAGGTTTATTTGGATTGTGGTTTTGTAGTGGGGTCAGTCCAAAATTGGCTGGTTCTAAGACAGACACAGAATGGCACAGGGGTTGATGGGTGCTTATCTTATGGCAGCCAGGAAGCAGATCGATAAAAGGGAGAGAAAAGAGAGAATCTAGGGAAAAGATTATAGTTTCCCAGATCACATCCCATGACTCACCTCTAATCAGGCCTCACCTTCCAGCAGCACGTCAGCTGTGGACTCCTAAGTGGTCTGATCCATTGATGAGTATGGTATCGATGTAACACAATCACCTTCTAAAAGTACTAATTCTAATATATGAGACTTTGAAGGGACATTTTGATCTAAACTATAAAACAAGGAATATCTCTATATTATTTCTTACAACTAACTGTGAATGTAGAGTTAATAAAAATTTCAGCTTAAAAATCATAGATCCACCACTTTGAGGGAAATGCATCACATTCTTTGTTCATGCTTTTAATTTCTCTTTTGATTAGTTATATATAAATATTCAGTTTTGTTGCTTTTGCCATGCAAAAATAGCCCCTAAAATATTTCTTCCATTAAGTCTAATTATATGCTTTGTGTGGGTCTTCCCAAAATAAAATTGAAATGTCTGTTTTATACAAACTCCAGTGAAAGTTAAAGAACAAGTAATAAATCTGATAAATTATATCACTAATCTTCTATACTGGTAATATTTAGGTTGTAATGTAGAGAAAGATTCCAGAAGCCTCTGGGAATAAGAAAATAAATAAATGAGGAGTTTGGCATGTAGATCAGTGGGTGAGTGCTAACATAGCATGTGTTGAGATCTCAAGTTCACTCCCTAGCACTACAAATAATTAACTAATGTTAAATTTTAAAAGAGAAAATAAATGGCTAACTAGTCTCAATTTTGTACATCTAATTGTCTTAAAATTTTTGACATGTAGGTGAAACACAAAGGAAGAGTGGCTCCCAAATGTAAAAAAGTCTTTAAAGGCTGAACTGATTTGGCTACTGGCCTCTGAGGCAACCACTCAGATACAGAAATGAGGTCTCAAGGGGCATTTGCTACAGCTGTCCATATCGCCATGGATTCTCTTTTTTTTTTTTTTTTTTTTTGTCTTTTTCATTTTTATCGGTACCAGGGATTGAACTCACGACCGTCTGCTTGCAAGGCAGGCGCTTATGCCACTGAGCTAAATCCCCAGCCCCACCATGGATTCTCTATGCGATGTCTTGAAAGATTTTCTCAGGTAAAAGCACTAGTCAGATTTGGAGTAAAGTCTGCCCGGCATATTTTACATGTGTTAATAAGAACTATCATTTGCTGAGGGCCTGCTGCATTAGACTGTTAAATCTATATCCATGGTTTAATTTAAGCCTCATCAATAACTTTCAGGGAAAGCATTGCTATCTCCACTTTACAGATGAGCAAAGGGAGGCTTGGAGAACTCCGATGACTGTTTTTAGCACCAGCTGTGACGTGGTGAAGCTGGGGTCAAGTGTCTATGTGGGTCAGTGCTGTCCCCTTTCTAGCCATTTGTTACCTTTAAAGGAAGCTACTCCGATCCTCGCTATTGAGCAGACATCTGGGATATTTCTAATGTTATTTGTCTTTTAGGAGTTCTTACTCTAGGGCTTTGGGGGGCCCTATAAGACCCACAAATTAATTTCAGGAGCTCATAAACCCATTGTAATCAGATGCAAAATTTGGTACTTGCACATTTAAATTTTTCTGGGGAAAAGGGTCCTGAGTTTCTATCAGATCCTCAAAGAGATTTGCAATTCAAAAACAGAGTTAAGAATTACTGTGGTCAGACCTAAAGAGAGAGGTTTATTTATTTATTTATTTTTTATTGGAAAATGTTTCAAATATCCAGTAACACTGACACAGAGAAGTGGTGTATTTAGGAAAGGAAATCAGCTGTCAAATACTACACAGCAGCCAACTGCAATGCAATAGCTGTTTGTAAAGCCATTGCAGAGTACACTTGAAGGGACTTATGGAGTTCCATCTCTGTCTCAGTAGAACTGTTTTACATTTCATATCTGTTTGTTCCAAATAGCTCTATGTTTGACACATCTGGCAGCCAATAGAAAGGTATCAGGGTACATCCATCTTATGATTAATGAGGGCCAGCTCACAGCCTTAACTAGTGACTGATGATTTTTAAGTGGGAAAATATATTTTGTCATTTTAAACAATTTTCAGTGGAGTAAAGTGAAGGGTGAGATGGTATAGCAGCTATGTGACTATACATCCTCTGAAAACTGGGCTGGGAAATGCATTCACTTTTATGCCATCCCCTCTGTCTATAATGCCTTCCCCATATCTTTGGCCAGAAAACTGGACCATTGCTTTGTAATCCCTAGATCAAGGTATTCTGTGACATTTTAGATGTCCCCATTTCTATCTTAGGTAGAATTCTTCTATAATCTCTGTAACATTACAGTCTGCTGTTCATACCTATTTCATTCAGTTCATTGAGTTTTGGACTGATTTGTGTTCCTTGTCCCTAGCCACACAGTAGGTGGTCAACATTTGCCAAATGAATAAAATGTTAGCATCCATTAGGAAGGTCCTTATGGAATGTGCTGAAACACTGTTGGGAGAATCTAGTTAAGTGACAACAGCAACTATGAGTCAATGAACAAAGGAAATGACTTTCAATAATCTCCAGAAGCACTCTCTCATGGGTTGAGGCAACAAGTAAAGAGAGGCCCAGATGTCTAGGCAGGTTAGCAAACAATGAGGTGAAGAAGTGCAAGGTTTCTAGGTCAGAAATACCTAGGAATGGGAAACGGAACAAAGAGAAAAGAAACGCTGAGTGGACTAAGAGAAGGACATCAGGGTTACTTGAGGGCATTACACTCTGAATGAAGTCAGACTCAGGGACTTCACTCTCTGTGACAACTGAAATGAAAACAGAGCTGGATTCCAGGTCTACTGCCCTGTGTTTATTAAACACTGTTTGAATTCTCAGAAATTTAACTATGATCACTTAGAAAGTCTGAGGTAGGCAGGCAGGCAGGTACGGCCAAGTGCTCTAGCTAGCCAGTTCTGATTTGAAGACTGGAAAGGCTCAGTGTCCTTAAGCCTGATTTCCTGGGGACACGAACCAAATAAAAGCACTCCAAGAATCTGTACATTAAATGAATTAGGTAATGGGTCAAATATAAGTATGCTAAATAAACTCAAGTTTTCTGCTGTAATACTTTGTTTCCTTTCTATAAAACTGTCAGAGATGAGTTTGTTAGCTGCATAAAGCATTGCTTTTAGTTTTTATATGCAACTCTGGGCGGAGGGAAATTTAGCAGAAGGCAGGAAAAGACCAGTCCTCTTGCTGTTTTGCTTGGTTAAATCACATGCAGATTGCCTAATAGCAAGTAACTACCTCTCAACTTTATCTCGCACATTTTGTTTGCTTTGTCCATATTTGGCACTTCCTGTGATTCTGGTAACTTTGTTACTGGGTAGACAGAGCACTCTAGTTGCACAGGTTACACCAAAGAGGCTTTGTCTCTTTGTGTGTCTCTTGAACTTGCAGGCTCTAAACGCTCTTTACTGGAAAAGGGTATCTCATGGTCTTATGCAAAGGAGGACCAGGAATGTCACGAAACCCTTTCCACGGCTTCCCAGGAGGTCAGAGACCTGGAAAAGCAATTCCGTTTGCTGAACCTTAAAGTCTTCATCTGTAAATTGGTTCGCTCGGAGAACATAGCAGTAGGTCGGGTGAAACTCGCTTCGCTTTAACTCCTCTTGGCTTCCCGTCAGGCGCGGGCAGAACAGGGACTAAGCCCCAGCGCACTAGCTGCAGGCCCCGCGCACACCAGGCGGGCAGGGAGGTGGGAGACGTAACGGGCCCGCCCCTCCCCGACGTACTCCTCGGGGGCGCGCACGCACGCGCGGGCGCGCGCAGGGCCGGGCCGGCACAGCAGCGAGCGCGCGCGCAGCTCCGGGAGGCGGCGGCAGCGGCGGAAGCAGCGAGGGCGGCGAGCGTCCGGCTGTGAGACTTGGAGGCGGCGGCAGCGGCGACTCGCGGCTGGGCTCCGCTGGCTGGAGCAAGGGTCGGGGCGTCGGGTCGAGCGCCGACCGCCTTGGTCGACCACCGTCCGTCGCCCAGACGCCTGGGCCGCAGAGTTCGTGTCCCGGCTCGGACCCCGGCGCCCAGCCCAGAGCCGTAACCTTGAGGCAGTGGCGGCGGGGCTGGGCCGGGCCGGGGGGCGGCGGCGGCGCTGGATCCGCGGCTACCGGATCGTTGGCGGGAGATGTCGAACCCCGGGACGCGCAGGAACGGCTCCAGCATTAAGATCCGCCTGACAGGTACGGCTGGCAGAGGCCCTCTGCCCTCCGGCGCCCCTCGCCCCTCGCCATCTCATCTCTCCCGCGGGGCGCCCTTGGAAGTGTCCCCCGCACTGGCGTTGTCCCGGGACCCCGTCACCCCCCTTCGCGCGCACCCCTCGCGGCTCCCGCCGGCCCCGCCCCCCTCTCCCGGCCCCGCCCCTCCAGCCCCCCAGTTGCCCCCGGCTCTACCCTCGGGTGGCCCCCATTTTTACTCCCTCCATCCTGGCCCTAGCTCCCCTTCTTCTCCCCCGACCCTCCACTTCTCCAGCCCTGCCTCCGCCCCTCGCACCCCCCACCTGCCTCTTCTGGTCCCTTACCCGCGCTGCTCGATATCTTCCAGACCTCTTTCTTGCTTCCTTCCCTCCTGCTTCCCCAGCTTGGTCTCTACTTCCCCTCCTGGTACCCCCCTCTCCGCGTTGTTACCCTTCCTGTAGCCCCACCATCCTGCTTTGGTTTCCCCTTTCCCGGCTTCTCTCTTCTGGTCCCCTGTGTCTCCCCACCTTGTCCATTCCCCCTCACACCTCCTTCTCGCCCCCTCCTCTCCATTCTCTCCTTGCCCCCCTCCCAGCCTCCTTCTTTCCCCCCATGGCCCCGCCCCCTCATTTTGCCTAAGCCCCGCCCACAACTCCCACCTAGCCCCGCCCCCGCTTATCTTCCAGCTCGGCTCCCTTGCCTCTCCCTGTCTCGCGGCCTCCACCCTTTCTTTCCTTCTTCCCCCGAATTCCCGGAGTCTTTCCAGGAGCCACTGTCTCCCAGCCGTGTTCTCGCTTCCCCCTGGCCCAGACCTCTCCAGTCTCGTCCACTTCCGTTCTCTCTCGAGCCAGACCGCTGTCTACTCTGGGCTGTGCTTCCTGACTTCTTTCCTCTTGTGCCCTGCACTTGGCCATTACGCTCGCAGGACACCCTTGAGCCCTGTTAGGTGCGAACTCCCACCCCCACCCCAACACTCCCTTCAAGCTGTGTGGCAGCTGCACCTTGTAGGGCTTGCTGATTCGGTCTCACTTAGCCGCAATGAATTGCCCATCTTTCCTAGGTGGCTCTGTAGTGCCACCTTCCAGGATGAGCGCGAAGCTCTGCTGGGGGCCTGCGGTGCAGTGGGTGGGTTGGGACGTGGGGATGCCAGCTGTTCCTTGTGGCAGCCCCTGCTTCCTTCGATCCACTGATTTTCACCTTCTGCTTTGCTCCGTACCAGCTATAAGGCTGCTGCTCTTGTAGGCCGGGCCCTATCAGTTTAAATTCACCCCAAGGCTGGATTTTAGTGGTGCAGATACCGCTCTGCTCTGGGACTTTCCAAACTCGAATATTTCCAACTCTGAAAAAAGAAAAAGTTAAGTATAAGGCCTGTTAGGGATTTTCCCTTGGATTTTTCTGCTCAGTAACCAGATGTGAGGACTCCAAACTTGGGGGCCTTTCAAAGACATAGTGAGCATTTTGTACATTTTATGGCAGTCGTAGACAAAATCCATGAAAAGAATAGATAATATTTTTCAAACCGAAATTTATTTTGAAAGTCTGTGGTTGCATGGCCTGTTTTTAAGAAAAAAAGTTTTTTTTTGTTATAAATATGACAGATCAGATAACAATTTGGACTTAAACTCAGATCTTGGTTTTGAAAAAGGAAAAGGTATATCCCCAGGACCTTTCCTTTTGGAGAAACACTCGTTTACACCAGGGAGAGGAAACACTTCTTATTAGTTACGGTATTTACACTGTTATTTTTGTGGTTACAGTAAAAGTCACATTTTTTGACATTACAGTACTTGCTAAATTTTACTGACAACTTTGATTCTGATTTACAGTGTAATCTTTAGTTGACATCAGATTGGTTTTAGTTTTCTTGTAAACAGCAGAAGTAACTGATTTGGGAAGAATGCTTTAGAAGTAATATGTTTTATGTTTTGTGTCATATATATAAAATTCCTATATATATAATTACCTCGTTGGCTGGTGTAGGCCTTTTACTAGTGAAAGGGAGAGTTTAGTTTTTTAATCTAGATATTATTAATGTAGAAATGTTTTATTTTGGGGTTGAGGCCTTTGATTCCGAGAGCTGAGGTGATGAGTGTTCTTTCTGAAACACTTGTTCCTTTTCCCCTAGTAAGTGTTATTAATGGTCTGAAAGGATTTGTGAGTGTGATCATCTTATGGTAGGTTGGAAGTTTAGAGGCAATTGGGTCTACCTGATGCTGGTTGTCCCCTGAGAAAATATGTAGGAATTGGAACTAGATAGTTGTTAAAGATTAGGGAAAAAAAATAAGAGTTAGATTTGGCTTCATCTGAATGGTTGTTAAGGAAATTTGAATCTGTAGGTAGCAATCTTTCAAAACTTTAATACTTCTGTTACAGAGTTTCAGAGTTTATTTTCATGTTTGATATTTGAAAAAAATGGCTTAAAAATTAAGGATACTCGTAACTATTAAAGACTACCGCAATATGAGGACATTGACGACTTTTGAGTTTTATTAAAGAACATTTAGAATTTTATGGCCCACTAGTATATTTAGGTTGAATAGAGCATTAGATTTAATTTAGGAGGCTCAGATTGGTCAGATCTATCATTAACTGCATGGTCTGGAATCAATTATTTAAACGTTTAGGACTCAGTTTCCTTATGTATCAAAAGAGACTTCCAACCTTATTAACACTCCTTGATCCTCCTTCTCACAGGGTATGTCAATTTGGTTACCCACCTATATTACTTTTGGGTGTGTACAGTTTCTGATGTTCTCAATCCTGATGCAATATTCAGAGATTTGTGTTAAAGTACGTACTTGTATAGATTTCTTTTTAATTGTTGTTTTTGGTTATTGTTTGGTTGTTGGTTTTTTGGTTTGTTTTTTTTGTTAAGACAAAGTTTCACTATGTATTGCAGGCTGGCCTTGAACTCACTGTGTAGCCCAGGCTGGCCTCAAACTCGAGATGATTCTCCTGCTTTATCCTCCCAAGTACCGGTATTGCAGGAGTGAGCCACGATGCCTGCACTTGTGTAGATTTATGCTAAACATTAATTTTATGTATTGATTACATTTATGGATTTCTTTTTCTTACCCTGGGGTCCTTTTGTTTTAGAAAATTGGCTAATATATTGAACTGTTTTGGAAATTCTGGTCTGAACAGTGGGAGACTGTCAGAGACTTTATATTTAAAATAATGTTAGTAAATGTCTTTGTGGCATTTTAATAGAAATACAGTTCATTAGATGTAGGGGAACATAAGATGTGCAAAATCAAATGATCTTTGTTAAAGAGCACTATCTTGTGGATATCTTGGAGTTTATTGGCAGAGCAAACACTTTGGGCAACATTTTGATTTAAAATTTAAGCAGAATGTGTAAAAACTTTGTTCTTACATGGTACACAAATGAATTCCCAATACACTATTTAGGCCATTTTGGGTAAAAAAAAAAATTGAATTTTAAGCTCTAAGGGTTCCATGGTGCTCTTTAAAAAAATTAAATTTTTGGGGCTGGGGATTTAGCTCAGCGGCATAAGCGCCTGCTTTGCAAGCAGGCAGTCGTGAGTTCGATCCCTGGTACCGATAAAAACGAAAAAGACACACACACACACACAAAAATTTGTGCTGATGTTAACCAGTTAGTCCAAATATCAAATGCCAAAGCTTTTTTTGATGTTTTTATGCCTTGAAATTCTGAGATCTGCTTGTGTGTTGTATGTTTTGGAGCATTACTGCATTGTAAAGAGAAATTCTAATTCTGTGTAAAGGGGAAAAAAGACCTCTCTTGACTGCATATTGAGATATACAGCTATTTTAAAAGTTGGAGTACATGCGATGTAAGGCCAACTTGTATTTTGGCATTTGCATGATGTAACTTGGAGCAAAAATAGTTAAAGTAACAGGTGCTAATAGTTTCAATTAATTAGTAACAGTTCTGTGACATAATTGATTCAAGTAGTAAGTTTCTCTTAAGAAAGATGAAGGAAACTGTAAAGGAAACTGTTAAGGGTGCTGACTTCAATTTTTACCAGCAAAGAAGCCACTTACCAAAGCAGGTAACTGTCATAACATGGAATAAATGATCAGTTTTTAGCCATCCTCTGCATCTCTGTTTGCATGACTTTTTTTCTGTTTGTTTTTAGGGGCCACCTCAAATTTAGGAAAGTACAGGAGGACTTTAGATATTTTTCATATACTTTAGTTGTATAGTAAAAGTAGTTGTGATCCATTAAACTAGAATTTTTTTACTTTAAGTATGTCAGAGTTCACAGCTCTTGTTTTTGCAACCACAAAAGTTATTTCCATGAACTAGATTTTTTTTTTCCCATACAAAATTTTATTTTCTTGGTTCAACTGAAGAGTTTCTGAAGTTACTTGTGAAGTGTTTTCTCATGAGGTTGTTGGGGAGAGATAGATTAGATAGATTGATTTCAGCAATGATCCAGTTAACCAGACTGGTTGTTTTGTTGACACATTTGTGCATACTGGTTAAAATAGCCAAATTGTGCATTTCATTATATGAAGTGGTCCAAAAACTTAGATGGATGAAATATTTTCATAGTCCTTTGACTTTTCTGGTTGTGAAAGCCTAATTTTAGTACTGTGTTCTCCCTTGGACTAAATTTTTGTAATTTCAAAACCATTTTGAAGGTTAAATATTTTTAAACAGCTAAAGAATTTAAGACATCTGTTTTTGTCACTGAATAGCTTAAAACTACTGGTTAGGTTTTTTTTTTTTTTTTTTTTTTTTAGTTTGTTGTTTTGTAAGGGAATTTTATCCAGAGAAAATCCTCAATTTAAATTTGCTTGTTGTCCCTAGTACTGTAGCTGACTAAAGTCCCTACGACCTTTCTAGTTAACAGAGAGCTATGTTTTAAAAACAAAAGCACATAGCCTCATGGATCAAGCACATCTTTTTAAAATGTTAGAATTACTGTTGCGTCTAGATGCAATTTAATCCATTTAGACATTTAAACGAAGTGGAATGTTGTTTCCACATTTCTGGATTGAGGAGAAAACCTTTTATTGTTTTAAAATAAGGCTTAAGCAATGTACAATCAGTGTGTCTGCTGCTGTGCCCTGTGCTGCAGTTCCAGCTGTGTGCACCTCCATTGCAGCTGAAAGGAATTCTAATTGGCTGAGGAATGTCGGCAACATCATGTATCACTGAGTATGAACCTATTCTGCAGGCTGCTGGGTGATACATTTCAGATGTTTTAAACCCTAGAGTACAATGTGGAGGTTGCTTTCAAGAGTCTGGAATACTCAAGAATATTGTGAAGTTTCAGTGGGTAGATGGCAGCCTGTTTTCTTTGTATGTGGGGCATCCGCTGTGTTCTCCAAGAGCAGTGGTGCTTTCTTGTGGCTGAAACACTGGCTCAGGAATCAGAAGGTCTGCATTTTACTTGTAAATCACAAAAGTACCACAAACGACGAAAGGGTGATAGAATTGTAATCTTTTCATGACTCAGTCTTCTTGTTTATAATGTGAGATACTTACCTTTTTATGCCATGACAAACCTGACAAAGATGGGTTAAGTATTTTAATGAGCAAATGTGAATTATTTATTGAGTAGCACAATACAGATACAGTCAATGATTGCTGTTATGTCTTATGCCTGTATAATCGTAGAAGTGATACAGCTAAAGCTGTACTTGACACAATGGAAAAAAAATCTGTGGAACCAATTAATAGACATAGGGAAATAACACTCAGAAATGAATTGTTACATTCTTTATGTATTAAGTAAGTTCCTTAGACAAATGATGTACCAACTAAAGCCAGCATCATCTTGAATGGTACCATCTTAGGAGCATTCCTGTTAAAGTCAGAAACAATCCAGTGATGTACATCATCATCATTACTGTTAACTAGAGAAAGACATCAGAAAGCAGGAGGCAAAACTTTTTTGAAATAGTGATGAGATTGTGTATCTTTTAAGAATCCAAAGGTTGACTGAAAAACAAGTATAAAGAGCTTTAAGTAACTGGGTAGAAAATTTCTCAATAGAAAAAAAACAAAAAGCATGAAATCACAGAAAAACAACTAGGAGAAACAACTTATAATCTGTATAAAAATGAAAGTCTGGTTTTCTTAACATGTAAAGACTTTTCAAAAATCAGTTGGAAAAGAACATAGCCTCACAGGCAAAGAATATGAACAATTCACAGAAAAGAAAATAAAAATGGATTTCAAATGTGAAAACACTCAGCCTCATTTTTTCCAAATATCTTTCTTTTTAAAATCCTCTGTATTCATATTAAATGAAATACAAATTAAAACTAAGAGTGAACCAGTTTTTCATGTAGTAGATGGGTAGACTAGAGAGTTTAAAATATTCTGTGATGACAAGAATATGGAAAAGGAGCTTTTCACACTGTTGGTTGAGGACAGAAACTGATAAAGTAGGTCCAGAAGACATTTTAGTGTACTGTACATCAGATAATAAGAGTATGAACCCTTGGATCTGAAGGGTTTTTTTTACAGGTCTATTTAAAAATCTTATGTGAAAAGTAGTTGCAGCATTGTTTGAAATTATAGAAGATTGAAACCAGTCTAACTATGCACCAATAAAGAAGTACAGTAATCAAACGAATTACTATATATACTCAAAAATGCATAGCTATTCAAAAGAATAAGAATTCAAAAGAATGCTTTTATTGTGATATAAAGCATTCTCCAAGATATACTATTAAGTGTAAAAAAGTATGATTCAGAAGAGTATACTTACTATTTGAGTAGTAAAACAAAAAGGAAATTTATAGATATGTTTGCTGGAAATCTCACTGGAATACTGTCAAACACTGAATGTGAACCCTCCCCCTCACTCCCACCCCTTATGGGAGATAGGATCCTGAGACTTCTGCATGTTAGGCAAGTGTGCTACACTCCTGGCTTTTTTTGGTACTGGGGATCGAACTTACGACCTCGTACTTGTCAGGCAGGCACTTGTTCTGCTGAGCTAAATCCCCAGTCCCAACTCCTGGCTTTTGAATATGATTTTTTTTTTTTTTTTTGAGATGTGATCTCTGTGTAGGTAAAGCTGTTTTGAACTTGCTGTATAGCCCAGGCTGGACTCAAATTCATAGTGATTCTCCTAGTTCAGCCTCCTGAGTGCTGGGATTATAGGCGTGTGCCATCATGCCCTGTTTGAGTGTGGTTTAAAGGAGACAAAGCCTGAAAAAGAACCAGAGGTCCAGTAAAAGAGAGAGAGAGAGAGAGAGAGAGAGAGAGAGAGAGAGACTTTATTCATTGTATTCCCTTTGTATTGTTTACACTTCCTCCTTTCACCCCACTGAGTATATATTGCTTTTCAGTAATTAAAAACAAAAAGTACCTGTGGCTCTTACGTTTTTAAAGAAGAGCAGCTATACATTACTTGCCAGAAGTAATTGATTTAGAATGCAGGTGTTTTGAAAATTCAAAATATATTTTAAGGCTAAAATAACATCACAGCATAGTACCCATACTTCTTTACCAGATGTTTCTTAGGTTTTGCAGAATAATAAACTTTGTACTCTTGTCCTGTAGCTCTGAACAAACTTATTTTCCAAGAGAGTACATTTATTTTGATAATAAGATCTCCTCCAAAGGCTATTAGCATATTCAAATAAGCCTAAATTGTTCTTTCCAAATTGAGAAATTTGGAGCTTCATAGACCTAGTTCATATACTGATGTCTTTGAAAAACTAAGCACTTAATTCTAAATATGTGTGCTGTTTTATAATATTACTTACTTAGAATGTTATTTGGGCTTATCTGTGACTTAATTTGTGTAAAATAATCTTGTCTCTGAAATGGTAAAAATGCTAACTTGCATAAGCTAGTAATAATAATTTCATATTTTCCCAAAGTATTTATAATTAATGTTTGCTCTAAACTTCTTTAAGGGCATATTTTTTAATTTGAGCAATATCTAAAAATGAAATTTTGAAATCTGACTCTATAAATAAAGTAGAAAAAAACAGCAACCTCCATGTAACATACTGGAATATTGTATTTTCCTTCTAGTCTTTGGGATTAAAAAAAATCCAAAGTTTTACTCAATGTCTATGTACATTGCCTCTCAGTTATAGATTGAGAATTGCTTGGTGCTTTTTCATACATGTCAATGACACTAAAGCCTTAGGTCTGTTTCATAGCTTCTTATAGTGTTTCATAGTTTCCAAAGATTCGCATTGGCAGCTCTTCACTTGAGCTAATGACATCAAGCAAGACTCTTCTTTTTTTGTGTGTTTTTATTTCTAGGTTTAAAAATAGCATGCAGTTTGTTTATGCTCTAAAAATACAATGTAGGGAGAGAAGATGGTATTTTATTGTCCCAAATAGATAAGCATCTTTTGTGTAGGTACAGAATATTCAAAGGCACACTTATTCCAGTGACAGTATATTCATATGCTTTACAGTAATCAATAGTCAAATGTACGAAAAGAGCTAAAAGTCCCTTACACTTATGGGACATTGATTTAACTCTTCTTAGTCTTTAGAGAGATCCTACACTTAGAAAATTAGACAAGCTTTTTCTTTTATTTCATTTTTAGTTGGATGCCTCCCCGCTCTGTAATTATATAAACTTGGAAACTTGATATTCCTCTCCCTATTAGATGTCTTCAATGTTTTTCTTTTTCTTTTTTTTTTTTTTCCTGCCTTATACTAGGATCTGAACTCAGGGCCCTTTTTATTTTTTATTTGAGAGTTTGTTTGGAGGTGCTAGCAGGGCAGTGTAATATCTCCTATACCGTTGACCATGGAAACCATCATTCTCTGGGTGGGTCATCCTCTTTGATCAAGCGAGCAGCTTTGGGAAGGAAACACATGGAGTGGTGAGGGAGGAAGAGGACACCCATCTAGCCAGCCAGATTAGCCCAGGTGATCAGTGGAGTGACAGATGTAGGGGCCAGCTTACCCTCATATCCTGTTTTTCATCTTGTGACAAGGTCTCACTAAGTTGCTCACTAGGCTACGCTCATACTTGCTATCCTCCTGCCTCAGCCTCTGGGAGTGTTGGGATTACAGATGTATACCACCATGCCTAGCTGCATGTTAAGGTTAATGTACCTGGTGTTCAGTTTAAGCTAAAAACTGAAACTGTCTTCTTGACTTTCGCCTCCCCAGAAGCCTTCCTCTCCACTCTTATCTATTTCATTAAATCTACCCAGTTGCTCAAATAAAACAAAGACTTCATTCTTCAGATCTAATATAGCAGGTCCTCTTGCTTCTGTCATCAATCACTGCTATTTGGGCTACAGCTATTGCCCCATCCTAGTTGAATTGTGATAATCTCTCATGTGGTCAGCTGTGTCTTGACCTGTTATTTAGATGCTTCCTGTGACTTTAACCATCCCTTCCAGCTAGAGAGTGCCTCTTTCAAAAATGTTAAAAGATTGTTCATAGTAATCTTTGGGCTAGTTCTCAAGTACAGATGGAAGGAGCTTTGCTGCCAGTCTTCCCTTTTCTCTTGGCCAGTGCGGTCTCTTGATTGCTGTTCTGTCCCTTCCTCCAGCTATAGCTCCAGAAGCCTTGGGGGAGGCTGGTTAGTAGTCTTTAGCAGAATAATGTAGAACTCTTCATGATCTGATGACTTAGGGATGGCCAAAGACAGTTGGATCATGTCCAAGGCAACACTGTAAAATGGTGGAGAGAGCCGAGGAAACCAGACTGAAGATGTCTATTTGAAAGAGTAAAGAATGGGAAATGATCTCTTCTGGTGCAGGGCACGATATGTTCTTCTGTACAAGGGCAGCACATCGGTCATCTCCCACCTCTCACCGCCTTTCCACAGGATGCCCTAACCTTCACCTGTCTCATCTTGGTATCATTGTTAGCCAGCCAGTCACTCAGAATGAAAACTCTAGAATTTTTTTGATTTAACAAATATGTATTAAATCCCTTTTATGTACAGCTGTATAGACTACAAAAAATTAAATCACTAACACTTACTTCAATGTGAAATAAGTTCAGATGTATTTTGTTACAGATGTGGGGAAGTTTTGAAATTTTGGTTTTATACTTTCAGGGTTTTGTTCTGTTTGTTTGCTCAGCTTAGAGTATATCTCAGATTCCTATTTTAAACTTTAGGCCCTTCTGAGGGTTTTTGTACTGATGATTATGATAGTCTATCTCTAGCATTCCAGTATCCAGCTGTGGTATACAAGTAGGTTCAAAGAAAGGATTTTAACTGGAGAGGTGGAGACGTGCTCTTTGCCTGTGCATTTGTAGTGTATAGATGTATACACACATTTTTTAGTACATATTTGCAGTACATAATATTTCTTGTGTGGAGCTGATGCATGTATATAACATGTCTTAATTTCCCTTTCTCTCCCTTCCCTCTTTCCTCTGTCCATCTCCTAATCCCCTTCTTGTCTAAGAAAGATCTATTTCCTATCTTTTATTTTGCTCCTTATGTAATACAGATTTCTCCTTTAAGAGAAACCGTATGATATTTAAACTTGTGACTGATTTATTTCACTTAATATTATGGTTTCAGAGTGCATCCACTTTCCTATAAATGATTCAAATTTATCTTTGTGGTAGAGTAGTATTCTGTTGTGTGTAAATACCACATTTTTTTTATTGACTCATCTGTTAATAGACATATAGGTTGCTTCCGAGATTTAGCTATTATGAGTTGTGCTGCTGTCAGCATGGGTATGTACTTACCACTGTAATATAATATTTTTAATGCTTTTGGGAAGATAAGTAGAAAGAAAATACCTGGTCAAATGGAATTTCTAGTTTCGGTTTTTTGAGGAATCTACACTGATTTTGATAGTGGTTGTTCTAGTTTATATTCCCACCAACCCACCTGAAAGGAAGGTTCTTTTTTCCTCACAGCACTGATAGTATTTGTTAGTGTTTTCTTGATGAAGGCCATTCTTTCTGGTGTAAGTTGGAACCTGTGTTTTAATTTTATTTCTCAAATGGCCAGTGATGTTGAACATTTCTTCATGTATTTATTGATCATTTGTACTTCTTTTGTGAAGTGTCTGCCCGTTTTACTTGCCCATTTTTGATTGGGTCTTTTATTGGGGGTTCTAATTCTTTTTTAATTCTTTATACATTCTGGATATTAGTTTTCTGTCTGAGGAATAGCTTGAAAATTTTCTTTTCCATTTTGGAAGTGTTCTTTTCACTTTTTTTTTCTGTGCATAAGCTTTTTAGTTTGATATTTGTTAACTCTCGGTAATATTTATTGGGCAACCAGGGTTCTATTCCGAAAGCTCTTGACTACACCTGTGACTTCAAGAGTTTTACCCGTTTTATTTGCAAGCAAGTTGTTTCTGTTTTAACATTTAGTTCTTTGATCCACTTGATTTTAGTTTAGTATATGGTGAGCTATCGAGGTCTACTAAATCTTCTGCAGGTGGATATTCAGTTTCCCCAGAACCATTTATTAAAGAGATTATCTTTCTTCCAGTGTGTGTTTGTGGCCCCTTTGTCAAAAATCAAATCGCTGTATATGCCTGAGGTTGTTTCTGCTGCTTCTGTTCTGTTCCATTGATCCACATGCCTGTTTGTTTGTTTGTGCTAGTTCAGTGTTGTTTTAATCACCATAGCTTTATAGTGTAACCGCAAGTCTGGGATTGTGATGTCACTTTTTGCTTTTGTTACCTAGAATAGTTTTTGGTATGCTGATTTTCTTGTTCCGTATAAATTTTAGGATTGTTTTCTCTAGCTCTGTGACAAATACCATTGGAATTTTGATTGGAATTGCATTAAATCCATGTATCAGTTTTGGAAGAATACTATTTTGGTTAAATTGATTCTGCCTATCCAGAAACAGGGACTATCTTTCCATTTTCTGATGCCTTCAATTTCCTTTTTCAGAGTGATGTAATTTTGATTGTAAAGGTCTTTCAATTTTTGGTTAGATTAGTCCTGAATTATTATTATTTTTTGTGATGCTTTGTGAATGGTTTTGTTTTCCTAATTTCTTTTCCAGTGAGTTCATTATTAGTGTATAGGAATGCTATTGATTTGTATGTTGATTTTGTATCCTGCTACATTGTTGACCTTGGTTATTCCTTTTATTTATTTATTTTTTAAAATTTTATTTATTTTATTTTAAAGAGACTAAAACTCAACACAGCAGAACAGGATAAAGCCAATCCAAACAAAGCAGTTAAAGTGGTTCAGAACTTCGAAGGTTGATAACAGGAAAACAACAATGGCTACCATAATATATCTTGTTATCTTTGCAATAGTTGTCATTCCATCAGATATAGTAAAATCCAACAAAACAGAACAGAATAAAACCAATCAAAACAGAGCATTGAATAAAACAAAACAATAAGTCAGACCAAAGCAGTGAGAACAGTATTGGATTTCAAGAAACAAGACAGAAGGCAATCCCCCATATTTGCTATATCGCATGCTGTTGTCCTCCTAGTAGATGCTCACACTACTGGACCTAGGTCTGCAAAATCAATAAACAGTACAGTCATTTAGTTGCCTTTGTATCTCAGTTGCTATCAATGCAGCCTGTTCTCCGAATAGGCTGGTTGCTGGGTGGGGAAGGTTTTCTTGATTCTCAGTCCACAAACTTATTGGCTTACAGGGAGGGCGATCTGGCTTCTCTTCCTAGCCTAATGGTTTGCTCACCTTAAGGGAAGGGCAAACTGGCTTCTTGAATGGCTCCTCCCAGACCCAGCATAGCTTCTCCCGATTCACGGGAGCGTTTGTCTTCCTGGGCCATGTATGGTTTGCCTTGGTTATTAATTCTAGGAGTCCTTTCATAAAGTTTTAAGGGTAAGATTCAAATGCCTCCCACCTTACTCTTACTACCCATGATTGCTTTTGCTATTCTGTGTCTCTTCTGATTTCGTATGAATTGTAAGATTGTTATTTCCAGTTCTGTGAAGAATGCTGTTGGTATTTTGATTGGCATTACATTAAATATGCATATCAGTCTAGGAAGTATGGCCACTTTGACTATATTGGTTCTTCTTATTCAGGAGCAGGGAATATTTTTCCATTTTCTGATGTTGTTTTCTTTTTTTTTTTTTTTTTTTTTATTTAAGAGGAAAAAGAGAAAAACACAAAACAAACCAAAGCGGTGTAAGGGTACACGTAATACAGAACTACAAAACAAAACAAAACAAAACAAAAAAAACAAAACAAACAAACAAAAAAAAACATAACAGTAAGAAATCACCTGTTAGTATATTACATATTATCATCTTGAAAATAGTTCCTCAAATCTCTGATGTTGTTTTCAATTTACGTTTTCACTATACTGCAGTTTTCATTGTAGAGATCTTTCACTTCCTTGTTAGGTATGTAATTGTTCTTGATGTTATTGTTAATTGCCTTTTTTCCTCTAATTTCTTTCTCAGTGGGTTCATTTTTGGTATACAGGAATACTATTGATTATTGTTTATTAATTTTGTGTCTTGCTACATTACTGAATTTGGTAATTAATTCTATTTTTGGTTTTTGGTTTTATTGCTACTGGAAATTGACTCCAGTAGCAAAAAAACTCTGGACCTTGTTCTTGCCAGACAGGTACTTGTGCTGCTGAGCAATATCCTCTGTCTCTGGTAATTAATTCTAGAAGAATCTTTCAGTGGATTTTTTTTTTTTTTGGATCATGTATGTAAAGGATCATGTCATCTAAAATAATGATAGCTTGACTTCTTCCTGTCCTATACATATTCCTTTTTTTTTTTTTCTTGCCCACTTGTTCTTGATAATGTTTGGAATACTGGGCTGAACAGGAACGACAATAGTGAACATCCTTTTCTTATGCCTGATTTTAGAGGGAAAACCTTCAGTTTTTTCCCATTTGATATGATGTTGGCTGTAGGTTTGTCACAAATGGCTTTTATCAGATTGAAATAAGGTCCTTCTGTACCTATTTTCTTTAGAGTATTTATCATGAAAAGATATTGGATATCATGGAAAGATATTGGTCGGTGGCTTTTTCTGTGCTGAATAAAATTATAAGATTTTAATCTTCTGTTTATGTGATATATTACATTATGATTTGTGTAACGCCTATTTGGTCATGACACAGGATCCTTTCTTTTTTTTTTTTTTTTTTTGTCTTTTTCCTTTTTATTGGTACCAGGGATCGAACTCACGACTGCCTGCTTGCAAGGCAGGCGCTTATGCCGCTGAGCTAAATCCCCAGCCCAACACAGGATCCTTTCAATGATTTGTTGCATTCTGTTTGCTGGTGTCTTACATCTGTATTCATTAAAGAGATTGGTCTTAAGTTTTGTCTTTTGGTTGGATCCTTTTCTAGTTTTGGAATTAGGTTAATGCCACCGTCCAGGAATGACTTATGGAGTACTCTTCCTTTTTAGTTTCTTTAAAGAGCTCCAGGAGTGTTTGTACATCTCCCTGAAGTTTTTGTCAAATTTAGCAGTGACTCCAGCAGATCTGGGCTTTTCTTAGTTGATAGATTTTTATTATTAATAGAATTATTATTAATACTGCTTCAATTTCATTGTTGGGGTTGGAAGTTGTTTTCTTTTAGAGCCTGAAACACTTCACTCCAGGCTCCAGAGGTCGTTAAGGTTTGTGTTAAGAAGTCTGCTATAATTCTAATGGGTTTATTTTTATAAGTTATTTGCTGTTTTTGCCTAATTGCTTTTAGGATTTTGTTCTTGTGTTGCACTTCTGTGATTTTTAAATACGATGTATTGTGGAGAGGTTTTTTTCTTATTGTGGCTATTTGTGGTTTTTATTGGCTCACCTATCTAAATTTTTTCCCCATATTTGGAGAGTTCTGCTGTTATTTTAGTAAACAGGTTTATTTGTTTATTTATTTATTTGGTACTGGGAATTGAACTCAAGACCTCACACTTGCCAGGAAGATGCTGTGCTGCTGAGCCATACTCCTGGGCCTGTTTTTAATACCATTTGTATTATCTTTTGATCTTTTGCTAATTCAAGTTAATCTAAGAATAGATTTCTTTTTGTCATCTAGGAGCCGTTAGATTCATTTTTCATGTTCTCTCTCTCTCTCTCTCTCTGTGTCTCTCTCTCTCTCTCTCTCTCTCTCTCTCTCTCGAAATAGGTTTCACTATATAGTTCAGGCTGGCCTTGAACTCACTTTGTAGTCCAGGCTGGTCTCAGGCTCATAAGGATCCTCCTGTCTCAGCCTCCTGGAATTATAAGTATGTGCCACTATGCCTGGCTATGTTCTCTCTTTTTTTTTAAGGTATCTGTCATTAATAACTTACTTATAACAACAGCTCTGACTTACAGTTTTGACACCCTATCCTCACCTTGGTCACTTCTGCTGCCCATGCTTTAGATAGCATGTTTAATCTCTTGTATTTCTATTTAGAGTCCTTTTACAGACTAGCTCTTTTCTGTGCTGGTCATTTATGTTTTGCATTGTTTTGTTTAGCTGTGCTAGCTTCTTATTGGTGTCTTGTGTAGACTTGTTGATTGTTTTATTAGGCCCAATAAATTTTGTTTACTCATGTCTTCTATGAACTTGCCAGATACTTTCTGTTCTTTTTTGTTACTTCCCCTGATATCATTGCAGTTAATATGTATCTCTTTTGTTTCCTCTTTTGATATCCCATAGATCAACTCTAGGGGAGTTGGGCATTTTTGGATATATTTTGTTGGGTTATGCTTTCATATGTTACTTGTTTTTGTGTTGAGGCTTGTTAGTTGATTGGAGTGGAAAGCTTTGTTTCTAGTATGGAAACCTCTTTAATAAATATCTACTTTTCAGTGCCCTTTGGACCTAGCTAACTGTTGGCCTTTGCCTCTGTCCCAGAATCCAACCACCTCGGTTAACTTGGGATGGAAGATTCAGCATATTTGGCCTACTTCCTAGTCCTCCAGGAATGGCCCACAGTATTGTTAATAACCCCTAGCAATCCAGATATTAGTGTCCCAAGAAAACCAGTTAATGGCAATAACTATGTCACCTTGGCTTTAGTAACAAAAACAACATAACTATAGGGTCAATTGTGAATTGAGGGGCTAGGGATTTAGCTCAGCAGTATAAGTGCCTGCTTTGCAAGTACGCAGTCTTGAGTTTGATCCCTGGTACCAAAAAAAAAAAAAAAGTGAATTGAGCATTGGCCCATCCAAAGGACGAATAATATCCAACATTTAACCACAGAGAAGAGATCTCAAATTATATGAACACTAAGCCACAACCAATATTGACCTATTGATCTATAGTAAATATCTACTAACAGTTTTACCTCTACCAACAGTAGAACAGTATTTGGCAGCAATAGTGTAAAGTTAACTAGCTATCTAGAGATTCCTAAAGCTTAGTACTTAGGCTAGTAAAGATAGAGCAAGTGGGAGACTAGAGAATAAAAAAAGCAAAATTTGAGAAATTAGTGGGATAAGAAGTAGAAGAGAAAAATGAGATGGGAATCCTATTGAGAAATAAAAGAAAATTAATAGTGTTAGAGAATAGTTGCAGGAAGGAATGAATAAGAAAAAACAAACAAAACAAAATATGAGAAATAAAAGAGAAACAAAATGTTGAATGGGGAAAAGAGAAACACGAAAAGAAACTTAAGAAAGGAAGAAAAAGAAAAATTTCAAACCTCCTCCAAAACCCAATGAGGAAAGATAAATACAATAATAATAAAAAAGATAGAATCAAAGAAAAAAATTCCTGCATTTTTGAATGAGTGGTTACTTTCTAAGATCTGCAATCACAGGATCCAGCCAGTCATGATTTTCTCTACCTAGGTTTAGTGCCTGTGGGTTTTTGAGGTCCCTCTCTGCTCCGAGGCTCCTTTTTATGTTCATTCCACACTCTAACTTTTGTAGACTGGGGTTGGACATCCAGAGTTTACTTGTATCCAAAAACTTTGCCTTTCTTGATTCTCTCTATAAGAGAGGGATTTTCTCTTCTAGAATTTGTTGCTGTCTCATAAATTGTATTGTCAATCTATCTATCTATCTGTCTATCAATATTTCTTTGATTCTTTTTGCTACTGGGAATTGAACTCACAACCTCATACTTGGCCAGGCAGGTACTGTGCCACTGAACTATATCCCTAGCTTTCTATTTCTCTTAATCTCCACTGTGACCTTTGGCCCTAGGGATTGTCACTGCTTACCTGTGTGTCCACAGTTATCTCCTAAATGGCCTTATGTTTCTTTGTACTAAAATGCCATCAGTGAACAGTGTGTTGATATTTTATAAATTGAACATGGTTGGGTAGCAGCATCCCAATCAGATGATTTCAGGTGGGAGCAACTTTTTCCCCAGGTAACAGTCTACAGTGTCTGGGCAGTATTGTTTGCTGTGGCTTTGTGGGTGCTTCTCGTATATGGTGGGTAGAGGCCAGGGATACTGCTAAGAGTAATCTAATTCAGACCCCACACAAAGACTTTTTCAGTCAAAAATGTCAATAGTTATGGTGAAACCTGGCCTGGGATTAAGCAATAAAGTGGAAATTCCCCCCACAGTGCTCAGAATACCTCCCTCATCCCCACCTCCCAAGATGATCAGTATCCAGAATTTTAACTGCCTGGCTTTGAATTCCTTATTAAGAGAAACATACTGTGTGCATTGTAATAACTGGCTTCTTTTTCAATATTGTGTTTATGAGATTCATGCATACTGTTGTATGCAGTTTGTAGATCATCCTCGGCTTTCAATATCCCTTTGTATAAATAAACTAATTTATTCTTTTACCTGATTGATGATAATTGGGTATTTTCTAATTTGAGTTTTTATGAATAGTACTGTTAAGAATATCCATGCATGGGGCTGGGGATTTAGCTCAGCAGCATAAGCACCTGCCTTGCAAGCAGGCAGTTGTGAGTTCGATCCCCGGTACCGATAAAAACGAAAAAGACAAAAAAATAAAATAAAATAAAATAAAATAAAAAAAAGAATATCCATGCATGGCAAAAATGGAAATTCATTTTTCTCCCTCATTTTGCTATTCTTTTGGTGAATATTTGTATGCATTTCTGCTGAGAATATCCTTAGGAATAGAATTCCTGGATAGGAATGGAGTAAGCTGTGTTCAGTGTTAACAAAACTTGTCAAACCTTTCCCTAGGTGGTGGCATCAAGTTCCATTCCCTTCAGCTGTGTATGAGAGTTCCAATTGCTTCAGATTTTTTTTGTTGTTGTTGTTGTTGCCAGTTTTGGTGTTTCCTTTCTAAAAATACCAAAAGCATACCTCACAGAATTTGAGAAAACAAATTTTCCTTTTCAATTTAACCCTTTGAAAAGGTGTGACTTGGTTTCACAGGGGGGTTCTGTTTCTTTTTTTATTGGTACCAGGGATTGAATTCACAGCCCTATGCTTGCAGGGCAGATGCTTATGCCGCTGAGCTAAATCCTCAGCCCCTGGGGTTCTGCTTCTAATTTCATGTTTTCCTCTCTAATCTTTGCCTCAGATGGCCACCTTCTTTTAAAAATAAGTCTTGATTTGGAAGTAATTATAGATTCATAGAAGGTTAGAGAGAGGTATATAGGGAAGGCCTATGTACCCTTTAATTGAGCTTCTCTTGTTTATATTTTAAAATTTATTTTTCTTCCTCATTTTTGCCATTGTGTGTAACTATGGCGTCCTTTCAAAACTAGAAAATTGATAGTCATCATTGACCTAAACCACAGAACTAGTTTAGATTTCATCAGGTATATATGTACATTTGTGTGTGTGTGTGTGTGTGTGTGTGTGTGTGTGTGTGTGTGTGTGTGTGTGTGTTAAGGTCCTGTGGAGTTTGTCACTTGCACCAATTCATGTAATTCATGTATCATTGCTCCACAGTGAGGACACAGAACTGCACTACAACAAGGCTCCTCTCTCTTAGGGTCCAGGAAACCTGTAATTTCTTGATTTGCTCAAGGTCTTTCCACAGCATAAGTCATGCTGTTCCCTTCTGAAAGCCCCTCAGTTATTTCCCACTCAGATTAAAATCAAACTGTTACATGATCCTGCCCGCCTCCCTGGCCACTCTGCCATGTTCTCTAGGTGTCATGGTTTATGTCTGTGGCCCCCAGACCTCATGAGTTTGCATTGTGATTTGCATTGTCTAGTGCTTGGATTGATGGTGTCAGTGCTACACCCACCTAGGGGTGGAGCCAGGATGTGATGTAAGGCAGGAAGAAAGTATGTCTTGCTCTTTGCTAGTTCCTGTTTGCTGTTTGCAGCCGCCATGAACTGCGGCCCAGCCATGGCCGCCTGCCTTGAAGCCAACTGATTGTGGACTGAAACTTTCAAAAACTGTAAGAAATAAACCTTTCCTTTCCCAACTTGGGCTTCTGTCTCAGTGATGAGTAAAAAGTAACTAAGACACTAGGGTACTGCCACCCTGCTTTGAAAACATGGCAGGCACAATTGTACCTGTTATAGTGCTTTCACATTAAGTATTCCTTCTTTTTTTCTTTTCTGTTTGGTAAAATGCTCTAAGTCTCTTTCTCTAGGGTTTTCTGGGGCTTCTTCCTGTCATTATGTCTTGTGTCACCACCTCCTGCGGGACCCTCCTTCCTACCTCCTTCCCCATTGCTGTAAGCTCTCAGGCAGCCTGTTGTGTCTGTGCAGTGATCCTCATGTCATGTTTTCATTTGATTGTTCATCTATCATCTCTGTCTAACTGTCCAGTCAATTTTATTTTCTGTCTGTGTTCTTGGCATGTGAGTTTCCTAGAGCTCATGGGCTTGCTGTTTTCTTTCTATCTCCTCGCTAAATGTGGCAAGTGATGGTCACAGATATCCCTGGGGAAGGGAGTTAATGGGCTTGATGTTGATTTGGCTCCTTGGAAGCATTGTAATTGGGGAGCAAGCTCCATCTCTTAGGGGCAGCATGACATTAGTAGGCGACTTCTTGCTGAGGTGAGTTAGGGCCTGGAAGTTGGGCCATCACAGTCTATTTCCAGTCAAACATGGTTTTCTTTAACTATGTGACACCTTAAGAACCGAGTCTACTTTCATCTGGGTTTCTGGACAGTTTTAGGGGAATTAAAGCCTGAAATTTGCTCAGATCTAGAGTTTGGCCCATCTTCATTCATGGCTTTTGGTCTTCTGGCCTTCCCTTAGCCTCTCCCTCTGGGCTGTTGGAAAGAAGTGGTTGTACATCATTAATTTACTCTGAGCCTGCACAGTTACCTCCTAGACAAAGTTTTCTATTTTTAGATTAAGGATGCCTAACAGGAATGTTGGGGAGAGACCTGGGGGCCAGAATTCATTTGCCCACCCTACCTCACAGCCTTTCCTCTGGCTCTTTGTCGTGTTCTCTCACTTCAACTCTCTTGGCTCCCTGAATTGTGATTTGGAGCAGAAAGTGCCGCTCTTAGCAAAGGCACATTTTCTCTTCCCTCCCTTCTTTCCTTCTAGGGCCTTCTTAAAATGCTCTGAGAAGCAGGCTTGTCTTCTTGGGCATTTCCTTGTCTTTAGTCTTTATGAATCCCTTTAATGCTCCCTGTCATCTTGGAGGCCACATCAGGCCACAATATGGTTGTTTCTCAGAGAAAATGGTTAAATTGTCAGACGAGGTTAGAGAGTGTTCTATGACTTCTACCCTGCCTTCTTTGTTTAGCCAATTCCACATTTTAAATTGTTTCTCATTTACAATGTTGATTTTTAAATTTATTTTTAAAGGGCAAGATACATTCAGAAAAGCTAGCTTAAATTGGCTAGAGAGAATTTTATTCAATTAGTTAACTTAAAAATCCTAAAGTTGTTTCAATGGCATGGCTAAGCCCTGGCTTCTTTCCATTTTTTGGTGCTGTAACGTCAGAATCATTGTTGACATCTCTTCTTTTGTGCTCCGAGCAGCTCCCAGGATTGTTTGTGTCTAGCTTGAAATCCAACAAAAAAAGTTAGGAGTCTACTTCTCTAGCAGCTCAACCCTGGACTTGAAGCCTGAGAGTTTAATCCTCTTGTCTGAGTGTCCTAATCTGGGTCAAGTGTTTTATTTGAGTGAACCACTGTGACTAGGATGATGGGGTGTCCTGGTTGTACAATTTACGGTCCATATTTGTCTACTAATGGGTTTAGTCTCATCAGGAATAGAGGTTGAGGATATTTGGGGAAACTGGAATGTGGATACTGGGAAAGTAAGCAACAAATGACTAGATAACACCAATTTTTAAAAACATTAGCTTTGTATGTATTTAATGTAAAGTAACAGTTTTACACATTTCTGAAAAAGAAGTATGAGTTTTTTGTCTTTAAAAAAGTGCCAAGAATTTTTTGCCAAGGATTTGGAATGTGAACTTGCCCCAATAAATTTTATTGTCATTTTGTATGGTAGAATGCTCCTGGATTATTACATAGCATTGTTTTATGTGGGGGCTATTTCAATACTAAGTTTTAAACAGAATTCAGGTAATGATGGGAATAAAACTCGTGAGTTTTTTTCTGGAAATAATAGGGCATTTTAAACAAAGAACAATACACGTTTGTTATTTATAAATTAAATTCAAAATGTATAGAAACAAAAATTTAGTTTTTATGTACAAATATGACTTTAAAATAAGTGATTGCCAACCATTTCCTAGCATAAATACTTAGAGTTAATCTGTTCCTGATATTTGGAGCTCTGTATTTTCACTTTTATATTTCTAAGGAAAAAGTACTTTTAAGATGCTTATTTGGGTTTTGAACTTGTGCCCTGGGAATGGTTGGCCTTTTCAGACCCTCAAGTCTTCCTTCTGAGGAATCAGCAAGGCGGGTGGCCAAGTGGGGGCAGGAGCCAGCCTGTGCCTGGAGACAGATGACTTCCTTTCGTAGTTTCTTTCGCTGTAAAAAGGGCAAAAATGATCGGAACCACTTCAGAATGTTGTGGGTATAAATGAGATAATCTTCACCCATTGACTAGTAGTACATAAATGTTCAGCATATGTCAGCTAATAATAACTTTGTCTTACTTCAATGAGTCTAAGAAATTCACACCTTTGTTTTATGTACCACTAAACAAGAAACACCAGTAATTAGAATATGCAATTCACTTGAAGATTTCAAAGATATTGAAATATGAAAAAGTATATCGTAGAATTGGTGATATTATGATTGTCTGTGACTTGAAAGTCCTTGGAATTGTTTGCATATCCACAAATTAAGACCATCTGTCTTTGGTTTAAACACCACACAATGGGGATGTAATGTTTCTTTTCATTTTTCGTTTTGTCTTAACTTACATTAAATTTGATCTTGTGTGTTGCAATATTGGAAATGTAATAACTAATTCATTTTTTGGTTTAATAGATGGATTGTACAAAACTCAAAGGTTTTTGGCAACTTGGATTATTTGATTTTCTTCAGTGATTTAGAAAATATATGAGCTGGAAGTCATTACTGTTGGTTGAATTAGACGTGTTTGAAAGCTAAAGACAGGTTAAATGGTGGTGCCATAACCTTTAAAAAATCACAGTTATTGGCACTCAAACAGACTCAATTTTCAAAACATTGATACTGTATTTGAAAGCAACATGTGGTAGTTGATTTTCTTCAAAAATTTAAGTTTGGACAGTGTATTGCAGAGCTTGAGCAGTAGTCACAGGCCATACCAACTTGGTGTAGCAGAAAGTTGCTATGTAATGTATGCCTAGCATAAATTTAGGAGGAGACTCCTAAAGGATGTAATATAGCCTTGATGAAGTGCTGTACCTCAAGGGTGCAGGGGAGGAAAAGGAAGGAAAAAGGATCAAGATGTGATATATAATATGTATCAATTCCCCACCATGAATGTATTACATATTGCAAACATATGCTAATAAAAATATTTTTAAAAGCTCTATTTCTCTTAGGAGGCTTGTGTTTAGATATGTTACGGATAGGATGATATGAACCTGTCTCTTTTTAGGCCTTTTTAAAAATTAATACTGCAATGAATTATGGAAGTCTTTTGGGGGGCTCGACTTGTTTTGTCATTGCATTATTTATGGCTTACCTCATCAACTGTTTTAAGACAAACACATGAGAGGAACAGATGTGCAGTTGAGTTACCCGGAGCCAGCCTCCCACCCTGCAGCATATCTGGCACAGGAAGCACTTGTATTCGAGGGTATTGGTTATAACTTCGTTTAAGACCGTATCGCTATGTACTGCATGTTTTAATGCGTTCTGAAGCAGTAGTGCTTTCTTTTTTGGAAACGCAGGAATGTGTATTTCTTGTATTCTGTTTAGGGTTCAACTCGACAGTAAAATACTTTTTTATTTTGGTAAAGGAGTTTTGTTTTAGAAAATAATACATGAATTGAAATATAAGGGAAATTATTCTCCCCTGAGGATGATTAACCAATTGTAGTCCTTTTTGTCTCATCTGCATAGTAGAACTGCATTTCTATATAAAGGATAGAAACTGGTCCTGGACCTCCAACAAGGACACAACTGTCACTGTCACTCCATGTGTTCAGTCTCAAACAAGATGAATCAAGGATTTGGTGTTTCTTCTACTGGAATAGATTGAACCTCATTCAGAATAAAGAAACTCATTAATTTGAGAAGTATACCTTACAGCCTACAAGTTATTTTAGTTAGTGTTTAGTTAGTTAGTATACCTTATAGCCTACAAGTTATTTTAGTTTAGTTAGTGTTTAGTTAGATAACTCTTGCATGTGATATAAAAGGGTTTCCTTTAACACTAAGCCTCCCTTCCTCCCTGTCCCTTGTCACCAGCTTCCAGAGAAGCAGCTGTTCTCACTGCAGATTTGCCAGTTTCTCCAGTGCTCTTCTGGAGACTTTCTGTGTTCCCTTCTTTAGTGCTTTCTTTCCCTCTCTTTTACTTTTAATATAGTTGACAGCATATCCTTTGTTCTGTTGTGACCCTTCTACTTCCACGTGTTGTAGATTAGGGATCCTTTGGGTATGCTGCCTTCCAGGCTGCCTGTGGGGCTGACATTGACTGCTCAGTGCGAGTTACATGCTCTTCACTATTTCCTGGCTGCCTTGTGGTCAAGAGGTGCTTGCCCTACTGCGTGGTTGAGGCAAAGGCCTTCACTCTGCTTCAGAGCATGCTGAAGCTTTATGGCATGTGGCAGGGCCTCCTGCTGCCTGGGTCCCAAATGATTATATGGGACCGAGGAAACCCCACTCCTCCAGCCTATACAGAACAGGACTTTTGGCAAGGATTAAACCTTTGTTAAGGTAATTTGTTTCTACATCATTTCAGCCTCTCCTGACTGATATAGCCAATTTCCTTTTAGCGAATATTTTTTAACAACTGTGAAATATATAACACTTGAAATGAACCTGGTTGAGACAATCAGATGAGTGTTAAAGAACAAAAGGACATCTAGTCAAAGAATGATAATTTTAAATAACCAAATACTGGCTAAATGAACTTTACTCCTAAAATGTCACCACGCAAATACATATAGAGTTTTTAAAGGGGATTATATACTCATTGGAAGATATAAAGGAGGAGTAAGTGCTTCTTTATTTTAATGAGGTGTGGTTCTTTAACATCATGACTCATGATTTTTGCATTAAAATTTGATGTTAATTTTCTAGGCAAGTTATTTCTCCAAGATGATAAATACCAAAGCCATAGATACTAGCTGTACTCATTATTGAGCGTGATACACAGTAATTAGTATCACAGAATGGAAAGAGAATGGAGAAAAGACAACAGGCTCCAGCAGGACTTCACAGGGGTAGGAAGTAAGATAGTCACTAGAAGCAATTAAATGACAGTAAAAAGTGCCACATGGGAAGGGGAGCTCTTGTGGCTATGTGAAGTGTTAAGCACTCACGTGGGGGGCCAGATTGGAAGGAATGTTGAAAGGACTTGGATGGGCAGAGGGTCTGTACTGATGGCACAAGCAAGGACTGCATGGAGCAAGAATGCAGCAGTGTGAATGGAGGAAGCCATGTGGGCAGGTGTGTGGAGTGAAGGCCAGGCATGTGACATCTGTGAAAAGTCTCAGGGTCTCGCCTGGAGTGTGGTAGCAGAGGACAGTGTGGGTCCCCAGAAAGGAAGTAGCAGGTCACCTGGGTTCTGATTGTGGCATTGCCTTCATCTAGCTGTGTAAACTGGTGGGAAGGGTACATAGGATTAGTGCTTAGTAAGCAAGAGACATCAACTACTGCTGTTAGTTGGAAATGAATTTAGTGACAGCATTTGCCGTCTAATGAAGGAACAAGAGGGCTACCTTAAAAAGTAGTAAGTATTGTGTTACTTTACTTACATGACCCATTCTATAACCAACCATGCTTGGTGATCATTTCTTGGGAGTGTTTTACAGCTACTCCTTTATTGAGACTAAGGTTAGACTATGTGGCTTGTAAAGTTTGTTTTAAAATGTATTTATTGACTAATGACTATGTGCTTGGTGGTCTGCCAAGTACTGAGTGTAATGAAGGGGTAGGGAGACCAGAGGAAGGAAATTTTGCTGCTTACCCATTTTATGCATTACAAAGTTACGTTACAAAGTTAACCCCAGATTCTTATTTGGCTCTTAAAAGCCATTCCAACTAACTATAGAGGATAAGTATCCACTTGCAAAGTCAGTACTGCAGTGTTCAGGGACACTGCACATCCAGATGAAATGTTGTCGACTCTTGGAGGCAAGTACAGCAGCTCCTTCCTCTGAAGTACTCACTTGAATATTCTCCTAGTTTATTGTAACTTGCTTTCTTTTAAAACTTGTTAGAAGTACTAATTGGAGCCCAGCTATGGCTCTGTCTTCCACTGATGGAGAGTTGCTACTTTTGCTGTGAGTTTTCGTTGTCGTAGTCTCCTTCTTCTTCTTCTTTGTCGTTGTCTTCTTTGTCTTTGTCTTTGCCTTTGTCGTCTTCTTTTTCCATTTTGACAGTGGACCTACTTAAGTTCAACCCTAGTCCTGTGGGCAAGGCAGTTCAGACAGAAAGGGCATAAGGGTGTGCTCAGGGTGGGGAGGCACAGCTTGAGGAAGCTTCTCTGCATTTGCCTTTCCCTTCACTTTGCCCTGAGTAATCGAGGCTAGAGCCGTGTGTTGCCTTCACACTGAAAAGTCTTTGCCCTAGTGTAAATTGCTGTACATTATGGCGGTGGCTTAACTTGTGGAAGGCCAAAGGAGGAATGCTTACTCTGACGACCACGTCCTCCTCCTTCTCCTTCAGCCCTAATTGCAACCTCCTTGCCCATTTGTTTGCGAAGAGAATTCCAATCAATTCCTCACACATCATCCATGCCCACCCCATGTGCTGCTTCCTACCAGAGGTCGTATAACCCTTTGCCTCCTCTGTATCTGGTCGAAGGAGAAAGCCAAACCCCTGCAGGTTTGACTCCTCTACACATTCTCAATAAAAGCCACTTTCTCTTTCCTTCTGCTCTTCTGTTGCACTAGAAACCATACCACACACCTTAGCTTGCTGTCTCTCCAAGAATGTTCTAGAATTAAATGCTGTTAAGGACAAGTTTCAAAGCTTCAGGATTGGTGCCATGTGTTGTGGTACATATCTATAATCCCAGTGCTCTGGGAGACAGAGGCAAGTTTACCTAGTTAGTGAGACTTTGTCTAAAAAAATAAAAAGTAAAAAAGGGCTGGGATGCCAGTACCTCAAAAGAAAAGAAAAATTCTTGTGGAGTGCCTGTTCTATCCTTTGGCTTTTTCATGTAAATGAGGTCAGGCTCATAAACTGTATCACAGTATTTCAAGGTGAACATGTTGGCTGTAAAATGAGTTGTACAGTGCAGTATCCTGCTCTCCATTCTAACTTTCTGTTCAGTAGCTAGATAACTTTGGGCAAGAATAATAAAGATATTTATCAATTGTTGAAATGTTTATTCTTTGCCCAGCAAGAAATATGCTGAGTATTTCTCTTGAGTTGTATTTCCCTCTCAGTAAACTCATGAATAAATATTATTTGTGTCCCCATTTTGGAGGCGTCCCTGCAGTGAAGTCAGCCAACCCAGTTCCACCACATACCAGTGGCCTTGGGTAAATCACAAGGTTCATCTTTAAGCCTCAGACAACCTCTGCCTCATCAAGTTGTTGCAATGCTTGGATGAAGTAATGTGGCTCCCATCTGATGCCCAGTGCCGACAAGGATGGGTGGCCAAGGCCGGGCCCAGACTATTTTGTAAATAGACTGAAGTTGAAGTGTTTGGTAAAGTTATCTGACTTTTTACTTCTAAATTGGAGTAAAGATTGCTTTTGATTTTTGTTGCTATTATTTTTGTTGTAGTGCTGGGAATTGAACCCAGGGCCTTCACACTGAACTACATCATTTTTTATTTTTTGAGACAGGTACTTGATGAGTTGCTCATGGTGAACTTGAATTTGCAATTTTCCTTTAGCCTTTCAAAGTGCTGGGATTACAGCAGTGTACTACCATGCCATTGTTCAGTTAGGAAATCTCAAGACTTTCTGAGGAAATAATCAGTGCAAGAGTTGTGTGAGAGGAAAATGGCTCTGGCTTTATTGGGACGCAGATGAGTCATAATGTAAAGGAAAAGAGTATTTGTTCTTTTCGAATTTCCCTTCTACCAACCTTATATTTTTTTTATTTTCATTTAACTTAACCTGTACTCCTATTATTTACTAAACATCAGAATAAATTGCCTTATTACTTATTGCCAATGTGTTTTCAAAATGTTACTCTGTAATTGCAGTTTCACTTAAAAAAAATACAAAACAAACAAACATGTTTTAGTGACTTCCCAGAATTTGAAAGTTCCTAATTTAGGCAGTTCGTGCTCTGCATTGCTGTTTATCCCATTCTTTGGGCTTCAGTACCTTACTGTCTCAGTGAAAGAACTTTCCTTTATGATCCATTTATTTTTATCATGCCACTATCACTGTGAGAGCAGTTTGTGGTTACGCTTAGTCAGTCTGTGAACACATGAACCAAGTCTAAAAGCAGTTTTTAGTATAGACAATTGCTGGATCTTAGAGATATTTTGCATGGCATCCAGATACAGCACCAACAGTTGTCCAAAAGACACCAGCGAAGTGATATGAAATTATGATTATGTAAAAGGAGTGCTTGGCAGTGGTGTGGTTTTATGTCAGTGTGATTGAGTCAGCCTCTTACAGTGCAGAGCTGAGGACACTAACATTTCAGATGCGCTAAAAACAGGTTGTTCTAGTTGTCTTCAGCATGTCCAATGTCATTTCTGACTAATGGTATTGAGTGGCTCCCAAGATAGCACTGTGGAAGTAACCAGCACAGCGGCACAGGATGGAGGCCTTGTCCACCCGTACCCCTGGTTCCTGTAAGGAGTTCTGTGGGCACTGTATGCACAGTGACTTTCCAGGAGTTTGAAAAGTTTGTCTTGGGAGCATTGCTGTGGTTCTGACTCTCACCAGTGTTCTAGGAAGTTTGAGTGAAGATACGGAGTTGCCAAGAACTTCTTCAATGGAGTTTGAAAAGAGGCCTCTTGGGAAAGAGCAAAATCCAGTATCCTAAGTGGCCTGTGATCCCAAGCATTTCCTGGGCTAATTGTTTATTAAGGCTAAGCTTTACTTCCAAGCTAAGCTGGAACAGAATCTGGGAATGCTTCCCAGCTGATTGGGTGTGGAGAGAAGAGTAGAATGCAAATCTTAAAGAACAGAAAAAATATCACTCTCTTCTTTTTATCTTCTATAAGTTATCTGCTGAAGACTGTCTCAGATGCTTTTAAAATAGAAGCTGCCTTGGAGTAGGATAAGTCTGCTAAATGTTAATTGTAAAAATTGATATATTTTAATTTCATTTTGAGAATGCAACATCCAAATAGATTAGCTTTTAAATGAATCACCTTACTCTAAAGTCTAAAAAATGCATATAACCCAGGGTGCTTGCATGTGTGTGTAGGAGGGGGTATTGAAGACTGAACTGAGCTACATCCACAGTCCTTTTTTTATTTTTAATTTTTATTTTGAGACAGTGCCTTGATAAGTTACTGAGTTGCCCAGGCTGGGCTTGTACTTGGGATCCTCCTGTCTCTCAGCGTCTGAGAAGGCTGGGATTACAAATAGATGTGGGCCATAATGCCAGGCTTATAGAGCACAACTTTATCTCCCTGTTAATTGTCATAAATCTCAGGTCACAATAATTTTTTGCTTTTGACTCTTATCATCTGTAAGTTCAAGGTCTAAATTTACATAACTAGGAAGAGTGTGGTATTGGGGGAGGAATGCGGTGGATAGCCAGCTGGTGTCCTGCCCCTCAGAGAACTCAGATAGTGCATTGATTTCAGACTATTGATGCCTGATGATGTCGTCACAGAGAGTTTTTGGTTTTTACTAAAGTCTTATAAAGATAGTCTTCCTTCCTAATCCACTGTGTCTTTCCCTAAATTTTTGTAGGTCTTTTATATGATTTATTGAGAGTTAGGATGCCAACAATGCCAAGAAAAAATCTCTTTGGATTGTGTAGTGCCAGCTTCCCTTTCTCAACAGTGACACGGTATGTATTTTAAGCTTTCTCTGCCCTCCCCACTGCTGCTGTGCATGGGGTTCCCTTGCCACAGAGGCTGGCATGGATGGTGAAAGACTTTCTTCTAAATTTAGGTTCTCTTCAGAGGTTTCACAGAATACAGTGCTTCCTCAAATTAAGTCATAGACTGTAGAAGCGCGGCTAAGCGGGGCTTCCAATTTTGTTATTTGCTTTATCGGCTCTAGAAATAAAGAAGGGCACGGGCTCTTACCTCAGCCTCTTTGGAGGCTCTGCCATTATAAAGAGAGAATCTCTGGGAACTTTTGTAAAGAATCTTAGGATCAGGGAAGAGGGTTTGGTGGCCATCTGACAGAAGTGCGAACAGTCCAAATCTGAAGGAGGGCCGTGAAATGAGGAACTTTGGGTACTTCTGATCTTTCTTTTGTTGACACCTGTAAATAACGTTTATAAGTCATGAATTAGGCTAGGCCAGTAGTATTACGTTTTAGGGAATGTGATACATTTGGGAAATCTACAGAGTCAGAGTTGAAAATGAGGTATTGGACTATAATCATAGGTACTTCGTACAGCTTTTCTCTCCTTGAATTGTTGAAAGGCTCCTTTCAATATGGAGAATTCTTTTACCTGTCAATGCCTGAAGGACCAGACTACAGAGAGCTGATGTAGATGAAGGCAGGAAGGAGGAAGGTAGTTGGTTGCGTGGCCACTGGAAGCCACTTATGGCTGAGCCAGCCTGTTGTCAGATACACAGACTGTCAGTTGATGTCATCATTTTACATTGGGGAAATGCTTAATCAGATTCTTAAAAATCACTCTAGTGTCCATCACTGTTAGATAAACACACTTAGAATCTCATTCCTGGTGGTTTTTTCCCAATATAGGTCAACTACCTTCCCGTGAACAAACTTTCATTATAGAACTGTTCCTTTGCTTAAATATTTACTCTTTTTAAAAAGGTTAATTTATTGTTTTGGGTAAGGCTAATACGTACACAGTGTAGCACTGAAATTGTACTAGAGGGTTATTTGAAAAGGCAGTCTCTTCATACATGGCCCTAACCTTTGAGTTCCCTGCTCCAGAGGCAACCATTGGTTAACAGTTTTTTATATAATTTTGCAAAGGCATATTAGATAAAAAATTTGTATTTTTTCTCTTACCCCCAAAATGAGCATACTGTATACATTTCTGTACCTTGCTTTTCAACTCAGTATATCTTGGAGATCTTTGCATATCAATGTAGGATAGAGTTGTTTTGTATTTTTTAAAATTGAAGTAAAATTCATTCAATGTAACATTTACTATATAATTAATTCAGTGGCTTTTAATGCATTTCCAAAGTTATCTCCACTGTCTAACCCTGAAAAATTTTCATTACCTCCTAAAATGTGTCAATATATTTTAAGCAGTCACTTGCCCTTCTTTTTGTTCTGACTACTATTTACCTTTTGTTTCTATAGAGTTGAGAGTTCTGGACATTTTCATAAAAATGGGATCATGTAACCTTTTATGTCTGGCCTGTTTCCCTCGGCATAATGTTTTCAATGTTCATTACTTTTGTAATATGTGTTAGTACTTCATTTGTGCGTGCGGGCATTGAACCTATTTAGCCTTGTGCATGGTAGGCAGGTACTGTACCACTGAGCTGTATCCCCAGCCTCTGTACTCTATTTGATAATATTCCATGGTATGAATATCCACATTTTGTTTACCTACTAATTGGTTGGTTCACATTTGGGTTGTTTTTGATCTTTGACTATAATAATTAAGTCTGTGTGAAATTTATGGCAAGTTTTGTGTGAACTTATTTTTTTATTGCTCTTGGTGTGTGGCTAGGAATGGGAATTCTGGGTCATGTGAAACTCTGTATTTATATTTTGAGGAACTTCCAATAGGGGCTGCATCGTTTTATTATCCCACCATCAGTGTGCAATGAGTTATTTCTTCACATCCTGTTAATGGCTCTGAACATTGTCTTATTATGGCTTGGATTTGGTTTCTCTAAAGACAGTGATAATAAGGATATTATGATGTGCTTATTGGTTATTTGTATATCTTTAGAGAAGTGTTGATTAGTTGAGCTTTTTGTTGTATTACAAGTATTCTTTTTTTTTTTGTCTTTTTCGTTTTTATCGGTACCAGGGATCGAACTCACGACTGCCAGCTTGCAAGGCAGGCACTTATGCCGCTGAGCTAAATCCTCAGCCCCACAAGTATTCTTTATATATTATATTTTAAAATTTTGATATAGGAAAGTTGCTCACGCTGGCTTGAATTTGTATTCCTCCTGCCTCAGGTTCTCAGAGTGCTAGGAGTAAAGGCATGATACACCATCTCTAGTTCTTTATTTTTATTTTTATTTATTTATTTTACTTTGTCTTTTTGAGACAGAGTTTCACTATGCAGTTAAGGCTGGCCTTCTGCCTCAGCCTCTCTGAGTGCTGGGATTACAAGTGTGCACCACCACACCTGGCTCTATTTATTCTTGATACCAAACTCTTACCAGATACATAATTTCAAAGTATTTTCTCCCAGTTCTGTGGGTTGTCATTTTGGTTTCTTAATAGTAATACTCAAAAGTTGTTAATGTTGATGCGGTCTTTTATTTTAAAATTTGTTGTTTATGCTTTTTTACCAAAAAGTCTTCTAAAAAGATAGTTTTTCCAGTTCATTTTATCAGACTTTTTTTTTTTAATTAACAAAAACCCTTTAAGAACTATTCCAGAAATAAAGAAGGAAATGCTTTCTAACTTGTGTCAGGCCAGTATCACCCTGATACCAAAGACAGACAAAGAGATACTACGTATCAATATTTTTTTTCAAAATAGATGTACTCCTCCATGAAATACTAGCAGATTGAATACAATACAGCATTACATTAAAATTTTTTACATGATCAGCAGGTTTATCCCAGAAATATAAGAGTAGTTCAACATACAAAAAAGGTCAATGAAGCTGGACATGTTAACACATACCTGTAATCCTGGCACTATAGAAAGCTAAAGTAGTAGGACCCACAAATTCAGTCCCAATCTGGACAAATGAAAGAGACCCCATCTCAAACGTTTCTTAAAAAAGAAAATCTCAACATTTGATTTGGTTTCTTTTTGTAGGACTGTTCATTCAGATTTTCTAATTTTGATTGGCTCATTCTCAGATTTGCTAATTCTTTTCTGCCTGTTCAAGCCTGCTGTTGGGGTCCTTCAGGTCTTTTCTGAGCCCGTAGCTGCCTTCACCATGCATGTGACTATCTTGATTCCCAGGAATATGAGGTGTAGGGCATTTTTCAAGGCTCACATTTCCTGAAGTATGTCCTCTCTCAGCTTTCCCAAGGTCCCCCCTCCCCCCCAATGGCACTGGGGACTGAACCTAGAGTCTTTGTACTGATGTATATCCTCAGTTCTTTTTTAAAATTATTATTATTTTGGGATGCTGTTTTATGAAGTGGCCCAGACCGGGCTCAAATTTAACAATCTTCCTTGCTGCAGCTCCCAGGGTGCTGGGAATAAAGGCAGGCACTATACTTGGCTCACCCCCAAGCTTTTTTGGGATTTCATTGTTTGCCCTAAGTGATGCCCCTAGTCTTAGGGGATAAATATTTTCAGCAAATGGTGATTCTACCCCCACCCCTCCATTTCAGTGCTGAGAAGAGTCCTAAGTTAGACAAAAGAAGAGCAGGCCCTTTGAGCCAGTCCTTGTGGGGCAGCGGATAGGTCAAAACATTCAGCCACAGTTCTTTGAGGAAAAGGTCTGTTCTGCTTGCTCTGTAGTATTATCAGGAATTTTATTGGTTGTCAAGGCTGTGGCTCAACTGGGGAGTGGGATGGAACCATAGTAAATGAAAACATCACAAAGCTCAGTTAAGTGAGATTCAGCTGTTTGTTCTTGATTCACTGTTCCTTGCTTGTAGTAAACTCTGATTATTTTCCAGAATTCTGAAAAGTTGATTCTGACAGTTTGTCTTACGTTTTTCCTTAGCAGAATGATAGGCTTTTGGTGTCCCTAGTCTGGCACCCCCCACACCTCATTCTTTTTAAATAACTTAATAGTAGTTCCTTTTGTGGATGTGCATTAAGTCAGCTGACCCTGTTTGGTTTCCTTGCCTTTTCACTTACAATTTTAGATAAACATCTTTTCCTCCTTCCCCTCCCCTGTGAACTGCTTTTTAAAAAATCATTGACTATTCTGTTAGGTCAGTGATGGCAAACCTTATCACGGAGTGAGGGTTCTCCATGATAACAAACAGGGTGCTGCAACATGTATGCCAGAGGTTTGCCACCACTGCATCAGGTTGTCTGCCTTTTAAATTTGTTAGCAATTACTTACTTTGTTTTGTTATTGCTGATTGACTAGCACATTTTTTGGTTCAGATATCAAAGTGGTATAGAAAGGAGTGCTCAGTAAGGCTCATGCCTGCCTTTGCCCCATTGTCATTTCCTTTCTAGTGCCACAGGTAATTATGGCAATTGTTTTGTTAGTTTCTTGTTTGTCTTCCAGTAGTTTATTTACCAGTGCAAATATAAACACTAATATCACATTCTCCCCAAATGAGACCTAATCAGAAAATAATCAACTTTTTATTTTCCAGGTAGGTCTTATTTTAGGGGAAACAAAGCGTATTTATTTCCTCCCTTCACTGGTTAGAATGTGAAAGCAGCCAGGCATGGTGGCATGTACCTATTGACAGCTCTCAGGAAGCTCAGGCTGAAGCTCAGGAGGATTCCCATGAGTTTACTACAGAGTGAGCTGAAAGCTATCATGTAGTAAGATCCAGAGCTACATAGCAACAGCCTGTCTCAAAAAAACAAAAATTGAAATCAGTAGCTTGATTTCTTCCGTGTTTCAAGGCACTGGCCATTGAACTCAGGGCTTTCGTAGTGGGTTGTTCCCTCAGTCTATTTATAAAAAAAGTTTTTGAGATAGAGTCTTGCTAAGTCACCAAGTTGCCCCAGTTGGGCTCACGATTTTGAACCTCCGGTCTTAGCCTTCCAGAATGCTGGGATCACAGGCCTGCTCATACAGACCCAGCTAATCAAATAGCTTTTTGTATACAAACAATCTTAGTTCAGAGGTGTAAGGAAGACCTCATTTAAAGTATATACAGGATGATATTTATATATAGGATGACAGAAGACGCCAGGCAGCCTATATATACTGTTTCATATCCTGCTTTTGTCACTCATGCTACATCATTTCTATATGTGTGCCGTTTTGTCTATGGAATACATTTCTGGAGTAAGATTGGCAAATTAAAAGACTATGCATTTTTTTTTAGTATGACAGATGTGGCTAGATTTCTCTACTTAGGTGTTACACCATTTTATATTTGTTTCAGTATGATTCCTCCCAGCATATTATTTTCTTTCCTTTCTTTTCCTGTGAGATGGGAAGAGTCTCACTATACTGACCTTGTTTAGACTGACCTTGAAGCCACTACGCAGCCAATACTGACCTCCAACTCATGGCCATCCTCCTGCCTCGGCCCCCTGAGTGCTAGGATTACAGGTGTGTGCCACCATGCCCTGCCAACTTCTCCCACTCTTGTCAAAATTGTCAAACTTAGATTTTTGCCAGTCTGATAGGTGAGGAATAGCATCTCACTGTGGGTTTAGTCAATCAATCTTTCTCTCTCTCTCTGTCTTTCTCTGAGGTAGTGGCATTAAACACAGGACTGTCACACTGACCTACATCTCTGCCCCCACCCTTTTTGAAATGGGGCCTCACTAAGTTGCCCAGGCTGGGCTTAGAAGTGGCAATCTGTCTGCCTCAGCCTCCTACATGCTGTGATTACAGATGTGCATAACCATACTCAGCTTTTGAAATGCTTTCTTAAGTAAGATCCAACATTTTTCCAAATGTTCTGGACCTTTTTAGGCTTATTCTTTGTGAGTTGATTCCCCATCTCTATCCTTGGATGGTGTTTCAACATGGGTCCATGAAGTTTCTTGTCTCACTTAGAAAGAACTGATGTTTATGATGATTTTCTTTTTCCACAACTAGTTCTGTTTTCCCATTTTCCAATTTGTCATATACAAAGCTTTCTTCATAAAACTTTATTTCTTCTATTTATTCTAGGAATTTTATCTTTTTTTTTTTTTTTACCATGATTCATTCTTTCTTCCTTTTTTTCTTTCTTTCTTTTGTTCTTTCTTTCTTTCTTTTTTTGACACAGGATCTCATGATGCAGTTTAGGCTGGCCTTGAACTCACTATGTAGTCCAAGCTGGGGCCTTGAACTTGTGGAGAGGCTTCAGTCTCCCAAATGCAGGGATTACAGGCATGTGCCACCAGGCCTGACCTTTCATTATTAGTTTAAATGACATCTTCTTCATCCCATTATCTGTATAAATAAAAACTATTGATTTTAGTTTTTAATTGTGTTCCTAGTAATGTTATGGAATTTTTCTTATCCTTATACAGTTTTTCAGCTGATTCTCCTGATGTAATCATAGCATTTAAAAATAAAATATGTCTAAGGACTTAATGCCTTATTTCTAGCTCTCTCCTTATCTTGTGAGTCACTGGGGCCTCCCAAACACGCCTTAGGGTGCTAGATAGTGTTGGTGGTGCTGGAGATGTCCTTGCCTGCTCCTTCCATCTTCTCCATGAAGCTTGATGCTGGCTTTTGAGTTGAAATACTTATCTTTTATAGGTTCAGAAAGCATTTATGTCCTTTTCTTTTCTTTTTTTTGGGGGGGGCACCAGGGATCGAACTGATGACTGCACGCTTGCCAGACAGGCACTTGTGCCACTGAGCTAAATCCCACAGACCTATGTCTTTTTCTTATATCAGGTTTTTAAAAATCCTGAACAGATGTTAGATTTTATCAAATACTCTTTGGTATCTTTGGGGACCCAGTCAACACTGGGCAGTACAAGGTGAGCATGGCACTTGGCCCTCAGCATGCTGGCATCTGTGAGGGAATGTGGTGAGGTTGATGTTACGATGAGATGGGAAGGTGATGGCTTGAGCTGCCCCTGCTGCCACTGAGGTAGAAAGATGGGAAGGAAACCCTTTCCTCTTGGGTTTAGACCTTCCCTTGGCAGAAGTGGACATGAGCTTATAATCCCGGCACTTTGGAGGTGGAGGCTCAGGCAGGAGCATCAGAAGTGCAAGCCCAGATTAAGTAGCTTAGTGAGAGTCTGTGTCAGAATAACAAATAAAAGAAGGGCTGGGGATATAGCTCAATATGAAGGTCTTGGCTGGATTCAGTCCCCAGTATCAGCAGAAAAAAGCAGGCACAGGCAGCTCTGCAGTTTGTAGAGCTCTGGCCCCAGCACCACAAAGTACAGCAAAGTGGATTTAGAGAAGGGAGGACGCTGTCAGAGAGCTATGTGTGAGGAGTCCTGCTGTTCCTCACATGTTGTTTCCATATGTACAGGATGTTTTTCAACATGGTATTTTAGCTGCTTAGGGTCACACTTGAGAAGTCTGACTCTACTCAAGTACAGCTCACATCCAGTTCATTAACCTCCTAGTATTGAACCTCATCCATAGCTCTTATGAACCAGCCCTCTGAACCAAGGCTGGCAGCTGTGTCTCTAATGACTACTGAAAAATAAGTTGCACCCCTACTGTGACTCCTGTACATTTGGAAGAGCAAGAATGCTGTCAACTCCTGCCTTGGTTTACTGGAGAAATGACATATTTCAGGCTTGTGCCATACATCCCCTTCCTTTGCCCAGCAAACAGTGTGCCTGATAGGAGGTGAAATGGGACATATTTTGGCATTTATGGGACTGGAGAAATCGTTCTTGGAACTGGAAAAAATTTTTATCTGTTGGGTATATTCTAAAGTGATCATATGTTCTGCTTCTACCTGAACAATTCTGTTTTAAACCTGTTGTCCTAATGAAAATGCCTTAGTTTGGTTGATATGGTTACTTTGTATGAAATCTGTCTGATGTTCAAGCCATCCTCTCTTGTATAGTTCTAGTCTTACAAATCCTACAGATCTTGGATGTTTGACTGTCTCTCACTAGGACCCTTCTGAGGAGGATACTGGAAAGAGGCTAAATCTGGCTGGGTAACATAAGGCCAGCTGTATCAGGTCACATGTAGGTCACTTGTAGGATCTTTAACACGTGTTTCATGGATGTGCACTAAAACATCTAAGCATGTTCATATCTTGAGTTTTTTCCCCCTATCTTAAGTGTTGTTATTATTTAATAAAGGGATGATTCTTTTCAAGATGAAAGATCCTATTAATCTTTTAAACTTACAAGTCTTGAGTGCAAGGGCGTATCAAGGAATGCCTGGTATGGGCCAGTTGTTAAGGCTCTGCACTGCAACAATGGCCAAGTGTTCTTTAGGTTGCAAGTGAGTCCCATTAGGTTTGCTTTGCCTGTGGTTTTTACCAAGGGTTCTTAAAAATTGGAGTTTGGAGATGTCCATCATAAAGAATTTTTAAGAAGAAAGATGTTTGACAATGTTTTTATAGAGGCAGATTAGGTTAACAACCTCATTTTTCATCCTCCTCACACTTTTGGGATACTTGTCCCATTTTCTGGGACAAGTTTGTGTACATGCAGAAAGGCTTGCTGTTGAGGTGGACAAAAAGTCTTAGTACTCCAGCGCTGTTACTAATACTCAAGAGAACAATGAGATTCATCAAGGACAAACTATGCTCCAGGAATGCTACGGAGTACTACTTTGAAACTGGCTTTAGAAAGCATGGACATGCTTAATTTTTCTTGCTTCCTGTAGCTACTGTTTGGACAGACAGATCCTTTCCTTTGAGAACTACTGAAGGGTGATGCCTCACTTTCTCTGTCTAAGAATAACAGCCCAGTTGTTAGTTGCTTTGGGCCAGAGGTTTCTAGGAAGGCCCTCCTGTGTCTAAATCACAGGCAATCAGCAAAGCTCTCAAAAATGTCTGCAAATCCCTCTTCTACTTTTTTACAAAATTTTAGTTTATATAAAATGGTATATCCTTGAGGTGTTGCCCACCGTGAGGTTTCTCACGGTGGCAGGGATTACATGTAGGGCAGTCATTGCTGCTCCTTCCATAGACAGGCAGCAGACTTCTTCTGTGGTGGTCTGGTGATGTGGGCAGTGAGTTGTCTCGAGTCTTTTTTGTTCTGGTGACTCAGAAATGTATCTTTACTAAACACTTATCACAAAATTGAATATGTTACTTCTAAGTTAATAATTAGAACTACACTTGAATTTCTTCCTGCCATCATCTGATATTTACTCTAGAAAACATGCAGGGAACATTTTGTCTTCTCTGTGGTAGCACTGGGAATAGATGCAATAATAAACAGCTCAAGAAGCAGAGAGCGTCTTAGCTTTGATTAACCCATAACTCACTTGAGAGAACTCATTGGTGGGGTAGGAGGTTGCAAAGGCTGCCACCTGTCTAGTTATCTTGCAGCACTTACCCTAGTGCTTGCTATGGTGGCAACCAGAGTCAAAGCCCCTTTCCCTGTGGTTTATGTGATCTTGTGTTCACAGTATTTGCCAAATACTTCAAATAGTTTTCAAAAAAATGTCCTCTTTCATTTTGCAGTGCACATATTTACACTATAAAAGAACTTATGAAGTTAAAGGTTAAAATTTCACAAATCATAGTATATCTTAGTGATAAGATTTTTAGATTTAGATTTATAGAGGCTTATCATAGTTTAATGATAAGCCTCCAAATGTTTGATATATTTTCCATTTTGCCTTCTTGGGATTGTGGGTTAGAAAAGTTTCAACACTTCAGTTTCATTAAGCAGTGATTAATTAAACAACTACTTCTTGCAATTACCCTTTTCTACACAGTAGAGCACACCAAGTAAAAGAAGATAATTTATCAGACATAAGTGCTATTTTCTAGAATTGTACATTGGGAGGGAAGGATTGGGGAGGAAGAAGTGCACTATATATTCTTCTGAAGGCAGTCAAATCCACAAGAATATAGGGTAGTGAAGTGGCATGTTCATTCCAGTTGAAGGGGGTTAACAAAGGCTTGCGGAGGGTGTGGTATTTGAACTTGGCCTTGCATGATTGGTTGGCAATAGGCAGATGGGTGATGGATTTAGAGGGCATTTTAGATATTGAAAATAGCTTCTAGGAAAGGCCTAGAGGTAGAAAATACTTGGCCGTTGTGATATTATTCTTTAGGCTGGAATCGTATTCCAAGTGGGAGATGCTATAGTCGAAGATGTAGTGGTGGGGTGTATATGTGAGTCCAGCTGTGGTAAATATCCTCTTGTCATTTAGGCACCATCTGTGACAAAATGAAAGTTTAATATATGAGTAGAACCCAAAAATTTGTTGTGATAAGTAAAAGTCAAGAAACAGTATATATAGTGGTTAAGAGCACAGATTTTGAAGATGGCATGCTTGAGTTCACATCATTAGTAATAGGAATTGGGCATGGTGGCAAATACCTGTAGTCTCAGCACCCAGGAAACTGAGATAGGAAGATCATCATGAATTCAAGGCCAGCCTGAACTATGTAGCAAGACCTTATCTTCTAACAAAACAAAACAACCCCAGAACAACAGCAAAAAAACCAAATCCTTAGGAGTGTTTGAGAAGGTTACTCAATCTCTGATGCTTTAATTTCCTCTTCTGTAACAGAGGGATAATAATACCGATTACAGGTTAATATAAAAATTAGATGCTATTTAATATGAAAAGTGTTTGTAACAATGCCTGGTGTATGTGCATTAGTCTACTAGTGTTAGCAGTTAGTAGTAGTTTTAATATTTGGGTATAAAATGCAATTTGATTATTTAGCTGTGAGAAAAACTAGTCCTTCTGTAGTTTATACAGTCTGTATAATTTTGCATAAGTGAGGCTTGTCAGTGTACAAAGCCTCACAGCAGAATTCTCACTGGGATGAAAAGGTCTTTCTTTCTGAGACCTTAGTCCTCAGCATTGCAGCTGTCTAATTTCACTGGCACCTTCCAGAGCCATGGCAGATTGTGAAGCTTGGATGATTGTGTAGCTTATCATTTATGTATGTGGGTGTGTTAATTACAGGTTTTTAATGAGTCAATTTTGGAATTAATGGGACATTATGGAAGAGAACAATATCTTATCTATCAGTTGGATGCTTTGATTATAAGCCACAAAAACCTGGCAAATGAAAGCATAAGACAATTTATTGGAAGGCTTTTGGTATCTCCTAGATGGCTAGCAGGCTGGACATGAAACTGAAGAATGGGCAAGAACCAAGGAACCTTGAGTGGCTGGGCGTACATCTGGGCTGTAGGTACATAACCTGTTCTGTGTATGGTCCTTGCTGCTGTCCTTGCCACTGTAATGTAGTAGTTTATTTTGTTTCATGATACAGGGGAGCATACCGAGGGCCTGATGCATGATAGTCAAGTACTCTACCACAAAGCTGCACTGCCCATCCCTGTTACTGCAATTTATTTGTTTATTTGGTACTGGGAATCGCTTAGGACCTTGTGCTTGCCAGGCAGGCACTTGTGCCGCTGAGCTATATCCCCAGTTGTTACTGCAATTTAGATACTTCCAAGCCATTCCTCTTTTCCTCATGAGGCTACCCCATTTGTAAAAGCAAAGACTTTGAGAGCAGTTTAAATAAATAACAATGCAGATCTGCGTGCATGATGGAGCAGCCATATGATGGAATACAGTGTAGCCCATATAGATTTTATATAAAAATAGGGCTGGGGATTTAGCTCAGCAGCATAAGCACCTGCCTTGCAAGCAGGCGGTCGTGAGTTCGATCCCCAATACCAGTAAAAAGAAAAAAAAGTGTAATAGATTTTATATAAAAATAATGACATAGAAACTGGAATTAACAATCTGTTAAGTGCAAATGTCAGGGAAAAAAAGTTACGATACAGAAATAATCAAAAATTCCATGAAGCAGAAACTATTACTTATGGTAGAGCTAAGGATAACTATTTTGATTAAGATCAAATGACCAGGAAGTAGAGGAGGACGATTTGAACTAGGGCATTCAGTTCCAGAAGTGGATAGTTGGTCACTTGTCTCACTCTAAAAAAGAAAAACTCTGTATGAAAATGTACCTGTAGCTAGGAAATAAGATTTATGTGTACTATTATTATTATTTATTGTATTCTAAAGTATGTGATAAGCTTATGTTACCTCTATTGTGACCAAAGTGATTCTTAAGATGTTATAAAAACTATAAAGTTTAGAATAATTTTTTTGTACTTAGATGGCTATTTGTTCAGAGATATCCATTGGCAATTTCTTTTTATATATAATATATATAATAAATATCATCATCTCTGTTGATTCAGGAATCTCCTCTTTAAACCTGTGTGTCACACATTGTGTGTTTCACATTGACAGAATGAGAAGTTACCATCCTCAAAATAGAAAAAATGTCATTGGAATTTTAAACTCATCATTGCTGCACCTTCAGGATTACATAAAAGCATTGACAAAACAGTCTGTGCTTTATATGGGAAATTTAAATCTGGGAAGCTTTTAAAATTTTGTATGTGTCACGTCTTGGCATGAGTTTCTTATTTGTAAAGTCTAGTTATGAAAAGGTTCTGGTTTCCATATGTATGTTTAAAATAATCTGAGTCATGGATTCAAATTAGTAATTGACATATTATCTGTATCAGATTCCTCTAAAGGCAGTGCATTTATTTTAGTTATTCATAACAAACACATTTAATTGGTAAAATAGAATTCATTTAAAATACTTCTTCCCAGTATTTTTTAAAGTAACTTTACAGAAATTACTTTGTTGGCGTGAAAATTTGGGTTTAATTTTACAGGAATCTTAGGAAAATGGCTCACTGGCATATTATGTACATGGTGCTATGGGTGTGGATATATTGATGTTTGGGAATTAAAAGTTCTGCACCTCCATTTCTTCACTCTTTTTGCTAAGTCTCAACTTAGTTCTAAAACCACGTTGATCATAGTGGTACATAGAATAATATGTACCACTAAAAGAAAAAGATGCCACAGATTATTAAATGATGCTGATAAGACTTATTATTTGTCTCTCATTTTTACTTATACTATTGAAAGAACTTGTTTGCTTTGCTTTGCTTTCATACTGGAAATGGAACTCATTGCCTCATGCTTGCCAGGCAGGTGCTGTGCTGCTGAGCTATACCCCTGGCTCAGCCAGATTTAGATTTCCCTCATTTCTTACTCTTATGCATACATAAATGAAAACTATATAAAATAGATTATAGAATTCCTAAAATACCTGTCTACTCAGTATATATCCTCTTTTAAGTCAACTGGTGGAATCCATGTTTATATTTTCCTATAACATACCATCAAGTGTTGGCAATGCAACTTTTCAAGAGCACTCTGTAACTTTTTTTTAAAAGCAGCTTTATGCAGATATAATTCACATACCCCTGCAATTCACCCATTTAAAGTGTAAAAGGCAGTTTTGGTGAATTCACAATATTCATTATAAAAATTGTGTAAATTATATAGCAGAGTTTGCCCTTTTTTTTAAAACCATTTTTAAGTTTATACTTTAGTGGTATTGATGACTTTTAGAATGTCAAACTTTATTGATGCTGCAGCATGTATTAACGTGCCATTCTTTGTTAAATAATAGAATATTACATTATATGTATGTGCTATAACTTATTTAGTCATCAGTTGACTTTTGTTACTTCTTTGGGCTACTAAAAATAATGCTGCTAATGAGCATTCATGTGTAAGTCTTTATGTAGACATGTTTTTAGTTCTCTTGGATATGTTCCTAGGAATAGAATTATTAGGTCTTATGGCAATTTTGTGCTCAACATTTTGAACTGTATTCAGAGTTCTCAGTCTATTTTCCAAAATGACTGGATTGTTTATAAACTCATGAGCACTGTATAAGTCTTCCTTTTTCTCTACATTCTCACCAATACTTGTTACTGTAGTTTTAATTTTAGCCATCCTACCTGTTACAAAGTAGTTTCTCATTGTGGTTCTGATTTACATTCTCTGATGACTGATGATGTTGAATGTCTTTTCATGTGTTTGTTACGTTTGTGTTTATTCTTTTGAGACATGCTCTTCAGATCCTTTGTCCATTTTTAAATTGGGTAGCATTTTATTGTTGATTTCTAAGTGATCTTTATATATTTTCTATATAAGTCTCTTATGCAGACATGATTTGCAAATATTTCCTCCAATTTTATGGGGATATCTTTTAATAATACTCTTAAGAAAGTTCCATTTTCTCTACATTCATTTCTCTACATTCTCAACTTATGAAAGTTGATCATAGGTGGAGCTTTTTCAGAAGCACTGCGTCTAGAGTGTGTGATGTTGGAATTGATTCTTGGTGCAATGCTAGGATCAAGGGCACTAGGTTTAAGGGTATGAGTGCTACTTGACCTAAGTATCCTGGAAAAGATGTAGGTATAGGGGCTGGGGATTTAGATCAGTGGCTTAAGCGCCTGCCTAGCAAGCGTAAGGTCATGAGTTCAATTCCCGGTACCAGAAAAAAAAAAGATGTAAGGCATAGAAAAAACTGTGGTCGTCCCTTGTTGCTTCTCTGCCCACCGTGAACTGTTTCTTCACTGCAGTGCCACCCTCCTGGAGTCAGCTGATTATGGACTGAAACTGCTGCGAACTGTGGACTAAATAAAGCTTTCTTCCCTCGACTTTGGGCATTAGGTATTTTGTCTCAGTCACAAGAAAAGTATTTAAGACATAATTTTTTTTTATATTTTCATACTTTGGGTATCATTTGTAAGTAAACATTGCCTGTCCAAATGTCATGAAGACTCTTATATTTTCTTCTAAGAGTTTTATAGTTTTGAGACTGAGACAGGATTTTCCCAGTTTAAGCCCAGCCCGAATAACTTTAGAAATCCTATCTCAACCTAGACTGTGAATGTAGCTCAGTGCAGAGGCCTTTGATTCAATCTTTAGTCCACTTGAGAGGTTTATAGTTCAGCTATTACATTTAGGTTATGTGATCCATTGCAAGTTAATTTTTATGAATGGTGTGAGTTATGGCTTCAACTTCATACTTTTGCATGTGAATACTTTCCATTGAGTTGCCTTGGCAATCTTGTAAAAAATGAATTGACCATAAATTGAGGGGTTCTTTGTAAATTGTCAATCTGTTCCATTGATCTATAGGTCTATCCTCACAACAGCACTGCCTTATCCTTACTATAGTTGCTATTAAGTTTTGAATTTTCTAGGTATGAGCCTCCAGCTTTGTTCTGTTTTTCAAGATAGTAACTTCTGGGTCCATATTGTGAATTTCTGCAAGGAAAGAAGGTAAATTTTGATAGTGATTGCATTGGGTGTGTACCATTTTAAGTAGTTTATAAAGAATACACACACAGGGGGCTGGAGATTTAGCTCAGCAGCATAAGCACCTGCCTGGAAAGCAGGTGGTCATGAGTTCGATCCCTGGTACTGATTAAAAAAAAAAAAAAAAGAATACACACACACATATACATACATTTGTCTTTTCGAGGCAGTGTTTAACTATGCAGTTCAGGCTGGCCTTGAACTAACTTTGTATCCCAGGCTGACCTCGAACCCACAGCAGTCCTCCTGCCTCAGCCTCCCAAATGCTGGAATTACAGGTGTGCATCATTATGCCCAGCCTGATTTATTTATTGATTCAACTTCCAGACAGATATTTATTATAGGGTAGGTGATGGGCATATGCATAGATGCCCTACATCTCTACATAAGTCAGTCAGTACAACTCCAAAACTGGATTGCTTGAATAAACACTGGACTGCCATTATATATGTAGAACCCATAGCTTAGTCAACATTATTAAAAATAATGTATGCTCTCCCCCTCAGACAAGGGACTTTTGTCTAAAACATATAAAGAATTTAAAAAAACTCAGACCCCCAAAATTCAAAGACCCAATCCAAAAATGGGCATCTGAGATGAATACACACTTCTCAGAGGAAGAAATACAAATGACAAATAAATACATGAAAAAGTGTTCATCATCATTGGTCATTAGGGAAATGCAAATTAAAACCACACTGAGATTCCATCTCATTCCTGAAAGAATGGCCAGGATCAAGAAAACCAACAACAACAAGTGCTGGAGAGGCTGTGGGGAAAATGGAACTCTCCTGCAGTGTTGGTGGGAGTGTAGACTGGTGCAACCATTGTGGAGGTCAGTCTGGAGATTTCTCAAAAAGCTGGAATTGGAAGTCCCATTTGTTCCAGCTATTCTACTTCTAGGCATATTTCCAGAAGAACTGAAAGCATCATACCACAGTGATATATGTGCACCCATGTTTATAGCATCACAATTTGTAACAGCCAGATCTTGGAAACAACCCAAGTGTCCATCAACTGAGGAATGGATAAAAAAGTTGTGGTATTTCTATACAGTGGAGTACTACTCAGCTATAAAGAAGGATCACATTGAGGTATTTATCAATAAATGCGCACAGCTTGAAACCGTACTCATAAGTGAAATAAATCAAACTTGCATCTGTGAACACCGAATAGTTTCCCTAGTGTAAGAAATGATTCAAATATATAAAAGTATGTGGTAACCATGATTCCCCATTATGTGGCCTTGAAGCCTTATAAAGTTTTCACTCATTAATTGGAATGACTTTATTTTGGGCTATTTGATATTATGGCCTGTGATGCAATGAACAGCTATTTTGAAGAAAACAAGACATCATAATAGCTAGTGCTGATTTAATACCATCTTGTTTTGAAGCCGCACCAAACTATGGCTCTTCTGTCTCCATTGATTTTATCATGTTGTATCTTGCTGGATTTTATCGTATGTGGTAGTATAAACAAAAATTGTTATAGGCAAAGAGACAATATAGAAACCGTTGTTCATTTTTCTGTTAGCTGGTTCTAAATACTTTACAATGCTTTCATCCACTTGAATGGTGTTACACTGTCTTGATATGTTTGATACTATAGCATATGAAGTTTTATTCAAATATTTCAAGGAAAAAGACACTATGGTAACTACTATTAAGTCGGGTTATTTGCTGGTGAAGCACTAGGTTGCTGAAAGTGTCATGCTTTAACCTGTATTGTTATGTTGTTATGCTCTCTTTTATCTCAACCTCTCCCTTATTCATTAAAAAATTATTTAATTTTTTAAATTTCTTTTTTAAACTAAGGGGAAAAATAAAAAAAAAAACTAGCAGCATATACTGTAGTAACTTTTTTGATTTCCTATTAACTTGAAGTCCTGTAATACCCCCGTTATCTTTTGACTGATTAGACTCTATTCTGCTCGGTATGAAAGTATCAAGTATCAGAGTATAGGCAACTACTTTGAAGGCAATAAGATTCACTATGATGCCCATTCTGGTTTGACTATTATCCTCTTTTGAGGTTCTGTAAGATTTACAGTGTTTAGGTTTTATTGGTCTTGTTCTCTACTGTTTTGTTCAGCTTTATAATACCTAATGAGATAGACAATTCTTCTTAAGGAAGCAAGAGGCATTATGGTAACCATTGTTGATAACCTTGTACTCTGTTTTTACATCATGTGCTATGTCTATCCTTGGTTTTGACTGACAGCTTTGTTTTATCGTGCTTGATTTTATTCTCTTACCAAAAAAAAGTAATAAGATCTAAGGGAGCAATAAAGCCCAAAATGTGTAAATTTTGTTGTAATAAAGAGAAGGAAAGAAAAGTGCCCTAAAGGATACAACAGCAAGTGTGTTTAGGGGTGTTAAATAGATGACCATATTAATATTTTTGATTGGATTACTGAACACATCTATTTGCAGTCTCACTATTTGAATGTTCACTTTGTATGCTTTGATCCTGTGACCTGAAACACCGTTTCTAAGATGATAGCGTGTAATCTATTAACTGGTGATAGCTTACTGTTTTATTATTTGTACCCTTACACTGTTTTGTTTTGTTCTGCTTTTTTGCTCTTTTTCCTTTTAAATTAAAAAAAAATAAGGTATGCTGTCTTGTGCTCATTTACTTTGTAGTTTGTTTGCTTTCTTCTTCCCTCACTAAGGTTCTAATCTATTAGGGTATTATTAGGATGATAAGAAAGGATTTGGTCCTACGTAGCATACGTCCTTTTTTTTTTTCTTTACTCCAGTAAGGAATTACTGCTCACACTTTAAAGAGCAGTAAACCATTCCATAAGAAATTTCCTCTTAATATCAATTCAGTCCAATATTATTGTTCTCTTCTATATGTAAAGTCCTTTGTGCAGGTGCTGCAAGGTAAGAGCAAAACCTGGTAGGAACTTTACTCCTGACACAGCCTCTGAAGAAGTCCGCCTTCCTATCCTCTGTGTCTCCGCCTTCTCTTCTATTTTCTACTCCAGTGCCAGAGTTTATAGCTTTCTAGAAGCATGGACCTAATCGTGTTTGGCTCTTCATGGTCTATGGTTCAGAATCCAAATTTATTAGCATTGCATATAAGAGCTGCTCAAATCTGGCACTAGCCTTTTTTTTAAAAAAAAAGAATATGTGTTATGCAAAACCACAATGTTTTTCTAGTTATTTCAGTGTGTGGCAGTAGTTTTTATCTGGCTCCTGAACAAAACAGTCCAGGGCAATACACACATCCCTGAATGCACTGTGCCTCTCATGTCTTTACACATGTTCTTTATATAGAGTGATCTCCCCTGTCACTCTGTGTTTCCCCATGACAGTGTCACAACTATATTCCTAGTAGCAGGATGTCAGTCATTTCTGTTTCCCTAGAAGCCCAGGGCCTACCCTACAGCATTTATTAAATGTTATTTTATTTTGGTGCTCGGGATTGAATCCAGGACTTTGTGTATACTAAGCATACATTCGGCCCGAGTTCCACTCCAGCCCTGTCATACTGTTTTAAATGAGTGAGACTGAGTGCCTCCTTAAAGGATTTTGGATCTAATGAGTAGGGAAGATAGACAAGAATGGAAAACAGCATATCTTATAATGCTACACTCTGCAGTTTCTCTTGAGCAGATACTGTGAGGAAATAAATCTGTCCAGTGCTGATCACCTTCCTAGCTCAGTGTTGTTCTCAGTGCACTGTGTACTGATTTCGAAATTGCTGTTCTCTCCCAGTGAAGCTCCAGACATGGGGCTGATGTCAGGGGCACAAAGTGGGAGTAGGAGGCAGAGCATAATAAACAAGAGGAAGTGTATTGTTCTTATTACAGACACAATTTCATCAGATTAAAAAAATTTTTTTTCGGGCTGGGGATTTAGCTCAGTGGCATAAGCGCCTGCCTTGCAAGCAGGCAGTCGTGAGTTTGATCCCTGGTACTGATAAAAAGGAAAAAGACAAAAAAAAAAATTCTTTTTCCCCCCTCCTAATCACTCAGCTTGTTCATGGATAGGGCAGACTCACTGCCTTGGATAATATCCATGACAAGATGTTTGTTGTGGGGTTAAAATATTACAGTCTCCCCTTTCTCTACCCCAGTTTATCTTACCAGACAAGTAGATTAACATTTAAAATTTGAGAATCAGGTGTAACTCCTGAATATAAGGAGAAGAATGGAGATTATTTTGTTTATCCTTCTACTAAATTTAGCTTTGTTGTATAATTACTTTAGAAATTTTACTTTACTTTAAAAATTTTTGGATTTTTTCTTTTGTTCTTTGTGTGTGTTTTAAATAAAAGGAATTCCTGATCGTAACAGTGAAAACTTTGCTGGTGTCTAATTTAGGTTTATTTTATTCTGAAAAAAAAAACTTTATTTCATCTTGACTCCCTTAAAAGCTATTTTTGCTGAGTAGAGAATTTGAGGGAGACAGTTATTTTCTTGAAGATACTCCTTCTCAATTGGATTATTGCTTAAGAAGTTGGCCAGTGTACTTGGAAGTAATAGCCCTTTTTTTCGTGACTGCTTTCAGATTTTTTTGTTTTCCATTTTCTGCAGTTTCACTGTGATGTAGCCAAGAGTGTATTTGTTTTTGTCTCTTCTGCTTGGGCCTTTGAATTTATGATTGATATTTTTCATCTCTTCTTAAAAATTTCCAGACATGAGTTCTTTTGTTCTTGTTTTCCCCTCTCTTCTTCAAATTTGTTTCTCTTTAGTTTTCTTTCCCTTTTTTTTTTTGGTACTGGGAATTGAACTCAGAACCTTTGCTTGTCAGGCAGGCACTGTGCTGCTGAGCTACATCCGCATCCCTGCTTTCCTTTTTTAATTTATAAAAGTATAATCTTAGACTTGATTAGTGACTTTTTTCTCTAATAAAAACATCTGAACACTTCCAAGGAAATTTGCATAAAGACTGCTTTAGCGAGTTTTCTTGATTTTTAAAAAATTTTCTCAGTTCAGAATGTTCTCTAATTTCCTTTGAGATCTTACCCTTCACCCATAGATTTAGAAGTGTGATGTCTAATACCTAAGCATTTAAAGACTTTTCTAACTTTTGTATTGCTTTATACAAAACTAGTTTTCTGGCAAAACATAGTTTTGTTCTGTCGTGGTCAGAAACTGAACTAGTTTAGTTATGTTGTGGTCAGAAAACATACATTGTATGGTTTCAGATCTTTGTTTTATGAGTGTTTCATGTAAGAAAAATACGCATCTTGCTGTGGTTGAGTGGAGTGCTCTATCAGTGTGATACTGATCCAATTGTTGGTGGCATTCAGTTCTTTTATGTCCTTAATGACTCTGTCTGCTGGTGTGTGATTACTGTTTAAATGTTGAAGCCACCAGGTATAAGTTTGAATTTGTCTGTTGCTTTTTAAATTTATATATATGAGTTGACCCTTTTATCATTATGGTTTTTATCTTTATTCCTCATGATTTTCTTTGCTTTGAAGTCTACTTCGCCATATTCACATAATCATTCCAGGCTTTTGATAATTGGCATTTCCATCTTTTTCTTCCCACATGAGTTATAATTGCCTGGTTCTTTGTATGCTCAACTGTTTTGGACTATATCGTGGACATTTGCAATATTATATTACAAGACTATGTCTTGTGTAAGTGTTGTGGAAGAATGTTTTTTAATAGGCATTGACCCAGTTGAATTCAGGACTGTTCTAATCAGCATTCAGTGGGTTGTTGCTTCAGTCTCAATTCCATTTTAAAGCTTTTGCAGTGGTTATTTTGTACCTCGTCAATGCTGTCAAGAGGTTGAGGTGCTGGTCATTTATATTTGAAAGTTACTCGTGGTAGTGTAGAGACTCTGTACAAAGCTGGACTGCTTTCTGAGTCCATGTCCCCAAGGGCTGCCCTTTTGAGGGCTTGCCCAGGCTCAGAGGGAATTCACCAGGGTCCTTGCTTCTGGGAGAGGTCTCTAGCTCTCATTCTGCAAATCCTAAAAGGACACCTTGCACTAGGTGGCCAAAGGGCAAAGGCCACTGAACCCTTTGGCTCTCTCTTTGCTCAATATATCCTCACTGCTACCTTGTTGCTCTAGGGTTTTTTAGGTTGATTTTGTTTAAAATTTCTTTCAGTTTTAATTGTCTACCTGACTTGTCTCACCTGCTATTACTGGAATCAGGAATAATGATTTTAAAATATTTTGCAGTTTTTGAGTTAGAGGTTGTTAAGGGTAGACTTGTATTCCATCAAAATTAGTATGTTGAAATTCCAAGTAACCCACAACATTTTAAGAGTGGGAGCTCATTTGGCAACAAGGTCACTATAGATGTAATTACTTCAGAGGAGCTCATACAGGAATGGGGTGGGCCTCTAATCTGATAAGACTGGTATCCTTATCAAGGGCAAAATTGGGAAATGGATAGGCACACAGGGGAACACATGTGGACCTGAAGGTACAGATCATGGAGACACTTCTTAGTTGAGGAACACCAAAACTAGCCAGCAGTCCTCCAGATGCTGGGAAGGCTTGGAGCAGATTGGCCTTCAGCCCTCAGCCCTCAACCCTCAGCCGTCAGAAGGAGCTAATGCTGCTAGCACCTTTATCTTATACTTCGAGCCTCCAGAACCATGAGACTATAGAGTTCCATGTTGAAACTACTCAGCAGTTGGGTACTAGAAAAGGAGTACAGAGTGCTCATGTCTCTATTCATTTCCTCCATGGCTATGTTAAGATCGTTAAGAAAACATATTCTTTTGGGTCCTTACTTTAATTTTAAACACCTAGCCTACTGTTGGTACTCGGTAGTTAGGGACTTGATTAATATTTATAGTTGTTGTTACTATAACGAAATAATTTGTGTTCCTGAAAAATCTTGTGTTGTGTATAATCATGCACTACAAATAATATCTTATGAAAAATGCAAAATTGTGAAAGATGCCTCAAAAATGCAACCTGGTAACTCCTAGGAGTTACCAATCAAAGGAGATTTCCTGGACCACCAGGCAGACATCTTGGTATGGCTGGATATCCCAAAATGTGTATTAAAAATATATTAAATCAATAAAGTGAACTCACAGTAGTGCTCAAGTTATTATATGGCTGTTGGGGACTGGGATAATGTGAATAGAGGTGACACTCGGAGCCTGTGGGACTGCTGTCATAGTGGCCATCAGCAGAAGCCAGTTGCAGCCACTGAAGCAAAGTGAGTGACCCTCTGCCTGCCAGCAGGTCCCTATCTGGAAACAGCTTCCTTGCTGTGACCAAAGTTTGTTTGTTTTTTTTTCTGGCTAAAGTTTGCACCTCACTCCCTCTACTACTCTGTGTAGAAAACTCATGAAGGAGTCAGCGTGACTTCCATGCTGTGGTGATATCATTACTGTTTACCAGTCAAACCTGAGACTGGCTCAGATTCACCAGTTTGTCTTCTGTGCCAGTATTTGTGTTAAATTTGCAAGTCTTAACATTCATCCTTATCCATTTTGTCTGTCTTTCTCCTCCCCGTCCCACCTCTATCCTTTACCCCTTCTTCCCACTTCTTCTCTCCCTATTCCCCATCCCCTCTCCCCCTTTCTTTCCTCCCATGTCTCCCTCTTCTCCTCTGTCCCTTCTCCCTTATCTCCTTAAGTTGCTCAGGTTGGGCTTGAACTTGTGATCCTCTTGCATCACTCTCCCAGAGTACTAGGATTACAGGTGTGTGCTATCATGCCTGACTAGCCAAAGTCATATTCTTTTTATTCCTTCCCTTTAAAAAATATTACATTAGTCCATGTTTGCCATGTATAATGTTTATATTCCTTGTGTGAAGTTGATACTTGTACATAATACATCTTAATTCCTTTTGTCATCCCATATGCCTCCTCCTCTCCACTTCCTGATCCCCTTCCCATTTGAGAAAGATCTCACTCCTTACTCCCTATTATATATTTTTTATTTTGTTCTTTGTTTGTAATATGGGTTTCTCATATAAGAGAAGTTGTACAATATTTAAGCTTGTGTGTTTGATTTATTTCACTTAACATTATAGTCTCATGGTGCATTCATTTTCCTGCAAATGACTCAAGTTTATCTTTCTTGGTAGTAGAATAGTATTCCATTGTATGTAAATATTACATTTTCTATATCTGTTCATCTGTTGAAGGACATATAGGCCACTTTCAATATGTAGCTATTACAAATTGTACTACTATAAGCATGGGTATCCACTTGTTACTGTGATACGATATCTTTAACTAGAACCAGATTCTTAAATTACCTTAAAGTTATTTAAAAGTTAAATTGATATATGTCACCCTAAGTGTGTTCAGTTTTAGTACTGTTTCAGTTAATAGGCCTTTTCTTTAGGATAGAGAAAAGTATTCATTATTTGTATTGATTTTTTTTTCTTACAGAAGGGTTTGTTTATGAATTTTCAGTTTGATCTTAATTGTATTTCTAATATGTTAGTAACTCTGCTTTGCTGAAATATTTAAGGCTACTTTCAGGCCACAGTTATTGAATTTTAATATTGTGATCAATTCACATAGGTTCTATCTTTTAACTGTTTTTAGTTTTGTTAGTATTGTATATAAATTTCAACTGAGCTATTCATGAAATCTACAATTTAACTTTTACAACTTAGTTTTCATTTCCAGGTATTTTTGAAAATTCAAGTAACTTATTATGACAGAACGTCTATCAAACTTTTAATATTTAGACTGTAAACCTTTTTATTATTGGCAAATGTATAATCAGTTCATAATTGAATAATTGTCTTCTTATCTCAGTTCAACTTGAAGTATAGTTTTTTCCCCTCCATTGGACTATATTTACAGAGAAGTACATAAATAGTGATATGTTTTTGTAGCACACTTTTCTAAATAAAGAATATCTTTTAAGAGAACTCTATGTGAGAATAGAAGTAATAAACTATGTCTTGATACAAAATAACTTTCCTATGAAAATTTCAGGCATGAAATAGAAAAAAAAACCTCTTTAGGATTTGGATTTCATTTCTATTAGGGCTTTTGCAATTTGGTAGTAATTTAATGTCAATATAGTTGGTTGCTTTGTGGCATTTTATTGAATTTTTGACACGGTATTCCAGGATGATCTTTATTTTCCAAGACAGAACTCAGTATATTAATATGATGATAGCACTTGTATGTTCTCACCTAATGTCTGTAGCTGGACCTGAAAACAGTGGGAGAGCAGCTTTGCAGGGAGGGTAGGAAAAGCAGCACTACCAACAGTGCCAGGCTGAAGGCAGCTTTTAATTTGGTTAGTGTATAATTCACCAGGGCAAATATTCCTTAAGTACAATAATTTCCCTTTCCCTCCCTTTTTTCTTTCTTTTCTATTTTTGATTTTTTTGAGACAAGGTCTCGCCGTGTAGCTCAGGCTAACCTTGAACCTGTAGTGTCCCTCTTGCCTCAGCCTCCCAAGTGCTGGGATTATAAACATGTGCCACTATGCTTGTCTCCTTTATTTTCTCCTTCCTTCCCTCCCAGTCTCCCTTCCTCCCTTTCTTTCTGTCTCTGTCTCTGTCTGCCTCTCCTTCCTTCCTTTCTTCCTTCCTTCTTTCCAGCAGGGTCTCACCATGTAGCCCAGGCTGGCCTTGAACTCTTGTAGCCCAGTCAGGCTTATTCTTGCACCTTCCTGTGTCCACACTGCCCTCTCCATCAATATGTTTCATGGATGGTGTGCTAGAGGCCAAGGGAGAAAAAACTTCTGCTGTGAGTCTGTGTGTCATACCTGAGGTGGGATAAAACCAGCCCTGACATAGCCAGACACGGTGCCATGAGCCTATAATGAGCACTAGGGAGGCTGAAGCGAGAGTATCCATGAGAGGCCAGCCTGAACTACATAGTGAGACCCTATCTTCTCAAACAACAGTAGATCAGCCCCAACAGTCAATGGGCAGTTCCCACAGATAGTCTGCTATTTACAGCAGGTGTTTTATAAAATTACCCTGAATGCTGAATTAGTAAATACTGAATCATCTCCATACCCACTGGGGAAATACAGACAGGCTTTGCACAACATTGCCATCAACTGATGAGTATACAACCTGTGTTATGCATGTTTCTGTTTAAAGACACTTATTTCCTATATATTATTGTTTTATTAACATTGGACTCAAGGCCATCAGCACTGCAGCTCTTGCCTGAATAAAATTCACTTAATGGGTATTGTCTTTGTAAGGTGTGTCCAGCATTCTCATGCTTAGAAACACCAGACAGCACTTTAGCACTGTGCTTGGGGGTCATTTTCTGGAAGCAGAATCATGAAAAACACAATCATGTGCAAAGCATGACACTAAGTAGACCATAAAAAGGCTCCTTGTGTGCAGTACAAGAGCTGAAACAGGAAAGCAGAGTGTCACCTTGTGTGACCTCAGCTGGGAACATAGACTTGGGATGAGTTGACTGCATACACATGTATGCTTGTTGTGTGTCTGTGTCTGAAAATATCTGTGAATGCCTAGGGAAGTGCCACATTTTTTTCCCTGAGCACTTGGGATTGAGTCTAGCTCTTTGCTCTGAGCTCATCCTCAACCCTTTTCAGAAGATTAAATTTTGGGGAGAAAGAGAGGGACAGGGTCTTGCTGTTACCAGGTTTCCAGGATGGTCTTAAACTTTTGATCCTCCTGCCTTACCTTCCCAGAGTACTGGGATTATAGATAATGCCACCATACCCAGCCATGAGTATTGATTTTGGGGTTGCAAAATATGTTTTAGTATATGTGCTACTGAAGTGGGCATACAAATATGTTTTAATAAGTAAGTGGATTTTTAAGTGCAGAATCCATGAATAATGATGGTCAACTCTACTTGAATGCCTGAGATTAGAGTTCTGCTTCCATCACTTTTTAAAAAATTTTTTTCTGTCTTTTTCCTTTTTATCGGTACCAGGGATTGAACTCACGACTGCCTGCTTGCAAGGCAGGCACTTATGCTGCTGAACTAAATCCCCAGCCCCCATCACTTCTTAATCAAATGGCTTTACCCCCTCTGTCTCAGTTGCACATTTATAAAGTTGGGTTAAATATTGAGCACATCAGAAATCTATGAATATTAGTAAAAATTAAATGAATAAAGTCACAATCACTTTGTCTAAGTGAGAATGGTAGTAATAATAACTATTAAGATAAGTTACAAATAGAAATAGCAGCCACTTTTATTGAATAATTATTTGATGCTCACAATGACATCTGCATGTGGGAAATAATATCTGTGTGGCACAGATGAGAAAATGAAGGCTCAGAGAGGTTGAGTAATCTGACCCCATAGTAGAAGTGGAAATTTGAACCCAGGACTTAGTGATTTCAAAATATGTATCTTTGCTTTGGTGGAGTGAAGAAATGTATATGCCTGGGTCCCGGATCATCAAGTTAGGGCTCCATGTCCAGGTGAGTGTGGGAGTGGGTAGGAAGGAAGGATTGTGCTGTGGGAGAGGAAGCCCATGCTTGCCATGGGATAGGTATGGAACACAGAGGCATCCAAGTGACCAGTCTGGGAATACAGAGACAGGACAAGTCATAATTTAAGTGGGATAGAAGTCAGGGATCTGGAAAGAGAATTGGGGCTTTAGGGACCAGTTAGGAAGAGAACTGGTAGGGCATGTTTTACATGTATTTTGAGGGAGGTGAAGAATCTGAGATTCTTTGGTGTAGCTACCTATCAGTCATCCTTTTTGTTGTCCAGAACTATAATTGTAAAGAATAGTGCATATAACTGCTTTTTTCTTTTCTTTCTTTCTTTGTTTTTTTTTTTTTTTTTTTTTTTTGGTACTGGGGATTGAACTCCAGACAGATGCTTATGCCACTGAGCTAAATCTCTGGCATAACTGCTTTTTCTAATTGCTTCCCTCCACGTGCTTCTGACTTTTGTTAAGTCCTGGCTATTGTAGGAAAGCCTGCATTTCGTGAAAGCTTTGTTTTTCTACTCCTCCAGCCCAGTGGTCTAAGAGTTATTTTCAGCCTCCTCTCATTCCTGAGATGGGTCCTCTCTAGGAGTGGCTTTGGAAAAGAACTTCATATACCACATGGTTCGTTTGCAGGTAGAGTGAATTGGAAATGATCCTGTTTCTCATGTAGCCCTAACTGGTACATAAAGACACATTCCCATATCCCTTTCTTGAACATTTGCAGAGAGATTTCTCTGAGCCAAGACTGAGCAGAGCAGAATGTTGTGGATGCCCAAATTCCCAGAGAGACACATGGAAGTTTTCTTTCATTTTCTACTTGTTATTCTGCAAATATTTTTCAGTAGACTACAACATAGCAGTTTGAGAGGAACGCTTCATGGGGTTTTGTGGAAAGACTACTTCTTACATGTGGTTCAAGTTTGGTGGATATGTGCATTTGGTGGATATATGGATGAATTTCATCAAATTTTGTGTGTTTTTTAAATCCATGTAAACAAATGGTCCAAAGCCAGGGCAGTATTTTAGGAATGTGTTTTTCTTACTTTTTTTTGGTTTATAGGCAAGCTCCTAAAATGCCCAGATAGTAAATATTTTATGCTTTGCACCCATATGGTCTCAGTGGCAACCACTCAACTCTGCTGTTGTAGCCATAGATACTAAGTAAACTGATGGGTGTGGCTGTGTTCCCATAAAACTTTATAAAAACAGAATATAGTTTTCCAACCCAGTATAAAGCAGAGCTGTTACTTTAAGATCTGAGACCTTCTTTGTAGTGTTAAACCCTTGCAAAATTGTGTGTGTACAACAGCATTTTAAGTTTGCATTAAAGCCTTGTGGGTAGGACAGTGAAAATAATGTTGTATGGAAAAATTATTCTCTCCTATGAATTTTGCTTTAAGAAAATAACTCATACCAAGTATTAATTTCATTGAGTATTCTTTATTAGTGATAAGAAAAGAAAATTGAGATTAAATACAAGAACCTCAGCAGCTTGCTTACATCCTACAAAGTAAACTGAGCATTTAATGATGAATTCTGGTGTATACTAGTCTCCTCTTACCCATGTGAGTTATGTTCCAAGGCTATCAGTAGATGCCTGAAACCAAAATAGTACTAGGTAACTGCTGATGTTACACACACATATGTATACATACACACACTGTATTTTTCTTTATGCATGTACTTATGATAAAATTTATAAATCAAGTACAATAAAAGAATAATAAATAGGACGAATATAACAATGTACTACAATAGAAGTTATGTGAATGTGATATCTCTCAAAATACGGAATTCTCTATTTAGTATTTTTGGACTGTAGTTGACCTCAGATAATTGAAACCTTAGAAAACAAATCCTCCAGTAAGTAGGGGATTACTGTGTTTGGTATTTCAGAACAGAGAACAGAGACTTAATCCCCCTCCCCATCTCCTACTCTCTCCTTCTGTTTCTCAGTGTTTGTGTAGAAGAGTCAATGGTAAGAGGTATGGATTTATGTGACAGGAAGGGACACGGGGTTTCCAACAGCAAGATGTCATCACCTCTGCCCCAGGAGAGAAGGGAAGGAGCAGACTTAACAGCTCTCAAGCCATGATCAATTTATTTGACCTCTATGATTGATCTTCATCAGTTAGTGGAAGGTCTGTTTCTAAAGAGCTTTGTATTATGTGCTCTTCTTTAGATACCTTACATTGTGCCCAGCACTTTGTGCCACTGGTTCCCAGCTATGGAACACAAACACTGTTGGAGAGAGAGCAGGCCCATGAGAAACATCAGCAGTTACCTGTTTCTCACTGTCTTTCCAAATGGGCTTTCACTATTTCATGTCTCTGAAAATGTTTTTCTCTAGTTACTAGATTTCATAAATTCATGTTGTTTTTCTCTCCTGGAAGTAAAACCTAGATTTTTTTGAAGGCTGCATGTACTTCAGGCATTTTGGTATTGTTACTATCATGAAGAATGAGCCCCTTTCAACCAAATACTAGTTGAAGTTTTATGTTAAGTGAGCAGAAAATAGTCATAGGATAAAAAAATCGAAGTAGGTGGGTTTAAAGAAAACCTAACTCAGGTCAGGTGAGTTGCAGAGCAACTTAGACTCAGGGCAGACCTCTGTTAAGGGGATCAGTGCTACTTTCTAAGATTTTACAAACTGTAACATTTTGAAAGGCTTCTGAAGATGAAATAAGGAATCAGTTGTACTTTAAAGATTTGATTCTTGGTCTGTGGCTGGAGTCTCTTATCTGCTCTACAGCACATGAGTGATTGACTCAGGGCACTAGGATAGGCTGTGTCCATTTCCTTGATTCTGACATTGTGTCCTCTCCATCTGTCTAAAATCTGCTAGTCCCTCTAAGCCAAGCTTTCTGACATCCATACAAACAAAGAGCCAAACCTCAGATTATTCCACAAAAATGTTCTGTTCTCTGAGGTCTTGTAACCTGCTTGTTCAGTTCATGGTGAAATTTGATTCTGTGGGGTCAGTGTTCAGATTATGCTGGCATGCATCTCACAGCCAGTGAATTTAGCATCTGTTTGAAGAGTTCTACAGGTAGACAATTTAAAAAAAAATAGAAGGAGGAGTCTGCAGGGCAGAAAAGGAGAAGTGCCAGGTGACTGCAGAAGGGTGAGAATTAGGGTCAGGCTAGGTGGAAAGGAGGCAGAGTGGAGAAGGCACACATTCAGTAGAAGGTACTTATAGAAAATGTTTGACGGAGCTCTGGAAACATGTTCCTGGTGGTCTGCATGGAGAAGAGCTTTGCTAGGAAAATGGGCAATAAGATAAGAAAGTGGGTGGGATAGGCTTAATGAAATTTTAAATGATCAATGTTAGGCATTTAAACTTGTGCAGTATTTTTGTGAGGAACTTACATTTTATTTTGTAAGAGGTGCTGAGCTTAGATGTTTATATACAGGGTGGGTAAATAATAGAGAGTGTCGCATTCATTTACCCAACAAATTATTATTTCATGATGAAAATGAATTAGAGCCGAGAGATACCAGTACCCATTGTAATAATCCAGACACAAAATAAAGAGTTGCCTGGAACTGAGCAATAGCTGCAAGAATGGAAAGAATAGACTTAAAAGATTACAAAAGATGAATTGATACGACTTAATGAGTAATCAAATGTAGTTAGCAAAAGTGATCTATGCACTATTGTTTGGTTTTCTTGGCTGGTTTTTGTTTAGCTGAACTGAAAACTCACATGGGGTGGACACTACATTTTATACTATTATAGTAGATGCTTATTGTGTATTTATTCCTATTTAAAGAATTTAACACCTGCTGTTCCACAAGGCATGGTACTTTAAATACTGACAGATGACTCCCTAATAAAATATAAGGGCTTGCCATATAAGAAACAAGTGCTACCGGGATTAGTCTTCAAATCACTATTAAGTTTTTTTTATTGAGATATAATTATCACACTTTCACCTTTACTCTTTGAAGTGAATATAATGGAGTATTTTTAGTATTTTCACAGGATCTTCCCTATTACTCTCCTTTGCCCTTGGCATTTGCTGACCTATTTTTGCCTCTATAGATTTGTCTGTTCTGGTCATTTCTTATAAACAGAATTATGTGATATGTGGTCTTTTGTATCTGACTTCTTTCCTTTTACACAGTGTGTTCAAGGTGCATTCATTTTGTAGCATGCATGAGCACTTCTTTTTTATGAATGAATAATACTCCATAGTATGGAGCTGCCATAATTTGGTTTATCTATTCATCACATGATGTAAATCTGGAGTCTTTCTACCCTTTTTTTTTTTTTTTTTTTTTTTTTGTGATGAAGAATGTTGCTACAAACATTCATGGGTAAAATTTTCTATGACCAAATGTTTTCAGTTCTCTTGGGTACTCTGTTTTACATAGAGGTTGATTGGTAGATTATATGGTAACTCTGTGCTCAACATTTTGAGGCACTGCCAAATTGCCTTACAACATGGCTGTATCATTTTACATGCCCATTTAACATGTGGAGAGTTCTATATCCCCCATGTCCTTGTTATTGTGTTTGTCAATTTTTGTTTTCCATCCTGATATGAATCAGTATGTCATTGTAACTTTGCCAGCATCTCCTTTATGGCTGATGATGTTGATTTTACTTTGGTTATTGGCCAATTGAGTATCTTCTTTGGAGAAATGTTTGTTTAGATCTTTTGCCTGCATTTTAATTGGATTATTTGTCTTTATCATTGATTTGTAAGAATTCTAAATGAAAGGAGTTAGTCTGAAAAGACCATGAACTATATGATTGTGAGTGTAGGACATTTTGGAAAAGGCAAAATTATGGGGACAATACAAAAAGATCAGTGATTGTGAAGTGGCTTCAGAAGAGGAAGGGATGGCTACATAGAGCACAGAGTTTTAGGGCAGCAAAACTGTTCTGTGTGATACTGTAAGAATGACTACATGTCACTACACATTTATAACCCATGGACTGTGGCGCCGACATAGTAAACCCTAACGTAAACAGAGGACTGTGCCTGGTAATGATAGGTTGATTGTAACAATGGCACTTCTCAGGTGTAGGATGTTGATGGGGGAGGCTATGTGTAGTGGGAGCAGGCAGGATGTGAGAACTCTTTGAACCTTTTGCTTACTTTGATTGTGAACTTAAAATTGCTTTAAAAGATGAAATCTAGTTAGAGTTGGAGGTGTGGTGGTACATGTCTGTAACCCCAGCACTCTGGGAGGCTGAAGCAGGAGAATTGCAAGTTGGATCCCACCATGGGAAGGTTAATGAGACCCTTTCTCAAAAAAAAAAAAAAAAAAAAAAGGCTGGGATGTAGCTCAGTTTGAAGGCCCTGAGTTAATCACCAGCACTGTGGGGAATGGTGGTAAATTTACTTAAGAAAATTCTACATAGTCTAAATTTATGTGTCAAAAGCATGAAGTAAATATTTAGAGAGAGGAGAAGTCATTATTGATCCCAGGGATCCGAGAACAAGTGGGTAGGATTTAGGTGTAACGTGAAGAATGAATAGTTTCCATCACCTGATAGTATTTCAGAGTAGGCAGCTGTGGACCTCTCAGGCCCATAGTCGTGGAGGGAGAACAGCAGGTAAAGTGTTTAGGACAGAATCTAGCATATGTCAGCCAATAGAGCTCTTCCTATAATGACTGTGTGGTATTGTGGGTCTCATGGTCTAGCTCAAGAAACACTGATTAGTCCAGGTTTCTTGGTGCACACCATAATCCCAGCACTTGGGAACCTAAGGCAGGAGGATTACTGCAAGTTTGAGGCCTGGACCACATAGTGAGTTCAAGGCCAGCCTGGACTACATAGTTAGACACTGTTTAAATAAAAAAAGGAAAGAAAGAAAGAAAGAAAGAAAGAAAAAGAAATACTGGTTAGACGTCATAGAAAGGGCATGTGACACTAAGAAAAGAACACTAGTAAAAAGTGCTGTTGTGCTGTCTGTGAACTGTTACATTAGCTATACTTGGATCATACAGCTGTGAAGTAGATCTAGCGAAATCGGGTTACGTGCTTTGATCTTCAAAGTAGGCAGTTTATAGGCAGAAGAGATTCTTGAAAATGCAAGAGGATTTTGGTAATGTTTAGAAAATAATTCAGCATAGGAAGCAGGAATTTTAACTGAGAGACTGTTCCCATAATTTTGAAATCATTGTCCAAGACTGGTTGGTTTGCGTGGTGGGCATGTTATTTTTCAGTCAATACAAAATGTACTCAATCAACATTCCATTTAATAATTCACAAAAGTAAGCAGCAGAGTTGTTCTTTCTTCTTCCTCTCGTTTAGTATTATGGTAGTCATATCAAACTTTGTTTCAGATTGATTTGATAGGAATCATTTCTAAGTAAGTTACCAGCATTTTAACAGTGTACTTTTGATGTTGGCCTTTAGAAGTGAAACTTTTTTTCTTATTGAAATGAATGAAACAGTATGAAATGTCAAAAGTTTGTTTTGTATGTCCAATGGCTTTGTGTCTGGCTGTCTGTTATATTTCTCTTACTCACTTTTGTTGCAATATAAAATCCATGTACCATAAAATTTCATTCTTTGATTATTTAAAAATTTTTTCATGGTGCTGAGGATCAAACCCAGGTCCTCATACATGTGAAGCAAGTATGTTATCACTGAGCTACATCCCCAGCCCTAAAATTTTACTGGTTTTTAATATATTCTAAAACTATCACCACAGTCAAGTATGGGTAATTTTCATCACACCGAAACAACAACAATAACAGCAACAAAAATTCCTGTATTGTTTAGCTGTCACCCCCAAGTCCTACCATTCCCCCAACTCTTGCTTCCTATGGAATCTGTTGAAAATTAGATTCTCTCCCACTAATTTATAGTGGAAAAAATTAAATCCTTTTAAAATAGCATGGAAGAATAAAATATAATTTGAGAATGAATTAATTGAAGTGTATAGAACCCCAAATAACAAAAAGCAAAAAGAGACCAGTCCATGATTCATCATAGTCAAAATCTCAGAAGTCCAACACAAGAACAGAATCTAAAAAGTGGCTAGAGACAAATAACATATGACTTATAAAGGTAAACTCAGAATTTATATTATATACCTACTTATAAAAGTAAACTTAGAATTATAGCAGATGTCTCAACACAAACCTTAAAAGCCAAGAGAACTTGGAGTGAAATGTTTCAGGTCCTAAAAGAAAGCAATTTCTAATCTAGGCTGATATATCTTGCAAAATTATCTTCCAAAATTGATGGAAAAATAAGATATTTCCATGATAAAAAGCACCTCAAGAAATTCATGACCACCAAACCAATGCTCCAAAATATTCTAGAAAGAGACTACAAAGCTAACAATGAAAAAAGATCAAATAGAAAGAATATAGGAGATTGGGTGGACAGTTAAGCAGAAGGGAAAGATACGGACTTAGCAACGGAAAAATTAGGCAATGACAGGAATAAGTTAGTACTCGTCAGTAGTCACTCTCAATTTGAGTGATCTCAGTTCCTTAATCAAAAGACATAGACTGGCAGAATGGATCAAAACAAAGTTGAATGGTATGTTATATATAAGAAACACATTTTACCCAAAAAACAAACTCATAGGCTAAAAATCAAAGGATGGAAAACAATATTCCATGCAATGGAACCTGAAGAACAGATGTAGGTGTATCCTGTATTCAGATAAAGTGTACTTCAAGCTAAAACTGACCAAGAGACAAAGAAAGTGACTATATTTTGTGTAAGAGGACATTCTTATAGCCAGAGATAATTATTAACATATCTGTACTGAACAGCAGCACACACCCATCTTCACAAAACAAGTACTACTGGACGTAGAACATAAACAAATACAACGTGGACTTTAATATCCCAATATCACAAATAGACAACCAAATAGACAAATCGGCCAAGAAACAGAAGAATTGGAACCAAACCTTCAGAGAAATGGACTTAATAAGGTATCTACAGACTGTTCCCTCCCCCCCAAAAAAATAATGGAGCACACATTCTTTTCAGGTGCACATGGAACTTTCCCCAAAATAGAGTGCATTAGTATCCAGTAAAACAAGCTTGAGTAAATGTGAAAGAATTGAAGTTATACCAACCATATTAGCAGATCATAGTGCAATTTAAAATTCAAAAGGAAACACAAATTATGAAAATGTGTGTAAACTAAACAATACACTCTTAAATGATAGGTTACAGAAGAAAGCAAGGGAAAAATAAGACAGTTTCTACAACTAAATGATAATACCACTGCAAGGTACCTGAACTTATGGGGCATAGTGAAAGCGGTCCTAAGAGGAATGGTTATAGCTGAGAGTGCCTCATCACAAAAGCAAAGCAACCCCATATAAATAACCTAGTAATACACTCTAAGATCTTAGAAAAACAAGAACCCAAACCCAAAGCTAGGATAAGGAAGAAAATTACAAAGATCAGAGCAGAAATCAATGAAATTGGTATCAAACAGACAATACAAAGAATCAGTGAAGAATTGATTCTTCAAAAGAATAGACAAACCCTTAGCTAATATAATGAGAGACTGAGACAGAGAGACAAACAGAGGGAGAGAGAACCTGAATCAGTGCAGTTAGACATGAGAAAGGTGAAACCGCAGTGAGCTCTGTTGACATAAAAACATTCTGAACAACTACTTCACAAAACTATATGACAATAAAATGGAGAGTTCAAAAGGAATGGATAGATTCCCATATACATATGAATTACCAAAATAGAGGCCAGAAGATTTAAAAACACTGAATAACCTAATAACAGATAATGAAATTGAAGTATAAAAAACCTACCAGCTGAGAAAAGCCCAGAATTCAATGCTTTCATTCGTTGCTGAATTCAACAAAAAATTCAGGGAGAGCTACCTCAAGGTCTTTAATGGAATCCAAAGGAAGTACAGTACTCCAAAAGTCATTCCTGGAAGGTAGCATTAACCTGATTCTAAAACCACTCAAGGATCCAACCAAAAAAGAGAACTTTTAGACTGAACTCTTTAATGAATATAGATGCAAAATCCTCAACAAGACACTGGCAAACAAAGTGCAACAAAGCATAAGAAAGATCATACATCATAATCAAGTAGGCTTCATCTCAGGAATGCATGAATGCTTCAATATGCACAAATTAATAAAAGTAGTACATCACATAAACAGAAGCAAGGACAAAAATCGTATCTCATTAGGCACAGAAACAGCCTTTGACAAAATCCAGTATCCTTTCATCATAAATACTCTGAAGCAAATAGGTATAGATGGATGTTATCTCAATCTGATAAAAGCCATTTACGTCAAACCTACAGCCAACATCAGTTTAAATGGGAAAAAGCTGAAAGCTTTCCCTGTAAAATCAGGAACCAAACAAAATGTCCACCATCAGCACTCCCTCTGAAAACACTGCTAGCAACATTAGCAAGAGCAATTAGGCAAGCAAAAGAAATAGGGATATTATAGAAAAGGAAAAAATCAAATTATTATTATTTGCAGGTGACATGATCCTCTACATAGAAAATCCTTTTTAAAAATCCATCAAAAGACAATAATCAAATTTAGCAATGTAGCTGGTTACAAAATCAATACAAAAGTAAATAGTGTCTGTGTACACAAATAATGAACTCACTGAGAAAGAAATTAGGAAAAATATTACTTCTACTAGTACCAAGAAAAATTAAATATTTAGGAATTAACATAACTGAGGGAGTAAAAGACCTCTACGGTAAATACTAGAGTACCCTGAAAAAGAAAATTGAAGAGCATATCGGAAAAGGGACGACTTCTTCTGTTCCTGGATAGGGGGAATCAGTCATAATGGCCATACTTCCAAAACTGATACACAGATTTTAGACAATCCCAATAAAAATACCAACAATATTCTTCACAGAACTGGAAAAACGAGTGCTAAAATTCAATAGCAAAAGTGACCTCGGGTAACAAAAGCAAAGCAGGAGGCAGCACAGTCCGGGGCTTGAATTATGTTGCAAAGCTGCAGTGATAAAAACAGCATGATAGTAGAACAAAAACAGACCTGAGGATCAGTGAAATAGAATAGGAGATGCAGAGCATGCTGAACTATTTGGTCTTTGACAGAGAAGCCAAAAACATACACTGGAGAAAAGATAGCCTTTTTAATAAATGATACTGAGAAAACTGGCAATCCACATTCAGAGGACTGACTCTAGACCCGTATCTCTCACCATGTCTAAAACTAAAATCAAAGTGGATCAAAGAACTAACTGCTAGAACAGAAACAGCCTGCTGGGAGATAGGTAAAACTTGAAGTAACAGACCTAGGCAAAGACTTTTGGAATAGAACCCTGGTTGTACAGGAAATAGTACCAAGAATCCACAAATGGGATCGTATTAAGTAAAAAGCATCTGTCCAGCAGGACAGCAACCAACAGAGTGAAGAGACAGCCCAAAGAATGGGAACAATTGTTTTTCCAGTTTTTCCTTAGAGAATTTATGTTTAGAATATATGAAGAACTAAAAAACAGAACATTAGACCACCCCCCACCTCCACCACCAAATAACAGGAAATCACTTCAGAGACTGAGGCAGAATGATTACTGTGATTTCTAGGTCAGCCTGGGCTATATAATAGTGCATTCAAGCCTGCGTGAACTACATGGGGAGACCCTGTCTCAAAAACAAAACAAACGAAAGAAGACAGGCCCAGTAAAAGGCAAGTGAATAAATAGATGCTTTACAAAAGAGTACAAATGCCAGTAAGTGCATAAAGAAATGCTCAACATTGCTGGTCATTAGAGAAAAGAAAACACTTGAGATTACATCTTACCTTAGAAAGAATGACTGTCATCAAGAAATCAAATAACAAATGCTGGTGAAGCTATATGAAAAAGAAACCCTGGGGCTGAGGATTTAGCTCAGTGGCACAAGAGCCTGCCTGGTAATGCAAGGACATGAGTTTAATCCCTGGTTATATTCCCCCCCCCCCAAAAAAAAAACCCTCCCCAAAATGAAAAAAATTGTTGGTCTGCGTATATACTAGTACAACTGCTGTGGAATCAGGTGGAGAGTCCTCCCAAAGCTAAGACTAGAAATTCCATTTGACCCACTGTTCCCATTTTAGGTATCTTCCTGAAAGTGTTAAAGATCCTACATTATGGTGATACATGCAAATCTGTATTTATAGCAGCATAGTTCATAATAGCTAAATCTTGGAGGTGGCCTGTATGTCCATCAGCTGATGAGTGGATTTTTTAAAATGTGGTATTTACACACACAGTGGAATACTCTGCCGTAAACAAAGATGTTGGGATTGGAGATTTAACTTAGCAGCATCCCTGGCAAGCACGAGGTCATGAGTTTGATCCCTGGTACAAAATAAATAAATAAATAAAAAGAAAGAAAGGAAGATGTTATTTGTAGGAAAATGGAGGTACTCTGAGAACATTTATATAAAATAAATCAGACACAGAAGAAGCTTAAATATTATATGATTTCTCTTGCATGAGAAACTCAAATTATAGAGAAAAGAAAAATAGATAATAGAAAATAAGGAGATAGATACTTCTCAGTGGAAAGGAGATCAAGAATGGAGGAAAGGGACAGAGAGGGGAGGGAAGGTGGATGAAAAAGGAAGTAAGATGTGTTACGTACATATACCAAGGCCACCCAAGGATGTAAACATCATGTACTGCAAACATGTACTAATAAAGATAAAAAATAAACACAAAATATAAAGACAAAGTGATTTAACTTGAGAAGTGAAAAACTTGTATGCTAGAAGTTAGAAAACATTGTTGATGCCAGGCCTGCTGCTGCGGTCCTGTAATCTCAGCACTCTGGGAAACTGAGGCAGGAGGATTACAAATTCACACCTAGCCTGGGAAATTTAGCAATTTACTAAGACATTGTCTCAAAGTTTGTTTTTAAAAGGACTGGGGATATAGCTCAATATGAAGGTCCTGGGTTCAATCCCCAGTACCTTAAATCTTCACCCCTCCAGGGTGAAGAATTAAGACCTACATAAGTGTAAAGATAGTTCATGTTCATGGATTAACATACTTAATATCGTTACGAGACTAAGAGACAAGTGTAACGCAGTCCCTGTCAGAGTCCCAGGAAGTTTTTTGGAGAGTGGATGAGACCGTACAATTCGAGAAAGTGACCTTAAAATTTACATGAAAGTGCAAGGGATCCAGAATAGCCAAACAATCTTGAAAAACAAAAAAGTAGATACCTGTACACACACACACACACACAATTTCAAAAGTTTCACCAAAACTATGTTGAAAGCTATGGTAACAATAAGAGTAGACACATAGAGCGGTGGAACTGAATTAAGAATCCAGAAATGAGCCCTTGTATTTAAGGCAATTGAATTTCAGCAATGAGGCTGAGACCGAATTGGTATGGGGAAAGAATATTATTTTCAACAAATGATATTGCAGCAACTGTATATCCACATGAAAAAGGATTAAGTTGGACCCCTACTTGACCCTTACTATATACCAAAGTATATCCCTACTTGAAACTATATCCCAAATTAACTCCTAATTGATTATAGACCTATGTATAAAGGGAATATTATTTGGTGACAAAAAGGAATAAAGTCCTGATACTGTTATGAGATAAATGAACCTTAAAAACATCGTGCTAGAAAGAAACTGGCCTAAGTGCATACATACACTGTGACTACCTACATGAAATATCCATAATAGTTACATGGAGAGAGAAAGTAGATTGGTGATTGTCAGGGGCTGGGGAATGGGTGCTGATAGGTACCAGACTGCTTTAGGGGATCATGACAATGTGATGAAATTACATGGTGGTATGGATGAACTGCTCTGTGGGCTTACCGAAAACCATTACATTGTATTCTTAAAAAGTGTGAACTTTTTGACTTGCACATTATATTTTTAAGATGTTGTTTTAAAATGCATATTTAATGAGCTATCCCCGCTTTAGAGGCAGGATGTAGCAGAGTTTGCATTTTATTTTTTAAGTCACATTTGTTTGCTTTTAAAAAATATGTGTGTTTCTTTGTATCCTTCTGGTTTCCTTATCTTGTATATCATTTTATCATCATGATACATTTTTTCAAAATCTTTTTACACTCTATACTGCAGGGTAGAATTTGGGCTCCAGAGTCAGACACACTGATGGTTTTCTTCTCACATCTCGTGTGATCATGGGAAGTAGAAGAATCTAACTCATCTCAGTCAGTTCTCTGGTATGAGCTAAGATAATACACGGTATGTGAGGTGCTATTGACAGTTCTTGGCACATTATAAGCTCACAATAAATATTAGTGGTTATTGTTTTAAATTATTTGTTTTTATTAGTACCTATTTGGCATACATAATGTTCGTATTTCTTGTGTGGAGTCGGTCCTTACATATAACACGGGTTAATTTTTTTTTAACCTACTTTCCCTTTCCTCCCTCCCCTCTTTCCATCTCCACCCCCTTACCATTGGAGGAAGCGCTGTCTGCTTACTTGCTAATATATATCTTTTATTTTGCTCTTTATTTATAATTTGGGTTTTTCATGTAACAGAAACCATGAAATATTTAAGCTTATGGATCTGATTTATTTCAGTTAACATTATGGTGTCCAGGTGCATTCAGTTTTGAACAAATGACTCATTTATCCTTCTTTATGGCACAGCAGTTCTTAATTGTGTGTAAAGCATATTTTCTTTATCTGTTTATGTGTTGATGGATATATGTGGTGCTCTAAACATGGGTGTGCATGTGTTGCTGTAAAATAATATCTTTAACTCTTTTGGGAAGATACCTAGAATGAGAATAGCTGGAGTCATAGGGACACCCTTCTTATACTGTAGCTTTACTGTCTTCTGTTTTAATATCCTTGTTTCAGTGTCAGTGTCATAAATTTAATTGGGATGGCTTTCCTTAATTTTTAATTCATTTTATACAGTGAGATTGTTTTTATAAAATGAGAATTATCTGTACTCTGAAGGCTCGTTGGGTTTTCTTTTTTTTTTTTTTTTTTTTTTTTGTCTTTTTCCTTTTTATCGGTACCAGGGATCGAACTCACGACTGCCTGCTTGCAAGGCAGGCGCTTATGCCGCTGAGCTAAATCCCCAGCCCCACGTTGGGTTTTCTTACAAAGGTACATAGGTTGGTGTCTTGTGTCAGAGAATAGTGTTTCAATGGTTATTTTCATTTATATGATTACAGGGCATGCTTTTCATGTTCTTTGGGCCCATTTTTAGACAATTTATTTGTGCCTAGGCACTTTTTCATTCTTTTTTTTTAAAAGAGAAAAAATTCAAAACATGTTAATTAGTGGGTACCAATGCTTAATACATTGCCTATTGTTATCTTTAAATTACTCAGAGTGCAAGGTAATTTGAATTTAATTGCCCAAACAATATTAACACAAACCTTTCTTTTCAGTAAAACTAAGAGAAATTAGTAGTATACTTATTTTAACTATTCTATGTATTTATATGTATAAACATATTTTTTCCAACTTCTCACACTAGAGAGACAATACAGTATATATACACATGTGAGTCTGATTTTTTTCATTTATGAGTATGATCTCTAATTGCATCCATTTACCTATAAAAGTCTCAAGTTTGTCCTTCTTTATGTCTGAGTAGTACTCCATTGTATAAAAATACCACATCTTTTTTATCTGTTCCTCAGTTGATGGGCATTTAGGTTTTTTCTAAGATCTAGCTATTACAAATTGTGCTGCTATAAATATGGGTGATTATATATAGCTTGTGGTATGATTTTTTTATTCTTCTGGAAGATGCCCAGAAGGGGAATAGTTGGGTTGGATGGGACCTCCAGTTCTAGTTTTTTGATGAATCTCTACACTGATTGCCAGAGAGGCTACACCAGTCTACACTCCCACCAGCAGTGGAGAAGGATTTCTTTTTCATTCTATCTTTTGATTTAAAGCTATGCCTATGATATCCTCTTTATCATTTGTAAAATTTCTTGTGGTTTTGTTTCTTTTTTTGCCTATGTCTTTTTTCTTAAGCTTTCTTATATATTTTTTTTTAAATTAATTTTTAAAAATAACTGGCCTCTGGTGTTATGGATAGCTTTTCTGTATTTTTTCACTAACGTGTGCTATTTATTATTTCATTTTTCTGCTTTATTTTGATTTATTTAAGCTTCTTGAGTTGGAAGTATAGCTATTTGTTCTCAATCTTTCTCAGTTAATAATGGATGAATTTAAATATAGAATTTTTTCATGTTTTGTTTTCATTTCTATTTTGACTTTGTTTTTAATCTAAGAGCTATGTAAAGCTGATGGAAAATTTTCTAATATGTGAATTTAGAATATGTATTTGGTATGGTTTTTTAAAAAATTACATTTAGTGAATGAATTCAGATCACAAATTTGTTAGGTTTTCTTTGTAGCTGAATATAGAGCCTTGAGTTCTATGAATGTTTATAAAGAATGTGAATGTTCTGTTTTAGGAGGAAAACACTTTTACTGAGTTTAGTTTTCTTTCATGATGTGTCTTCCTGTAAACATTTGAGGATTTTGGGTTCTGTGTTCATTCTTGGAGCTGGGGTTTCCTGCTTCTCAGAAAGTGGTAGGGATGTGGGAAGAGGTAGAGATGGGCTTTTGAGAGGTTGCTTCTCTGGGCACTGGACCTGCTTGGTCATTTAGTCACTCTTACAGTTTGTGCCCTACATGGAAGCTGCCAGGCTCACTTTTGTTTGTTTGTTTGTTTTAACTGATACTGGGAATTGAACCCAGGGCCTTTGCACTGAACTGTATCACCAGCCCTTTTTTATTTTTGAGACAGGATTTCACTTCCTTGTCCAAGCTCGACTCAAACTTGTGACCCAACCTCAGTTTTACAGCTGGAGGCAGAGCCAGTTGTTAGCTCCTGTGCCCAAATTATCTAGTGGGCCTTGATATCCTGACTCCCCACTGGAGAATGGCAGGAGTGTTGGCAGTGAGCAGGCCTGGAGAGGTGTTTGTTTTGGCTCTCTAGCACTGTGAGGAGATGGCAACCACAGTTTGTATTCACCCTGTGTCCATTTTATTCAGGTTGGAATCAGAAATTGGCTGTCCATGAAGTGCTACCATTTCCCCCCTTGAATAATGAAAAGGCACAAGATCTCAGGTAGCAATGCACTTAGCAGAGTAATTGAGTGCTCTGTGAAAGCTAGTTTGTGAATTAGCTTTTGAGAAATGTTATATTCTGATGGCCTTCAAAGGTTTGTGTTTTTATGTACTTACTGACTTCAGCATCATTCCGTTTTCAGTGATTCTTTCATCCTCTAGTGCATTTATGCACTGACCTAGGAAAATGCCATGTTTGACCTTTCGATGGTGACAATCCTAAGTGGTATTTAAATCATTTGAGTGGGTTCCAGAAACTGAAAGCCATTACCACATGGATCATACTGCTGAGAAAAGCATGAAGAGTCCCTGCTGCTGGTGTTACAGTCTTTTCCACAAAGTTACACTGAGGTTTCCATTTAGGAAGTGAGATTTAACTTTTCACCATAAAATTTTTTTTCACATAGTTATCCTTTGAAAGAAATTTACAACTACAACCAAACCAAAGAAGAAATCAAGCAAGGCACGGTGGCACATCCCTGGAATTTCAGTACTCTGGGAGACCGAGGCAGGAGGATCTTAAGCTTGTGAATAGTCTGGGCAGCTAGGAGTTGCCAAGACCCAACCTCAAAATAAAAACTGTAAAAAAGAGTGGGAATGTAGCTCAATGTGAAGGCCTTGGGTTGAATCCTCAGTACTGGGGAGGGAAAAATTAAGAAACTAAATTACACTGTATTCGTTTATATCATTTCAGACTTTTAATATATATCTGGAAAATGCACAGACACAATTTTATAAAAAATGAGTCACATTTTGTATACTGTTTTTAATCTCTTTTTTTGGTTTTGTTTTAGCATTTTTAACAGTAGACTCCCCTTTTTAGGACAGTTTTAGATTTACAAAGTACTGCAAAGATACTAAAGAAAACTTCCCCTCACCCCATTTCCTCAGTTATTACACCTAATACGAGTGCTGCATATATGAATACACTCTTATGAACTGGAATTCTTACTTCATTCACATTTCCTTAGCGCTGACCTAATGGCCTGTTCAGTTCCAGGATCCCATCCTGGATATGAGGGTACACATAGGTGTCCTGTCTCCTGAGACTCCTCTTGTTAGTGACGGTTTCCTAGACTTCTTTTTTACTTGATGACTTAACCCAGCAGACTTTGCTTGTGGTTGGACATGAGTTTTCAGGAGGAAGAGCACAACAGGGGCATGATGTTCATATCGTGGCTTGTCACAGTACATACTACCAGCATCACCTCATACTGTTGATACCGATCCTGGTCACTTGCTTGGGGTCCTGTTTGTCAAATTGCTTCACATAGTATGTTTTCCTTCCTTTCTTCCTTTAATACTGGACTCTTTGGAAGGCACTTGCTGCCACAGCTTACTCAGAAGTGGGGAGCAGTCTGGCCATGCTTCCTGAGGCTGAGGAGCTACATAATGTATTTGGAGTTTTTCTGCTTATTAGGTTGTTTCTTGTCTCTCATTATTCATTAATCATTTATTAAGGCTAATATGGGCTTGTGCACCTCAATTTTGTAGTTCAGGTTATACTTATTTAGCACTCAGACTGTCTTCACCTTGGCCACTGGGAGCTCTGTCAGTGGCTATGTGTGCCCTTGGCATCTCCCTGTCAGTGTGGTGGGCTCTCAGTACTCAATACTTTCTGCCCTGAAGATGCTGGGAGCAACCATTTCTCATAGAGCCCTATATGCTTTTTTCTTTTCTTTCTTTCTTTCTTTTTTTTTTTTTTTTTCTTTTGGTCTTTTAAGACAGTGTTTCACAGTGTAGTTCAGGCTGGCCTTGAACTCACTTTGTAGCCTAGGCTGGCCTTGAACTCACGGTGATCCTCCTACCTCAGCCTCCCCAGTGTTGGGAGTATAGGTGTGCGCCACCAAGCCCAGTGTTTTTATATTATGTCTTTAAAAATAGCCTTTTTTCAAACTGAATGTACCAATTATCATCCTATGTCATTATGTAAACTTGTATAGCACTATGGTTTGTTGGCACTTTTAAACTTTTTTTCTTTTATGCATAGTAGGCAAGTGCTCTGTTGCTGAGTTACACCCCAACCCTAAGGTATCTCTTTTTAAATTGGATTTTTTAAGTTATTGTTACGAGTTCTTTATTTCGAATACAAGTCTTTTATCCATTACATGTACTGTAAATTGTTTCTCCCTGTTTCTTTTTCTTATGGTATCCGGTTTTTATGTTATAGTATTTAGGGTTTTTTTTTTTTTTTTTTTTTTGGTACCAGGGATTAAACTCATGATCTCATACTCACCAGGCAAGTGCTTATACCTCTAAGCTAAATTCCTGGGCCCTAATATTTAGTTTTTATGTTTAAATTTATGCTCCATTTCTAGTCAACTATTGTGTATGGTGTGAGATAAAAATTGAGATTAATTTCTCCCCCCTCCCCCCCAGGGTATCCTATTTATGCCATTTGGGTATTTCTTTTTCCTGTCAGGAAAAGACTTTTTCCTAATTGAATTATCTTGGCACCTATCATAGAAATTAATTGCCGAGTGTGGTGGTATGGCCTGTAATCCCAGCGCTTGGAAGGCTGAGGCAGTAGGATCGCTGAGTTTATGAGTTGAGGCCAGCCTGAGTTACGTAGTGAGTTTAAAACCAGCCTGAATTCTAGAACAAGACCCTGTCTCAAAAAAATAAAAATAAAATGAAATAAAAATTTCAAAAAAGAAATCGATTGGCGCATGGGTCTGTATTTGAACTGTCATTCTTGTTCCATTGATGATAGACTTATAAATATTTAATGTGCAGCTCACTGAATGCCCATAAACTGAACACAAATGTGTAATCAGCATCCAGGGCAGGAAGTAAACACAGCCAGTTGCCAGGTGCTTTCCTCGTGGTTCTCTCCTGTCCTTACCTTGTCCTGCTAAAGGATAGTCACTAGTCGGTTCTGCTTGTTATTTAATGGTATCATACAGTACGATTATCTTGTGTTTTTCACTGAATCTTGGACTGAGGCAAATTCACAAATATATGTTGCAGTTCGCTGTTCTCATTGCTATAGAATGTTCCATTTTGTTGATGGTTCTTTATTCATTGTACTTTGATGCACATTCCAGTGGTTCTCCGACTTGGGCTTCTGTGAACTGTACTACTATGCCCCTTCCACCATAGATGAGCACGTGTGCATGCATTTCCATCACGTACATACCCAGGGTAGACCTGTTGGGTTGTGATTTTAAAAAGAATTTTTAATGCTCATTTGAATCCATGGTGAGCCACATTGGTTTGCAAATTTTAGTATTGTGAAAGATTATCTGTTTTTTAATATGAAGTTGTCTTGGTCCAGTAGTATACTTAAATGACTTAGAACTTTTTCATTTATGAGATGGACCAGTTCATACCTCTGTAAATAACTTTGCTGGGTCACCTTGAGCAGTTTGTTTAATCTCTCTGAATTGCTATTTTTCTCCCTTAAATTAAGCATGATTTTATATTGACTTACACTGTAATGTGAATGATGACGAGCCAAATAATTGTAAAGGATTTTATGATTAAAGCATGTAAAATAATGCCTTTAGATACATAGTGTGATAGAACTGTTAGTATAAAGTGATAAATGGAAAAAATAAAGTACTTCATTCTAGAAGATGTGTATTTCCTGGGGTTTTCATACTGTTGTGTGGTATTCGGCAGTGCCTTATCTGGCTAAGCTTTGTCCTTGCTTTTGGGCTTTCTGTTGATTTTTCCACACATGAAATTAATAATGCTTTGTTTGGTGGCACGGTAATTAAGAGAGCAGTGGCTACAGTAATTTCTGTTGCTGTTATTTATCACTACTTCTTTCCCCTTGTCTGTTTTAGGCCTGGTCTGATTATCAGACTGTAATTTACTTAATGTAACTTTTTTCTCCCACTAAACCCTTCAACTTCCCCTTTTTTCTTAGCACTTCACACCTTATTTAATAACGGTTCCATCAAAAGATGACCTTTCATATATATCAATACCTTTTCAAAAGTCTGTTAGGTGAGGATGTGTAGATTTATGTGGAGTACTTCTAATTAACCCTTGATTATTTACTAATGGTAGCATTCACTTACTTTGATGGTCAAATTCAGTTTACCTAATTACAGGCTTTGGGGTGTTAAAATTTATTTACTTCCTGAAAAGTTTAGCTTTTACATTCTACAATCTTAGGATATTCCAATCTTGAGAAGTCAATTTTCAGCAATTGTGAAAAAAAAGGAATGATCTTAGTTCACGGTAAAAGTCAAACCCTTAGGCCTTTACCAGTACTCTGTGGGCAGTAGTGTTTGCTCCTTTTCCTCTCTGGGTGAGCTGAGAACATAGAATTAGGTTTGGGTATGAATTGATCAGTAATTGTTAGTTAAGTGCTTAAATACATTCATTCAGAGTCAGCAGCTTTTTAGCAGGGCATGGTAGCTCATGCCTCTAATCTCAGTACTCTGAAAGGCTGAAGCAGGAGAATCCCAAGTTTTAAGCTTACCTTGGGCAATTTAGTGACGTAGCCAGATTTGTCTCAGAAAAAGATGGAGTAGGGGACTGATATGTAGCTCTGTGTACAAAGGCTCTGGGTTTAGTCTCTAGTACTGAAAAACAAAAGAATATCCTAGAAGCATTTTCTAAATGTGACTATAGTTTATCAAATGCTCATCAGTAAAATAAACATAATAGCAGTAGTAGACCATGGATTGTGGTGTCCAGTAAATACAGTGGTACAGGTATAATGCCTAGCTACAGTGTAAGCATTCAGTAACTTATAGGTGCCATTATTAGTTATACTAAAAGAAGTTAGACTGCATTTTTAAATTTTCACAAAATTTTCCAAAATGACTGTGGTTATTTTATTAGTATGTTTCACCCACTGCTTTTGGCAGGTGTGTGTCTCTGGGAGACAGTCTGCTTCCCAGGGTAGAATTAGCTGCAGTTACAAAGTGCTTATTAGTTCTTGATTATAAAATTGTCTTGAGCTTTTCAGAAGACAGTAGATAATAGACATGGGGGCAATGACATTTGAATAATGAAGATTTGATAGGAAAAATAAATTTGTAGGGAGACTGCATTAACTGATCTAGGAAGTGGTTACTTTTGGCTTGCAAGTATTTATATAAAACTTCCTAATGAAAATCTGAACTTTCCGGGGGCCCAAGGCAAGGGAGTATTCTTCTGCTGTAAAATAACTGAGCCTGATGCCATTGTTCTACTCAGAATGGTTGAGAAACATCTCACTGGGTTTATGTTTTAAAGAAACATTATCTGAAGATAGGTATTATAGAGATAGGTTCTAAGCGAAACCCATTTCTTATTTTCCAAAGCTAAGGTGTTAATAATACTTGGGAAAATCCTAATGTGGGAAAATACTGTAGTAGCTTGAGGACTTGCTTCCCGCAGGCTATAACCCAGGAAGGGTCATCTACCGTCAGTGACTGCAGATTCTGCAGCCAGATCTCTAGTTTTAGAAAAAGCAACATTTAAAAAAAAATTCAGGGATTAGGGGTGCAGCTCCATGGTGGATTGCTTTACCAGCATGTGTGAGGTGCCTAGCACCAGAAAAAGAAACAAAGTCTGCAGGCAGCCCTTGAAGTCAGCCTTTCCACATGGGGGAGATGATCTCCCCAAAACATTGCCACCTCACTGAATGGCAGAGCTTGTGGTAGGATTTGAGCTCTGTCTTATTTCTGGTTTCAAATAGTTTCCTGAGTTTGTTGTTTATTTGTTATTACTGCATTTATAGAAAATGAAGGTATAATATTCATTTTTAAGCAGCCTTTAGAAGCACATTTTAGGATTGTCTGTCTGGCAGAAGTTCACCCCACCTCCAGAGTCAGAAGGGAGAGCTGGGAAAGCCTGTCGCTTTCTGGCTAAAATGCCTTCTTAACACAAGCAGTTTTCTCTGCAAAGAAGAAATCATTTCATCATTGATAATGTCTGGATAGGTGGAAATGTGTGTGTTGTGGGTGTACAAACACTGAGGAGGACTGGAAAACATTTCAGTAAACAGATAAGAGAATAGAATTCAGTTCTGCTGCACAGGCATGAGTTGTTTGACATTTTGGGTGTATAGATATAACTGCAATAGAAATTTTTTTTCTCTTAATAGATGTGAGGGTTTCTTAAATTGGTGTAGAACTAACAGATTAGAGGTTCTGGCACAGCAGCCTTGAACATGGAATGGCAGTGAAACTCACTGACCAGAAAACTGTATTCTCTGTCTTTAGCAGGGATTCTGTCCCCCCCCACTTTTGATAGCTTAAAGACCCACCCAACCTGGAAAACTTAAAAAATAAGTTTTAGAACTAAAAGTTAGAAGTAGACAACCAACACATGTATTGGCATATTTTCTTATGAATAAAAAGTTTTACTTAGATGTTTTAAACTACTGAAATGATAGTTTAATTTCTTCTGTCTTTTTCTCCTTTTAAATTTTGAGACACGGTCCTACTAAATTGTTCAGACTGAATCAAACTTGCAGTCCTCTTGTCTCGGCCTCCCCGGGTGCTAGGATTATAGGCACGTGCCACCATGCCTGACTCAATTTTCTGTTTTTTATTACTGTCGCTTTCTGGCTTACTTGCATTGCTTCTCATTGCTCGCAAGGTGCCTGCTGTATGCCTACTGAGTACTAGCACTTCAGCCAATGTCTGGGACTTAACTGTGGGAACAGAGCTGCCTGTATAGAAAGTCAGCAATGAGTGCTGAAACTATGTAGCCTGCAAATAAATAGGATTGAAAGGAGGGAACAGCTCAGCAACAGTCAGAGCAGTGATTCTCAGACCTGTCAAAAACATTTATGCCAAATTATTGCCAGATTTTTATTTGTCCAGTTACTGTCAAAACTATTACCATGTTTTGTTATATTATTAAGTAAAAGGGTGTTTTAACATGAAAATTGAAAGCCATAACCTGAGAAAAAAGAGCCATTTAAAATTAGTTTCATTTTACAAATTTCCACGCAGTTGTTCTTTCTTTTTCACTTTGACCCTCCCAGATGTTCTGAGTGCTCATTGAGCTTCCTTGGGAGGGAGCTGGCTGGCTAGGAAGAAGCTTGGTAGCCATAGGAAGAGTCTTCTAAGGAGTAGCGGACAAGCGGGAACAGGCCTGAGGGTAGGCAGTAGTGGAGGGAGCTCAGGCAGACCTGGGGGAACAGTGGAAAATAAATGGTATTAAAGGATAGGATGTTTAAAATCCAGGGGTGATATACAGAATTAGAATTTATTGAGCATAAGAACACAAAAGTGGAATTTTAGAAGAAAACTAGGCGTGGTGGCACATGCCTGAAGGCATAGCTCTGTGGGCAGCTGAAGAAGGATCAAAGGTTTGATCCCAGGTCTGACATAAATGATTTAGCAAGACCCTGCCCCAAATTAAAAATTAAGGGCGGTGGACTGGGGATATAGCTCAGTGCAAAGACCCTGTGGTGAGTCCCTAGTAAGGGGGTGGGAAGGCAAGGAAACAGATCTAGTTGAGAGTATTGGTGTGCCTTGTGGTTCTAGCTACTCAGAAGGCTGAGCAGGCGGATCATTTGAGTCTATTAGCTCAAGGCCGCCTTGGGCAGTATAGTGAGACCCCATTCAAAAAGAAAAACACAAAACTGGACTCTTGGTGGACTGAGGAAACCTCATGTAAGGAGGATCGTAGTGAGTAGTGGGACTAAGGACAGGAGAGTGGGCATGGCAACAGGATAGGGCTAGTCTCAGAGATGGTCAGAAGAAAAAAATGATAGAACTTGGAACCTAAATCTGTGAGGAACAGAGAGGGATAAAAGTTACCGTAGAGCTGGATGTGGTGGTGCATGCCCATTATTCCAGCACTTTGGGAGGCTGAAGCAGGAGAATCATTAAGTTTGAGCTCAGCTGCGCTGGGGATTTAGCTCAGCGGCATAAGCACCTGCCTTGCAAGCCTGTGATCGTGAGTTCAATCCCTGGTACCGGTAAAAATACAAAAAAAAAAAAAAAAAAAAAGATAAACCAAGTTTGAGCTCAGCTATAGCACAATTAAGCAATTTAGTGAAACCTTGTCTCAAAGTAAATATAAAAAAGAGCTGGAGATAGGTTAGTAGGAAAGCTCTGGGATCAATCTTCAGTACTTTAAAACTCAGCAGATAGCAGAACTGTGGTTGTGACACAAATTGAGCGTTTCTCACACTAGAATAAAAGATTAATTTTCTGTTGCTGTAGTCATTTTTGGGAGTATGTGAAACCACAGAATGTGCTCATATGACCTTGGGTCTTTTGAGAGTAGAGCACTTCCCTTCCGTGATTCCAGATGCTTAGGGAACATAGTGTCATTGGCTCATACCATACCCCCAGTGTGAGGAAAGCCCTGGTGTGGGATTGGGAGTGTGCTGGATGCAAGGCCTGGGACTTGGCCAGGGTGAGGCACACCTCAGAGTTGAGTTTGTGGGAAGCAAGGAGTGGTCTGTGCTGGAAAATAAGCTTAGTTTCCTGTAAAAGTTTCTTTTACTTACTGTTATATCTCTAGAACCTCATACAATTGGTGCATAAACTTTTTAAGAGCGTACAGTAGAGAAACAGTGAGATTTGATGCTGTAAGAGGTTAGTTACGTTATGCCATTAAACTACCTAGAGTAGACAAAGAATTATAGCACAAGATCATAACATTATGTTCTTTGGAAAAATCCGGTGCCTTTAACCAAATTAGAATCACAACTACCCCAATTGACCTCTGTAGAAAATTGAGCAAAATTTTCTGTTTGCTAACATTTCTAAGACCTTCTCCATTTTATGATTTCAATCTTTCCACATTTGGGAATGATTTTGAGGGTGAAGTGTGACCCCAAGACTCTGTGGTGCTGTTGATGGGCCTGCTGGTATACTAATGATTCCTGGGAGAGGATCAGGTCTTAGATGGGAAGATCTCAAACTCAGTTTTGAATACGTACGCGTTTGATATGACCACTATTCAGGCATTCAAAGCTTTGGGAAGGAATCTGAATGAAACAAAGCGTACTAGGTCATGTGAGGGGTGTTCCAAAAGATGATTAATTAAAAATAAGGAATTTCCCTATATGTAAATAAGTTAGAAAATACAACAAAAGTTCACAACAATAACAAACACATATTGAAAGAGTAAACACAAACAGAAATGTCTAAGTCTTTTAAAAAATACTTTTACAGCATCACTTATGGACATTAATGAAGAACTTAAGACATGGATAAACATACTACATTTAAGAACGGGAATACTCAATATTGGAGAGAGAGATTTAAAAATTTCCCTCGAATTTATTTATGAAATCTTTTCTTTTCGTGGTAGTGAAATGCCATCCAGAGCCTCACACATGCTAGGCAAACACTCTAGCAAGCATCTACTTGGAGGCTGAGGCTAGAGAATCGTAAATTCCTGTACAGCAACATAGACAATGTCTGAAATATAATTGAAAAAATGTGCTAGAATGTAGCTCAGTGGTAGAGCATTTGCCTAGCATGCTTGAGGTCCAGGTTTCATTTCTCAATATTGCAAACAAAACCAATTCAAAATGTATCATAGACCTAAACTTATGCTTAAGAGCCAATGAAAGGTATAGCTGATGAACATTTGAACTGTTTCTACTTTTTACGTATTACCAATAATGGTGTAGTTCTGTACTATTAAACTCAAGAGAAAATGTTCTGCAAAGGTGCCTTAGATATGACACCAATAGCCAAAGAAAGTAGGTAAGTTGGACTTAATCAAAAGTAAAACTTTGGTGCTTTAAAGGACACCATTAAGAAAGTAAATAGAAAACTCATAGAAGAAACTAATGTACTTGGTAAAAGCTTTTAGACTACTCTATAGTATAAAGAATTCTCACAACTCAGTAGCAAAAGGACAACTCAGTTTGAAGTTGAAAAAAAGATTGAGAAAAATAACAAAACAAAACAAAACAAAACTTCTTCCAAGAAGATATACTGGTAACTAATAAGCTCATGAAAAGAGGCTCAAAAAAAAAAAGAAAAGAGGCTCAAAGTATTAAGTCATTGAAAGAAGTGCAAATCAAAACCACGGAGATAGAAAATCACAGAGACTGTAACAAGAACGAGGAGCAACTGCTGCCCTCATTTCCAGTTAATAGGAATCATTCCAGATGAGGCTGAACTGTGGAAAAACAGTCTGGAAAATCCTTAAAATATGAATATACAGTTATCTTACGGAGTACCCCCTCCCCAAGCAATTTTACTCACAGGTTTATAATGAGAAATAAAACCTATGTTTCCAAAGCACTTGTACAGGATTATTTAATAGCCAAGAAATAAAAACAACCCAATATCCATCTGCTGATGAATGGGAAAAGAGAATATGGTATAGCCGCACAAGGGGCATTCTGTTGTGAAAAGGAATGGCACACTGATTCATGTGACAAAGTGGTGGGTGAGAGCAGTATGCTGAGAGAAAGAAACCAGTCAGAAAAGACCACATAGCACGCGATCCTGTTCATATGCAATGTTCAGAATAGGCAGACCCTTAGCAACACAAAGTAGCTGATAGGTTGCCCAGTACTGGAGAGCTGGAGGTTAACTGAGGAGCTCGTGGGTGAGGTACTTCTTTTGGGAATGGTGGTAGGTGTTTTAAAATTGGTTGTGGTAATAATTGTTCAACCCCACAAGTAAACTAGAAATCATTGAATTATTCACTTTAAATGGGTGAATTATATGGTATATAAATTATATTTAAAAGCTGTTATGTAAAAACAAAGTGGAAAATTTGTAGAATAATGTATCAGCACATTTTTGTAAAATAATATTTATAACATTATATTCTTATGTTAGGTAAATTTGTGAAGTATAAAAGAGAAAAGTACATTGTATATCTTCTATTGAGATAGTAAACTAATTGTGTAACAGTTCTGGTGACAAGTTTGATTAACTCATGGATTATTTGGTGGAACTAGGGATTAAAACCAGGGCCTTTTCCTCACTACCTTTTTAAATTTTTCGAGATAAGGTCTAAGTTGCCCATTCTGGACTCAGTCTTGCAATTTCCTGGCCTCAGCCTCCTAGAATACTGAGATTAGAGTGTACACTACCATGCCCAGCTTGTGCTAGATTCTTAATAGACATTTTGTTATTTTTCTTACACAGTACCCTGATAATGGCTCCATATTTTTTTACTGTTTTCTCCCTTTTTAGTATTATCTCCTAGTATACCAGAATTTACCCATACAAAATTGTGTTATTGCCCAGGTGTAGCTCAGGGTGGAGCTCCACTTAGCATGTACAAGACCCCAGCACTTTGTTTTTATTATCAGAAAAGAAAAAAAAAAAGCTTTTGGGGGGCTTGCTATTAGTTGCTATAAAGCTAAATAGCTCAAATCTTCATTTAAATTTGGTTTTATATGATCCTGTATAGTGTAAGAGCACATTGATAAATCTCTATGTTTAAGATTTTAAGTTTAAAAGAGTTTAGAATTGTTGTAATTGACTCCCAGTTTTGCAGAGAAAACATTTTTTATGTAGTTGCCAGTTTTTATTCAGTGTGATACTAAATTTGAAAGACAAATCATTGGCAAAGACAATTTTTGGAATTTTCTTTTCCATTGCAAATACAAGCTAGCTATGCTGAAATCTTGTCCATAAGTACTAACTCTAATATTTTTGTTTGTTTTTAGTATTATGTGCCAAGAATCTTGCAAAGAAAGACTTCTTCAGTAAGTAAACAACCATTTTTGGTCTGTTAAGATTATTTGTGTATTTTTGAAATGTTAAGCTTCTAAAGAACACTGGTGTGTTTTCTTGAAAATCTTGGAATAGAAATTCATGGTTGGAGAAATTTTATTTCCCAGCATTGCAGCTTCCTAGTTAAAAGGCACAGAATTTTAAAATCCTATCCAAGTTTGTCTTTCATTCTCCTCTTCAGCTGCATTCTGATTTTCTTAGTCTCTGGTATAGAGTACAGCTTTCTGCTGCTGAAGTATTTCCAACTTAAATGCAAATGAAACATTTTTCAATAAATCAACTGGTTTGAAAAAAGTTGTTAATCGAATTTTATAAATTAGACCACATCTTAAAAGCTCTCTAATTAAAGGTATTATAAACCTGAATGGACAATCCTTTTCTGAAGAAAAAAAATTGCTTCTTAACATAAGCACTTCACCTGCTATAAAGATGTCTGCAGTGTTGAATTCTTCACACTTTCTGATCCTCCCAAGATCACTGCTCAACTCTTAAGTCGTATTATTATCACCTTAATGATGAAGAAACTTAGGCCCAAAGGCTCTATCCAAATGGAGGGGTGGCTAACATCCAGCTCTGTCTGTAAAACTGTCACATCTTCCCCGCTGCCTGGATCTATAAATCTGTCTGATTCATACTTGCATGTAAGGACTTAAATTAAGACTTGTTGAATACTATACTTGCTTCTGTAGGTGAGACAGTTAAAAGAGGCCAGCAAACAAGATTTCTGGGAACTCCTTTCTTTAGGTCTGTCTGAGTGAACTCAGGGCCTTTGCACTGAGCTATGTTCCTAACCCTTTTTATTTGTTATTTATTTTGAGACAAGGTCTCATTAAGTTATCCAGGCTGGGCTCGAACTTACGATTCTCTTGTCTTGGGCTCCCAGAGTAGATTACAGACATGTGCCACCATTCCTGGCAGACTGCTAGGAACTGTTACTTTTTCAAAAGTATAAATACCACTAATTACAAGCACCTTTTTTTTTCCATTTAATTATCCTCACTTAGTAGTAATAGTCACAGATAGAAATTTGGACACAAGCCTTTTATTATAAGCCTATTTTTATAAAGTTTTCTATCTTCTAAAACTTTGAGACTAAAGGCATAGTGGGAATCTCTTTTAGAAAGCTAAATAGTGGCGAGGGATGATGCCACACACCTGTAATAGGTCCTAGCTGAAGCACGTTCAAGTCCAGCCTGAACAATTTAGTGTCTTAGTGAGACCTTGTCTCAAAGAAGAACAGGATATAGCTCAGCATGAAGGCTCTGGATTCAGTTTTCAGTACAAAAGGGAAAAAATGTTGACCAATGATAATTTGCTTTTCCAAATGAAATTAACTTTAAAGCACAGAATAAAATATCCCAGGGACTCTTCCTCACCATGCTAGATGACCTTGCAGTTTCCTCCATCCTGGAAGCTGTGTCTTTGTCTCCTTGACTTCCCTGTCAGCTCATCTGGGTGTGGCTGTGCTCTCTCTCTTCTAGGACTTCCTGACCCTTTTGCTAAGATTGTTGTGGACGGCTCTGGGCAGTGCCACTCAACAGACACTGTGAAAAACACGTTGGACCCAAAATGGAATCAGCACTATGATCTGTGAGTTGATGTCCTGTGAACCATATAGGGAGACTGGGAGAGTAGATACAGATGTCTGGCTTTCAAAAGAAGCATTTAAGAAACGAAAGAATTGCTAGCTTTTCATTGAAAACAGAAGTAGATAGCTAAATACGAAACTGCCTCCTTGTACAGGTTATGTGTTGGAAGTTCTTACATTTGACATTTTCATACCTTTTTATGGTTTCATGTATAACTGTGATCTCAGATTTTTCAATCCTTTGGACATTTTAGTAGAGTAAAAGGCTATGAGGCATGGTGCATGTCCCCAATGTACTTCATTTTTTAGTAAAACCTTAAGTCCAGTTGTAATTTTTACCTGAAAAGTGTATTATGGTGATCACATATTTCTGTTGATTTTTAGAAATTTGGTTTTTAGTACACAGATTTTTTTTTCTGCAGGAGAAACTACAGTTTTGTATGATTGAACATACATAAGCCCACAAATTACACAACAGTTTCATATATTCATTCAGATTACAATGCACTTTAAAGATCACTATTTTATGTAACCTCCTTTTTTCATGTCCCTGGTAAGAAATTTCCATCAGAGTAATACCAAATGAATATTGTTTTTTTTTTTTGTTATTAAAATAAACTATACTAGGTACAAGCATAGTGGGATATTTAGTAGTAGCTATATTCTACAGTTTAGTTTTAGTTCCATTGAGGGTCTAGAAATGGCTGTGAAAGTAGTGGCCATTTCATGTCCTGAAAGTCCCTTACCATGGTTCACTTACAGAGAGAGTGAATGCACTTTTATGTGCTTTGGATGGCTCTGTGGAGTCCCTTATTGTAAGCTAGTATTCTTAATTGTTAAATCTTTTTTTTTTAATTTTAAAGAGGGTAAAATTAAACACAACAAAACAGAACATAAGAAAGCAATTTATGTAAGAGACATAAATTTTAAAGCAAGACAATCGGAGATCTTCACCATCTATCATATTGTCTCTTGTTTTCTCCAAATAGTTGGCCATATCTTCACATACAGTGAATTCATACAAAACAACACAGTATAAAACTGATCTGAACAGGATGATGAAAACATTTTAGGTCTTCAAGATCAGACATTTGGGAAGTCAACAATGGCTGCCGTAGTGTCTCATTCTCTTCAGAATAGTTGTCCATACCTTCACGTATGTTGAAATTAAAACAGACTAAAATCACTCTGAACAAAGAATAATAGTATTGCTGGATTTCACATCATGACACTATGGAATCAGCACTGGGTATTACAGTGTCTCTTTTTCTTCAAAGTAGTTGTTCATTTCATCATGCGTTATATAATCAGTTCTCATAAACTATAAGTTCTATGCATGCATGAGTCTCTACATGTATATCTGTCCTTTCTGTATTAAAGGGAAAAATAAAACAAAACATGAAATGAAACAGTCATATAAAACGCAATACAAGGTGATCTTCAATGGTTACTATCATGTTTCTTGTTTATCTTCAGTAGAATTGTCTGTATCATCAGGCATAGTATAATTGAATATAGCAGTACATAATAATATTAATAAAAATAAAACATTGGAGACATTATAAGACTTCAAAAGCAGGTAATAATCAAACCAGAGTGGGTATCCTAGAGAATCTTGTCATCTTCAGTGTAGTAACCTATACTCTCAGACTTGATACTATCAATCATAACAGATTCGAATAAAATCAGTCAATACAGAACAGCAATCTAACAAACCAGATTTAAATAAGATCAGTCATAATAAGATAGTGTAAATTATACAGGGCTTCAGATTAAGTTAACAGGAAATTAAGGATGATTACCGTACTATATCCTGTTATTTTCAGGATAGCTGTCTGTGCCCTCAAATCTAGTACAAGTTGACAAACTGGAACAGAATATAACCCATCTAAACAGCAGTAAGAGTAATGTGGACTTTAAATGCCGATACACTATTAACAATATCCTCTGCCTTCCTTTTTTAGATAATTCTTCCCCTTTCACTCCCACAGGGTGCACTGCATATTTTGGGTCCCACAAACTCCCTCAGTTTTTAGATTGAGGGGGCAACCTGAACCTTCTAACTCCTGGATTTGATCTCAAGTTGTATTCTTTACCCACAAAAGCCTCAAAGTTTTCCTTTGTTATAGCTGGCTGAATAGTTCTTTACTGCACAAAAGTATTATGTCTTTCCAATCTATCTGCAGGTGCTGGTTGAGTTGCCCCTATTTCTTTCTGGTTCCCTGTCACTTAGAGTATTGTTTTCTCATACTTGATTTTTGGTCCATAAACCCTCTTTCGGGTTAATTATATTTCCTATACAGAGCATCTTGGTGGACCCTACTTCCTGATCTACTCTGCCTGTGTTTCTTTTTAATGTATCAAGGCCATCAATGTTAGAGATTATAGCCAACTGTTTCTGCCTCATCTCTGGTATGCTATTTTTCTGCCATTGGTTGTCTACTTTTCTCCTTCATTCCACTATCTGCCCCATTCATTGAGGCCTCTCTGCCACTGTTCCTAAAATCCTGGTATTTTTAATCTCTCTCTCTCTAGAATGTCCTTCAGTATTTTTTGTAAGGTTGGATTGGTGGTCATGAATTCCCCCAGTTCCTCTTTGTCATGGAAGGCTCTTGTTTCTCCCTTAATTTTGAGAGACAGTTTTTCAGGGTACATCAATCTGGGTTGGAGGTTATTTTCTTTCAGGGCCTGGAATACTTTGCTCCAGCTTCTTGATTTGATGGTTTGTGTTGAGAAGTCTGCCGTGATTTTGGTGGGTTTTCCTTTATAGGTGATCTGTTTCTTTTCTCTGACAGCTTTTAATATTCTGTTGTTGTGATGAATTTCTGGGATCTTGATTATTATATGTCTGGGTGTAGATCTGTTTTGGTTGCAGCTGACTGGAGTTCTGTATGCCTCATTTATCTGTATATCATTTCTTTTTCCTATGCTTGGGAGGTTTTCCTTAATTATTTCTGTGAATAGCCTTTGTATTTCATTTGTATTTACCCTTGCTTCTTCACTCACATTTTTTATTCTTAAATTATAGATCCTGTTGTCATCTTCTAGCCTTTGTATTGTTACTATCTGCTTCTTGTTATTTTTAAGAGATCTTTCCTTTCATGATCAGGCATTGCAAACCTATCTTCAAGTTTTGTTAATCTATCTCTAGTTTCTGTCAGGCAATTTTTCCAGCTTTCAATGAAGTTTTTAATTTCCTGGTAATCTCTTTGAATCTGTTTCATGTATTCTAGGTTTTCTTTATATTCTTCATTGAATGTTTCTCTCATTTTTTTGTGTTCCTCCATTTTTCCATCTGTGTCTTCTTGAGAGGTGCTTAGCATTTCTTTTATTAATCATCTTATATCATGCTTTACTTGAATTAATATTTCAGTTTTGGGGGCTGGGGATTTAGCTCAGTGGCATAAGCACCTGCCTTGCAAGCAGGCAGTCGTGAGTTCGATCCTTGGTACCAATAAAAACGAAAAAGACAAAAAAAGAAAATGAAAAAAAAATATATTTGTTTTGAGCTCATCTATGGTGTCATGAAGATATCTCCTTATGTCCACTGATGCTGTGTCTGATATTGCATGTTTACTGCCCTCAATCTCTTCTGTATTTACCTCTCCTGGATCAATATTCACAGAGTTGGGGGCTAGGGACTTTTTCTTATTTCTTTCTCTTGTCATGTTTTTGCTTTCTTCCATTCAGGTTTATAGTGGAGGTCCCATCCCCTTTCCTTGTTGGTTATGGTTCTTCTGAAGCGTGTTGGCTAGGGATTTCTGCCCTCTCCAGGTTGCTGTTGGTCATTGAAGTGCAGGCAGTTGCGCTCCGGAGCCCAGTCTACCAGCAGGGGCCTTCACCTTGTTAGTGTGTGCCACACGTACGGAATCCATTCAGGACAACTTATTGGGTTCTGGCCAGGGATGTAACCCAAGCCAAGAAGATCCTACCAATCTGCTCTGGGTAGGGAGCAACTAATTGAAATCATTGCCATTCCTTGTTCATGCCTATTCTGCCTGATTCCAACACGTTGTCCTGTTGGTCGCCCCTTTCCCATGGGAGGGTCTTATTCCAAGCGCTCACCATGGGTTAGTGCAGGTCTTCACACCAGCTCTGTTCTCCATTGGGCTCACCGACCCCCAACTTCAGCACTCACCAGGGCTCCGGCTGCGAGTGCACTGTGACTGTGAGTTTGGGCAGCTCCAGTGGAGAGTGCCATGGCCTCAAATCTCAGCCGCTCTGATGGTAGCCCTGCGACTGCACATTTGACCAGCTCTTTTCCCTTTAGTTCCTTCCTAGGTCAAGAGGATCCACCTTCCTCTGTCTGGTCCTCTCCAGGAGGTCCTCTCCAGCATCTGACTTGTTTCTCTCAGGGAGGCTCTGTGTTTTGCTGTTTATTGATCTGCCATCTTTAGCCCTGCCGTTAAACCTTATTGATGGGGCTGTACACATATATCACCATCCTATGGCAGTGTTAGAATACAATAAACCTTGGTCACAGATCTTTTATTATCATGTGACTATTTCCATTTCTCCTTGTTTAGCTTACTGTATTCTAATACTGCCAGAGGATAGTAATTAGGTATGTGTTTATTGAATATCCTTTCTATGTGGAATACTGAGCCAACATTATTTTGTAAGGATTCCTAAGTCAGTGTGATAAATGAGACTATAATGAGATTATCATAATTTAGAAACACAGTTACCCAAGAGTTTGCTGTTTCTTTCAGATATGTTGGGAAAACTGATTCTATAACCATCAGCGTGTGGAACCATAAGAAAATTCACAAGAAGCAGGGAGCTGGCTTCCTGGGCTGCGTGCGGCTGCTCTCCAATGCCATCAGCCGGCTAAAAGACACTGGCTGTAAGAACCAAATGCTCCTCTGCTTCTTCTTTTTTTTTTTTTTGGTAGTCGGGATCAAACTCATGACCTTGCACCTACCAGGCAAGCATTTGAACCACTGAGCTAAGTCCTTGACCCTCTCCTCTGCTTCTTAATGCCGCCAAAAAAAGTTTAGAATGCACCTTTTTTTTTTTTTTTTTTTGATGTTGAATACAGAATTCCTGCCTTCTTTCCTTGGATTAAGTTTTGAATTGTTTGTTTGCAGACCAGCGTTTGGATCTATGCAAACTAAATCCCTCAGATACTGATGCAGTTCGTGGCCAAGTAGTAGGTAAGGACTTTCTGATCTGTATAAAGGATGCTTTTACAGAATTTATGAGAACTTATATAGGCAGCAACAGTATGGCATACTTCAAAGGACAGGCTGCATTACTAAATGGTTTCTTGTGTGTAGTTTTTTGCTTGTTTGTTTTTGGTTCTGAGGATCAAACATGACCTTCTGCTTGCTAGGCAGGCACTTATGCCACTGAGCTAAATCCCTGGCCTTGTGGATAGTTTTTTTTATTTTATCTAGTTCTCTTCATCCTAACATTTAAAGTTGAGTTAATACGACACTGGTGCAGAAAGACTTAGGGGTATGATTTCAAATGTCTTTTTAATCATCACATTAATGGACAGTTAATTTGTTACTGTATTACGCAAGGGTAGATAATGATGATGGCCACATATGCAAAAGTTTGGATGTACTTTCTTTGAGAGGTCGTCTTGTATATGTAAAAAATAAAGATGATTTCTGATGAATTCCATATAATGTAATTTATTGTCTTAGTTACTTTTCTCATTCCTGAAACAAAATATCCAGTACTCACAAGTTAAGGGAAAAAAGATTTATTTAGCTCAGAGTTTGTAGAGGTTTCAGTTCATACTTGACTAGCTCTAAGGCAAGATGGTTTGACAAAAGAGCATTAGAGAGAAGAAACAGTTTGTGGCAGGCAGAAGGTAGCAACACAGACAAAGGACAAGACTAAAAGTAATTAACTGCAAGACTCTTTCTGTTTATCCACCATTAACCCTAGCATTGCACTATGAATCAGTCACATTCTTTGGATCCAGGTATCTGTGAAAAGCCTCACCTGTGACTGCATAGAGTCAGAGGATTAGATTATGAAGAGTGAAAAGTTAAAAGTACTGCTGTTACATAGTGTTGTCTGAGGCTTTGGAACTGATTTTACCTGTTAAGTTACTCATCCTATTATCCACCCCATTCTTTATCAGTATTTTAGGGTAACACAAATGTTGACAGTATACATTGCAAGGCATCAGAGGAAATGGTGTCACAAGAGCACAGAGAAGTCATTTCCTGACTCAGATTGCTTAGGTAATGTAGGTAATCTTGCTCCAAGACAGGTGAACAGTGCTCAATATGTCTTGAAGATGACATAACCAAAAAGTTCTCACTGCCTTTCTCTTTGTGAGCTTTCTTTTACTTTTGGAGGAATGTGCTAGGGAAGAAAAAATGAAAACAATTTTATAAATATTTTCGTTGTTCATCGTTATGCTAGAGCATTAATATTTAGATTGGCCTAGACTTTGTCAATATTGAAAGTGCCCCATTGTCATTATTAAACGTAAGTCACAAACTTCTTATAAGATAATTTAAAAGACCTGAACATTAGCTAGGTGTGGTCATGCTTTCTTATTCTACCAGAAGCTGAGGCAGGAGGATCTCAAGTTTGAGTCCTTCCCAGGTAACTTAGGGAGACCTTGTCTCAAAACAAGTAACAATACAAAAGATCCCCTCAACCCTACTGTCCTGACGGTTGCATTGTGTTACTTTCTGAGGAGTATAAGAAACAGCCCCCTTTCTGTGCCACATTTTTTTTTTTTTTTTTTGTCTTTTTCATTTTTATCAGTACCGGGGATTGAACTCACGACCGCCTGCTTGCAAGGCAGGTGCTTATGCCGCTGAGCTAAATCCCCAGCCCCCTCTGTGCCACATTTTTAAGGTGTTATAAGTGATATGTGGTATATACAGCTACTAAAGTGAACGTTTCATATTGAAGGATGGGCAAGTGTGTGTGTGTGTGTGTGTGTGTGCGTGTGCCTTTTTATGATACTATACATAAATTAAACAATTTCAATGGATCACTTTACTACAATGTATAAAATACCTCTGGATTTTAACACAAGCTTTTCTTTTCCATTTTAGTTAGTTTACAGACACGAGACAGAATAGGTCCTGGAGGGTCAGTGGTGGACTGCAGAGGACTGTTAGAAAATGAAGGGTATGTATGCCAGGACTTTGCAAGCACAGTGCTCAACTATTTTGAGCTATAGGTAACCTTCCTACCTACATCTCTCTGATGGGCACTTGAGATGCAGTTCGAGATTTTGGGATAAAATGTGCTCCAATGTTTCTAAAGTAAGCTGTGCATAAAAGACTCAAGACCCAACTGAGGAAGACTCCAATAGGCCTCACAAGACAGTTTGAGGATCACAGAATTACAACTGCAGTGAGTTGAAATGTATCAAATATATTTAAAATCCATGAGTTCAAACTAAGGGAATAAAAAACCCTAAAACACTAAAAAGAAAACAAAACATTCAGGCCAGGTGTTGGCACATGCTGGGGCAGGAGGATCACTGCTGAGTTCGAGGCCAGTCTGCACTACATAATGAAACCTTGTTTAAAAAAGATCAAAAAAAAAAAAAAAAAAAAAAAAACCCAACACTTCCTCCACATGATGAATTTAATCATTATGTACTACGAATATGTACTAGTAAAAATTTGAAAAAAAATTCAAGACCTCACTGGTCTCTGTTGAAATTTTGCAGCCTCCCATCAATTAAGCAACCTGGGCAGTGATCATAATTGCTCACACCCAAGCCTAGTGGGGCATACCTGTAAATTCCAGCACTGTGAGGCAGGGGAAGCACAAGTTCCAGCTCAACCTGGGCAACTTAGTGGGCCACTGGGCTTAAATATCTTGGCAGTTAGGGAGGAGGAAGAGTGTGTCACCTTGCCCCAACAGAATGTGATAAGCAACATCCTGTACAGGATATTATAAGGGCAGACAACCCTATGTTTTCAAATAATACAAGAAATAAAAAGGAAGGAAAGAAAAACTCTATAAACTAACAATGAAATAGGCCTGAGAGACAGGGCTACTGAATCTACTAAATGCAACGTGTAGACTTTGGATCCTGGTTTATGAGATAATTGGAGAAATTTAAACTCCGACAATTGATGATTTTTTTTTTTCAAAATTCATATACTTTTAGTTCTGACAGTGGGAAACAGTCCTTATTTTTTAGACATATATGCTGCAGTGTCGAGGGACGAAGTGATGCCGTGTTGGGATTGTTTTCAGAACAGCCCAGTGGAGGGCTGGAGAGCAGCCAGCAAGGGAGAGTCATTGTTCTGGTCTCTTAAATTTGTGAGTGTATTTGGAAATTCCCAAATACATTCCCAGATGCATTATATATCCCTAAATACATAAGAAGCTTTAAAAGAATGTTTGCTGATACAGGAAAACCACTAGTAAAGTAAATTGTCTTCAAACTTGTTCAGATGGTAAAGATTTATGTTTTAAAAGTACTCAGTGTAGTGTGATGTGTTACTTAATTAGGGCTTCTAGAGAGTAGAATAACAAGCAAATGGATTTGAATTTAAATTAAGAGAAATGAAATTGCATCTCATGTACTCCATGTAGTATACAGGCCTTGCCTTTCTAACCTGGAGTGATGCTGTTTCGGTGGCCCTGTCCCTGATGCACTGGAATGGCACTAAAAACGTGACTCCCTCTGGCCACCTGTTCCTCTTGAAAGAGTTTCTCATTATTATAAGATGAACTTTTTAGAACCAAGCACCTGAACACTTTTGGTCATTACACTAGAATGGACACAGGTGGCAGCTGCACAGGGGTGGGCAGGTGTGCGAAGTTTCAAGTGTGTCCCACGGCTCCCATACCTGCTGTCTTCACCCCTGCTCCTGCAGATCCGTGTATGAAGACCTGGGGCCTGGGAGGCCGCTTAGCTGCTTCATGGAGGAGCCTGCCCCTTACACGGACAGCACTGGCGCTGCTGCAGGTGGGGGCAACTGCAGGTTTGTGGAGTCCCCAAGTCAAGATCAGAGACTCCAGGCACAGCGACTTCGGAACTCTGAAGTCCGAGGTTCACTGCAGACGCCCCAGAACCGACCACATGGCCACCAGTCACCAGAGCTGCCTGAAGGCTACGGTGAGCAGCACGGTTCCTGGGAGCTCTGGGTTGGTAAATGCTGTGTCGTCACTTGCACCTATCCTCACTACCAGTGTCCATGTGGCTGTGTAAATATGAGTGCCTGGAAGAGGTGCTGACAAACTTGGCTGGTTATGAATCATCAGGAATTACACCAACTTCTCAGTTTAGAAGTGGTGTAGAAAGTTGACTTTAGGCACTTTAACACCAGAGAGAACCCAGGTGAAGGGTTAGTAAGTAGGCAAGGGAACGTGTAGTGGCCTGTCACTTGAATGTGGGAACAGCAAGGGGTTAGGGCACAAAGAAGGGGCCACTCGATCACTACAGAGAGAAGAGCAGATAACCCTAAAATGAGAGCAGTAGGGGATGGATCAGTCAGGTGGATCTTAAAGTGCTATGCACTTGGGTATCTCTTCCCACTCAGAAAGGGCATGGGACAAAGGGACATCTGTCCAAATAGAGGCAAGGCTGTTCTTGAGGAAGCCAGGTAGAAGCTAATGGCAGCACTTTCCAGCTCTTCTCTCCAGGATGTTAGGGTGCTGAGGTGTAAATCCCAGCTCTTTAAGAGGGGCAGTGTTGGTGTTGATAGGAAGCTTAGAGTCTATGGAAGGATCGCTAGAGGACTGGATCAAATCCCCCATGACACTGAGCTTGTCTAACTGTATCCTTTAATTTCTTGTGCAGAACAGAGAACAACAGTACAGGGGCAAGTTTACTTTTTGCACACACAGACTGGAGTGAGCACATGGCATGATCCCCGGATACCCAGGTATGCTTGAAATACCCTCAAAGCTGGTCTCTAGCAGTTGGCGTGAAAAGCCAGCCTCTCCCAAATGTGTTGCTCCCAGATTAAACTGCAAGTACTGATGAAGGAAATGAAACAAAGTCTGGGATCTGCTTCAGATATGTTGGGGTGGGGGCAGGTGGGATGTATTTGAGATAGGATGACCATGAGCAAAGTTTGTTGTGGAGCAATTCACTGTGGTCTCTCTCTACTTTTTTTATGTGCTTAAAATTTTCCATAATAATAAGTTAAAAAGGAAATATAAAGACTCTGTTACCCTTTCTCTCTTCTACTTTACTGTCCCTCTTGCCTCAGTCCCTTGGGGACCATTCCGGGGGGAGATGAAGCTTTTCTATACGAATACCTTCTACAAGGCCATACATCTGAGCCCAGGTCAGAGAGACCCCCACCCCACCCTATACCAGAATTAAGTTTCTTTTTTACCTTTTTCTTTGCTTTCTTTTCTTTTTACTTTTTTAAGAATAGCATTACTACCTAATAAGATTTTTAGTAATGCTCATTTCCTTTTTATTCATAATTTGTTTCACTTGAGAATAAGCTTCCTGTATTTGATTTTTTTCCAAGTCTATATTGAATTTATGATTCAGTATCTATAATTAGAATGGAAATATTACCTGAAAATGAATGAGGTGTCTCTATAGTACCCACTGTAAGAAATGACAAGCTCTTGTAATAGCTGTGAAAGCATCCTGGTCAGTGATGCTGTATTGAAGTAATTAGTCAAGAATCCAGAAGTGAAAACGCTTAGCAGAAGCCAGCTTGATGAAGAAAAGGCCTCATCCTCCTGCAGCTGTTCAGGATGGCGAGTTTTCAAATGCATGTTACATGTTCCCCTTAGCCTTGAAAACTTGGGGCCTTCTGGGAACTTTTCATTAAAGAAACCATTCTCATCTTGAGAGTTTAATTTGACTTGTGCATTCAGATAGCTCCCCCAGCATTCCGATGCTCGCTGGAATCCTGCCCTCTTTCCTGTAAGAAAAGCTGTCTAGGTACAGGCCTTGTGCTTAGGGTGGCTACCAGCTCAGGAAGTTCCATTGTGATCTATGGGGTGTTGCTGCCATTTGCGGCACAGAGGCCTGGCCTCACTGGGGTTTGGTGTAAGTAGCACCCTGACTTTCCCTCTCAGCAGCGTGGGGACACAGATGTTTTGATAGAGTCCCCTGTGGCTCTGAGAACTCAGTTGAATAAACCTCCCTTACCTTCCATTTTGGTAGAGACCTTAACAGTGTGAACTGCGATGAACTTGGACCACTGCCACCAGGTTGGGAAGTCCGAAGTACAGTTTCTGGGAGAATATATTTTGTAGACCATAATAACCGAACAACCCAGTTTACAGACCCAAGGTTACATCATATCATGAAGTAAGTCTTTGAAAAAAATCTTTGTTGACCTCCTCCATTTAATTTTTTTCCTGAATGTTTTCTTGTACTAATATTTTTCCTACTTCATTTATTGATTTGTGTATTGGCTAGTAAGCATGTGCAAAACAAACTATGTATGTGGCAGACAAATACATGTTTAAACTCTTCAATTAATATGAACATTACTGAGGCTGGAAGTTGTTGCTGCCCTTTTCTGTACTTGCATTGTAAATTAAAGTCACCTGATGAAGTATGAAGCAGCTTCATTAATGAGGCTTCTGCACACAGCAGTGTACACACAGATGTGGCTTTTCCTGTGAGCATCGCTGGCCCTAAAGGGGCCTGCCGGTGCCCTCTGCCATCATCATTCCTTAGAGTAGCCCGGAACTCTTCACACCTATGACCCATGTTCTTGGTTTGTGTTCCCAGGTTGAAACATCCCACATGCAGCCGTTCTGAGTGGCAGCTGACATTAATGGCAAACTTGAGCAAGCCAAATGCCACTTTATCCTTGTACTGGTCCTAGTCCTTTTATTGTAGTGATGTTTTGCATTTAATGAGTGACTTAGGAGTCTCTTGGTGACCAGAACAAGAAATGGTCAGCACCAGATTTGACTCAAAGTGTTGGCTCTCTCTCTCTCTATATATATATATATATATTTTTTTTAATTGGTACCAGTGACCGAACTCACAACCGTGCACCTCCAAAGCAGGCACTTACGCCGCTAAGCTAAATCCCCAGCCCAAAGTGTTGGCTCTAATATATCACCTCCTTCCACTATGGAAGAAAAGATTTTCCATCAACTTCATTTTATTATAACCACCAATGCACATCTCATAGTATGCATTCAGTCTCATCGGTGCGTGATAGATGCTCAGTTATATAGCAACTTCCATTTTATTTGTAATAATAATATATGAGACAGGTAGCTGGATGGAATTGGAGCTCTCTTATAATACCCTAGACCTGTATCTAGGCTGATGGCTGCTGTCAATAACTGTTACCTGTCTAGGTGTGGTTATGGGGGCAGAGACTGAGCTTTTTTCTGAGCCACTGTCATAAGCAGCTCTCCCTGCAATTCTTTGGTCTGTGCTTGCAGAGTGACTTGGCTGTTTCTCCTTTTCACTAGTCACCAGTGCCAACTCAAGGAGCCCAGCCAACCGCTGCCCCTGCCCAGTGAAGGCTCTGTGGAAGATGAAGAGCTTCCTGCCCAGAGATATGAAAGAGATTTGGTTCAGAAACTGAAAGTCCTCAGACATGAACTGTCACTTCAGCAGCCCCAGGCCGGGCATTGCCGCATCGAGGTTTCCAGAGAAGAAATATTCGAGGTATAAACGTGTCAGCTCTAGTGTGACTGTGGGCTCCTTTGTTGTTAAGCACCCTGCCCTGGGGGGTGTGTCTTTCTCTGGTGATCCATGCCCATTGCAAGTGTTGATGGCTATTTCTAGTGTGGACTTGATGACTGAGAAATGCAGATTTATCAGGACCAAGGCCCAGGTAGAGACAAGGAACTGTATTTCTTCTTGTGCCAGGTTGAAAAACTAGACAGTGTCTGAGATGAAAACCTAAAGATTTGGACAGCAAATGGTACTGTCCCTGCCTTATGCAGATTGAATGTTCCTCAGACCAGTGTCTCCTTCCTTTGGGGAGACAAGGGAGACATCTGCATGGGATTCCATCAAAGGCATTTTCTTCTCAGGAAGCCAGTGACTACATAGGCTGTGGTCTCTGCTGGGAGCAGAGAGAGAAGATCCTGGTAGGTCTCAAACCCTAATGCAGCTACCCCACAGATTCTGGGTCTCTGCATAGACTAGGTCCTTTGCTAAAGAAAAATGATGGCCAGGTAACAGCTCAGAGGTCTTTGGGCCACCTCCCACCCTCTTATATGGAGACATTTACAGAAGGTGTAAATGAGGCTGAGTGTGGGAGTGTATATCTATAACCCCAATCCTCTTGGAAGTGACCAGGGAGATTGCAGGTTCAAGCCTAGCCTGGGCAAGTTAGTGACTTAGCAAGACCCTGTCTCAAAATTAAAACATAAAAAGGGTTGGGGATGTAGCTCAGTGCAGAGATCTTGGGTTCAATGTCTTCTACTTGGAGGGGAAAAAACCAATAGTAGCAAAGGTATGCCTCGGAAGAAAATAGCTGTGGCACCTGAGGATGGTTCTCGAGGGCAAGCCACCACACAGAATGCTGACTCCTTCTCCACCGAAGGGCACAGACAGAGTCAACTCTGACCATTTGGGCACAGTAACGCTGGAGAGACAGAGTATCTGCAGTGGCTGGTTTCACCCACAGAGCAGTCTTTAATAGTTGCAGAAATGGAAAAGACTTGAACTGTTGCTGCCAGATCAGATCCATAGTGTCCCCATTCTCTCCTGGGATGAGAATTTGAACTGCATTAACTGTGAAATATGAAAAGATTCTCCAGTGTCCCATCACTGAAAATAACTACAAACAACTAGTGCCACCTGGAATGCTGAGTCTGAGGGATGCCAGCCTGGCCAACCTGCTTCCTGTGCTCGGTCCAAGCTACTTGATGTCTTACTTAGACCATTTTTTGACTCAGTGGGAAATCAGTTGTGATTTTTTAGTTTACCTGTTATAACAGGCTCAGAATTCTTGAAACACTAAGACGCTAATGATTTCTTTACTTTGGTTAAAACATTGTTTTGGGGGCACATTAAAGTTAATTTATAAGAGAAAATCAACTAGTAATGAGGACATGTTTCCTTAAGTCCTTAGTGATCGTGCTAAATGCACATTTCCTTGCAGATTAGCATGGCCTGGATTGTACCTGTCTTGCTGTTATCTCTGAAGCAAAAGTTATAAGGGAAAAATGTAATGGAATGTATTAGATGCAGGGGTCAAGATGGAGTGGGAGCCAGATGAAATATGTATTTGAATGAATGCTTATTTTTAATCAGTCTATTATCAGTAGCCTTTAATTTTTTTGTAAATTTAAGAAACACCCTTGTCTGTGATGGTGTCATTTTGGTATGTAGGAGTCTTACCGTCAGATCATGAAGATGCGACCGAAAGACCTGAAGAAGCGGCTGATGGTGAAATTCCGAGGAGAGGAGGGTCTGGACTACGGCGGCGTCGCACGGTGAGGAGCCATGTGCTCTTTGTGCTGTGTGGATTTAGCATGGCGGTGGCAGTGTTAGCAGAGGGAGCTGTGTGCCCTTGCTTCCTGTGTGCTGCTCCCCGGGCAGTGTCACTTTGGGCAGTGAGAATGCTATATACTGGCTTTTGCTTTTGTCTTGCTGTGTAACCATGAACACAAGGGTGACTGTCACTGTGCCTTTTCTTTTCTTTCTTTCATTTTTTCCCCCCTTTTCTGAACTGGGGATTGAACCCAGGACCTTTGTACTGAGCTCTTTCCCCCACTCCTCTTTTTGAGACAGGATCTCTCCAAGTTACCCAGGCTGAGCTCAAACTTCCTGCCTCAGACTCCCAGAGAACTAGGATCATGGATTTGCCACCATGCCCAGCTGTGTTTCCTTGTGTAGCTAGAATTAAACTTTGAAACTCATTCCTTTATCTCATATGCCTGAACCTGCAACACAAAAGACTTGCTCTTGAAGCAGACAGGTGGCCTGGCCTTTCCCATTGTGGGATCTCTAGCCAGGAAGGAGAGAGGATATATAAATTACATTTGTATCTAAGAAATTGTGTAAAATACAGTTTTGCAATTTTGATCAAAATAATTTCAGCAAATAATTTAAAAATAGAGTAGATTGCTAAATTGCCTAGTCTGGGCTCAAACTTGTGATTCTTCTGCCTCAGCCTTCCAGAGTGCTGTGATTAGAAGCATGTGCCCCCATGCCTGGCCGCATTGACTCTCCTGACATCCCTTTCCCTGAACCTTTCTGACCTGTGGCTCCTTCATGGCGCCTTTGTCCTCAAGTGCTTGTCTAGTCCTTCTGCCCAATGATTGTCGGAAGCCAGCACTGGCCTGAGCCACAGTTCCTGTGGGTCCCGAGTACCCTCTTTCTTGGATTAGTCCTTTTGTAACAGGTTGTGTTATGTGATTTTTCCTCTTTTTGCCTGTGTCTCCTAACTGACATAAATTGCCTCAATGAGTAGGCAGTTTATTTCGCTCACACCCATAGCTTCTTGGACAGCACCTTGTACACAGTGAGGGCTCATCTTCATATTGTCTGCCAAAGGAAGGTTTTTCCTGCTATTTCCTCTCCATGTCTTTCTTTGGTCTTTCTGAAATTCCTGTGACTCAAATATTGGATACTCTGTCTGTTTGCCTGTCTGTCTGTCTCTCTCTCTCTTACTTTCCCCTCTCTTTTTCCCCCCTCCCGTTTTCTATAAGATTTTCAGTGTTTCAAAAAAAAATTTTAGTTTTGTATCATAAATCACCATAACAAACTCATTTATTGAATTCCATTGTAGTAAAATATAAAATGAAAGAACAGCTGGGTGGGCATATGTCTGTAATCTCAGCACTCTGGTAGACCCTGTGTTTAAAAACAACAGTGAAAGAACTAAGGTAAACTAATGTGTCTATTACGTGATTGTATCTTCTCACAGGAGAGTGCTCCTGTAATTTGTATGTCCCTGTAAGGAATTGTATTTATTCACTAACCTTCAGCACTACTAAGTCAGCTGGGCATGGTAGCATACACCTGGGTGTCTGAGGCAAGAAGATCACAAGTTCATTCTCAGCCCAGGCAACTCAGTGAGACTCTGACTCAAAAAAATAAAAAGGGTTAAGAACCTAGCACAGTGTGGGACTCTGGTTCAATCTCTAATGCTGGTTCAATCTCTAGTACTGCACAAAACAAAACTACCAGATCATATGGTCCTAGGAATACGATAGTCAAACAACACATTCTCTTCTGGTAGACCCTCCTACCTCAGGCAGTAGACTTGCCAGTCTGATGAGCTCAGATACTAATCAAAGAATTATGCAAAGTAAATTTAAACCCACAACTCCAGTAGGTGCTACAGAGGAGCATGGTCCTCTGACAATTAGTTATAGTAGTGGCCCAGTCTTGGGAAGTCAAGGTAAGAGAGCCTTATACCTCTGCCATATTTTGGTTAGACCATTTTAGTCTAATCAATCTTGGTGTATTTTCCAATATTCTTAGATCTTAAATCACTTTTATTTTGCTTATCCTCCTACTTTGGTTACTTTTCGCATTGCTAAGACAAACTATTCAACAGCTGAACTTAAAGGAGGGAAGGTTTGTTTGTTTGTTTATTTATTTTTGGTCTTTTTGAGACAGGGTTTCACTGTGCAGTTCAGCCTGGCTTTGAACTCACTTTGTAGCCTAGTCTGGCCTCAACCTCGCAGCAATTCATCTGCCTCAGCCTCTCAAGTGCTGGGATTATAGGTATGCACCATCACACCTAGCTGGAAAGGTTTATTTTGGCTAACAGTTTGTAGAGATTTCAGTCCATGACTGGTGGGCTCTAAGGCAGGGTGGTGTGGCAGTAGGACATTGCAGAGGAGAAACAGAGCAGGCAGGAGGCAGTGCAGAAGCAGCCCTAGCGTCAGCCAGCCTTCTTTCTGTCCCTTTTATTCCATCCAGGCTACCCACTCTTTGGAGATGCCACCCACACCCAGCATAGGGCACCCTTAATTCCAGCATCACATCTTAGAACCAGCCAGCTCTGAAAAACCCCACCTTTGAGTGCATGAGGTTTTGAGGGACATCTAGATACAAGCCATAACATCTCCCGTTATGTTCATTGCTGTTTAACAGAGTAGGAAATTCCAGAATAAAACCTGATGCTACTGTTCCTGTCCTGAGTTGTACATATTTTGAAGAAGTTTTGAGTAAGAGGATGGAAGGCTCACCAAAGCAGTTTGCCAGGAACCTCCGACCCCACCCCAGACAAGCACACAGATGAATCATACTATTTCTATCTGACGTGCTTCCTTTTTGTTTGGCTGATTTTGATTTAGAAGTTTTTAAGGAAATAATAAAAATGATGCAAACAATAAAGAAATTCATAAAATCATACATCTGGTATCTCCTCCAGAGGTATAAACTCTTAGAATTAATATTTTAAAATTTTAAACTAGTTTTATTTTTATTTGCTTTTGTTCTGTGGTGCTGGGAACTGAACCATGGATTTTCATGCTAAGCTACATCCTCCGCTGTTTTTAGTTTATTTTAGATAGGGATCTTGCTAAGATGTCCCAGTGTGGGCTTCACGTTCAGATTCTCCTGCTTAGTATTCTCCTGCTGAGATTCCAAGCATGCCCCACCATGCCTGACTTAAACTAGTTTTTTTAAATGACAGAAGTGATAAATGTGTATAATAAAAAATAAAGAACTGAGCAGAAAACTACAAAGAGCAAAAGTGATTGTTAAGCAGTCCTCCTCTGCTTCTCTAGAATTTGAAATATATTCTTTATAATGAAACATTTTATTTTAGAAAATTTTAAAACCAGAAATAAATGAAAGTAACCCAGAATTCTAATAGTGAAGTTGCCTGCTGTTCAAGAGGAGGCACTTTTGTTGGTTACTGTCACCTCATCCACAGGTTTTGGCTCATCCTGAGGTTTTGGACTTTGCCAGGTTTTGAGGCAACCTCAGGTGAGAGGCAACAGGACTAGCAAATGATCTTCAGAGAATGCAGGTCATTTGTCAGTTTTCGTTAACTGCAGGGTTGTTGGGGCCATGGTCACTTTATGGGGAGGGGTGATAGCTGGCTGTTCACAAGCGGTTCTAGATGCTGTCTGGACTCTGCGTTTCACCTGGTTGTTGGCCCCCTCTGTATGCATCATGCTCTCCAGGGCAGGTGTCCTGTCTGTTCACTCCTTTCCTGTCGTATGTCTTTGGCCTCCTAAGGCAACAGCAAAATGGTCCTTCTGTGAAGATCTAGACACAGAACTCTTAGCACATGTGACCTTTGTTGTTGTTGTTCCTAGGGAGTGGCTGTATTTGTTATGCCATGAAATGTTGAATCCATATTATGGACTCTTCCAGTACTCCACAGACAACATTTACATGTTGCAAATCAACCCAGATTCTTCAATTAACCCTGTAAGTATGTATAAGGTTTAGCTGGGGAGTTTTCAAGGTACATTTCCAGTGTCACTCTGGGGTTTTGGTTTATTTGTTGTAGATATAGAGACCACAGAAAGCACAGTCCTGGAAAGCAAACCCCAGGAGGTGGTGTTTCCAGCAGAGTAAGGAAAGTGGAGCTGCCCATCTCCTGCGTCCCTGCCATCTGAGGGAACGTGGTCTGGTGGCTGTGCTTGTTGAGTTTCATTCTGAGAAGTGGATTACAGAGCCTAGTCTCCTGCTGTGCATATTGCCATCACCAGCCTTTGTAGCCACACAAGCTGACATTTTTGCGTACACACTGTTTGAGACACAGGTGTGTGACGGGGCCATGAGTCCTGTGGGGTCACATCCTTTGGAAGCTCAGTCACAAGGCCACCAAGGTGGGAGCATTCAGATGTGGAAAAGCCTTCAGTTAATGTGGAAGTGAAGTTTTTACAGATTTTCCAAGCTGGTTGTAATGTAAACCTGGAAGTTGAAATGTGAGGTTTCCTAGTTAAAGATGGGAACGGCCCAGCCCTGGTTTTAGAATGGTTCTGTTACTCTTCTCTTACTGTTTTGGTGGTGCTGGGGTAGAACCCAAGGCCTCATGAGTTGCTTGGCAAGTGCTTTGCCACAGAGCTGCACTCCAGCATCCTTTTACTTTTCACTCGGCTCATTCATACTCCCTCTGTGTTCCAGTATCAGAGTGGGAACCTAGCAGAGAGGCAAGGATTGTCCGTGGCTCTTTCCTTTTGGATAGAGTGGGAAGGAAAGGCAGAGTTTGTGCACAGGACCTTGTGCTTGGCTTGTTTCTTAGCAGTCATCAGGTTGAAATTCTCAGTTTCTAAAAAAGGGTCTCTGTGTTTTCATTTTGTCCTGGGACCCCTGGAAATTATCTGGCAATTCTGAGGAAGAAGTGTGAGGCGTGAACATGTAAAACATCTTGCTAATCCACATGAAAGACGTGCTCTAAATTTCTGTTCCCTAAGCAACCTTATTTCATTAGGCCAATAGCGTAACCTGTAAGCAACTGAGTCAGTGCTGCAGCTCACAGGACACCCCGCCGGAAGCCAGTGAACTAATGTTCTCTGCTGCCCTCTACAGGACCATCTGTCTTACTTCCACTTCGTGGGTCGGATCATGGGTCTGGCTGTGTTCCACGGACACTACATAAATGGAGGCTTCACGGTTCCCTTCTACAAGCAGTTACTGGGGAAGCCCATCCAGCTGTCTGACCTTGAGTCCGTGGACCCTGAACTGCATAAGAGCCTGGTGTGGATCCTGTAAGTATCAGCTCGTGTTCAGCTACCTGAAGACTCTTACATGCTCAGAGCATGGCTGAGTCAGTGTGTGTGCGTGTGTCTGTGTGTGTTCTGAGGAAGGAAACTGGGGGGGAAAAAGGAAACTATTACATTATGAGAAAACACCGATTTAACTAAATTGTTAAATTGACTTAGCCTTCTTATGGCATTTGGTCATTTTCTCCTCATGGGCTAGTTTCTTCTGTTGTTTCCTTGAATTATTATGGTCTGGTTACAAGTGTCAATAGCCGTCCCAGCCTGGGGTTTGTGGTGGGGGTCGGGGGGAGGCATGGGCAGGGAAGGTACCTCACAGTGTCTCTCATTAATCTGTAGAGGAACCAAGAAAGTATCCGAACAAATGAGTCTGTAGTCCCTTTGTCGTGAACACTGTCTTGAGAGCAGTGGACAGGCACTGCTGTGGAACTGAGACAGGGCCTCCAGTGCCTCTTCGGGTTTTGTTTTTCCGCTTTTTTGTTCTTGGGTTTACATGGTCCATTTGGAAGTTCTCAAGCCAGGAGTCCGGGTTGCCTCCTATTAAGAAACAGAGCAGGTTAAAGAGCCAGAGTTGCCTTCTAAGTGCTTTTGTGTGGGAACAGGTTTGTTTGAAAAGGCTGCCTTGAAAGAGGAGAGCACTATGTTCCCAGTGTGGCGTCCTTTCACCCAGCCACCTCTTCTCTCCCTTCTCACCCAGACTCAGGGCAAAAAGCAGTTAGGTCTTGTGTGTCATAAAATGAGAGCATGGTGGAGCAACGTGGGCCTCCCTGTGTGCGGGAAAGCCCGGAGTCGGGCTGCGGGAGCTCCAGCTGTGCCCTCCGGCTCGTTCAGCACCCGCGCTGCAGCCCTGCCTGGCTCCTGTTCGCAGAGCTCTCGCCTTTGTTTTTTTCTGCTGGGCTGTGTGGTGGCACATGTGTTAATGGGCACATGTCTCTTGTCTTCTTTGGCAGAGAGAATGACATTACTCCCGTGCTGGATCACACATTCTGCGTTGAACACAACGCATTTGGAAGGATTCTTCAGCATGAGCTGAAACCCAATGGCAGAAATGTGCCTGTCACTGAGGAGAATAAGAAGGAATATGTCCGGTAACATCTAGGGCGTGCTGTGGGTGGCCTGGGTGCAGTTGGGTTCCTGTTCAGATTGGCATGAGGCTCACCATCCATAACAGCACTTGTGACTGGAATCATGTCAACAGAAGCAGCTTTTAAGAGTCAGGCTTGGCATCTGCCTGGGGTGCAGGGCTGACAGAACCCAAGCCAGACAGCACTCCACATGGTCACCTGATTCTGGGGCGGTGGGGTGAGCCCAGGAAGAGCGGCAGGCTCAAAGGCTTTGTGCTGCCAGTCCCCAGCAATCCTCTCCGGGATCGAGGGTCTGCCGCTTGCTTGAGGTAGACCAGTGTAGGGAACCAGTCACTTGCATTGAAGATTCAGAAATGTGGGCACGTGTGCACTTAGATGCATGCACAGTCCACACACTGTGCTTTATTTTTCTTCCAAATGTACTGTTACATTATAGCACTTGGCCTAGCAGACCAAGTTAAATCCTACTGCTGGTTTTAATAAAAATTCAAACTATATAAGGAACATACTGGGGGGGTTTGTCTCCCACCTCATTTTTAATTTACTATTAACAGTGGGGAGTTGCCAGTGGGGTTTGTGTCTGTCTGTCCGTCTTAGTGGATCGGGGACTGGCTGCACTGTGGAACCCAAGCCTGCTACTGGAGGCAGATAGTGTCTCTGTGCCTGTTTGGTATTGTTTCCAACATGCAGCCTTTTCTTTCAGCTTGTATGTAAACTGGAGGTTTATGAGAGGAATTGAAGCCCAGTTCTTAGCGCTTCAGAAAGGGTTTAATGAACTCATCCCTCAGCATTTACTGAAGCCTTTTGACCAGAAGGAGCTAGAGGTAGGTCCTCGGCACTAGGCCACCAGTGTTACATGAAGCTCAGCTGTTTCCCAGAAGGGCATAGTTGGGGCTTGGGCAGAGAGGGGAGCTGAGGGTGCCTGTGCTGCTTGTCACCTGGTAAGGGGTCCCTTGGCAGCAGGAAATCTGAATAATTCTAGGAAATTACTTCAAGGGTTTGTGCCTTAATTTTTAGGATCTCTAGACTGGAGATGCCACAGCCCTCACCACAGACCACAGACCAAAGATCTTTGTGTGTATACTAAAGTCCTGCTTGCTTATTTTGGCTACTAATAGACTGAGAACCAAGTGTTACAGTCTTCTCTGATCATGGGCTTGGGTATAGGGCTGTTGGTTTTAACCTGGTGCCCACAGGCCCATCCACGTCTTCGGGTTGTCTCATAGAAACCTCAAGCCCAGAGCACCTGAGTAGGAGGTAGGTGTAAAGTGACCCCACCCCAGTACTAGGGATCGAACTCAGGGCCTTTGCATGAGCTATATCTCCAGCTCTGTTACAGAGACAGGGTTAAGTAGCCCAGCCTAGACTTGAACTTTTGATCCATCCCCCTCAGCCTTTCAGAGTTCTGGGGTTACAAGTGAGTGCCACCACACCGAATTGAGCTTTTAAACAAGTAGGAAAACATGTTCCATGTACCCAGGGTCTGCATAACTGGCTGTGGTCTTGTCCCTTCACATGTGTGCTCCTTGTGTGTCCTAGAGGAATGCCATGGTTACAGTTAGCTCTGTTCAGTCTTGCGGGTTGGTCTTTGGATATTTGCCCCTCAGCACTGCACAGCAGAAGCAAGCTTTGGTTCCAAGGTGGTGCTGTCAATAACTGTGCACTTGGAGCCCAACACCACCTGAGAAAGACTGAAAATAGGTTTTGGGCTCCTGTCCATGCAGCTCCTTCCTGTCTAAGCATCTGTCAGGCAGATTTGGGCAAAACTATTTCCTGGCTTTGGGCATTGAATCTTTTAATTGCTGTGTATCACACAGTGGCTTCTGCCTTTTGGCACTAACCTCCTGCTGTGCCTTCTCAGTTAATAATAGGTGGCCTGGACAAGATTGATCTGAATGACTGGAAATCCAACACACGGCTGAAGCACTGTGTGGCAGACAGCAACATCGTCAGGTGGTTCTGGCAGGCAGTAGAAACCTTCGACGAGGAGAGGAGAGCCAGGCTCCTGCAGTTTGTCACCGGCTCCACACGAGTCCCCCTCCAAGGATTCAAGGCTCTACAAGGTGCCTGACGTGGTGGCAGAGCTAGTCCCCAAGCTGTGCTCCATCGCGTGTGTACTGACCAGACTGTGGTGGGAAGGGCCCAGTGTTTGGTTATGGTTGAGATGTCCACTAGAAAACAGTGCGGCCACTAATTCTCTTACAGTGGAAGCTCAGCACTGTGGAGCTGCAAGCCAGATGGGTTGGCAGATCCCCACTGAGCACCGTGTCACCACAGTGGAGCCACTCCAGGGCATGTGGTTCCCATTCCTCACCACTTTTTGTTCAAAAAGCATGGATGCTTAGTCTGGCAGGGGCCACTAAGGTGTCTGGGAAGGCCCTGGTGTTCTGTGTCTGCAGAGGACCCAGGATTCCACTCCAGGGAGAAAATGAAAGGAGCCACCTATAGCCACTGTGGCCACAGCCTACAGCTATAGATTTGGTGCAAATACAGAATATTCACTAGGGCTTTTGAGAATACCCAAGGAAAGGCACCGTGGTGGTGTCTGCCTGTAGAGTTCTGCAGGGCCCAGTGCCAGGGTAGAGGGTTCCAGCCTGAGCACTTTGGGTCTCTGCTCACTCAACATGGTGGCCACACTGCCTCCTTTCCCTAACACCTACAGAGAGAGCTGAGCAGGCTTTCTACCCCCACTGCATGGATCAACAAACCAAGACTCACTGAGGTCCTAGGATTTATTTTTTCTCTAAGAAAACAAAGAGGAGGTAAGCAAAGGGTAGAATTGCGATGATACTGTGACCCCAGACTTGGATTTCCTGTGTCATGATGAGTCGCACAACAGGCCTTCCTGCAAAGTTCCCTACTGCTGTCAGGATCTTCATATCCTCTCTAATGGAATGGAAGCGGGCTCAGTGTCCCCATTGTATGTAACAGGAGCGGGCAGCCCAGACATGAGCTCAGGTGTGATCTGGGGCCATGACAAGCTCCTTGTTCAGGACACAGTGCCTGCTGCTATGAGGAGAATGTGCATTACTGCTCGCTGCAGTGATGTAGACTGGGCACCAGCGCTGGCCAGACTCAGGAGAAGGACCCAGGAGAGAGTAGAGCTGCTCAGGCTCCCACTGTGGCTGAGGGGACCACACCCTCCTCCCAGGGTACCCTCTTCCCTCCCTGAAGGTGGTGAACTGTTGCTGTCCTCACTATGGCCCCAATATTGCTGCTCTAGGTACTGCCAGCTGTTGCTCTGCTGGAAGGAGCCAGTGAACACACAGGAGCAAATGCCACCAAAACGGAGCCCAGTGGCCTCTATAGTTATGTCCAAAAGAACATCAGTTTGGGGCTGGGGATTTAGCTCAGCGGCATAAGCACCTGCCTTTCAAGCAGGCGGTCGTGAGTTCGATTCCCGGTACCGATAAAAATGAAAAAGACAAAAAAAAAAAAAAAAGAACATCAGTTTGCAGGCTCGTGTCATAGGTAGGGTTGGCCGTTTTTGTGGCAGCAGCTGTGGCCAGTGCTGGCCGGCATGGTGCCACTTGAGGCTGAGTCAGGAAAAACCCGAGGAAGGATCCAGGAGTTGATAAGGTCTCTATCCGAGTGGTGGCTACAGAGATTTCACCCTCAGACACCCTTGCAGCTGCTCAGTCAGGGTTAGGTGGGAACCTTCTCAGAAGTCTATTCTGCCTGAGTCCTTGGAAATGTTGCATTTCTTTACTGGGTGCAGCTGGGCCACCCCCTAGCAGGGTACTGTGCCTGGTGTTGGGCTCTGCCTCTGAGGTGCATTGACTAGAATGTTGTCTTGCAAGGTTCTACAGGCGCGGCAGGGCCCCGGCTCTTCACCATCCACCTGATAGATGCAAACACAGACAACCTACCCAAGGCCCATACCTGGTAAGAGCTGCTGGGGGGTGGCACTGGTCCGTCTTGTTGTTCCAGCTGTTTTCTTTGTAGGACTGTTTTATCTATGCAGGGCCTCAGATAATGCTAGCAAGAGCATTTGGGTCAATGGGACATTTGCGTGAGGGTTGTCAAGAGACTTATAAAATTGATCTGTTGTAAGGCATGTAATTGATCAGTGCTGGTATTCTGGTGACAGCATGTGGCCACTACTGCACAAGCCCATGTCTCCCTCCTTTTCGGCCTCTTATGAGTCTGTATGCATGTGTGCACCTTCAGAAGGCAAAACTTAAATTTGGATTTATTGGTCTTCACTTTAATGTTTCTGGGTCCCCATTTTCCTTCTTGAAACTGGTTATGAGATGGCCTGTTTTGAAAAATATTTAGCTTTAAAAATATAGACACTGGGGCTGGGGATTTAGCTCAGCGGCATAGGCGCCTGCCTTGCAGGCAGGCAGTCGTGAGTTCGATCCCTGGTACCGATAAAAAGGAAAAAGACAAAAAAAAAAAAAAAAATATATATATATATATATAAATATAGAGAGAGAGAGAGAGACACTAGTTTAAAGGCCTTAGTCCAGGCATATACTTTGTGTCAGGACCACTGGTTTCTCCTTCAGGAGACATCCCCAAGTTGCTACGATGTACACCCTTTAGGGATGGGCCTGGAGCAAGTTACTGACTGTTCTAACTAGGTTTAACAATCCTGAGTATTCTAACTAGGCTAACGCAGCTATTCTCAAGACTCTTGGGCCACCAGAAAGCCCTGCCTGGATGTGGTAGTATCGTCTGTTTGCAGGAACCTGTTATGGTGACACACGATGATGCCTTCCTCAGAAGGCTTCTGTCCTCTAATAGTTCAGTACTGACATAGGAGATAGAAAAATGCCCTCTGACATTGAAGTACCAGTAAAAAAGGGTGCCACTGCATTAAACCCAATGACTTAGTGATAAAGCTATCCCTAATGGTTGAGCCCCAGAAGTTCACAGGCCCCTGTGTTCTCTGGGTCACAATTCTGTGTTGAGATGGTAGCTTCCTAAACGATGTCTTTTACTTGGATAAATCCTGCAAATGAGTTTCCCATGGAAGTATCGAGTCAGAAGTTTGACATTCATTTCATCTTTCGGGGATTTGGCACTAGGTATAATGTGTTTTTGCAGGGAGTTTTCCAGACTGCCCTATTTGAGGTTCAGATAAAATCCCAAAGGAACGGACAAGGCAGCAAGGACTTGGCTGATGGCCAGTCTAGATTCTGGGGGTCAGCAAAGGGGTATTCCTGGGAAGGAAAAGTAATTCTTCCCAAAGACAAAAAATAAATTATAAGCTTTGTCTTCATAAACAGTTTAAGTAGTAATTTAGTTATAGTTTGGTTTTGAAGGTCTCAAGATTTATTTTGCAGTGGGTTGACTGAAAAAGCTTTGCCTTAGAAGCAGAGTAAAACACCGAGGTGGAGAACTCACTATCTCTGAGAACCCTTTCCCTGCGGCCCCAAATCAGGCAATGAGATTTCGTGCTTCCACATTTGCTGCTAGCTTATCTCCTGCCTTGCCGTGCCTGGTAGGCAGCCCAAGCACTTACCCCAGCAGTCACTCCCGATTCCTTTGTCCTTTTCCAGCTTTAACCGGATCGACATCCCACCTTATGAATCCTATGAGAAGCTCTACGAGAAGCTGCTGACTGCAGTGGAGGAAACTTGTGGCTTTGCTGTGGAGTGAAGAGCAGCTCAAAGCAGCAGAATCTCACTCATGACCACCAGACCAAAAGCATATAGCTTCTGTGTGCCTCCCACAAAGCTGGCTGAGGCCCGGAATTCCAGAAAACCTGAGGGAAAAGGCTTTTCTCCCTCCTTCCTTGGCAGAAGGAGGGGGCAGGGGACTTTAGTAGGTGGCTTCCACCCATCTATCCTCCTTTATTATAGTTCTCCCACCTCCTCCATCACCCATCCAATAAAACGCAGCCAGTTTCTGCCCTTGGCCCCAGTCACACATGGCGGAAGAGGCTTACTGCCCTGTGCTCTTTAAGGGAGCTTGTACCACAGTTAGGGGTGAGCTGGGCCCTGCGGGTTTGCACGGTCAGTGTACTGGCCATCCCCTCTCATGTAGCCTCGGCACACCTTTCCAAACTCAGCACCTGCTGGTTATTTTACCAGAGCTCAAATTCCAAGTCTTACATCCTACAGCCTGTTCTTAGTGGCAGATTAATTTCTAACTGAAAAATGACTACATAGTGTATGCTTATTGGAATTGTGCCACAGCAGGAAGCTTGAGTCAAAATGTGTTTCCTCTTTGTAAGGTAAAGGAATTGGAGCAGCTTTCATTGGAGGCCTAGGGTATTTCTTTTCAGAGTATCCGGGCTGAAAAAAACACTTGTTTTGCACAGAGAAAAACTATCGTTCCTTTGCTGCATCCTCTATCCAGTTTGAAATTCTTTCTAGTGAAAATACATTATGGAGCTAAGCAAAGAACAGACCAAAACCAGCCTCAGATTTAACCAGTCGGTCCTTGCCAATTCCAGTGCCCTGTTGTACAGAGGAGCACCGACTGTGTCTCTAGAAGTGTTAACGAACTTGGATGTGGCAGTTGTTAAGAGCTAAACTAACCAGTTTTGCTACTAGCTGAAAAGAGTGGGATAGTGGCCCTGCTGACCAGTTCCACCTGAGTTAGTGCTGTACACAAACAGGGTATGGATAAAAGCAGTGACACAGGGTGGACAACTCCACATGGACTCAGTTGGCCCCTTCGCCTTGGTGGCAGTGGTGACTTTAGCAGTTCAAGTCACTTACCCAAATATCTCCATAGGCCGAGCAAGTCCAGAGCCAGCCAACTCTGCGTTTCTAACACCATTTCCAGTTTGCACAAAAGTTCTGGCAGTGTTTTATTTCCAGAATGGCTTGGTTTGGAAGATGGTAGCACCAACAAACTTTTTGGTATGGTGTTGCTGCTGTTTTAGTTTGGGGTGGGGACAAGTACAGGGTAATTCATTAGCAAGACATTTCACTGCTGTTGAAGTTTGAGTTCCATGTGAGCTCCTGCTGTGGTCTGAGATGGATCAGGAAGAGCCTTTGATGACTTTCATCTGTTGTTTTTGTTACTTTGACTGAGACCTACGGTGGAGGATTACTTACCCCTGTGCACCTGGCTGCAGCTCTTGTGCTTGGAAGCAGTCTGTTGGGTGGTGTGGGGTACACTCACCTGAGACCCTGATCCAGGTTCGTCCAGCTCAGCAGCCACTAGTCCCAGGGTCTGTGGTGACACTCTGGACTGCTGATGTGCTGGGGCGGAAGGGACCATGTGGCAGGAGAATTGAGTCCATTTGAACGTCCGGGCCAGTGTGCGGCCTTAGTCTCTTTCAATTTTTTGCCTTGCCCCAGTAGGGCTTATCTGTGTCTCATTCACCTTGATGCTTTGGAGGGCGTTCTAGAAACCCATTTCCCCAGGACTCCATCCAGTTTTCCCTTACAGTCCCCTAAAGTTAGAGAAACTGAAAAGTACAGGCCCCCAGGGAGATTTGCTGTGACCAAGACCCCAGCCATGGGAGCCGGACAAGACAGCTGCAGAGGGAAGCAACCTAATTCTTCAGGTCAGAAGTACTGCCGGAGGCCAGGGATTTAGCTCAGTGGCACAAGTGCCTGCCTGGCAAGTGCAAGGTCATGAGTTCGACCCCTGGATCCAAATAAAAAATGCTGGATTTCCTGGTGGTGCCCTCCCAAACCTGTACAAGGAAGGAAACCAGGGCACCGCAGTTCAAGACTGAAGCAAGAGTGGTGCTTGTAACACCTTGACTACTACCTTCTGTGCTGGGAGGAACAGTGCCGCGGGCCTTGGCAGGGCAGCACGCTGGCCTGCATCTCTCAGGTCGGGTGTCCCTTCAGCTAAGGAGAGGCAGTGGCTTGGGCCCACCACGGCCTGTGTTGCTGACCTGCTCAGAGTTCTGTCCAGTCTGTGCAGTCCACTCAGCTTCTGCAGGCCGCTGTACTTAAGAGCTTGAACTGCTGACCATGGTTTAGGGCTTCTGGACTCCCCACTTCTGGTGAAGCTCCTGGTGGTCCATGTGTGATCTTGTTGGTCCCCCCACCCCTGCCCTGTGGTTCCTCTTCACCTAAACCCTTCAAGGGCCCAACTTCCCAGCTCGCCCTCCCAGCGGCCAACAGCCGACACTCAGGGATGTAGCAAACCACCACTCTGCGGCGTTCGGGTAGGAAAGTGAGGGCCACATGGGCAGCTCGGGGTGACACAGATAGCACTCTCCACCTCGGCAAGGAGACTCAGCCGCTCGATTGGGTTTGACCCCTAAGCTGGCTCAGCCGCGTGGTCCAAATTCAGGTTAGGTGGGTCTCAACTTGGAGATGTCAGGAACGGTCTTCTGCAGAGAACACACCCTGCCCACCTGCAGCCAGCTGTGTGCCGCACAGCAGCCTTCCTGAAACACAGTATGGATTTTTAAAGTTTGTTTATTTTTGTTTCTCAACCACTTTATAATGTATTTTTAATTTATTTTGTAATGTCTTGTTTTTAAGTATTGCTGCTATCCTTGTTATTCTTCCCACTGTTTTTATTGCTGATTTATTTTGTGAAAGATGTACACTAATGTTCCGTTTTATGTCAAAATCAAAAGTATTTAAATACTAGTTCTATTTAATGTGGTTATGGAACCAGCTGGAAACACAAAACAAACTGATTGTACAGCAGGCTGGACCCGGGAGGTCAGGTTCATTTTGTTACATATGCAATAAACTCACGACTTTACATTTTATGATGCCTGTTATCTTGCTGTGCAAATGAGATCCCAGTTCCTTACAGTTTCATAAGAAAAAGTCAATGGTCAGAAATATGGGAAGGGCTTTCCAAGGAAAAAGGGCAAAAGGAAGGTCAGAACTGTACTAAGAACCAGGAAAATGTGGTAGCTTGGTTAGAGGTGCTTTATCAAGCAAAACCTCCCTGGAGTGGGAAGCGTAGCATCTGTCGATCCCTCCTTTGCACACTGGTCGTATCTGGGGGTTTGGCCTTTTTCACGCTTCTGTGGCAAAATAGGCATAAAATTTGGTAGCATTAAAATATATCAAAGGAAGGAATCCTGCCTTGGACAGGCCACCGTGATACCAAGTCTTCCCTGGGTATCCAGCTTGCCTTGCAAAAGGTAGATGTGGAAGCTCCCACAGTTCTTCCGTTCACACACACGTGCCAATTCTTGTTTTCCAGGAGGGTGCTAGTTTGTCGTACCTTTCAGCTGCTTTGAGTAAGACTGCTATGAACACAGGTATACAGATCATCTGTTGGAACCCTTGCTGTCACATTTGCGAATGTATCTCAGAATGAAACTGCTGGGTCATCTGTGTATTTAACTTCTCGAGGCACTGCCAAATCACGTTCTCCAGCAGCTGTAACAAGGTCCTTCCTTACTCACCAGCAGTTACGAGGGTTACAATTTGTCCACATCCTCAACCACCGTTGTTTTGTTTTTGAGAGAGTCTCATTGTGCAGTTCAGGCTGGCCTCCAGCTCACTGTCACCCCTCCTGCCTTAGCCTCCCAAGGGCCGCATTATAGGCCACGTTTTCTGAAAAGCCATCCTAGGTGGTGTCAGGTAGATTTTCATTGTAATTTTAATTTGCATTACCCTGGTGATACTTACCTTCTTTTCAATGTTTGTATCTTCTTTAGGGAGGTGTCCAAGTTCCCCTCCTTTTTCCTTTGTCTGTTTTTTAATTTGGTGGGTTTTCCCTACTTGCTGTATAATGTCCTAGTATTCCTCCCTCTCAGTGGGTTATCTTTTCACTCTCTCCATATTGCACTTTGATTCACAAAAGTTCTTAATTTTGGTGAGCCGCTGTATTTTTTGCTTTTATTTGCCTGTGATTTTGGTGTCAGACTAGAAATCTATGCCAAATTCAATGTCATGAACATCTCTTCAAAATTTTAAGAATTTTATAATTAGCTCTTCATTTTAGATCTGTCATTTTGAGTTGGTTTTTATGATGTAAGTAACAGTTTTATTGTTACTTATGTGGATATCTAGTTTTCCCTGTGCCTTATGCTGAATGATCACAATGATCCCCCATTGAATCATGATGCACTTGTTGAAAATCAATTGACCTAATATGTAAGAATTCATTTCCTGTTGCTTTATTTCATGGCATGGTCTGTGTGTCTATCCTTATGCCAATACCTTTCTGTTTTAATTGCTATGCTTTGTATTAGTTTTAGAAACAAGGCAACTTGACTCCTGCAACTTTTTTTTTTAAAGACTACTTTGGTTTTTTGGGGGCCCACTGAAATTCCTTATGAAAATTGGATTTTCCATTCCTGTGAAAAAGGCTGTTGGAATGTTGATAGGGATTGTGGCATTACCTCTTAAGATCATTTTGAGCAGTATCTGACATCTCTTCATATTGCTAAATCTTTCAGTCCAAGAGCATGGGCTATTTCTTCACTGTCTTAACATTTTCTTTGATTTCTTTCCACATTTTGTTTGTAACATATCACGTGGCAAGTCTTTTACCTCCTTGACTGGACTTACCCTTAGATATTCCTTCTAGATGCCATTGAAACTGCTTTCCTGAGTTCCTATTTGGATCATTTTCTGCTGCTGTACAGAAATGTTAGCTACATCTGTGTGCTGACCTTGTAGCCTGGCATGTCCAGGTTTGTTTGGTAGCTTGCTAGTGGATTCTTTGAGATGTCCTACATATAAGATTATGTCGTTAGTGAATTGAGATAGTTTCACATCTCAATTATAATTTGGATGTCTTATTATTTAGTAGCTCTGGCTTTTCAGTACAATGTTAAATAGTGGTGAATGGCAGCTCTGACGTGGTCTTCATTTTAGGAGGAATGCTAAAGGCATCTTCTACATAAATTAAAATGTGTATTTGCCCCCTCCCATTCTATGATGGTTACACTGATTTTCTTCCATTCCTAGACTACATCCCCACTTGTTCATGGTAAATAATCCTTTGAATATGCAGCAGGGACTCCACTTTTTAATACTGTATTTTTGTTTTCAGACAAGGCTTCTCTGTGTAGCCCAGGCTGGTCTTGAATTTGAGATCTTTCTGCCTGTCTCCCAAAGGTTGAGATTACATGTGCACCACCAGGTCCAGCTCAATTTGTCCTTCTGTTGAGGATTTTCATGTCTTTATTAATACGGGACACTGATTTGTACAGTGTCTTTGTTTGGCTTTGGTACCAGAGTACAGTGGTAGTTTATGGTTTCATAATGTTAGGAAGCATTCCCTTTCTTTGAACTAGGAGTGAACAATTTCCCAACAATGCCCCTACTATTCATAGATGCATTTAGATTTCTTGTTTCTTTGTGATTCAGTTCTGGTAGTGTAAGGTGTATGTTTCCAAGAAATTTCATTTAAGTTACCCAATTTGTTGACATACAACTGTTCATAGTATTCTCATGCAGTCTTTTTTTTTTTTTTTTTTTTTTTTTTTTTTTGGTGGTACCAGCGTTCGAACTCGCGACCTCTCACTTGCCAGGCAGGCGCTTATGCCAGCCCCTTTCATACACTCTTACTGCCCCCTTTTTGGATTTAGTTGGTTCTTTCTTAGCTAAAGTTTTGTTAATTTTATTACCTTTTGAAGAACTACTTTATTTTTTTCTCCTATTTTCTTTGCTTTAATGTTTTCCACTTTTGCTAGCTGTGAGTTTAGTTTGCTCTTTTTGTCCTTAAAATGCAAAGTGGGTTCCTGCATAGAGACGTCTTATTTTTTAGTATGTTTAGAGCTACAGATTTCCTCCTCAGTGCTGCTTCCACTGCATCCCAAAATTTGGGTATGTTTCATTTTAGTTATCCCGGGATTTTTTTCGGGTTCTCTTTCAGATTTTTTCTTTGACCCCTTGATAAGAGTGTCTTCTTTTATTTCCACACAACTGTGAATGTCCCAGTTTCCTGTTATTCTAGCTTCACTACATTGTGGTCAGAGAAAACTTTTTTTTATGGTTTTGGTCTTTTTTGTTTTTTTTACTGTTTTGTGTATTCTTGAGAAGAATGTGTCTTACGTTTTGCTGGCGGGATATTCCCTGTATGTCTGATAGTTCAGGCCGTCTGTGATGTTCAAGTTGTACATTCCCTTAGGGATTTGTCTAGTGCTCATTAAAAAGTGGGGTACTGAAGTCTCTGAACCTTTGTAAGCTGTCTTATTCTTTAATATTGTCTATGTGTGTTACAGCATCTCTGGTTTTATCTTTGAAATGCATTGAGTTTCTTAATTTGTCCACTGTTTTGTTTTGGTTTGGTTTTCTTCAAGTTTGGGGGCGTTTTCACTCAGTTTTTCAAACACTGACCCTTTCTTTCATCCTCTTCCCCATATGCAAAGGTTTTTCACTTTCCCACACGGCTGTGTGCTCCCCAGCTGTCAGGTGCCCTGAGTGGCCATCCTTTAACTCTCCCTTGGCTGGGAGCCTTTCCTAGCATCCCTCTGTTCACAAGGTCCTGCTCTCTTGCACTAGCTGTTTGTGGCAGAGTAAGCTCTGTCTAGGCCTGTGTTACCTGCACGCTGCAGTAATCAGAGCCTGGTCAGGCACCCATTACTCTCCATGAGGTGCTGCAATGACTCTCTGCTACACTCCTGTGTGAGGTTTTTGGCCACAGCAATAAAAACGTAAAGACAACTTAAAAGGAGAACAACTTATTCTGGCTTAGTTTCAGAGGTTTTGGTCCATGGTCTGCTGTTCCCATTGCTTTTAAGTGAGGCAGAACATCATGGTGGAAGGATGCAGCTTCATGGCAGCCAGGAACAAAGAACAGGGAATGACCCCAAGAGGAAGGGCGGGCTAGACATACAATCCAGAATCATGTCCCCAGAGACCCGTTTGCTCCAACTGGGCCTCACCAACTGGGTTCTGTCAGCTGTGAACTCATCAATGCATTCCCCAGTCGGTACAGGTACTGTCCTCATTAGCCAGTCCTTTCCCAAGGTTTCCCTAGACCTCACCTCTAAACGTTGAGGACCTGGCCCTCAATGTGAGTCTCTGAGATACTTCATGTTTAAAACAAAACAGTTCCCCTCCTCCTCTACCCTTCATTCTCCGCAGAGCAGCCATGGAGGGCGCCCTCTTCCCACAGGAGGGGAACAGGGCTGAGTCACAGGCCCAAGGCTACCACTTCTTCTCCCCTGTGGCCCTGTCCTTGTCCAGAAGATAAAGACAGCCCTACAGTCTGCCTGCCACCAGCTGTGGTACTGTATGCAGTGCGGCTGGTGGGGTGTCAGTCCGTGACACTGCTGCAGGAAACTGGGCAAGACCTCATGGTGGCAGGTAGTGCTGCCGTCCACTTTTCATCCCGAAGGCCAGAGTGTCTGCCATTCTGGCGAGAAGACATCTGTGCCTGAGCTTAGCATTACAGAAAAACACTTCAGAGGCCTTGAAACAACATTAGGAGAAATCAGACTAGAGGAAAAATAAACCCAGAGCCCATTAATAAAAGATCTGGAAAGCTCTAATTCTTTACTTGGGCTTAAAGTGAACAGTTTTACAAAAGAATTTAAAGAAATTAAGTATATAGCACAGGTCAAGCTGAGATAAGAAACTGCTTAATCATGAGGAGACGCCTTCATATGTATCTGCTACAGCAATTAAAAGCAACCAAATCGGCCCTAAAACCCATCAGAAAAGAACTTTAAAGAAAAGGCTCTGGACCAAAATCGGGCCTAAATAAGCTAAAAACATAAAGCTGCTTTCAAAAGAAGCTGAAAGAGTGCATGCATGTGCTGAATGAAACGTTATCACCAGATGGGACCAAAGAGCATGTAGGTGAGCCCAAGGTCAGCCCTGCTGCCAGTGACACAGACCAAGCTAGCCGCGATCAGCCAGCACCTGACCCATGAAGGACCAGGCATGGAGGAGATGTGCCGGCAGGAATGTGGAGCTGGGTGGTGCAGCTGTGGTAAGAAGTGGAAATCCCTTCGTTAAACAGGATTTCTGAAGGAACTGATATGGCTGACTTATGTTCTCTTAAGTTTAAAAAGAAAAAAACTATGTGTTGAAAGTTGAAATGTAAAGGAAGTCAGCAGTGTTCTTTAAAAATACTACTAATGATCTGAAAACATTCCACTAAAGGCAGAAACAATGGTAGAAAGAAAGCCACATGTCCAAGTTGTGACAGAACTTTGTTGTGGTAAAGAAATGAATTCCTGAAAGATATTTAATCAATGTGAATTTCCTGTGAAAAGAGGACAGACTGAGGCAATTTCAAAAAAAGTCAGCCATGAACAGGAAAAGCTAGACCCTGGCGAAGACCAGAACTGTCCCACAAACACAGTTTTCTGTAGCTGGGCTGTTTCAAGGCCAGCCAATTTCTCATGACAGAAACCACACGGGGAAATGAAAGGCTAAACATTTCGAGAATAATCCTTATGTCCTTGATATGGCAGGGAAGCAGGTGGCAGAAGCCCAACAGCCCTACGAGAGCATCTCCTGCACAGCAGGTTCAGAGGAGCATGTGGTGCAGGGACCCGAGGTGTGGCGCCGGTGGCACTCACGTCCCCATAGCCTGAGGTGTCCAGGGAAAGGATCATCTACTGACCATGCCAGTCGGCCCGATCATTAGGCAGAACCTAAACACGTGGGGTCCCCACCATGCACACCCCTGAGTTCTGTCTGGGGCCTTGGTCCTCCTTCAGGGCCAGATGTTACCAAGGTGCCTTGGGAACCAATCCTGCTCCCTCTCCTAGAAAACGAGGGTGTCACTTGCTAGGGATTCTGTCCTCCAAGGACTTCTGCTGGCCTAGCACACACATCACTGGCCGTGGAAGCATCTGGATTCTGTTACTCACACAACCCGGGGCAGACTCCCTTTCCTATGTGCCTGGCTCTGGAAGATCCAGAAGCACCTTTATCTGCTGAAGGAATTTTGGTTTTTTCCCTATTTCCTTTAGTGTGGATATTAAGCAAGAGTCTTGGTCGAATTATTCTTAGACAGTGATGAGTATATGACAATATTTAAATGTGAATCACACAAGTTAACTGCTTCCATGTAATTCTACTTGTAGGTAGTGTTAATACAGAATTTTATTGTTCCTTAAAATAAATAGCAGTACTTTCTTGTCTTTATTGTAAAATGATTTCATCTTTTTCTCTGGGTTTTAGTCTATTACTGAACTTGTAAGGGTTCAGACGGAAGCTCCACAGCACTGTGACTGAGATAGGACTGATAAAAGTGCATTATGCCACATGAATCTTATCGCTCACTTATTTCCATCTCACTTGGCTCCTGGCCACTGTAAGGAACAGTACTTTTGCTATTTAATGAGTTTCTTTATTGGCAAGGAAAGAGTAGTTTTCCTGTCTCTACAGTGACTGAAATTTCCTCTCATTAATTTAATATGGGCACTTAAATGATTATCCAAGCGCTGAAATGGAAATTCAACAACAATTACAATTATTTGGGGCTTGCTTTGCAAATGCACTTTATTTAAAAGTGGCAGCCCTGGGTTAATGGTTTCTTTTTTCTGCCTCCAGCTGCCGCCAGGTGCCCCATGACTTATGTCAAACACCTCAGTCTATTTTAAAGACAAATATGTTTACTTAAATTTTAGTTTACAATTTAAAAATGTATACTTTTGCAAATTGTAAGTCAACAAAAAATTGATAGACACAATGTCTGAAGAATGGCATCACCGTGTACATGGTAGACTAGGAAACTCAGGCTCTCACATGCTTCTTGGAAACACAGATGAACAAGAGACTGGCTAAATACTTTCTTCCTAAACTGTGGAAGGAGCTGAAGATCTATAGCAACCAGGCAAATGCTCTCGCAAGAAAAAGCTATTTGAGGTAGCAGGAAATTTGGTTGCATTTGACATGTTCACCCTCCTAGTCTGGCATAAAAGCAGTGACCCAGTCCTAGTTCCCTCCTGTGACCAGAAAGGGCAACGCAAACTGAATTTGAAATGTCTGAGCTTCACGGTCCTGCCTGTGTCGCCTGAGCTCAAGTGGTAAAACGCAGGCACAGCTGGGAGCTCAGGCTGGGAGACGTGAGGGAAGCAGCAAGTGTGACTGGAAAACCCCCAAGAACGCAGAACTCTAAGGGGACCTCAGCCAGAAATGGCTGACTGCAGAAGACGAAGGTCTGAGACCTGAGAAGCCGGGAAGCAAGCCTCAAAGGAATACTAGGACATTTAAAAGCCACTGAGCAATGAAACAAACACAAAACCACATACACAGGCTTAGGGAGGACCTGTGCCTAGAAGGGACCCTGAAGACTAGGACGGTTACTGAAGCCCTGGTCCGTCCCGCAGGTAGCAGGCTTGGAGGAGAGGCTGCTTCCCAAGTAACCTGTTTTCAACAAGAGGTCAAAAGACCAACACGAAAACACTGTCCATTCAAAGGACTAGCATATCTACAGAGATTGTCCCTGAAGATATGACTCATGAGACTTTTATTAAACATAATCATTCTAGTATATATATATTTTGAACATCATGTTGCACATAATGCAATTTGTCAACTTAAGAGTTTTTTTTTTCAACAGAGTCTTAAAAATGCTCAAAGAGCTAAAAGGAATCAGAAAAATGATATGAGTTAAAATGATAATATCAAAGACGTGGATTATAAGGACTATACAGAAATTCTGGGGCTGAAAATTTTAACAACTGAAAAATTCACTAGAGACATTCAACAGCAAACCTGGAGCCAGTGATCTCTAAAAAACAGCAAAAACTTATTTTTTTCAGACAGGGTCTTGCTATGAAGCCCAGACTGGCCTTGAACTCATGGCAGAACTTTCTGCCTCGGCCTCCCAAGTGCTAGATTACAAGTATGTTCCACTGTACCCGGTGGAATCAGGGGTTTTGAAGGAACAACCAGTGATCTTGAAGACAGTTCATTTGAAATTGTCAAGTAGGAGCAAAAAGAATAAAAAAAGTAAACGGCCCCACGGATTTATGGTATAAAAAGTGGACCATGTATGCATATAAAAATCTCAGGGGTAGAGAGAATGTCCCCAGTCTGAGGAAGGCTTGGCAAACCCCAAGTAAGACAGACCCATTCCAATACATGTAACTAAAATGTTACAGGGCAAAGACAAAGAAAACTTTGACAGCAGCAAAAACCATGTACAGGCTCTCCAGTAAGGCTGAAGAAATTTCTCAGCAGAAACCTTGGTGACCACAGATGTAGAATGAGCTATTTAAAGCCTTGAAACACTGTCGAGAGTTCTACATCTGGCAAAACCATTCTTCAAAAAGAAGGGAGAATCAGGACATTTTCTGATTTTAAAAAAAGCTGAGGGAGTTCATGACCACTAGACCTGCTCTGCAAGCAATGCTTCAAAGCGAGTCCTTCAGGCTGAAAGGAAAGGACATCAGACAGTAATGAAACATAAAATGTAAATTCTTCACTGAAGGTAAAAGTGTGAGTAAATTTTTAAAAAGCTGGTATTGCTATAACTTTGATTTGTAACTCTGCTCTTTACTTTTTACGTAACTTGACAATTGCATAAAATAATTGTGAATTTATGTTAAGAATAAACAAGTATAAAGATATGTTTGTGACTTCATTAAGAAAGAGTCAGGGGACAGAGTGCTAAAGGAATACTTTTGTGTGTGATTAAAGTTAAAACGGTATAAATTCAAATTAATTTTTATAACTTTAGGATGTTAAGAGTCACTTACGTGATATCCACAAAGAAAAGATCTATACCCACAAAAAGAAACAAAAAGAATTCAAAATGTGTTCCACAAAGAAGTGAAACGAACATGCAAGGAATCAAAATTGAAGAAGTGAGGATCAAAAAAACCTAGCAGAAAATGACAAAATGGCAAAATACACTTTTATCTGTAATTACATTAAATGCAAGTGTATTAAACTCTCCAATCAAAAGACACAGGTTGACAGAGTGAATCTGAAAAAGAACAGGCTCCAACTATAATCTGTTTGCAAGAGAATCACTTTAGACCTAAGGACATTCACATCACAGAAAGTCAATGAAAGGGAATGAAAAGAAAGTCAGTGTAAACAGCAGATGTGTGCAGGAGCCGCTGGACTCTCGGCAAGCAACAGGCTAAGTACACACTGTTAGGACACAATGGAGGATGTTATGTAGGGACAGGAGAGTCAATTCAACAAGAGGCCAAAAGTTACCACCAGATACTCACCAAAGCTAGAACTCCTAAATATAAAAGGCACACATTTTGAAAAGAAAAAAAAAAACAGCAATCATTGATGGGTTCTTGTATGGGACTGTGCCAGGTTCTACCCGGTGCCAGTCTACCACGGTGCTGACCCTAAAACACTGTATCTCTTCTACACCGACTCCCGTGTCCTCCTAGTCCCCCAAAATAAACTGAGCCAAAGGTCCTCCAATCCAGTCTACGGTCCGCTCGGGCAGGCTCCACCCTACAGCAAAAGGCCCTCCAGTGCTCTCCTGACACAGTGGCCTGTCCACTCACGGGGTCGCCACCTCTTCCCAATCCCAAAAAGTGACTCCCTGGCTTTGTCTCTGGCAACAAAGCCTTTTTCGTATCTCTGTCTTTGCCTCTGAAGTGCGGCAAAAGGCTGTAGAGCTTAACAGTGTAACCAAGTGGGCAAGAACAATCTTCAAGAATTAGATGTTTTTCTCTTCCAGAAGGCTGCCTCTCTAACTTCCTCACCCGCCCTCAGCTCAGAGGAATGAACAGCGAGGTAACAAGACCTCCGCCAGAGAAAGGGATCCGCGGATGCTGGCCCAGAAGGCTGAAGTGTTGTTTCCACCAGGAAGGCAGAGAGCCAAGGATGGCTCGGGATGAAACAGGGCAAAAATCTGTCTTGTCTCATTATTTCCCTGCTATTAATACAAGCTTTTGGTCCAAAACAAGGTGGGATGGAGATATGAGGCAGTAAAAGACCTCACCATTTCCTTGAGCACTAGCTTAGAATAAATCCTTCCCCGAGATTCAAGCACCACAAATTGCAGTAACAAAACCACTTTATACTCATTAAGAAGATGTATTACCAGCTTTCCCACTGATGGGACCAAATCCCCAATACACAGGACTTGAGAGAATTTAAGTACTTTGGTTCACTGTTTCAGAGGGATCACTGCAGTTAGCTGGTTTCAAAGCAGAAAGAGCATGGCAGGCAGGCGTACTGGAAGGATACATCGTTCATGTGGCCAGGGAGCAGATTATCACGTTTTTTTGGAAAGCAAACAGTAGCATGGCCAGTAGCAGTACAAAACTTAGTACCCCACTGTCAATAATGGATAGGGTGGCAATGGATTTAATGCTGATCTCCATCCACTGAGAGCAGAACATACCCTACCCTACGTAGATGTGGAATATTCTCTGGGATCAACCATATGTTAGGCCACAAAAAAGTCTTCATAAATTTTAAAAGAATAAAATCATAGTATCTATATCCAATCATGCATGAGGAAAAACTTGGATACTAACAACGAAGGAACACTGGAAAGGGTACAAATGCATGAAAATTAACATAACCTTGCACAGCCAATGAGTCAAACAAGTAATCACAGAAAAACCCTTTGAGACAAATGAATATGAAAACATGATATAACTAGGAATAAACTCTCATACACACACTTGATTTTCTTTTTTTCTTTCCTTTTTTTTTGGTCCCAGGGATCGAACTCACAATCTCTTGTTTGCCAGGCAGGCACTTAGGCCACTGAGCTAAATCCCCAGCTCCACACCTCATTTTCAACAAGAGTGTCAATGACCCCTGACAGGACAGTTGCCAATAATGGTGTTGGGAAAGCCAGACATGTATGTGCAGAAGAATCCAGTTGGACACCTACCTTATACCACATACATACATTAACTCAAAATGCATCAATGCCATTTGACCAGTCTTTTTTGCAAGGACTTGTGATCTTGGATTTGGCAAGGACTTCTGAGATATTACACCAAAAACAACAAGCAACATACCAAAAAGTGAAATATATTACATAAAAACTAACTTGTGTATCAGTAGACTGTCAACAGAATGAACAGACAACCCACACAATGAAAAGTTATTTGACCATCATATCTTTAAGGGATTAATTCCCAAGCAATATGAAGAATTTTAACTCAACAAGCCAATTCAGAACTGTGCAAAACAGACAGTTCCCCAAAGATACACAATTGGCTTGTGAACACAGAAAGGCATTCAGTATCACTCATCACTGGGGAAATGCAAATCAAAACACAATGAGCAGCTAAGGCAGGGGACAGACCAGGGCGCGGAAGAGCTGGCTAGGGAAACAGGTGTGACCTGCGCTAACACAGAACCCCAGGATGCCTACTGAGTATAGCTCCCAAGGCTCTGTGTGTGGACTCACAGGATGCCCTGACCCGACGCCAGCCAGCCTGCAGAGCGGGGAAGTTTGCACTAAGCCCTTGGCCACCGTGCTCTTCACCACAGGCCACTCTCCACTGCAGCGCCCTTCTTTCCAACTGTTGTTTCTTGGCCTAAACTTGCTCGGTAGAGCACGTTTCTTTTCCTACCTTTAGGAAATGCAAAGCTACTGAGAAAGCAGCTCAGTGGTAAGAGCACCCCGGCTAACATGCAGAAAGAAGGTCGAGGGTTCAACCTAACACGGCAAAGAACAGAATCAATCAATCAATCCAGGACTCATCTTTAAAAAAGAAAGCAAAACCTTGCCACCATTTGTGCTTGTCCTGATTTTTTATTCAGGACAGAAAGAACCTAGAAACCACCTCCAGGGGACTCAAATGCAGTAAAATCCACTTCCTGCCCACTAAGATGGTATGTGAATAAGCTTTCCCACGGCTGGGACAAAATTCCCAACATGCACAACTTAAGAGAAGTAAAGTATTTTGGTTCACCGTTTCAGAGGGTTCACTGTGGTCAGCTGGCTTCAAGGCAGAAAGGGCATGGCAGGCAGGCACGCACCGTTCACGCACCCAAGGAACAGAGCAGGAGAGGGTGCCAGAGTGAGGGGACATGTGTAGCACTTGAGATCACACCTCTGTTACCCACCCTGCCATACACAGAAGTGCACTCATCTCCCAGGGAGCTCCCAAGTCAACCAAGTTGACAAGCATAATAGTCACAAATGGCTATTATAAAAATCAAACAAAAACTAGAAAACAAGTGTAAGCGAAAAAATGGAGAAATTGGGAATCTCACGCTGTCTTGGTAAGTGAAAAATGGTTATGGAAAACAGTATGGCGGCTCCTCCATATGAATGAAAACCATTGACTGTATGATCAACAATCCTGCTCCTGGAGATGGAACTCAAACCATTAAAATCAGGGACTTGAAGAAGTATTTGTATGGCCATGTTCACAGCCACGGTACACACAGTGGAACTGAAAGCCACCTAAATACCCACTAATGTGGATAAACAAGTGGCACACAGGCTAAGTGAAACATCACAGCCTAAAAAAGGACTTTCTGACACAACTGTGGATACGGTGCTAAGAGACAGGCACACAGACAGGCATGATTCTACTTACGTGAGGTCTGTAGAACAGTCAACAATTCACTGACAGAAAGAATGACACCAGGCTGGGGGAGAATGAGGCTTGCAAAGGCTCAGATGGAGAAGATGGAGTTCTGGAAGAGGGGCAGTGGTGCTGGCTGCGGAACTCGAAGCTACTCAGCACCACTGCAGTGCCAGCTGTTACACGGTTGTTATCTAACCTCTCATCACTATCAAAACCCAGAAAGTCTAACAGCTCAGAATGGTGGCTGGCAAAGCATACACGTGGCCACTGTAAACCAGGGCTTTCTCGGGCCTTCCCAGCTCCTGCACACATGGCTTTCCAAAGCCCAGCTCCCAGCCCTGCCACTTCGAGGGGAGAAAGTGAACGCTCATGATTGCCAACTCGGTCTCCTGAATCTGGGTCCTCGTCTGTCCTCCTGCACGGGGAGCTTAGGTGATCTCTCCTGCCCTGGCTGTTGTCCGAAGGTTAAGTTTTCCCGGCAATCAGATCACAGTGTGGCTGCCAGGCAGGGAATCCTGGGCTTTTTTCTAACTAGTAGCACTGACTTGCCAGCTCCAGCAATCTACGGCAAAAACAAACGTTCCACCCATGCCACCACTCACCCCCACACCCTGGTCCACAGCAGGCTCGGAGAGCGCAGGATGACTGGCTGCAGCGGTGGCCTGTGTGCAGCAAGGACTACTGAGAGTGCCTGTGTTTGGCCTGACACCTACGCTATACCCATGAGCTGACAGTCTGCAATCTCAGCTCCTGTCTCTCTAGAATCCAAGAGACTTTCTCACAAACACAGCTCTCTCTGAAACTTGGGAGGTAACTTAGAATGGGAGCGTCCAGGTCCCCGGCCTCCCCTGTCATCTACGGTGCAGTGAGGGGGCACCGAGTTGAGCTGTGTGAGGTTTCTCCAGTACCGGACCAACTACTCACCCTCGGTTAGAAATCCCTCCTCTGTAAAGGACAGCGCTGTCCTTCCCGGGCTGAGGGCCCATCTGTCTCCCAGAACTGAGGCAGAGCCCTCCACACGAGCCTCCGGACCTCTTGCTGGCAAGGAGGTTGCATCTAGGTACAGCCCAGCTACAACAGGACAAATGGTCGTGTCCTCAGACTTCGGTCTGCAATGAGGCACACAGAAGTCAGCTTCAGGCAAAGGGAAGGAGGGGAGGGTCAGGGGCCCAGAGAAGGGGCCTTGCAGATCAGCCACATGCACTGGTACGGGGCTGTGCGCCTTGGAGATCCTGGCGCTTCCCCAGGGAGACTCTTTGACTCAGAATGCAGGTTAGAAAGAAGTAGCAGTCCCACATCTCCCTTTGATGTCACAGCATGTGCTTCAGGACTGCTTCACACCCCAAGGACACTTCTGCTCTGTTCACACCACCTCTCCAGCCTGGCCAGGGTTCCAACAGGATGTGGGGGCAAGAGCTGGAGCAGTGCGGCACACACCAGGCGCTGCAAGCTGAGGCCTCCAGCACGCTTTGCACACATGGTGACATGGCAGTGGCCTGGGACAGACTCAGCTGAAGGGGCACCCAAGGGTGCAGGTGTGCTGCCCTGCTGCCAAAGGAAGGACGATCCACACTGCTTATCACTTGGGGCGCCAAGTGCACTCTGCGTTCGCTTCTGACCCCCAGGCCAAGACCACCCGTGACCACAGGGTCGCCATGCCTGCCCCGCAACACACAGTCACCAAGAAGCTACACCGAGCCACCGCCCACACTGCCCCGTCCCAGCAGTAGAAATGCCTCACAGAAACAGACATTTTAACATAAATAAGGGAGACAAACCCTTTTATAAAATATTTATTCTAAAAAAAAAAATCACACTGTACAAATTTAGATAGAACACTCTCAATGCTCAGATTTATAAAAATGTGAACAAAAGCAACACTAAGGGAGGAAACTTTCACTGCTGTTTTCTTTTTAAATTAGTAAGAAAAAAAAAGATTTCTTTTCAGGTACAATGAGAGAAAATGTCTAGAAGACACCCAGAGAGCCAGCAAGAAAAAGCCCACGAGCTGCCTGCACTGCTCCTAGGCTGGTCCTGCCCAGGGGCCTGTGGACCCCACACAGAGGAGGACGAGACGGGGACGGGGACAGGGACGGGGACAGGGACGGGGACGGGACGGGGACGGGCTCCCCTGCGCAGCAACACGGCCTCCCGAGGCCACACTCAAACTCGGCAGGGTGCTCAGGCCGGTGACACTCAGCTCGACAGCCTGTGCTCATGCAGGGATGAGCACAGTGCTTCTGACTTCTGCGCTTCTAACACCTCGCTTAATGTGTACCCGTCTGTACAAATGCGCAAAGCGTGGTGAGGTGTCATTTCTGTAAAGAGTTAAAAATGGACATCCCGAGTTGTTTCCTGCAGTTCACTCTGTTCACTCATAAGAAGGAGAACCATAAAAAAGAATTCACAAAAAAACCCCAGGCCAGAAATCCTGGTTGCTTAAAAAATCGTGTTAAAAGCTTAGGGTAGGCTCAGCTCTGCCGTTTCTAAGGTCTAGCTGACATCTCCCTCCACCACTGAACTCACCCTCTTTCACACACCAACAATCGTAAAATAATGACAGCCCGCAGAATCGCAGGTCTCCCATAAATAAAATGAAGCAGGCAGCGAGAGGTCACAGAAGCCAGCAGGCTCCTTCACATTCCGGGGGAGAGGCAGTGCTGGTCACAGCCACGGGTGCCAGGCGGGGTCCATGCGGCACAGGTTGTCCAAGCTGTTGGCAGCTGCCACAAGGGTGTTGACTTTGCTCTCCCCACCTTCGAACTGGGCCAGGTTATGCAGACGGGTCATGATGGCAGTAACAGCTTTCTGGACCAGGGAGACCAGTTGTTGGCTGTCCATGTTCTCAGGCTGTCCAGCGGCCGAGAGAGGAGAGGAGGTGTCCTCCTGTGTTTTCTTGTGCCAAGCAATGATCTCATCCCGGAGCACAGTTTTCAGGATGCCATCCACCTGCGTGAAGGAGAGAATTAAAGGACTCCCACTTAGATTCCCAGGGAAGGGGCAGCTCCACAGCAAGACCCGAAGAAGGCCTGTCTGACCTCGGCAGCCTGGCCAGGCCACGGACCAGGCCTCGGGAGCCCTCTGGAGACCAAATCACCTCTTATACAAGGGGCAGGTCCCAAAAGGCCCCACTGTGAAGGCACAGGACTTCCCTCAGGTCCTAAAGGCAGGGCAGCCGGCGTGCAGGAGCGACATGCCGTCACTTTGGGCCAGTAAGTGCGTCCTGCCTACCCAGCACTGCTGAGTGGTGCCCTTCCAGGGTCAGGTGAAAGGGAACAAAACAAAAACCTCCACTTTCTGCCTCACCACATGGATGCAAGGCAGGGGCCATCTCTCACAGAACACGTCTGTCCCTGTACGCTGGGACTCTGTAGGAAAGGGGAAGTAAGTGCTGCTGGACAGCCGACAGGCAGTGCTAACGCTGGGGGTGTTACCCAGAAGCACACTGTGGATTCTGTCTTGCAAAGTGGGTTCCTCCATATCCTGAACACGATTTCTCCCAGGGACACGACCTCAGCATCTGTCCCCCTTGGTAGCTGGTGAACAGGTCCTAAAGCCAGTGTGTGCTGTGGAACCGTGGGGCCTGCGCTCCCCACGGGGCAGTACTGTGACCCACCTTGAAGTTGGGCTGTGCAAAGCACCGCGCAACAGCGATCATGGAGGCGGTCAGAGGGCCGGAAACACCGATGGTGGTCAGAAACTCAGAAATGTTGGGGGTGAGGCGAAAAGGGACAGGACGGTTGGCATCTAAATCCCCAGTTGCATCATTTATATCAAACCGAAAGTAGGCAACATTCAGCTTGCCAGTGTCCTGCATTTCAGGAGAACACACATTAGGATGTGCTCAGCAGAGTGGGGAAGGTCACGGAGGTCTGGCTGTCCATGTAAGCTACCTGAGCAATCTGTAACATCTCGGGGTTGAGTCTATTCAAGTGTAGGACAAACTCTGCGAAGCCGATCAGCGCCAGCTGGATGGTGAACATCTTCCGGAAGGTCCAGTAGTCTGTGGCGTTGGGCAGCGTGTGCAAGGCCCACTCTTTCAGCATGCTGCGCGGCACCATGTTGCTCTGCACCTCCTTGAGGATGTCTCGAAGGACCTGAAACACACCAATCTATGACTCTTCAGCTGATTCAAAAAGGAAAACTCTCAAACTGCATTACTTACTTTGGTCAGTAAAGGAAATTTTGTAGCTGGGCAGGGAGCTTGGGGAGGGGAAGGAGAAGAAAGGAAGAGAGTGAGAAAAAGGAGGAGCCAGGTACCCCTGGCAAGAACTTCATGGAGCTCTGCTGCTATGACCTCCTCTGAAGTCTCCCATGGGCCTGGAGAGCTGACAGCTTCATGACCAGGCTGGCTATAAAAATCAGCAGACTGACAGCTCCTGAGTGGGGATGGTGACCCTCCCAAAAAAGCCTCATCCCCAAAAATTTGTCACTATTTAACCTGCCTAAGAGTTCCGGCAAAGAGCTCACAGTGCTCGTCTCTGACTGAATTCCAGGTTTATCCAGTGAGGATGTTACCTGCCATCAGTGACAACTGTTTAACATCAAAATTTCCCAAAGCAGTGATTCTGATTACAGCCACAAGAAAAAAGCAGGGATGGAGCTTTTTCAACAAAATATCAGGAGACACAAAGACACAGTCAACACATGGGAAGAAAGGGAAGTCACGTGTATCACATCACTTGTATCCAGAATATATGAAGAACTCTGAGAATTCACAATACAGAGACAAATCACCCAATTTAAAAATGGGAAAGGGCTTGTTTGAGCAAGTATTTCTCCAATGAATGAACATAAATATGTCAATATGCACAGGCAAAGATACCTGAATTTTCCAGTCATCAACTCTTAACACAGTACTTCACATCTACTAGGATGGTACAATAAAAGGGCCATGGGAAGTGTGGGCAAGGATGCAGGAAACATGGATCCACTGTGACCACTCTGGACAACACTTCGGCAGCTCATCAAAATGCTAGTTACCATGGGACCCAGCAACTGCACTCCTGGGTACACGTTCTGCATGAAGCTCCTGCCTGAGGTAACCCAATCAACTAGACACACCTATTGTCAGGACCTGTTGTACCTTTTATTTTAGGAAATATGTAAGGTACAGATGTCTACATGCCCTAAGGCTCAAGAGCACACCAGAGAAATGTAGGCATTAAGTGGATAAAGGAGACTGAAAGTAGCCTGCAGCACCTCAAATCACAAGCGGCTGCCACATGAGTTGGCAGTAACTTATTTTTAAATTCTGATTTCTAAACTTCTCCATAACTACAAGGAGAGGACATGAACTTACGAAGGTTAAGAACTTACCATGGGGCAGTGATACCAAGTTCCCTGCATCAAACATGGTGCCACTAAGGTCACTGGCCATCTAACTTCTACCATCTCGCAAGGCTACTAAAGTTACTTTGGAGGAGAAAGGGATCCTCAAGGACAGCCCTGTGCACTCCTAGGCACCCATCATGGCAGCACTGCCACAAGAAAGCCTTGCATTAAGCCGAAGAACCCCTACCGGCCCCCACCCCCGCCCCCATACCTGGTGACTGGCCTGGGTCCCCCGCGCCTGCACAGTGGCCAGTCGGTCATAGTAACGGGAGATGGGGTTGTCGTGCTCAATGCCCTTCTTGGCACAGCGCTGCTTATAGATCTCCACGAGGGAAAGTGAAGAGGGGTTGTCTTCCACAAGGCGCATCTGTGGGGACACGGCTACAACCCTGGGAACTGGGGGAGGGGGGAAGACAGGGACAGATGAGGAAGATAAACCACAAGTTAGTGCTTGACTCCACATCCCAAGCACTGGCTGGGAGCAGAGATCACCTGGAATCCAGCCACGTGAGCAGAGGAAAAGCGTGCCAAGGTAGTTACCCCCCACTTCCTGAACAAACAGCATCAGGCTCACTACGTGGGCTATTCCTCACCCCACAGCAAAACGTAACCTTACAGAACACAGGTACTGCCACACGTTCACTCTTTAGGGGCTTTCCTCCACCACTCAACAGAAGGATGCAGCCCTCCAGCTCTGAGGCCTAGTGACCTCGCTAACCCGCCCTCCTGCTGCCTGGACGGCTGTGCTCCAGCTCTGTGGGAGCAAAGCAGTACTGCTCAGGTTCTTTCAGCAAGGACACAACCAGAGCGAATCCAATCACCGGTAAATCTACATCCATACAGAGTGGCCACGGTTCTAGTGTTTGAAATGCAATTTATCAGGCCACTGTGTTACACAACGGCGATGGCGCCTACATCACGGCCACCTGTCTGAGCCCACCAGAAGGAGCACAGTGGGAGTGCCTGGGCAGAGCGCTGCATGTGCCACTCCCGGCCTCCACATCCAGATCCTCAGGCAGCCTGCCAAGTGAGGTTGCTTGGTGAAAGGTGATAGGCCACTGCAGACCTGTCTCTTCATCCAGAACTGGGACACCAGCCGCTATATGATTAAAGCAGTAAATTACTGTAAAGCTGGAGGGAGCCGACATTTCCAGAAGATGGAAATCCACCCTGCCCACCGTGGGCTGTGGAGGGTCTGGGCCAGTACTGCTGATGCTGTGGCAGAAGGAGTGTCCAGGCAATGGAGCGCCTGGGGGTGGGGTAGTGTTCACAGGGGCACACAGGGGACTTGTGACTTTCTAAGACCGGTCTCACTATGCAGGTAACCCAAGCTGGTCTCAAACTCCTGGTGATCCTCCTGCCTCGACATCCAGACTGCTGGGACAACACGCACGTGCTACCAAGCCTGGCAGGATGCTGACTTTTAATGAGCAAAAACACAAAAACAGCCAATTTAATCCAATGTCAGTTATGCCACAGCTGTTGGCTTGCTGCTCTGGCTTCAGTCTGTGAAAAGATCTCAAGATGATTCCCGGGCAGGTACTGAATATAGTCACCGAGTGATAACCAGATGCTTGGAAGACGGAAAGAATCTCCTCATCCACAGTTAGGATCAACACTACAGATCATGTTACCTGATGAAGTGCATACAGCTTTTTATGACGCATTGTAAGCAAGTAAATTGGTTTTTAGAGTTCACTTGTTCTGAGATAGCCAACCTAAATTTTGACCTAAACGTTGCTTTGACCAAAACCAACATTTTGGTCAAAATGGGTTGGACTACACCTTAGCTGAACTCAGGACTAAGCCGTGAGCACGGTGTGAGTTCCCAGTCTTGGAGGCTGTATGGCAAAATGTGGGCAACTCCGTTATGTAACGACTGGGCTCAGTGGTTGCTGCTTCTTAGCTCCTACTGTCACCTGACAGTGTCTCTGGCCTTCCTGGGCTGTGGGGATTTCTTAGACATAGCACTGCACTCCAGGAAGGCAGACTCTGCAGTGCCACACAGTGTAGCACGGGGCCAAGAGGAGCCTAAGACCTCACTAAAAACCAAAGTGTCACCAGCACACCAGGAGCTCTTGCTCACCAGGGTGGAGAGGTTCCTGCAGGGTATGAATAGGAAGTTCACAGGGACCCACTTCTGCCAAACACACACTCACACTGTAAGATAAAAAGAACCAAGAGAACCTTAGTGCTGAGCTCTCACCCCACAGTAAGCAGCCTGAGGCCAGAGAGCAACTCCTGGACAAAAGCTGGGGAAATGAGACTAGTCCTCCTGAGCGCTTCCCTCTCCAATCTGGCATGAGGTGCTGTGTGTCCCAGGCATGGTTCATTACCTGTGAAAAACAAATGCCTCTTGGTGGTTTCCTTCCTCTTCTCCAAGCAGGGATTCAGCAGGCGGAGCAGCTGCAGCACACGCTCCTCCCTCCGTGACTCTGTGAGGCAGGCATCGTTCATGACAAGGTACGGGTAGATCTTGCCATTGTGCCCGCGGATGTACAGCCTACGAGCTGCTGTGTTGTGCTTCTGAACAATTTCCACCCTGGGCATGAACCTATCGAAGTAAGCAACCAGCAAGCATGAGCGACAAGTCTCATTTTATCCCCTTTCTTAGGAAGAACACAATACACAGAAACCAACAGAGACAGGCAGGCTGTACAGCTCAGTGTCAATGACTTACCTGTATCCCAACCCCCACTGACAAGAGACAGAGATAAAACAGTATCTTATGATGTAGCAGCCACTAGTGGAAGGCAGGAAGCAGGGCCAGCCGGCCAGGACATGGAAACTGAGATCTGGGCATATGTAACAAACGAAGCACTGCATTTGATTTAGAAATAAATGTATCACCATTGCTGAGGAGACAGCTTGATGCAGCATGCTCTAGTAAACTTTGTAACTGTCCAAATGTGCATGAATATTGTGACCTAAGACATGATAAAAGCCTAGCCTTCATATTTTATCAGGCTCCATGGTGATTCAGAAAAGGTGCTTTGAAATGCAAACCTGACCCGAACTCAGGAAGCTTAACTTCTAGGTCACAGGCCCTCCAAAGTCACTATAGCTCCCAAGTACTCACATTCTCTGATGATTATATTCTCTCCCACCTTAGGAGACCAAAGCCTGAAATACTGCCCAGGACCTACCCAGAATGCCCCAATATAGCCTGCTGGGCTCACTCACCTAGCAATCTTGATGTAATAATGTGTTGGCTTTGGCATTAGAAATTCCCCAGGAATTTCTACGTCAGCTGTTTGTGCTGAGAAATTGCTCAAAAAACGGCATTTTTCTTCTATGAGGAAGAATTTTGGAAGTTGCTTGGTTTTGGCCTCCAGGATTTTGATCCACTTTTTCAACTTAGAAATTAGATTATGAAGCTTCATGGATCCTGGAACACTGAAATCAAAATCTGCAAAATACAACACAATTAAAACATCTGTAATCATCTGGGCTATTTCTAACGAACTTGTAGATCACCACCCAAGCATCCAGTAGCTATGACTTGGGTGTGTCCCACACATGGTGTGGAGCAGAACATCTTAAGCCTCACTTGCTTTCCAAAGCAGAGGTTATAGCCAAAGACAGCAAGCTCAGCTGTCAGCTGGGGCTGCTCGCTACTCTGAGCAGGAGGAGGAAGAGGGATGAGCCCAACACAAAGCTCCATCCCAGTCACAACCAGATCACTTCAAGAGATCACAGATCCCTCAGGAGAGCCGAGAACTTGGGACAGCTGATGGCTTCCAACAACAGCACAAGACTTGAGGTCTCTAGACCCTAGTGATTACCTCCAGAGGTGGCCCCAGTCACACCATCTCTGAGTATAAGCATTAATTACACCAAGCAGTAAGGTCTCAAGGTCAAAACTAACAAGAGTAACCTATGGGAAGATGAAGGTGAGAAAAGGGAAACACCGAGGCAGCCTCTGACAGTGACTTAGAAGGAATGAAACAAGAAACCAAAATGCAAAATTTTCACTAAGCCTTTAAAAACCCTGGTTAATGTATTTCTCAGATTTTTCCTGAGCCTCGCTCGACATTATAAGTTCAATCAAGTTTTAAAAATCCTTTTAAACCCTCTGTTTCCTTCCAGATCCTCCGCAGGGCTGAAAGACACCTCCTCATTCTAACTCACCAACCATCACAGTTGAAAACTGGGATCCTGGGGAAGTCGCAAGGAGGCACCGTCCTGCTGCTGAGCACTGGTGACTATGTCTGACATCTCACATAGCATGGGCTGTGCATGGCTGCAGCTCCATATGCCACCTCAACACAGGGCACACACATCTCGCTAGCACCATCTGTCCAAGGACCTCTGTCTCTGTACACTCATCAGCCAGACAGAGCCTCCCCTTAGCAAAGACACTTAGCAAAGATGGTCTCCTACCCAGTTGGTCTCCCTGGGGCAGCTGCAAGGCTGGAGTTGGTGATGAAGGAAAAGACCAAAGGGTCGACAGCACCAGCTTAGAACCAGAAGCTGGCAAAGATCTGATGGCACAAGATGAGTCATTCAAGGGCAAAACAAGTCCCTGCCTCTTCCAACTGAGTGTCCCTTGTAACCTGTGCTCAGCACATACATCCAGAAACAGCCCACCACATTATTCTTACAAAATGGCCCCTCAATGGTTTGTACAAGTTAATGCTGAACCCAGAAAAATGATTTAGATCAGAAGTCACAGAAAAGTCAGACTGTCAAACTTGCTATAAAAGATATGTATTGCAAATGCACAACATCCTACATACTGTATTTCACAGGCTGGCTGAAAGGTGCAATGTGATTTTCTTTGAGTCACTGTGAAATTCAGTGGATGGCAGCGGCTCTAGAGCTGCAAGCACACTCAAGTTTCTCACATACCCAAGGTGAAGAGCACTGAGTGCCACTCTGTCAGGGCTGGGTGCTGCCCAAGACCTGGCTCTTCTAGGGGCCCACTCGTCTCTGTCCATGGATGAGTTTACTGTGCAGTCACACCAGCTTGTGAAAACCAGTGCACCAGCTTATGGTTTTTCCCGTGACATTTATCTGGCTTCCTTTGGTTTTGTTTGTGTGTGGGTTGAGGGGTGGGAGTGGGCCAAAGGGCTGCTGAGTGAACCCAGGACCTCAAGCATACTAAGGACACACCCTTCCACTGAGCTATGCTACCCACCAAGCCCTGACTTTCCCTTTCCTTTCATTTGAACACGGCCATCTCTCTCCTTTGAATTCCTCAGTCATAACCTCACAGGAGAGGTAGCCAGAGAGATCCACACACCAATGCAAGTGAGGTGAGACTCCCCCAGCCGAGGTGTGAGAAGGCCATCCTCCAGACTGCAGGGAGCTTGATGCCCAGGGATGCTCCTCTTCTACGGGACCTAGGTGCTGCCAAGGCCATGCCTGAGCACTGCTGTAAGTTTTTAGAGTAACTATAGGTTCACAGCAGGCTGCAAGGAAATACACAAGCAGCCTTATGTAGTCTTCCCCCCAAACGGCTCCTAAGCCAATGCCCTGTACAGCCATGGCACAATGCACAACCAAGAGTGATGCTGGCAGAGCACAGAGCTGAATTCATTGTATGTGCACTCAGGTGTTATCATGCACATGCAAGTAAGTGTGCACTCTTGTGCAGGCTTGTCTCACAAGCAGGCTTATGTAGCTAGCACTACCATCAGGATGTTCAACTGGACTGTCTCCAAACTCCTGCTATTAACCCTTTAAGGCCATAGCCACATTTTCCCCTCCTCCAACAGCTGGGCCCTAACATGTACATCCATTTCCATGTCTACAATTCACAAATGTTGCATAAATAAGAACCATACAAAGTATCCTTTTAAGGGTGGCTTTCTGTTCTCTGTAACTTGAGGTTCACCCAAGTTGCTGTATACTCAAATTAATGTCTTTTTACTGCTGACTATGGATGAACTGTATTTACTTGGTTATTCCATTCAGTATGTTCGGAAAGTAGATTCCTATTTGGGGCCATTATCAATAAAGTGGCTTTATTGTGAACATACAAGTTCTTAGCTAGAAGTAGGCCTCTACTTCTGTGGGATACATGTCAAATTATGTTTCGAAATTTTCCTGCACCTCATTCCCTAAAAGGAATCTCAAGGTTGAGACAGTAAAAGGATCCCCTGGGAGGAGGTGACAGCAGGCTGCAGAACTCTGAAGCTTGCTGTGTTCCAAGAAGGTTGGCAGCCTCATGAGGTAACTTTTGAGATCCAGGTCTTACAATTTTAACATCAAAAACCAGGTGCTTTGTCCCAATTCTAATTCTCCATTTCAAACTACATTTGATGCAATGATCTGGGTTTTTTTTTTTTTTTTTTTTTTAAGTCTTTTTTGAGATAGGGTCTCTCTCTGCAGTTCAGGCTGGCCTTGAGCTCACTTTGTAGCTCAGGCTGGTCTCAAACTCACAACAATCCTGCCTCAGCCTCCCAGGTGCTGGGATTACAGGCTGTTCTGTTATTTTAAAATAAAGGTATGTCAAATATTATTTCTTGTAAGTAAAATAGGATGGTTTCTATAAAATGCTCATCTCTGATGCTCCCTAACAAGGGTCAGGGCACCACTTAAACTTCACAGGTAAAAGCCACCAGATAGTGATAGCTCTCAGCATGAAAGGCAGGAGGACAGGGCTCACACTCCCATCTCCCAGAGCCCTGTCCTTCTGTAGATTGGCTGTGTCACCCTAACTGCCCACCTTATCCTTTGACAACAGGTCCACTGAGGCCCTGCCACCTGGAATGAGGATGGGCACAGGTTTTGTGTTCTTTAGCAAGATTCAAAGTTAGTTTTGGCTGCAGGTACAAAGTATACTTCATAATTAATGGAATATTTTACAGTTTCACACATACACTATATATGTATTTTTTCTTTTTTACTGTACTCTGTTTTCATTTGTTTACAGTACTGAAGATTGAGCCCAAGGCCATCACATGAGACAGATCTTCAACCTCTCTGGTTTTCTATTTTGAGACAAGGTCTCACTAAGTTGTGAAGCTGCCCAGACTGGGCTCAAACTTGTGATCCTCCTGCCTCAACGTCTAGAGTACTGGGATTATAGTATATACCACAGCAAGGACTGGGGAAAGTAGCTCACTGGTAGAGCTGCAGGTTTAATCCTCAGCACTATAAAATAGAAAAAGATCCTTTATATATCTAAAAATGTGAAATTCTGTAGTTTAACCTATCAGTCAAGAATGTTTCAGACACAGTCATAAGAACAGATTGAGCATTTTTCAGTTCTGTGAGATTGTACAAGTCTTACTGTTACGTGACTATTACTCATGCCCATCCCCCACTCAGGTGCCAAAGTGACTTGTCTGGGACTGGGCATTCCCAGCGCCCAGGCTGTGCGTATGACAGAGCACACTTGTGCTCGGGGGGAGAAGGGCCCAGGCGAAGGGAGACTGGACTCATTGTCCTCACAGAGCACACCTGCACTCATCTGGGCCCAACAAAATGCCTCTACGTGCACTAGTGACAGGTAATGGAAACATAATCTTCCCGGTCATTCTGCTACCAGAGTCTTCTGTCAAGTTTGCAGTCATCACTTTGAGCCCTGCACTGTTAAATGCCAACGCTTCACCTTCTAAGTGAGGGAGGCACCAATTGGAAGTAAGAGGATCTGCTGAAAATCTACTTCCTACCTCCCATCTCACAGTTACAAACCGAAACCTTCAGTGTGAAAGGATGTGGAGTCCTAGGCTGACGGCTGCCGTAAGCTCCCAGCACTCTGAGTCTATTTTAAACCACCTAACCAGCTTGCTGAGAACAGTGATGAGAAACATCAATGAGTATTTAGATGTAAACGGCCCGGAAAAAGGATTTCCAGGCATAGAAACAGTGAGACCCACCTGTTGTGAACTGGCCCTTCAGCTTCTGGAAGACGGGGTCCTGGGCCGTGGCCTGTGCTCGGCGGGCCAGAGACTCAGAGGCTGCGCTGGAGAACATGGTGGAGACGTTTGACACGTTTTCCAGGCCCACTCCAAATGTGCTCACCAACTTCTTAACAAAATTCAGAGTGTGCGGGGTGATTTTGGCATCAGACACTGCACCACTTTTCTCAAAGGCAACAGAGTAACACTTTGCCAGGCCCTGTTGGAGTTGCCTAAGCACCTAGATGAAGACAGAACAAAGACTGTCACCTAAACAGAGCAACCAGCCAGTTCAGGGCCTCTGTCACACAAGACCTCCTTGCTCCAGCGTTGTGCTACAGCCACATGGCAACCCAGTAGATGTAAGTGAGTGTGTGCCGAAAAGATGGGATGCCAGGGTATGACACTGCAAGCCCCTAACTGAAGCCTTCAACACTCAACAAAACAAAGGAGAAAACACCACTTCTTCAGGGCACACACAGCCATCTGGTGATTAACCCCAGAAAATCTCATTTCCATGCGGCCTTGTTGTCACCACCACCTGTTATGTGTACACGTGCAGACCTGGGCACTGCGGACCAGCTGCCCTTGGGGCTCAACTAGACAAACTGCTGGGCAGTAACCTATGGGACTTTACCCTCCGCTTACGCACGGAAGATTAAGGAGGTGGCCCAGCTGCTGGAAAGACCCTGAAAAACAAAGTTCCACTCTGGAAATTGCAGTTGCACGTTGCCCAGCCCACTGCTCTCACTCACATGGCTGCCACCTGGTCAACCAGCGGCACTTAAACAGCCAAGTGCATGGAAGTATACAAATAACATTTTAATAGCAAGAAACGGCTTCCACAACTTCATCTTTTTCTTTTGAAGTTGATTGCTTCAAATACTTGAGGCTGTACAACTGTGCAGATATTAACTACTCACCTGGTCTGTAGTTAAATTCAGCAGCAAACGAACAATGATTAGGCAGTTAACTATGAACATAATGTGGTCGCTGAAGCATGCAGAATATCACTTTCTGCCCACAGGTAGCCAGCAGGTGCAGTCAGCCCCACATACCTCTTCATGCCAGTTCTCTCTGAACCAAACCATCTGGTCAACGATGCCTTCCAGGGAAGACAGAAGGGTGGGGTGGAGCTCCCGTTGCATGTGCATGATTCGGCTGCAGCGCCACATGGGTGCTGTTGCTCTTATGGGCCCTGGATCTGATGCAGAATGGGACTGGTTACCCACTGAACTTGGCTGCTGCTGTCCAGAATCTGAGAGCAACACACACAACGCCAGTGTCAGTGCAAAACCAACTGATGCTGAGCTTGGAGCTCTACGGGACCCACTGGCCAAAGGAACACTGGTTCCTGCCGGTGTGGGGACTGCTGCAGGGCCATCTTCCCTAGGATGGTGAGGAGAATGCTGTGGTTCTAAGGATAGCTGTGCCTACTGACTTTGGGATGAAACCAGTGAGTGTGTTGACCAAAAAGTCAGATATCGCAACATGCTACCCACTGTGCAAGCTGAGGATGTACACTGCACACTCCTTTCTACCTTTTAAATTTTTCAAAAGAAAAGATGCAGGAAAGCATTTCCTAGTGTGTTCCTTGTACTGAAGTTCAAAGACTCTTCAAATAGTTAATAAGCAATGCTCCATTTTTCATCCAAGAAAACAAAACCGTATTTGTAAAATGTTTTCAAAAAAAAGTTATCTTCTATAGGAGAAATACACTGCAGAATTCTTCATGCCCTGTTCTCTGGCTTTCACTTACTATACTTAAGTCTTGAAATAAAAAAAAGCTGATTTCAAATGACCAAGACAGGGAGCTGAAAGGTGATGCACACCATCCCCATGCCCCACCGCATCCCAACAATCTGCAACACTGCCAGTCTGGTCTGTGAAGTCTGTAAAACAACATTCCTTAAATGGCTGACAAAGTACCATGCTTAGCAGTATCTGGCACCCTTAATTAGGTTCTTTCTTTACATAGGAAGGCTGTTAAATATACATTAAAAGTCTTATATTTTGAGTTAATTTTTCCAAATAGCTGGCAAGACTGAAGATTCTTCTGATAGATTAAGACATTCCAATAAACCTCAACAATGTATTGGCACAGTAGAAGGTGAATTTTGTAATTATGGTTAAAATTTCACAGATTGGTTTTCTGCCTATGAACCAAATGATGAACACCCGACCCCACTGTGGCAGAGGAAAACCATACACTTTACTCAAGACACCAGGCTTTGTCCTCTGGCCCCTTCATAAAGACAAGACCGGCCACATGTAAGAAGAATGCTGTGGCAGGGTGTGTCTGCAGCACTGGAGACATGAGACACCCACGGAATGGATCCCTCAAGTCCTAGCCAGCCAGATCTACCCGGGACGTACCACTCTTGTAGCGTTCCCGCTGTTCTATCTTCAAGGTCAGGTATAGAGTCCGGATGGGAAAGTAAACTGCTTGGGGATACACCCGTCCAACCTGCTCAGAGACAGGAAGTCATAAACAGCACTGCTCTGCACTATGTTATCTTGATGAAGACAATTTGCATTGAAAATAATTGATACTAAGTTGAAAATGGATTTTTGGTCAGCATTTGGACCCAGAAAAAAATAATGCATTGATGATCTACATACACGGCTGGCTTAAACAGGAGGTGAGTCATGTTGTTTAGCTTTAAAAGACTTAAGACAGATCCACACTTGCATTTGACTAATTCTACCCAGAGAAACCACATGTTCATTTCACTCAGTAAACGTAAGGAAGACAAAAACGCACAGGTTCCTTCCTGATCCTCTATGCACTACGTGTATGACGTTCACTGAGTGCCAGCACATTCCAAATCACACAGCTACTGCACTACTCATTCGTGAAGTTACATGACTTTATATACACATGAAAGTGTGACACAGTACCTAAATATCTACTTTTTTGATTGTTTAGCTCAGTCTTTTCAGAGAACCTTTCTCAATGATGGTTGATACTAGAATCTTTCCCAAATGATGTTATAAAAGAACATTCTATGGGACCTGGACCTGTTCAATTCCCCACCTCACCAAAGAACTGCTGGTGTCTTACAGATGCAGCAGAACTGCAATGAGTAGCACTGGACACAATGGGTATCATTCTTGAGAGCATGTAGAAAGCTCCAGGCACAGAACAAGAAATCAGATCATAAATGCCGAACAGACACTAACTTCACAAGACTTCAAGCAGTCTTCCATTTAATGCAAGTTTGTTTTATCCCACATGGGAACAATATTCAAGCAAAGATATTACAATTTCAAGAGTGCAATGCAACTCAACTATGATGTATTCTTCAATAACTTTTCATGTTTTATATTAAATAGTAACTAAACATTTATGTCAAGCTATTTTCAATACTTTGAACATTCAAGCTTAATTTTCTAAATGAAAGGAATGCAAAAGGAGACAAAATTGTTCTATGACAGCGACAAACTTGTGATGCTCACCTGGCTAATGAGGTTCAGGAGCAACTTGCCCTCAGAGCCAACCAGGCAGGTGAGCAGCTGCGGGATCCAGGCCAGCCACTGGATGGGTGGTACGCCAATGCAGTACTTGTCAACAGCATCTGCCAACGTGTTTTTGTCATCATCAAAACTCAAAAGCCATAGCACCTAGGAGAGAGGAAAAGTCCTAGAGTTGAATGACAATTCTGAGGCTTTCAATGAAGAGGCTCTTTTTATTCAACTTACAATTGCCACATGAGCAGGGCATGATGGCACACTGCCCAGAAAATTGGCTCCTTTTCCTGGTCACAGGGAAAAGTATCTACTATAGGGCCAATTTACTGCCAAACTCAACATATGTCACAGTTAGGGCTCGGGATATAGCTCAGTAGCACAAGTGCCTGCCTGGCAAGCGTGAGGTTGTGAGTTTGATCACTGTACCAATAAGTAAAATTAATAAATAAATGAATAAGGTAATAAATGTTAGTTAAATAAAACCTAAAATTTGAATGCAGTTTTTCTCTTGCTTTAGCTGCAATGACAATTACCAACTGACCCAATCTATCGACTGGCTGTGGCTCCGAAGAGGCACTAAGCAGGTGCCTGGGGCCTACATGGGTGACCTGCTAACTCTCAGGTGCGACCTCACTGAACAGAACAGATTGTTGCAACCTCAAATCACCATCATCCTAGCACCAGGGAAATCATGTGCTACAGCATGAAGCCCTTGGGTATCTGAAACACTGATATCTAAAACAAACAACTCCAGGGTAAGATCCAGGTAGTGTTTCTGTTAGCAACCTCGGCTGGCTTTCATGTCCATGTACATGTGCTGATATATATTCCAAACACTCACATTAAGACTAATGTGTAAAATAGGAAACACTATTCCTAAATTTTCTGCAAGAATTATGATGCAAGATCAAAAAATACCATGAATGCTTGAACTTTTTAAAATATATTACAATAACAGACACATTACCATGAATTCCCCTGAGAAAGCTTTCCCTTCCTTTGAACACATTTAACCTATCATTCTTGTCACTTTCTGAAGCAGTTTTAAAACCCCTTTTCAAGTCTTCAGTCGCACTGTCCTGGATGCCTCAATGTCCTGAATCAATTCAAAACACTCATCTTTTTTGGTCATTTTAATTTTGACGAAGAGGTACAAGTCACACAGCATCCAATTTAGTGAACAGGATGAATGAAGGCACTGTTTTTATAAGCCTGTCTTTCTGCTAGATGGCACTTATTAGCATGATTCACTGTATTTTTGATCATATCTTGTAAAGACATTCACAAAAAAAAACTTCCAGAATTACTTCCAAAAGTGGTAAGAATATAAAAATATACAAAGTGGAAGGGGGAAAAAAAAGGATGAAGATTTGATATGTGCATGTATCACTTCCCCATGATCAGTGTATTCATCATGTATCACAAACATGTACCCAAAAAAAGTAAAAAAAAAAAAAAAAAAATGCTGAAACTAGGGGGGGAATATTTTGAGGGATCAATGGCAGTGCCTTTTTTATTGTAATGACTTTTAAAAATTTAAACATTTACCCTATATTTCAATCATACTTTGCATATCTGTGTTTTACTTATCAGATTATAAGTACCCAGTGGAGTCTCACTCTAGTCCCTCGCTTTGTCTAGGAGTGGTGTCCAGATAGCATGTGACACAGAGGTCTAAAACTCAAGACTCTAGGCAAGACTCTGCCCAGGTCTCAGATTTCTCAGCTTTAAAATGGAACTTAGAAGAGCTCCTCTTTAAAGAATGATGAGAATTAAAAAAAATAAGGCAGGAAATCTGGCCTTACAGCCAATATGGATTAGTGAATTGTAGCTAGATTTTGATCTAATCAAAATCTGACCTTTTATCATAATTAATTCTTTTGGTCTCACCTTTGCTAAGTATTTTCTTGATTTGCTTTCATTCTGATGCCGACACGCATGCAGGTAACAGGTAATGGCAGACACTCCAAGATGCAGCTGCCGCTCCTTCACAAAGATATTTTCTAGGTAGTCACCCCACATGGCCCAGGCTTTCACCAGCACATCATGCATTTGCACAGCTGCCGAAAAAGCTTTATTTGCTTCTTCAGATCTGTGGGAAGCCATACAACATGAAACCTTCAACATACAACAGGAAATTAACCATTTTGGAGTGAACCTTTCATGTTACTGAAAGCATTTATGCTATGTACAACTACTTCTTAAGCAGTTACTCTGACCCTGCCCCAACCTCAAGACTGGTGACCACCAACCTAATGCCTCTCCAGGTTTACCTATTATGCATATTTCATATTAATCTAATCACACATCCTAAAATCTTGAGTTTGGCTCCTTTCCCTTAGCACAGTGTTTGTGAGGTTCATCCATGTTGGAGCATTTGTCAGAACTTTATTCTCTTCTATAATGGAACAATAATCCATTATTGTAAAGATTGTATTTTATTTATTTACTCATTCAATTTCCACATTTGACTCTGGCTATCATGACTAGTAGTGATGTAAACCATTTTGAAGGAGTTTCATTTCCATTCTTTTGGTACATACTAAGGTATGGAACTGCTGAGTCACATGGTGATTCTACACTTCCTTTTGTATGAAGCTGTCAGTCACAAAAGGCTACATATATTGTATCAAGTCTATTTATATGAAAGGTTCAGAATTGGCAGATCCATAGCACAGAAAATAGACTGATGGATGGTAGGCAAAAAGGGAGGGGAGAAAGAGAAGTGACTACCAACAAATACAAGGTTTCTTTTTCGGGGTTATAAAAGGATTCTAAATCCAGCTACTGGTGATGGCTGTACAACATTATAAATATCCTAAGTCACTGAACTATACATTATGAAATAATATATTTTTGAGACTTGTGAGTATATAAAACACTACCAAAAATGCCCAGAAGTTTGTATCTTGACAAAACTTATTTTTTTCAAAAATAAGCTAAAAATACAACTGCTGTTTTCACTGAAAATGTGTAAAGGAGGTTTGAGAGCCTATGAGTGGCAATCGGCAACCCATCAGCTATTTCCTTCTCTAAAACAGGGTTTGGCAATCTGTAATTGGTAACAAATCGCTCAGGTTTGAAGCTTGTACAGTTTCTACCACAACTGCAGTTTACCAGGTGAAAGTAATGATGGACAGTATCAACGGGCACGGTTATGCTTCAGACCAACTTCATTTTCAAAACCCAGAGCTGGATAGGTTTGGTATAGTTTTTACTAACTCATCTCCAAAAGGAAACAAGCGAGTTCGAACAACAGCAGGTGAGAAATGCGGACAGGAATCCATGAGGACCACAGTTCTACGATCAGTACCATCTTCATAAACTTGTTAATACTATACATTGGACTGACTTATCAGTTGGTTCCAAGTTACCCTGTGTAGAGGTACAATACTAAGAAATCACACCAACAACCATCATGAAATCACATCCCTTTTCAGTTGGAGATTTCCAAAGGCTTCCAGTTCCAAGTAACTATTTAAATAATCCCGTGCGTATTTTTCTATTGCCCTCTTCCAGTATAATATTACATACTTGTTGATCTGAGCCAAGAACATTCCTTTCAGTGCATAAAATTCAGCTGTCATCTCTTTTGTGAAGTATTTTAAATTTGTAGATTCAATAACCTCAAGGCCCTATTTAAAAACAAAGAAATGAGTAGGAAGTTACTGAAGTTTACATGTAACAAAAACTTCACAAAAGTAATCTAGACAATAAACACTGTAAGTTACTGACAAACATACTTTCACTATGAATATGTGCTGATTATTTCCTGCAACTCTTTATGACTAGTCAGACTTTTTTACCTATTCCTACGAATACAGTACTTTTCTTTCCCTAAACATGTTAACCAGGAGTGTCATTCAAATAACTGAGTGACCTCCCTTTTCATTTCTTATTGAGGAAGGATTGCTTCCCAACACTAACACTGTATATGAAGTTCAAAGCCTCCTCACCTATCACCTGACCCAAAGCCCTCTCATTCTCCACGGGTCTCCCATGTGTGGGAGGGAACAGTGTCCTGTCAGGCCCTACCTGCATGCATTCGTTTTTGCCCATCACTCCTGCCAGCTGGAGGTAGCATTTAACTTGCTGTCGAATCTTCTGGAAGCAATCCACGATGGGAACAGTTGGAATGGTATGAATACGACTTAATATATCCAGTGCTACGTTGACCAGCCCTTGTTTCCGGGCAATTTTCCCATACTGGATGATTGCTGAAGCTGATGCATGAACTCCGAGCATAGCATTATTTGAGCTTGGATCGTGCTGAGAACTGTTTTCATAAGCAGTTACAATTGCTAGAGGGTAAGGAAATACGTTAACAGTCCATGTTATGTTTTTAGTCTACAGTAAGGCTTTAATAAAAACTACAAAACACATACATGGCTTATGAAAACAAGCTTTGTGATAAACCCTTGCTACTTTTCTTTGTACTTTACAAGTATGTCTCAAGTAAATTATTAAAAGGTGCAAACTCAGTGTAGGGCATTACTGTCTTAGCTAAGTAAATCCTTAAGTCGTAAAGGCTGTCCTGAACACATAGATGCCCAGCAGGTTTAGGGAATGAGCTAGGGGACTAAGACCAGAAACAGCTACACAGGGCCACTGAGGATAGCTGCTCCTGGGCAGGACCTTTGAGACAGAGTGCTACCACGTGGTGCTCCATCCCACTGGCCTTGTCCCAGAGTATGGCACGCAATGCCTAGAAAAATTAATTCTCTTCTAATCAGAAAAATGTAGAGGGGAGAGGGGCTTGACAGCATCTTTCCTACTTCATCTTTTTCCCCAGCATTATCACCTCAACCTATCATACCCAACCCAAAATAGAAAATCTGGGAAAAGAAAAAAATAAACAAAACAAAGACATGAAACCAGCACAGCGGGGCATCTGGAAAATTACATGATGAATGCATGCCGGACCAGGTCGGTTTACCCTGGTAATGGTGCTGCCTCCACATGAAGATGCTGCTCCAGTGAGACAAGTCGTCAGACACAATGGGCAGCCGGTTCCTCCAGGTCTTCACCACCGTCTTCATGTCATGGAGGCTGTTGTTCCTCCCCAGGTTGGTCGGCTGTAAACCTGCATTTATTTGTGCAGCTTCCTGAAGTTCGATGATTTGCTGGGCTGCCTGATGGGACCAGCATTAAGAGATTCCACAGTAAGTTACATGAACAATGCAAGAGAAAACAAACCAGTCAACTAGCAACCAGACTGTTGGAAATGCCTTAAGATACAACTGCCAAGGGAAGTTATCTATTCAGCTACTTTAGACTCCACATTTAATGTACCCTTCACATCAAACACTCTAACTGCTCGAGTTTCCCCCAGTTTTAAGACCACAGCTTGTGATTCATGTGAGCTATGAATTGGCAGCCAATGTTACAGACACTCAGCCTTGTTAATGGCACTCCCAAACTATTCTTTCTCTTTTCTGCTTCCTTTGCCACCAACTCTGCTTGGCTCTTTGACCCTCTATGTCTAAGATCACCACAGTCTCACTTCTCAGCCTACAGGTTTTTCCTCCACCAACCTGGATTTTAACTTGTGGTGTCTAGCGTTTTAAAACACGGTTATCATCTTTTTGGGCCAATAAGTACATTTTGCACCACATCCCTTCTAGATGTCTGTCTAGTTCTTAAACCCCAGCTGTGTTGCTGGTCCCAAACTTCAGATGGCCTCTCATCAGTAGCAGCTTGGCCACAATTCTATGTCTACCCAAATCTATGCCAAATCCCATCTCTGCTGTCCTTGTCTTCCTGTGGCCCACAGGAATTTCTCTTCTCTAAATCCTTGTCACTTATTTTGTATCCTACTGAAAAAGCACCAAATCATAGTCTCCCTTTTGCTTCTTACAGGTATGTCCTCTTCTTTAGGTTGGCTGCTTTGAGCAGAATCCATTGTTTATTGAATTTCTCAAACAGAACACAGTTCAGTGTTACCTTGTTTCATCTTGAGTTTCAAAACTGCCTAGAACTTACGATTTTCAACTATAGTCCAAATTTACTTTATTACATTCAGATTTCTGAAACCTTTATCTAAATCCTACCACACTGTAAACAATGTTTCAAAAGCTTTACGAAACACAGATTTACCACTTTGGCAGATTTTAGGATATTCTTAGTTACACAATCATCTTCACCAGTTAATGCTAGAACATCTCTATCACCTTCCATAAAAGCCCCTTGCCCATCAGCAGCCTCTCCATCTTCTCTCTCCCTGGCACATGACAGCCAGTAATCTACTTTTGTGCTAATGGATTTGCATTTTCTGGACATTTCATTAAATGGGATCATGTGCCCCTTTGTGCCCAATTTCTTTACTTAGCATAATGCTTTCAAGGTTCACCCATGCTATACCAGTATCAGTTCTTCATTCTTTTATGGCTAAATAACATCCCATTACATAGATGTACCACGTTTTGTTTACATGATAATGGACATCTGGGTTGTTTTTACTTTTTGGCTACATATGAGAACTGCTACTATGAATATTCCTATGTAATTCTGTATGGCCACAAAAGATGAAGAGCAGAAGTATAGAGTTACAGATTAGCTATGTGTAACACATCAAGGAGCAGTCCGACTATCTGCAAAGAGTCTGCAGGATTTTTACAATTCCACTAGCAGTGTGTGAGAGTTCCAATTTCTTCACATTCTCAAAATCTAGTTAGTTATGCTTCAGGATGGTGGCACACACCTGTAATTCCACCATGTGAGAGGTTATGGTAGAGGGAATGCTACGAGTTCAAGGCCAGCCTGGGCTACACAGTGAGTTCAAGATCAGCCTCAACTGTATAGTACGACCTTGTCTCAAAAAATAAAAGCAAACATAAACATGTTTTGAGCTGTTTTCCCTAATGTTGAACACTGGTTGTTTATATTTTTGGGGAAAGGCCCAAAACTTTTGCCCATTGTTAAATTTTGTTCTCTTTATTACTCATTTATAAGAGTTCTTTATATGTTCTAGGGAAAAGTTCCTTAACAAGTAAGACTTACACACACTCTCCCATTCTGTAAGTTTTCTTACTTGATGTCATTCTTTGAGGGACAAAAGTTAAATGTTTTTAAATAATTTCATCAAATTTGAGCAATCCAGGGCTATCATTTCTTCACATATTCTTTTTCTTTCACACCACTGCCCCTGTGCCAGTAAGTACGAGTATGCTGGCGGGCGTGTTAACATTCCACAGACCCCTAAAGCTCTGCTCCTTTTTCTCCACTGTTTTTTCTTTCTGTTCATTCAGCTAGATAATGTCATTTGGCCTGTCTTTGAGTTTGCCGATTCCTTCTACCTGCTGAAATCAGCAGTTGAGGACCTGTGTTAATACATTTTTCATTTCATTCTGTTTCAAAAAAGAAAAGTAAAGTATATATGTGGCCTTCAAAATTTTCAGGAATACATTAGAGCTTTTAAAAGTCCACTATGGAGACCTTAATACCCCATGTTCTCTTTAGAGAAGTTATGTAGTCTCTTGTGCCCTGGCTGGTACTGTTTTATCAGGTAGCTTTAATGTTAAGCCAATGCTGCCTTTCTTTTTATAAGTGCATTCCAAATGGCTTTCCTCTCTGAGTAAGCTTTCAGGTTAAATGAAGACAAACCTTGTTAACAGGGAGCTACAATGCTGGTCAATTAGTATGAACACTCTGAGATCAGAGTTTTTGGGGTTTTTAAATGTGTAACATGAAGTTAGCTACCAGTTTTTAAATATACCACAGAACTGAGTAAAGGGAGAAGAGTACTGGGACAATTAAAATAATACAAAGCTTGCTGTTCTTTCTGAAATACAATTTTTCTTTAGTAAATAATGTTCCTTAGATTGTGCAAGTGTCTGTTTAATTTCCAAAATTTCTAAGTTGATTCTGACAATTTCCCCAAGTATTCTTGTTGCTCTCATGAAGAAAGATAACTTCAGAGATCCTTACTTTGCCATTATGGAAATTCTGCCTAGAAGTTGCTCCAAAAAAGAATTCATAATCCGTTTTAGTTTTTTTTTTTTTTTTTTTTTTTTAAATAACCAAATTAGTGGTTATTTAAAAACAATATTTTTTTCCCCCCAGGGGACAGTTAATAGTGTTTTCAGTTACATCAATGGAACACACTTCCACCTAAAATCTCTCAAAACTAATGAAAATTTTTTATAAAAAGCACCAAGTTTTAAGTGTTATTTTGGCCCCCTTCCACTTCGGTTCTCTCAGTGTCTCTTTGTGTCCTTCTCCGTGAAAAGAACGATCCAGCAATTCTACTTCCAGGTATACATTCAAACAGCCTGAGATGAGTATGCCAAAGATGTCCCTGCTCACTCACAGTCAACGCTTATTCCCAGTAAGTGTTTCACATGTGCACCACATCTCTTTCCCACTCATCTTTTGATGTACACTTAGGCTGACTCCATATCCTGTCTACTCTGAGTATTGTGGATAGTATTTCACTTGTATGTGCAACCTAAAAAAGTCAAATTCATAGAAATAGACTAAAACACTGGTTACCAGAGGCTGAGGGACAAGAATAGGAAGGGTAATTACAAGTTTTAGTTAGAAGGAACAAACTTTCGCAATCTATTGTTGAGAATAGTAACTGTAACAAATGATGCATGCAAGAATTTTTTCACCATTAAAATACTCTAAACATGTAACGTATCCAATTTGTTAGTTGATGTAACCAACTTACTAATATAAACACATCCCCTCCCAAAAGAGAAAAAACCCACTGCATTTCATAAATATGTAAGTCAATTATTTGTTAATTTAAAATAGTAATAGCCACATGTGGTGGCACAGGCCTATGGTCCCAACTAGTCAGTAGGCTGGGCCAGGAAGATCACTTGAGCCCCTGTGTTTGAGGGCAGCCTGGGCAATACAGTGAGAACTCCATTGCAAAACACAGAAGAGCAATTATCAAAACAACATGAAGTGCTATTACATAGCTTTCTGAAAGGCATGGTTACAGGTGTTGTCTGTGTTTTTTGTAAGATTTCTTAGTTATAATGTTGGTTAGTAGTGTGGTAGGGAGATAGAAATTATCCCTTTAAATGGAGTCAATTTGTCCATAACCACGTATTTACAGATTACCAAGTATGAGCAAAGCACTAAAAGAGAAAACTGTCTATAACTGCACCTCTAAAATACCAAATGATGACTGTATCTGAAATGATACATTTAATATTTCATGCTTGAAATAAACTGTACAATAATTCTGTTATTCATTTATAATGAATTTTCGTTATTTGCACTTGATACTTGTTGCATTAACACATCTAATAGCTCTTAAATGTAATCTTTCCTACAAAAATAACATCCCCAAAAGCTACAGAGGCAGGCAACCCACCTTTATACTTTTAGAAGAAAAAGTCTACATCCAAGAGAAAGCTTTAGAATATCATAATACTTTGGATTACAGATAGTACATATCTGCAAAATAGACATGACTTTAGGGTATACTTTGAGAAAAAGCAAAACCATCAAAACCGAATTTCTTCAACAAACTTCTAATCCACTGTGAAGAGGACCGCAGAATCAGAGTATACTAATAAGCCACCATGGGGTCAGGGGTTTAGAACAGTGGCGTAAGTGCCTGCTTGGTAAATGCGAAGTGGTTGAGTTCAAAACCCAGCACCAAAAAAAAAAAAAAAAAAAAAAAAAAAAAAAAAAAAAAAAAAAAAACCACAAAAAGCAACTATACTGCCATGGTATGAAAATGGTTTGTCTACTCTGAAACTCATACTGATTTAATCCCCTACAAATTAAAGGTATTAAGAGAATAGAAACTTAACCTAACTATGATGTTTTGAGATGGGCTGGTGTCATCAGGGTGAATTCCCATAACTGAATACTGGTAGCTATTTAAGAAGATAAACCAGAACAAACACTCACTCTGTCTCTTACCATCTATCTGATGCTCTATATCACTTAGGGACTCCACCAGCAAGAAGCCTACCATGAAATGTACCCAGTATATGGTACTGTATTATTAACAAAGAACAAACTAATATATAATTACAACTCAAATCTCAAAACTATTTTTTCAATAGAATACAAGTGTGACCATGCAGAATCACTATTGTAGTATCAAGCCCACAGCTTCACTCATGCATAGCACTAGTGGCTGCTCTGTTCAGTATACCAGAGATACAACAGGGAACAAGGTTGGCATAATCCCAGAAATATATACATGGAGTCTAAGCAGTGGAAATCTTAAGAGTTGAGCAGCTGAACAGTGGCTGGGATAATTTGTTAGAATAGCGCAGACAATACAGAAATAGTTGCGGCATGGCCCATTCAACAGCAGCATTAAGAGGCTTGATGGTGGGACCTTTTGGACTAAACAGTGCCATCACACTGCTGATGATACAGTGCGCACGGAAGAAAATCTCTACTCAAACTCAGAATCATCAAAAGGACTTGTGAGAATGTCTCCAGTCATCAAGACCTTACATCCTTCATAAATACCAACACTGAGGCGCAACACTTGTTTTCCCCACTCTATGGTTTAACTCTGATGGTGAGTTTAAATGGAAAAGAACAGAACCAAGGAAAGACATTTCCTCTACTGTCCAGCTCACTCCATGGGCCGTACGTAGACTTGAGCTGGTCTGCTGCAGGGGCTGAAGCTATGCTCAGGGGAGGGCGCTGTACCCACCTGCAGAAGGGGCGTGTGCACATGGGACACTACGTGGGGCAGCCGCCGCCACTCACGGATGGCCAAGCTGCTGGCCATTTCCACGAGGCGCTCGATGAAACTAAGCTGCTGCTCTTCAGGGTGGCAGATCGCCAGGTATCCGCGGTACATGTTGACTTTCCATGCCATCTCTTTTGGGCAACTTACTTCTACCTGCAAAGCAAGATTGTATAGAAAGCGATGGGCATTCTTCCCTCAGTATAAAAGGTCAAAAAAGAAAAAGTTCAGTTTCTTGTGGCAAATTATATAACGCGATAAACAAATTTTATGACTACAGGTACAACCTTACTTTCTTTAGAGAAGTCATGTGTTTATCTTAGACTGTCTTTTCTGGACACTATCTACCGGCAAATTCTAGCCCATGGTCAACCTAGCACATGTCTAACAGTAAGATAGATCACACATCTAGCTATAAAAGCTGCACAGAGGGAAAACAGGAAGTGTATTCCTGTGCCCATTCTCCATTATGCACTAAAATCCTCATTATAAAGTTTACTTTAAAACACACAGCTAATTTATAATTTCACTCAAATTTAGAGGAGGCATTAGAAATAACCAGAATTAATGCTTCTCTCTAATAGTTGTCTCTCAACTCAAAAAGGTTCAGCTGGAGCTAAGGAGAAATTTCCAAGAGACACACAGAGCTCCTCCTGTGAGCCAGGCAGCCCAATCAGACCAAGAGCAGAAGCTCTCTCACCTGCACCAGTGCCTCCTTCATGGCAGTCCAGTTGGATACCCTCCAGGCACATTCCAGGACCAGGTAGGGGTTTATGTGACCTTTGGACTGGCCATATTCTGTCAATGCCTCCCACTGGTTCAGCTCCTTGGAGCACCTGGAAGACACAGGGTGGAGAGCAAAGCTTAGACACAAGCACTCTGCCAGCCTAAGAAGGTGGGATTAGTGTTCTAGGTGGTGATTGTCACTACAGATGGAAAGAGTGCCACAGCTCGGGAGACTGCTTTGGGAGGTCCCACTGGGCTTCACTGCAGAGTGAACTACTCACCCTTCCTTGGTTACCAAAACTGCGTATCATGTGCCCAAGAACCCAGAGCCAAGATGCAGCAGGAATAATCTGTTTCTTCATTAGCAAGATTTTAAATGCCATTCTTAAAGACTTTTGATCATTCTTTACGTGGGCAACTGTTGCAAGGAATTCTCTTATTTTCCCTTGGTTCCTTTAACTGATCCTGAAATATGTCAAATCCTATGTTCAGCTTACCTGATCCAGTGGTCTTCCCAGAGCTGGTATTCAGGAAAAATGGCTGGGGATGCATTACTCCTCTCATGTTCCTTTTTGGCTTTATCCATCGCCTTTTCATAAGATTCTTGGGCCTGAAAAGTTAATGATGCTTTTAAGCCACTTTTTAAGTAGAAACAAGTTTTTTCATTGTCAATACTTGAGTGTAAAGGGCAAACTGAATCACAGAGCGGGAGTGTGCTGGAATTCTAAGACCACTTGATGACCTCAACTCACCATTCAGACAGAATATGAGGGAATGGTGTGAACACCACACAGAATGCAAGGGAGTATGGCCATCCAGTCCTGGGATTAATTTCGCTGTTTTTTAGTGATCAAAACTTGTAAGGCTATGCTTGTATTTCCCGAGTTCTGTATCTTAGTGTCCTACTCACGCTGAGACTCAGGCTCTGTGGCTCACACCACAGTGCAAGGACAAATCTGAGGATTAAAATTTAAGCACAGGGGGCTGGGGATTTAACTCAGCAGCACAAGCACCTGCCTGATAAGCACGAGGTTGTGAGTTCCATCCCCAGTACCATAAATGAAATTGAAATGAAAATAGAACTTAAGCATGGATAGCAATCTACCTACTTCTTTCCAACCAGACAAATGACAGTAGACAAAAAGCACCCACACCAGCATCTAATGTTAAAGATTTAAGATTGTATTTCAAAAAGTTCATGTTGGCCTGGGGATTTAGCTCAGCAGCATAAGCACCTGCCTTGCAAGTAGGCGGTCGTGAGTTCGATCCCCGGTACAGATTAAAAAAAAGTTCATGTTATATATGTTGATTTCTCTTAAATTAAGACTTCAAGTCGAGGATTATTCTACTTCATATTAGAAGAGTTAAGTGCTTCAAATAAAACACTATTCATACACAAACTTGATTTGAGGACATGACATTAATGAATCCCTAAACTTGTCTTTCATCAGCATGTACCCAAGCATTTTACCCAACAGTGCCTTACCTGCTCAAAGAATCCATGCTGCTCGTATGCGATAGCGGTTGCCGTCTCAGAGTATTTGCACCGCTTCTGCCATAAGCCAGCCCACATATCTTCCTCTTGTAATAGGGAGTAAAGCTCAGCAAGGGAATCCAGTATCTCCTGAAAACAGAACATGGTTCCCTTTATTATAATGTAAAATAACCTAGGAGATGTGCCACTGAAAGCATGACACCATTTCAAGCCAGTGCTCACCTGCTGAGGTGGTGTTATGCTCTCCTGCTCATAGAACTCTGTTGTTTGCTTTGGCTTAATCTGCAGGCTCAGACCTTTTTCAAAGGCTTGGTGCTCCAGCATCAGTGTGGAGCGGAACCAGAGATTGTGTGTCTTCCCCAGGTACTTCAGAACACAAGGTCTGATGGGGATTGGGGGGACACACTGGGACATGGCCTCCACGAAGCAGTTCAGTGCACTGGGTTGACAGTCCCGTTGCACCTGGTGACTGCCACTGCATAGGAATGGACTTATCTCCCCTGCCAGGGCCTAGAACAAGAGAGCATGCTGACTTAGGCCTTTGTTCAAAATTCAGCAAGAATTTACTGTCAGTCTTAGATAAACACTTAAAGAGTTCCTTCATCCTCTGAAATTTAAGACTGTTCTTTCACAAATGCTTTTCAAGAACTAAAACTACTTTTGTTTTATCCAAATAGGATTTTAAAAATATACTCACATGCTGCTGTCTATCAGAGAGGATTTTCCACAATCTGGGGAAAAGCTGGACCCAGGTTTTCTCTGCCAGTGTCGTGGAGATATGGCACAGCTGAACAAAGGCACTGAGCAGCGCTCCAGTCTGGAGACAGAAAAGGATGAGCTGAGGTGCCACAGGCTGTGCCTACCACATCCATGCTCAGAAAACACAAGTCATGGCGTAAAAGCTAAGCCAAATGGTGAGTTAGGGTCACCATGGGGACCATTACTCACAGAAGGCCTTTAGGTTTGGGGACATGGACCTCTGGCCCTTCTTAATGGCAGCAATGGCAGCAGGGACAGGGGTCTATTAAGGTGCCCTGTCTATGTGATGACAGCATGTCATTTACATATTTAAGGATATTAGCTTCCTGCTTAAGCATTTTATGCTTATCCAAAATGACAACTATCATTCAGATTCAAATTCAAAGATTGATTTAATGCAAAATTCAGGATTAGGCACCAAAAAGTTTTAATATACAAATTATTTGTGACAGTAGTTCATTCATCATTTTTCTTAACCTTGGTCGTAATATGAACAGAATCATCACTGTTTCTGTTAACCCTTCCGAAGTGACTTGCAGTACAGAGACTTAACTGATCTACTCAAAGAGTTACGAAAGAAAATGTTGACACCCACAGTTGATCAGAGGGTTGTGCAGAAGCCAGAGTTTCTACCTGGCTAAATCTCAAAAGCAGAGGCATTCAGCATTCTCACTCCACAGTAAACTTGATTTACTACAGTAACTTGCCCTCCTTTTTCTTTTCTTTTGTTACATTAAAAAAGAACCCAGCATTGTATCTCATTACACATTTTTAGTAAATTTTGCTACTTATTTCAAGGGATAGCAGTGAACATGTTAACCTCTTTCTCTTTTTTTCTGTGAGACACTAACTGCTTTCTCACATCTTAGAACTATACAGTGGTTTCACTTATGATAGAAAAGACAAGTGTACCTAGTAAAAGAAAACATACACCAGTGTAGAATAATCCTGATTCAGGATTCTAAACATTCAGGTTGAGAGTGTGCAGGAAATGACACACACACCTATCCTTCCAAACTTGCATACAGACCTTCACTTCACGAAGAGTGTCAAGAAACTTGTCATGTCTATTGGTTAACATATGCAGCTGGTTTCCAATGTCCTTTTCAGAAAGTTCTTTGGTTTTGGGTGTGCTGCTCTGATCTCCAGGAGCCAGTTCAATATCTATCTCAACATCCTAAAAAAAATAAGCAAAACCAAAAGGTCAAAGAGTAACTCCAACAAATACAACTCCTACAGACTACATTTTTGGCAAGTAAAATTTTTTGTCAAAGAAAGATTTTCTGTGTATAGGGAAGAGCAGATAATTTCCTCTTCCCCTACTGCTGAGGAACTGTCTTCCCAAAAGCCAACTACTAAAGGAAATACCACCTAAAACTTTAGTCAATACAAGATCCTTCTCAATTTTAGGCAAATCTTACTGAACTCAAGTCACTACACTGAGAGCTTTCTGGAGTAAACAAAAGTTGATACACTGCTCTTGCCGGCATGTAACTCTAGAGCAGGAATCTGAATATTCTGCTTGTAAAACCCAAAGGCTTTACCTCCTCTTTGGACTCGCTGTTCTCTCGCTCCCGAGGCTCCTGCTTGACATGTGTGACCATAGCAAAGGCGGCTCGGTCGTGGCTGTCGGCCAGGTTGATGACATTGGTTATGGATGGAAGGATGGCCCCCTGGCAGCTGGTACCAATGGGAGTGCTCTTCTCACACACAGCCAGGAGGAGCTAGAAAGGGTTATAGAAAAAAAGACAGACCTAAAGCATTTGGGATGGGCACAGATGGTAAAATCCCAGTCATCTCAACAGGTGTGCACACAGAAACAATCCGCTCGGTGCTACAGTGCTCCAAGATTAGACAGAGCTAACTTTCCTTCCTTAGCTCCGGTTCCTCTGGTTCTGTAGGTTCCGTGTAGCTAAGCCTCCTTCCCTCTCCTATCGCTCTTAGAGGCCTCTTCCAGCTCACAGCCGGGAACATCACTGCTTCCCTACTTTGCCTTCTACATTCCTCTTTTCTCACTGTCTCTGTCACACACCCATGCCCTGCCAATGTCACCTCCTACCTAGACAGAGCCTCTATTTCATCTCCAGACCCTCTCTTTCATCCCTTCGCTTTCCACACAGCTGACTTCATTACTCCCCTAAGTCCCAAAAGGTTTCCTCAGCCTCAGGGGACAGCAGAAGTTTCTCAAGGAGATGTGGAGATCTCCTGTGAAGTGTCGTAACTCCCACCTGCTTGGAGCACACCTGTTCACTGTATGGCACCCCTACATTGTGTCTATCACGGAGCTTCTGGTCCACTGCTCCTGACCACATCACTCTTCAATTCAGAATATTAACTGAGCACCAGCACATGCTTTGGAGGCCCTGCATGCATTTGTTAACTTCAGAGATGGCTGATACATCAAAGGGAAGGACATATCTGGACCTGCTTACTACAATACTGCAACCAAAGAACAGAAGAACTGCCAGAAAATAACAGGGCTTGAGATAAAGAGTGTGGTAAGTTCTGTAACAATGGAGCTCAAGGACAAAATCTCAGCTAGATAGCAGGAATGTTTTGTAGTGCCCTACTGCACGGCAAGTTGAATATAGTTAGTAACTGTGTATGGTACATACAATTACAGTACTCCCTTTATTTCAAAATTGTCTTCAATTTTGTGAGTAGTGAAGTTTACCACAGAAAATGTTACATGTTTAAAGTGACAGATATGTTGATTAGTTCACATTATTTTCATACACTGTAATATCACCTTGTACCCTCATCAATACGTAAAATTACAAATTGTCAACAAAGCAATTTTTAAAGAAAGAATTTAAAAAATTTGTATTATATGCCTAATGAGCCCAGCACTTTAGAGGCTGAGGAAGGAGCATTACGTAGTCTGAGGCCAGCCTGGGTTACATAGTGAGATCCTGTCACTATAAAAAAACAACATGACAACATGACCGATGAGTTTGACAGGAGATCACTAGAGAGGAAGAGAGAGACAAGACAGTGCTGAAAGAGGAGGCAAGAGAACAATCATTGGGCCCAGAAGGCCTAACCAGGAGGTTGGATTTTGGGTTAAGTGTAAGGACAAGGAGCCATGTGATCTGCTCTGAACCATTCTGCAGCAAGAGGAAATGGTGGTAGACAGAAGGGGAGGCAGGAGAACACTGAGGAAACGACTCCCTTTGTGCTTGGGAAGTAAACAGATGGTAACAGCTGCAGAAGGGCTTTCAACTGGTAACTGTAGGCGCGGACCAGATACACTGGGACAAAGGCGGAAAGGACCTTGGCCTGAGCCCTTTCTCTCATCGATTCACATGTAGCTGCCACAAAATCTCATTCCATACTGCACCTGGCACTGACACAATGTCCATTCAGCACAAACAGAAACACAGTACTCTTCCAGAGACCTAGTCCCATAGTTCTCTTCCTTTGCATTAGAGAGAACTTAACCTTCTGCCTCAGTTGTCTGATTCATTTCAGGTAAGCACTTGTAGCTGCTACTGGAAACTTCAATTGCTCAGAGTCTGAAGCTGATGAACAAACCAAAGAATAAAGGATAATTCATTCAAGGAACGAGTCAGTGCACAACGAATCTCACTGTGATTTTGCCAGGTGCATAGGGAGCATCCCAACTGTCCTGCCAATCCTACTCTAGGTCTGGACCTAGAGCATCCTATATTTCCAGCATCTATCTTGTTGCACTAAGGATTCAAAACCAACAGCACAGTTAGGCTGCCCTACCTTCATATCTTCATATTTTAAGAATAACAAATGGCAATCATAGTACATAGCTAAATGTTCCACAGCATGTAAACAACTTTAAAATAGTTGTATTGCAGAAAAATGAATCTTTGTCTACAAATTAAGAAATATCACTAGATTTTTTTTTTGAAAAAGGATTTAAATAAATCAACCAAAACCTTCATAATGAACACTTGAACTTAAATCTTTATTAGTTCTAGAGTAACAGCAGATTCAGCTAAGTGTGGTAATTCCAGCACTCAGGAGGCTAAGATAGGATGACTGCACCAAGTTTGAGGCCGGCCTGGCTCCATAATAAGTTCAAGACCAGTCTGAACACATAGTGAGACCATCTCAAAAAACAAAACAAAAGAAAAAAAAAAAAAAAAACATTGCAAGCTATGCTAGAGATTTCTAATTCACCTTAGTGAAAGTGACTTCCACGCCACTCAAAAAACCCACACTGTGCCATCTCAGCCACTGATGGTGCGCTCTCCTTCCCTACCTCAATGCACTGCTTGATCCAAAAGTGATTCCCCATCGCCTCCCAATTCTGGGAACAGGTCACATACAGCAGGCGCTCGTACACCCGGCGCTTCATAGAGTTGTCAAACACCTCAAAGAACTTTGCTCTGATGAGTGGCTGCGCACAACGCAGGCCTGAGAGGAAGGCAGGCTCAAGCTTCGCAGTCAGCTCACTGCCAGACAGGGCCTCATCCCTGTAATCAGAGGAGTCACACCAAGATGTAAGAGTGGGTCAGACAATGGCTGCTCAAGCTATGAGCAAACAAGTAGAGAACAGGTGGACACCAGTTCTTCAGAAATGTCACTGTCTGTCAGTGGTTCCTTATCAGTTATGACAGACTTAAGCAACCTTTCAGCCAAAGGCTCAAGGATGACACCAAAATGGCTGCATGATTTAGTATTTAGATGATTATTTTTAATTTACATGTAAGTAAAAGACGAAAGTTACACTGTGATGGCTAGTTAGAAACATGATGGGCCAATGTATGCAACATGTGATTAACTGCTATAATTACCTGTAGACATAGTTAACAAGATCTAAAAACTGGGCATTTAACTCGAGGTCTTCTGGGAAACGTTTTTCTATGTAGGTCATCATTTTCACAAGCAAAATAGACTTCTCCCGGAGTGTAGGTGTCTGCACAAAATTTGTTTTGTAAAATAAAATGTTAGTTATGTCTATTTGAGAAAAGACACATTTACAAGTATTTCAGCCATGTACTCCATTACTTTTTAGATTTCTGCAATTTTATCAATTACAGTAAGACAAAATTACTTATAACAAGAAAACAAAGATGACTTTGGTTATCTCTGCATAATTAAAATCAAGATGTGCTAATAAAGTTTTAAAAGAGATTATGGAGGTTGGGGATTTAGCTCAGTGGCATAAGCACCAGCCTGACAGAAGAGCGAGGTCATGAGTTCGATCCTGGGTCCAAAAAAAAAAAGTTATGGGGGATTTAGGTCAACAGCATAACCAACCACCTGCCTGGTAAGCACAAGATCATGAGTTTAATCTCCAGTACCAAAAAAACAAACAAACAAACAAAAAAACACAAAAACAAAAACAAAAAACCAGGGAAGTAATCCTTGCAATAATCAAAGATCATAATGCCAACAATAAACATTAATCTTTGTGGCAGGGATACAGCTTAAGGGTACAGAGCCTGCCTAGCAAGCAAAAGGTCCTGAGTTTTTTGGCATTAACACACACACACACACACACACCCAGCTATGATTCACTTTGTAGATAAAGTAACTGAATTGTAAAACAAATCAGACATTTGTAGTCATCTCATTACACATTAATAGTCCTTTATTATTACCGTACTATTATTTTCTAGCTTATGTCTAATCACCATTAAAAAAAAGTAAAATGCTGCTTAACACTTTTAACAGAAGCCACAATAACATGAACAACTGGTTAACCTCAAGTTTTTATGTAACATTGCTAAGTGTACTGAGTGAATTACATCCTAATTGAAGGTAATGAGGGTGCAAATACCTTTAAAAAAATTTTTCCTGCTTCAAGAAGTTTCAGAAGAGCAAGAAAGTAAAGCTTGAATTTTCCCTTGCATTCAAATGAAGGCTGTTTGGGCAGAGCACAGTGGCCCTCCCAGCTCAGGTTACCTGATTGGCTGCCATGGGAGAATTATTCTTAACCCATTCTTCCACAATTTTCACCACAGCCCGGAGGATCTTGGCATCTGGGGACTTTTCAATGAGGGATGTCAGAATGGCCTGGATGAAATTCTTACGCATCTCCATGCTCATCACAGCCAGCCGTGTCTTCACCAGTTCCAGACTTAGCATTACCAGCTCACTTGTTCCTGTTCATGTGGAAACAGAGAACACATTCCAACAAATCTCTACGGATCCTACAAGGGACACCACCATGCATTACTTTGCATGCTGGTTTCTGTCCATTTTCCCTCCAAATCTTGTCTCCAGTAACTGGGATTTGAAGGACTCATTACTTTCTTACTGTTGCACCTTCTAAGAGTGGCCTTCTGTAAGCTCTGCCCACAAGGAAGGGGAATGACCAAACTGGTGAGGCCCACATAGGCCACTCCAGCCTCTCCATCATGTCCCACCCTGAAGCCACAGTCACAGAACGTTTAGGTTCTGAGGTGCATCCAACAGCCATGCCAACCAGAGCCCCTTGCCAAATGTTAATCCATCACCCAGTCTTCTACAGGCCATGACTTTTTTCTGGAACCTGTGACTTAATTCTTCTGAAAGGGCAACTCTGAATAAGCAGCATTTTTTCAACAGAAATCTGTTAATCTTTCCTTAATGGTAAAGGTTTCACATAAGGGTGTGACCACTTTAAAAAATTTTTTAAACTTATTTAAAAGCAGATTTTTATAATGAACTCTTTGATTTTAAACATCTGCTATAGAATAGTTGGAACAAATTCCACATGAACCACAGGACTTCATGTTAGTTAGTCCACATTCACATTTCAATCACATTGCCTGTTTTGCTCAAGTATTCAAGAGTCTGGGGAAACACAGGACTCAAGCTGTCACCTGCTGTTGCTTCTGTGCTCCCAGATGCTGCCTGTGGATTGAGATGCTCTCGGACCATCTTCTGCAGAGAACGCATGAAAACAGAGATGAGTCTGTCAATGTAGCTTGGGTTGTTACTACAGGCCGACTTGAGGATCATGAGGGTTCCTGCAATGAAGAAATCACAGAAGTTTTACAACACAAAGTAACAAGACCACAAAACTGGTGTACACCTGTAATATCAGTACTCAATAAGGTAGGGAGAAGAATCACTATGAGTTCCAGGCCAGCCTAGGCTACAAAGTGAGTTCAAGGCCAGCCTCAATTACATAGCAAGACTCTCAAAAATAGTAAGCGTGCTGATGAAGGAAAAGAAAAAAAAAGAATGATCTTAATATGCCCACTGTGAGCTTCTCCAGGCACATGATATACTCTGAAGCATTCTGTTTTCACTGCCACCTCTTATGTCCACACCGTCATGCAGAACTGACTTGTGCTCTAGATTTTACATTTAGGTTTTCACACACCACCCTCATGAATAAGATACGACATGGCTGGAAAGTGAAGAAAAGATTTTTCACTCGCCTACCTGAACATGACAAATATAATACAATTTAATTTGCACTTTGTTCTGAAAACATGTAAGATCAGGTAAAGTCAGCAAAGCCAACACTAGAACACGAATGATAAATACACAGAAATAATCAGCCTTTCGTAACTGACTTTTTCTAATAATCTTGACCCCAACTTAAATAATAATTTTAAATTTGTATTCATGGATGACATCATAGACTAAAAAGTTTTTGCAATTTACAGAAGACAACATCCCAGGCTGGGACAATTTCAGGCTTGCCTTGTTAAACAGCCAGCTCTCAATACAGCAGTCAGTACACGGCCTGCCTCTTTAGGTGGGTAGCCCATGATAATGTCTGTGAGGCATATGGGACGATGTCTGACATTCCCAGGCACTGTTCTGTGGAATGCCAGTGACAGAGCCTGGTCTATCCCAAGGAAGAGATGAGTGTGGCCAACTCTCCAGGTCCACCTCACCCCAGCTCTGTCAACCCCACAAAGGAGGAAACAGGGCTGCAGGGCTCAAGAAGGTCAGCTCATCTCAGGATCTTTGGAGAATGAGACATGTTCATCTGTTTTGAGATGGGAGCCAGCAACTACGGATGATCCCCCTAAGAGTCACAAATGCTCTCCTCACTCTAAATATGCCCAGTTCCAAAAATACAGCAGCAGGTATGGTGGCACACACCTGTAGAACTAGTACTTGGGAGGTTAAGGCAGGAAGTTCAAGGCCAGCCTAGGCTACATAGTGAATTTAAGATCAGCCTGAAGTATATACGAAGGTCTTATTTCAAAAAAACAAGACAAAAGAGCGAGGAGCAAGCTTGCACAGCAAGAGTTTAAACCAAATTTATCTGGCTCATGAATAGAAGATCCCCAGCTTGGAAAGTAGAACATATGTAAAAATAAAATTATAAATTCAGATATAAGCATTTACACAATGAACTATCTGTGTATCTGCAGACATATATGAAAATGACACACTCCAAAATGTTAAACACAGATTACCCATGGGTGGAGAAGCTTACAGTGACATGTATTAGTTTTCCTTCATTTATATTTATAATGTTTTACACAATGACTGTAATAAAGGAAAAAAATGGTAACCCCAAATCCAACACTAATTAAAAACATGAGTGACAACAAAGCAGAGTATCCAGTCACCTGGATTCCAGATACCTGGGAATCAAAGTTACTCAGCTGCCCTGATTACCTTTTGTTTCACTTGGGGCAGTCAGAGCCAAATCAGTGAGACAGTGAGTCCTCAGGAGTGGCATGCTCGCCAGATGGAGGCATTGTGGGCAATGGGCGACGCATAGGTTCCTGCCAAACCAACCCATCAGCTCAAAGTTCCTCCCAACAACCATGTCCAGGTGTAGGGACTGGTACCCAACTAAACCACTGCTGAGAAAATCAGACACATACTCACCGAAGAGCTGGGAGGGATTTGCATTGGTGGCTTTCTCATAGTTGGTTAGGCCTTCGTAGATGACCTTCCCTACAGCTGCATAGAGGCACTCCAGCTCTTCATACTTTGAGGCCACACTCGAAGTACCTGAAATGGAAGTGCAGGACCACAGACTGGGGTTGGCACAGTCTTCACTTACACACTGAGAGCTCTGGTGCCTGCAGCAACTGGCACAGGTACTTCTCTCTCACTGTAGGGCAGTGAAGCTTTCTCTCTGCACTGGTTCCATGTTTAACAGGTAAGCTTTTCCCTCACCAACTTTACTAGAAGGCACTCCAGATACATTTATTTACAACATGGGAAACTTTGACCTTGCCAACTGCTCAACATTTGTTGCAAGATACTTTAATCTAAGCCCCTTTTAATATCTAAAGGAAATAGCTGTGTTCAGCAGATGAAGAACTGAATTTCCAAAGCAGACAGATAACAATGCAATGCTGTTAAAAAGTCTGTTCACATTTTTTTTGTAAGGAAGGACTGAATAAAAGGAAAGGGCATGATGAAATGCCTGAGTGGAGAATGAGCATCCTCAGCACCGAACACGCCCACTCATCCACTGGGAAAGGCACTGCTGGGAAGCCACCTACTTGGCTCTGTTGGGAAGATACTCATGAGGCGAGAGAGGAGGCTGTGGACGGCACGCAGCACCTTGGTATTTCCACATGTCATACAGGCAGCAATGCCACGCTGCAGGGGTTTGAAACTACTGAGAATAGCTGGGGACTGGAGTACAGTGAGCAAGAAACTCAGCACTTCTAATCCTGTGCAAATATTTCCGTAGTTCACTTGATTTGGCTGCTCCTGGGGTGAAAGAACACAAACATTCACAGATAAAACAAGCACTGGCAACAGTGAATTACAGAAACACAAATCCACCACTGTTTAAAATCACAGGCATTTGGAAACTAAGTAAACATAGCTAAGGAATAAACACATCATACCCATCAAAGCATGTGACTACCACATGTAGTAGGAGTTCATGTTTTGTTTATAAATTTGTTTTAAATATTTAGCTAGCTCTCTTTCTAAAAGACCCATTTAAATATAAATGTCCAATACTAAATAACATCAGTATCTTAAATTTGCTTCTGTTGAGAAAGAAAATGTTGGTCACTGCTCACATTTAGTTTTCAGAGATCAAGAATTACTATATTTTATAAATGGAAATACCACTACAAAAAACAATGCTGTAAAGAGAATATTTTTAAAAATTACCCATATATTCTACTAGAGTGATGGGAAAATAGTAACAGAAGTAAGTTATTTTGTGGCATACTTTCAAAGTACGGTTAGACTATAATCCATGAGTAAACTCAGAGTAAATACCGTAGCTGTAAGTACACTGGAGAATATTCTTGGGGCAAATAGAAAACTAGTTAAATTTTACTAAAAAACTGGGCTAAGGGACCTTGCAAGCGTGCTGTCATGAGTTCGATCCCTGGTACCAAATAAAAAATTTTAAAAACTAGACTAAAAAGCAAATTTACTCAATAAATTTTACCTCTTCCCTCCCACTTTTTAACTGAAAATGCAAAAACCCCTTCAAAGAGAAGTATCTTTCAAACTGCCTATCGCTGAATTAATCTAATAGATGGTGACAGTATTAAAAACAAATACAAGCTGAAAAACATACAAAACAAAGAGCATGGTTTATAGTAAAAAAAGAGTCCTGCTTCGTGACCCCGTGTCTGTGGCCCGGAGTATGTCCTGTATGTTTGCACACAGACCACAGCAGTAAGGTACAGCATCTGGCTTCATGAACATGCTATCCAGTGAAGTGGTAGAAACTGCCACTACAACTGAGCACTCAGCAAGGAATGCATGGGACAGAGAGTAACTTAGTACCTCAGAGACAAGGGAGGAAGAAACAGACTATCTAGAAGTTACACACCTAGCCAGAGTCTCTCGAGGTTCTTTATGGTCCTGATTCATACAGAGAACCACATTTTATGACCTTTCAAAACACCTGAACAAAACATCTGAGCAACCGCATTAGTCTTTGCAGGCCAATACAAGTGCTCATGATGGTACATGCCTGTAATCCCAGAACTCAGGAGGCTGAGGCAGGAGGATTGCTACAAATTTGAGGCCAACCTGGGTTACATAGTGAGGTTAAAGCCAGCCTGGAATACACAGCAAAACCCCGTCACCAAAAAACAAAAAAGAAAGTGCCTACAGTAAGTTTTATAAATCTAAAAGTAAAATCTTTCATATTATATCACACTGTGATAGACAGAACCTGTAACAACAATGAAATGGCTACAGCAGGACAATAGCTTTTATTACCACTGGAAAATTACAAGATTATGGTTTTCACAGAAACAAGATAGCCAGGCAATTGCTCCCGAATGCTGATTATCTGACTAACACCCTGAATCCAATACAGTTCACCATTAAATCTGCTTTTAAAATTCAAGCTTTATTCTTAAAGTTGGGGTATAAACCAACTAAAAATGTTTTTCCCAAAGCAGATAGGTCAGTGTAAGAAATGCATCTGCAACATATAAGACAACTATTAGGTTTTAAACACCCTAAAATGTATTTTGAGGCTTTGTGGGAGAACTGAAGCTTCAAAATTACGTTCAGAGTATAAAGTAAGAACCAAAATGTGTAACAGATAGTGAAATAGGAAGAAAATGTTCCAAGGGGAAGGGAAATGGGGGGGGGGGCCCACACACACAAGGGGAAAAATGGAAACAAAGCTTTTCTAAATGAGAAGAAGAGTTGAAGGGAGGGTAGAGGGATGGAAAAACAGATCAAATTATATCATATATAGGCACAAATTTCCTATGAAAAATGTGATCACTATACCTAAAATGTACCGAAAAATTTAATTAAAAAAAAAAAAAAAAAGCTGGGGGATATGATATAGCTCAGCAGCACAGTGCCTGCCTGGCAAGTGTGAGGTCCCGAGTTCAATTCCCAATACCAAAAGAGAAAAACCCAACCCTACATTCAGTGCATCAAACTGGCCCCTCCTTACAAGCAGCTAGAAGAGAAAATAGACGAGGTCACTGACTCGTAGGTGGGGATTGTCAGTCAGGCTCAAAAGGGATCCACAAATATCGCGGGTGACAGCCTCAGCAATCCCATCCCAGCCTAATAGAAATGTGCACCTACCACAGTCATCAGCAGCTTGTCAAACCACTGCAGCTTGAGCTCCGACTTGGACCACATATCCGGTCTTAACGCTGTCTTCAAGAGATTGACACAGCGGCGAGACAGTACGTCCCCAGGGGACCCTGCAGTGTTGGTGTTGTCATTAACCTACAAACACATTCAAATAACAGTCAACACATGTCTATGGTCATTCCAGGAATACTAGCAACATCTTCCTGACCATGCCTGTGCCCTCACATCTAGACTTTCCACTTCGTGGTGACCTTCCCTAGCCTGACCTCCCCTTACTGGCTCACATGTCCCCTTGGCTCCTCTGCTGCTTGTACAATGGACTGATCTCTAGCCATCTGAACATTCTTCCCACGGGGCTCCCAGCATAGGCCCCATACATGGCAGGGACATAACAAGGAGTTATTTCCTTCTCTCCAGTACTTGGAAATTCTCAGCTCCTGAAATTCTCAACAGTACTGCAAGACACATGATTTTATTTAATAGCTGTGAGAACATGAGCCCCCCCCCACAAAAAAAGAGAATGTTATAATAAAAATTTTATTTACAATGTTTTTTGAAATATAAAAATGAACAATTTGGGAAACAGATGTCTAGGCATGAATGATAAATCAACTTAAATTTATCAAACTGGGATTTAAAAAGATCTTAAATTGATTGTTACATGTTACATAAATGTAGTGCAGATCACACCATCTACCTCATCACCATTCTGACCTATATACTATTCCCAATTTACTAACAGAAAATTTGGGGAGAAGAAAGAGGGAGAGCAAAAGGATTGAAAATGATCAAGTGCTCTCTTGATCACTATATGTTTAGTGTAACATATACACTAAAATTGGAAAATGATCAAAATGCAATGAACATGTACCAGTTTCTCAAAACAATTATTATACAGCACAAACATACTGAGAAAACTAAAATTACCATATGTTATGTACATTAAAATGTTAATTAAGACACATTATTATCAGTGAAAGAAGAAATATTTTACTTTTTTTTTTTATATTCTGAGACAGGCTCTCATTGTAATATATGGCCCAGAATGGCCTTAAACTCACAGCAAGCTTCTGCCTCAGCCTCCCATATACTGGGATTAGGCGTACATCACCATGCTGCCCGCCTTGGCTTTGGTTTCTACATCACACCAATTTTAATACACACAGAAGCAAATTTCAGAAATATTGACCTGCCATAAAATCAGTGGGACCTGGCAGGAAAGTAACAGAACTGCTCTTAGGCCTGATCTGTTTCTTTTTGACTCATCTGTCAGAGACAACATTATGCAGTGTCACTAAGTAGTCCAGTACCTGACAAGCCACTCGGATGAGAAAGTTCACCACGGTATCTGTGTGCTGCTTATCGATGGGCTTGGCGAGAAGAGAGTCAGCTCCAGGCAGCGATTGGCTCCTCCCGAACACCTACAAAGGCCTGTCTTTTAAGGCAGGAAGGGCTTTCTGAACCCAGGGTGCTGACAAGTTCAGCCAGCTGACAGATGTGTGGGACCTCCCAGGGAGACAGTGGTATAGGCATGGGGGACATGGACAGATATGGCCTCTGCCCTTGCAGGTGAGTGGGAAACACAAAATGGCAACAAGAAAGCAATGGTTTCTTTGACAGAGTAACAGAGAGAGTGTGTCCTAGCAAATGAAAGATAGGATCACTGAGGAAAAAGCCAGCCAGGCAGAAAAGGCTGGTGGACAGGTCTTACGCAAGCAGAGAACATGGAGCATGACAGAGTGGAGGAAAGGCCTGGTGGCCAGGGAACTGTACGGAAATGCCTGGGGAACAGTGGTACCGGCAGGGCCTGAAGGCCTTGGCTAAAGGGAGGGAATTGTTGGAAAACTTAGTTCTCAAAAAGATTCCTAAGAAATTACAGACACTCTAACCAGTTTCCTCTGACCTCAGTCTGAAAAAAAGTCTGTGGTCCTGACTGCTTTTGTAAAAAAAAAAAAACCAAAACCAAAACCATATACTTGAATAGGATGAAAATGGAAGCACCTCAAGAATCCAGGAGTAAGTTTCAGATTCTCCTTATCAGGAGAGGTGACAGAGACTTAAGAGGCCATGGCGAGGTGGCGAAGAGTTGGAGGTTCCTGGCCACGAGAGTGGAGAGAACAGAACGGATAGTATAGATGGGTCTAGGTTTCCACCTGGAGCCTCAGTGGAAGAGAACCACCTCAGAAGATGGGACAGTGAGTGCTGGAACATGAAGTTGAAAGTGGGTGGTCAAGCCAGTGCTGGTGAGACAAGCCATGATGCCAGATGAGTAGAGCTGACAGCTCTCAGGGATTCCACTCCAACATGGGGTAAAGATCAAGATGTCCAGGGCCTCCTCCATGCCTGCCCTCCAAACAAAAAAAGCACTGCCTCTTTCAAAAAAATAAAATTGGTGCATGTTCTTACTGCCAAGAGTCTCCACCCTTTGCTTTAGTGATAATGGAATCCAAGGCTTTGAGCATGCTAGGTAAACATTCTACCACTAAGCTACACAGTCAGCTCTGAGTTTTTTTGGATGCCTTTCCATAAATAATTGACCAGTACTAAAAGAACTCTAAGAAAAATGTGGTTGAAAATGTAGGAAATGCCTTAGGTAATTCGAATAGCCTGGGGCTGTTCCCAGCCGTCCTCCTTGAGCACAGCACAGTACATGTCACAATTTCATGACACACAGCGCTGTAGGGAAAGCACGTGCTCTTACTGCACTGATGGCTCCAGTGGCTGTCCTGAAGCGCTTCACTTCCTGGGCAGAATCCACAGACAGGCCTCTCTTGATAGATGATGAGACAGAATTGACTCCTTCTCCACTGGAATTTGGGTCCATGTCGGAATCCGGCTTAAACACACACACACCCCCCTCAACTTACTGATTTCCAAGTAGTAGTACAGGGAACACAAGTAGAGGTAACACTGAGGGGTGACAGATCTACCTGCTGGTCCTTGATCCTCTGTAATTCCCACTTGATGACAACTTCAGACAGGTCTACAGCCAGCCGCCTCTGCTCAATGGTGACACTGGGTGTGAAGCCCAATCTCTGCATGGCACTAACCATATGCTGAACCAGGTGGTGCCGCACGGGGTAATACACCTGTAGGCACAGGGCTAGGGTCACACTGGGAATACATACATCTATGTGCATGCTCATCTGACCCAACTTCTTCCTCAAGGATTCAGAATCAAAACTCTGCCAAGGAAATTCTATTACCTTACATGTGTATGCTTATCACCACTCTGCTGGCCCTTGCTTAGTATCAAAATGATAGTCTATTTCAGCAAGTTAGTCCCATCTTTAATTACAGTATGCTGAAAATCTGAATTTTCTGTAGGTGACTAGTCATATACGAAACTTCAAGATTTGACATCAAAAAAGTCTAAAACGTAAGAAGCAAATTTCCAATTTGAGAATGAGGTGACTACATATAAAAAAAGAGCTTTCAATGCAATCTGTTTTTCTATAACCAAAGTCTACCATAAAGCATTTACAGAGAAATAAATCCCAGTATGGGGAATTTAGCTATAGGGAAGACGTGCCTATGACATGAGAACTCTTCAAATGAAGTGACCAAACACTACAGTCACCTGAAGTGAACACCTTATCTGTATTCAGGTACTTCAACAATTTATTGTTTAAACAAGAAACCAAGCAGAAAGAGGCATCTACAGTATAACAATTTCTATGTTCATAAAGCTATATGCACATACATGAATTAATCAATGACCAGCTAGCTGGCAGCAGCATTACTGAAAGATAAATCACCACTTCATTACTGTAGAAAAGGGCAGTAGGTCAAAGTGGATTTCTCTGTCAGAAGCACTAGTACACTAAGTACATTAGTATACTCTACACACCTTAAAATGCTGCACAATCAAATGCAAAATATGCACCAGCTGCGGGACCGTGTGCCCTTCTTCCACAATAATCTTCCTGGTCCAGTGTGTGAGCATTTGGTGACCATCCTCCATGCGGGCAGGCACGGCAGGAGTCAAGATAGCCATGGCTTGCCTGACAATTGCTCGGGCTTCCATTGCATGAGCCTTGAGGAGACTATGGAAAACCTAGAACAGGAAAGAAATCCATGTGTATGGTGAAGCTAAAGGGTTTAAAGAACAACACGATACAAACACTGACTCAGAAAAAAGGAATGACGTTATTGTAATTCTTAAAAAATTCCTTGGAGCTCTTATTAGAAACAGCTTACTTGCTCTCTTTCATTAAGTTTGTTCAATGAACACAATTATTCTAGTATTTACTGAGCACCTAGTGTGTGCCAGGAGCCAGTCTCTTGTGTATCACTTTCACAAAGCCTAAGCAGCAGGCAATTAGTGAGACGAACAAATCATTCCCTCCAGTCACAGTATTAGAAATGGAGTTAAAAGGGCAGGAATAAGCAGCAATTTTAATACTTAAAGTAAGATGTGAAGGTAGTAAGGTCACAGAAAAACAAGGAAGAGCTTGATACTGAGGATGGAGAGGAAAGGAAGGGTGCTGCAGGACTTGCCAATGCCTGGGCACGGGAGAAGGACAGAAGTATCAGACACAACCCTCGAAGTTTCTTGCTAAGACAACTGGGAGAAAACAGTGTCTGTCACAGAGCCTGGAGTCGCAACTTAAGTGCCTGTGGCAGGTGATTTCTGGCTTTCTAGGTGTGGTTTCTGACTTCATAAAGATTCAGGAGGGGGCACCACAAAAGCAGCCTCAGGACAAGAGCTAGCAGTCAGTGCTGAATAAGCAAGTACATCAAGCACACTACCACGCTTTTCTTTCTTTTTTGGTAATGGTGGTGAAGGTAATGTGAAGGTGAGGCCTTCACACTGAACCACCCATCCGCACTCCCCACCTCAAGACAGAATCTTGTCTAACTGAGACAGTGCCCTTGGCTAGATTCCAACTTAAAATCTTCCAGTTTTGGGCTGGGGATTTAGCTCAGCAGTATAAGTGCCTGCCTAGCAAGCACAGGGTCATGAGTTTGATCCCTGTACCAAAAAAAAAAAAGAAACTTCCTGCTTCAGTTTTCCAGGGTACTGAGGTATATACGACACCACACCTAATAATATTTAATTCTTGCCCAGACACTAAGTCATTCAGGAGAATTTGTGCATGACAAAAACAAAACTCAACCAACCACTGCCCAACTTCATAGAGGGGTCGGTTCATTGATAAGGGAGTCAATCAGGCATTGTGGCACACCTGTGACCCCAACACTTAGGAGGCTGAGGCAGGAGGATTCCTTCAATTCTGAGGCCAGCCTGAACTGCTCAGTGAAGCCCTGTCTCAAAAACAGAAAACAACAACAAAAAGAAGGGGTTCATCAAAAAATCACAAGGCATGAACTCAAAGTACCTATTGTTTTTGGCTACAAGGAGTGCATGGGCTGGAATTCTTGACAATTTTCAGATAGGTGTAATGATGTACACCTGTAGTCCAAGGTACTGGACTAGGGAGGCTGAAGCAGGAGCAGCTTTTTAAGCCTAGGAGCTTGGAGCTAGTCTGGTAACTACAGCAAGAGCTCTTTCTATTTTTCTGTTTGTTTGGTTTTTGTTTTTGAGACAAGGTCTCACTACACTTGAACTCACTACGTAGCCCAAACCGACCTTGGACTCGCAGCAATCCTCCTGCCTCAGTCTCCCAAGTTCTAAGATTACAGCAGTGCACCTCCATAGCCAGCTGAAATCCCCTTTCCTAAGAAAATCTTTTTTCAGTGGAATATCAGAGTTGGAGATCAAAACTCAATGGGTAGATCAGCCTAAGGGAGATACTATTTTAAATGTAAGGCTACCAAGGAACCAGAGAGCAGTGCAATAACCAAGGAGGAAGGAGATAAAAAGAATCATTGTGAGTGCATTCATAGTCTTTTCCTCCTGAATTGTTCTTTTATTATACTGAAATACACTCAACCTAAAATTTCTATCTTAACCATTCTTGTGTACACAATCCAACTATAAGCATCCTGATTTGGTGTGCAACTCCCATCACCATCTGTATCCACAATGTTCTAACTTTGCCAATCTGAAACTCTGTAATCATTAAGCACTAAGTCCCTATTATCCCTCTCCAGCGCTTCAATTTTCTCTATGATTGTGACTAATTATTTTGTAAGTGAAACCAAAAAGTATTTGTTTGTTCATATTGTCTGTAAGATGGCAGGTAAGCTTGTTTTTCTTTTAATAGTAATAGGATATGACAAGAAAAAGGGAAAAGCAGTTATTCAAGCAAAAGGGGTGCACATACGACACAAGATCTGAACGTAGGGGCAGGGTGAAAGAGAGCCCTGCAAAGTACCTGCAGGACAATTTTCTTATGTATTGCAAATTTGGCAATAATGTGTGCCAAAAGTAAGTGTCCGCTATATTTGCATGCTGGGTCCACGCAGGCCTTGGACAGCAGGCAGGGCCACGCAAAGGTCATCAGGCGGCGCAGCTTGCTGTTGCGGTTCTTGTTGTTGTCATGGATGTGGTGAGGGGCGTGCTCTACCAGCAGCGTGGCATACTGCAGAAGATAGATCCGCAGGGAGTCCAGCATGTCTGCCTGCTTCTCAGGGTCTAGGACCTGTTCAGGAGATGCATTGGAGGGCTCTCATTTCCAATTTTAAGTTGTGTTACTAAGAGTCATATGACAAGTTTAAACTTTACACACACACACACACATACACACACACACACACACACACACTGTATGTGTATGCCACATCAGTTCTCCTACTGTGTATAAACTCATTTCGATGCTGAAGTCAGAATGCATTGGGCAAAGGACCTTGCGGAAGAAAAGAAAGACTCTGTCTTTGATACAAAGTGATTTAAGACTAAATTCTTCATTTCCAAGTAGTTGAGAATCGTTTCCTTGTCAACTTTTGGATATTTTTTGTCTTCTGCATCGTGATCAGAAAATGTGATTCCAAAATAATCTTTTTTCAAAAACTTGTTATGGTTTCCACATGAACAAGTATTTGGTCAGAGTTTTCAAATGTGTTTCATGGATAAATGAGAAAATGTACATTCTTTTGAGGAACACACTATAGTCTCCATTAAATCAAGCGTATTATTGACCCATTCAATTCAACTATATATCCTAACCATTTTCTGATCTGTCCTGTTGTGCAAAGAGACTGGAGTCTTCTGCTGTGACTATCTGGCCTCCACAGCTCTTCACTTCCCCAGATCTGCTGCTTCCTGGCAGCATTTCCTCCTCCCACATTGTTTCCTCCTTATAAGAACACTTAAAATGGGGCTGGGGATTTAGCTCAGCAGCATAAGTACCTGCCTTGCAAAGCAGGCGGTCGTGAGTTCAAGCCTTGGTACCGATAAAAATGAAAAAGACAAAAAAAAAAAAAAGAACACTTAAAACTCCAATTCTTCACTGCTTCCAAATTACACCATCTGACCCAGAAAACACCGTCGGAGGAGGTAGTACAAGAGGAAGGGCTCTGTCCAACCTACCATCTACTCACTTGGTAACACAAATGTCGTGACATGGATTAAAAATAAAACTTTGGGCTCAGCTCAGGAACAGGAAGTAATGTCAAAACTGCAGGAAGTAGCCATTAATACATATGTAGTGCTCACCTCTAAAAACCATTAATCCACATGGCAGATGGAGAATGCCATACACTCAACTGTCCAACAAACAACTTACACAAATCTAATAGGGACCAGGCAGAACTGCGGCCTTGACAGTCCTATGTATTGGTCCCTGACCAACTCCACACCTGTGGATCTGGCACCCTGGCTACAGCTACCCATCAACTCCAGATTGGCTCTGTGTTATTTTCTCCTCTACACAGGGCAGCAAAGGTGCCAACCAACTGATCAATCTGATCATGGATAAGGCCAATGCCTAGAGAGAGAAGGTGAGCCTGGAAGGCCAGCAGACCCAGGGATTATTACTGACCTGGCCAGAAGATCTAGCCCCAAGAAAAGCCCACAGCTATTGTAAACTACAAAAACAGTGACTTTACTTCAAACCTGGTTCATCTGAGCAGGCTAGAGTTGGAGAAGAAACCCAGTGAAACATCTGCTATATTGCAGAGCCAGCCATAATTAGACACCATTTAGGAAAGGGGGCTTATTGTTTTAAACTAAGCCACAGAGCAACTCTGTTTCAAGGTTTCCAGTGTTTTCCTCCCACAGCCACAGAGAGGGTACAGGTCAAACAAAAAAGTGTAAGCTCAGGCCAAGAAGACCAGGATCCCACCATCTGGCATGAGAAACCACAGCTGGTGAATGTGACCTTACGGAAGGTGCTGGCATTAACGGAACACGGAAGCAGTCTGCCCTGCTACCTACATCTAACAGAGATCAAAGTGATCAAAGATACTCCTTAACTTAGACCATTACCATGGTCTGCCGTCTACAGACAGAGAGCCCTCTGAAGGAAGAGGGATACCTCACAAACTTACAGTCTGTAATCAAGTTAGGCAGAGAAAATCATGACTTCTGAATTCCAAGACTGCAGATCAAAAATAAACCATTCATTCCAAACTAAAGTTGACTTTGTTTTGGAATCATTCTTTTTTCTTTATCAGTTGCTATTATTCCTTTTAACTATTTTCCTTTTTTTATTGTTGTTTATTACTATTATTTTTCTTGTTCATTCTTTTATTAGTTTTATCTAGTATCTTTAATTCTTTTTACTCAACAGGCTCCTTTATCTCAGTTTGTTCTCATTTTCCATGAATTAATTTTCTGAACTTTATTTTGTTATTATTCTGTTGCTTATCACCTTTGTTAATATAATCATTAAACTTTATGAGTCTTTAGACAATTAACTATGCTATTATTATTGAATGCTTTTGTATGGTTAGTAAAGTTATACTTGAACTTACTAGATATTTACTGTTCATGAATGTTTTGTTTGTTTTAGTATTTACACTATGATCACAGATGTATTTCCCATGGTTAAGAGTGGTACCCTATTGGCTTTTAAGGTATGCCAATATCATTTCTCTTTCACATTTACTATTTTTGCTGATTTTATTGCTAATGCCAAAGTAGCATACTTGTTGATATTAACTGGCTTTTCTCTGTATTCCAGTATCTAAATTGCCTTTGTATCATTAACAATACTGCCACCCACTCCCAAAGAACTGGGCCCTGGGCCAAATACACTGCTATCTCCCCTCCCAAATAGAAGGGGTTGGACACTGGGATGGAGTCAAAGACTTGTAGTTAAGCCAAGCCCAGAATGCCTCACTAAAAAGCAGATACTTAAGAGGTTTCCATATTCGCAAAAATTATCCACTATAATCAACCCACAATCCTCAGCATAAAACAAAACAACAAAAGCATAAGAAATCAAGATTAACTCCATAAACTCCCAACTTCTTCAAATCTGACCATCATGGGGTACCTGAGGGGGAGAAAATAAAAAACTACACAGCCCACTGATCAGAAAGAGTAACAGAGGAGATAAAATAAATCAGTAAGGTGCTCAGCAAGTTCAAAGAAGATAAAATTAAAGAGACAATGAACCTAATTAAATCAGCAATTTTACAGAAGATACCAATAAAAAAAGCTAGTTGAGCTACATAAAATGACCTTCAACATTCTTGATCAGTTTAGCAAAGAATTACAAGTCCATGTACCAAATAAAAATCTGCAAGACTAAATCTTCTCTTGAAAGGATGGGCAGCAGAAAAGAGTAATGTGAGGAAAACAATATTCCTTGCAACAGAAATATAAAAAAAAGCAAAAATAGCGGTCCTATTTTTAGATAAAGTGAATTTTATGCAGAACTCACCAGAAAGTTTCAGAAGATCACTATAAATTAGTTAAGTGAACAATTAAACAGAAAGGGATAACCATTATAGATTATATAAGTATTGAACACCAGCATAACCAACTTCATAGAACAAATACTACTGGTCTTCAGTATCACACTGTAACAAACAGATCAACTAGACAAAAAAAAAAAATCAATAAAGAAATATCAGACTTAAATACTTCAAAAAATGAACTTCATAGGTATCAAAGTACTCAACAACAGAATACCCTTCCTTCTCAGCAGCACATGAAACTTTCTCCAAAATAGACCAAATAACAGCCAATAAGCTACACTTAAATGCAGAAGAATCAAAATTATCCTATGCATGTTATCAGAATAAAGCACAATGAAACTAGAAATCAATAGGAAAAGAAAGCACAGAAATTATCAAACATATGGAAATTAAACATATACTTCTTCGATAATCAATGGAGCACAGAACACATCAAGGAAGAAATTAGTTCCCAAAATCAAACAATAATGACAGCACAAAATACCAGAACTTACGAGACACAACGAAAGCTGTCCTAAGATCCAAGTTCACAACTGGGAATGCTCACATCAGAAAAATAGAGTAGGCCCAAATAATCTAATGATGGACATTTAACAGTCCTAGAAAAAAAGAATCCAACTTCAAAGCAAGTACAAGGAAGGAAATTATAAAGATCAAAAACAAAATGAATGAAATTTAGCCAAAAAAATCTGAGTTGTAGGGCTGGTTCTTTGAAAGAATAAGCAAAATAAGACAAACCTTTAGCCAATCTAACAACAAAATAAAGGAAACCAAAAAACCTTATCAATGCATTTAGATGAAATTAAAACAGATACTGCCTAAATCCAGATTACCAGAAAGTACTTCCAAAAACTTGTATTCCAATAAATTGGAAAATTTAGAAGAATTGAACACATTCCTAAATACATATGAATTACAAACACTAAACGAACGAGATATAAAAACTCTGAACAATCTATAACAAGCAATGAAATCTGAACAGTAATAAAACACTTACCTAGAAAGGCCCAGGTCCCACTGAATTCACTGCTAAATTGTAAAGAAATTCAGATAAAATCTAATGCCAATACTCCTCAAACTGTTTAATAAAATTAAAGGGGGAAGAGTACTTCCAGTCATTCTTAGAAGCTAGCATTATTCTTATTCCAAAACCAGACAAGCATCCAACTCAAAAAGAAAACTAGGCCAATCTCTTTAAAGAACACTGATACAAAAAACCTTAATAACATAACAGAATGCAACGCATCATTAAAAAGAGCATATATCTTGATCAAACAGACTTCATTCCATGCAAGAACGCAAGAATGTAAGGGTGATTCAACATGTGCAAACCAATAAATGTAATATATCCCATAAACAGACAAAAATCACATGATCATCTCAATAAATGCAGAAAAAGGCATCTGACAAAACCCAACATTGTTTCATGAAAAAAGCTCTGGGGGGAAAAAAAGTACAGAAAGACCTTCTTTTAATCTAGTATAAGCTATTTATGACAAACCTACTCCCCAAATCATATTATAACCGAAAGATCTTAAAAGGTTTCTAAAATCAGAAACAAGACAAAGATGCCCACTTCTTTCTCTGTACATATTTCTTTTATTTGTTTCTCTTGCCTCATTACTCTGGGCAATGTTTTCAGTACTTTTAAGTACTGAAAACGTTCAAGTACTGAAAACATTGCCCAGAGTAATGAGGCAAGAGAAACAAATAAAACAGATACGTACAGAGAAAGAAGTCACATTATCATTATTTGCAGATGATACTATCCCCTACATAGAAGACCCAAAAAGTTCCAACAAAAGACATGTGGAATTAATAACCAAATTCAAGGCCGGGGATTTAGCTCAGTGGCATAGGCGCCTGCCTTGTAAGCACGCAGTTGTGAGTTCGATCCCCAGTACCAAAAAACAAAAACAAATTCAGCAGCATAGCAGGATATAACATCAACATAAAGATATCGAAAGCATTCCTGTACATCAATAATGAACTAGGTATATAATATAGTTCAGAAGAGCATTAATAAAAGTAAATACTTAGGAATTAACCTAACAAAGGAAGTGAAAGCCTTCTATAATGACTTTTATATACAGTATTGTGGAAAAAGAGATCAAAGAGAACATCAGAAAATGGAAAGATATCCCCTATTCCTGGACAGGCAGCACCAATATAATCAAACATTTAAAACAATCCCAATCAAAATACCAACAGCCCTCCTCACAGAACTCAGAGAAAACAATCCTAAAATTCGTATGCAATCAGAAGAGATCCAGAATAGTACAGCAATACTAAGGAACAAGAACAAAGTAAAAGGCATCACAACCCTGGATTTCAAGTTATATTACAAAGATACAGTGATTTAAAAAAAAAAAAGCACGGTACTGGCACAAAAGTAGACATAAGGATCAAGAAACAGAACAGAAAAGGCAGAAATAATCCCAAGTGGGGCTGGGATTTAGCTCAGTGGCCTAAGCGCCTGCCTAGCAAGCGTGAGAGGTTGTTAGTTTGATCCACGGTACCAAAAAAAACCCAAGAATCCCAAGCACATTCAGCTAACTGATCTTTGACAAAGGAGCCAAAAACATACACTGGAGGAAAGAGCCTCCTTAATAAATGGTGCTGGGAAAAGCGACTATTCACATGCAGAAGATGTATCTTACCATGTACTAAACTAAAGTCAAACCAGATCAAAGATCTAAATGTTAAAATGAAAACTGGAAGGTAAATCTTCAGTCTGGAAGTTAAAACTCTTGAAGACAGAGGCATAGACAAAAGACTTTCTGAACAGAACCCCAATTACATAAAAACAAAAAAAATACCAAGAATCAACAAAATTAAAAACTGCGTAACAAAGAAAACCATTAGAAGAGTGAAAAAGACAACGTACAGAAGAGGAAAATGTTTCTGCCAGCATTCCTCAGACAGAGGACTAATATCTAGAATATATAAAGAACTGAAAAACATTAGAACCTTCAAAATAAGAACCAAAAAATGAGAAACTGAAATAGACGATTCTCAGATTAAAAAGTACAAGATGACCAATTAATACATGAATGAATATATGTTCCAGCATCTCTGGCCATTAGAGAAATCCAGATTAAAACAACACTGAAACCCCACCTTACACCAGAAAAAAATGGCTATCGCCAAGAACTAAACACTAAAAATGCTGGCAAGGCTGCCAGTGAAAAAAGAAAACCTTTTACATTATTATTGGGAATGTGGTACAATCACTATGGAAATCAGTACGGAGAGTCCGCAAAAACTAAAACTATAGATTCCATTCAACTGTTATTCCCCCTCTACATATCTTACCAAGAGTTAAGAGACATCCTATTATAATGATAATGAATAACCACGTTTGGATTACAGCAGCACAATTCATAACATGGCAGCTATATCTTGGAAGTAGCTATATGTTCATCATCATATGAATGGACTAAAAAAATTTTACACACAATGATGGAGTAGTCTACCATAAAAAGAGTATATTTGAGTCTTTTATAGGAAAATGTATGTGCCATGAGACTACCATACTAAGTAAAATCAATACTTAAGTTTAAATTTTGAATGGTTTCTCCTTTATGAGAAATTTAAAATATAAATGAAAAGCAAAATAAAACATCAACAATAGGAAACAAAGATAAATCTTTTTTTTTTTTTTTTTTTTTTTTTTTTTTGTCTTTTTCCTTTTTATCGGTACCGGGGATCGAACTCACGACTGCCTACTTGTAAGGCAAGCGCTTATGCCGCTGAACTAAATCCCCAGCCCCCAGTATAAATCTTTTGCAAAAGGGAAGGCTAACAAGAGATGTAGGAAAGGTAAAGGCAGGGAAGAGGAAGAAGATGAAAAAATAATTAAGACGTTTTATTACATTACCAATGCCCCATGAGGAATGCAATCATTATGTACTGCAAACATGCATTAAAATTAAAACAAATTAAAAACTAAAAATTTAAAAGCAAGCAATAGCCTTAAAGTAAACACAGCGTTTAACTCTTAAATTTAATAAAACAAGCCTTAGAGAAATATAGGTAAGTTACTAAAAACCTAAATTAAATTCAGACATCATCACTGCCACAACACTGCTCCATTAACTTGATGATCAAAGATCATAGCAGTAACTGACAGCTGAATATTCTCATTGGTTTAAGACTTAAAAAGCTAAAGGTGAAACTGAACATCAAAACCTGTTAGTAGAGGTTTTCACAAAATCATCAATGCCTGAATTTTTCAACAAGACATGTCTATTACTGTCTGAAATCTACTGAAGAGAAATGTTAGCTCATTCCCAAATGATGGCCTTCAACAAATTACTAATAATTATAATGAGATGCTCTGCTATTGACTAATGGATGTACTCCATCAAATAAAGCCTTGGGGGGAAACCTATTTCCATGAACCTCTAGCACATCCACACACATTCACTCATCACTAGTTCTAGTCACACTGAGGCAAGGATACCACCTTGGTTATAAACACACTGGTGATGCTCTCTGGGTTATCTCCTTCTGGATTGGGAGGTCCCAAGAGCTGCTCTCCTTCTCCCTTCTCAAAGCTGTACAAGAAAGCAGGATTCAAGATATGCTGCAGAACCTATAAAAAAATTAAAATGAAGAAGGAAAACACAGTCAGGCTCTTTCTCTCTTCAGTAAGGCAGAAAGGACAATGCTCTGGACCATTAACACACCATCAAGTCAGAGCTTGACCAAGGCAACAATATTCATCTTGACTTTATGTCAAAGGGTAACTGCTAGAGTGGATTTAAAAATGTAAGGAAGAGAGACCTAAAACAGTCTGGCTTACTCTTCTCAAAGTAAAGCTTTTTCTGAAAACTAAGAAATTAACAACACTGATTCACCATAGGATTTGCCATGCATTCCTTAGTAATGTCATTTTCTCATCCACAGTCCATCCAGTCTGCTATTGAAGCACCAACAGACAAGGAAGAACAGAAAAATATGACAGATTTCCCAGCAATCAGCCCAAGAACTGCTGCAAAACTGTGGAGCTCACCTTTGCTTTCAGTTCGTCTCCAAAATTAGGGTCATTGAAGTCTACAAAACGAAAAAACAGGGCACGTTTTTGAGCAATGCTATAGTTTTTGGGAATCTCTTCCTCCATATACTCCTTTAAGAAAGTCATATTGCAGAGAAAACGACCAGTGAAGGCTCGAAGCAGTTGAAACAGCAATTCTATATCTCCGTAATTCCTCCTAAAGGATCAGAACAAGAGAAGAGGTTAAGGTAAATTCTGTAACTATGCATTATCCCTGACTTATCTTTTAAAGCAATTCAATAGTGGATCCACTGCTTACAGCAAACCTGACTGTAAGTCTTCTACGAGCCACAACCTTGTAGCCTTGTACAAATTATAAAGAAGAAACCCTCAGCTTAGTTTATTGGATAGAATCAACTACGTGGCGGACACAAAGCTCCCCACTGCACCTACTTGCAGTAGCTCAGCAGACAAAAGGCCAATAGCTTGGGCTCTTTCCAATTGGTAGCAGCCATGTTCTCTTTGCGGTGTCTTTCTTGAAAGGTCTCACTGACCCACACACGTCTCAGCTGGCTCACCAGAGAATGCTGATTAGCCAGCCAGGAGTCATCATTCTTAACTATGATGCTTATAATCTGCCAAAGAAAAAATAATCAGAACTGCTGTTCAATCCCACAGTGGGGACATCAGGAGCTAAGAAGGGAAACTACCTTGATGGCCTGGAATTGGAGGTCCAGTCGCATGGTGCTGGTGCTGGGTGAGCCAGGACGCACAGCAGTTTGTGGGCCACCTGGCAGCAGCAGTGTAATGAATCTGTTGGGATTGGCTGCCAGCACGTCCCGCAAAGGCCTGGCATCTCTGTGTTTTAGAAAACTCTGAAAGCAAACAGGAAACCTGTTTTTGGCTAATCAAACTCAAAAGGTGAAAGAATATGAATTCTAAGATTCTTGTGCAATTTCTATAGGCAGATTAAAGGGGGAAAAAGTCTTATGGAAGAGTTATTCTGGGGCCTAAGCTTTTCAAACATACAACCAATACCAATGTTATTTCCAATATTTGAATGTCTCTGAGATGCAAGGCAGAACACACTGAGAAGTGAAATGGGATTAAACACTGTGGATCACACTAGCTGACACAGAACTGCTCTAGCACCTACCATGAACATCCGGCTCCACTGGGGATCATTGAGCGTTGCTTCCATCATGAACAGCTCCACTGTCTGCGAGGGGTGTCGAGTCAGGAACTTGATCAGAGGCTCTCTGAAGGGACTACCTGCCTAGAAAACAAAGGGAAAACTACATCCCACACCACCCCTTCTCAGGTTCAATCATCGCATAAGTAAGAACATGCATTTTCCACTCTGAAAGACTGCTCTTAAAAGCACAAGCATTAATTTCTGCATCATTATGCTGTTAGATTACTCCACTTATAACAAAGTAAAACATTACAAATAACAAGAATGAGAATTAACCTTCAGTGTGATTCTTACCTCAATCAACATGGCTCGCTCTGTTTTCATTACAACCTCCAACAAAGGCTTGACCAAAGTTTGAGGTGCAGCTGGGATCAGATGAAAAAGGTTTATGATTGCCGAACAAATTTTCATTTCCTAATAAAGAAAATCAGAAATCATAAATAGCCCAGTAAGTTTTTCAAGCACAAGAGAGAAACACCACTACAGACCCTATTACAGTCTAGCTATATTTACAAGGCTGGCCACCAAAGCAAAGAGTTAACATAGAAAAGCTACAACTTACCAGTCTTGGAGAAAACTATTTTTTCTGAAAAAAATTAACTGTCCCTGGGCTTTCACTCATCTGTCACTGCAAAGAGGAAGGGGTATGTATGCATGCTGCGATCGTGTATGCCTGTTGTGATTATGCTGTGTGTTTTCAGGCACACTGGTAAGTGTTGGAAGTGATCTTATGGGTCACCTATGCTAGTTTCCCTTTCTGAGACAGGGATTGTTGATTATACCTGTGGCCATGCAAGAATTAGGACTACCCCACTTGGCCATGGCATCACAGGGACTTTTAACATACTAAGTCTGATTAAGCAGACTTTTTTTTGCTTTCAAAAACTAGCTAAAAACAAGTTCTTAAAAAATACTTACACATTTTATCCTGTAAACTAATATCAGTGTACATAAATGATTGGTAGTAGTGCCAAGTATCTGTCAACCAGGCCAAAAAATAGAGCTGACAAGTTGCCCTACTGAATCATGTGAAAAGTGTACGAAATATCAAGTTCTATAGTTTTTAGTGCTCTGACAGTTCAGGGGTGGGCTCCTGAAGGCTAACACAACCTCACATTCTCAGAGGCCAGAATTGTGTGTGGGCTATTTAAAGGACCTCTCTGTTGCCTCAAGGAAGAAGAGCCCCTGATGGGCCAGCCTGCATCTTATGCAAGAGATATGCAAGAGATATTGTATATATCACTCTCAATGAAGTAAAATGGGGATGACAAACACTGCTCAGAAGGGACCACAATCCTAGTAGCATTTGAGACACTTTTCAAACTTCCTTTTTAAACAAAAGCAGACAAGCAGGAAGTAAGAAAAATCCACTAAGTAGTACCACATCCCATCTCTATAGCTCTCTTCTACAAATTTTCAGGCCGGCAGATAGTCAGTTCTATTGCAAATTCATTACACTCTAAAATGCTCTTTTATGTCATAATTTTCATAGCAACATTACAAAAACTACTTCATTTGGTGTTTACACCATCACAGAAATTATAGATGTCATTATCCCCATTTTACAGAAGAGAGAAAACTCAGGAGTGTGACTATCTAAAGCTGCAGTGTTAGAACTACGTCAGTGTGCTCATACGTGTGCGTGTGCGTGTGTGTGTGTGTGTGTGTGTGTGTGTGTAAGAAGAGGAAGGGGAGTGGTCGGCAGCAGGACAAAGAGGCTCAAAATTTAAGGCAGTCATTAAGCCAGCAGTGTGCAACAGAATATGATTGCTCTCAATTTCTAACAGATTAAATATACATTTTGTGGCAATTCTTCTTAGGAGGGTGATAGATATATGAGTTCTTATGAATGTTATGGCAGCAAAACCCCATTCAATATTGAATAACATTGAAATATTGCAATTCTAACACGTGGAAAAAAAACAAAAGAACTTAGAATCTTGCTTAAAACGTCCTAATATAGAACATGCGTGGCATCCGGACAGTTCACAGCAATGATACTAATACAACTCTGCCACAGACAGACAGTACAAGTCACTGCACTCAAAGGCACAAGGCACTGTGTCCACTACAGAATCACAACACAGCTAACGAGTCACAGCAAAACCAAATGCGACAACAACCCCCGCCTGCAACTCCACTGAAATTCTCACCTCTACCCCTTCCATGGCAGGCTGAACCAAAACAAAAATTACAGCATGAAAAAAGGCAACAAAAAGATAAAAGGAAAAGAAAAAAAAAAAAGATAAAAGTGTTCTTCACATTGCAAGTCATAAACTGACTTTTAATAGGTTGTTCTCACCTCAAACTGACAGAATGGAGACAAGGAACATCTCCCGCACTCTGAAATGCTTTCCTGAGGATGGGGAGGAAAATCATCTTTTTCTATTTATGTCATTTATATAAAAACTTCCCAAATACTCAAACACAGTAAGGGTTACTGGGGTTAACAAGACAGTAAAGACACAATTATCAAAAAGCACACAATAATTACAAATGCTCAGCAGCAAACAGCACACCTTCCACCCTCAGATGTCTAACATGGCCCTGGGATAGCCTCTAACAGAGAGTGTTTCTTCTCTCAGTCAAATGTTAAAAACAATGTTTCAAGATTCTTGTATAAGAGGAGAAATGGTAAGACCTTCTTGTATGCAAACACATTTTTAAGACTTACTTTTTAGAGTAAATAATTCAAAGTTTTATGTAAAGTGCTAAGACATTACAAGCAGAAGGGCGGGGGGATGACAGACCTTTCCCAACTAGAGTCAGAAAAGAACCAGGCGGTGCAACCCCACAAATCAGACATGTCTAAGTCTCACTCCCCAGACCATGATACCACCCATCAGAGAGCTGAATTATCTTACGCAGTGAAGCAGTCTTCATAAAACTAGCTGCATGCATTCCTGTGTATGTGTGTGTGTGTACAGTAGCGTTCTACCAGGGAGTCCTGTTGTCTGTTATAACATCAAAAGGGGAAACGAATCTAAATATGGTGATCTTCAGGGGTATTCCAAATTACACCTGAGATTCTACCTCTCTCCTCTCTCTTATAACATTTTCAAATTTGGTAACTAAGCAAAATTATTTGGCAATTCTACCAAACAAGAATATACTACTTTCTCAGGACCTGGGCCAGTGCCGATTCTGTACAACATCCCTTAAAAAATTATCAGAGTTCAAGAGCAGAGCACAGGCCTCTCCCTGGGCTTCGGTGATGAAACCATAGCCATGTTTTCTGCCCTTGGACCCTAAATCCCATGGATTGCATTTCAGACACATGGTTCACGTCCTAAAACCTAGCATATAATGCTGTTTAGGCTGTACATTCATAGGACAATGTAAATGTCTTAGAAGGAGCTTAAGAACTTCCCAGCACCCATGCCCTGATAGTGGAACTGCACCCCTCCCCCAAAATAATGTACTACAAAATTTATGCAATTTTTTTTTGTTTCAATGGAAGTCATTCATCTACCCAATAGATTTTTTTGTTGTTATTGCTATTCTAGTACTATGTGTTTCAGGAAACTAATTTATTGTAAAAACAAATGTAAAAATGTAAAGCAAAAATACTTCCATGAAATGAGAGGCACCTGTACCTACTTATAAGAGCACAGGCTTTATCAATATGCTCTCTTCTATGAAGATTTTCAATTTTGTTTTGCATATATAAACAACCAATTCTTCCATAAAGATTTTTTTGCATGCGTAAATAAACCATTCACAAGGTTGTGCATAATATAAAATTTCTTTCAGAAGTTTAAAATCCTGGTTTAGTTCTGCTTAGTTGGCTATTTAGAAGCAGCAAGAAAGATGCAAAAACAAACTACACTGATACGAAATGGTCAAAACAAAGCATAATAAAGCAAAAAAAAAAAATCCAAGTTGAGATGAAACACAGCATCCAACAAATAGGCACAAGAAAAGACAAAAAGTCGTATTATTTATGCCTCAAAAGAACTATGTGGAATTCCCTAGTGGGGACACTACCGTAGGATGTCACCAGATATCAGAAAGTATAGGATGTACCATTCCACTGACAGGGCATCATGAACTTAAAAAATACTTTTTAAAATTAGCACATATAATAAATTAGATTCAAAACAGGAGAAAGCATGCATTTTTGAAGACAGTAAGCCTTTAATGACCAACATCAGATACTTTAAAAAGATTTAACTGGAGTGGTTTTTCTTCAAAATCACACAAATTTGCTTTAAATGCTAGTCTCAATTTTTGGCAGTTTGTATAAGGAATCTTAGGCCTAGAAAAAATATGTATGCTGATATTTACGTGATGCTTTATTACATTTTCCTTCGTGTTTTTAAGTCTAAAAAATCTCTAGGCAGTTTTATCGGACAATAATGATTAAACATAAACTTTTACCAACCAAATGATAGACAGCAATGGAAACAACAGGTGAGAAATGCACCACCATGTAAATTGCAGCTGCCAAGAACGGTCTAGAAAACATACTGTACTAATAAAATTGAAATACTAACATTTCAAGCTTCCCAGAACTTTCAACAAAGACGTCATATTAAAGTAAACAGAAGGGAGAGTTTAAACATAAAAAGGAACGTTCATCCATTAAGAGAAACAAAAGCAAAATGTAATTCTAAAACAATGTTTTTAACAGTTTACATGGACTATACTCACATAAAACCATTTCTGACTGGCAATTTAATTAAGGCACTGTTCTGGCATTAACACTTAATATCAGCGATGTGCCACAGGGGCAGCTGTCCCAGAAACAAGTGAGTCACTCACGTTTCCGTCGCTCCTCTGGCCCCCTTTGTGAGTGATGACCACCACCTCCATCCACTTGCGCAGATGTTGCTGTTGAAAAAAACAGACTTAGACACAAATTCTTCATGACAGGAGCATTTCACTTTCAAATACTGCCAACTGGTGAAAACTTGTCATCATTAATTTCCCTTGTTTCAATGTATTTAATGGAGGATTGAATCTCACATTATCTAAACAGCCTGATCACTAAACTAGCCTTGTGGATAGTAAACAAACAGGCTAAATTTATCAATTCGACAGAAAGAGTTCAGGAACCTAGTCACTACAGTGCCAGGCCCTGTCACTTTCCTATATGTTGATTACTTTTACAACTGTTCAGCGAGGTCTATGTCAGGTACCAGAGTGGAGATCTTATTCCTGTCCTGGGGCCAAGCAAGAAAACAGGTAAAAGAGCAGGTGCATGCTGTGCACAAGTGCAGTTATGGTAAGTTTTACAAAAAGAGTAGCAAACAACTTCAGGTAAGGGCTGGGATTAAGGCAGTCCCCAGGGAGGCTATGATGTCTAAGCAGGGACTGAAAAGAGGGAGGCCAGAAGGACCCAAGTGGGAGAAGTACACTCCAGGTAATGAGAGAGAAAAGGGTCCAAAAACCAAAGGAGACAAGTGGCCACTGGAGTGGAGAAACAGTAGCACAAGGAGCCCAGGAGAAATAGTGATATATAGGTACAGATCCCTCTAGGTCAGAGGCTGTACAAACTGATGCAGTCAGGCAGCAGTTCTGTCCTGTACAGAATGAGGGCACTCTTTATGTATGTAGTGAAGCCCTGCATTTTAGGCAAACACATGGGAAGAGAGCCCTGCCAATAGTTAATCTGGGTTTGTGATAACAGTGCTCCAACCTAGGCCCAGCACATCCAAGTGGACAAACACTTAGAGCCCGAGACCCAAACCCTAACAAGGGCATTCAAATAACAAAGGCTACTTTCTTACTATGCATTGTCCGGACTAACTCTTTAGCGTACTGATGGGAGACTGCCAAGATGCATTCTCCTGAGAAATGAAGCCTTTTGTCTCCATTTTTCCCCATCTTTATTTCAGCTCTATTCACTGAGATATGCAGAGCTGCCTAGACTGAACCAGATGTTCCCTCAACTGGCTAAAAGAAATGTCATCAAGTCTAGCTGAGATGCCACTGCAAGACACGAATAAGAACTACCCCCACTGCTGATAACTAGAATGGGGGCCCTAGCAACAGCCTGTGAGATTCGAGAGCTAATACATAGACAACATCTCAGTTGAGGCCATGGTGCTCAAAAAGAATTATTCCTTCCTGGAAATAAAGATGCCAGTCTTGCATACATCAAGCTGTCCATTGCATTGCTAATTGAAGGGCCTCTGTGTATGGTACAAAACTGTTCTGCTTCTCCTTACAGCCAATACCTGTAAAGTTTCTTTGTCCTAGCACTCTGCTGCAACCCCCACCCACTTCCCTGATCAAAACCAATAAAAGCCATGAGAATTTGGACATGGGACATCTTGTTCCACAGAGAGCACTAGGCCATCCCAGAGCTCCTCACCTGCAGAACTTTCTCTCTTTGTCTTTATTTGCATCTACGTGCCTTACTGCTGGATGGGAGGCCTAAATCTTCTGCAGGGGTTTCAGGAGGCACTAATGTGCTCTGGGAAGTTAGCACGATGCTTTAAAAAGAGTTCCATAATGAAGTGGACTTCAAGAAAACGACTGAAAGACTCCCAAACACTCTTCTCTAGGCCTTTCCTGAGCCTTTAGTATCCCTAAAGTCCTTGTCAAACTTCAAAAGCTGTGTTTCTCAAACTCATGCATCCAAAGAATGGATTTGCATGAAACACCTACATATTGCAGGGTCACTGATCAATGCATGTATTAAATAAAGCAAATTCTTCAAGTACTAGAATAAAAACATTTTACTAATAAATTCCCTGAAGGATATTAATCATCAGATCTTTAATTCACCAAACATGGGCTGGGGATTTAGCTCAGCGGCATAAGCGCCTGCCTTGCAAGTAAGTGTGTGGTCGTGAGTTCGATTCCCGGTACTGATAAGAAAAAAAGAAAGAAAGAAAGAAAAAGACTTATGTATGTACCACTGTTGCCCCCTGAATGACGTGTCTTGAAATTTCATTTATTTTTCTTTGAAATAAAATAGCTTTGAAAAAATAAAATAATAATTTAAAAAAGATGAGATTTAAAAAAACAACAATGTAAAACAGTGTATGCTGGCACATGTCTATAATTCTAGAACTCTGGGAGGCTGAGGCAGAAGGATCCCAAGTTTGAGCTCAGCCTGGGCAACTTAGCAAGACCTAGTCTCAAAATAAAAAAGGCTGAGAGGTAAGGTTGGGGAATCTTAGTGTGAAGATCCTGGGTTTAATCCCCAGAACTGTAAGAAAGAAAGAGGAGGAAAAATCAGTAATTTTTGACACGGGTCTCACTATGTAGCTCAGGATCGGCTTGAACTCACTACATAATCCAGGCTGGTCTCAAACTTGGCACTCCTTCTGCCTGACATCTCAAATTGATTATAGAATCTGCTTAATCCCATTTGGCTTACCATCATCTGATCACAAAACTTGTCATTAAAGGAATTTGGGAAAAGTCTTGTAACAGAAGTCAGACGATTCACAACATTCAACGTCAAGCTTCGGTAATCTCCCAGCATCATCAACAAAGGTCTCATATGTGTATGAATTTGGTCTACTTCAATAGTAGCACCTTCTAAAAACTGTTTAAAAAGAGAAGTTTAAAAAAAATAGTCAATGGAGAACACTTTACATTTTACTCACAGCCAACCAGTATTTACTCACAGCAGTCAGTGTTTTCCCTTGGGAAAACAGTACTACCTGCCTTCCAGAAACTAACCATGAAACAAGGGGCTTTACTATTTAACATTTTAAAAGAGCCATCATGATTACAAAGCAGACAAACTTATTACAATCTAGCATGTGACACCCAGACAAACTGACTTATAGGTGTCTCTTTCATACAGGCACACTCACCTTTCTCATACAGGCTTCTCCAGCCTCCTGGAGCTCACTATTGGTGGAATTAAGGGCTTTGAAGAGTGCAGCAATGATTTTCTCCCTGGACTGAGGAAGGTAATTGCAGGCAGCAAGAGCATCTTTAGGGAAAAAATTGGTAAAATTTCATTATTAACCTGAAAAATACCTAAACAATTTTTTTTTTTTTAAAGATACTACAATATGAACCACTAATCCTCTCTCCTGCTAAAAAAGAACGCATGGTCCACTAGCCACATGCTCAGTATGGTCTAGAAATGAGGTCAATTCTGCCTGAAAGGCAATACCAAGTCTCCAGATACCCTTGCCTCCAAGACATCCTCACACGGCTAGCCTGGGCAGTCACATCTGAAATTACAACAATGCAGTCTCTGAACTTCCACTTATAGCTGATATATGGATCAGACACACATGGCTCTCCACTATGTAGTGTCTCCACTACGCAAGTGTCCAACTCTGGGGGTTAAAGTCCTTAAATTCTTAAAAATGCAAATGTTCTTAAGAAAGGAGACTTACCTCAGTTTCCTTACTGTTTGGATTATAAGCATATATAATTTTTTTATACTTATTAAAAGAACTTATAAAGTGTTGCCAGATCCCTCTTGAATTAGGTAGAGGAGCCAAACAGTGGACTGGGATACCTAGACATGAGAATGAGGGCAGAGTGCTCAAGACAGCACAAACCAAAGGGATAGAGGTGTGCAGCGGGACTGTGTATTAGTTCCTCAGTTCTGTATCTTTGGGTGCCTCTCCTGTGACCTCTTTTCTGTTAGCAAACATGATCTTGCTAGAATGTCTTCTCTTAACTAACATTGGATTGAAGCATGTCTCAAACAAAAACCAATAACAAAGAATCAACTAGGTATTTATTACTCACTAAAAAAGAAAAAAAGAAAGTGACTGCTTCGGTTATTTAGTATTGATCTAATGTATTTCCCTAAACCACACAATTTTTCTATAACCAATTAACATGAAGTTCCTAGTGAAAAGAGACTATAGGAATTTCAAATGCTTCTGAGTCATGAAGAAGTTTATATAGACTGTATAGTACTTATTACATACTCGGGATGAAAATTACACTATTTGGATCACACTTAGTTTCTGATGAAAATTACACTATGCAGACCATATGATAATTCTTTGAAGTCAGAACATTTGATACTTAAGGAGAATTATGAAGTATTTACTACCAAGTAATATATATGGTTTAGCGTATAACATTATCTAAATCTTAATAATATATTCAATCTTACAACATCTCATAACATAATCTGATAAATAACTTTTGATTTTTGCCTTTTGAAATGAGGTTTTGCTGTGTAGCCCAGGCTGGCCTCGAACTCATGACCCTTTTACCTCAACCTCCCAAGTGCTAAAATTATAAGCATGTGCCAAAACATCTGGCTACAAACTTAAGTTTTTGATCCTGTATTTAAAACACCATAAAAATCCAGAAAAAATAGACAACAACAATAAAGGTCACTATCTCCTTTCTTTTTAATACTCTGTAACTTACTTAGTGCTGCGATTCGTAAAGGCACAAGTGATGGAAGGCTTTTATAACATGGCAGTTTGGTTAAAGCTGAATCCTCAGCCTCGCACAAATTCAAAAGCTAGGAAAGATAAAACGGGGTGAGCCCACTCCTGGAAAGACACAGCTACTTTGCAAGGAACAGAATACAGCAATCTCCCATATACATGGCAGTATGATTAAAAATGGATAAACTGAACACAAATTCTAAAAGTATCATGATATGACTAAACTTCCTTATTTTAATGCAAAATTCCTTAATCTCTTTAATCAATATATTCTTAAGATACATTCTCATTCACTCTGATACCATGCTTTTTCTCAAAAGATAGTATCATTTCATCTAACTGCAAATTTTATGATGGCAGGTCTGTGACCCATTGTTCGAGCTGCTTACCCAATGCCCTGGACTAACAGATGGGCCATTATACAAATATTTGAGTGTTTGTAATTTTTCTGTTTCAGAACAGAAAACATAATGAAGGAGGATGAATACCACTGGGAGTTCCTGTGGTTATCCTTCCAGATGTTCTAGTGTACAAGTACCGATGTACCTAACACTTAAAATAGATGTCATTCTATCAGTGTTTTCCCCTTAACTTATATTTTAGTGTGTGTGTGTGTGTGTGTGTGTGTGTGTGTGTGTGTGTGTGATGTCTATGAACCTTAATCACCACTGTTACCAGGTCCTTAGACAATGTTCTCCTCCCGTGTGTGTGTGTGTGTGTGTGTGTGTGTGTGTGTGTGTGTGTGTGTGTGAGATGTCTATGAACCTTAATCACCACTGTTACCAGGTCCTTAGACAATGTTCTCCTCCCGTGTGTGTGTGTGTGTGTGTGTGTGTGTGTGTGATGTCTATGAACCTTAATCACCACTTGTTGGGAGCCGCGTCTGTGATAGCTCGCCTTGCGCGGCGGACGTGCGGCCTGTGGTAAAGAGCAAAGCCTGAGGTAGATTACCCCTCCCATCGAATATGTTAGTTTCCTGCTTACCGCGTAAACAACCCACTCAACAATATAGTCTGCCTGGCAACTGATGATGTTAGCCAATCAGCTTGCCTTGCTTACTTTAACATGATTGGACACTGTACCCGTATATATACCGGTGCCACCCCTGGGCGGAAGAAGAAGCCAGGTAGAAGCCCAGAAGTAAAAGCCCAAAAGGAGCCGCGGAGAGCGGACCGGTAGAGGCTTTGGGGCAGACTGAAGCACAAAAGGAGCCGCGGGGAGCGGACCAGAGGAGGCTTCAGCTGGGAGAACCCAGGGCAGGCTGTACGGAGAAGGAAAATAAAAAGAAAAGGTTGTCCACTACCAGACTTTGTCGTGTGTCCTTCCTGCCGGCCGGGAGCGGACATCGACATTTGGTGGCCCGTACGGGGACTGATCACCCCCGAGACGTGGAAGTGGACAACGCTCCAGTACAGAGCTGCGAGACAGGTGAGTTGGGGATAAGCCTGGGCTCTGGGTGGCGCGCACCTACAGGGCTTTTAGACTCCCCTCAGGCTCACGCGTAAGTGGCGGATTCCTTGGGCCTCACGCGGTGAGTAACATATTAAAAGATGGGAAACATGTTAGGTAGCAACACTAAGAGCGAGGGTGGTTGTGGAGAAAGCTCTCAAGAGCTTACAAAAGTACGCAGGGTATTTGAGCAGGCCCAGTCAGGGAGCTCCTGAGAGGGGTCCGTCAAGGGGAACAAGGATGCTAAGGAGGAGGACGGGGCTCTAGCCTCGGAGTCGTCTGACTCCGAGGACGAGGGAAAGTTGAATGGCAAGGAGGCCAAAGAGACCAGCTGTCAGGAGCCTAAATCGCTCAATAAGGAGTCGCAGGGTTCTTTTCCAGCGTTGCCCCGCGAATTGCGCTCTGCTCAACCTGGTCTGCGGAGGAGTAGAGAGCTCCTGAGCGCTCCCCGGCGCGAGAGGGAGGCGAAGCCTTCCGCCCCACCTTGGGGGCCGTTTCCGGAGGCGATTCCTCGCCACGAGGCGGCCGCCTGGGAGCTCTCTCCCCTTTCGCCAGAACAGGAAGTGATGCACGGGCCCCCATTTTCCGCCCAATCACGGCCGCTGTCTTATGCTCCGCCGCCGGCGGGTCGGTATTTTTACAGGCGGCTTTGGCAGGGGGGACGCTTGTCTCATGAGGTACATCCACCTGGGATAGATAGTGGCCCCTACGGGATATTTCCTGTACAAGTAGCTATGGGCCAGGGACGCAATGTATGGGAGCCTTTTGAGATAAAGCAGATTAGAAAACTTAAAAATGCAGTTACAACCTTTGGGCCGACTGCGCCTTACACCATTGCCATGCTGGAGAATCTGTCTTCTGGGCCCCTCACCCCCGCGGACTGGATTCAGCTGGCAAAGGCGTGTCTGCCCTCGGGCAGTTACCTGGATTGGCGAGCCTGATACACAGAGTTCTCTGCCGAGCAGGCTGAGAAAAACGCCGGTCGAGGAAAGGGGGGCTGGAGATTTAGCTCAGCGGCATAAGCGCCTGCCTTGTAAGCAGGCAATCGCCAGTTCGATCCCTGGTACCAAAAAAAAAAAAAAAAAAAAAAAAAAAAAAAACGAAAAAGATAAAAATAAAAAATAAAAAACAAAAAGGGGGAGTAGGCCAAGGCCTGGCCCCAAAGGCACGATTATCCATGGCACTATTCACACACAATTTTTTAAATTTAAATAATGATAATCGCTCCCCAGCCGTGGAGCACTGCAACCCTTCCCCCAACCATAAAGGGTGGGTGAAGTGGAAAGATGTCCTGACAGGACAATGGATGGGCCCGGATCCAGTGGTCAGCTGGAACTGAGGCGCGGTTTGTGTTTTCCCACAGGAACCGGGACGAGAACCACTGTGGATACCGGAGAGACTGACACGGGCAACAAAGCCCTCGACTGAAGATCAGACCTGCCCTACTGGAGATCCATCACAGACCAACCAATAAGATGAATAGAAATAGCGGTAGCCCGAAATGGACAAGAAGATCCTCAGGCATATGCATGGCTTGCTCAATTGGCCCACGACCGAGTCTAGATATGGCGGGCATCCCTCATTCTCCTCCATAAGGTGACAATACACAGCAGGGTAGGTGAGTCAATGACGGGTAAGAGCGTGCCTCCCCAGCACGACTCGACCTAAGCCAGGCCCTACCCCATCCTGCACGTAAGCCGCTGGACTGTTAGATGCTGCCCAGGTCTAAATTTCTCTCCGAGGGGATTTCTTTACGGAGAGGAAATGAATGCAAGCTTGTGTGCATCCAGGTTCCGTCCAGTTTGTGCCTGGCCCTAGAAAAAGGACGAGGGCCTCAGGGCCTTGGCAGACCATGGCATGGCCAACCAGGGTCTAAGCCAAGGACCTACGGTGGGCCTACACATAGGGCATAAGCCTCTGCACCCAGTCCAGGAAGGGCTACGATGCGCACATTCATAAAAAATAAAATAGGGGGAGATGTTGGGAGCCGCGTCTGTGATAGCTCGCCTTGCGCGGCGGACGTGCGGCCTGTGGTAAAGAGCAAAGCCTGAGGTAGATTACCCCTCCCATCGAATATGTTAGTTTCCTGCTTACCGCGTAAACAACCCGCTCAACAATATAGTCTGCCTGGCAACTGATGATGTTAGCCAATCAGCTTGCCTTGCTTACTTTAACATGATTGGACACTGTACCCGTATATATACCGGTGCCACCCCTGGGCGGAAGAAGAAGCCAGGTAGAAGCCCAGAAGTAAAAGCCCAAAAGGAGCTGCGGAGAGCGGACCGGTAGAGGCTTTGGGGCAGACTGAAGCACAAAAGGAGCCGCGGGGAGCGGACCAGAGGAGGCTTCAGCTGGGAGAACCCAGGGCAGGCTGTACGGAGAAGGAAAATAAAAAGAAAAGGTTGTCCACTACCAGACTTTGTCGTGTGTCCTTCCTGCCGGCCGGGAGCGGACATCGACAACCACTGTTACCAGGTCCTTTGACAATGTTCTCCTCCCGTGTGTGTGTGTGTGTGTGTGTGTGTGTGTGTGATATCTATGAACCTTAATCTCCAGGAAAGGGCTTAACAGTCTATATTTTCAAGAGACTCCTGCATGTTCTGGTACAGCCAGCACACTGATGAACATCTAGAGAAGAGTCTTACACCCTTCACACCATGAAGTTCCAGTCCTAAGTTTATGGACAGTTTTCTGTGCAGATCATAATATGTCTGACTGCAGAATTGCAAGAAAAGCTATTTTCTCATTTTACAGAGGTTTCTGACCCTCTGTCAATTCAAGGGCAAATGATGTAACAAGGTGTAACTGCTTGATCATATGGCCCAAGAAAACCGAAGAACTTCAAAAAGAAAAAAAATCAAGAGGTAAATTTTCATAGTTGGAAACTCACAGTATAAACCAAAAATTTATTTCCTTAGGAATTTGGCCTTAGTTTACTACAGCTATCTCTACAAATGCATGATTCATATCTTGTAAAATGTCCAAATCAAAACTATCTAGCAGATCACGATTAAATTCTAAGAATTAATGCTTATAATCTGACTATACCTGCAATTTAATTTCTGTTGATTGCTATGTAGTGCCACCTCACACTGGAATGTCTGCACTGACACATGTCTAGAAGATGTGAAGTGCCAGTGTCCATGTTTGGGCCAAGAAGCAAGTCAAGTTAACTAAACAGAATAAGAGCACAGCTGGATAGTGCAGCGAGTGGGAAGCATGCTCTGAAATAAGCGTTCCTGGTTACAACCTTAGGTCTGCAGCTTACTTGCTCTGTGGTCTTGGCTAAGAAACAAACCCTCAGGCTCAGCTGCGATGTCTTCACAACATGAAGAAATAGCATCTACATCTCATGGGCACTGCCATGATGTCTCACCAGTGCATGGTATATTAACCTTACTCTGAGTGCTGCTGATGAGAACAATTAAAAATGAGGAATATGGGGCTGGGGATTTAGCTCAGCAGCATAAGCACCTGCCTTGCAAGCAGGCGGTCCTGGGTTCGATCCCCGGTACCAATTAAAAAAAAAAAAAAAAAAAAAAAAAAAAGAAGAATACTGTATCTCTAAAATACAACTTTAAAGCCCTAAGTTAGAGAACAGTTTTGTAGAGCTAACAAGAGTCCTGAGGACTCACAAAACTGCCAACATTTTGCTAAACATCTCTAAAACTCCCTCCTACTAAATCCCAGTCACAAAATACCTGCTTAGAGTGCTGTGCCAGGCTAAACTGGTTACCTATACCACTATCTGAGCCTTGTCTGAACTCAGCCCACCAGACTTCTTGTAGAAAACAGGCTAGCAGACACATCCCCATCCACACCACTCTGCACCACCACCCCCTACCTCTGTGTAGAACACCTTATGCTCCACCACATTAAGATCCATTGTGAAGAGCCGAGGCTGCAGCGTGGTACAGAATGTATTCCCTTCCATCAGGCCAATCTGCGCATTGGCAGGCTGGTGTCGAAGCAAGTGCTTCTTGGGTGGGACCATATCCTGAAGGACCTGGGAAAGACAAGGAAGGACACCACTAACCAGCTGCCCCTTTAACAACAAAGGCGTTTTGTGGTAATGTTCCACACTGACCAGTCTGAAAACTATGAAAGGCATGGTTACACAGAAGTTCTTCAATAAGGTAGGCAAGACATGATTCAGGTGCTAGGATTGAGCTGTGGACAAGTCTGTCAGAAACATTTAGTTCCTAAGATTCCATAGTGACCTCTCTTAAAACAAAACAGAACAAAACTAGAGTTCCTTATAGTACTATACAGACTCAGGAAACTTCTATTCTCTTGACACAAATAATAATGACACAGCCAAAATATAAACACACTACAATTCACATATAAGAAGCCAGAAAGAGTATGTACAAACCAGACAATATGAACACAAAATTATAAACATTATTTAGAATTCAAATTTGAAATAAGTAAAAACCACCCTGGTTGCACATCAAAAATCTCACCTCTTTATGTGGTTCCATTATCACTGTCACACTCTTCCCAGTGACCTGCGCCAATACCTGCAGTGAATGCATGGCCTGTTTCCTCACAGTAGAGTTTGGAGAGGTGACTTCTCGAACTAAATCATGGGTCACATGGTGAAAAGACTTCTCCTGAGCTGCCACAATCTCTTCGGCTCGTTCCTCATCTTTTAGAGGCGTGGCACACCTCATGAGGAGCTGTTCCAGAGTGGTCTTTGCCATGGCAACTGCCCCATTGGAAACCTGTAGGTCAGGAAGGCCATAGAAGGAAAAGGAGGGTGATGCTGCCCACTACACCCACCTACAGCCCTGCATACAAGCTGACAAGAAAGACCGTTTTATATCATCCACTTAGCACCTTAGTATACCTAAATCACTTCCCTGTAGGTGAATTCAGAAAAGAAAACATAACCTAGATATAACCCTGGTATTTATCAGTTAAGCTGGTGATAGCTACACCAGTCTATCAGCATGTGTTAGATCTGCAAATGGTTTCACAAGAACAGAACAACTGTGGAAACTTGCAGTACATGTGAAGCAGCACCCCTTCCTTCACATGCATTCTGATTTGTGACTGCTCTAGAGCAAGTAAACCAGTACCCAAAAACAGCCTATGGGAGAGGGGGCTTGGAGCTGTCTCTAAATTAGAGACACGGTAGGGAAACTGAGCATTAGCACTTCCTTGCTGGGCGGAGCACATACTGCAGAACTGCCCCCAGGCAGACTGCTCAAAGACTAGCTAAGCAGTGTGATTATTCAGCCTTGGAGCTATCCACACCTACCTCTCCAGTTAAGTCCATCATGACAAAGAGCAGTGCTTTAAGGAATGTCTGCTGGTTCTGAAGAACCCATGTGAGAGGCAGCCGCTCCATGAGAAACTTAATGGACACCACACCTCCCAGTTTTGCATACCAGGCCTGCTCATAACAGCAGGCACACAAGCGCTCCACAATATAGGAAAAGAGGGGAAGCTGGCAGGCCTAGAGAGAGAAACAAGTAAGTCTTAAAGATACCGAAACTCTCAAACTACTAGTTTCTTACAACAACTACTCCCGGGTACAAACACCCCTATTATCAGAAGACATCATTCTTTCTTACTCTCTCCTTTGAGCCCAGGATGATGCTTGCAACATCAAATATCACAGCCAAGGCCACTTCCCCAATCTTGCAAAGTTCCTTTTCTTCATAAGCCATACAGATAGCTATTGCATCAATAAGAACCAAGGGATCCATTCCTTTTGATCCATTCTCTTCGCTGTGAAACATGGCTGTGCTGGGCTGGCTGCCCACCTGGTAGCAAGGCAACAGGAAAGGACCTGGAAAAAGAGAGCAGGTAAAAGAGCAAGGGGAGTTCATTCCCATAACCATTCCTGGCCCTCAAACTGCGAAACGACCTGATTTTCCCCTTAAATTTAAGAATTCAGAACAAGAGGCACTGAGAAAGGCCATAGGTTGTTCTGGATATTCCTAACATGTGAGCATGGGTGTGGTGCACATGGTTGTAACTCTAGTTCTCTGGGACAATGAGGGACAGGCACAAAAATCACAAATTCAAGCCCAGTTTGGGCAACTTAACAAGACCCTGTCTTTATAAAAACAAACAAACAAACAAACAAAAGGCAACAGTAGCCAAGTGATCCAGAGAATATACATGGTCAAAGAACAGTTGGCCACAGCAACTTGGAATTAGCACCTGGTAGGTACTCAACACTATGCAAGATGGGAGGTTATCAGGATTACCTTTGCTAGAAAGACAATGTTCATGCAGAGGAATTACTGAGAAACAAATAGAGTTGTATGGTATTGTTCTGGCCAAAAAGATGGGCAAGCACACAGAAGAGTGCTGGTCAGCCTCAGGAGGGATTCTGAGGACAAGCTGGAGCAGCACTACTCAAATATGATCTGCAAACTCACTGGTACTGGGCTGGGAGAAGATCCAAACATTGAGGGCATATTTTTAGAAACCTATGTAGCAGTAGCATTTTTCTTGTCCTTTTCAAAAGCATCATCTGCAAAACAGAACAACTGATCCTCCTCTACCAGGAGCCTGAAAACCACTGAAGCAGAGGTGAGTGGCTGTGCCAGGTAGAAAAACACTGCCAACAACTACCTGAAGGAGAAGTACGGGACATTAGAGGAACTGATCAGCGAGCAGAGTGAGTAATGGGGCACAGGAAAGGAGGTCTTAGAAAACATCCAAGGGCAGAATGTCAGAAATGAATGGACCCTGAACCATCACTTTTACATGCAGTACGTCCAAAAACACTCTACCTCCGTTTTTATTACACATGTATACACATACAACAAAGTGCCTGAAGATGAAATTGGGTAAGTTACAAATTACAAAACTTGAAAATTGCTTTTAAGTCAATAAATCGCCAACCACAGAGGGCAAGAGGCACGGTAGCACTCTACCAGCCCTCTGGGAAGTAAGTTGAGGCAGGACAACTGCAAGTTTGAGTCTAGCATCCCTCCTGGGCTACTTACTTAGCAAGACCCTGGTTCAAAATAAAATATACCAAAAGTGCTGAGAAGGATGCAGTTTGCATGAAGGCCCTAAGTTCAATCCCCAGTACAAAAAAAAAAAAAAGCCAAAACTCAACCAGCTACTCAGCTTCTCTGAAATGACAAAACATCCTGAATATCCTGACCAAATTTCTAAAGCACATGAAAAAGGGAAATAACCATGCCTTCTGCTATGACAATTCCTAGACTCACCACATTGCTGAGCCACTGCCACCATAGTATAGTGGCGAATCAAGCTGGCAACAAAAGGCAAGGCACTGGGCCGCAGATCTTTGATGACAGCAGACATGAATGCCCCAGTCAGAGCCTGCTCAAATGTCTTCCGGGCTGGAGTGTCTTGTGCTTTGTAGCGATGCGAGATAATGACATTGGGTATGGTCTTTTCTGTAAAGCTGGAAGGCAAAGTTGTATTAGTTATTACATCAACCAACTAATGAGCTGAGGATTCTACTCTAACAACCTGCCCACTTCCCTCTTATTTAGACCTGGGTAAATTAATTTCTCTGCTTTAATTTCAGCAATATCTGGAAGCAAATGTGAATTTCATTATCAATGTTTACACTTCTGTTTCAAAAGACACCAAGTATATTTCTACCTAATATGAACACGAGCAATCAGAAATAAATCTAAAATGGCAGCATACTCAGGATTTTTATTTTTTTAAATTAACTTTACATTGTAAAGTTACAATGTAACTTGGTACATTTTAGATACACATAATGATAATATTCATCTTAGGGAATTCGTACCTGAACGTGATAGATCTTGATTCTTTTTCTTTTTCCTATCCCCTCCCCTCCCTTCAACCCTTTTTCCTCTTATTTACAAAAGCTTTGTCCCACCTTTTTCCTTCTATTCTTTTTTCGCGTCTCCCTCCCCCACCCACTTCTTAGTTCCCCCGCTTCCTCTTTAAACGTTTTCGTCCTATTTCACAGTATCTATTATACAGTTTGGCCCTCATTTACTCTTTCAGTATCTCACACTAGAGAAACAATGCTATAAACATGTGTCAGATTTATTTCACTTAGAAGTATGGTCTCAAGATGCATCCATTTACCTAGAAATGCCTCAAGTTTATCCTTTATAGCAAAGCAGTATTCCACTGCATTAAACACACACACACACACAATCTTCTTTATTCACTCCTCTACTGATGAGCAATTGCACTGTTTCCAAGATTTAGCTATTATAAATTATAGGTAGCACACTCAGTATTTTCATTATTACTTTTTATTTAAGAAAACTGGTGTCTCACCCTTGTATTTAAGAGTCAGCCCTAAAAAGTAGCTAAAATCAATGATCAAACAAGTCTGAAAAAAGCTATGACTTAAAGGCAGCTACACATATATTACATGCTAAAATATCATACCAAGAGCACAGAATCAAATGGGCTGTGCCTCTGACAAAGCATTTAATGTAGCCCTTACACAAGATTAACTAAACCAAGAGGGGAGGGTAAGAGGGATATACTTCAAACCCCAAATGTTTAATAAGGGTAAGACCCAATTTTTAAAAATGGGCAACTGAAATACATACTTCTTAGAAAAAGCATAGCCCATACATGAGGAGGGAAACAAAAACTCAACATCTCTCACCATTAGAGAAATGCAAATTAAAAAACTGAGATCCTATCTCACTCCAAAAAGATCAGGAAATCACTAACAAATGCCTGTGAGGCTATAGGAAAATACAAACCCTTCTACATTGCTGGTGGGAATGCAAACTAGTACAACCACTATGGAAAGCAGTATAAAGGTTCCTCAAAAAACTAAAACTAGAAATTCCATTTGATCTAGCTATCTTCCCAAAACAGTTAAAGATACCATATTACAATGAGAACACACACACTCATGTTTATGATGAATGAATAAAGGAAATGTGGTATTTACACACAATGAGTACTATGCTATAAAGATAAATTTGAGTCATGTGAAGGAAAATACGTAACTTGAGATCATAATAAAGTGAAATAAACCAAATGCGCAAGCTTAAATATCACACAGCTATCCTAAGTATAAATAAATAAAAGATAACAGAAATAGGGTGATCAACCTTTTGTAAATAGGAAGGAAACTGAGAAATGGAGGAAAAGAGGAGAGAAAAGGGATGTAAAAGAATTAAGGTGTATTATGTCCATAAACCAACTCCCCACAATGAATGTAATCATTATATATTATAAACATAAAAATAAAAATGTTTTTAAAAAAATAACAGTCGGGCTTGGGGATTCAGCTCAGCAGCATAAGTGCCTGCTTTGTAAGCACTCAGTCATGTGTTCGATCTCTGGTACCGATTAAAATAAAATAACAGTCATTAATACATTAAACAAAAGTACTGAGTTCAACTTTGAAAGCTCTGAGAAACACAAGTAGCTCCCCTGTCCACTTTACATGTTACTCTGCCTCAGCCTGGTAAGCATAATGTACGAGGTCATTTTGACATGGAATGTGAGAAAACTTCCCTGGGACTTCCACTGAGGGAATGATCTGTCTTCTCACAATGAAGAAACAGGGACAACTCCACGACTCTGCAACACAGCTGGTCTCCTCAAAAATGACAAGAGTCATAAAAGTCAGAGAAAACATAAACACTCATTTTAAAACTTATTGGGAAAGTTGTCCGTGACATGATCGTTTTGCTTTGTGTTTCACACATCTGTAATGTCACTTGCCTTCTTGATAGTGGTTATGTTTTCTTTACTCCAAGCCAGAGGCTTTCCAATTTTATTATTCTTTCAAAAAAAAAAAAAAATCAACATTTGCTTTATTGAGCCATTTACTGTATATAGTTTCCTTACTTCATTTCTTAAGTTTTCTTTTCACTGTTACATTTTTCTGACTCATTTAGCTCAATTATTTTTCTACTATTTAAAACAGCCTTTACTGAGCCACAATTTATATGCTACAGAATTCAATCATTTTCAGTATGTAGTTCATTAAGTTTCAGTAAATATATACAGTTGTGCAAGCCATCACCAATCCCTGTTCCTGCTCCCAAGCAACACTGGTCTGTTCTTGGCCTCTTTTTTTGGCTTTTCCAGGTTTCCTTAAGTAGAATCTTCCAATATATGGTCTTGGGTTTGACTGCTTCACTGTGCAGTTTGCCTCTTCTTACTGCTCAGTGGTATTTTCTATTATGTCACACATCAATCACATTTTGTTTGGAAATAATGCACTTGTTTATATGGTGAACAATCTATTATGACTTTTAAGGCTGTAAGTGCCCTCTGTTATTCTGATCACATCCCATTTACATTTAACATCATACATAATTTTGCTTTTCGTTTTTTCTCCCATGTTGGATCATACAAAGAGGAGTGTTTCTTTAGTCTGAATGAAACTCACTCTTTAGAATGTCCCCCATGACAGACCCACAAGGAAAAAGACTTGATTTAATCTGAAAATATCTTTCTTCTGTCCTTATTTATCGGTCACATTTCCACCAGGTCCATGACTCTAGGTTGGCAGGTGCTCTCTTCCAGACTAAGGTTATGTTCTGCTGTGCAGTGGCTTTCAAAGCTGCCAAGCCAACATTCACTTCAAGATCGTCACTTTATTCTTCCAGTTTGTAAGATGCTCCCTGTCTCTGACTTTCTGCTGTTTCACTATTAATGTATGTATGTGCACATTTCTTTTTATTCATGCTGCTTTGAAGTCTCAGAAGATCTTGAGTCTGTATACTGTTGTTTACTTTTCATCAGCTCTGTAAAGTTCTTGGCCATTATGTCTCTCACATCTTGTGGAACATCAACCAAATTATGCTACTTTACTCGATTTGTTCTCTTTAAAATTTTACATCTTTACATAGTTTCCTCTCTGCATGCACTCTGGGTATTTTACTCATCTAAACATTCGCTGCCTTCCCTTTCTCTCCCTTAACTTGAGCAATTTCTACAGGTTTCTGATTTCTGGAAGTATTTTCAAGTTTCCCTTTTATAAACACCATAAGTAAAATTATAACCTCGCTCTGTTGATCCTAATCTCTGAAGTTTGCACAGGGGCATTTCTGCTTTCAGTTGCATTTGCTGGCTGTCACAATACTGTTATTTCCTTTTCTCTTCCCAAAAGCAGAGGGAGCTCCTTTTGCCTGCTCTCTCTTCAATGCCCCTTTTAACAACTGAGTGCCTTCTATAAATTTAGCACTGTTTTTGAAGCTGTTAAGAAATGCGAAGATCAATCAGCTGGGGATTTAGCTCAGTGGCATAAGCGCCTGCCTTGCAAGCAGGCAGTCGTGAGTTTGATCCCCGGTACCAATATAAAAAAAAAAGAAAAGAAAGAAAGAAATGCGAAGATATATGGAAAAAAAATCTGTCCTTAAAACAGAAAGACAATACAGCATCCATGTATTATACATAGCCTATAGTAATGAGGACAAACACAAATATCAAAGTAAGTATTTGGAGAAAGATCTTTGTAAAATGGAAAAGCAAAATGTCCAACAAATGTTTTGCATATGACGGGAGCTACATACAATGGTGAGCAAAAGAAGTCAAAAGGGACATGACACTACTTGGTGGCAGCAAGTATAACTGAGGTGAAATCTTATTCTCAGCAGCTAAGTCCTCCTTTCCATTTTCTCTGGAGACCAAAGGTAAGTAGTACATGGTCTTCCTGACATGAAGGAGCATGCTCCTTATACTGAGAAACCTAGGCAGTCCTAATTCCTGCAGCAAGGCATGCCTAGTCACAGAGAACGACACAATCACGTACTTGGGGTGTGCAAGCAGCTGGTAGAGCGCATGCTTATTGTCCTCCAGACTCATCATGGCCACCAGGAAGCACTTGATCACTTCCCATGCCTGCCTCCGGTAGTAGGGCTCTGTGTTGGCACTTTTCAGGCAGTCCAAAGCAGTTTCAATGGCCTGCAACAAAAAGCACAGAAATTTGCACTGAAATTAGAGTTCTGAAAAATTATCCCTCAAAGTCCTGGTAGCTCCCAGAAGAATCTCAGTGTGTGTCTTCTTTTGCATTGGGCTGATATCCCAACAAGTATTCACCAAATGAAAATGAGAAAGGTTGTTTAATAACTTCATGTTTTAATAACCAATAGATTACAGATATGTGACCAGACCTCCTAAGGTAGATTAGATTTGCTGTGTTAAATTAGATTCTGTATCACCTTCACAATTGTATGGCCTATATGATGACCACAGACTTTCCCCTGTTTAAGTTCAAATCTGAAAGATAGCTTTCTTAAATTCTTATTGATTTCCCTTTTTTAAAGGAGAAAACAGGTCACATCTTCTTTCTTCAAAAAAAATCTACACAACTATGTAAAGACACACACCCATTTGTATCCTAATTCATATCAACTAGATTGTCCAGGGAGTCAAGGGCGGTGCAATCTCTCTCTCTCTCTCTCTCTCTCTCTCTCTCTCTCTCTCTCACTCACACACACACACACACACACACACACACACACACACACAGAGAGAGAGAGAGAGAGAGAGAGAGAAAGAAAAAGGAAAAAGAAGTGAAGCCTTTAACAGCTAATACATTAACATTAATGGTAACAACATATGTGTTATTAAGAGCCAGGAAGGACAGAAACAGCATGATCTATGTTTGGATAGAGAATGGAAGAAATTAGGTACTGGAAAGACAATGTTCATAGACAAGAATCAACTTCACTTCTTAATGGCATTTGATATAAAGTCTGTTGGGATCAAAACAGACCAAGAAATGGAGAGAACAAAGGAGCAGGGAGTGGAAAGAAGGGAAAACTAAAAAGAGAAATGGAAGCAAAGCTTTTGTAATTGAGGAAGGGAAGAGGGGCTGACGGGAGGTTAGGGGAATGGGAGTTCTATCACGTACAGATACAAATTCTCTATAATGAATGTAATCACTATGTGTATGTAAAATGCACTAAAAGGGATATAGCTCGGCAGCATAAGTGCCTGCCTGGCAAGCACAAGGCCCTGAGTTCAATTTCCAGTACCAAAAAAAAGAAAAAGGAAATATACCAGTAAAATCTGATTGAGGGGGAAAAAAACAGACCAAGAATTTAGGGATGTTCACCTAGAAAGACCGAAAAAACAATTCAACATTCCCAAGTTCCCAAGGCAATAGTCTCTCACTGCCCTACTAAAAGGGTCCACATAACAAAGGAGATAATCACATAAAATTTTGTTCTACTCTTAAGTTAAGAACTCCCTCCCCTCCAAAACAAGTCTTATTTACCTACTGTAAAAAGAAATACTTTCTTAAAAAGAAAACACAGCATCTTTGCAAGGCTCCCCAAAGATTTCCCACTTTACCTTCTCCATTGGGAGCTGAAGAGATGCTTTGCAATCGGAGAATTCCACAGTAATGCTGGGGCCTTGAACTTCAGTCACAACATAGTGCAGCTTCTGAGATTCTTTTAACATCTTCCTGTTACTGCCACCAAATTTGCCAAGTACTCGGTAGGCTACATGAGAGATACTATCCGCAGGATTTCGTAAAGTGCGCCATAAAGCCTAAAACCAACAATTTTTTTGAAGTTCTTTCAAATAATAGGTTAACACAGCTCAGGACACAATTCAACATCATAACACATTACATGGTAGAAGTTCTTTCTCCCAGCTCTGTACCCCAAACATTGAGCTAGTGAATGGGGTGAGGAAAAACCAACACCATGCCACTTGTCCAAGGGCATAGGGTGGGCACTTTTACTGTGCCTCAAAAAAATGAGTGACATTGACCTCATCTCTCTGCAGGGTTATCTGCCTCATGGTGTGGGCAAGAGGCACTGAACTTGGGGCTGGGGATTTAGCTCGGTGGCATAAGCGCCTGCCTTGCAAGCAGGCAGTCGTGGGTTCGATCTCCGGTACTGATAAAAAGGAAAAAGACAAAAAAAAAAAAAAAAAAAGGCACTGACCTTGTCCTTTTTTAAGAACCCATACCCACTCTCTGCCTCCTCTCCTCATCTTCTGCTCACACACACTCTACACTTGAGTCAGGACCAAACTTGGCAATCTAGAACCAACACCCCTGTTTTCAAAGTAGGCTCGGGGGCTGGGGATTTAGCTCAGCGGCATAAGTACCTGCCTTGCTAGCAGGCGGTCGTGAGTTCGATCCCTGGTACCGATAAAAATGAAAAAGACAAAAAAAAAAAAAAAAAGTAGGCTCATAGTCAATCCTCTGAGTGACAACAGGAAAAGTGGACCTCAGGACTCTACTCTAACCTTTATGCCATCTTGTTCAGCCTACATGGAACCTGAGATCTAAATCCCAGGACAGGAAGGCAAGGCATCTCCCAATTTTAACTGTAAGTACAAGGGTATAGTCTCCAATCCAGTGTGTCCAAAGATCCCTGGTCCTTTAGAATTACTGAAATTCTATCAGGTAAAGCTAGTATCATGATCCCATCTAGGTTCAAATGCTCTATGCTACAGGGGCAGAGGAATAAACAGCAGACAGTCCAAATCTATGTTACCAAACACATCACAAATAGTAACAGTAGCAATATATGAGAAGTCTAAGATACTTAACATGAGCTTTAGTGAATAAAAAATGTAAAAAATCTTTAAAACAATCTTCTCCATGACATTCTTTTTCACTTAGGATGGGACACGACAGACACCCAAACCTTCACTTCAGAGTCCTTTTATTATGGAATTGAAGGTCTGTGTGGCTAGAGGCTCCTGCTGGGAGCATAACCACTGCCTTTACAACTCATCTGTTTACTGAAAATACAACACTGGTGAAAGCCCTCAGAAAGAGGCAACCTTGCAAAACAAGCACCCATTCAACACTTACAGTAAGCATTTCCATATCTCTTTTATTACATCAGAAGCAAGCATGAAACCACAGCATTCGATTTTTCAGAGAGCCTGTCTCTTCCACAGAGACGCCCAGGGATGGCTGAATCCTCCTACAGACTACACCTGTGGGGCTCTGCACTCCTGCCGGGGCCGAGGTGAAGGCAGACCTACCTGCATGAGCTCTGCACGCACAGGCTGGATATGGTCATAGAGGAAATCAGGCTGTAGGTTGTCCACGCATAACTCCAGGGTCCTCAACCCCTGACTGACCAAAGTCTGAGACCCATTGAGGGCAGACACTAAGGGATCCATTAACATAGGCAGATAGGGCAAAAGGGAGCTTAGCCGCACAGGCACAGTGAGACACAGTTCCACAAAGAGGTCCTTCATGTGCTGCTTGTGCAGGCCACTCTGCAACATGTTCAGACCTGAAAAAAGGGTTTCAGACTGTCAGCAACATCATGTCCCAGACATGTACCAAAGTCAGCAATAAAACATTTACTGAACCTCAAGGCTTTTTGTCCCCCTATAATCTGCTGTTAAATTTGTTCTATAAGCTGCAGTTAACATTCAGAAGCCCTTTTGCAGTGCCTACAGCAAGGTGTATATAATTATTACAAATTATGTTTTTATAATGCAATACCTCAAAAACCATGCAGTTTTATACTACAGTTTCTCAAAAATCGTATTAAGCCAGTTTCTAAAAAAAAAAAAAAAAAAAAAAAAAAAAACTTAATAAGGACTATTAGTAAGTTCAACTTAAAAGACAAAGACTCCATTATGATGTGCTCATGGTCATCTGTGCTCTAAAATGAGTATTTTGTTTATATCTAGTTTTGTTCACTGTAAATGCAGAAAAGTCTCCTTCCTATGAAATCAATCTCTCATCCTTCATGAGCATTATCAAATATTTACTAAGGTTTTTTTCTGAGACCTTCTAAACACCAAAAGAAATGCATTTAACAGTCGACCCAACTCTATGAGAATAACAGTCAGAAGAGTTCTCAGAGAAGCGGAACCAGTTCCGAACCCAGAAGAGAAGGTGGTAGAAAAGTATGATCCCAGTAGAGCGTGGACTTTAACAAACTCAGAGGAGAGAAGCTCAGAGATGACAGAGTATCGTGTGCTTCAGAAAGAAAGCAGAATGAGAACAGAAGTAGGGGAAGAGTAACGAGAGACAGCTAAATATGGACAAAAGGCCTACTTATGGCCTAGCTGAAGCACCACCCGTGGAAGATTAATGACCATTTTTATTCTACATACTCATGTGTATCCTAGTTGCCTCTTGGGGATACTAAGCGATAAATGTCTTCTTTTTAAGGAATTTGCAAAGGAAATATAAGAAAAAAAAGTCAATACCTACCCAAGGGCTCACCTTACAAAGAATTTTAAAAAGCCTTAGGACAGTGTTTCCAATCAGTTCATTCTCCGAAACATTTAATGGACCCAAGATCCCTTTTAACTATGCATCCTGAAAACATTGCTAAACTCAAGAATTCTAGGGCCCTAGTTATACAAATTAGAAGCTAAAAACTATAAACTAACTATAATTTAGCTTTATAGCTTGCCTTTTTCTTCTAGAAACTACATTTTTTCTAGACCTTCTTGCCAAATGCTACAAAACTGCAACCAGGCCATATCCTGGTAACGGAAATTTTCCAAATCCCATTTGACCCTCATTAGGGAGGACACAGATCCTCCCCTAATAGTGCTCCTTTCTAAGCCCCACTTCGAAGGGAGGCTTGCACACGTCCCACCCCACCTACCACAACCATGACCTTCACCAGGTATACAAGTGGTAGCAATTGGGGTAGCAAAACACAGGCACACACATAAATCCAACTAGTAGCCAAAGCCACTCCTCTAACCTTGGAGGAGGTTGGGGAGAAGAGGTAAAAATTCCTGATACAAGAGATCATGGCTACCTCCCCCAATAGAACGGAACAGGGCTCGGAGCAGCAGGAAGTAGTTGTACGGTTCCTTGGCAGTCTGTGCAAGCTCCATGGAGCTGTTCACAATCTTGTGCAGATGAGGCTATGGTGGAAAAAAGACTGATAAGCAGGTAACTGAGAAAAGAGACTGTAATCCAAAATCACTGCAATCCAACAACAATTACATACAATTCTGAGAAAGGACCAAGAATTTCCAACCTTGGACTCAAATCAATTTAAGATGTATATTGATTTCCACGAGTTTCATTATAAATGAAACATTCTGTAGGTTTCCTATGTCATTAAGTACTTAAATGACATTGGACAGATGACACGTGCAATAGAAATCTGAGGGTCTGCCCACTATGCATTTCTTGTATATGTGGTCACCTCTTTGTAAAAGATCTCCAGTTAAACACAGATGAAAGAAGCCTGCTTCCTATAATACTCTATAAACACAAAAGTAACCTAAGAAAACTTAAGTGGCCCTACCAATCAAACAGGAAATACACAAAATATGAGTCTCAAAACAGTGTTTCAGAAGACTAAATTTAAAAATATGTTCCCATCAAAAATTTATCAGCTAAAAGCTTTAATATTTTAAGCCAGATTAACTTATTTTCTATTTCTAGTCTTGGCATGTCACCAGCAAAATTTAACATGAAATTTCTGTGTATTTCAGTGAATTGTGAATGTCACTGTTATAGTTTCAGACTTATTACATATAACACAGTATATTTATAGTATAAACCAACTATTCTTGACAAAAAATGTTATCAATTTTGAGTATTTTTTTAAAACAACACTCCAATACTAGCTTTGTCCTATTAGCTCTTGACTTTCTGGTTGTTGGTCTGTCTACACAGTTGTAATGTTCAAGTAATGATAAAAACTGGAACACTTGATAGTTAATTAGGAGCAAGCAGATCACAATTAAGTATCTTGTATCTCTAAAACAGTATTTTCCTCACATATTTACATGATAGTAACTACTTCCTATAAATTGGGATTAAAAAAAGAAAATAGCTGCTTGTGGTGGCACACACATGCCTATAATTCTAGCATTCTGGAGGGCTAAGGCAGGATGATTGAAAGTTTAAGCCCAATCTGGGTAACTTAGCAATTTAGCAAGACCATGTGTCTAACTAAAATCAAAAGGGTTAGGGACAGAGCTCATTGCAAAGGCCAAGGATCCAATCTCTAGTACCACAAAGAAATTAAACAAACAAGGAAACCATCACCTAAAACCAGACAACTGTACTTCACATCACCTGTTCACGTCTTTAAACTTTAAAACCATGAAAAACATTGCTCTGCACATACAACTGGTAGGAACAGTCAACTTTCTATAGGAATAAAAATGTTTTGTCATAAGCATATAAGGTTTTTGTTCTGCCTTCTGCTTTTACTGGGTGATGTCATTATGAATAGCTTTTCACATTTCCAAAAATAAAATCCAATTATATAGGGTTAGTCAGATATAAAAACAGATGATGAGATAAATCTCTAATATGACCTTAGGAAAGGATGACAACCTCCTAACAATGTTTTATTTAAATGATAATATAAACAAATAGCCAAGACATCCTGTTTATATGCTATATGGAGAGCTGAAGAAACAAAACTTGATCTTGGTGGCAGATTACCGATGGGATAAGAAATATTCCAGTAAACTGCCTTGTTACAGTTTCACAAAGGCATTTTTAAATTCCTGTATTACTCTGCATCACATGAATGATCCAAAAACAGAAGCTCAAGTTTAAAAAAGTATGGTGACAATACTAATGACACACTTATTTATCATGAGTTAGAACTTTTTCACATTAAATCACCAGATAAACAAATTGGACTTGCTCAGAAACATGGACCGTTTCTTACACTTGACCCTTAGCTGCTGCAAATCTTTAATTCAAAGCATACTTTACACATACAATCACTAGTTTCTGTTCAAAACTGAAGATACTAAAGAAAAATAAGGGGGGAAGCAAAAAGACCCTGAATATAAGTGCTACTTAGATCTAAATGAGTGTTACCTTCAGCATTTGCTCATTTTCAGCTGCAAAGAGGGAGACTGAGCCAAAGACCAACTTAAACAGCTTGAGGTACAGGTTGGAGAGCTCTACATTGGAGCCCATTTCTGGCAGGCGATCCAGGAGATATTCCACCAGGATGGTAGCAAACAGAGCAGAGGTAGTAGGATTTGCCAAGAAGGAATTGGCAACAATCTGTCAAAACAAGAAATGCATAGCACAAAAGTAATCCCTTAGGGAAACGTAAGGCAATTTTCAGAGAAGATACGCTTTTCAAAAAAGGAACATCAAACTTGTTAATACGTATGCCAAGAAATTACCCACCAAAAGGAACCAAATGAAACAACTTGCTGAGCCTTCAGCCACCAGTTCACTTCCAGCACTTAATCTGTTTCACTCTCCTCGTCAAACACCAAGAGCTTACATTTAGCATATGTTTAATTTCTATGAAATAAAGGAGCTGATCCAAAATATTTGAATGCTCTGAAAACTTTTTTTCAAACATTCTGGCCTAATATTTCTTGGCTGTACAAGCACTATCCTTAAGTCACATTATTTTTAAAATTTTCAAAACAATGAAATACAGAATGTTCAACACATTAGCCAAAAAATTTAAAGTGAATATTTAAAAAAATGTAAGAGGGGCTGGGATTTAGCTCAGCAATATAAGCACCTGCCTTGCAAGCACACAGTCATGAGTTCTATCCCCAATACCAAAAACAAAAAATGTAAGAAAGAAATTTTATACCTGAAGAGCATAATTTTTTGAGATTCTTTCCACCATATAAGGGACTGTAGTTTGAAAGATTTCCTTAAATGTTAAGGGATTCATCATGGTGAAAACACCAGCAAAATGTTCCAATACCTCCTTCTCTTCCTTCATTCTAACAGTCTGGCAATTTGCTACTCGAATGTATGTTTGTCCATTTCCTGCTATCTGGACCTAGTACAGGAGAGAATAACCCATAAGTATTATAACTGACTTCTGAATACATTCTATTATAAAATTAGATCACACACATACTTTAAAGACACTGCTTGAATTCGATTATAAATGCTCTCTCCTTAAATTTTCCTAACACTGAATTAAAAAAAAAAAAAATTTTGTCTTGAGAACAGAAAAGTAACAGCAAATAAACCTAAGCTTCTACTGCATCCCATTTGCACCACCTCCCCACAAAATACGCATGTGGACTCAAAAGAATTACCACCAAGAATTCAACATGAAGTTGCACAACAAAAAACAAGCCTGAGTGTACAAATATCTTTTAAGACCCATTCCTCCACTGGTACTGCCAATTCTAAGAGCCATTTTCCATATTCAACAGCCTAATTCCAGAGTACTTCCTTACCTGATAAATATCCAAGGCCTGCATTGCATACTTCACAAGTTTTATGTAAATCTGAGTCTCTTTGGGTTGTAACTGTTTGTTGGGAATGAACTGAGCTTCTGGGAAAAAAAGAGACAGCACATAAGTTAAAGTGACTAAAACTCACTCTTACTAAAATCTCAGTTCTTAAATTAAGAGCAGAATTACCACCAGGCGCTTTACAGGATGTTATGCCCCAAGTGATTGTCTTCACACCACAGACCAAGGTTTTTACCAAACTTCGGCAATCTGTGACCTGGAATGTTTGCTTGTCCTCCTTATCCTTTTCTCCTTGCTTCTCAAAAGGAGCCACAGGGGCTGGAGTCACAGGGGTGGCTGGCGTAGGTGGTTGGGGTGGAGGTGGGGCAGGTGCAGGAACAGGAGCTGGGGATGGAGCAGGGCCTGGGGCAGCCGGGGCAGTGGGCACCCCAGGTAGAGCTGCTTCCACTGCTCCAAGCTCGGACTGAGGCTTGCACTTCTTAAAAATGGCAGAGAGCTGGTACCGAGCAATGGTGTGAAACTTGAGAACAAAAACCTAATAGGAAGAAAAGTAGGAAGAAAACAAAGGTCATGAACAGGCCAAATGACCCTTCCAGATGACAGAAGACCTCACAAAAACCACTTGCTAAAGTTATTCTGATTCTCCCTTCACAAAGAGAACAGAGGCTGGTAATTTTCAAGTACTTCCTATGTCAGCTATTAAGGGGGAAATTGTGCCAGGCTTTTTCCCTAAAATTATCTCCCTTTTTGGGGAACAGTCTAGCTCAGAAATGGTCTAACAAGCAGAGACTGCATGTGACTCAGGTCTGCCAGACTCATCCCTCCAGAGCCACACCACTGCCCACTGGCCTTAAGAATCACAAATTACCCCTCTGTTGAGCATTCACTGGGTCACTGCAAAAACATGCATGTCGGACCTACCATGTAGCTGCTGCACCCCTAACACTCTTCCAGAAGTACAGGAAGAACTCACACACAGCTTTATTTCACTCTCACAGCAATCCTATGAGGCAGATGCTATGACTAGCACTGGTAATAAGATTAAGAAATAGATACAGAGGGCCGGGGATTTAGCTCAGTGGCTTAAGCACCTGCCTGGCAAGCGTAAGGTCATGAGTTTGATTCCTGGTGCCCCTTCCCCCCCAAAAAAACAAAAAAAGAAATAGGTAACAGAGAAAAGCAGCCTGCCCAAGCACAGCTGGCTAGTGCAAGAGCAAGCTGGGATTTGAACCCAGGTGGTCTAACTCCTGCACCCAAGCTGGGCAACTGGGTCACCCCATAAACTTGCCAATAAAACACTTCTGAGTTTAACAATAAGAAAAATAAAGAGCACAGGACAGATGCTGTATCTATCCAGTACCTCCAGCATCCGCATCAGGACATCCCTTCCATTGCCACTCTCCTGCTCACTCTTGGAGCGGATGCAGTCCACCAAGTTCAGCAGAAGTTTGCAGGACATGGTCTGGATGCTGCTGGGCAGTGACTCATCATCAATGTTCTTGGCAAACAGCTGGACAGCAAGGGACAGATCGCTGAGGGGCAAGTGCTGGCGAACATGGTGCACGAGATCAGCCAGTGTACTGTAGGCAAGGGGCCTGTGGGCAGAGAAATCCACTGGTGCTTACTCCTTCACAACCACCACATGGATCACTACGTGTCCCAGAAAAGCCACCACTAGGGGAAGTAGGTCTGATATAGCCCCAGCTCCCTAATATCCCTGTTATTCCCTCATGGCTGCATAACTAAAAGGCTAAAGTCTTGAAGCAGTCATCTTTACTTTCCAAGTGAAAAGGTTAACTTCTATGCACATCATGAAGCTCCTAACAGACAGTGGCACATCCTATGGTTAACCTGAAAAGAAAGCATTACCAGCTTAACCATGAACTAAATAGGTTTTATTGCTCAAAAATAAACAGAATTAAAGGAGAGAAGAAAAAAGGGAAAAAGATTATAAAAACAGGTATATGTATAGATAAATATTTATATATATAACTATTCAACTAATCTCAGTTCATCAAAAAGAATGGTTTATGCTTTGATCACTTTTTTTCAAACATTTATATTATGTGACTTTATACTACTTTGAAGATAACAATATGCAATATAAAAATAAATTGTATATATCAATACCTTGCATGACCATTTTCTAAAGATACAGGAATATCTTAGCTCTTCACTTGTTGTACATGTGAACAGCTATCCCATGCTAGACACTAGGTTCTAGGGATACCACAGAATATCAATTAAAGAGAGCTCCTGCCCTCATGGAGCTTATTCTCAGAAGACAAATACCAGTGAAAAATGAATTACCAAAAAAAAAAAAGAAAAATGAATTACATGGGTTGTATGCTGAAAGAGATGTTAAAGAGGGCACAGGGAAAAGGACCAACATGAAAATAATTCTTAACGGAGTGCCAGGAGGCTCCCTTTGTGGTGACACTGAAGCTGAAACCCTACGGACAAAAAAGGAACCATAAGGTCAAAAGCCAAGGCAATTTCCAGATGGAAGAAATAAGACCAAAGCCCTGAGGTAGAAACTGCACAAAGTAGCCAAGGAGCCACAAGGGCCTGCATGGTCACAGCAGGTAAGAAGGGAGAGCAACACAAGAATTTTGGGACAAACAGGCAGTGTTGAATCAAGGAGGAATAGGTGTGGTACGGCCAAGACTTTGGGACTTTAGGACAATGAAAAGTAATTAGAGGGTCTCAAGCAGGAGTAACATAATCTCATGTCTAATTCTAGGTAGGTTCAATTTGTAAAGAACAGATTGGTATTTTAAAACAATGTAAAAAATTAATGAGCAGTCTTTTATCATAGTCAAAAGTATCCTACACATTTTCCTAAGATTCATCCTCCTTCCCTCAAAAGAAAACAAAACAGAGGCTGGGGATTTAGCTCAGCGGCTTAAGCACCTGGCTTGCAAGCCCGTGTGGTCATGAGTTCGATCCCCGGTACATGCACTCTACATTATAAAGATGATAATTTCCTCCTTTACCAATAGTAACAACTCCAGATATGGTGGTGCATGCCTATAATCCAAGCACTGCAAGGCTAAGGTAAGAGGATCACAAGTTTGAGGTTACTCTGGACTACATAGTGAGTTCAAGGATCAACGGAACTACACAGAGAGACTTTAAGAACAAAAAGAAAAAGAAAAAAAAAAACGGTAACAATTACTACTCTAGGGGCTGGGGATTTAGCTCAGCGGCATAAGTGCCTGCTTTGCAAATGTGTGGTCTTGAGTTCGATCCCCGGTACCGATAAAAAAAAGAAAAAGACAAAAAAAAAAAAAAAAAAATTACTACTCTATATTTTGAATCTGTTCTTTTTTTTGGGGGGGGGGGGTACTGGGGATCAAACTCACAACCTTATGCTTGCCAGGCAGGCGCTTATGCCACTGAGCTAAACCCCCAGCCATATTTGTAAAATATAAGAAATTGTGTCTACAGGTTTCAAAACAGCACATGGCACACCCTAAATATGTGTAATTTTTATGTTTCTATGTATGACACTTAAAAATGTAATTTACAACATGTGAAAAACAGCCAAGGAGGGGCCAGGGATTTAGCTCAGTAGATAAGTACCTGTCACATCGTAAAGTTCAATTCTCCATACCAAAAATATTAAAAATTTGAAAAGCCAGGAATATAGCTCAGCAACATAAGCACCTGCCTGGCAAGTGCAAGTTCTGAGTTCGATTCCCGGTACCAAAACAAAAAGTGTAAGAAATGAATACTAGAAGAAATTAAAATACCAGGATTGAAAGATACTCCCTCTCTTTTTGAGGATTTTTCCTTTTTATCGGTACCGGGGATCAAACTCATGACTGCCTGCTTACAAGACAGGTGCTTATGCCGCGGAGCTAAATCCCCAGCCCCCGAAGATTTTTGAAATAGGGTCTCACTACGTAGTTCAGGTTGTCCCTGAACTTGCTATGAAGCCTAGGCTGGCTTTAAGCTCTTAATTCTCTTGCCTCATCTTCCCAAGTGCTAGGATTACAGGCCTACCACACCTAGCTCCTTCTCTTCTTTAACTCTGGTAGACTGTTAAATAGTCTTTCTAATAATAATAAGCATTATACAAATAGAAAAAAATCTGAAATTTCCACCTGCAATTTATAGCACCTATTCTGATTTCTTCCTTTAAGTGAAAGTATATAATATAACCAAAAATTCTTACCATTCTAAATCCAATGAATGAATCAAGGCCCAAGAGCCTTATAACATTTAAGTGCCACTGATCACTACCGCTGGTATTTAACCAGATATCAGGGTCTAATCTCATACCTTAGAGTCTCCCGAGCAGTATATCCTGAGCCGATTAATATGGATTCATCAAATAGCTTGTCCATGCAAGGAATGAACTCTAGAAAAGATACCATTGCATATTACTGACGAGAACAATTACATATTAAATAACTTCCCAGTGCAGCCAGTGTGCAGCCCTACACACAACCCAGACTTGAAAAAAGAAAAGAAGAGGTAGTCTAAAGGTACATGTGCTATCAAGCCAAGGCACTGGCTCTGCTGAGCTGTACAAGTCACTGGTCTCCAAAGGTGCTGTCAAGGTCACCTTCAGTGTCAGAGAATGCATGAAGTAAAACAGATACCCAAAAGGACATTTAGATTCTAGAATAAGACTGACATATAGCCAGTTTTGGTAAGTTAAATGAAGTATACATTTTTCATCACCAAGTAGCTACTGGGGGTCAAAAATATAAAAGAAATGCCTATACTGGAGACAATGCACATCCCCGCCTAACTTCCAAAGCAAGGCAGCACCGGAGATGTGCCACATGAAAGCAGCAGCAAGCAGGCCCTTCTGAGGTCAGAGGAAGCAACATATGGCCAACAGGCAGGAGACACAAGAGGAAATGAAATTTCACACACCAAATGCTGGCAAATTAGCTAAGGGATAAGCACAAATTATATATAAAGGGAGAAGTTTTAAGAAATTAAGTCATACATCCTTTCCATGATCCAAAAGTAGAATCTCTAGAAACATGTTAGATTTTCCCTATTCCCTGGCACTTCAGAACTGTGCAAATGGTATGACACAGCCAGGCATTGTGGTATATGCCTATATCCCAGCATTCAGAAGATGAGGCATAGAAATCACTGCAAATTCAAGGCCTGCCTGGGCTACATAGTGAGTTCAAGACCAGTCTGAACTACACAGTGAGAACCTGTCTTTGGAAAAAAAAAAAAAAAAAAACCCAAAAAAGGATATTTGATATCAGTTCAGAGGTTAAAAACTAAGTCTAAGAGCAAATGTCAGTAGATATGGAAATTTTACCTGAATCACACATTTCTTGAATTTTATGTCATTATAGTTAACATTCAACATGAGTCTTAGAATGCTTCTTTCAATAAACCTCGTGGAGATGAGATGCTGACACCTACTTAAGTCCCAGGAACTATTTTGGGCTTCAAAATAAAATGTTATATATTATCTTTAAAAAAAAAAAAAAAAAGCCAATTCACAGTGGCATAAGCACCTGCCTGGCAAGTGCAAAGTCCTGAGTTCGATGCCCAGTATTAAAAAAAAAAAGTCAATTCACAAAGAGATACCTCTCAAAAGGAGAAAGAATGTAAAAGCTAAATTACACAGGTCTAATGGGATCAAACTTTAGAAGACAGCAGCTTGAGAATCCAGTGATCTTAATGAGCTGGTGACAGACCAACATCAAGCTTCATGGCCTCAAGAGAAGGTTGCCTATCCAGTGATGAAGTTAAGTACCAACTACCTGGTAAGTACTAAGAACTGCACTGTCACAAGTGAAAGCCTCCTGCTAACCAGTTTCTCAACAGCAGAGGCTGAGTCCTCATTACTCTCAAGGCAGGAATACTGGAAAAGTAATCTGAGAATGGCTCTTGAGGCGTAACTCACCCACTTCAGCTAAACAGATCTGTTCCTCTAAAGACCCAAAGGTGGAGCTCGGTAGTAGAGTGCTTATCTAACATGAAGAAGGCCCTGGAGTCAATCCTCAATATTGAAGGGAGGAAAAAAAGTCTCCCTTAAAATCCTTCTATTTTGGTATTATTCACAAGAAAAGGAGATATATTTCAAAGGAAGGGTCACCAGCAAATCAGAATGGCAATAACTCTGGAAGGAAGTAGAGGTCATAGACGCAGGCACTGTTGTCATTTCTCATCCTGGGTGAAGATTAGGCATGTGTGCCTTGTTTTCATTTTGAAATTGCACATTTCGTTTATGCACTTTGCAATATGTGCTAAATTTCAAAAAAGGGGGCCTAGGAATGTTTACTCTGGGTATGTGCTTGTGGTTGAACACAGACCCTTGTGCATATTAAACTATATCCCCAGCCCCTTCTCCAAAAAAAGTGTTTTCTTTTCAGCTACACCTACATGTATTGGTCACTGTAACTTCTATTTCAGTAAATTACTTCTGCTTTTCTGTATTAACTCATGGGTAAGGACTCACACTATGACCTTCCTTTCAAATTTAAAGACTACATAATAATGCCAAATCTCAATTTTATGTGCCCTCTAGTTTACAAGCTAATGGCAAATAAATATTTAATATGAAAAACTACTGGGGAAAATGACTATAACCTCTATAATGCATAACTTCAATCTAACATTTTAGACACGAAAATATATGAAGTATTAAATTATCAACATATATCATTGATCCAAAAAGTACAATTATCAGCTTAGCAAAACCAAGGACCAGCCTAATACATACAAACAGCACCAATCCATCATTCACATGGGATGGAGGATGGAAACATTGGATTTTGCTCACCAATTAAATATTGATAGGTGTGAGGTACGTAAGTTAATAGCTATTTGCAATTTCAAAAACTTGCAGTTATAAGGCAGAAAAGTACCAAAAGCTACTCAGAACATAAATTATACTAAGCAAATTATCACATTAATTATGAGATTTTTTTTTTTAAAGATAAAAGGAGAACCCAGGTGGCAGGCTAAAAGAGGGAAGGAGGAGCAAGCAGGCAATCAAAAGGAGCAGATGGGTAGAGAAGCAGAGCAAAGAAAAATAAACCCAAGATAGTAGTAAAGAAGAGAGACACGGAATCCAGCAACACAACCGTGGAAGGCCACTGAGGCCCTTTCCCAAAGATGGGAGTAATACAAACATTTAAAGACAAAATAGCCATACGGTTTCTGAGCTCGGTGGTAAGGATATGTTTTGCAGCAATCAGAAGCTCCTTCCTGAGGTGTGCAGTCTCTGCTGGACAATTTGAAAGTAACTGTAACATTCCTTTCACCATCTGCTGAGAATACTTAGTCACCAACTCCTGTCAAAAAGATAAAGCTAAAAAGTCACACTGCCAAAAAATATATACAGAAAAACTCAAATTCCATCAGCTTTTTAAAAATTCAGTAAGGGCCAAGGATATAGCTCAGTGGTACAGCGCTTGCCTGGCAAGCACAAGGTCCTGAGTTTGAGTCTCAGCACAAAAAAAAAAAAAAAAAGAAAGAAAGAAAGAAAATTCAAGTAAGACTAAGCTTGACTAAATGACCCTTCTAAAGTTATAGGCTTACTAAGCAGGCAATAGTCAAAACGTTTTAACTGTTGTGTGTGTATGTATTACCACTGCCATAGCAGAAGATATATGGCAACATAAGTAGTCCTTCTCTTGCACAATGGGATTATGAATGTTATCTATACTTTTTGTGTACCTTCCCTAGTGTAAACAGTGATTATGTATTATTTTCTTACCAGAGGAAAAGTAAATGAGGGTAAGGGTTTAAAACGTAAATAGTCTTTAGTCATTCCATTAATGTTAGTCATGAGTGACCCCAGAGATCACAAAAACAGATTAGATAACTCTAAACACAGTCTCCTTTTAAAGTGTCTCAGGAAGACAGTTTACCAAGAGAACTGAAACTCATTCACTCAACTATCAAGGGGTATAAAAATCTCAATCTGGTAAAACAAATGTTCTACTTCCTTACTATAAATTATCACTAATTAAACACATTACAACAGAAAAAGAATTTACAAAAGCTTTCAAAGGTAGTTATTTTTGTTTTTTTCAGACAGTCTCACTATGCAATTCAGGTTGATCTCAAATTCACAGTGATCATTCTGCTTCAGCCTCCCAAATGCTGGCATTACAGCTATGAATCACCACTCCAGGATGTTAGTTTTTATTCTAAACAATTTAGCATAGGCTTTTACTTTTATTTTTTAGAGGTAAAATTCTTATAAAAAGTAATGAATTATATTATAAAAGTAAGTAATTATAGTAATGAATTCCATTGCTATAGAACAGGTAAGAATTAAATGTATTACATAGTCTTTAAGCATCAAGACTGACTGTACAAGCTGGACATGATGTCACACACCTATAATCCCAAAACTCCAGAGGCTGAAGCAGAAGGATCACAAGTTTGAGGCCAGTCTGGCTACACAGTGAGTTCAAGGTGAGCCTGAACTACACAGCAACACCCTGTTTTGAAAAAAACAACAAAGGACCAACTATATCAGAATTCTGACTGATGGGAGACAATGTCTAATATTTCTCCAAGTTATTATTTAAGTAAAGATGGACTTACTCTCACAGATGTCAAACCTTTTGACTTGGGTGGGCAGCAGTTAAGTAAAGGACTTGTTCTGAACCTCATATAAAATAATATAATTAATGTGTAAGTAACAAAACTTTTTTATATGCATGTACTTATTATAACATAAAAAAGCAAGCAGTCTTCAGGCTGTTATGTTGGACAGGTCTCCTACAGGCTCCTCAAAAAAGCATCCAAAACTACCTTCAAGGTTTTATTTTGTAATGTCATTTGTAAGCTTCAATCTCCTCCACACCTATTTGCCTTAATATGTAACTTCTAATATCAAGTTAACAAACCAAATTATGTTTACATGAAAATCTATATGCAAACATTTACTCATAGGAGTTTTAATCCTAACAGACAAAAAACGTAAATAGTCTTTAGTCATTCCATTAATGTTGGTCATGAGTGAGCCCAGAGATCACAAAAACAGATTAGATAACTCTAATCACAGTCTCCCTCACTGCCAAGACTAGAGAGGGTTGCTGGAGGTTTAGCTCAGTAGCACAAATGCCTGCCTGGGAAGTGCAAAATTGGGGAAAAACAACAGTGACTTCTAACAGGCACAGGATTTCTTTTAGGGGTGATAAAATTATTTTAAAATTGTATAGTAGTGACAGTCATACAAATTCGTGAATAAGCTAAAAACTGCTCTGTTTTATGATATGTACCCTCAATAAAACTGGATTTTTTGTCTTTTTCTTTAGGCTGACCTTGAACTCATTTTGTAGCCCAGGCTGGCCTCAAATTCATAGCAATCTGTCTGCCTCAGTCTCCCAAGTGCCAGGATTACAGGCACACCACCACATTCTGTGTTTATAAAGCTGTTTTTTAAAAAACTGGAAACAACCTAAATGTATACAAATTGATGAATGGCTAAATCCGTCATGTACAACCAGAAAATATAATACTACTGCTATGAGACTAAACAGTGTCATCCTCACCACCACCAAATTCATATTAATTTCATAACCCCAGTATGACAGATGTGGAATTAGGGTCTTAAGGAGGTAAAATTAAATGACACCATAATGTAGGAATATAATCTTCCAAGACTTACAAAAGAAAAAGAGAGCCACCCTTCACTATAGAAAAGCAAAAAGGCCACCTTTGGCAAGTAAAAAAGAGCTCTCACTAAAAACCAAACCCTGCTAGGACCTTAATCTAGCTTTTACAGTCTCCAGAATATGGAGAAAACAAATCTGCATTGTTTAAACTATTTCATTAATGGTATTTTATTAAGGCGGTTGAGCAAACTAAGACAACTAGCCAGCAATAAAAATATGTCATCTTGATAAAATAACAAGGATGAATCTCAGCATTACTGCTAAGTGAAAGAAACCAGTATCAACAAATTATATTCATTATATACTACACATGTGACATTTGTAGGACACTGAAAAAGGCAAAAGTACTGAAACAGAAAAAAACAGATTGAGATTTGTCAGGAACTACAGATGAAAGAAGTTGAAATGAAAATATACAAAAGGAAACTTTTTGGAGGGATGAAAATATTCTATATATTGTGTTTGTGGTTAACAACTGTAAGCAATTGTCAATTCAAAGAAATGTGCGCTCATATAAGGTAAACATTGTATGTAAATTATACAAAAACAAAAGTCATTGAACTCACCTGATAAATTCTGATGATATAAGCTAAAAATGACAATGTTTTAATTTGGGCAGCAATAAAGTCAGCATATAACTCCTTGTTGTAAAGCTTATGTTGCCTAAGTAGGAAATGAATAAAATTTACAGTATTAGCTCTTTAAGTGATGCTAGTATTAATTTAAATGCCTGTAATGACGTCTAAACCCACAGCTTATTTTTTACACAGATCAGAACAATACTTTTACAACGTTCCAAATAACAAAGAGCTTAAAGGGCCCTAACCTAACAGCTCACCAAACCAATGTATAGCAGTTAGAATGTGAATTCTATAAAGCCAATGAAAGACTGATTCACCCCAACACAAAAAGTATTAGTATACCTTACATGCACAACGGAAGCCCTATGTTGGGTCCACGGGGTTGTTTGAAATGACCCCTATCAGATCCTGTCCTCAAATGACTCAGCAGACAGGCTGCAAGTCAAGAGTAAGCCACAGGGACTGAGGATTTAGTTCTGTGGCATAAGCACCTGCCTGCCAAGTGCAAGGTCACAAGTTCAATCCCCAGCACCTGCCCCCACAAAAAAGAGTAAGCCATACAAATCTTAAGAATACTACGAGGTTTGAAAAAGGGCTCCAAAGGATAAAATAAGCAGAACTGTTTCAATAGGTGAGGGAACAAAGAGGTAAGGAACCACAGCACTCATGCTAAAAGAACAGGCAGAGCAAGGGCTTGATGGTTAGCAAAACCTGGATATACCACAGTGGGTGCACTTACAAATTTATTTTGTAAGATAACAGAAACCAAAACATCACATCTTTTCAAAATGAGGAATTAAAATAAGTATAGCAATTATTACTGAAACACAAGTTCAAAAAGTGAAAATTCCATATTAACTTTATGACAATTTTAACACATCATTTTGATGTCGTAAGAATGACAGTACCAAGTGCATTACTATATGCAGGTAAAACACTGTAGCAGCCAGCTACATCACTATGCAGAGAAATCTCACCTGGCTTGTGCAGATACCTGAATTGCAATGGTATTCATGATCAAGGGCACAAATTCAGCAACAACATTGTGGATATTTAGTTTGTAGAGCTGAAAGAAAACATATCAGATACTCATGCTTTGACAGCAAAAATTATCTGGCCGTACCAAAGCAACTATAGGAGTCATTATATCAGTTAGCTGTGTATCATAATTTTTTGTTGCAGAATATTAGTTGTGAATTTTGTCATAAAGACAAAAAACAAATAAGCAATACATACCTGGTACATTAATACAACAATAATAGGCAATTCTGCCAATACTTTTAAAGAAAGTGATCCTCTGGGGATGATGGAATGCTGCAAGAAAGAAGTAGAACTTGGTTTTCACTGTGGTACTTACAACAGCCCAATCACTGTCCCATTATGTATCAACGCACTGAAACAAAGACAATACTGACACACCTTTGTTAAGTATCTGTGATGAAACAGCCAAACTGTTTGGAAAGCAAAGTACAAACAACTGCGACTTAACACTTTTATATTTTCTAACATAACCATTTCTAATAAAAACTTCAAGAAAATCTATCAAAAGACAAACTGTAAGAAAATTTCAAGCTAACATTTCTATTTAAAAGAATAGCAAAAAGCATCAAAGTTTATCTTCAGTTTTATTTGAAGATATTTAGAAAGAGAAAATGCTTACAGTGAATGTTAAAAAAAACAAACAAACCCTGATTTAAGAACTCAAAACAGGTAAGGAAAATGTCACACCCAGAATACAAATGGACAACAGACATGAACAGCTAAGGAAAAAAAAAAAAAAAAAGGGGTATATATAGAAAAGTTTCAAATTCAACAGCAAAGAAAGAAAAGCTTTACCTAAAAATTTAGATTCTTATTCATCTTAGCACAAATTGAAACAATTTTTTTTTTTTGGAGACAGAGTCTAGCCATGTAGTTCAGGCTAGCCTTGAACTTACTATACAGCCCAGGCTGACCTTAAACTCACAATAACCTTCCTTCCTCAACCTCCTAGTGCTGACAAACTGAAACACTTGGCACAGCCAAAATGAGTGATAAAATAATGGTAAGAATACAAGAACACAAGTCATAATAAAACCACAATGCGTGTTACCACTGCAGCAGACACTAAAAAACAACACAGTACCTGCAGACAATTCCACAAAATTCCCACAACACAGGTTTTCAGATAAGCAGAAAAATAAGATCAGAATGAGAGCCAGGCATTTAGCTCTGTGGCCCACATGCCTGCCTGGCAAGCACAACATGGTGAGTTCGATCCCCAGTACCAAGCGGGGGGGATTGAAATGAAGGTTTATAGCTTACTCTATGCCAGAAAATCACAGTAGAAGATGGAAACACTGTCCCAAAGCTCTGTGCCCCAAAGCCCATGCTCTCAGTTACTCAACTACATGCATTCTGTTGTTTCAGGAACTTCATCAATGTCAAGACTCAATGCTGCCAGAGTGGTGGTGCACAAATATAATCCCAACACTCAGAGAGGCTGAGGCAGGAGGACTGCTATAACCTGAGGCCAGCCTGGGATACTATATAGTGAGTTTAAGGCCAGCCTGAGGTACATAGTGAGACTCTGTCTCAAAAAACAGAAACAAGAGCCAGGGATTTAGCTCAGCGGCATAAGCACCTGCCTGGCAAGAGTATATTCATGAGTTCAATCCCCAGTACCAAAAAAACAAAAACAAAAACCTCAATGCTACTAAGGACAGAAAGAATACAGCCCTCCACACCTGGTCTGCCAATCTTCCCTGCCAGATTCAGGGTTTCTGGGACAAGTTGGTCTTTACATCCTAACATCAACAGAGCACAATGGTTCACCTATAACATTCTTAGGCTGCACAGCAGAACCAGCAATAGTCTGCCAGGCACACACATAAATTTATCTTCATTAAATGCCTCTAATTATTTAAGAAAAAGAGAAAACTTTAACCATCTCATTTTTTTCCTAGGACAACTCCAGGGGCAGTGAATTAAAACAAAACAATAGAAACAACTCAGAAGAGCAGCTGAAAATACTTACTGTCCGTGTCTCACTGTCCTCACGCTCAGGACTGACTTTCACAGCAATTGTGGTTATCATACCAACCATTTCTGGAGGAGGCACTGTGTTCTCAGGGATTACCTGAGGGTTCTCAAAGTAACGGTTCTATGTGAAGAGAATAAAATTTGTTTGTACTAAAGTCAAACACAAAATGTATCTGACATTTTGTGGAAGAAACCAAAATGCTTGTAGAGTTCTTAACAGTATGGGGGGAAAAATGTAATGATATATAAAAATATGGAAAACATATTGTACTTTTCCCAAAAGGCTTCAAGATTATGAGCTTTATACCATAACATGCACAAAGTAAAAGTAACAAAATCTTAAATGTCAATCATTGTTGACAAGTCAGAATTAATAGCTGAAATATTTTCTGCTTCCTTCCATAAACTTTACAGCAAAAATGTATTGCTTCTATGTCAAAAATATTTAATCTTAATAGAGAAATCAAAACAACTTTTGTGAATGGCCGATTTATCAACCTAGATTTTAACCATCACTAAACATTCCCCATCCTAAAATTAGCACAACACTGCCCTCCCCCTATTTTTTCTTCAAATTGTTCCAAATTTCCTTTGGGATAAACAAATAATAAATACAGCTAATAAATTCAAACTATAATAAAAACATACCACTACTTTTGGAAGTTCCTTGTAAATTTGTTTCACAAAATCCAAAAAATGATGAATCTGGAAAAAAAAATTTTCCATTATACTATGTTTACAGAAAATGGTTAAAATTAAAAAACACCTTAAGTCTTAATACACAAGGAATTATATAATTAATACATCTCAGGCTGTGGATACAGCTCAGTGGCACAGCTCCTGCCTGGCAAGCATGAGGTCATGAGTTCAATCTCCAGTACTGGGGAAAAACAAGTAAGCGCTCATAAAATGTATAAATGCCAGACAAGATGCAAATAGCAAAAGGAAACCCAAAACCAATAAACAGAAAACAAGTTTCTATTCAGAAACAGAAAAAAAAAAAAAAAGCCACTTTTTGCCTTTCAGAAATCACACACAGGGGCCAGGGATTTAGCTTAGCAGCGTAAGTGACTGCCTGGCAAGCACGAGGTCATGAGTTTGATTCCCAGCACACACATACACACACACACACACACACACACACAGAATATCACAAATGCATGAAGGGTGTGAGAGGGAGTTTCTCATACTTTTTAAAGAACCATAAACTGCTGAAACTTTTCTGAAAATCAACTTAGCAATGTAGTATATAATATGAGCATTAAAACATCGATCTTTGACTCAGGAACTCTACTTCTATAAACCTAGTCAATGACATAACTTGAACCATAAGGATATTCAGTAACAACTATAAAATAAAAACTTGAAAAACTTTAAATATCTAGAAATAAGGACACCCATATTATCCAGCAATTAAAAGCTATTTATGATTGGGAAAAGGCTTACATATAATGTGAAGGAAAAAAAACAAAAAATGTTATATACAATATCACAATTGTATGAAAAATATACATATATTAAAAAAAAAAGGAAAGGCTATCACCCAGATACTGAATATTTGTATTGTCATCCCTGCTGTGGTCTTGAGTCAGGTGTTACCCCTTAACAACAGTAAGAAGAATCTGTACCTCTCGGATCAGCTGGACCTCAGAAGGCTAAGGCAGTAGGTAGTCTTATTTCAACCTTATGCTTTCAACAGACATTCTACAGTAGGAACTAAGATTATCTAAGAGAAGATATTCACTTGATTATGACTAACAGTATGATTATTGCTTACTATGTAGGTAACCACTGAGCTAAGAACTTAGTTATATCTAATTCTTTAGACATTTTGAGAACATATTCTAATTATCCCTATATTATAAAAAGGCTAGGAGCTCACCCAGTGTCGCTGAAGTTGAGAACTGAGTGCCAAACTCAGCTGTTAACTACACAACACTCATCTTAACCCTGGTCCAGCATACCATGACTGGAGTCTTTTGACACATCAACTCAAATGTAGTGCCAGTTAGGACAGCTAATACACTTCAACTACTAGACAAATTCAGCAAAATACTGATACACACACATTGAAACTTGTTGAGTCTACTTCAAAAGTTAATTTACATAGAAGAAATCTGTTGATATCTTAAGAATTCTATCAATAAATAACTTACTTCTTGTGTGATTGGTGGCCTGAACTGTTTGTGTAGTTCAATGATTATTCTTAGACAAATAAGCACATTTTCTTCATTTTCCGTCTTAAAAAAAGAAAAATGGGGGGGGGGGCAAAAAAAAAAAAAAAGAAAGAAAAATTTAAAGTTATATTTCTGAAGATTTCACCTCCCAGAATAAATTTCCTAAGCATTTTCTGCACACATAACCTCCGTAAACCAACTTAAAAATAAACCAGTTCCAGAAACTACCATGTAGCAACCATGGTCATTTTATATCTGCTGAATAACAATAAATAAATACATAAAAGCTCAAAGGCAACCACTAGCAAGCTCCATGTGAATACAACTGACAGATGAATGAACTGATGTATATGGCAAGTCACATCACAAACTAACTACTAATGTCTTAATGGCCGCTGTTTTGACTGTGACTTACCACATGAAGTCAGGTGTGGAATTTCTAACCAGTGAATAGTCAAAACATAGGTGCTCTAAAAATATACTATATAAAATTATCTTCAGGCTACATGTATAAGATTTATATGAAACAAGTGAATTTTGTTATTTACACTTGTGCTGTACCTCAAATATTGCAAAATCCAAAAAAATTCAAAACATTTCTGGTGCTAAGAAATTTTGTTTGGTTCGGTTTGGTTTTTTGAGACAGGGTCTCACTAGTAGTTCAGGATGGCCTTGAACTCACTATGCAGTCTAGGCTTGCCTTGAACTCATGGCAAGCCTCCAGCCTCAGCCTCTCAAATGCTGGGATTACAGGTTGTACACACCACGCCCAGCTCTGGTGCTAAGCACTTTGGTTAAGGGATACCCAACCCAACCAGGTGTGTTGGCGCGCCTCTAATCCCAGCACTCACGAGGCTTACCCAGGGGAATTGTTACAAATTGGAGATCAGCATGGGCTACAAAGTGAGCTCAAAGCCAGCCTGAACTGCATAGTGAGACCCTGTTGCCAAAAAAAAAAAAAGCGGGAGTGGTGGGATGGGGGGATGGTGTTTGATACTCAACCCATATTGTTAAAAGACGAGGAAAAATACGCTACTCCTGAGCATCCACCATGGATTAGACCTCATCCTAAGTACTTCACAAATGCTCTGTAAGTGAGGGGTACCACCCACATTTTACTTATGAGGAAGTGAAGACTCACTGAAGTTAAGCAATGTGGCTTCAATGCTATGGGTAGAAAGTGTCAAGAGTCATGAGAGAAATTCAATTCTATCCCACTCCAAAGCTTATCTTTCCAAGGGGCTCCAAACAGCAGAATTCTAAACACAGCAAGACTAAGTGAGAAACAATTTGAGAACTTGAACAGATACCAATTAAATTCACTCCAAGAATTCAAAACCTTCTTTACAAATACCTGCTGCTATTGTAAAACACTATGCTTGAGATACACACGATAGAAAACACAACACAAATGAACCCTGCGCTGTTTGATAACCATCACCCAACACATCTGCCACACATATTTCACTATGTATAGTCAAAAACTCTCCAAGTAAGTACAGTACTCTTTCTTAATGAAAAGAAATAGGGGAAAGGGAATAAAGAAAAACTTTTACTCGTGTGAATAAAAACTTCAATGAAAAGGAAACAGTTGTATAATACTGGATTTTACTGTAAGAAAATCACTCACAGGTTTTACCATGTCTACACAGTAAGAAATAACATTTAAAGGTTACCTCTAAAAAGCGAAACATCACAGACAAAACATTTTTTGTATGAGGACGAAGATGTTCATTGGTTGGTATTCTATGAATTATTTCAAGTACTAGCTTCCGCAGTTGCTGATAAGGAAAAATGAAAACATTAAGATAAAATGCATCAAAGTTTCAATTAATTGTCTCATATTACACATGTATCATGGGCATTTAGTACCTAATCATAACCACCACAAAACCAGAGGGGTCCAATTTTAGCTAAGTGTGATGGTGCACACCTACAATCCCAGCTACTCAGTAGGCTGAGGCAGAAGGGTCAAAAATTTATAGTTAGCCCGGGCAACTAGTAAGACCCTGTCTCAAAATAAAATTTAAAAGACTTAGAATGTAGCTCAGTGGTAGAGCACTTGCTTCATATATGCAAGACCTTGTGTTCAATCCCCAACTACCACACACAAAAAGAAACATCAAAAATAGATCTAATTTTAGAAAGACATTTGTAAATTACTCAAATCTAATCCACAATATATACCAAAAATCATTATTTTCAGCATTTCTACAACTGTGTACCAAAATCAATGAAACTAACTTTTTCAGTCAAAACTAATCAGTATTTCTACCAGAAGGACAAGTGTGCAAAAACAGAAGAAATAAAATGAAAGAGCAAAACAAGCTCAATTTGTTTTGTTTTTTGAGACAGGGTCTCACTCTGTAGTTTAGCCTGGCCTTGAACTCATAATGATCCTCCTGCCTCAACCTCCGGAGTGCTGAGAGTACAGATGTGCACCACCACACCCAGCATCAAACTAAATATATAATCTCCCCTTACAATCTCAGCTTTCCTCCCATAATGCAATCTCCACTTACTCTGGTCCTAGAGACTAGTTACATCATAAACTGTATTAAGTTTCCATGATTCTGCCTGTGGCGCTGACAAATTCAAGACAGGTCAAATTAGTAACTTCCTAAACTAGTACAAAATAAAAATATCTCAACTAGCAAAAATTCACTGGTACTATAGCAATTTTCTGAAGCTCTTTTAAAGACAGCCAAGCTGCAATAGTTATAGACAAATGGTATAATGGGACTACTTTAAAATGAACAAGTAGGGGATAGAAGTGTGAAGAGCAAGGTTGTACAGATAAAATGACACTGACCATGAGTTATAAAAACTAAAATTAGTAAGATTATTGTTGGCTGTGGACATTAAATCATTAGTCTTTCTTAGTGTATATATTTGCATTTTTCTGTAATAAACAGTGTACACATGTACATCAGCAATTGGCAAACATAATAAATTGTGAAAGCCAGGTGTAATAACACATGTCTATAATCCCAGCATTCTGAAAGGCTGAGGCAGGAAGATCCTAACTTACAGCCCAGCCCAGGCAATTTAAGAGACTTAAGTGAGACCATGTCTTAAAATATAAAATAAAGAATTGGAGAATGTAACTCGGTACGAAGATACTAAAGTTAGATCTCCAATTAAAAAAAAAAAAAAACACTGAAAGGATGGCCTAGATAAAATAAACCTCAGTAGCAACTGAGGAGGTAACAGTTGTGGACCAAGTATTCCTCAACAGACAAAACCTCTTTCTTAAGACAAGGTCTTGCTATGCTGCCCAAATTACCCAGGCTGCTTGGTAATCCCAGCTCTTGCAAGGCTGAGGCAAGGGAATTGCAAAAAATTTGAGGCCAGGCTAGGCTACAGAGTGATTTTAAGGCCAGCCTTAACTACAAAGCAAGATCCTATCTCGAAAAAACCCCAAATAAAATAAGTGTTAAATTAAATTGACCGGGGTGGCCTCTAACTTGTGGCCTCTAACTCTTGCTTAGCCCCAGAGTACCTGGGATCACAGGCCTGCACTACCACACCCATCTCACTTTCTCATTTTTAATACAACTTTAACTTTTCTGACTTATCTTACTTCATAAATGCTTGCAATCCAATAGCATAGCATTTCTCTCTCACAGAGTCTTTTGAACAGATTACCTGGGCTGGTTTCTCTTGAAGAAACTGGACTTCTCCATCTTGGAGAAATGTAAGAAATCGAGGGATGATGTGTTCCAGGAATGTAGAATACTGAGGAGATGATGTCACATTCTAATTAGGGAAAAAAAATTCCATTAAGTTTTGTGTATATATTTTCATCTCAAACTCATAAAAACTTCAAAAAAAATTTTTATAGAACAGTAATTCTGAATATTCTTAATGCTTTTGTGATAATGAAATTTTATATATACTGAGATGATTGCTGTTTCTGAAATCCAAATCAAGAGAACTAGCGGCTAAAATTTATTGTTGCATAGAGGAAGTCTCAAAAATATATAAAATTTGCTGCTACAAATACAAATGTCACTGCTGACACTGACAGTCATTGTAACACCACTCACAATAGCGAAGAAATGGAAAATAACTTAAGCATCCATCAACCGATGAATAGATAACACAACTGTGGTACAAGTGCCAGGCATTATGGCTCATTTCTGTAATCCCAGCGCTCTTAAGAGGCTGAGACAGGAGGACTGTAAATTCAAACCCAGCCTGAGCAATGCAGCAAGCTCTTGTCCCAAAATAAAAAATTTTAAAAAGGGCTGCTAATGTAGCTTAATGTAAAGGTCCTGGGTTCAATCCCCAGTCCTGAAGGGGGAGAAAGAAAAATATGGTACATATATAAATGGAATACTTTCAGCTGTCAAAAATCCCTAAAATTTAAAAATTTTTCACAGCAGGCTAGAACTGGACATCATGTTAAGTGAAATAAACTAAGCACTGAAAGAATTAGATGTGAAGTCTATAAAGTTGAGTTCATCGAAGTTTAGAGTTGACCAGTGGTTACCAGAGCCTGGAGACAGTAGTAGGGAGAGAGGGAAGGATGACGCAAGGCAGATAAATACATCTTTGACTACAACTCATTAGGAGCACCCTGTAGACTGACTCTCGATAGCAATAATGCACCTCATATTTCAAAACCACAGAAGAAAGTACTTGGAATGGTTTCACAATAAAGAAAATGTATGTTTAACTCTTACACATTACATAATGTATGCATGTACTAAAACATCGTTAAGACTCCGCTAATGTGTACAACTTTTATGTTATCAGTTAAAAAATAAAGACTTGAAAGGAAAAAAAAATGCCAATGCTGTGCAAATACTGCACTGGGGGGCCCATTCTAGGCTTGCTCTGCATAATCTCAATATAAAAGCTCTTAAAGTCATATAGTTTCTAGTGAGTTCAAGGCCAGCTACAGTGGACCCTCAAGTTACCACCCTGACACAGTCACAACTGGGGTTATGACTGGAGTCTTAACTCACAACCAACGTCTTGAGTTATGATACAAATGCCAGCCACTTGTGCGTCCAGACAGCCTCAGATAGATTTAACCCTTAAAGAGGATTACAACATCCTTCTCTGTATAGGGTAAATTGAGAAATCCTGGGCCAATGTCTCTCTCTAAGATCTGCCGGTATACAGGAGAGAGATTTTGAATACTGTGCAGAGGAGCCTGAGCCTTGAACTGACAACCTGAGTTACAACCAGCCCTCAGGATCAAACTGAATTTGTACGCTAGGGGTCCACTATATAACCTTTTCCTCACCTAGGAAATGAAGAGCCTAAACAAACTGACATCTTTTTCCAATCTAAACATGTAATTTATTAATTACGTCAACTATTATTTAGCTTTAATTCAACCCATTATTTAACTGAGCTCTGATTTTTAAAAGATGAACGGGAAATGAAAACTCTAGTTTAAAGATAGTGTATTAAAATAGCTAACAGTTTAGGTTCTGGATCCCACTTAACAAGTACAAACTAGAGTCAGTTAACCTCTCTTCAATAACCGGCCTTATAGACTAAGACAAAGATTACATGAGCTAATGAACCATTACATAGGGTAAATGCTAATTGTTTTGTAAGTATTTACAGACCACCTATGTGCCAAATACCATGCTAAGTGTCTACCACTGCCCTAACAAAACTATTACCTAAAGAACAAAAAGGGCTCATACTAAAAACTTTCTCAATGTCGGAGTTTTAAGTGTATCTAACAATGAAGTTTTCTGCCTTACTGTCTCACTAATTCATTGGAAAAATATTTATTGAGCTCCTGTCAAATGCTCAAAGGAGATGAGGCTAGAATTTGTGATTCTCCTGCCTCAGGTTCCCAGAATGATAGGATTACAGGTGTGCACTACCAGGCTGCGCCAATTAGGTTTCATTCAACAAGCTGTCTAGTTTTTCTGCTAATACTTAAAACTTTGGGGGGGCTGGGGATTTAGCTCAGCGGCATAAGCACCTGCCTTGTTAAGCAGGCAGTCGTGAGTTCGATCCCTAGTACCAATAAAAAGCGAAAAACACCAAAAAAAAAAAACTTGGCCACCAGCTGTTAACCCATATGAATTTTTCATGTTATTTCTAACTTATAAGATGCCATATTTTGTCTTGAAAGATAGCCCGGCATTCTGACTTATAGCTTAATGTCTTGATTTATACCTACGTGTCCACCAAAAGCCTCACATATTCACACATGGGGCTTTTGATAAGTGGTTGTATTATTGGGGTTATAGCTGGCTTGCTTTAGGAGGTGGGGTCTTGTCGGAAGAGGTAGGTCACGGATAGGGAGGCATGGCCTGGAAGGATTTCTCTCTTTCTCAGGGTCCTCCCTCCCTCTCTGCTCTTGCATTCCACCTGCTTCCTGTCTGCTTTGCCACAAGCAAAGGCATGCAGTCTAAGGCATGCAGTTCTGCCATTCTATCCTGCCTTGGAGTTGACCGATGGACTGAAAAGTGGGCCAAAGTAAGGCTTGTCACTAAGTTGTGGATGTCAGATATTGCAATGAAGAAAGTAACTAAGATACCCAATTATTCAGTCCAAAATTTTATTCCTGAATAGAAAAATGAATCACTAAGATTCTCAAAATGAAAGGCAGCTTTTTATATTGAACTCACTTCTTTGAAGTATTTTTTTGAGTGGTAGGAGTGATAACTTAAAATTGCATACTGATGCAATTCAAGAGCTCAGTCAAGTGATTTTCATTAAAGATACTTAAATGGATTTCAAAAATCACAAGGAAAAGACAATTATACTTTTTTTTACTAAAATTATACTAACTTTTTTTAAAAGGACTGGAAAAACTTTATAGGAAAAACAAAATGCATGACCTTCACCTTTGAAACTGTCTTACAGATGTTCCACAGTATTTCTCATGTTTATCTCCCTGACATTCTTCAGCACTTCAAGTAATTTATGTGAGTCATTTGTATTTTATACCCTTTTTGAGTGTTCATTGTTCCTCAATTTGCCTTAGATGTTCCCTTAGCTCTTCTTCTTCACATTCTATTTTTTCCTTTTCTATTTCTCCTTTCTTCTTTTTATTCTCTAACTGTATCCTTCCCAACTGCTTCTGGTATTTTTCCTCCCTAACATGGGCCTTCATCTGTTGTACTTCCAATAATATCAGGCTTCCACTTTCACATAGATAGTTTATGGTTTCCCATACATAAGGCCAAAATCCACTGACTACTTCCCAATCGAGAGGCAATCCAAGTAAGAGCTCAGCCTATAGGCCTATTTCTGCAGGCTGACAGGCTGCCCTAGAACTCAGCCTCTCCAGTAAATCCGTCAGGACTACAGTTCTCTCACGGGTTTCTTCAATAAAATGCAGAATGCAGGCTTATCCTCTTTCACCTCCCATCTTTTTTCTGTTTAACAGCTTGATTTAGCAACTCGGGCTAAGTGAAAAATCCTTAAGTACATCTCCAAATAGCCCAGGAATTTCTTCCCAGCTCAGCCTAAGGCAACAAGTCCTTGAAAATGTTAATTAAAAAACAACTATCACCAAGGGAAAAAAAAAAAAAAAGTCAGCGAATTAAAATACCTGTTGCTACAGACAGGGTAGCTGATTCAATCCCACTAGTATCTGTTTAATGTTTTTGAATACAAAGGACTATGCAGACGTAGATGTTTTCACATCTATACTTTTAAAACTTACCAACTCAGTGATAATTTTATCATCTCCACATTAAAAACCAGAAGTATGGCGCCCTCATCTGTCTGGTGAGATTAACAGGTACTCAGATAAACTATAAAGTTGGGAAAAAGAAACTGAATGTGGTAATACAACCCTGTGATTTCATCACTCTAGGAGGCTGAGGCAGGAAGATCACAACTTCAAGCCCAGCCTGGACAACTTAGCAAGACCTTATTGTAAAATAAAAAATTTGAAAAGGGCTGAGGATGTGACTCAGTAAGAAGGCCCTAAGTCTAACTCCCAGTACCACAAACACACACACATATACACACATACACACAGCCCTAGGTAAAATAGGAAAAAGTTTTAGTTGGCCAAAGGGCAATACAAGACCATGATTTTCAAGAGATGAATCTCATAAACAGGATGGATCTCCACTCAGGTGCAATTTGATAGTGCTCAGCTAGGTTCAAATAGGGTATAAGACAGGCCTGCTGAGAAAGTACAGCCCCAGAGAAAAATGAATTACTGAACTGCCCCCAAGGCCTCAGTGGATGGACAGGCTGCACAGACTCAGGATAATTCTGCCTGAGGTCTTGCTTTAGGAATGAGAGATGAATGAAGATACTGATGGTAGTTTAATGAGACAAAAGAATGTTGGGAGTTCAAGCCTGCACAGGATGCAAAGACCTACTTAGTATTGCTAATAGCATCCAAAATATGAGACACCCAGCTGAGGAAGACCATATCCTAGCAAAGCCTACTCAAAACCAGCTGCAACAAAGCCTAAAATTAACCTTTGATGAGATGCACAGGGACACAGACTTTGGAGCTTAAATTCCATCATTGCAAAGAGACACACTTTAGGCCTTTGACAGATCCTCCCAACTAAAGCATAAGACAATGTCTACACAAGTTCAATGTATTCTAAACTCATTCAGCAACTGTACTGCCTACAACTAAAATATCAATACTCTTCAGAAGCAGGTAACAGAATCTAGAATCACTACATAATTTCACTCATATAATGTCCACTATATAATCAAAACTTACTAGACATGGGCTGAGCGTGGAGGCACCTGCCTATAATCCCAGCACTCTGAGAGACAGAAGGACTGTAAATTCAAGCCCAGCCTGCACAACTAACATGACCTTGTCTCAAAATATAAGATATAAAAGGCTGTGACATAAAGATCAAAAGTTTAAACCCAGCCTGGACAATCTAGTGACTCAGCAAGAACTTGTCCCAAAGTAAAAGGCCCTGAGTTCCATCTCCAGTACCACCAAACAAAAACCAAGCAAACAAACAAAAAAGAAATGACTGTTCTAGAACTGAAAGTAAAATAGCTGGTATGAAAAAAATTCCAAAACAGTGATAAAAAAATTTAAAACCCAATAGATCGGAGATAACAAAATGTCAAGTAACCTGAAGAATGATCAATAGATTTTTCTAACCTAAAAACAAACAAAAAAAAGGACTGAAAAAAATTAGCTGTTTCAGGAACCTGTGGGACAATATAAAATTATATAAATAAAATCAGCTGTGGTGGTACACGTCTATAATCCTACCAAGAATGCTGAGGCAAGAGTTTTGAGGCCAGCCTGAATGCACTACACAGGGTGACCCTATCTCAAAAAAAGAAAAAAAGGGAAGCTATACATGGGGTGACCAAAAATACAGCAAATATTTAAAATTTTATAAAACTTATCACAGTAAAAGATATATTGCCAGGTGTGGTGGCACATTCTTGTAATCCCAGCACTCTACAGAGGTTAAAGCAAGAGGATCTGAAAGTTCAAAGCCAGCCTGGGCTACGTGGTGAGTTCAAGGTTGCCCTCTGTAACACAGAAAGGCCCGTCTCGAAAAAACAAAGAAAGGCAAACACATCACCATTAGTCCCTCTCAAAATACCTTCCATCACTCCAAACACCCTTATTCCGTTGTCCTTGCCACTGTGTAAAGCAGTTCTAGAAATCCTTTCGTGGTTTTGTAAGGTACAATCAAAACTATGCTGACTGTTCCTTCCAAGCACTAGCCAGTGAAAACGCAAGTTCAGAAAATATGGTGCAAGGGGCTGAGGATATAACTCAGCGGCATAAGCTCCTGCCTAGCACATGCAAGGCACTGAGTTCGATCCCTGGTACTAAAAAGTAAATTAAAAAAATAAACAAATAAAACTTAAAACAGAAAACATGGTACATATCCTTACAATCACTTTATTTACCCAATCTAGATCATGCAACTTCTGGCTGTTCTTCAAAATTGAAATGACAGAAAAGTCAGTGTTTTTAACAAATTTAGAACACTGATGGAACTAGAACAGTCCAACTAAAGACATGCCAAGAAAGGACTTTATTTCTGCTTCAAAAAGTATCGAAAACAAGGGGATGAGGGTGTCTGAACTGTAGGGAGTATTTCAGGGGGATTAATGACAATGCCTTTTACTATAACAAATATTTTATTTAAACACGCCATATTTTCTACCACATTTCATTTTAGATCCAAAAAAAGACTACTTGCTCAAAGTCACAGAAGTCTTTGTTTTGTTTTTAAGACAAGATTTCACTGTCATTTAGGCTGGCCTTGAACTCCTTATGAAGCCCAGGCCGGCCTCGAATTTGTGGCAATCCTCTTGAGTGTTGATTACATATGCCACCACATCTGGTATTCGCTAATGTCTTACAGTAAGAAATGATATCTAGGGCCAAGGATTTAGTTTCTGGCAAGCTCGAGGTCATGAGTTCGACCCCCAGCACCAAAGGGGGGGGGGGAATGATGACATCCAAATTTCATTCCCTAACATATTATTACCTGAATATAACTCACAACTTAACATACCTAGATATAACTCACAACTTAAGTTGAATGCATCCCAAGAGTACATGCATAAGATTTTAAAACATTTTAAAACAACCAAAATAAACGCAACATTTCTCAACAGTCAGGGTTCATTACCATTAGAAGATGAACAACACTACCAACAAAATCTTTTACTAGTTTTAAAATACAAAGTTATAATAACAAAGACACTGATTTTTAAATCGGTAAAGACTGAGAGAACAGCAATAAAAAGCATAAATGAATATTTACCTCAAAAAGAAAAGTAAAAAATAAAAAATTTCATACCTCAAAATTTTCACTAACTTCTTGCATCATTTTTAACTTTGTTTCATCAGCTGTAAACAACAAAACAAACCATCAGGCAACAAATTACATAAAGGATGGCCCTAAAATTCTTGATTTAATAATTTAAGAGAAGCAATCAGATCTTATCAGTTTTACTGTCATGGCCCAATACAAGGCACATAGCTAGTTCCCTAAAACCAGTCACACACATTTGGACTCAGACACATGTGTGCATGCACAGACAAGGATACACAGACATATACACAGACACATACACACACACACACACTCACTCATGCCTTTTTGGGACTCCAGCCAGAATTGCTCATCATTTTGCTTCTCCACAAAGTAAGGAGGAAAAAAATTTAAAAAACAGGAATTTTTTTTCCCCTCAGTCTTTGTTTCCAACAGGGTCTTGCTTTGAAGTACAGGTTGGCTGGCCTTGAACTCACTATGTAGCCCAAGGCTGGCCTCACACTTGAAGCGATTTTCAATTCAGTCTCCCAGGTGCTGAGATTATAGATGTGTGCCACTAAGTCTGGCTTAAAACAGGGATTCAGAGGCCAGAGATATAGTTCGGTGGCACAGGGCCTACGTGGTGAGTATAAGGTCCTGAGTTCAATTCCCAGGACAAAAAAAAAGGACAGATTTCAAAAGCTTACGTTGTTATCTCAATGTACACATCATTTAAACAGTCATGTTAATGCATCTTTAGTAATAAAAGGATAAACTCACGTGTATTTACATCCGTGAGAGCTGCCACAAACTGAAGGTATTTTTTCATAAGAGTGGTTTGGTCAACCACTGTGGCCCCTTGTGTTGCAACAAACGCCATTTTTCTTTTGAGCAGGTTTCTTTCTCAAAAGAAAACTACCAGGTCCATGAGTTCATTCAGCCTATGAAAAGTAATACAAGGTTAAGCCAATTTATCAAGGGCATGAGCTCTCAACTTATACAAAAATCTTACCTAAATGTCTGTACTAATCTTAGGAACTTCTCCATTAACCTGGAATAAAAGCATTCTACTTTTATGAATATAAAATTTACCCAAATTTATTTTTCCTGAATATAATTTAGAGCTTTTCTTTCCTACTATATTTGTTTCCCTGAGCCACAGGTTAGCAAATATTTTTCTGTAAAGATCCAGACAGTAAATATTTTAGTCTTTTTTTTTTTTTGTCTTTTTCCTTTTTATCGGTACCGGGGATCAAACTCACAACTGCCTGCTTGCAAGGCAGGTGCTTATGCCGCTGAGCCAAATCCCCAGCCCCCAATATTTTAGTCTTTGTGGCTATGTAGTCTTTGTCACAACTACTTGCTGTAGCCAGCAAGGACTCACACGAAACACATAAGTGAATGCGCACAGCTGGGTCTCAATAAAACCTTATTTATGGATACTGAAATCTGAACTTCATATAATTCTCATTGATCATAAAATACTCTGACATATTTTTCCAAGCACTTAAAAAAATACAAAAGTTGGGGGCTGGGGATTTAGCTCAGCGGCGTAAGCACCTGCCCTGCAAGCAGGCGGTTTGATCCCCGGTACCGAAGGGGGAAAAAAAAAAAAAACACAAAAGTCATCCTTGCAGCTGGAAGTATAACTCCGTGGTTAAGCATGTAAGATGTCCTGGGTTTGATCTCAAGCATCAAAATAAAAATAAGTATTCTTAGTTTACGAGTTATGTAAAAACAAGCAGTAGGCTGGATTTGATCTGCTAACAGCTTATCAACTCTTGCCCTAGGCGACTGATTCTCAAACTGGTGTACAACAAAATCATCACAGGCCAAGGGTGGATATCTTAAACATTATACTAGTGACTGTGACCGCCGTGACGGTCCCACGAAGCTTAAAGTTTAGTTTACAGCTGTGGATCACCAGGCACTCAAACAGTGTTTGTTCAATACACCTTAAAAGCATCTCTGTGAATCGAAAACAAGTCTTTGGAGAACTGCTGCTCCAAGTTTACACATAGGCAAAAATTCGGGTTTCTGTTCTAAGAGATGGCACAGAGTATACAGAATCTGGTGAAATCGCTTTTACCCCTCCTCCTCGCATAATTTCATTCCGTATTAAGAAGAGGTGGTTCTGCGGCTTGGTTTCTTTCTTTGACCCCTTGCAGGCCTTTCAACATAAACTCCTTGCAACTGCCACTGATGACAGGGGTCCTCAGAGACACCAAAAACAGTTCCCCAAAGAAGCCGCCCAAGAATGTTGAAGAACAGAGGACTTCCAAGCACCCACGAGAAAGCCCCCATCCTGAGGAGCAGAATTACTTAAGGTCACCTAGAGGAGAGCAACGACTCCGTCCTCCAGATACCTAGGACCCCACAGCCTTATTCCCGTCCCTTGGAACCCAAGCCTCAGGGTCATGGCTTCTCCCTAAGAATCCCCCTAGTCTTGCCCAAACTTTTAAAAAGTCTCGATCTTTTTTTGTTTTTGTGTTAATGTTACATATTAACGCTGTCATTTCCCGAGACCCTCGAGAGAAGCCGGGCTCCGTTTCCCAGTTCTCCAACGAGGGGAAACATCCCATTACTCTCGGCGATGGGAAAGCCACCCGGAGCCTAGAGAGGCCGCCAGTGCTACCACGTCCGGCCAGGTGGTGAAGAGAGGACCGCGAAGCCCAGGGCCAACTGCTGCGCCCCGACTGCCCCGAGCCTGGCTTCAGACATCACCGCCCGACCCGAGAGGGCGCTGTAGTCGCCGCTACCGTACCTTCGCTCTCCGCGTTCCGCCCGACAAGCCAGGTGCCTGCATGGAGGCCGAGAGGTGCCAGGCTAGCCGAGAGACATCTCTCGGGAACACAACCTCAACCCCTCCACGGCCCCAAAAGGCACCTGGGTTCCCTCCTTTTGTCGCCGTCCCGGGATACTCCGCGGTCGACCGCCCCCTTAGGCCGCGCTACGGAGAGCGCCGAGGGCCAATCCCCGCACCACTAACCCTGCGCCTCCCGCCACCTGCTCCCGGAATCGACCAGAAACGCCAAAGGCCTGAGGGTCGCCTAAGCCCCTACACCTGGGGTGGCTCCGGCGAGGGTCTGCAGGACACAACCCCGTCTGGAGGCCCCGCCGCGGCACAGAGGACTCCTCAGGCCCAAGCATTTTGCACACTTCCCAGAGCCGCACGTCCGCGCGCGCTTACCCAGACCTCGGCCGCCGGCCTCCCGCAGTCCGGCCCGCGCCCCGGGCGAAGCCCTCACCGCAGCCGCCGCTCCGCTCCGCTCTGTCCCGCCTCCGCTTAAAGCGGCTGCCGCGCCCGCCCACCGAGAACTAGGCCCCAGCGCACCGCCCCTAAGTGGGAGAGGCCTGGGCGGGCTGCTGGGCTAGGCGTAGAAGGGGAGGAGGAGGGTCCTCTGAAGCCCGCAGTGGGGAGAGGGGTGGAGGCTCTTTAAACCCCGGGCTGCAGGAAGGGGCCGTGGGGCGAGGCGGTAGAGTTTCCCTGCGCCTCTGGTGTCCCTAAAGCACCTCATAGGGGCCAGCCAGGCTTGAGCTTATACCGGGATTGCACAAGTCGGCTGGGGTGGTCCCGATGGATTTCACCCTGGACTGCTTGTGACCGGCAGAGCGGAATTCCATCAGCCTTTCTCCCTTCCTGGGAGCCTTCTTTAGGAGCCAAAGAAGATGCAAGGGGTACTTTAGAAAGAAATATACTGAGACCCTGTTAGCAAAGAAAGTATGGTATGCTGCATGCAGTTGCCGGGTACCAGAAAGACCCATTTGTCTTCCAGCTACATCACTTTGAGGATTGACCACGAAATTCGGCTTTCGGTCCACTCCTACCTGGCTGACAGATGCCCTCTACCCATGGCAAAACAAGAGAAACAGCCTGGCTTTGGGCCAGTTCACAGCAATGAAAAAACGGAGTAGTGGGGAGGAACAATCTGATGGCCAAGACTTGCCTTGAAGGAGAAAGTGTTGTCTGACTGCCCCCTCAGATCCCACTTAACACAACTGATAGCTTCTGCTAGCCTGGGTTTAGCTACATCTGTCCAACTTGGTACCTGACCCAGAGAAACAACTTATCGCTTCAAAAGTATACATTCTCCTTATTCTAGAGATAAACCTCCTGCTTCCTTTTGCACATGTGCGGAGCCCTCTCCAAGCCCAAGACTCCACAACCACCCAAGCCTCCACCTCCAGCCCCTAGTAAATCTGTCTCCTGTTTTATGCAGGCAGATGCTCCTTCAAATCAGTTAATATGCCATTTTGCCGATTTACCAAACTCCTCCTCCAGCCAGGACTGATAAAAGTAACTGCACTTCTTTGTTCTTGTTGAGAGCTTCTATACCCTCTACACCAGGAAGCTTTTCCATGCCCTCATTAAAGGCCTTCTACTTTGTCTTATCTCTCTCATTTTCTGTGCTTCTTCAGATTGAATGCCAAAAATAATCAAAAACTGTCCAACACTGAGCATGAAAGAGAAACGGTGACAACCACTTCCAGGGCCTAGTTTCACCTCCTGCACCTTCCTATGTCACCCCCACCCTGCCAGGTCACCACTGACTTACCAGTATCTTTGTGATCCCTACCCTGATTACATTTCACACTTTGCAGGAGGTAATTTGCAGGACTTGCAGATACCCTAGAAGAAAGGACCTTTTCCAAAAACATGCTCTTTGACACAAAACAAGCTACACCTGAAATGTTGGGGCTGCAAGTGGATGTTTTTAGCATCGATTATTTCCTTCCTCAGGGAAGAAGCTTACTGTTCTTAGTAAAATCCTCTGTAATCCCACCAACACACCAAAAAGTTGAAGGTCCAAAGTGGAAAAAGAGCTGAAATATATGAGGACTAAAAATCGATGTGCTGACAATTTTGTTGTTTGTTTCAGAACTGAACACAGGGCCTTCACCCTAGGTCCTTTCCCCTTAGACAAGGTCTAAACAACTAAGTAGCCCAGGCTGGGTTAGAATTTGTGATCCTCAAGCTGGGCATGGCGGCTCATGCCTGTAACCCCAGCACTCGGGAGACTGAGGCAGGAGAATCGTTGTGAGTTCGAGACCAGCCTGTGCTACAAAGTGAGCTCAAGGACAGCCTGAGCTGCATAGCGAGACCCTGTTTTAAAAAGACAAAAAAAAAAAAAAAAAAAAGTGTCATCCTCCTGCCTCAGTCTCCCACAGTGCCAGGATTACATACCTGTGATGTGGTAACATCTGTCTCTAACAATTGTTTAATGTTTGAGGAAGACAGAAAAGTAGGTAGATAGCAGAATGTGGTGGTTTATGCCTGTAATCCCAGCATTTGGGAGGCTAAGGCAGGAGGATTACTGTGATTTCAGAGGCCAAACCTGGGCTACAAAGTGGGTTCAAGGCCAACCTGAACTGTATAGTGAACCCTGTCTGAAAAAGAAAAAAAAAAGTAGGTAAAATCCTTTGGTCACTAGATAATGCCTGAGGAGTTCCCCCAATGTGGAGATGAGGACTTCAGTTCCTGACTGTTGTCACAGAAAAGAATTTTAGTATATAGCAGTGAAAGGCACAGAAATGTTAAAAGCACAGATGTGGTTGTACAGGCCTTTAATTCCAGCACTCTGTGAGGCTGAGGCAAAAAGACTTCATAGTCAAACCCAGTGTGGGCAATTTAGTGTCTTAGGAGATCTTATCTCAAAATAAAAAATAAAAAGGGTTGGAGGTGTAGCTCAGTGCAAAAGCCTACGTTTCAATCCCAAATACAAAAGATAAGGCGCATATACAACATCTTCTGCCCTGCTGGAACCCCTGTTTCCCTTAAATACTGGATGATATCTTGTGTCTAGATATCTCCCCAAAGCCCCATGTAGTCATGGTGTGGTGCGAGTGCTTCTCAGAGATGGCTGTATTGAGAAAGTGTGGGGCTGAGATCAAGGGTGTGTGGTTAGTAAGTCAGCCCATTGATTGGTTTGCATAGTTCGGGCTAGGATAAAATGTGGGAGCGCTCACCCACTCTAGGGTGAGTAACCTGCAAAAGCACATATTGGACAGCAAGAGGGCTAATGACCTCTTTCTGACCACTTGCTCTGGACTGTTTCTTCTCATTCATGTCCCCTATCTATCATAGAACCAACTGACTATGTATTAAAACTTCTACAAACTGTGAACCAAATAAAACTTTCCCTTATTAACTTTGGGTATCGGATATTTTGTCTCAGCAATGAGAAAAATAAGAATTTGGTTCCAGGCATGGAATTGTTGTTGTGACTGTATTTAACTATGTGGCTTAAGAGACTTTGGAGCTGGATTGTGGGAAGGGGAAACAATAGGAAAGATTTACAGATGCTGATTCAAAAAATAGAGCTTTCTTTCTTTCTTTCTTTATTTATTTATTTATTAGACCTTAGGCTGTATTTGATGGGAGATTCTGGTCAGAGCTCAGAAGACTAAAATACTGATAAAAATTATGTTGGTAAAGACCAGGTTCAGGAGGTTTCTGCTGAGAAGGACTGCGTTGGTTGTTGGACTCCAGACAATGTGTTTTATGGCTTGGCAGAAAGTTTATCTTCATCTTGCTGATGTCCAGAGACTACCTGAGATTGAGATTAAGAGCAGTGAACTAATTAATCTTGGTTTGGCATAGTTCTGGCCAGGATTAAGGGAGTGATTTCTACAACTACCCTAGGGTGTAACCTGCAAAACAAAAAAAAAGTATAAGGGACAGAAAGAGGGATAATGGCTCTTTCTGCCCACTTGTCCTAGGACTATTTCTTCTCAGTGATGTCTTTCTGCCATGAAGCCAGCCAACTATGGACTGAAACATCTATAAACTGTGAGCCAAATAAAACTTTCCTCAAAAAAAAAAAAAAAAAAGAAAGAAAGAAAGAAAGAAAAAGAAAAGTTTCCTCCTTTAACTTTGGGTGTTGAATATTTTGTCTTAGCAAGGAGAAAAGTAACTTCGACACTGAATTTCCAGGAGGTTGACCTTATGACTTCCATCTCTGCAAACAATTTTCCACTGTGACAAATCCTTCTAAGATCTCTTACAGGTATCAACAGGGTGACTAGGTATCCTTATGTCTAAGGACTTCAGCTGCCCTGAAAGAGCTGAAGTCCAAACCTGAAATCATAAAAATTCAAAAACATCTCTCCCTAAATTCCATGTTGACTCCTGCAACCTACCATAGGATTTAGCCACCAAAGCTAAGCCCCAGGAGCTGCTCAGTACCAGTCCCATGTTACACACATCTAGTAGAGGATAATGAGGATTTGTGGTAGGAATATAATCCCTAGGGCGGCTACCCTTCTATTCCTAAAGGTGATGAGTGAGACAGGAGACATGCCTGGCGCTCTCATTTTCCCTGCTGGCTGGAGGCGATGGTGTGTCTTAGCCAGCAGCTGTCTGTCCCTTGCTTTTCTTTGCTCTCCCTTGCACGCATCTTTCTTCCATGGCTATCTAGGAAGGTCTTCTCTAGCTATCAACATGAGTTCAGAGATGCAGTGTAGTTCCGCTTTCCCTACTTGCAGCACTTCAGTCGACACTGTTGCATTTTGAGAACTGGAACATCCCAGTGTAACTAAAATCAGAAAGGCACATATCTGGGCCCCTTGTTTACAGCAAGCCTTCCAGAAGAGTCCAGTTTCAGCCTGTACCCTCACTGAAACAAGTCTACCAACTGCTACATAAGTAGCATTTCTGGGTTTTAGCTCAGGAGCCTGCTCACCACCCTGTGCTGCAGCACAGGCCTTGTTACAAATCACCTTGGTGTGCCTGTAAACCTGCTTGTGATTCATTCTTTGGTATTGGCTCTAAAAGTCCTATAAATGTACTTGGGATTTTTATCTTGAGTGATGTAGACAGAACAACCTTTTCCAAAGAAAAACAAAAACACAGAGCTGTTAATACCTGAGTTTCAGAGACCAACAGCCAATGAAGACTATGTGGTTGAGGCCTCCAGCCTATGGTGTTCAGCACAAACCAGTGTCAGATAGTGACAGCCGGCAGTGTCGTTGATAAATGGCTGGCTGGCTGTGTCAACTGTTGGTATCCAGCATTACCTGGTGGCATCTGGTGACTGCTAGCAGATACACACTTTGCCGGTTCATGATTTCCATCTGAATTGAGCAAAAGTACCCTATGCTGATTGGCAACAGACAACGTAAACTGCTTCAGAAAGAATTTTGTTTTAATCAAGTGTTGACATCAGAGGGCCAAGGATTTAGCTCAACAGCACATCCATGGCGAGTATGAGGTCACAAGTTCAATCCCTGGTACAAAAAAAAAAAAAAGAAAAAGGAAAAAAAAGAAAAAAGAAAAAAAGACATCAGAGGTCTGAATTTTCCACTATTCCCCCAAAATTTAATGAACCCCTTAATTAGCCAGGTGATGAAATTTTATTGCCTATAGTCTGTACCTGTGTCTCAGACCCAGGTGGTCTGGATGTTTGGACCCAGGTGTAGTAAGGATACCTTCAGTGTCTGTTTTGGTGTCCACTTTAGGAAGGGACAGGCTGTCCCATTTGTCTGTCACTGTGGGGATCACATAAGATAATGTCAATAAAAACAGCCAAAGGGGCCAGTATGTATCAGATACGAGGCAGTTAGAAATGGTAATCCAAATGGACCAACTTTTTTCTTTCTTTCTTTCTCTTTGTGGTACCACGGATTGAACTCTGGGTCTTTTTACTGAGCATTTACCCAACCCTTATTTTGAAGAATGGTTTCAGTAGGTCACTAAGTTGCCAAAGCTGGGTTCAAACTTGTGATTGTCCTGTCTCAGCCTCTTGAAGTTGTGGGACCACCATGCCCCCCTGCACTTTTTAGCACTGTCTAAAGGGGACTGCTCAAATCTGTTCCTCCCACCCCCATTTACATAAGGTCGCAGATGTGGTGGAGCCCATCCTCAGGGAGCCCACAGCGGTTCCAGAGACAGGTAGCATGGACTTAAATATCTTGATGCAATGGGTTATGTACTTATGATCCGTTGTGCCTGCCAGGCACAAGTGAGACCAGTTCCTAGGCCACAAAGGCCCAACCCGGCTTCTGGGAAAAACTCACTCTCTACTATAAGGGCAGCTGGAGGTATTTGCTTTGACTAGGGAGCAGTATTACTGATACAAAGAAGTACCGACTCTTCTCCCTGCACAGCTGAGGGGGAGGGTGACTTAGCCAGCCATGTCTGCTCCTCCCCCTTACACTCTAATAGACACAGACGGTTTGTTTCAGCGTCCTCCTGGGCTAGCAAACCATCATTCCCCACTCCAAGGTGAGTGCAGCCAGTCAGTGTGGGGTCCCTCCCCCACTTCTGCCACTTCAAAAGATACTGTTGCATCTTTGAAGAACTGAGAGGGAACCCTCGGGGGTCTAAGATCAGAAAGGTAGGGGGCTGGGCCCTTTATTTATAGACTCAGCGTTCTCAGCGTGTCTTCCAGAAGATTCCCTAGTTTCTGCCTTCCCTGAAACAGATCTGCAAGTTGCTACATAAGTAGCACTTCCCAGGAACTTGTAGGTTTTATTCTCGGAGACTTCCCGCCAGTGTACTCATCCTCCCTGTGCTGCAGCGCAGGCCTGGTTACACTAGAAAACACAGTGGTGCTCTTGTAGTTTCCAGCAATGTGAACTAAGCACACACAGCGATTGGTTTTTAAAGAATCACAAACACTTAGGGACCAGAGGTGGGATTGGCATCGGCCAGTGGTAGCAGTGATCAGCAGCTATTTGTCAACTGCTGGCATCCAGGATTACCTGTTGTCATCTGGTGACATAAGGATTGCTAGCAGAGATGCCCTTTGCTCATTCACTAGGCTGATTGGCAACATGATCATTCCTTATCTTGGCCCTCTGGCATACTGCAGGACCTAGGTGTTTATTGAATGAAAAACTGCAAGCTTAAGATCTGGACATACCTGGAAAGGCCCAGGCGTCCTGCACGCGGCTTTGCGGTGCTGCACGCGCCTCTAGGGACGCTGAGTCACAGCGCGCGGGCACGGACTTGGTGGGGGAACGGAGGGGGCGTGGGTGGGGAAGGCAGGGAGGCGAAGCAGATCAGAGGAGGGGACCGACGCGGGGAAGGGGCGCGGCACAGCAGACTGGCTGATCCGGCAGGGGTCGCGCGGCGGGCTGTGGGCGGCGGCGGCGACGCGCAGCGACACGGTGTACCCTGGCGAGGACGAGCGAGCGCTGCGCCTGCACCTCCACGCACAGCCCGCGCGCACGCCGGGGAGAGCAGCCTTGGAGCTGGAGCCCCGCGCCTTCTGCTTCGCGCACCTCCTGCGATGGCTCTCGCCATCCGCGCTCGCTTAGGCCGCGTTCTCTGGCTTGCCTGCCTCCTGCCCTTGGCCCCGGTGAGGGTGGCTGCAGGTAAGGCGACCCGGCTACCAGGAGCTCGCTGGGTCCTCCCCGCACCCTTTCCCCAGGCCTCTGCGGTAGCCCTAGAGAAAATGGGAGGCCAATAGGGCTCAGCGATGCTTTTTCTTCTCCCTTTTGTTTCTTGGTCCCTCTCCCCCCAACTCTCTCCGTTACTTGAGGGTCTCCCTTGCCCATTTCGATGCCTGCTTCCTTTCTCCTCTAGGGTCGGTGCTGCCCCGAGAAGCGCAAGGGGTGGCTGGGGCATCTCTCCCAATGCCTGGGGACCTGGCACCCGCTGGACTACAAGAAGGAGAGGCTGGGGTGGGACACAGCTCCTCAGGGAACACAGATTGCCCTCGGGGCAGCTTTTCTGCCTCAAGATGTCCCCTTATCTGGGGAAGCTGACATTCAGCTAGTGCTGGTTTGAGGAGGGGGTGGGGTGAGATTTAGAGCCAAGAGGGCCAGTCTGCCATTTCCTCTCTGTGCGTCATTTCCAAAATGGGCTCAAATGGACAGGCTCTCAAGGGCCCCACGCTGTACACACCTTCCTACCACCGCGAGGCTGGCACCAACCTTTTCAACACATTTTGGGAATAATAAAAACACCCAGATTAGAAGTTGTCAAGGACAGGTGGGATGGGGATAAATAATACTCAACATTTTTCATTATTCATATAATCTGCCTCTCTTAAAACTGGTAAGGAAAGGAGGGGATCTGATGGAAACTTGTGAAACGCCACAAGGTAAACTAAAAACCTTCATTTTAGGCATGAATTAGAATTTTGTGGGACTTGTACTTGGGCAGGATCCACCTTGGATCCACTTGTACTTGGGCAGCTAGGCAGGCTCCCATGAGCTGGGCCATAGTCTGTGAGGGTTACAAGCACTGGAAATTAGTGCTATAGCTGTAGTCTGTGAGGAGGGTTACATGCACTGGAAATTAGCAATATGGGCTGGAGATATAGCTCAACAGCACAGCACCTGCCTGGCAAGTGCGAGGTCATGAGTTCGATTCCCGGTATCAAAAAGAAAAGAAATTAATAATGTATTCTAAGTTGTAAAAAAAAAATCATGGGTAGTTGCTGCTAGTAGACTGCCCCATTGATACTGTCAGAATTACAGTAGCAAAGACTGGGTTGGGGAACATACCTTCTCTCAAACCCATAGGAAGAATGTAGACGCTTAAAAGCCTTTTTACCCTTCCTGGAGTTATGGTCATTCTGCCTGAATTTGCCTTACACCAGTGCTCTGTAAGGCAGAAGGCCATGCCCTGGGTTGTTTATTAATTCTAGTCTGTGTTATCTACATATCAGAGCTCTCTTTGGAAAGGCTTTGGACTGTATATGCTATGTGAAAGGGCTGATGTAGCCATCTTCTAGAATGTTCAAGACTCCCACATCCTGTGTAGTGGGAAAGGTTGCTTGCTCTTGAATGGAAACCTTGGGGACCTGGTAGGTGTTTTTTTCCAGAGCAGGCTTTTGGGACAGTTGTCCCTTCCTTTCTGCTTTGGCCCCTTTAGTTCTAGATCACTTAGGGTCACCTGTGGAATCCTTCCAAGCTCATTCCTTGGTGGCTCTGTACTACTAGGCTGAGCTACCACAGCTTGCATGCTTAGAAAGATGAAGTTGAATGAGTTCAGCCCCAGGCCTTGGCTTGATTTCTTCAGCCACTCTTGGCAAGACCATTATGGTCCATTTCAGCCCTGATGCCTGGACAATTCCAAAAGCCCTGGGGGAGAAGGAAGGGCAGCATCCCCTATGGCAATGGTGATGAGATTGGAGCCTGTGGCAGGTGTGCTACAGTGGGCTGTTGGTATCACTGAAAGCTCTACAAGCCTTGCCACCACTGCCCTGGGGGCTCTGAGATGCCTGTTTCTCCAAATCCAACCTAAGCAAAATGACCTTGCAGCCTCCTTATAGCAGGGCAGCTAGGGAGGCTCCCATGAGCTGGGCCAGCATTTGTGCCATATCTGCAGCAGCCATAGCCCCTCACTATCCCCATCTATCTCTTCTTGCAACCCAGACAACTGCCCCCCTGATTCCATCTCCCTGGCAACGGATCTGCACGGTGCTGACATGCGCCCATCTCACTGCAGATGCTAGATGGCCATTAGCGTGCTGCCGAATGTTCCTGGCACTTGTCAGCCTCACTCTGGCCCACACTTCTTGACTGGGTGAGGGGCAGAGGATGAGAGAACAGAGTGAAAAGGGAGGAGGTGGCCTCTTGTCCAAGCAAGGCTCACAGCCAAAAGGAGGAAGAATGGAGCCCAGTCCTGGGGGTACAGACTGTGGGATAAATCTGCATGGTAGCAGTGGCCCATGTGGACCTTGGATCCCCTGTGTAATATACACACTGTTGTATTAGCTTGGTGCAGTTTCTACCATAGTACCTGGAATTCTGTCTTTGGAGTTAATGCAAGTCCCTTTTTCAGTACCAGCATTTCCTTGAAAGTGACCAACCATTGGCATCTTGACTCAAATGGCTTTATAACTCAAGACCTGACACTGAAGGAAAGGGATTAAGACAGGATAGGCTGAAGCTGAAGTCCATAGTGGCAGTAAGTAATATTGCTGAGTGGTGAATGGGACATACTTGAGGACAAATATGGTCCACCAGGTTCTGCATTTTTGGGTTTCCCCAGCCCCTGTGGAACTGGGCACACAGAAGGGACTTGGTAGCACCTGGGTAAACAGTCTCCTGAGCCGGCACCATGTGGCTGGTCCCTGTGCCACACTCTACCCTCCAAGTGTCCCTCAGAGGCAGCAGTGCTGAACATCAACTGTGTGCCAGGAATTATGCTGTTCATAAGGGAGCAGGAAATGACCCCAGTCCTCAGTGAGTTCAGAGCACCTCGGGAGAAGAGGGAATCTTCGTTCAGTGTAAAATTGTGACAGCAGTGTGTTCAGGCTGTCTGGAGAGCTCTGAGGGTTAAGGGTAGAGGGAAGACTTCTAGAAGCTGCTACTCCCATGGACAGATTGGCAGAGAAGGGTATTCTAGCAGTGAGACTAGAAAGGGCAGAGCATACGTGGGGACATGAAGGGTAAGTAGCTGGCTAGAGCATGGATGTTCCAAGATGTGAACCTGCCCTCCCCCCAACTAAGGCTGGTCCATTACCAGACTAAGTATGTAAGAAGATCATTGAGGAGGTGGCACTGGAGGCCAGGGGCCACCGTGGAGCAGCAATTCAGACCCCTGCATGCTGCCCGTAAGCAGTGGAGTAAGTGGTGGTGGAGAAGAAAGGAGATGCCCAGGCGGATGACTGAGCACCACCCCCATACCGGGGACTGAACTCAGTGCCTTTCCGCTGAGCCGTATCTGCTAGCCCTTTCCTTTATTTTTTTTTTTATTTTTCATTTTTATTTTTTGAGATAGAGTCTTACACTAATTACTCAGGCTGGGTTCAAACTAGTAATTCTGCTTCAGCCTTCCAAAGTTCTGATGTTATACATGCATATCACCATGTTCTTCTGGGGATTGATTCTTGGGCTAGATGGACACAACACAGTATGAGAGGGGAAAGAAGAAATTCAGAGGGTTAGGCTAGCACTGGTTAATCAGGTGCTCAAGGATAGAAATACTCTGTCTGAGAGTAGCCTCAACCACATGTGGCTGTAAAGCACTTGGAATGTGGCCAGTGTGATCAAGAAAAAGAATTTTTAGTTTTACTTAAATTTGAGCAATCAAATTTGGGTAATTTGAGTTTAATTACATAGTACCCAGAGGATTGCCCGGTGAAGGGCCTAGAGCCCAACAGCAGTTCTGTCACTGGCTCTTATCAGCATGAGTTGGTGGGGAAGGTGATACGTGTGAGGGGGCGGGATGGGGCTTGCAGCCTTCCCCCTCTTCCTTCTGCCCAGGTCTGCCTAGGTCATGCAGTTTCCTCCCTGGGCCCTGGATACTCTCCGACATCACGCCCTGCAGAAATCTCACCTGCAGGAAGAACCCAATGAAAAGAACAGTGCTACACGCACACCTGCGCAGAGCACTGTCGGCAAGTGTGAGGGCTGTGTGCATTAGATAATACCTGATGGTGTCAGTGCAGTCACACTTGTGCCTTTGATGTGTTATCCTGTGAAAATAAAAAAAATTCAAAATTGAGTGCAGTGTGTGATGTGACTGTGGGAAAATTTTCTGTGCATGGAAAAGATGTCAAAAGTACAACAACAGTTGTCTTTGAAAGGTAGGACAGTGGGGAAGTTTTAATGTTTTTTTCCCAAATCCATTTTAGTTCTAATATTCTTTATGCATATGTATTACTTATTTGATGAAAACCTGATATTAGAAATTTCAGGGGGCTGGGGGTTTAGCTCAGCGGCATAAGCACCTGCCTTGCAAGCAGGCGGTCGTGAGTTCGATCCCCGGTACCAATAAAAATGAAAAAGACACACAGAAAAATTTTTTAGTAACTACACAGTGACATATGTCTGTAATTTCTTTTTTTTTTTTTTCTTTTTTCTTTTTGGTACTAGGGATCAAACTCACAACCTCATGCTTGCCAAGCAGGCACTTATGCCATTGAGCTAAATCCCCAGCCCCTGTCTGTAATTTCAATTCTAGCAGAGGCTGAAACAGGAGGATTATGAATTCCAGCCCAGTCTGGGCAGCTTAGCAGGACCTTGTTTAAAATTGAAAAAAAAAAATTTTTTTAAGGGGGCTGGAGATGTGGCTCAGTGCAAAGACCCTGGATTCAATCCCTAGTACTAAACCAAAACAAACCAAACAAAAAAGCCAGTCCCCTACAATCTTAACTATTTATATAAAATATTATGCTGTCTAACATAGTTCAATTGCTGGGCATGGTGGTGTACACCTGTAATCCCAGCACTTGGGAGGCTGAGGCAGGAGGATCACCATTAGTTTGAGTTCAGCCTGGGCTACATGGTGAGACCCTATCTCAAAAAACAAAAAGTAAAATTCTTTAAAAAGTTGGAGTAATTACTCAGGAAAATGCCCACAATACATAATTGAAAAAAATGAAATCTTATCATTTCATATAAAGAGCATAATTTGAAAAATACACACAGTTCTTCATAGCCATAGGTTCTTCATTCCTTGGATTCAACTGACTATGGGTCAAAAATACTGAGTAAAAGTTGTATCTGTACTGAATATGTACAGAGTAGTTGTTTGTGTCATCTTCCTTAAGCAGTACAGCCCAATTACATAGTCTTTAGATCACATATCATAAGTGATGTAGAGATGACTGAAGGATGTGGAGGATGTGGACGGGAAATATGTAAGTGCTACACCAATTTAAATAAGGACTTGAAGGCAGTTGTGGCACACACCTGTAATCCCAGCACTCTGGGAAGCTGAGGTGAGAGGATCACAAAGTTGAGCCCAGCCTGGGCAGTTTAGTAATTTAGCAGGACCCTGTATCAAAAAAAAAAAAAAAAAAACCAATCCAACCAAAAACCAGGATAGGGATGTAGCTCAGGGCATAGGCTCTGTGTTCAATCCCTAACCACACAAGTAAGAAAAAGAACAAAAAAAAGGACCCACGAATGTTGGTATCCATGGGTGAGTCTTCAAACCAGTTCCCCACAGTACCGAGGGGTGACTTGTATATGGTAAGTAACAAATAGTAACAATAGCTGCTATTAACTATCTCAATTTTTAATATTAAAAAAATTGGCAGTCCTAGAGATTGAATCTAGGGCCTTGCAGTGAGCTACATCCTCAGCTGTTTTCTTAATTTTTAATTTTGAGACACATTTTCATTAAGTTGCCCAGGCTGGGTTTCAACTTGACTCCTCCTGCCTCAGCCTCTCTGAGTATTAGGATTTTAGCCAGGTACCACCATGCCAGGAAATATTTTATACTTTTGTTTTCAGATGTTTTACAATTAATCTTACCTTCACTGTGGTGGAAGGAAGATGTTAAAGCCCCCACCTGGCCACTATCCTATGCTCAAATCCCAGTTCCCTGCCTGTAACATGTAGAATGGTCTCCAGGGTTCCTGAAGAACACTGACACATTTCTGGTCAGTTTCTCCAAGGGGCTATCTCAGCTGGAATCATGAAATTCCAGTGTTGGCCCTGCAGGAATCCTGGAGATGAGCTAATGAAATATTCTGTTGTCCACTAGGGTGACCATTAGCCATGTATAGGTACTGAGCACTGGAAATGTGACTTGCGTGAGAAAATAGGTTTTCTGTTTTTTTTTTTTTAATTTGACTGACAGCCATAGTCAGACAAGCCTTGGCTGCCATTCTGAATGATGTGGAACTAGAACCTCTCACTTTATAAAGTTAGAAGCAAGATCAAGAGGGAAAAATGTTCGTTTCTGGATCAGAGGAGACCTTCCCAAAGTTTGTTCTGCCACTGTCAAGGCCTTCTAGCTCTAACAGGGTTAATTCTAAGGGAAATAAATCTTATTTTAAAATCTTACCTGTGGCCCAATGTGATAGTACATACCCGTATTATCCCAGCTCTCAGGGGATGAGACGGGAAGATCTCAAGGCCCAGACCAACCAGAGTGACTTAAGACCTTATCTCAACTTTTGAGAAAATAAAAAATGGGATGGGGGTGTCACACAGTGCAATCCCCAATACGATGGAGAAATCTTACCTTACTTATTTGATAAAATATGTAGCTGGCTAAAAGAGTTGAAGAATAATGACTCAGGGCAATGGCCCTGTCTCTTCCTCAGTTTCACCTTTCAAACTTGAATTGTGCTAACATGTAAAGCCTGGTCCAAATGAACACGATGAGGGGTGTTTCTTGGCAGGGTTTGTTCCACAGGGACAGAGGCCCCTTCAGTGAACACAAGCCATCACTGTCCAGGTATAGTCTGCTCAGGTCAGACTGAGCCATTACATGTGCTCGATGAGGCTCTGGTTGTCTGGCGAGGAAAGGAACTAACTTGAAGATACCTGTAAAAAAAAGCGTGTGATTTGGAGTCAATCAGACTTTGAGTTATGTGTGACCCTTGGGCGATTCATTTGAGGTACCTGAGCCTCAGTTTCTCCTTGGGTAAAATAGAATACATTGGTTCTCCCCTATCCATGCTTTTACTTTTCAAGGTTTCATTTGCCTATGGTCCACGGGCATAGGCATTTGTCAGTAATCCTCCGATGTACAGTGGTGGGAGGGTAAAAATGCCACTTTTTTTTTTTAGTAGCAGGTACTGAACCCAGGTCCTTTACACTGAGCTACATCACGAATCCTTTATTTATTTTTATATTTTGAACCATGATCTTCCTAAGTTGTCTGAGCGGGGCTTGAAGGCAGTCCTGCCTCAGCGTCTCAGAGGTTAGGATTATAGGCATGGGGGACTATGCCAGGCTCTACAGTATATTGAGAGGACAGAGGCTATGTTCTATCGGATCCTGACCTAGATCCCCAATCTCCCAAATGAGTGTATGGCAAAGGCTTAAATAAAATGAGACAAGTGGTATGATTTTAGGGTTCCAGGAGGATCAAAATCCTTTAGCTGAGTTTGGGACTCTGAGGGCTAAGACAAAGACTTCTTTGGACCACTCATATTTATTAGGTCCAAAACAAAAGGCAGGGAAACTGAGGAAAGTGTGGGAAATGAGCAGGACCTTGGGAGTCACTTCAAAGACTTCTCCAAGTAGTAAGTTATGCCAATGTAGGAGAACTGTCTTCAGGATAATATTTATGGTAGGACTGAGACTGCAGGGATGAAATTCCTTTAGCTGCAGTCTCTATTTACTTACTGGAGCCACAGTGTCTTCAGTGGTGGCCTTATCTTGCTCTTTGAGGTATCTCTGGCCTCACAGGCCACTACATGCCTCAGCCAGGACCAGTGACTCATAGAAGTTCACTTACTGTGAATCAGCTCCCATCACCATGCAAGGGGCCTAGGCCTAGGACAGACTCACAGATAAACATAGAAAGCTGAAGTCCATTAGTTAATTTTAAATTCTGTTCAGCGCTGCTTCGTAGTGGTCTCCAACAAGGTTCATCTAATTTTCCTTGCATTAGATTTGTTATAATTGTTCTATTTTACTATTATATACTGTTGCTAATCTCTTCCTGTGGCTAATTTGTAAATTAAACTATCATAGGTATGTAGAAATAGGCAAAACATAGTAAACAGAGTTTGACATCAGTCTCAGGCTTCCACTGGGGGTTTTGGAATCTAACCTGTGCTAATAAGAGGGACCAGTGTGGTATCACGGAGCTGGCCCAGTGGAGGCCAAGGGGTTCCTGGCCATAGCCCGTCTTGTAACGCAGTCTACTTCTGGATTCCTAGATCTTTATGAACTCAGCCTTACAACTGATGGCCCAGCCACCACGGGGACAGAGGTGACCGTCTCAGCCAGCCTGGTGGCCAAAGACAATGGCAGCCTGGCTCTGCCTGCCGACACCCACGTCTGCCGCTTCCACTGGGTCCACACCCCACTGATGCTCACCAGCAAGGTGGAGAAGGACCTTAGCTCAACTATCCGTGTGGTGAGCAACGCGCCTGGGGACTTCCCGGTCTCTGTCTGGGTCACTGCTGCCAACTGCTGGATGTGCCATCAGCTGGCCCGGAGTGCTGTCACTCTCCCCATCACAAGTGAGCATCTTTTCTATTTGTTCATTTACCTGCAGAGAAAAAACTCAGCCTCACTCGTCACCACAGAAATGCAAACTATACCCACGGGATCGCTTCTGTTATTGGCTGTGTTGGAAGGATTAGAAAGGGTAATACCTCCTGCTGGCAGCCTTGGGATGAAACGGACAGTTAAAGTAGATATTGCTACCAGGGATATAAATTAGGATCCTTTAGAGATCACTTGGTCAATACATAAAATTCTAGTCTTTGACCTGATCATTTGTTTACTGATTTTTTTCCCTTTTGCAGTACTGGGGATGGGAGCCAGGACTCTGTGCATGCTACACAAACAACACAGCTACACTCCCAACCCTGTTTACTGATTCTTTCTCCTGTCTCTCCCACCATACTCGCTTTCTTTCTCTCTCAATTCCTCTCTTTCCCTGTTCAACAGGTTCCTTCCTTCTTGCTCCTTTTTTTTTTTTTTTTTTTTTTCTGGTACTGAGGATCAAACTCATGACCTTGAGCTTGCCAGACAGGCACTTATGCCGCAAACCTCTTCTTGCTCTTTTGAAGCATATTATTTATTGTTTTAAAGCTTAATTGTTTAATAATGAGTTTATTTTCTGGAACTCAACCTTGATTGAAGCAATACTTTATAATACAAAAGATATAAACAAGGTAAGTACAAAGCCATTAGGATTGGTTAAATACGTTGTTAATTTTTGAAACTATTAAGGACATTCACAGTGACTTTGCAATGTCCTGAGTAAATATTCATGCTTGTAAAATTACATATTAAAAAACTGGGCTGCGGGTTTAGCTCAGCAGCGTAAGTGCCTGCTTGGCAAACAAAGGTCGTGAGTTTGATCCCCAGCACCAAAAAAAAAAAAAAAAAAAAAAAACCCCACCACCAACAACAAAAAAACCCAAAGCACAGAATTGTTGGACCACTGCAGTAAGCTGTGTTAATACACACATATATATACACATTAACACATCCACACCTAATTTGCAATGTGTCAAAACATTAGCACTGGTAGTGTTCAAGTGATAACTTGTCCTATTCTGCTTTTGAGACTGAGTACATTGTATTTTCTGCTTTTGTTGTGGAAAAAAATCAGCATTTATTTTTTTGTTTGTAAAAAAACATTTTTTTGGTTTGTTTTCTTCCATCAGAAAATGAGACTTAGAGCAGTGGCCTGACTCAGCCCAGCACATTGAGAGCAGAAATGCAGTCAGTAGAATTTAGAACTGTGCCCTTACCTAGGCTTAGGTACCAGTTTGAAGTAAAGTCATCCAGCTGGGCATGGTAGTGTGCACATGTAATTCCAGTACTCTGGGAGGCCGAGGCAAGAGGATAGTAAGTTTGAGCCCAGCCGAGCTGACTTGGCAAGACCCTGTCTCTCAAAATAAAAAAGAACCGGGGATGTAGCTCAGTGAAAAGGCCCTGGATTCCACCCCCAATTCTAGGAGAGAGGAGGAGAAGAACAAGAGGGAGGAAAAGAAAAGAGCATCATGCGTTGGTATCTGTGAAGGATTAACCTTTCACCTCCATGGCTACTAAAATCTGTTGATGCTCAAGTTGCTTATATAAAATAGTGTAGTATTTGCACATAACCTACATCTAGTCTCCCATGTCCTTTTCTCCCTAGATGACTTTCAATACTTGATATAATACTGTGTAAGCAGTTGTCAGTGTATCATTTAGAGAATGACAAGAAAACTGTCTGTGCATGTACTGAGGCAATGTTTTTCAAGTATTTTCTACCCACAGTTGATTAAATCTGCCCCTGGAGAACCCCTGGGTATGGAGGGCCAATGGGATTTCCCCAAGTTTTTTTCAAATCCTGTGCATTCTGGGTGTCTTTTGTGCCAGAAAATTCAGGGTCCTGGTGAAAGGGATCAGAAGCAGAAGTTGTGCGAGGAGCATACACCATGGGTCTTCGCCAGTCCCCAGACAGCAGGGGCAGGAGGTGGAGGCCTCTGTGTTAGGGTCCCTGCAGGACTCTTCTCTAGCGAGCTCTGGCAGCCAAAAGATCCAGGTTGGGAGAGCTGCCTCACTAGCTGCCCATAATGTCACTCCAGGCTCTTCATTCCCTGCACTTCCACAGACTCACCCTTCCCCTGTCTTTCCCAGATTTCCTCATAGGAAAAATCGTGGTCTCTCAGAATACCTCCCTGCCCTGGCCCAGCTCATACCTCACCAAGACAGTCTTGAAAATCTCCTTCTTCCACCATGACCCAAGCAACTTCTTCAAGTCAGCCTCCTTTCTCTACCGCTGGGACTTCGGTGATGGGTATGTCTTTATTCACCTCTACTGAGTGCCCTAAATTCCAGGCTGGTGGGGGACGTGGCTGGTGAACTGCTGCTCCGTAAGTTGTGCACAGTGATCTGCCCATTCCCAGCAAGTACTTCCGAGCATCTGCTGTGTATCAAGCCCAGGGATCCTGTGGCCACCTGTGAACCAGCCACAGCTCAGCGAAGACCATTGGTGCCCAATTCTACCCTTTAAGGAAGGTCAGGGTCAGTAGGATTCCCCTCTTTGATTCTGAAGGACACCCACCTATAATAGGACCTTCTTTAAATATTTGCCTCGGCTCAGGTCTGTGCTATCTTCCCTGAAAATGTAGTATGGGAATATTATAGAGTTTCAAAATCTATAAAGATCTTACTAGGAAAATTACCAGAGAAAGGTAGGAGCAAAGAAAAGGAAAACCACTTATAGGAGAACTTAATATTCTATACTCAGACTTTGATATTTTTAAAGAGGAATAAATGACAAAGAATTTTTATAACATAGTTTGACCGAAAAAAGTGTGATTGTGTGTAATCTTGGGCCTAAAAAACAAAATAGTGCCTAAATATTTACAAAAATTTAAAAGAAAATAAAATTTATATCTAAAAAAATTTTTTTTTGAGTCTTGCTATATAGTTTAGGCTGGACTTGAAGTCACTATATAATCTAGGTTGGCCCTGAACTCCTGGAAATCCTCTTGCCTAAGCCTCTTGAGTGCTGGGATTACAAGCATGTGCTACCATGCCCAGCAGCAAATTACATTTTAGAATTTAAAATGTTGGAGCATCCCACAGTAAATAATGTATGACCTTCATATTCAGTTCATAATGCAGGCCCGAAATTCATAAAAATATTTTTTGGGGGAGAGGTCACAAATATATTATGTAAAGAGTTCTCGGCAACTTAGAAGTCTCTGACTCTGAAATTAGAGTAAATGTACTATCTTCCCTGAAAATGTAGTATGGCTTCCCTGATTTCTGACACCAGTTTTGGGTACTGACCATTTGTTCAGCTGGAGAAAGCATAGTCCTCCCTACAGAAACTCACCTCACCTGTAGTGAAGGCTGAGTGTTAAAGGCTTGGTCTTCAGTGTTGCACTATTGGGAGGTGCTGGGTCCTTTAAGAAGTGGGGTCCCCTGGGGCTTGTGTGACCTTGCTGCTGCTTTTCTCTCTTTTCTACCTCCTCATGAGGTGAATGGGCCTCATCTGCCATGTATAACTGCTATTTTTAGCTTTAAAACAAGGTTTGCTAAGTCTCTGAATTGCTCAGGCTGGGCTCAATTTTTGATCCTGGTGTCTCAGTTTTCCAGAGCGCTGGGATTATAGGCTTGTGTCACCACACCGTACTCTCTCTCTCTTGTTGCAAGGACACTAACCTATTGGATTAGAGCCCTACTCTAATGACTTCATTTAAACATTTAACCTTAATTACTTCCTTAAAGGTCCTGTCTCCAAATACAGTCACGTTAGGGATCAGAGTTAGCTTCAGCATATGAACTTTGAGGGAACATAATTCAGTCTCAGCAGGGCTTCTTGCATAGTTTTGACTTGATTGCCATGTGGTTGACCTCAAACTTCAAGTCAAAGGACCCAAAGCTTCCAACATAAATCACATTGTTAGAGTGTCCAGATGACCCAGCACTCTCAGGCAAACAACCAGATTCTACCTCTTTAATATCTTAAACCGGGATACCAAGGGGTCTAGCTCAGGGGTAGAGTATTTGCCTAGCATGCTTGAGGCCCCTGATTTCATCCTCAGTGCTACAAAACAAAACACATATAAAAAACAAAACAAAAACCCTACCCATATGTGGTGGTGCACACTATGACCCTAGCACTTGGGATGCTGAAGTAGGAGGATCATGAATTCAAGGCCAGCCTGGGTTACACAGCTGAGTTTGAGGCCAGCCTGGGTCATGTAGTGAGACACTCTCAAAAAAAAAAAAAAAAAAAAAAAAAAAAAACCTCCTAAAATTCTTTTAGTTGAAAGTAACCATAAACTTTGATGACATAATATTTAGAAAGAAAGAAATATTATACATCCCAATTTAGAGAATAGTTTCCAAGCTGTAATCAGACATGAATGTATAGTTTTAATTGTTATTATTATTAAGAGTGAAGATAAAATACTGAACTCAATGAGTTAGAAGAAAAAATAACAGAAGAGGAATGAAGGGGATTAACAAATACTAAACATAAATTAGGCCGAGGAGGGGCTGGGGATTTAGCTCAGCGGCATAAGCGCCTGCCTTGCAAGCAGGCAGTCACGAGTTCGATCCCTGGTACCCATAAAAACGAAAAAGACACACACAAAAAAAATTAGGCCGAGGGTGGTAGTGCATGCCTATAATTGTAGCACTTCTTTAGAAGGCTGAGGCAGGAGGATTGCTGTGAGTTCAAGGCCAGGCTGGGCTATGTAGCAAAACTCTGTCTCAGCCCCCCACCAGAAGAAACAAACAACCGCCCAAAAAACATGAAGTTGTAGAATTAGCATTCAGGGTTAGCTGAGTAAACTAGAAAAAGTTTATGGAGCCAACATTATGCTGAATCCTGAAAGGTGGCTGTGGTTGAATACAAGGAAGGGGGTTCATGGGTGCTGATGTTGGTGGCAGCACCCCTCTGGGTGGTTCTGACAGGCTGAAACCATCGGACCATCCCCATCTGTCTCTCGGAGGGCAGGGGTAGCCACCTATCACGTACAGCCATCTCTTGGCTTGCTTTAGCAAGCAATGAACCACTTCCAAGGCAGAGGAAGGAGAAACAGCCTGCCATCTCTCTCCTCCCTCCTCCCTGTCACCTTCCAGGACTCTGCTGGTGACAGACAACTCCGTGGTCTATTATAACTATTCAGTTATTGGAACCTTCACGGTGAAGCTTAAGGTGGTGGCTGAGTGGGAGGAGACAAAACCAGATGGCACCTCGAAGGGCATTGTGCAGAGGACTGGCGACTTCTCTGCCTCGCTGAAGCTGCAGGGTGAGTGGGTGCAGGCTGAGTATCCAGGTCCCCAAGGAGCCCCAGGTATCACCCATTCTAGATTAGAGTGGCTCCAGCCTGGTGCCAGGCTGGCTCCCTTCTCGGGCCCTGTCCTCTTGGCATCTCCCTTGTCTTCTCTGCTGCAGACAGGACACTGGAGCTTGTGCACATGGTCACTTGGCAACCTAGTGGCACAGTCAGCATCTGACCAGGCCTTCCTGCTCCCAGAGCCCAAGTATGACCAGTGGTCTTGCCATGGTCTCCTGGTAGCTGCAGGTCCTAGCAGCATGGGAGCCTTTGTCTCCCACACAGGGTGGGGTGGGGGATGCCCAAGTGCATCTCTCCTTGGCTTTGGGCAGGCATGGAACATTTCTTGATTTTTGCCAATGGAGTGTGCTTTTTCTGCGCAAAGGTGACAGCTTTGGTGTCAGTGAGCCAGCCGGTTGGTCTTTGCCTGCTTTTCCAACTTCTCCCTCTGAGCTGCTCTGGCACTTGCTGCTGCTAGCAGGGGCGGTGCCCTGGACAGAACCTCCCTGGAGGAGGGACAGAAGAGACGTTAGGGTAGTGGGCACACAGCCCAGAGTGGTAGAAGCTCTGGGACAGTGGTCTTCAGCTGCCAGGCCTAATGACACCCCTTTTCCTTACAGAAACCCTTCGAGGCATCCAGGTTTTGGGGCCCACCCTGACTCAGACCTTTCAGAAGGTGACTGTAACCTTGAACTTCCTGGGGAGGTGAGTGAATCCCAGAGTGCACTGCAGGAGCCCTGAGGCCTTCTGCATTCTGACAGGGCTCCAGCCCCTCGAGGGCTTGTGGTAGGGTGGGACTAATCTGCCTTGCACAGCTCTAATCTCTGGGTCCTGGAGAGATAGGACATTCCTCTGGGGCTGTCTTCAATATACATTCAAAACGTTTGGAGGGAACCAGGTATAGTGGTACACAGCTCTAATCTCTGCCCTCTGGGAGGCTGAGGCAGGAGAATGGCAAGTTTAAGTCCAGCTTGGGCAATTTAGCAAGACCTTGTCTCAAAATAAAAAATAAAAAGGATTGGGAGTATAGCTCAGTGTGAAGGCCCTGGGTTTAATCTCCCATACTGGGATTGGAGCTTAGTACCTGGAGAATGGGAGGCCAACTGGATTTGGTGGACGTGGTCTCTGAGGGGCTATGAGTCTGTTTTCTTGGGACCTGGGGTGGAGTGAAAGGGGAACATCCATTCAGCATTCCTCAGATGGAATTGTGTTTTCCAGCTTCTGAGCCACTGCTTGCCCTCTTTCTAAGCCAGTAAGAGCCTGGTTATCCTTACATCCTGCTTAAACACCACCTCCCCTGTGAAGCCTTGCCTGCCCTCCCTTTGGTGCCCACCTCAGTTAAGCACGTTGTGCACCTTTCTGCCTCACTAACCTGCGATCTCCCTGGGGCCTTGGGGGCTTTCTTCTGTGCCACTGCATTTCCTGCTGGAGAACGTCCAGTGTTCAGAGTCCGCTTGGACTTGCTCTGTGCTCCTGCTCCTTGCCGAGCCCTTTCTGAAAACCTGCCTCTGTGCCCTGCAGCCCCCCTCTGACTATGTGCTGGCGCCTCAAGCCCGAGTGCCTCCCGCTGGAGGAAGGGGAGTGCCACCCTGTGTCTGTGGCCAGCACGGAGTACAACCTGACCCATACCTTCCGTGACCCTGGGGACTACTGCTTCAGCATCCGGGCCGAGAACGTCATCAGCAAGACGCATCAGTACCACAAGGTCCAGGTGTGGCCTTCCAGTAAGTGACAGCTTAGCTTCAATGGTAGTGTCGCAAGATAGCCAAAATCTTCAACCCTGCTGCCACCTTCAACATGCTGTTATGAGCCAGCCTTACTGTGAGGGTCACCAGCAACTGGCCCCACCAACACTAACACCATGAGTATTGCTCCTCACTCTGGCAATGACCAATGCCACCATGGGCCAAATGGCAGTCCTGTGACCACCAAACACTGGCAATACCATAGCAACTTCAGATCACCACCAAACTCTATCATTACCATAGCAACCAGCCCCACCAGTACCATCAGCAACCAATTCTACCAATCTCATATCCCCACCCATCAATTCTACCAGCATCACCAAACATTAACAGCCGACTCAGCTATCACCATGAGTGCACAGGCAGCTCACAATTCTTCAGCACCATCATCACCACAAGCAACCACCCCCAGCACTCGCACCCAACTACCACTGTTGACTTTTCCTCACCCACTGCTACAGACATCAGACTGTAGTATCAGATCCCGAGAAAGTTCCAACTTAGACCCTCAGAAAGGGCCTTTCAGCTAGGCATGGTGGCAGGTGCCTGTAATGTCAGCACTTAGAAGGCCGAGGCAGGAGAATTTCCATGGGTTTGAGGTCAGCCTGGGCTATAAAGTGAGTTCAAGGCCTGGCTGAACTACATGGCAAGACCCTGAAAAAAGAAATGGCCTTTCAGATGCCCTCCCCAGTCCCACTTTCCATGCTACAAAAGGGGAAATTGAGGCACAGGACAACATCAAGACTGGATGTCAGCTTGAGTCTGAAGCTGGCTTCCAGACGCTGAGTCCAATGACCTTCTGTCAAAGTAGGGTTTTTTTTTTTTTTTTTTTTTTTGGCCTTTTTTGTTTTTATCGGTACCGGGGATCGAACTCACGACTGCCTGCTTGCAAGGCAGGCGCTTATGCCACTGAGCTAAATCCCCAGCCCCCAAAGTAGGGTTTTTCCCAGCACTTTGGAGTTTGGGTCAAACCTGGCAGCTGAGCCTGCCTTCAAGGTTTGGCCCTGCAAGTGCACTGTGTTGTCACTGTCCCTTGCAGTGTCCCCAGTCCCTCTCTGAGCCCCTGAGAGAATGCTTTACGCCAGGCCCTGGCTGAGCCTGTGGGTCTTGCCAGGTACCATGCGGCCTGCTGCCCTAGCATTAACTGGACACCAAGTGTCCAGGACCTGCTGAATTCTCCAGGGAAGATGGTAGTCCAGGGGATCATGCCAATCATACCCTCTTCTCTTTCTTGTTTTTATTTTCTTTCTTTTTTGGAGACAGAGTCTCATGTGTTATCCAGGCTGGCCTTGATCTCATGGTAATCCCTCTGCCTCAGCCTTCTAAGTGGTGGGATTATAAGCATGCACCGCCACACCCCCTTTTCATAGGAAGCAGCTATTACAGAGGGGTTAGGAGAATGAAAGGGAGCCCACACTTCCTGGTCACCCACATAGGCCTGGCATAGCTACGTCCCTCACCTTCATGCCTCTCCAGGGCAGCTGGGGTTTCACATCAACATCTGGTAGCTTGTTCAGAGCTGGGATTCAAACCCAGGACAACCTAACTTCAAACATGGGACACTTTGCCCTCTATCATGCAGTTTCCAAAGCATCAGGCTCGGTAGGTGAGCCCAGATGGTGGGAGATTATGGCAGAGGTCACAGGGCTGCTTTATAACCTGGCTTCCCTTCCCAAAAGAGATAGGAGAAAGCAGGAAGCAGTGCTGCTTTTCATGGCTTACACTCAAGAGAGTCTGTACCATCACTACCATCATCTGCTGTAGGCCAGGGGCCGGTCACTGAGCCCAGTCCACCCTTCAAAGATGGGGAAGCCCCTTTTTATTAAGCAACCCATGAACATATTTAAAAATCCTCCACACAAGGCAGAAGTGGTGATTCACACCTGTCATTCCACCACTGTGGGAGGATGAGGCAGAAAGGTGGTAAGTTCGGGCCCAACCTGGGCAACTTAGTGACTTAGCAAGACTCTATCTCAAGAAAAAAAATTCAATAAAATTTAAAAAGGGCTCAGGGTAGCTCAGTGTAAAGTTCCTATGTTCAATCCCTGGATATTGGGGGGAAAAAAAGTGTAGTGGTGCTCACCTGTAATCCCAGCACTAGGGAAGCCGAGGCAGGAAGATCATTGCAAGTTTGAGACCAGCCTGGGCTACAAAGTGAGCCCAAGGTCAGCCTAAACTGCACAGCAACAACCCTGTCTCAAAAAGACAAAAAAAATTTTTTTCCACATACCCTGATTTCTTTTTGTCAAGTCCTGGGTTGGGGTTGCCTAAAAGAGAAGAGAGACCATTGGTGGGATTGACTGACCCCTCTCCAGCAGCCACCTGAGGAAGAGTATTTGAATCCCAGCTCCCCAGCCTTGTAACACTCGCCTGTCACTCTTAGGACTTCAGCCGGCTGTCTTTGCTTTCCCGTGTGCCACACTTATCACCGTGATGCTGGCCTTCATCATGTACATGACCCTGCGGAATGCCACCCAGCAGAAGGAAGTGGTGGAGGTGGGTACGCGGAGGATGGACTGGACAGCTGGGTCCTGCCCAGGAAGGACCCTGGGCCTGGGGCCAGGCCATCATACTTGGAAGGGTCTTGATGTTAGAGTGGGCCCTGAGGTTGGGGACGGTGTGCCAAAGGGACATCTGTAGACTGTGCTGAGTTGCTGAGTTGCAGCACCCTCTGGCCCGTCTCCCTCTGTGTTCACCCTTGTGCATACATGGTGACAAGTAGGCATTTCCCTGCTTCTGCCAAGATGCTGAGCTCATAAGGCCAACTGACGGGTCCTGGTGGGGGCGATTGACCCACAGGGTTTTGTTCATCATAGCTGGCTGATTTTGACTTTTCCCCCATGTCTGACAAGAACCCGGAGCCGCCCTCTGGGGTCAGGTGCTGCTGCCAGCTGTGCTGTGGGCCTTTCTTGCTGGAGTCGTCATCTGAGTACCTGGAAATTGTCCGAGAGAACCACGGGCTGCTTCCGCCCCTCTACAAGTCTGTCAGAACATACACTGTGTGAGCACCCCCCCTGTACCCTGGATCAGTGTTCACTGATGGCCAGACTGGGAGCTTGGAGCAGGGTGGTGTGTGACTGTGCAGGATGGGTCATGTGGCCAATTGCCTATGCTGGCCATTGATCTGTACAGTCTGGTTGCTGCCGCAAGACCCTTGCAGCCACCTCCCCAGTCATCTGCCCATCTGTACAGTGCAGCCACTGCTGTGAGCCTCTCTCAGTCACCCCAACCCCACCCCGTGCCAAGCAGGACCCTGACACTTGGTGTGTTCCCTTGGGATTCTCCCAGGGGGCTGGCTTCCCCTCACCCATTCCTCTCTGACTGGCACATCTGCCATCCATTGAGAGCTCACAGTTCCTTCCCTGAGAAAGCTGTCTCTATGCCAGAACTGGAAAGGAGGTCACAGATGGTCCAGGATGCATAGCAGAAGGTCATGCTGGCAGCTGGGCATCCTGTAAAGAGGAGGGTGTACACATACACACACATACACACACACACACACACACACACACAGAAATGCACACTGGTCGTGGATCATCTCCATGATTCACTCTGTATCTGCTAGGGCTATTGCTGGAGTGCACTTGAACTAGAGCTCAGATGAGACCTGCCTTTTCCCCTAGGCCATCTGCATCTAGCTCCTGGGTTGGGCCTCTCCCTTTACGCTTTGTCCCTGCCACTATTAGGAGGTCACCCTACTTTCTGCCTGCTTGCTGGGAGCAGGTTGAGTGTGTGCAGAGTGCTTTATATCCATTGAGAAAAAGGTGTTGCAGGAAAAGGACAGGTTGAGGTCATGGGGACATGGGTTCCTCATGTGTGAGTATCAGTCATGGGGCACCTTAGCTCCCTAGCTGCTCCCAAGATGACCTTGGGATGGAAGAAGCAGGCTGATCAGAGCTGGAGCAGAGGAGCCAGCCACTCTCGTCACCTCCAGCCCAGTGATGGGAGACGCAGAACTTGCAGGAGACAGCAAGGAGATGAGGAGGCTCCCCCATGCAGGGTGGTAGCCTGCAGCTGTTGGAGAGAGACTGGCTGGACCACAGAGCCAAGGCTCTGTCGCTGTAACCATTTGCTCTCAGACTTTGTGCCAAAAATTGTGTTTACATTGTCACGTGGCTCATTCCCATGAAATAGTGCCATTATTGCTCAATAAAGCTTGAGTACTCTGAGTGTTGCCAAGCACCCTGGTGTGGCAGTCTCTTTTCCTTGTGTGAAAGGTAAGGCCTTGCAATGGCAGGAGCAATGCCCAGATGCAGCAAGGCAGCCCATCATGTTCTGGGGTCAAGGGCACAGAAGGGAAGCCACCAGGGTTCCCAGAGGTAGGTTTAGGTACTGGGTGACTTGAACATGAAGCCCAGTCTAAGGTCCCAGATAAATGCAAGAGCCTGAGTGGGAGCACTGGCCACCTGGGGACTTACTGCAAATGTAGACTTTCAGGTACCACCCCACCCGGTTAGTCCGAGTTAGCCCCTGGGAGGGGCAGCCACCTTCTTTCACAAGCCCCAGGGATTTCGGTGCCTTTTCAGAGCTGATGACCTCTGGCAGGCATCACCAGCTGACCCTTCTGAGAACTGCAACTTCATTCAGCAATAGTTGCATTTAAGTGTCTGCAATGAGCCTGGGAGTTTGCATTTCTAACAGATTACTGGTTGCTGTGAGTCTGAGGACCGTGTGTAGAAATGCAAAGACCTGAGTCTAGATCCCTCCTAAGCCTTTTCCCTTCTGCAACAGGTCTGGGACACTCAATGGTCTCTTCTCTCCCACCACCTAAGCCCCCAGCAGAGGGGCCGTAAGCTTCAGAGTGGGTGGACCCTGGACATGGGGGGCTGCCTCTCACCCCACTTCAGTATCAATGTGAGGCACCTGGGACTTTCCCAGCTCCAGTGCATTGGCTTGTAGAGCAGATGCTGCCCCAGCATTCTGCTTCCGAGCCCCAGGCAGGGCTCAGGTGTGTTACGGCTTGTGACAGGAAGGAGTTATGCCTTGGATAGCTGGAGAAGGACCAAAGAATACTGGGGGTGGGCCATTCTTGCCTTGAGTTATGTTAGTATTCTTAATAAACCAGGGCCAACTGACATTTCAGACACTCCCTGCGGGAATAATACGCAGGTCCCCAGTGCCCTACATGTGTCTTCCAAGAACACAAGGCAAGAAAATGGAGAGCCTTCCAGGAGGAATGAATATCCCCCACCCCGCCCCAGGATCAAACTTACAACCTCGTGTTTGCCAGGTAGGTGCTTATGCCACTGAGCTAAATCCCCAGCCCCTGCCAGGAGGAATTTATTAGTGGTTGTTCATACTGCAAAAGAAGCTACATCTTTCATGAGACAAACAGATCGGGCATGATGGTGCATGCCTGTGATCCCAGTACTGATTAGGACCTTCACTTGATCCTGTGTAAAGACTCTTACTGGCAAGTAAGGTCACTTTTCACAAGGCTAGCATATAGTAGGAGCTCACTAAATAGATTCTGAATGAATCCTTGCAGGTGAGACACAGGGGTGACATTTTTGCCCAAAGAAATGCCAAGGATTAGCCAGGTATGGTGACACATACTTATAATCCCAGCATTCTGAGAGGCTGAGGTAGGAGGACTACAAGTTTAGAGCAATTTAGCAAGACCTTGTCTCAAATAAAAAGAGATTGAGGATATAGCTCAGTGTTAAGGCCTTGAGTGTTCAATCTGAGTAAAAATACAAAGAATCAACAAAGCAAACAAACAGCTCTGTGTGTCTGTGTGTGTGTATCTGTGTCTGTGTGCGGGCACACGTGTGTTTTCCAAATTATCAACCACATATAAAATCGTCTGGAGGGAAATACGGGTCAAATACAGAAAACCTGAAAGCCACAGGAGGAGATGTCACTTGACCAACCTAAGATGGTCACGGGTATGATGCAGTTCAGTAGGAATATTATCGCTTGACTTGCAAAATTTGGGGATGCCTAGGCTGTTGAGAATGGTCTAGGAAGGTAGGGCAGTAAACTTTCAGGGTTCCCTGCTGTTGATGCGTAACACAGACTCTGGGCTCTTTTTTGTAGGGCCTCGAGGGGACCCTGTTGCATGTTTACATGGCCTCAGGCTCTTTGAGACCTGTCATCAGGCTACATGTGGCCCAGCACACGAGCACTTTGACCATGTGTTCTTATAAGCAGAGTGCAATCCATTTCTTAGCCACTTTCCTGTCACTGGACAGCCACTGCTTATAGGAGGAGAGGTCTCGCTTTTGCCTGATGGTTTCAGTCAATAGTTCCAGCTGGCTGCAAGATTGCAGAGGACAAGGAGTTTAAACCCTGCATGTGGAAAGCAGAGAGAAGACAGGGGTCAGCGTTAGAGGTTCCTCTTCTAGGCCACAGCCTCAGAAACTGCCTCTTATGACCAGCACCTCCTCCTAAAAGGAGGCTTAGCCAGAACTCATTATTAATGGATTAACCCACTGACTCAATTGTCTTCCAAAAGCCTCACTTTTGAACACATGAGCCTTTTCTTTTTTTTTAGTCGGTACTGGGGATCGAACTCATGACCACTTGCTTGCAAGGCAGGTGCTTATGCCGCTGAGCTAAATCCCCAGCCCCTAACACATGAGCCTCTTGAGTGACACTTTAAGTTGCAACCTTAACAATTCTATGTTAGTTCTACCCCCACATGAATCTCAGCTCTTGATAAGAGGGGCTGGGGCAGCAATTATACCACATCGTAGTCCTGATTTATTGCTGATAAATGTGATTCCCATGACCACAGTGGAGTCACAGAGAATCAGTTAATTTTTATTTAATTTTTTTTGTACTGGATGTGGAACCCAGGGCTTTGCACATGCTAAGCACATGGTCTTCCATTGAAGTATACCCTTAGCTCCAACTGATGTACTTTTGCTCACACTGATAGCAATATTTTCCAGCTAGGAGTGGTGGTACATGGCCATAATCTTAGTATTCTGGGAGGCTGAGGCAGGAGGGTTGCAAGTTTGCGCCCAGCCGAGGCAACTTAATGGCGCCCTATCTCTAACAAATAAAACAAGTCAAATCACAATACAAAACAACAGAACATATTTATCTTCAGGAAGCCTTACAAATCACTCAATAGGATTTCCTCCCATCTTGGACAAGATGGGGTATCTTAGGAAGTCGTGCAAAATTTCAAGACTGATACAGTTAAAGTGGGTCTTCATCAAAATGTGGACAAACACATGGACTGGGTTGAACAGCATTGTTGACAAATCCATGTCCATCTGGAACCTGGTACTATAAGGACCTAGGGTCTTTAAAGATGTAATCAAGTAAAATTAAATTAGTCCAGATTAGGATGGGCCCTAGCCCAATGACACGTTCTTACAGGAAGAGAGGTGTGTTTGTCCATAGATTCATATGTAGGGTAGACAATCATACAACAGTGAGGCAGAGACAGGATAAGGTGTATCATTCAGCTTTCCTGTCACTGTGACCTAGTACCACACCGTAAAGGGGGAGAGGTTTATTTGGCTCATAATTTCAGAGGGTTCTGTCCATAGTTAGCTGGTTCCAAGGGAGGCCATCATGGAGAAAAGGCATGGCTGAGCACAGATGTTTAGTTCATGGAAGCCAGGAAGCAGGACAGGGAAAGAATGCCAGAGAGGGGCCAGGGACCAGATATAGGCTCCTAGATCACACCTCAGTAGCCCATCTGGACACCTCAGATGTGCCACACCAATTCCCTAGGTGCTTCTTAATCTAATCCATTGGCACTGGCATTAATGGCTGCATAAGCCAAGAGGTGCTGAGGGCTAGTGACAAACACTGGGAACTGGATGAGAGTCTCTTTCAGAGCATCTGGAAAACAACATCACCCACACCTGGACCTCAGATTTATGGCCTCCTGAGCAGTGAGAAAAGTTCTATTGTAAGCCACCCCGTTTGTAGGACTTTGTTACTATGGCCACAGAAACAAATCTGTTTTTCTGTGTCTATTCTGACAGCTCCATCTTACACATGCTGTATATATCCAACAGGAAATTCTCCAAATTAAACTCAGAATTTAAACTGGGCAGAGTGAGTCACTTCTGTAATCCGTGGATTCTGGGAAGCTGAGACAGGAGGATGCCAAGTTTGAGTGCAGTCTGGGCAACTTAGTGACTTAGCAAGTCTGTCTCAAACAAATCAATACATAATCTAATCAGTTTTTCCCAACTGATACTACTAACACCCTTCCCTGCCCCCATCTGAGCCCCTGCCCCTCTCTTGTTTTAAATTCATTGTCTGAAAGACACCAGGTCAATGTTCTTTGTTTTGGTGTTGGTTACTGGAGATTGGAGAGGTCAGTCAATGGTTACAAAGTTACAAATGGATGGGAAGGTGAGTTCAAGTATTCTATAGTGAGTCCACAGTGGTTAATAGTAATGTGTATTTTTAAATCACCAGAAGAATGGATTTCATGGATCTTCTCCACAAAGGGACAATAAACACAGGAAGTGGTGGAAATGCTAACTAGCAAGACTTGGTCCTTGTCTCAGTTAATTTTTACTGGTCACTGTGATAAAACACCTGATGCGCAAAGTTGGGAAAGGAAAGGTTTATTTCTTACAGTTTTTGGAGGTTACAATCCATACTCAGTTGGCTCCAAGGCAGGGTGGGCCACAGTTCATGGAGGCTGCAAACAGCAAGGCAAAAACAGGCGAGAGAGAGAAAAAGAGAGAGAGAGAAAAAGAGAGAGAGAGAGAGAGAGAGAGAGAGAGAGACAGAGACAGAGACAGAGAGACAGAGAGAGAGAGACAGAGAGAGAGAGACAGACAGACAGACACACACACACACACACACCTTCCTGCCATTACCTTGTATGCTGGCTCCACCCCTGTGTGGGTGTAGCACTGACCCCATCAATCCAAGCACTAGACAATGAACCAATCACAAATGCACAATGCAAATACATGAGGCCTGGGGGGCACTGACATAAACCATGACAGTTCTTTTTTTTTTTTTTTTTTTTTGTCTTTTTCCTTTTTATCGGTACCAGGGATCGAACTCACGACTGCCTGCTTGCAAGGCAGGTGCTTATGCCGCTGAGCTAAATCCCCAGCCCCACCATGACAGTTCTTAACACATGATGAACATGTATAGAAATGTCACTGTACCTCATAAATACATACATTGTGTCAGTTTTTTTAAAAAGCCACCCTAGGACCATGTCTTCCTCTGCCCAACCATTCAAATCTCCCCTTTCAGAAGAAACTCAGCGTTCTTGTGGGGACCCAAATGTTCTATAAGCTGGCCTGTGACTGGCCTGCCCCTGGTGTCCTGTCAGACCTTGCCTGGCAGCTCCTCCTGCTCCTTCACTTACTGCTGCCTCTGAGGGGTCACACTGGCGTGACCTGCTTCCCTTTCCTACCTGCCTCTTCCTCATTGCATTTATCACCTTCTAACATACCTTTTCCTTTCTTTTCCCTACCCAATATTGGGAGTTGAAGCCAGGACATTCACCCTGAACTACACTCCCAGCTCTTCTTAATCGGTAGCAGGATCGAACTCATGACTGCCTGCTTCCAAGGCAGTGCTTATGCTGCTGAGCTAAATCCCCAGCCACTCCCAGCTCTTTTTATGTTTTGAGGCAGAAGTCTCCTAAATTACTGGATTGATTAAGCTGGGCTTGGACTAACAATCCTCCTGCCTGAGCCTCCCAGAGTGCTAGGATTACAGGTGTGAATCTAGTTACCTTCTAACTACTATTATTTATTTGTTCAGTCTATCTCCCTCCATAGAAGAGGTCTTAGTTACTTTTCTCTCATTGCTGAAACAGAATACCTGACACTCAAAATTAGAGAAGGGAAGGTTTATTTCTTCTAGTTCTTGGAGGTTTTAGTCCATAATCAGCTGGCTCCAAGGCAGGGTGGCTCCAAAGCATGGCACTGAGACAACATTTCAAGGCCACAGCCAGAGCAAAAAGAGAAAACAAGCCTTATGTTGTACACAGGTCACACACCCTCTCTTTCAGTGTGGCACTCAGAATCTCCTTGCCCTCCTTTGCACAGGATGAGGATATTTACAAAGAACGAACCCTGGCTTCCTGCTGAGTCTCTCAGTTAAAACTTCTGAACTTCTCAAGTTGACAAAATGTATTAACCGAAACAATCCACCCCTTGTCAACTTGACAACCAGATATTTCTTTCCAGCCTCCAGATACAAAGACATGCTTATTCTAACCTTTTGCAAGGTGAACATAGCATTATGTTACATTAGAAGCATGACATTTTGTCCTTGGACCCCCAAAGATTCGGGCACATCCCTTTATGCAAAAGGCATTTAGTCCATCTGCAAGAGTTACAAAAGTCCTAACAGTTTCAGCACTGCTGGGAAGTTTATGTCCCAAGTCTCCAAGATGGAAGGCAACTCTTGGTTACATGTCCCTGTACAAATGAAAACAAAGTTAAACACTTGCAACATGCAAAGGCACAAGATAAGATATTCCCATTCCAAAAGTTACAAACAGGAGGGAACAAAGGATTGGGACCAAAACAAGTCCAAAATTCAGCAGACAGATGTTAAATTCTATAGTTGCTTGTCCAGCATTTGAAGCAATATGTGGCAAATTGTTGGCTCCAAAGGGCTCGTGTGGTTCCACCCTGCAGCTCACCTCCTGCAGTGTGGCCTCTTTCCTTTATTTATTCATTCTTTTTTTTTCTTTCTTTCTTTTTTGAGACAGGGTCTTGCTATATGGTTTAGGCTGGCCTCAAACTTGTGACAATCTTCCTGCTTCAGCCTCCTGAGTACTGGGATTACATATCTGGTGCTAACTCAGTTTATGAATCAGTACTGGTCTACTGATTGGGTTTGGGGACCCATTTTCTAGAAGACATCTGGTTTGGGGCTCTCTGATTGGATTTGGGCTAGGTGGTGACATGTTGGACCCAGAGGCCTCCCCACCTGTGTCCTAGACAGAAGGACTGCTCTCTGGGCCCTTGCTTGAAATGGAGGAGCTGTGTGTCGGTGCAGTAACACTTCAGAAATTAGTCCTAGTCTTGCTGGTCCCCAAAGCAGAAGCTTCTGGGCTCACTTTGAGGATGCTTCATGCTGGGATGTGGGCGGTTACAAGCAGAAGTGGGAGTTTAGCAGCTGGACTGTGCTAAAGTAACATGGGCAGGGCTGTTAACTGACGAATGAGCTAGGGAGATGCTGGGGACACCAAGCAGGTCTGGCCAGGGCCTTTTAACCTGTGTTATCCTGATCCCCCAAGGGATAAGTGGGGAAAATTCCCACACTTGAATGGAATAAAATACATCTTCGCTGTTCCCAACCTTGAACAGAATCTTTTTTCTGTCATAAATCTGTGACTTTGCCATCAAAAGAAATCTCAGCTATTTTCCATGCATTTCTGTGGATCCTTCAGAAATATGTATGCAGATCTGCTGAAATCAGTTGATTTTGGACCTGTTGCTGGATGCCACTTAATAATTGCTATTACTGTTTTGATAACTGTATTTCAGGATAATTGTTTTCCTTTGCAATCCTAAATCCTATTATTTTGTATTATGCTGTTGAAAATATTCTTCAGAGAGCTTGACCTGATATGAAGGGGTTCATGGAGCTAAGGTTTTCAAGTCCTTGAAGCTGTTCCCAGAGATGCCAACAGGTATCCTGTGGGAGCCTGTTTTCTGCAGGCCAGAGGTAAAGGACCCTGGAGACCAGGCGCCAGCCCTACAGACTGAGTGCCTGCAATACCCCACATGTACAGCAGGTGACAGCACCACCTTGCCATGCTCTGCTGTCGCCAGTTCAGCAGTAGTCATCATCACGAGGGAACAGAAGCACAAGTCAGGGCCAAGAACCCGGTAATGGCAGCATCTGCAGACACGTATACTTGCATGTAGACTCAGGTACAGGCCTCACACACGGGCATGCTCACAGTCACACAGAAGAGACCACTAACCTGGCCATCAGCTTCCAGCATTGTCAGTCCCTTCCAGGACAGAGGCATTTTGGGGGGACTTTGACCCTTGGGAAGTTCTTCAAGAAGGGGAGGTCCCCACTATACCACCTTTTCTTTTCTTGCCTATTAGCTTTTCGGAGGTATCCATGGGCCAACACAAACCAAAAACTCCAGCCACAAAAGGATCCAGTTGCAGATGTGGTAGGGAGCAGAGGCACAAATGCGCTGTTTTTCAAGTACACACTCAGACCCCATCCAATGCGCTGATCCACTGCACCGAGAAGCCAGCTGTCCTGGAACACAGTGCCTGCTGCTGCTCATGAAACTAGAGGATTCTGCAGGAGAGCTGGGCACAGCGGTGCACGCCTGTGTTCTCATGCACTCTGGGGGGCTGAGACAGGAGGATTGTAAACTCAAGCCCAAGCTAAGTAATTTAGCAACTTAGAAGATCTTGACTCAAAATAGAAAATAAAAAGGGCTAGATGGAGCACCCCTGGGTTAAAAAAAAATACTACAGGAACACGGTGCAGTGAGACCCCAGGGAGCTGCTGACTCCCTTTCAGCTGAGTCAGACTGATGCAGGCAGAGGCAGGGTGGGCTCCCAAGGCAGATTTGCTGGTGAGGGAAAACTCCTAAGTAAACTCCTGACTCCATGGGCATCTTTCTGAGCTGGGGTTTGGGGATGCTACATCCCAGAGGTGGGAAAGGTCGACTGCAGTCTTTGCCAGCATCCTCAGCAGCACCAAGTGAGGGTTCTCCCACGTGCTGTTTGTTCTTTGTTTCTGGTACCGGAGATTGACCCCAGGGTCTTTGCACTGAGTTATAGCCTCACACCTTTTATTTATTTATTTATTTAGTTTTTATTTCAAGACAGGAACTTATTATATTGCAACGTTGCTCAGGCTGGGCACAAACTTGTGATCTTCGAACCCATCACGAGATATGAAGAGGTAGAACCTTTAAGAGGTGATTGGGTCTCTGATCTAATAAATGGCTTAACCTGGTCATGCAGCAAATGGATTAATGTGTTAACAGGATATCTGCAGAGCAGTCAGCTATAAAGGCCAGTTTGGCTCGGTCTCCCCAGCCACTGCCTCTTATCATGTGCTGCTCTGTGTCACTCTGGGAGTCTGCCAGCAAAAAGGCCATCAGCAGATGAGGCCCTTGACCCTGGAGCACAGTCAGGTCAAATAAGTCTCTTTTCCTTATAGCTTACCCAGGCTTGTGTAATGTTACTCGCAATAGAAAATGGGCTAATGAAGAATAAAGTGGAGACCTTTACAGGTAAATGGATGCAACTTGAGATTATACTCATGAGTGAAATAAATCAGACACACTTATGTAAACATACTGTCTCACTAGTGTGAGAAGCTGAAAAAAAACAACATATGTATGTACGTATGTATATAAAAATAGTTAAGATAGTTACGCTACTGGTTTTTCTGAGCTCACTGAAGAGAAGGAGTTGGGCTGATACTGTTGGGACAATTGAATGCAGACATCTTGTGCTCTAGATGACCAATTTGGTGATGTATGTACCATTGTTGCTCCCTGATTATCACATTTTGAAATTTTGCTTTATTGTTTTCTCTTTGAAATAAAATGAATTTGAAAAAAAAAATGAAAAAAAAAAAAGAATATGGGCTAACCGTCATCCACCTACCCCACCACTCACCTCGGCTCCCAGCTCAGACTGCTGCCCTGACCCCAGATACTTAGGTCCGGCTCTCCTTGACTTTTCACATGTTGCTTGGCAGAACCAGACTCTAGTCATCTCCTCCGGACCTATGCTTTGGGCAGGAACCGGTCCCATTTCAAATGCTCTCCTCTTTGCATTTGAAAACCCGGCTGCGCTCCCAGGAGGGCACCAGGGGGCGCTATCGGCGTCCCGCTCGGCGGCCACGTGGCGAGGACTGCATGGCAGGGCCTGTGCTTAAGATACGGGTCCCTGGAAGGCAGTGCCTCACTCCCAGGTCCTGAGCAAGCGTCTGGCCAGGTGCTAGGCCAAGGCCAGCCTGGCCCGGGAGGACGCTGGAAGTGTGTGACAGCTGTTACATCTCTCAGACAGCAGCCACAACCCCAGCACGGCTCACGGGCTAGGAGTGTTGCGTCCGGGTCTGGCTCATCGGCTCATCCCTGCTCAGACTCTCAAGATTCCCAGAACCTTCAGCGCCTGCATCCGCAGTCTAGGTACAATCTCTCCTCTTTCCTACCTTTATTACTACAGCACTTACCCTTCCCCGGGACCCTTGTGGTCTGTGCCAGGCAGCTTTTCAGCAGTGTAACAAAATACCTCCATGGTGCACACATATAATTCTAGCACTCTTCAGGCTGAGGCAGGTGGGTTGCACTATGGGAGGCTGGGGCAGGAGGATTGTAAATTGGAGCCCAATGTGGGCAAGATCCTGTTTCAAAATACAAAAACAAAAATAAACATTTTAAAAGCATAGAGGATGTAACTCAGTGCAAAAGCCCTGGGTTCAGTTCCGGTGGGGAGGAAGGGATAGAGTCTGCCAGCCAGCCAGTGAGATTCTTTTGGCTTTGAGTTTTGGCATTTGTGGAAGACCAACCACCTGGATGACCCTCCTTGAAAGAAGAGCAGTCATCTCCATTTTGGCTAAACCTGGCCCCATTTCTATGTATTGATATGTACAGAGCTGGCTAGGACTGTTCCTTATCCCTTCAACTGGCTTTAAGCAATGCAAATTGGTCTAGTGGAGGTGCTGATGTGTAGTCTTTGAAGTGAGGCAACAGGTCAGTGTTCCCTGCCCCTGTAGCTCCCAGAAGACGTGTGAGCTGGGAGACAGACAGAGCCAGGCTCCACACTGTCAGCTGGGAGTGAGCCTCGAGGTAAGAGGCTATGACTTCCCAGAGCATAAAAGATTACACATCAGAGCATAAGCACTGATCCCAAAACATTAGACACTGCCTGAGACTGTGTTATGCAAATTACTCTCTCTCTGCACATCCTTTTCTCCGCACGTTGCAGAGGTGATTTCAGGCCTCCTACCTAGCTCAGATCAGGGCACTCACCTTACTTCCCAGCGTTCTCACAGCCACTCACCCACGAGCCACTCCCTTCTTCATGAGTGAGTAAAACCCGGGTGCAGCCCTGGCTTGAGGCCTTCGTTCCAGTTAACCATCACCCCAGTTGGATTTAGGGCCCTCTTGTTTCCCCACAACTATCAATATGCCTCAGTGTCTTTATTCTCCCCATGGTTTGCACCAGAAGTGGTAGATTGGAATTAACTCACTAGAAGTCCAGTAACTTTTCCATGGGATTAAAACATAAACTTCCTGGACCTCAACAAGGTCTGGGAAAGGCTCTATGTAGGTGTTTCCAGTCCGAGCTTTGGCAGGCTCAGTGCCCTGGACCCTGGCAGGGGTGCCATGTGGCCGCAGCAGGGAGCACACAGCAGAGCAAACCACTCACCCCAATACCAGGAAGCGGAAGAGGGTCCTACAACCCTGCCCCAACACCTGAGGACATCACCTCCTCAAGATTCTAGCAGCCAGTGGCACCAACCCAAGGACCAGGCTGTGCTGCAGGGGATTAAGGGTGCGATCAACACTCACACTGTGGTGTCAGGTTCACCCTGCCACCCATTCAACAAATGTTCACTGCAGCCAGGCTGGGGAGTGGAGCTCCGCCCTGCCTCACACTGGATCCTCCTTAATGAGATGGGAGGCCCTGCAGGTTAAACTGTCCTTCCCCAGCCTCAGGAGAGTCCTCAGGGTGGCTCTGTGGATTCAGAGCCCGAGGGGTCAGACACAGCAGGAGATAGCAGCAGACATGCTACCCCACCCATGGCGCCTGACATGGGGGATACTTTATGCTAAGGGAATGAGACATAGTAAGCACTGGGAAGACTGACTGTGGTGGCCTCCATCAAGTGACAGAGCCTCGCCCTGTACCCAGAGGAAAAGGGGCGTCCCCATCTCTGAAGACAAGCGACTCTGAGAAGACTGGATGGAGGAGCTTGCTAAGGTTCCTAGTTAATCACACGCAGTTCACTTCTCTTTTTGTACTATCAGTTTTCTGGACTCAGCAATCTCATCAAACTTAGTATAAAAAGCACTTAGTTTAACCAGCTGTGCTGGGTGTGGAGCTCTGCCCTTCAGCGCACACCTAGAACCTCAGCAGTCTTGTAGGCTGAGGCAGGAGGATCCCAAATTAGACTGATTTAGTGACTTCATGAAAACGTCTCTCAGGGCACAAAAACAAAAGCAAAGCAAAGCAAAAGAAAAGAAAAGAAAAGAAAAAAAGGCCAGGGGGATGTAGCTCAATGCAAAGTCCCAGGTTCTAACCTTACAGTCAGAGGCCTACCTAGCACAGGAGTGTCTCCCCCAGGCAATAATCCTTAGGAACAAGGCTGCCCTTGCTGAACTCTGTTTTCCCTTGTTACTGGAGAGAGCAACAGGATGTGGTTGTTGATGGTTGATGGCTCAAGTTACAGGCGGTTAACAGGTGCCATGGAAGCCTGTGGTCCCTCCGTCCCTTGGGAAGTGGGGGCAAGAGTTCCACAGTTGTGGGGGGCAAAGCAGTTTCTTGTCCAAACAAGCAAAACCAGGGAGTCCTGCCTACATGGAGACAGCTGAGCTGAGACTTTGTCACTGTGTCCTGACTGCCAGAGTGGTGCAGCTCCTCCTGGACACCACCCCCTAACTCAAGCCCTGTGGGTGCGGGGTGATCCCCTCTAGTGCTGCATTCTGGATACAAGCCAGGAGGCCTCCGGTACAGGGCCCAGCAGCTTTGTATCTGCTACCTAGAGGCCAAGTAACACGTGTCATCTTGCAGCCAGGGAAAGAATGCAGGAAGAACAGGAAAACTGAAATGAATGTTCAGTGACTTCACCTACCTGGCAGGTCACAGAGCTGGGGGAGGTACAGCTGAGATTGCAGCTCCCGACCTGCTGATCTTTTGCCGGCCTCGTGAGCTCCTCGGCCTTCACACGGCCCACCTGCCCACCCGAGGCCTGCCCACTCTTGCTCAGGTGGGAGCCCTTGAGGGAAGGTGGGGCTGAGCTGCAGATGCGGCTCTGACCACCAGAAGGCGTCCAGGCTCCACGGAAAACCTAGCGGTCCCCAGCAGGGGTAAGGGCAGAAATCCAGGTTCAAGGTCTCTTTTTTTTAGATTCTTGCCTCAGTCTTGCAGATCAGACTGGCAGGGTCGCCTGGGATGAAGTCTCTGTAAGCCAGGCGACCTTGGATCAGTCATTTTGCTGTGCTGAGTCTCCGTTTCCTGTCTCAAATGGCACCAACACTGAGACTCTGCCATGGGCCCTCTGCTGCTCTTAGTACCGTCACCCTCAATCGACAGATGAGGAAGCCGAACCCAGGAAACCAGGGCCATCAGCATCTCAGGAGCTAGAGAGTGAAACTTCCCCACCTACTTGTGAAAAAAAAAATCGGACCAGCAGAATGGCAGGCATTCCAGAACCTTCCAAGTCCCCCTGAACCAGTGATCTCTAGTACAAGAGGGATCTGGAGCCATGGTGACAGACAGATCGCTGTGTGTGAGCCCCATCCTGGCCGCCTACAGCCACAATGACTTCTTTGAGCCTCAGTTTCCCTGAAGACAAGGCCGCAGAAGTGGTTGGGAATTCAGTGTGGGGATGTGTGTGCAGCTGCTTTGTTCCCAGGAATGTGGGTTCCATGCCAGCAAATGTCCTGGAGGGGGCAACAGAGAGGGCGCCAGGGCCTCAGGGTCAGAGAGCCTGGGCCAAAGGGACAGGATAGAGGCCTTGCAGGGATGGAGGGACAGGGATGTCCCTGCCAGTCCAGAGAGTCTGGGCCATCGCGGGCAAAAGCTGTCCAGGGGGCCCAGCATGTCAAGGGGGTCCATCTCCATCGGGGGTGCCACCAGCATTAGACCTAAGTGCCAGGTGACCTTCAGGACATAGTGTTTGTTCAGTGATTTTCCTGACAGCCTAGCCTGCAGCTCCATCTTTAAAAATAGTTGCAGAAGAGCCCATTGCTTATTCAATGAGCTCTTTTGTTAACAACAACAACCAAAAAAAGCGAGAGAACAAAAACCTGAAGCTTTTGTTTGTTGAGTTGGTGAAAGCCCACTGCAATGATCAGAGAGGCTCATTGGGGAAAACAGGAGGCGGGGCAGCTGGGATGTGGCTAAAGGACCAGGCAGCTCAGGTGCCCTGTCCCCTCTGCACACAGAAGACAGCTGTCCTGTCACCAGCCTCCAGGATAAGGAGGAGATGGGGGTCTCAACTCAGCCCAGCCAGGTTCTCCAAGGTCACAGAAAAGCACTTCTGAGTGCCCCAGTGATAAGCAGGGGCTGATTTATTAGGCAGAGTTAAGAAGTTAGGGAGACTAGGTAGGAGACTTCAGCTGGAGGAGCCAGAGGGGACCCAGAGGATCACACAGCTGGATGATCGGCCCGGCCCATTGTGTCCTGGGGGTTGAACCCAAGGCCTTCACCCTCAGCCCTTTTTGTTTTTCTTTTGAGATTTCATCTCTCTCTGTCTCTCTCAATCATTAAGTTACCCAGACAAGATCAAACTTGTGACCCTCCTGCCTCAGCCTCCTGGAGTGCTGGAATTCCACATGTGCACTACCATGCCTGGTTTTAAGCTGAATTTTTAAGAGACTACTGAGATGGGCTGGGGTCTGGTTGATTATGATCTCAGTTCTGGTTTTGGAAAGATGGCTCTGGAGAAGTCTGCCTTGACTGAGTGGGCAATCAGTTTCCATGAGATGATTGGGGCAGTTTCAGTGGTACAGGGGCTCTGCTGGAACCCGAGGTGACCATGGGTTTAGAGCAGAAACTGGGAACTTCCGGGTGCTCACTGGTGGTGGAAGGTCTCTGTGAATCTGTTACTTGGTGTCTTCAGTCTTGAGGGAGATGAGGTAGGCTATCTACATTGGGGGCTCATCAAGGTGGGTTGCAGCTTTTAGACAGATTCTTCCTGTGTGATCACCATGCCCCTGGGCAGAGATGAGCAGGGATCTGTCCAAAAAGAAGATCCAAAATATTGGATCTTACCAAAATTTTACAGTGATGAAGGAGACAGATGCACAATGAAGGTAGAGATGCCAAGCCCAATTCTGCTTCAGTCTCCCATTGGGTCTAGCTACAAGTCCAAGTGAAGAGTCGATGTTTTCAGTGAAAGCAGCTTTTATGTCCCCCCGACTGAGGCAGAAGAAAACAAGAACCAAGCTTTTAATGAGTAACAGGTTAAGGGATGGATCGCCTTTGTTCTCTGTTTCTCTCTAGTGACCCCAACAGTTTTGTTTTTTCATCTAGTTTATTCTTGGAGATGCTATGGTGAGAGAATCCTAGCTTTAATGATGTACTTTATTTATTTTTTTGTACAGGGGATTGAACTGAGAGCTCTTCACACTGAGCTCCATCCCAGCTCTCTTTTTGATTTTGATTTTGATACAGGGTCTCACTAAGTTGGCCAGGCTGGGCTTAACCTCACCATCCTCCCGCCTCACCTCCCAGAGTGCCAGCTTTGGTTACAGGCGTGCGCTCCATGCCCTGCTGATGCATGCCCTGTTGATGCATGTCCTGCTGGTTTAGGTGGTTGCTAAGGTCACTGGGGACTGTGAGGGGGGAGAGACAAGTCTACCATACATGCGATGGTAACAGGCCCTGAGGTGGGGCCCAGGGGTGGGCCTGCCCTTTGTCTCCACGGAGTTCTCTGCCTCAATTCCATTTCTCACATGCTGTGTTGGGCATAGGAATAATAATAGGAATAATGGTAATGCTGGGTGCTGGAACTCAGAGCTGAACAGGGCGCTGTTCTTCCCTCCCCAGCAAGATGGCTAGAGAGAACCGTGCCCGCTTGGCTCTTTCTCGTCTCTTCCCAATTAGCTCTGGTTCCTGGCTTCAGTCTGTGTGACCTGCTACCTCCAAGCATGGTAGAAAGGTGTGCTCATCCGTCTCACGATAGATAGCTGGGAAGCAGAGAGAGAAGGGAGGACCATAAACTGAAACTGTGCACCAGAATAACCTGCTCCAGGTCCCAGTCCTAGTCCAGGTGATAGCCCCCAGGATGAACCCGCTGATGAGTACAGCATCCCCCGGTCTAATCACTTTCCAAAAGCCCCACCTCTGAACACACTGGGCTGTGCAGATCTAAACATGACAGCAGCGAGAAGGTTTTTGTGGGCAGCCCATGGTGATACTCAACCCTGATGTGCAGAGCCAAGCCCAGTCCTGGGCAGATCTCAGGCCTGGTTCTGCCTGGAGCGCAGGGCCCTGGGCTCAGTTTTTCTCTAACCATACTGGCCTTCTCTATTTTCGGGTTCTGTCCACCCACTGGCTGTATCTTTTGTCTTTTCCTCAATGACTTATTGAATATTGCATCCTGGGGCTCAGTCCCTGGACCTCGGCTACCTCTCCCATCTGTCCATAAGTGGCCTCACCTGCTCCTGGGGTCCCCTTTCCAGTGACCATCTGAGAGAGCCACTGTGGCCTCTCTGGGCCAGGGCTCAGGTCTTGGAGCATGGCAGTTGCAGCAGCTGTGTGACCTATCAGCCCCTCAGAGCCACTGTGTTGAGTAATTGTGGGTGCCAGCTTGTCTGGTTTAGGAGGAGCTGGAGAACTGGCCTGGCCTTGCTTCTGCAGGAGGCATCTCCACAGCAGATGGGTCATCAGGACTGAGCAGGGGAAAAAAGTCAAGTGGGCATCGTCAAGTCTGCTGGGGGTTCACACAGAACAAAAAGCCTCTCTCTCCTGGAGCTCTGTCACCATCTCTTGCTCTTGGAAATCACAACTGCTTTTGGACTCATACCCAGTGGCTACCATGTTCTTGGACCCTTTTTAATGTAATTTAATTCAATTAATTTTTTTTCTATGAGGCAGGGTCTGGCTATGTAGTTCAGGCTGGCCTTGAACTCGTGGTGATCCTCCTGAGTGCTGGATTACAGGTGTGTGGTACCACACATGGCATTAGGCCTTTGACTTCAGACACTGAATGACACCTTCAGCTTCCCTGGTTCTTGGGCTGTGAGGCCTGGATGGAGCCCCGCTCCCAGGCTGGGTCTCCAGCCTGCAGAGGGCCAGCATGGTAGTTCTCAGCTTCTGTGATCACAAGAGCCAATTCCCTGGGTACATCTCCTTTCATCTATCTGTCTGCTGGGCTGTCCATCCGTTTACCCCCTGCCCCTCACCTTCTGCATATGTATGGATGGATTGTTCTGTTCAGCCATTGAATCACCCACTCACCTACTATCCGTCTCTGTACCTTTTAATCTACTCATCTATTCATCTGTCTGTCCTGTTAGATCTTAAATCTCCCCCAGATTCTCATGTGTGTGAAAGGTGATTGGATCATGGGGTGCTGTACTCATCGGGGGAGACGTCCCTGGATGAGATCACGGCTAAAGCACTGTGAGGAGGTGGGTTGAGCAGCTGTCCTTAGCCCTGCCCGACTATGCTGTTTCTGCCTGGGAACCAGCTGATCATAACCTGAAACTGTGAGGCAAAACAAACCTCTCTTTCTCTAAGCCATAGAGGTTGGTTATTTGGTCCGAGACCGGGGAAAGTGACTAGCACTCCATCTGTCTGCTCACCCATCTTTCCATCTGTCCCGGGTATATATCCTGTTGCTTCTGTTTCTCTAGAGACAACTGACTAGTAAACCTACCCGTGCAGGACTCACTGAGCTGTGGCGAGGTTGCTGCCCAGGCAGCCCATTTCCATTCTTTAGGATGGGCTTTCCATTCCAGTTCTGAGAGTCATGAATCCAACTAAAGTACTGCATTTTTGGAGCTCCCTGTATAGCTTGATTGGCTGATGAGATGAAAATTAAAATTTGGGGTGAAATATCCACATCTCCTCTGCCTCCCTCTGACCACAATCCTTATGTAAGCTACTGTCATATCCAGTGGGCTTGATGACCATGGTTTCCCCAACTGGTTTTTCCTTATTCCGTTCATTTTCTCCAAGCTGCAGGGACCTTTCCGAGGTACCAGTATTGAAGTCTGTCATTGCCCTGTTCCAGTCCTGGCTCCCGCCCCCCAGGAGAAAGTGAGAGCTGTGCATTGGCCCCGGTCAGCTTCTAGCACCCCCAGCTCACTGCGTGTCTTTCTTCCTCTCTTCTGAGTCCCAGCCTCCCACAGAAATATAATTGAAGCCACATACGTAACTTAAAATTTTCTAGTGGTCACATTCCACACCAAAAAGGAAACAGATCTTCTTATTGTAATAATACATTCTCTTTAACTCACGATAGCCAAAATGTGATCATCTTACCAGTAATCAAGATAAAAATTATTAATGAGACATCTTATCTCCGTTTCTTCCATACTAGATCCTCACCATCTGGTGTGTGCATTTTCCTTTTGCAGTATTCTCAGACTTGATCTGTATTTGGATCCTATAAAATATACATTTGAAAAAAGTAGATATACACACCCAAGTTGTTCCAGACATGATTAAATCTTCCAATGACTGAATTAAAGATCCATTTAAAAATTTCATGTTCATGAATTAAAGTGAAATAAAATTTAAAATTCAGTGCATCAGTATGTTGGGCCTAATTTCCAGTGATCAGTTGTCACTTGTGCCTTGAAGCTGCCATGTTGAATGGCATAGATTGACACTTTTGTTTTGTTTTTCAGTACTGGGGATTGAATTCAGGCCCTTCACACTGAACTTCCTCCCCAGCCCTTTTTAAAAATCTTTTATTTTGAGATAGAGTCTTGCAAAGTTGTCCAGTTTCCCAGGCTGGACTTGAACTTGTAATTCTCCTGCCTCAGCTTCCCAGTATGCTGGGATTATAGTCCTGTGGCCCCACAGCTGGACCCACTTGGTGTCTCCACCAGCCAGTGCTGACCAACCAACCTTCCGTGATGATGAAAACGTTCTTTACATTCTCTGCCTAATGCAATGTGGCTTTGAGCACGAAGAAACTGAGTTTTTAATTCTGCTTAATTTTTATTGATTTGGATTTAAACAGGCTTATGGAGCCTGTGGCTGGCCACTGGGCAGTACAGATCTGGTCACAGGGCTCCTGCCATTCCCCAGACACATGGAGGCCCTGTCTCCTGCCTCAGTCCATGCTGTTTCCCCTCTGGTTCTCATGGCTGAGTTGAAGACATCAACTGGTTGCAAATGCCTGGCCTCGATGGTCCTCCATCACACTGTTTTGTCTTCCATCCCAGGAATGATATTTTTATTATGATAAATAGTATAATTTCCCCTCCCAGGTAGTGGGTTCATCTTTCTCCTCTCAATCTTTTGGAACTAGTACACAGAAAACATGCTACTGGGTGAATGCATGCATGCATGCATGAATATTTGGAATGTCTTTGAATGAATCTGGTGTATTAGGGTTTGATCTTGTGTGTGTGTGTGTGTGTGTGTGTGTGTGTGTGTGTGTACTGCACCATATTGAACCCAGGGCCAACAAATTCCCAATACCATAGCAACCATTACTATTTATTAAGCATTTATAGTCTGTTAAGAATTGGTCAGAGCATTCTACGTAAACTATTTAATTCTCATATCAATCCTATTTTTCAAGTAATATTTTTGGCTGCATTTTAAGGATGAGGCTGAGGCATTGAGAACTTTAGTGACTTGTTCACTGTCACATACCTGTAAAATGGCAGGACCAGAATCATGCAGTCTGATTCCAAAGAACATGAGAAATAAATTTCCAGCCTTTTTTGACCATGACTTACATCAAGGAGTACACTATATATTCAGACCCAGTATCACTCACACACACACACACACACACACACACACTCCTTTGGAAAAAAAATTTTTAAAGTGTAATTACATTGGTACATGCAATATAGTATATTTTTTGTGTTCTGAGCTGGACCGTTCTATTTTAGTCTGTCTCAATTGGAAGAAATGTTGATTGTGACCCACTGAATTGATTTCATGACCCATTCCTCTATGCTAATTTTATAAACATTTTTAAAGAGAGCATTGCAAACATATGAAAGCAGAAAAAAAAAAAGACCCTCCCCAGGAATCCTTCACACATCTTCAGTAATTATCAGCTTATGGACAATCTTGTATTTCATGCTCACCTGCTTCCTCTGTCGGATTTTTTTTTTTTTTTTTTGAGACAGGGTATTGATATTCATGCTGCTCTTGAACTCACTATGTAGCCCAGGCCGGCCTCAAATTTGGAGTAATCCTCCTGCCTCAGTCTCTTGAGGGATAGGATTACAGGCATGTGCCACCACATTGGATTGTTTTGAAACAACTCTGAGTCTGTAAATACTTCAGTTCTTGTCTTAGTCTGCTGTGATTACTAGAGCAAAACCCCATGACCTGCATGGCTTAAACAGCAGAGATTCATCTCATGGTTCTGTATGCTAGAAGTCCAAGATCAAGGTGTTAGCAGGATTTCTTTTCTTCCTTTCTTCTTTTCCTTTTTTTTTTTGTTTTCTCTTTTTCCCTTTCTTTTTTGCTTTGCTTTTTGAGACAAGGTCTCACTATGTAGCCAGGCTGGCCTCGAACTCACAGTGATCCTCCTCCATCAGCCTTCAGAGTATGAGGATTACAGGCATGCACCACCATGTCGGCTCCTTTCCCCATTTCTTTCTCCCTCCTTTCCCCTATTTGGAGGGGGGACTGAGGGTTGAACCCAGGGCTTCACACTAAGCTACAACCCCAGCCCTTTTAAAATGTTTTATTTTGAGGCAGGGTCTTGCTGTATCACCATATTGCCAAGGCTGGGCTCAACTTTGCAACCTGATCAGATTCCCAGAGTGCTGGGTTAAGGGGTGCACTACCACACCTGTCCAGGATCAGTTTCTGGGAAGGCATGTTCTTGACTTGCGGATGGCCACTTCTGGCTATACCCTCCCACAGGACCGAGGTGAGTGAGCTCTAGTGTTGTCTTAATGGATGTTAATCATATTGCATCAGGGCTCACCCATATGACCTGATTTAACCTTAATTACCTCCTTTTAGGCCACTTATAGCCACACTAGATGTTAGGACTTCAACATATGAATCTGGTGGGGGCAACAACATTTTGCACATAACAGCGCCTAATGATTTTAGTAAAAATGTCTCCCTTGAGAGGGAGGAGGATGGGGTTGTCCTGGACTCTGAGGACTGCTGTGGAGAGGAGGGACAGGAAAGTGCTGAGCATGCCCATGTTGGGATCGTCCCTTGAACCTGGGGGGACAGGTGAGAGGGAGGCCTCCCTGCTTGGGACCAACTTCCTGCTGAATCAAAGCCCCCAGCTATTCTAGGGGGGCTGTGGACAAGTCTGGGGTGTTGTTCCCTGAAAAACTGTGTGCTGGAGGTGCCCGCTTACCCCATGGACTGGAAAGAGACTTCAGGAGACCTTGCTTTCATTTCTCAGGGACATTAACTCATGGCATGGCATAGGCAATGGATGCTCTCTTGGGCCTCAGTTTCCCCTCTATGCACTGAGGGTTTTGGATCAGCTCTAATGTTCCTGGGTACCTTCCTACTGCTCAGCCGTGGTCTGAAGCTTGCCATAGGCAGACAGCAGCAGGCCTGTTAGCCTGTGTTTCTGAACAGTCCAGAGATTTTCTGTTTTGGTGGAGCTGGGAGCAGGTGATGGGCCCAGAGCAGAGACAGGGTAAGGTGTGGGCGGAGGAGGGAAGGGGTGCTGTTTGCTCAGTGAACCCGGATCAGCTATTCTGATAGGAAGAGGAATCTTGAGGTAAGGTAGGACTGGGAAGACATAGGATCAGGGGCCACTCTCAGAGGCAGGATTGGCTGAGGGACTTCCAGGGCCAGGCTTGCCCTGTTTCAATGTAAAGATACCCATGGCTGTGATGGAGCCCAGAAAAAGCTGCCTATGAACAGCGCTGAGTCCCTAAAACTCTGGATATGATACCTGGCCAAGAAGAGACGGCTGGCGCTGGGCATACTGTGCCACAGGGCAGATGGAGAATTCAGCAAAAGCCAGAAATCAGTGCCAGATGGGCCTGAAGCCATGTCAGGTGGCAGAAAATCCCCAAGGAGGTGGCTGGAACCTGGCATTCCTTGCAGGGCTTGGAGGGAGCCCAAGTCCAATTGTGTTGAAATGTAATAGGACAAGGTGACCCCAGATGGCTGCTGGGCTTGAGGATGATGGAAGAGGCAGGCAGGTGGGCAAGCAGACGAGGAAGTCTGTGCTGTGGTTTCTGTTGGGTTCTCCGGGCTTGTTGCCATGCCTTTGCGTGGACAGCAGGGGGACACATGTGTGTAGGTGTGTCCCTCTGTAGGTGTGCAGGTGTGATTGCAGGCGTGCACAGACACCTCCCCTCCAGGCTCCCCATGACATTCACTTTCCTAGAGGTGTGCTGTCCTAGAAAGCCCTTGCTGTTCCAGGATTTCTTGGAGGCTTCAGCCAATTTTCAATCCTGCCACAAAGCTCCTTGGCAGACCCTGCCAGGAACATCTCTTTTTCATTTATTTTGGGCTTGGGAGAGGCATTGAGAGGAAGAGCCCTGCAGATGTCTCCTGGGAAATCTCATCAACACGACAGCCTCCTGAGCACTACACTCTGGAAGCCAGGGCCCGGCTCCAGAAGAGGCAGGGCCTGGCTCCCGAGCAAGCAGAGATTGGTTCCAGACTAGGAAGGCCTGGCTCCAGAGCAAGCAGGGATTGGCCCCAGAAGAGGCACACCGCCCCCTCCTCCTCTAGAAGAGTCAGGGATTGGCTCCAGAACAGGAAGTGCCTGGCTTCAGTACCCAGGGGCCAGTCCAGAAAAGGCTGGGCCTAGGACCAGGAGCCTCTGACTGGGAGATAAGAAATCAGGGCAGAGTTAGCCACAAGAGCATCTCCATTCGCAACCTGGACCTTTACCTGCCTGATTCCCAGTACTTCTGTCCCCTCAGGCAAGACCACAAATGGTGGTCCACAATTATAGCTCCAACACCTAGCACAGCGTTTGTTCCACAGGGGTGTACAAATTTAAGTCCACTGGAAACAGATGCAAGATAAGGTCCTATTACAGGAAATGCCTATAGAATGGGTTGACTAGTGTCCCTTCAAAAATTCACATCTAGTGAGGCATGTGGTACACTTCTACAATCTCGGCGTTCTGGGAGGTTGAGACAAGAGGACTGCCAGTCTGAGTCCAATCTGGGCAACGTAGTGGCTTAGTGAGACACTGTCTTAATGTAAAAAGTGGAGAAGAGGTGAGGATATACCTTAGTGCAATGGCCCTGGGTTCAATCCCCAGTAATGCAATCAATCAATCAATCAATCAAATTCATCTGGACCTCAGAACATGACCTTATTTGGAAATAGGGTCTGTACAGAAGTGATTAATTAGGGGTCTCAGGATGAGATCATCTCGAGGTCAGGAGGACCTTCACTCAACGATGGGAGTCCTTCCAAGAAACAGAAAGGAACCAGTGACACTAAGAGAAGAAAAGAATGCGACGATAGAGGTAGGGACTGAGCCATGTCTACAAGCCAAGAGGATCTAGGGGTGGCTGGAAGTCACTGGAAGCAGGGAGAAGCGATAGTTCCTCCTTCAGAAGCTCCAAAGGGGCTGCCCTGCCAACGCCTGCTCCTGGACTTTTCGTCTTCTGAACTGACCCCCTGGAGGAGTTGAGGGTCAAGAGAGTGGCTGCACCGGGAGCTTCAGGAAGGAAGAAGCTCTTCGTGGTTCCCAAGTGCTGCTGTCACAAAGTGCCACGAAGTTGTGGCCGGGAAGTTGCAGAGCTGCTGAGGCTCTGAATACTTAAGAGAACAGGAATTCATTCACATTCAGATCTGCGAAAAGACGATCCACGAACTCTCATGTTCTGACTCCAACTACAGACTTCAGAGGTCTCTTTTTAAGACCAAGAACAAATCTGAGAGTCTCCAGGATACTCCCCAATACTGTAATGCTGTAGAAGAGTTCAGAGAACTCACAGAAAGCTCTCCAATCACAATTATGATGGCAAGGAGAAGACACAGATTAAGATCAGCTGAGGGCAGAAGTGTGCGGGACAGAGTCCAGGAGAGGCCACATGTGGGGCTTCCTGACATCTCCTCCCATCAGAACCCTGGGCAGCACTAACAGCTCCCAGCAGGGACAAGTGACAGAGCACATTATCAACCAGGGAGGCTCAGCCATACCTTGGTGCCCAGATTTCTTACTGGGGTACAACCACATAGACATGGTTGACAGTCTGTGTTGCCGACAATCTCTAGCCCTCTAGAGGTCGAATTCATACTATGTGGCCCAAAATCCCCAACCTGAATCACACTGTTAGACTATCTGGCGTTGCCTAAGGTCCCCAAAGACACTCATCAGGCAGGACATTGCAAGGGCTTACAGCCCACCTCCTGGGAGATGAAGTCAAGAGCCATAACTGGTTGTTTGTCTGTGATAGAACTATGTAGTTCTGGCTGAATTTGAATACACTATGTAGCCCAGACTGGCCTCAAATTCAAGAAACCCTCCTGCTTCAGCTTCCTGAGTGCTGGGATTACAGACATGCCATTACACCCAGCTTAGATAAGGTTCCCAGCTAAGGAACTTGGACAAATTTCTATGTCTGCAAAATGGGTATATGGGTACTTCCCTCCAGAATTGGTAGGGAGATTATGTAAGATGGCATCTATAAAAGTTTACCTGTGTCTAGCACACAGCCAGAACTCAGTGAGTACTTACTAAGTGGATAAATGAATGAATGAATGTATGATTGAAGTCCCCTGGCCCAGCCCTACATACAAACTGGTGTGTGTGGGGGGGGGCTCCAAGGGCTGTGCTGACTCAGCTCGATGCCTGAATCACAGGTGAATCACTGCCAGCTTCAGGACAACAAGATCTAAGGATCCTCGACTAGAAAGGAGGCTTCTTAAAAGGTGAGCTGGCAGGCAGGCTCCAGAGCCAAGCTCATTAGAGGGCCCTTTTTGATGAATTATAAAGGCTGAGCCTCATGTTGAGAATGTAGAGGGAGAGCTTTGGGGCTACGGGCAGGCATAATGATTGTATTTTGGAGGCGAGAGGCATTCTGACTCTTTCCTGGGAGAACCAGGGTCTGTGCAGAAAGGCCAAGCAAGCTCAGGGCTGAGAGGTGCTGTGGCCAGAGGCAAGAGGTTTGGTGTCAACTGCTCTTTTTCAAGCCCAAAACTTGGGGTCACCTTCTACCTCTTTCTTTTTTTCAGGTCTTTGACTTATCAGCAAATCATATAGCATATTGGCAGTGTTCACAATTCATGCAGCATCTTTCCATCCTGCTCTGAGTTCTTTGCCTGGATTATTGCTGGCTGCTGTCCTTGTCCCCTGATAATCTAGTCTCAGCTCTGCAGCCTGTTCAGACTGAGGCTGATTATGTCATACCCTGCTCAGAATCCTTCCAATCCTATACCAGGAGTGCCCAACATGCCCTGTCCCAGTCTCCCAGTGTTCCTGGTTGTCCATCTCTTTGTACTGTGCCGATGGGACTGACAGGCAGCAAGGGATGAAGAGTGTGGGATGGAAATGCTCAGGGAGCTTCTCTGATGCTGGAGATGCCCAGCTATGAGAGGCTGCAGAGCAGCGAGCTGGCTTCTAGTGTAGGAATCATCCTATGAAGAACCATTTCTCCCCACTGGAAATACATTGGCTGCTGCTTTGCTTTCTGGTGGCAGACAGAACCCTGCCCAAACCTCTTTTCTTCTAAACACACACCCTCCATCCCATATACATATATATTACCCAGCTCCAAGTCCTCTGTGAGGTTCGATTCATTTAATCTGCACAACGGCCTACTAATGTTATTTGCACATGTGTGGAATTTTACCACATTATTTTTTGGAGCATTGTGGGCGTTGTCAACAACAGCTAATTCTTTGGAAGGACAGGACAGGAAGATAGATGTGAACCTCGAGATACTGGAATGGAACAAAACCTTGGCATGTTCTGGCCCACAGGGATTCCATAGCCACTTGGTCTTGGAATGAACTTGAAACAGTTCATACCTGCCTCCTTTAGTGGGCCTATAGTAGAGCCGTGGGAATAATTCTGCAAGCTCCAACCCTTGCTCCATGGGCATTAGTGTAACTATGAAACTACCAGATGCTATGCCAGGCCCATTGCTCAGTGCTTAGTGTGATCTGTGTGTGTTAATCCTACCAATGATCCAGAAACATGCGGGAGGCAATCTCCACGTTACAGAGGAACATGCGGCCACGGTTCAGAGAGGTTAAGTAACTTGCTTCGTGTCGATCCATGGCAAAGCTGTAGAGTCTGATCCCGGGAGACTCACTTGATTCCCTAGGGCTTTTTTTCCATGGCAGGGAGGATATGAAAACTCAAGGGTAAGGTAGTGATGTCCCCATTCTCTCATTCTGTGCCCAGTGGAATGTAGACTCCTCTGGTGAGTGGGTACCCATTCAGCCTCTTGCATTTCATCCTCTGTGTTTTTTACAACCTGCTAATCCATGTGTCCCTAGAGTCACCTGTCTTAGTCTTCTGTCACTTAGCCACCCTCTATCCTCCTCTCTAGTGTCTAAAAATACATGGTGGCTCCAGCTCACAGTGGAAGGGCAGGGCACCCTGGGTAGGGCTGCGGTGTTAAGAGCCAGCCGATGGCTCTCTGGGGTGGGAAATTTTCCCAAACTCTGGAGCTATGGCAAGAACCCATTCCAGGCTCACACCTGGTGGCAGGTGCCATGATTGCTGGTCTCTGCTGTCCCACCTAGAACCAGTGTTGGCCAGAGCCATGCGAGGGGATTCTTTCCATTGCAAAGGAAGATTTATGTGTGGGGTCATTAAACTTGATGTGGTTGCCACTGAGAGGACATTTTAATAAAAGTCATTCTATATCCTTTTCCAAGACAGGCTTGTCTTATGAATAGCTTGGACGAGTCTAATAAAGTTATAGGTGAATGGAAATTAGGACTTTAATGGGTCCAAAGAAGCAAGGGATGGCTCATACTACCTTTTTATAAAGCAAAGATAGAAGCTGTCCTCCTTCATTTTTTCAGTTCTATTTTGGAGCAGAGATCCTCATAGCTGAGGCCTAGAATGTTCTCCCCTGCCCCCAAGTAATAGGGATTAAGCCCAGGGTCTTCATGCTGAGCTACATCCCCAGTTCTTTTACAGTTTTTTATTTTGAGATAGGGTCTGTCTAAGTCACTAATTTTCCAAGGTGCGCTCAAACTTGTGATCCTCCTGCCTCAGCCTCCCAGCGTGATGGGATCATAGGCTTACACCACTATATCGTTTCTTCCATCTCCTTTTTGACTCAGTAGGTCAAAGGGGACGGATGGTCCTGGCCTGCCTCTGACCTGGCCATGCCAGCTTTGCACTCACAGCATCTTTTAGCTGATAACCACACTACATGTGAGAGGAGAAAGGACCAGCCCAGCACAGAGGAGCGATTCTGTCCACAGGAATCTTGTCCTGTGTCTCTACCATGTCTGTGGCTGGGTCACATGCTTGATGGACACCTGGAGAAAGCTGTCTCAGGAAGGAGGACACGGGCCTGATGGACACAATGAGATGAGGGGGTGCGGGTTCTGCTGTGGTCTTCAAAGCGACCACCATGGCATCAGCTCTGAAGCAGGTCCCAAGCAGACCATTCTCACAAGGCTTCCATTTGCAAACTTGATCCTGGCTGGACCTCCCAGAGTTGGTCCAGCCTTTCACCTTACTCTTACTCCCCATATCTCATTCTTCCACAGTCAGGCCAAGCCTGTGCATGGGGCTTGCAAGGATCCTGGGCAGACCCCGCTTCGGTGATTGTGGGTATGCACTGAGGTCCCTAAACTGCACACGGCATGTCAAACATGAAGATCCTTTGATCCCAGGTAACCCTGGAGGAGGTGGGTAGTTGTGTGATGCCACGGTGCTGCCCCAAGCCATGGAGCCAGGTGGTGGCACAACCAGATCTGAAACCTCGACTAGAGCACAGACCTCAAACTCTCTGCCCTCCACACCCTTGTAGGTTGCTTGGAAAAATTCCTGGGATGATCAGAGCCCACTTGCAGCATTACATAATTTGTCTGTCCCTTGAGTATATGACATAGAAGGTGTTGGTGGATGGCGTTAGCTGTTTACTGTCTTTTGAAGACTCATAAAAGCACATTTTGTGTAAATTAGGATGAAGAAAAGTGGAAATTTTTCTTAAAATGAGCCAAAAATAGCTACACCCAATTTTCAGAGCGCAAATATTCACAGGGCTGCAAATCTCCACGGGGGCCACCTCCCAGACAAAAAGGGTCTTCAGTCATGACCAAGATGGGCAGGGAGAATGGCTGGGCTGGTGAATCAAAGCTCTTGGCAAAGATGTCTCTGCATGCCATGTTCATGACTCAAATTCACTGTTGTCATCATTATAAGTAAAGCTGGCTCAGATAGACCTCGTGCTGTGGCTTGAGTGTCCCCACCAAAACTCAGGTTCAAAGTCAATCTCCTGTAGTGAGATACCAGGGGTGAATAAAAATACAGTGAATGCTTAGATTAAAACATTTATTATAAATAAAGAAGCATTGGCATTGATTTTCCTCAAAATACTCCTCTCCTACCACACTGGCAGTTCGAGCACACTTCTCTCATTGTTCTTGTTGCTTTCTGCAGAAGTTCCGGAGTCCTCTTGCGTGAGTGTCTTTATGAGATGTGATCCAGCTGTGGTGACTGCTGCTGCCCAGGGCCATCCTGCTGAAAGCCAGGCTTATAAAGATATGCTGGTGTATCCTTATTCACCAGATCTGGCACTGTGTGACTTTTGGTTCTTCTTCAAAGTAAAAAAATGGTCATGAATGGTAAATATTTCGGACCGACCCAGGATAGTGAAGCAGCCTTGGCAGCACAACTAAAGACACTCACAAAAGAGGACTTCCAGAACTGCTGCAGAAAGTGGCAAGATGATGGGATAAGTGTCTTGGAAGTGGATGGAGTATTTTGAAGGGGATCCATGATAATGTGTCTTTTATTGCAGTAAATATTTAAAATTTAAACATCCATCATATTTGTATACCACTCATAAGAAGAGTGGGACCAGATGGGCCTCTTAGGTGATGAGGTCAGGAGAGCTCAGCCCTCATGAGTGGCGTGACCCATTCACAGGTTAATGGGGTTATCTCAAGAGTGGATCTTGTTATAAACAAGTGTTATAAACTTCTCCGGCTCTGTCTCTTGCATGAGTCCCTCTTACCATACGACGTCCTGTATTGCTTCAGTCTGTGCAGATGTGGCTCCTCCATCTCGGACCCTGGGAACTCGACGATGAGTTAGACCGGAGTTCTCAACCAAGAGTGGGAGGAAGAGATGATGAGGATGCAGATACTCATGGCCTAGGCTGGGAAGCACAGCCCGGAGGGGCCCAGGGCAGCACTGTGGAGAGAGAGATTAGGCCACAGGAGGAGGACTGGGTACGAGTCAGGGGATTCAGCAAAGGCATCCTGGAAAAGGGATGCTGAGCGTTCCCCAATCACTGAGAATTTCTGATGGTTTAGATTTGACTTTGGAAGTTGGGACTTCAGCTCGGTGGCATAAGTGCCTGCTTGGCAAGTGCAAGGTCGTGAGTTTGATACCCGGTACAAAACAAACAAGCAAACAAAACCCCAACCTCCCCAAACAAAGACTTGACCTTGAAACTATTTACGCAGAGACAGTCTGTTCAGATGAGATTGCAGAGACAAAGTTCCTAAAATGCATATTTGTAATTTAATAATGTAGCTAAAACTTGGGTTCTTTCTCTTTGGTGGGGGGTACGCTTAACAAACATCATTTATTCAGTATGAAATCTCTATGTTCTCCGTGTTAAGAATAACTGTACCTTGGCTAGGCACGGTGGCACAAACCTGTAATCTCAGCACTCCTAATGCCAAAGCAGGAAGACTGGCAAAAGTTCCAGGGCAGCCGGCTACATAGTGAGTTCTAGGCCTGCCTGAACCACACAGTGTGACCCTCTCTCAAAGGAACTGAAAAGAAAAGAACAAAAAAGGGCAACAGTATCTTGAATCTTGGTTACAAAAACAAACAAGCCAGATGTGGTGGTGCAGGTCTGTAATCCCAATACTCTGGGAGGCTGAGGCAGGAAGGTTTGGGCTTGAACCAAGTCTGGACAATTTAATGATTTGGCGAGACCCTGTTTCAAAGCAAGCAAGAAAACAGGCACATGATTTTCTAACATGTGCTATCAAGAACATTTGCAGCCTATGGACCTAGCCCATCCTCACCTATGTTGTCAATGACCGGGTGGCAGCCTAGGAGCCTGACTGCCCAGTATTATAGCCTTGACTGCTACCATTGCCCGCCACTGCCACTGCTAGCCATGCTGATGTACCTGGCTGGGTTGGGGCTGGGCACAAGGACTAAAAATAATTGCACTGGTTGATTTCACTGACAAATAGATAGAGGTTGGAGTAGGGGCTGGGGCAGCTGGGTCCTGCTTCTGGCTCTGCCTCTGCCCCATGGGTGATATCAAGGCCAGCTGGCTTCCTCTCTGAACTGTAGTTTTCCCATAGTTTCCTGCTTGGTGGCAGAACTATGTGCCCTAGAGTCTTTCCTGCATCATGAAGGACACCAATAGCCAGTCAACCCTGGCTAGCAGAGGTGGGGATTTAAACTACCCAGGCGGCAAAGGTCCCTCTTTCCCCTCCATCTCAGGCGTGCTTCTGATGGCATTCTGGGACCTCCCTTATCTGCTCCTCCCTCTCACATCACAGCTCCCAGCTGCCCTCACACAACTCCTGAGACAGCCTTAGGTCCTTTCAAGAGGCTTTTCCGGCGTATCAGGAAGGGGGAGGTGGTAGGGTGCAAGGCAGGGCTCGTGTGCTTTGGCCTACTTTCCTGGCCTGTTCTGCCTCTGCTGCAGCCCAGGGGCCCAGGGAGCTTGTGATCTGTCTGATGCTATGAGCAGCTTTTGTTTGCGTCCCAGTTTCTCCAGCCTGTAGGTTTCAGCTGCCCTCCTGTGGCCTGGAAAACCGGAAGCCAGTGACCCCTCTGGAGTACCCATTTGGTTACCATGGAGATATTTTATCTCTTGCCCCCCTGCATCTTCCTAACACAGAACCAGCTCTGCAGGACAGAGTTCTACCCTGGGATGCGGTCTTTCCTGGGGAGGGAGGTCTAGCTCAGCTACCACAGTCACAGTGATCTGATTATGCCCAGGGCTTCCCCTCTGCTTAGCTCTCTGTGGCCCTCTTATGCAGGTTCTGGCTGGAGCCACTGGCCCTGGGCTGTCACTGCCATGGACAGCTGGGAACACTGGCCCCGAGTATATGCACTGAACCACTAGCAATGTGCTGTCAGCAAATGGTGGCATAGGATTCAGTCCTGGCTGTTGTCAGAGTGGCTGTGTGCTCAGAGTCGGTGGGTTTCATATGCCAGCTGTCCAAGAGGACACACAGTGTGGTGAACTCCCAGCTGTCCAAGAGGAGGAGGAAGTGTGCAAAGATGCACTGTCTATGGTTCCATTGTGTCCCAGGTCTAGATTGGCCCAGGAGCAGGGGCTGGCACCACCCACCGCCATCAGAACCTGCTCCAACCTTAGCCTGGCCAGCCCTGTTTCAACTCAACACACCACCTTCTTTTGCCATCAGTCAGAGCCTTAAGGACTGACCCTGGATGGAGGTAGGTCAAATAAAGCTGACTGCTGGGTAGGCTCAGTAATTCCACCCCAGTTCCTGTAGTGGAGGCCAGGCTACTCCAAAGTGGGTGGTGGACAGACACCCTGGCACTGAACAGGAACACTCTGTATGGAGCTGGGCAGGTCACTTTGCAGAAGCGGTGTGACCTTGGGAAAGTTACTTGCTACACTGAGCTTCACTTTTCTCCTCCAAAAACGGGCTGAAAGAGACGGACCTGCTTCATTCAGTGATGATGAGGATGACTGTATGGTACAGTAAAGGCTGTATGCTATCCGAGCTCAAAGATTTAGTTATAAGCACGCCACCTTGATGGTTGGAAGATGGCCCACTGGGAAAAGGGACAGGTATCCATGCTGAAGACCAGGTACCAGTTGTTGTCAAGGGGATTTTTGTGCAGAAAGATGAATCCTCTGATTTACTAGCTGAATCCAAGCTGAGAGGGGTTGATAGATTTGTGTCAGCTTCTACCCTCCCACCCTACTGGTTGGGATTTAGTGCCCTGATGTTGAGTGTGGGTTTTTGGGCTTGGCAAATTGGCCCTGAATCCTGACTCTGCTGCTGTATCAGCTAGAAATGGCCATAGTAGTGCTTCATAACAAGCTATCCAGGAATGATGGTTCATAATAGTGTTTATGCTCACACTCATTGATTTGCTGATCAGTTGTGAGTCCCTGCAACAGCCTAAGCTTGGTAGGGTGGCTCTGTTCCAGGCTACTGGCAGGAAGGCAGGACTCAGATTTGCCCTAGCAGAAGTGCCTCCTGGGGCAGTGGCATAGGGTGGGGGGAGTTCACTCAGGCAGGCACAGTTTGAGCCTTTGCTGCTTTCACATTAGCTCACTTCGCATTGGTGAAGTCCCACAGCTGAGCCCAACATCCATGAAGAGGGGAGAGCTGTAAACAGAACTCCCCCCTTATTTATGGTTTTGCTTTTGGTGGTTTTACTGAGTCACAGTCAACCAAGGGTTGAAAATATTAAGTGGAAAATTCCAGAAATAAATAAGATGTATAAAATTAATTAATTATTTATTTATTGGTACCAGGAGTCAAACTCGTGACCTCACACTTGCTAGGTAGGTGCTGTGTCACAGAGTTATATTTAATTTTTTTTTGAGACACAGTCTATCTATGTAGTTCAGGCTAGCTTTGAACTTACTATGGAGCCTAGGTTGGTCTCACACCTATGGCAATCGCCCTACCTCAGCTTCTCAAGTGCTAGGATAAAGGTGTGTGCCCCCATCCCTGACAAATTGTCTATAAATTTTAAATTGCATGCCACTCTGAATAGCGTGATGCGAATCTCCCTCATCCTTCTCTCCCTACCTGGAATGTGCATCACCCCTCTTGTCCAAGGTATCTGTAAGGTATATATTACCCTCTCATTAGTCACTCGTGAGATCCTCTGTAGTACTACTGCAGAACTTTTTCAAGCAACAATCGTTTTACTAAAAAGTGGCCACAAAGTTCAAGAGCAATGGAACAAAGGAGGTACCAGGATATTATCGATGGGAGGAGAGATTAACCTTGGTACTATGTGGCCATGTTGAAGGGCACACAGGGTACAAAAGTAGTATGTATAATAGGTTCAGAAATATCCCTGGTTTTTGTAGTGTGTGGGGGTCTCAGAAGGTGTCCCCCGTGGAGAAGGGAAGACAAGAGTGTGTGCTCCAGGATCTAAATATTCTTAGCCACCTAGCAACTGGGTAGCCTCAGGCACACCCTACTGTCTGTGATCCTCTGTCCTCTCATCTCTGAAGCATAAAATACACTCAGCACTCCAGCTGTGAGCAGGAGATGAGGAAAGGCCTGGAGGCAGCCAGCCCAGCAGCCTAAGCAGGTGACGATAGGCAAATCCTGGGATTTCAGCTGGGTGTGGTGTACATGCCTGTAATCTCAGCACTCTAGGAGGCTGAGGCAGGAGAACCGCAAGTTTACGCCTAGCCTGAGTAATTTAATGAGAACTTGTCTCAAAATAAAAATGGCTAGATTGTAGCTCAGTGGAGAGTGGATTTTTAGTGCCATCAAAACAAAACAAAACAAGTCCCAGGACTTCTGCACCCAGTTTGGGCATGGGCCTTTCTTCTCCTTGTTGTAAACAATGGATGTCAGTACAGCCAGCTCTGTGACCCTGCTTCCACCCAATTGTGTAACTGGACCCTGGGGACTGAATCCTGACAGTAGTGAGCATTTCTCAGGGTACTAGAATCAATTTTCCTGGCTTCTTCTCTGAGATCTCTTCCTTTCCTTTATTTCCTTTCAGAGATGACCTCTAGGAATTCTGTTTCTGGCTCCTGTTTAGGAAGGATTAAATTCTCTGTTCTCTGCCCTTGTGTGGCAATCACATATGCAGATGATGCCCATTGCAGCAATGGCAGTCAAGACCCCCTCCAAACGTACTGCTTCCTGATGCATCTGCAGGGCCATCTCCCTTTGCAGGAGTGCCGTGGGAGGGTCTGGATCCAGGAGCTCATTCAACACGTTTTGTTTTCCCATCTGCAAACATATGATCGGATGCTTGCTTTTTACCGAGACCAGCCTGGGTGCCAGGCACACAGTGTCACAAGAGATGCATCCAAGATTGGGGTAGCCCTGGTTGTTGGGGGGAATCCCACCAGCATCTTTTGGGCAGGCCCCTCTCTTGACCTGCAGTACATGAATGAAACCATCTTTGCACAAGTCTGTCTCCCTGGCTGGCAGGCAGGGACCACATTTCATTCATCTGTCCCATGTACACAGCAAAGAGTCGATATCAGTGAGGGACACAGACTGGAGTCCAGCTGCAGCTTTTCTAGGAGCATCACCACCTCCAGGGACCCCTCAGGCTCATCAGTGTGCCCAGAAAACCCCCTTCCATAACTAATGTAGCCAGCAGGCAGCTGACTCCCACATCCCATGAGCCTCAGTCTTCCCGGCTGAAAAACCAGGAGTCGGCAGGCCCCATCCCCACCCCATAACGTGTGCTGACAGCCCGAGAATTCTGTGATTTATACGATTAATATGAGAAGCAACATCATTATTCTGTTAATATATTATTCATTTCACTGGTGATCTATTCTCCCCACACCCAGCTCCGTGAGTCAATTTCCCCTCCCTGCTACTTTAATAGAGCTGCATTTTAAATGGTGAGAACAGTACATTAAACATGTATAAGATGTAATCTCATTTAGAATGCTCTCTTCCAGCGGATCAGCCTCATAAGCATAAAAACAACAGGGTTTCCTAGTCTTGGTGGTGGGGCACTTGGGTGGGTGGGCAGATAATGAGAATAAAGTCCGGCTCTAATTAAGGAATATGCTCAAACTTCTGATACTAGCCTTCTCTTCATTCAAAAGGGGACTCGGTTCTGTCCCAGGCCATGAAGACTGGGGTGATCCCCTCCCACTTTTGATGTACCACCTGCTCCAGCTATACCCCATCAGGGAAGGAGGGGCTCCTGTCTGGGACTCGGATCCTTATTTTTATTTAATTAAATAGCTCATCATTTGCAGCACCCTTCTTATAAGCCGTAAACCACCTTCAGCACGACATGGGGCCTGTGGTAGGCGGTGGCTCAGCCTGCCGGTGCCGCAGGGTGCATTCTTGATTCAAGGTTGAGGGGGAGACATATGGGAATTTTGAAATGTCTCAGAGCACTGCTCCTTCCTGTTGCACTGGTATCAGGGAGATATAAAGGAACTCACAATCTGTCATGACCTCGTGGACTCAGACCAATGCCTCACCCCACTTTGGAGTCCGGTGAGGCCCTGCAATGTGGGAGTGATGTTCCAGAGGCACAAAGACAACGGTGGTTGTTTTGAGGCCAATTGGAGGAGAGGATGTTTTGGAAGGAGCAGGACTGAAAGAATTTTATTAGGTTGCATTGAGTGGGAAGGGCAATCAAGCAGCAGCAAAGACCTGATTAACAGTATAGGTACAGGGAGGAGCCTGTTTACAGTGGCCTCAGTGATAGGCTGAAAAGCTTGGGTCTGATGGGATCATAAGGAGCCAATGCAGGTTTTGGATCTGAGGAATGACCCAATTGGAATTGTGCAGGTTTATATATCTGGGTTCCATAGCTGGGTGATGGATGTTAATGTCCAAGTATTCTTTGCAAATAACTCAGGGGTAAGATGGGTGAAAAGGTGGTATTTCTTAGCTTCCTTTTCACAAGCTAACTCCTATTTACCCTTCAAGACCTTGTTCAAATGACCCTCCTCTGCCTAGCTTCCTTTAAATACCTTTTGTAATGTCCCTTTCCTTTGTTCAACTGTCTGCAGGTGATGACCAGAATGTGACTAATGCATACATAGTGAATGGTGGGGATAAATGAAGATCTCAGTTTGGGTTCTCCCAGAAGCAGACCCTGAGACAGAGTCAAGCACAAGTAATTTATTTGGAGGTGGCACAGACAGGGATGGTGAAGTGGGGGTAGAGAATAGAAATCAGCCAATAGAGGCTGAATTATCAGGCAACTGGAGCTGAGCTACTGGAGCTTGACACTACTAGAAGCCTGAGAGGCAGCATGGAACATACCCTTCATACACTTTAGAGCTTGGGCACCCATACACCAAGCTGCCATCAGCCCCAGGATCTCTGGCCAGCTGCACGTCCAAGCAGAATCAAACAGACATTAGCAGCCAGAGAAAGCTTATAGGCCATGAGATGCTGTGACTATTAATCATGACATGTTAATGTGAATGTATTAAGGAACACCTAGCAGATTAGTGAAGCACAGCTCTGGGTATGTCTATGAATGATTGACATGTAGGACAGCAAATGAGGTAAGACCACCCAACCCGGATGTGGGTGGCACCAACCAATAGACTTGTATCTTGGACAGAATAAAAAGGGAAAGAAGGATGTGTTCTCATTTTGGAAAAGCTCCAGTCTTTGTCATTGCTTTTGGATATTGGTCTCCAGCTTCTTCAACCTTCCAACACAGATTCACACCAGCAGCACTACCGTGAGCTTCCAGACCTTTAACCTTGGGCTGATGCTGCACCATTGAGCACTCTTGTTCTTTGGTTTCTTCTTGGCTGAGGAGCTTCTGGATCCTCCGGCTTTCCAGCAGGCATATTGCCACCATTTATTTTTCCAACTCTGATCCCACAGATGACTACTGTGGATTCCTCCACTTCTGATTCTGTGAACCTACCTAATAAATTATCTTGCATAATTATACATATGTTTTCTACTTACTCTGTTCTTTTAGAGAACCCTAACTAATAGAGATGTGGATGGTGGTAGTTGGAGAGCCAGTGGCCTGTGTGGAAATGGTAAGGTCTATCGGAATATGGATGTGGTATTGGCATCATCTGCCATGGAGGGAGCATCACCCATCTGAAGAAAGTACAGATGAGTAGCCACAAAACTGGAATCTTGGAAACACCTGGGCCGGGGAATGCTTTGGGTATGGTTTGAGTGTCTCCCAAAGAATTCACATGTCAAGTGTTGGAAGATTGGTTTTTGGTTGATGATACTGAAAAATGTGGAATCTCTAAGAGGTGGAGTGGGGGAGAAAGGGTAATTGAGGCTGCTGTTCTTAGAAGGAGTTAAGTACTTCTCATGACATCCCAGTTAGTTCTGTGAGAGTAGGTTATAAAAGACCACTCCAAATTCTAGCTGCCAGGCTTGCCATGTAATTTCTTTGTTTGTTTGTTTGTTTGTTTATTTCTTTCTTTCTTTCTTTCTTTCTTTCTTTCTTTCTTCCTTTCTTTCGGATTGAACCTTTACCCTTTTGAGCCACATCCCTAGGCCTTTTATTTTGAGATGGGGTCTAGCTAAATGACTAAATTTCCCAGACTGGGCTTGAACTTGCAATACTCCTGTGTCTTCCTCCTGGAGTACTGGGATTACAGGTATATGCTGCCACCACCATACCACCATCTCTATGATGCCATCCACCATGAGGAAATGTAGTTAGTTAGGGGTCTCTGCCAGAGCTGGTGCAGTGCTGTTTGGACTTTCAACTTTTAGAACTATGAGCTAAGTAAACCTGTTTTCTTCATAAAGTACCCAGCCTCAGGTATTTCATATAGCAAGAGAAAATGGTCTAACACATATGCTCGGCATCACAACTCTTCTCTGCTGCAGGGACTGGCCTAGCCCACCTCTCTTTCCCACTCCAACTCCAGCTTTTGTCAGGTTCTTTTCAGCCTGCTAGGAGACTCCATGCCAGAAAAGGGGTTCTGAATGGTGGACATGAGTGTTTGCTTCTAGGAAAAGGACCATTAAAAATGGAGATGATTTCTCCATCTTCCATCCACATGTCTACTTCTGAGAGGCGGGGTCCCCTCAGTGCTCAACAATTCCTAGTAGTGAGGCTGTGTTCTGGGCACCAGCTAGCTTGCTTTCTGAAAGACACTCCCCCTATCTTTTCAGGCAGAACTGGCCTCACTATCCCATCTCACAACTCCTTCTTTCTCCTCTGTCGGTTGCTTCTGGGTATGGACTGAGTTTAAGGAGATTTTGGCCTTGGTACCCAGCTTAGGGACCCATTATGAGTGTCAAGTGGTGAGCAGATGGTGGCCTTTCCCAGCATGCATCCTCAGTGGATTGCCTGGACCACACATACTCAAGAGGGGTGTGTATCACATCATCCCAAAGGTCCAAAATTAGCACTTGAAGAGGGAGGGTGAAGAAAGTCTTAGCTATTACAACAGCTTGCCAAGTTCAGTGGTGCCTAGCATAATCTTATTCCTTATTCATGAGGAGTGCAAAAATTATCCAAAAAGGCTCCTTGGAAAGATGACAGTGGAAAGAAAGAGAAATAGTGGATGAGGGGAATAACTACATGAATGGAACTAGTCCTTCTTCTTGCTCATTCATAACTCTGCATGAGTCATATGTATTTGACTTTGGAAAATCACTGGGGTTGGGGTTCAGGTCTGGGTGAGGGAGGGCGTCTGTTCCAGAAGGACTGAAGAGGTTGCTGATCTGGGAACTCAGCGTTGGTGGGCCCAGGGACCTCTATGGCTCTATCCAGTTCTTGGCAGACATAGCCCTGAATTTATTATTTATTAGTTTCTCATTCAAAGGCCATGGCCCCACATCACAAGGGTGAGAGGATCAGAATTCATCTTTCCTCCACCCTCTTTTCAGTAACCCTTCTATCTTCTCATTACTGGAGAACAAGTTCTAACAAGTATCCCCAGGGACCCTGCGTGAACTATTCAGCAATTTCATCATTTCATCACCTTGTTGGTTGCTCAGCAACCGGCAGAGAGGGCCAGGCAGAGAGGCACCACCTTCCCAGGTGAGTGGCTGAAGCCCAAAATGAGAACAGAGGTTCACCTGGTCTCCACACCTTTGACGCCTCCCTTCTCTGGACTTTAGGAAGTACGTGGCAGAAAGAAGGGATTGGTTCAGGATCACTGAACTTTCGTCCCCAAAGTCCCCTGCATTTTGCAACTTTCTGGTTATCTGGTGACACCTCAGACCTGTCCATGTGATGGCTGAGTGGTCTCCATGAATATTCCCAACATCAGAACTTTGAGGGTTGTTATGGGAGGGGAGAAAAAACATAATTTCTTTGCCAATCCTTCAAGTTCTGAGCTGGGACAGACTCCTGTTAGCAAAAGGCGGATTAGTAAGAGAAAAACACAAGCACAGTTATTACACTTGCTGGGTATTTCACAGAGAAGAGTCACTCTTTCAGGAAGTAAGTGTCTCTGAAAGTAGTGGCTTGGAACTCTTTTTGTTTGTTTGTTGTAGCACCAAGTATTGAACCCAAGGTTTTCACACTGAACTACATGTAAGCTTTTTTTATTTTTTATTTTTGTGACAGGTTCTTGGTAAATCTCTACATTGCCCAGGTTAGGCTTGAATTTGGGACCCTCCTGTCTCAGTCTCCCAGAGTGCTGGAATTACAGGCATGTGACACCAAGAATCTGTCTTGAATAGTATTTCTAAAAAGAGCAACAAATATTAGAATAAGATGACAAAGGAGCAGGAATTTTCAGGTTTCAGAGGAAGAAAACCTGAAGACAGTAGGTATGTGAGAAAGCCTGCTCCCAGATTCCACAGTAGGGAAGGATTTATTTTTCTGAATGTAGATGGAGAGAGAGAGGGGAGAAACATCTTTCATCCATGTGAATCTCTGTCCTGTCAACAAGCAATGGAGGCGAAGGAAAGAGTTTCCTGCATTTGGATATCTTTAGCTTGACAAACTTAGTATTAAGAAAACGTGTCAGTTTCCTTCGGTGGCACAGCTTCCACAGATGACTTGACCACTGGGTCTGTACCTGACGGCAGAGGGGCTGATCACACTGTTCTGCAACCAGAGTCCTTGGTTAAAACCCAGTTCTTTTTTCTGTGAGTTAACTTTCTGTTCCTGTAACAAAACACCTGAGATAACTAAGGAAGAGGAAAAGTTTGTTTTAGCTTATGATCTCAAGTTTCAGTCCATGGTGATGGTCTTGTTGCTTTTGAAGAGGGACAGCACATAATGGTGGAGAGGATGGGATAGGGCAAGATACTACCTTATGTATTTATAAATAAATGGACGCAACTTGAAACCATATTCATAAATGAAGTAAATCAAACTCACATGTGTAAATACCGTATAGTCTCCCTAGAGTAAGAAATGGTAAGAGTACATAAGATTTTATGGTAATCATGGTTCCCTTTTATATTGCTTTGAAGTCTTATAATGCTTTCATTCCTTGGTTAGAATGGTTTTGTTTGATTTTATTATGTGTGATGGTATGAAGAGCTATTTTGAAGAAAACAAGACATTATGGCAGCCATGGCTGATTTAATATCATCTTGCTTTGAAGTCCTGCCGTGCTTTTGTTCTTCTGTTTCCATTGGTTCTATCATGCTGTGTCTTATTGGATTTTAATATGTGTGATAGTGTAAACAAATTTTTTTAAGGAAAATGAGATATTATAGTATTCATTGTTCATTATTGGTTATTTGATTTTGAATGTGTTGTACTTGCCCAAAAAGGCCCCTGAGATGAAAAATGGGGCAAAACCCCTGAGATGGAAAAGACGGGGCAAAACGACGTTTTTTAGGAAGAAGCGCTTTTATTTTAGCTGGCCCAGCGACAGGGTGCAGATGGAATTTGCAAAGCTGTGCAACTGAGTTAGAATTTTGACTGATTTTTATGATTCACTTATGATTAGCTCATTGATGATTAAGTACATAGTGATGAGAAACAGAAACAAGGTGGGCCTTTGTTCCCCTTTGCTTGAGGTCAGAGGCATTTCACAGTGGGTGGTTAGCCAATTCATAGCCCTTGGTCTGCCAATTCCAGGAACATAGTCTCTTACAAAGAGAACAGTGGTTGATACAACATCATTTGTCTCTTACAAGGGGGAACAAAGGTTGACACAGCACATAGGTTAGTTGGGGCGGGTGACACGTACAGAACATAACAGCATAACAACGTGGTCAGCTAATCTATAACTATGTGGTCGGTGCTTGGTTATTAGGGTAACGAGCTCAGTACAGAATGACAATATTGCTAATAACTATCCTTTTAAGTAACTATTTTTGCTAATTATCTTTTAATCAATTATTTTAATTTTTCAGCATCTTAGTATAACAGAATGTCCTATAATACTTTCATTCTCTTGAATGGTTTTATACTATTTTGTTATGTTTGATACTATTGTGTGTGAAGATACGCTCAACTATTTCAAAGGAAAGAGACATTATGGTAACTACTGTTGATATCCGGTTGTCTTGTCGTGAAGTGCTGCGTTGCTTGCATTGTTTTGTTCTGTTTTTTGTTTTATTCTCTTTAAAATAAAATTTAAAAGAAGATACTATCTCATGGTAGCCAAGGGATCAAAGAGAGAAGGAGAGGGGCTGAGGTCTTGATAACCTTTCCAAGGACATAGTTCCAGTGACCCAAGGTCTCCCACTGAGCTCTTCCTCTTAAAAGTTGTCACCAATTTCCCAAGAGCACCAAACTGGAAACTAAGGCTTTAACACATGGGCCTTTGAGGACACTGAAAGTCCAAACTACAGCAGGGACCTTTGGGAAGCCATCACCTTTTGAAGGTGAAGCCATCCCCTGTTTACTTTTGAACAAAATGTAGACATTGAGAACATGGCACCTCGGATGGTTGTCTGAGGACTGAAGAGGTAAAGCATGTGCACAGTTAGTGGCCTGGTGCCCAGAGGGTGGCCCAGTCAGGCGTCAGGGTGACAAATTCCAACAGTTTGTCACTTCCATCCCTGGTGTCTGAACACGCAGTGAGTTTGTCAATACAGGCGGGAAGACTGGGTGTCGGGTGTCTCTCTTTTCAGGAAATGTTAGGCTCTGAGGACCAAGGACATAGCGGGATGGGGCAATCATCTGGACCTGGGAACCCAGCTGTTTGCATGCTGAGATGCTGGGTCATTCCCTCCTGGCTTCAGGCCATATTGGGAGCTTCTGTTCCACCTCCCTACTCAGCCAATAAATGAGCGAAGCTAGGGAGAGTTTTGTTGGGTGGGAAAGTCGCCCACCTCCGGCCTCCCTGGCTCCACGTGGACCCATTGTGTGGCCCCAGACAAGTCCTCAAACAGTCCCGAGACCCCTGGGGGGCGAAGCAGTTTTTCTGGCCGCCACTCAGGCTCTATCCCGCGCCCCAGTGGCTCCGTGATTCCCTGTGGTTGTTGCCAGGCTGCGTGTGGTACTAGCCTTGGTCCTTGGGCCCTGGGCCCTGGGAAGTTTCACCTCTTGCACTCAGCGCTTGGCAGCTTGGTAGGAGAAACCTCTCAGTCCTGCTGTTCTGGATTTGGAGCCCTCAAGCCAGTCCCAGACCATCGTGTTATTCTGTCTGTCTTCCTCCTTGCCTTTCCTCCCTGTCATTTCTCACTCCTGTCTCCCTCCTCTGCTCAGCTAATGAGTCCCAAGGAGAGGCTGTGTGCCAGGTGCCCCCTTTTCTTGTTTGCGAACAAGAGGCCCTGGGATGCTCGCTCTGCTAAGTGTGGCCCTGACTCACGGTTTCCATGGCGATGGCTCTCATGGTAGCAGTCTTGGCTTGTTGCCAGGGCAGATGACAACCATGACAGCCAGTTTCAGACTGCGTCCAGCTGTGCCTGCAGCCTCAAGGGACAGGCTTTCTTAGAGGGGCCAACTCTCATGCCCCTCTCTTACTTACCTTCCAACTTGGGGGTGATGCTCCAGGGACCATCGTACTTGCCTAGACAACCTCAACAGGGGACACTAAGGTACCAGGGAACCCTGGATGGGAAGCAGGCCAGATCATGCCACTGTTGTGCTGTATAAACTTTGGGCATGGTGTGTCCTCTGTGGGTGTCATCTACACAGTCTTAGTTACTTTTCTCATTTCTGGGACAAAACACCTGATACCCAAAGTTAAAAGAGGAAAGATTTATTTAGCTTACAGTTTGTACAAGTTTTGGTCTATCATCAGCTGGCTCCAAGGTAGGGTGGTATGGCAGACAGGCATTGCAGAGAAGAAACAGTTCATAGTGGATAGAAGGTAGCAAAGTGAGCCAACAAGGGACAAGAAAAACTGCTTTCCATCCCTTATATTGTGTGCAGGCTACTGGGTTTAGGGTAGTGCTAAGTCAATCAGTGGACTGACTTAGTAATCACCCACCCTTAATCATAGCACCCTTAATCCTAGCATTGCACCATGAATCAATTATAGTCTAGATTCAGCCATCTCTGAAAAAGCTATGACTGTATGAGGCTTTTGGGGGGGACATCTAGATACAAGCTATAACATACACTAAAGGCTAGACTGGATGTCAGAGCTTCAGGGTAACCTGTCTCCTGGGAGCAGATGCTTGATACAGAGGGCTGGGTCACTGTCAGTGCAGAGGCATCACTGTCCCCGCCTGGAGTCTCCATGGTCCAAAGCAGCGTGTGGGTCCTGGGTCCTACCTGTGGCCTCAGACCCAGGTGACAGTGCTAAGTGACCTCTCTGTGAGGCAACTGGCTCTGGAGAAGGCTCACTGTTGTTCTAGTGTCCCTATAGACTCGCATCACAAAGGCCAGCTGTGGGGTCACACTGGGACCTCCAATCTCACAGTCTCTTTGTGGTTTGCTGCTTCCACAATTGTTGGTTCCAAGTGCTGCAGAGGGGATGCAAAATCAGAGGAAATGGGAGTCTCCCAAAGAGACTCCTACATTTGTACCATCTTGTCCCATGTCTTCCTCAGACACATGTGGGTCATTTCTTGTTGACTTTTCATAGAAAAATTTTCCAGTTCAAGGGGAGGTAGAACATGAAAGATGGTTAGTTTGGGGAACAAATTTCTTCCAAACAGCCATGGTTATTTCTCTTGGTCCTGGGATTGGCTTGGATCAGCAGGGTGGTTCTTCTGATTTCAAAGCCTCTAGAGTGCAAGGCCAGATGGTGCCTGGGCTGGTGTCACCCAAGTCTTGACTAGGACAAGTGGGATTCTCTACACGAGGCAGTACATGGGTCTTGTCTCTGTGTGGTCTTCCTGGAGATCACTTTCTAGTTGGTGGTTGCTTTGGCTTGGACATAGTTTGAGAATATCCTCTTTGGGGTCAGAAGCTTACTTTTCAGTGTGGCATTGTTGGGAGGTGGTGGCACCTTTCATACGTTCATGCAAGGTAATCATGTAACTGAGGTCACTATCTGTGGAAGGGATTGACCTAGTTCTCATGGAAGCCCTGGTAGCTCCTGAGACAGAGGTTATACAAGAGAAGACTAACCTTCCCCATATCTGGCTTCTTTATCCTCCTCTGTGAGGCCCCCGTGCAGCTCCTCTAAAAATAAAAGGAAATGACCTGCCACCTCCTGATTATTCACTTCCAAAAATCCTTTTCTTGGGCTGTTTCTGCCAAGTGAGTGGGGCAGCTGTCACTTTATCAAAGAGCCTTTGCTTAAGGACCCCTAGGGCCATGCCCAGTGGGGCGGGGACACTTTTATAAGGTGTTATTCAATGATAAAGTGTTTAAATTTTTTTAAAAAAACTATTATAATAAAAGAGACAGGGCCTGGGGCTTAACTCAGTGGCACAAATGCCTGCCCGGCAAGCGTGAGGTTGTGAGTTTAATCCCTGGTACCAAAAACAAAACAAAAAATAAATAACAGAGACTTAATCACAAATCCTCCCTCAAAATAGTTCCCCTTGCTTGGAGCACATTTATTCCATCCTCCTTGCCACTTTCTGAGGCAGTTCTGGAAGTCCTCCTGTGTGACTATCTTTACAAGGTGTGATTAAAGTCCATGGTGAATGTGCCTTCTGAGTGCCATCCAACAGAAGGGAGCTTCGTGAATCTGCCTTATTCACTTCTGGCTCTTCCCCAAAGTGAAGACAACATGAGAGGTAAATGTTTGAATCGACTCAGAACACCCATGCGATTGTGACAGCACAGCTAAAGACACTCACGAAAGAAGACTTCTAGAACTGCTTCAGAAAGTGGCAGGAATGATGGGATGAGTGTGTACCCGGGGGGGGGGGGCTTGGAGGAGATTCATGGCAATGTCTTTTATTGTAAGAAAATTTAAAAAAAATTAAGCCTTCACTGCATATTTTGATCACCTCTTATATAAAAGTGAGGGTTAGGGCCCTGCTGAAGGCCCCTCTGAGCCATGGCTGCCCTTACCAGGGCTCTGTGGATGGGGAGCTGCTCTGTCTGTCCCTGTGGCCATATGTGGCCCTCAGAGGCCTAGACCCAGACCCAGTGTCTCTTGATTTCTTCCTTCATCCCCAGAGGAGCAGGGATTTAATCTGGGTCCACTGACCTCAGACACAAAGGACACTCCTGTGTTCCTCGGTCTCCTTGCATGGCTTTGGCCTCAGGCCTCCCTAGGGCCCTTTCCTTGGCATTTAATGTCAGGTGACAGGTGTCCTGACGGTTTAGTGGAACAAAGCGAGACTCTTCCAGGCCTGAGGCAGGTGCTTTGGCATCTGGTGTTGGTGATGCCCAGAGCTTGGAGAGGACAGTGACGTGGCTGTCCCTGCTTTCCAGAGGGCAGGACCAAATGCCCTTTCTTGACTGCTTTATATATACTTATATTTATTTTTCATTCTGGTGAAATATATACCATGAAAGTTATATTTTTAAAATGTATTTTGCAGTACTGGGAGTTGAACCCATGACTTAGTGCAGCTAGGTGTGTGGCCTGCCCCTGACCTCCGCTCCCAAAGTTACTATTTCTTAACATTTTTAAATGCACAGTTCAGTGGCTTTAAACACATTCACATTGTGTGGCCATCACCAACATCCATCTCCAGAACTTTTCCATCTTCTTTAACTAGAATCTTCTTCTCATTAAACACTACCTCCCTTCCCATCTCTGGCAACACTATTCTACTTTCCACCTCTGTGAATCTGATTGCTGTAGGCCACGGATTATACAATATTTGTCCTTTTTGTGTCCAGTTTATTTCAGTTAGCATCCTGTTGTCCAGCTTCCCCCATGGCATAGTATATGTCAGAATTCCTGTCCTTAAGATTGGTAATATTCCATTGCATGTGCACACCACAACTTCTTTACCAATCATCTTTTTTTAAAATTTTATTTTAAAGGTAGTAAAATACAACAAAGCAAGACAGAACAAAGCCAATCAAGACAATGCAGCAAAATTGGTACAGAACTTCAGAGCAGGATACTGGGAAACCAATAATAGGTACCATCGTATATCATGTTATCTTCACAATAGTTGTCCATCCCATCTCTAGCAAAATCAAAGCAAAGACAAAACACAATAAAGCCAATCAAAACAGAATATTGAATAGAGCAAAACAATCAGAACAAAGCCAAACAGTGAAAACAGTATTGGCCTTCAAAGACAAGATAGAAGGAAATCCCCTGTGTTTGCTATATTGCATGTTGTCATCCTCTGGAGAGATGCCCAGATCTCTGGCCCCAGGCCTGTATAATCAACCCAACAATACCAGCATTTATAGCAATGAACCCATTACATGAGTTCAACTCCCAATACTGCAAAATAAATTTTAAAAATATAACTTTCATGGTATATATTTCACCAGAATGAAAAATAAATATAAGTATCTATAAATTGTTTATATAAATTGTTTAGTTGCTATCAACTCAGGCTGTCCTCTGAACATCCAGCTGCTCACGGGGTTGGGGTGGAGGGTTTGACTCTCAGTCCACACACTGATAGGCTTTGCTGCTTACCATGAAGGCTGGACCATTGATTTCTTGGTTAGTCCCCCAAGACCTGGCACGGTGGATTCTCCACCAATCATCTTTTGACGGGCACCATTTTTCTACTGAGAACAATGCTGCTATGAACATTGAAATGCAGATAATCTGCTCGAGACCCTGGCTGCAGTTCTTTTGTGTATTTACTAGAAGCTATGTTGCTGAATCACACTGTCACGTGGTCCATGTTTAACTTTTGGTTTTCTTTTTTTAAAAGAACATTTTGGAACTGGTCTTATTATGTGTTCTAGGCTGGCCTTGAACTTGCAGCTGTCCTCCTGTCTCAGCCTCCTAATGCTGGGATTTCCAATGTGTGCCTCCATGCTCTGTTCATATTGAAGAAAGGAACATATGTGTGGATACACATGACCCAGATAAGGTTTTTCATAACATGTTAGGTTCTGTTCCGGAACCTAAGTGTTATGTAATAAATGTACATGCTCACTCATTCATTATGCAAAAATTATGATTAAAACAAAGCAAAAAACCTCTGACAATTGTAATGTATATGTGCAGCTCCATATTGTCAGCATATTCACAGTGTTGTGCGGCAGATCTGAACTGTTCTGGGCCCACCAACACCAAACACTGATTCTCTGCTCCCCTCCCCCAGTCCCTGGTGCTTACCACCTTTCTTTCTGTCTATAGATTTAATCAGCCTAGGACACTATGAAGTGGAATCAATCAGTATTTGTTCTTTTGTGTCTGGCTATTTCACTTAGCATGATGTTCAGTTAGCAAGTTTATTCATCGTGTAGCATATGTCAGAATCTACTTACTTGTTAAGGCTCATATTCCAATGTATACATATGGTGCCACATTGTTTTTTTTTTTTTTTTTTTTTTTTTTAACCATTCATCAGTAGATGATGGGCATTTGCATTGCTTCCGCCTTTTAGCTACTAGATGGCTGCTCTTAGTCTTGGTGTATTTTTTGGGATCCTGCTTTTAATTCTCTGGGGACATGTATCTAGAAACAGAGCTGCTGGATCATAAGAGAGTTCTATTTTTACCTTTTTTGAGGAATTTCTTTCATGCATTGCCGTTTATAAATCTGCAGGTGATCCAGGCACATGCAGGGGAAGCCTAGTGTTTCTTCCTGAGGGCACTGGCACTGTGGGGCTACAGAGGCGGGCGAGGCCCTTGGCTCCTTCAGGACTTGCTGACAAAAGCCGATGCTTGGATCTCATCTAATTTGCAAGGGAAGGAAGAAAGACATTTTGATGGATACACAAGATGATGCTCAGCCTCCTCTGGAGGAATTTCATGATTTGGGGAGGAAGTTGGAAGGTGGGTTGCTTTCGGTGCAGTACAGATCCTGAAACTTCACTCCAAATGCTGGCTTTGCAGCTAATTGAGATTCACTAGGGAAGGAAGGAGTTCATTATTCCAAAGTAGAGCTTAGCAGGGTTGAGAGCCCAGTTTTGTGCAGAGTGGTCAAATGCTAATGATGGTATCATATGTATTTCAGGACGCATTAAGAGCACTCCTACAAAATGTATCAGTTCAAAGAGCTGGAACTCAAAATAACTGCTCTCACAAACAGGCCCCAGTGGAAAAGTCTATTGTAATCCAATTTTTAAGTGGAGACGGAAAAAAAAAATCTCTGGGGGTGGGGGTGGAGTGCTTCTTTTTCGGAGAATGACCAGCAACTTGCTATGGTTTTGGAGGAAATCTTCCAATTGATGCAAACTGTCCAAGGATCAGAGGATGACAAGGTTGGTGGCATGTGATAGGAAGAAGAACCGGAAAAAAGGTCAAGACCACTTCTAACACCCAGCATGGAAAACCTATGTCAGGGAAGATTTTGAAAATCTGTAGGGAGAATGAGAGTTGTCAGAGTTGGGCGTGGTGGTGCACACCTAAAATCTCAGCACTTGGGAGGCTGAGGCAGGAAGATCACTGAGTTCAAGGCCAGCTTGGGCTACAAAGTGAGTTCAAGACCAGCCAGAACTGCATAGTGAAACCCTGTCTCAAAAAAAGAGAGTTGTCAGAAAAACAGCTGAGAGATGCTTTCCTGTCCCTCCCTGCCTTGCTATCTGGTAGCTCTCCCTTTTCTCTTCAGATCCCTCTCTCCAGCTGTTGGACACTCCTGTTTGTAGGGGTGTGCCTTTCTTGGGGTGCCTGGGGAAGCCCCAGATCTCCCCACTGGCTTCAGGTTAGTAAAAGAAGAATTGAGGCACATCGATGGCCTGCTGCCCCATGGCCCGAAGGACTGTTAATGTGAAAGAATTCTAAACACATACGAACTGAAGCACGGTCTCTTTCTATCCAAATAATCTCTGCATGGAGCAGCAGCGAGATAAGCTGCCACTCAGGAGGCCAGAAGTGGGCAGCGGATTCTAGTGATGCTCCTGGGATCAGCACTGGCCACAGGCACAACATGGGGATTTCTGATCCAGGCCCAATTAGCTCTTGCTTGGAAGCTCGAGGGAGACTGAGAACCAGCTCAGTGGAGCCCAGGCAGAAATTCAGACTTGTACACACAGCAACTGAATTATTTCCTTCTCTGGAAAAGCCCAGGGCTGAACCCAGGCTGGCTTCCCAGTGGGGAGATGGGAGGTGTTTCTCCCCAGTTCAACAAAATCGAGAATTTAAGCTTGCTGCTGCTTGCTAATTCTGCTCTCTGCATCTGTTCAGGCAGCATGTCCTTTGGTACAGGCCGAATTACCCCGATCTTGTGCATCAAAATTCTAACCCCTAGGACCCCAGGCAGTGACTGCATTTGGATATAGGATCCTCGAGAGGTAATTAAGTTAACAAGGTCATTGGGATGGGCCATAATCCAATAGGACCAGTGTCCTTGTAAGAAGAGGAACCATCTACTAGCCAAGGAGACCAGCTACAGGAGGAGCCAGTCCACCCTACATCTGCATCTTTAACTTTTAGTTCAGGCAGTGAGATAAAATAAGTGTTCATTGTTTAAGCCCCTCTGTTGATGGTCCTTTGTATGGGAGCTCCAGGAAACCAATGGATCACTTTATTCCTAGGAAGAGGGGAGTCACTAGTCTCACACATGCATATGTGTGTGCGTGTATGTGTGTAGAGTTCAAATCCTTGCCTGTAATGACCTGGCAGAGTCAGCTGGGGTCAGGTTGCTGTTTCTCCTTATAGGCTCTGGAGGAGTCACTTGCCTTCCTGGGACAGCTCCAGGCTGGATAGAGGAGTAGCCAGTGTCTCCCTCCATCCCAGCTGGCATCTGAAACCAGTGGAACCATTGCTTTCACAGCTTAGGCCAAAGGTGCTGTGTCCTTGGCCACTGTTTGGGCTGGATGGATGCCTTTGCTTCCCAGCCTGAACCACAGGCAGCAAGAATAAAAGGAAGATCCCAGCCAACAGAGTCACTCAGGGCTGCACAGGCCAGAGGGCCCCCAGAGAGTCCTGGGCTCCTTGCAGTAGCCAGTGGCTTTGGCTTAAAGCCTAAGGGGCAGTGCCCGCTGGGCAATGTGCCATCCCAGTGTGGGTCTGCACTGTTATGACACAGATAGGCACTAGCAGCTGAGTCCTCCACTAAGAATGCCAGACCCCTGCTGAATCATCTTTCTTCTATCCTGTTTCATTTGCTATAAAGATACCAAGGGCTTGAATGTTCTACTTGTGGTAGCTTCTGTTTGTTTTTTCTTTCTTTTGTTTTTTTTCCTTCTTCAGTCCTGGGGCTGCCCAGGACCTTCATGTTGAACAACATCTCCAGCCCTTTTTTATTTTTATTTTGAGATAAGGTCTTACTACATCACTAAGTTGCCCACTAAGGCTAGGCTTGACCTTGTAATCCTCCTGTCTCAGCTGCCCAGAATGTGGGATTATAGCTATGCACCACCACAGCTGGCTCTCCTCAAAGAGGGGAGAGAGTCATCATTGCCGTGAGAATCTGTATAATGTCTCAGGTGATATTTTCTTGGTGCAATTTTAGAATGGAAAAAACCCTGCATACATATTCATATTTCAATCAGGTGCAGTGGGCTGTACCTTCATTTGCAATGTCATATAAAAACTGGAATGTTGAGTGTCTACACACACACACACACACACACACACACACAGCAGTTACCAAAATACTAGAAAATGCAGCTCTGTCAGGTATGATGGCACACACCTGTAATCCCAGCACTTGGGAGGCTGAAGCAGGAAAATCCCATACTCAAGCCTGTGGTAGATTAACTAATGGACAATTTAGAACACCCAACTGAACTGAGTCAGCATGGTTTTGGGTGTGGAAAACCCACCTGAGGATTATTGCCAACAGCTTAAAAAGAGAACTGGTATGGAAGATGGTGTGCTGTTTATTCTTTCAGAGAAGCTTGTCATGCTGGTTTGCCTGATATGAATTCAGCTGTTTGCATCATTGGGGAGCTTGGGTCCCCGGTGTTGCAGAGGAAGGCTGTGGTTTTTTTATGAAGAGCTCTGGTTCTTACCTTAAAAAGCATCGCTTTGTAGCTCCAGTGCAGATCCCTCAGCCTGCTGGCACAGATCCTTCAGCCCACTGCACAGACTATTTTCTACTGCTGACCTTTGGGCCTTTCCGGTGCAGATCCATGGAACAGACTTGCATGAGACATTGTCATGGTTCTAGGCCTCCAGCTGGACTCGTGGAAGACCCTGCCATGGGCTCTAGGTCTTCAGTGGACTTGTGCAGGACAGTGCTATGGGTTCCAGGCCCTGATGCATGGACACATTATTATTTGAATTTTGGGTGAATATTATAAAATAATCCTATAAATTATGTGTCCTGTGTTAAATCTATTCCTTTGTGAACCTTGAGTACAACAAAGCCCAACCCATGCAATTTAGCATCTTAGAGAAACCATATTTCAAAATAAAAATAAAAAAGCTCTTCCCTGGTAAGTGGCTACGGTGTTGGACGGCTGTGGCCCTTCTAAGGGGTGAACCACCAGTGTCTCCTGAGATCCACGCCATGTTGGAACTTAGGATCCTGGGAAGCAAGCAAGCACCTCCCCTCCCTGGTAAGTGGCTGCGGTGTGGCAGACTGTGGCCCTTCCAGGGGGAGAACCACCAGTGTCTTCTGAGATCCATACCATGTTGGAACTTACGAAGCTGGGAAACCAAGCAACCAGCCTTCCACCCTGCTAAGCAATACTGGTGCATGGCCTAGAGTCAAACATCCCATTTCCCCTACCCCCCTTATCCTGTCCCCCCGTTAGCAAATGGGAACCAGAAATCTGAGCATCTTCTGGGAGGTTGACCATAGCCAATAAGGGGGATTTCCTTCTACCATCTCTTTGAAGGCAAATATTTTTATTACTGTTTTGCTCTATTCTGATTAATGGTACTGCTCTATTTAATATTCTGTTTTGATAAGTTCCATAATGTTCTGTATTTCATTTTATTTTGATATACGTGATTGAAAGAACAACTATTGTAAAGATAACGAAATATACTGTGATACCTATTACTGTTATCCCGGTAACCTGCTGTGAAGTTCTGTACCAATTTCGCTGTACGATCTTAGTTGGCTTTATTTTGTCTTGTTCTGTTGTATTTTACTACTTTCAAAATAAAATTAAAAAAAAAAAGCTCAGTGCAAAGGTATCCTGGGTTTAATCCTCAGTAACACACACACACTGCACATGCTCTGAGAAGCAGCAAATATGTGAATGTTACTGCATGTATCTAACAGGGGAGATGGGTCATGCCTCCTACTGGGGTCTCAGGAGAGGTTTGCACCACCCTGCTCCCCCACAAAGGCTCAGAGTCACTGCTTGAATCACCTCCACATCTACTGAAGCCTTGGTGTCTCAGGCTGCTGCTGCAGCATCCCTGTGTGTGGGTGGCTTTCACTGCAGCCTTCCTGGCCTCCTGGGTCTTTCCTGCCCCCACAGCCTTCTCTTCACTGCAGGCCCAGGCATCCCGGAGAAACTAGTCCTGTCATCCTGCTTCATGAGCTCCTCCCACGCTCGGCTCTCTCTTAGAACTAGGCTCTAAGTGGGGTGTGATGGTGTGAGCAAGTAATTCCAGCAGCCTGGGAGGCTGAGGCAGGAGGATTGGAAGTTAGAGCCCAGCCCAGACAATTTAGCAATTTGGCAAGACTTTGTCTCTAAAACAGAAACAGAAACAAATGAACAAAAAAAGAGGCTGGGGATATAACTCAGTGCAAAGATCTTGGGTTTAATCTCTAGTACTGTAGAACAACAAAGAAATAAACCTACGCTCTTGGGGATCTGTTCTAGTGGTACTGTCCTGGAGACACCTGTTGGTTCTTTCCCAAAGGGATGCTGACCTCACCTTTTCTACCCTGGCCCTTCCTGCTGTGGTGGTGGGTTTGTGTGTGCGCGGCAGAGATGCTTGAAATCAGCACCAGCCAACTAAGCAAGTTGCACCTCCACCCTGTCTATCACCCCCTGAGGTGACAAGAACTCTGCCCCCACTTTGTGTCTCAGGATCCAAAATCCTGAATGTTTTAGGCCATTGACTGACACACACTATGGCCTGGCAGTTTAAGAACAGCCAGAACCTCTTTCTCCCAGTTCTAGAGGCTGGAAGGGTCAGCATCAAGGGGCCACTGATTTAACGTTTCACGCAGCAGCTTTCTCATAGATGGTACTTTCTTGCTGTGTATTCACATGGCAGGGGGGCAGAACAAGTCCCCTCAGCCTCTTTTTATGAAGACACTGATCTCATTCCCAAAGCTCTGCCCTCACGATCTAAAGACCACAGGCTCTGGGGAGTTAGGCTTTAACCTATGAATCTGGGGTCTAACACAAGCATTCAGACCATGGCAGTGAGTTTATCAGACACAAATTGCTCAAGAACCTCATTTATTTTGTGCAGTAATTAAATAGAAGCTGTTTGGAAATATGATTATAGATTGGCCCTTCAAAGCAAATTAAATCTTTGAAGAGTAATGGCCTAATTAGCTTCACAATTCTGCCATTAAAAAAAAAATCCAAATGCCCTGTTGTCCTGAATCAGGAAATACTGGGGCCCTGATGTAAAAGGCTTCAAGAGGATATTAATATCAAGTGCTTGTGGATTCTTAGCCAGTGAGTGACAGCAAGAATAGACACTTTTGTCAAGATTAACCTGGCCAGGAAGGCTTCAGTTCCTATGCATTTGTTACTTGTTTACAGGGTCATCTTTGTATTAGCTATTTGTTTATCAGTAATCATTCTGGGCTTCTTAGCTGAAGATCCTGCTCATACCCTCCTGTCTCTCACAACCTGAGGACTCAGCTCTTTTTCTTTTTTTGTCTTTCTCAGAGTTGACTTCACACCCATCTCTTGTCTCTCTAACAGCAGACAGACTTGCTTATCCCAGGTCCTCTGTTCATTTGTAGTATTTCTTGTGATCTGACAGAAAAGATGGGACAGTTCTGGAATGTTCTGGGATCAGATCCTGGCCGTGGGCCCATGAGCTCCCTCCAGAGTTGCTGAGTGCTGCTGGTGACTGTCACCATTTGCCTCTCCTGATGTTCCCTGGCATGGGGTCCTTCCCCTCACTTGGGTGCATGACGATTAAGTCGTTTAACTACATTTGCTGGCCTATGAATGGACACATGGTCCAGACCTGGCCCATCAGAACACTGGAATCCCCTGGGCCAACATCAAGGCCCTGCCCAGATATTAGCCCTGGGGTTGTTGCTAATTGCTATCTGTACCCCTGGAGTTTCCCTCCTGGCCTCAGTTGCTTCATCAGAAGTGCAGTAGCTAGCCTTGAGCAAGTGCTTAAATACCAGATCCCCACCCCTAGGGGCGCTGCGCCACCCACCCACACCTCATATACAAAAAGAGGGCCAGGAACATGCACTGTGTAAGTCTCCAGGGTGACCCTGATCTGTTCCGTCTCCCAGGGTGAGTCCTGAGAACCCCCAACCAGGGAATCCTCTGGTCCTCCCAACAGCCCCACATTCCTCCCCCAGGAGCAGCTGGAGCTGAGAAGACCTCATTTATTTATGTTTGGTACAGGCAGGCAAGCCTTGCAGAGTCATGGGGAAGATGGGCCCACAGGCCTGGCTGCAAATGAAAACCAAACACATTCTAAATTATGAAATTCACAAAAAACCCTCAGAAACCAGGCTCTTTCATTCAGATCCTGAGGACCGGATGCTGTATCCTAGGCAACGTGGTTGCAGAAAAACAAGGGTTTTTTTCCCCACTGGCCTGCTTCATATTAAGATGAGGAGGCTCCTTTCCTAAAATAGGAGATGGGGCTCTCCTGCTCCGGTCCCCTCCCTGGCCACCTCCTGATCAACTTGATTCTTGTCTATCGATCTGTGGAGCCCAGAGGGAAGAGGGAAAACTTTATAAATTCAAGAAACTCACTGGACACAGCATGAAAAAGTGCAGACCTCAGGGTCATGTTGGTGTAATTTTCAGAATCATTGCAAACTCATTCCCATCCCATTTCCTTAATCTTTTTGATAAATGAGCCCTATAATTACCCCTCCTTTCCACACGTCCAGCAACAAAAACTCTAAGCCTGGAAGATAAAATAGTTGCTTTGTCATCACAGGATGCAAAGGCAACAGAGAACACGTTCGGGATAAATTCAGCTTTACATTTCATTTACTCCATATTGATTTTCATCAGTGCGATTTCAGCAATTACCACTGAGCTAATTCTTAGTGAAAATGGTGAAGTCAAAAGGTACACGATGTAGATGCAAGGTCTTGGAGCTCTGAAATGTTCAGAGTGATTATGCGTTTAAGGCAGCTGTACCCATTCTTCCTTTCTTTTTTCAGTACAGGGATTGAATCTAGGCCCTTTCACTGAGCCACCTCCTCAGCGCTTTTTAAAATATTTTTATTTTGAGACAGGCTCTCACTAAATCACTGGTTTGCCCAGGCTGGGCTCAAACTTGTGATCTTCCTGCCTCAGCTTCCTAGAGTCCTGAGAATCTACCTTTAATTTTGCCTGTGTTCCTATTGTTCTGGGGCAGAGCCTGGCCACCAGGGAATGGTTAAAGGAGACGTAGGATCTGCTGACTTACAGGCACCTGAGTGGATAGAAGAGTCCCCCCGTCACATGAGGAAACCGTGGTTCATGGAGGGAATATGGTTTGCTCCAGGTAATGTGAGTGCTTACACCCTGTGCGTCTGAGTCCATGGCTGTTGCTTCTGCAGCAGGGGTAATGTCACGACGAATGCAGTTGGTGTTGAAAGGCCCAAGGCAGAGGGGACTCCAGGTAGCATCAGGCATAATAAACCAAGGCATATGAAAGAGCTGCAGACAGGAACTTGCTGTAGCTCTGGGCAGAGAGAGGACTGACAAAGGCAGGCATGGTGGGATTGGGGGCCTGATCTTTGTTCCCCTCATGTCCTCATCCTCATCTGTCAGCATAGGACTAGGTTCTCTGGCAGTGCTGGGAGCATCCAATTTCTAGAAGTCAGCTTTTTCTCTGACCAGGGACAGTGTGTGGTCTCACATAGGACTTCTGCTATTTCAGTGGCATGTTCAGACCAGGAGAAGAGGCAGAGAGGTGGGTGATATGGGTCTGCTTGGCATCCTGGCATGGGGCCTTGGATTACTATGTTTTGAAAGGCAAAGCAAAAGTTGAGACCTGGGAAAACTCAAGTATTGGCTATGAAATATGGTAAGGAAATTGCAATAAATACAGGTTTAATTAAACAACTCCAAATGTCATAACTACTTGTCAACTGCTGCATGTTATGTTTTTGGTTGTAAATAGTATGTAGTAAGGGACACAAACTGTGTGGCTTAAAGGACAGAAATTTTATATTATCACTGTTCCAGAAGCTGGAAGTCAACAGGGCCATGCTCCTCCAAATGGGGTGCATCTCCTCTAGTCTTTAGTGGCGCTCAGAAACTTTGGCATTCTGTGACTCACAAACAAATCCTCCATCCCTGTCTGCATTCTGTGCACAGGTGCTCCTCAACTTATGGTGGGGTTGCATCCTGATAAATTTGCCTTAAATTAAAATACCCTAAGTTGAAAATGAACTTAATGCACCTCACCTTCTGTTGACCATTAGCTGTGATTGTTGACTGGGTTAAGAAACACCTAAAGATAACTGAAGTACACTTCTGAGTGTCTCTAGGGATGATTGACATGTGGGCCAGCAAACCAAGGGGGAAGACCCACCCTCACTGTGGGTGGCAACATCCAATAGGCTTGTAGCCCACATGGATTAAAGGGGGAAGAAGGAAGAAGCTGGTCAGCGTGTGAAAAAGCTCCATTCTGCTAGAATAAGTGCACCTTCTGCTGCTGCCATCACCTGTGGACATCAGATTCTAGTTTCATCAGCCTTGTAGGTTCACATTAGTGATTCTCCATGAATCTTCCAGGTCTTGACTCTTGAACGGGAACTGTATCTTTTATCTCTGTTCTAAGCTGCTCAGACTGAGCAGCTACTGATTCTCTAGCATGCGGGTGGCCATTGTGGACACATGTGCCTCTGATCCTATCAGCTGATATAACAAATTCCCTTATATAAGTATACATATATGCACACAGTATATATGCTTTTTATTAATTTTGTTCCTCCAGAGACCCCTAACCAGTCTATCTACCAAATATCACAGCTCAGCCTAGCCTATCTTAAAATGTGCTCAGAGCACTTATATTAAACCATAGTTTGGCAAAACAATCTTTCACAAAGACTACTTTATACTAAATGTTGACTGTCTCATGGAATTTATTGAATGCTCTATTGAAAGCAACAATGGTTGCTTGGATGGTTTCCCTTTCACACTTGTAAAGCTGAAAACCCAAAAGTGAAACCATCGTAAGTCAGTATGATCATTGACTGTGATGTGTCAACTTGACTTGAGTCAGAACCTGGCAGATTAGTAAATTCTGGATGTGTCTGTTGGTGACTGACAGGCAGGCCAGCAAATTGAGGGAGGAAGACCCGCCTCAGAGGAGTGCAGCACCAATCAATAGGCTTGTATTCTAGAAAAAATAAGAAGGGAAAGAAGAAGTAGGGAGTCTTCACTTTTTCAGGGAGCACTGGTCTTTGCTATTGCCTTTGGATGGTAGCCTTCAGTTTCTTCAGCTTTCCTAAGCACACCCTTTGACTTTCTGACATTGACTTGTATAGGTGACCATAGCAACCTGCTAGGTCTTTCACCTTTGACCTTTGATTGGGCTCTGTAGCTCTTCATTGTGCAGATGGCCATTTTGGATTCTGGCACCTTTGATCCTGCAGATGACCACTGGGGACTCTTCTGCTTCTGCTTCTGTAAGCCTACCTAAAAAAGTGCTGGTATAACTATACATAAAATTTATATTGATTCTTTTCTTCAGTGAATCCTAACTAATACAGTCAGGTACCATTTATCTCCCTGTGTCCTCTTCTCTTCTTATGAGGACACCAGTCACTGGGTCAGGGTCTACTCTAATCTAGGATGTATTTAACTTGCTTATGTCTCCAGAAAGCTTATTTATAAATAACATCCCAGTCTGTGATTTCTGGGAAGATGTGAATTTTGGAGAGATGCTTATCCAATCCAGTATAACCTCTAAAAGTGCCCACGACAAAGAAGGACATAGGTGATCTTAAGAGTAGGGAACAACATCTGATGTGGGGATGGCCCAGACAAGGAGCCCAAACCCACCTGGCTATCACCCTGGCTGTGTAGGACAAGAATGAAGGTGATGGTGGCCTGACGCTCAGTTCTACAGGAAAGGACAGTGGGGAATGGGCCATCTTTGACAGTGATGAAATGTTGCTATCAACAATGGTCATAACAACTAATTCTTCCTGAGTATTTGATAGGACCACACAGTGCTCTAAGCACAACAGGTTTAAAGTCATTGTGTTCCTCCATCTGCCACGGGACAACCCAGGCTATTATCCAAATTGTCAGAAAAAGTCTTTGAGGCTCCAAGAAATGAATTTTCTCTAGGTTACCTGACCAGTGAGTGGGAGAGTTGGGATTTGAACTCAGAGTCCTGGCAGTCTGACTTCTGAGCTTAGAGGCTTCCTTACCAAGGATGATCCAGAGGTGGTGTATCTGGCGCTCCTGCAGTGAGTCCCCAATGTCTTACAAGGTGTTACGGCTCAGGTGGAAAAAAAAGAGCATTGCAATGGGTATCTGGGAGAACCAGTTGTTCACACTGAACAAAAGTCCATGAAGTAGGGGGCTGGAGATTTAGCTCAGCGGCCTAAGCGCCTGCCTTGTAAGCAGGCAGTCATGAGTTCAATTCCTGGTACTGATAAAAAGGAAAAAGACAAAAAAAAAGTAAGTAAAAGTCCATGAAGTAGCCAGAACCTTGGCATTTATTGATTGAGGAAAACGGTGAGGGGATTATGGAATGACTCAGAGCGTAGAGGGGCTTATGCTAATGAGGATCTCTGTGTTGATGAGGATGTGGGGAGGGATAAAAGGTTAATAAAGAGCTTGGCCTTTCTTCAAGGTGAAATTTTTTTTTATTACTACTCAGTTCTCAGGGAACTAGGATGTCTTCAGCTGATGTAATCTTGTTCTGGGGTATCACAGCATCACAGGACCGCTGAGACCTTCACCATGACCTGAGGCACACAGTGCTATATTCTGCATTCTAGAACTGGTTCCCATGGCAAGACTAGGCTGTGGACAAGCCCTAATCACAATTTAATTGTGAAATGATGTTTCCACCCAAATTATATAGAATGTTCCTCGGCAGTGGTGGGTTGTTGAAGGGAGATGAGGGAAACAGGCTGACCGGGGCCTGGCTGATGGGACAGTTCTTGGAGGTGGGGAGTGGCTGGGTGGGACAGATTAGCCTGGCCATGGAGCTACTGTTTTGTCTGTGCACAAGTCTTTTGGAAGGTGGTGGTGGGGGTCAGAAATGGGATCTGGAGGGTCTGCTGGGGGATGAGGAATCTGATGAAAATCGGCGTGGTGGCGCATGCCTACAATCCCAGCACTCTGGGAGTCTGAGGCAGGTGGGGTCCAGCCTGGACAATTGAGCAATTTAGGGAATCTCAGTAAAAGAGCTGGGCTATAGCTCACCGTGGAGCTCCTGGGTTTAATGCCTAGTACCACGGGGGAAAATATCTGGCAAACAGCTCCCCCTCCTGCCCTATTGCCTACGTCCTGTATTCTTTCTCTCAGCTGGCAACTTCGTTCCTATCTTTCGTTCCTGTGTTCATGAAACCCCCTTGGCGACTTGGCTCCCTCAGCTCCTGGGATGGCAGCAGCAGACGATGGCTATTTCAGGATATGCTTCATCTTCACGTTGTTGCTTCTCCCACCCCTTCTATTCGCATCAGTTGTTTGGCACAAGGCTTTGAATTGTTGGTTTTTGCGCTCAATTCATTTCCCAGAAATGTCAAGCATCACCAAGGCCACTGTGCGTGGGACTCGAGTTGTTCCTGGTCCTTTGTCCTGAGCCTCTTCTTTTCATACACAAATGTGTTATTTCATTTGGCAGCAGGCAGAACCACTGGACCTTGAACTGAGCCAATCGCCTGGGTATCTATCCTCCCTTACAGAGCTGCCTCTGGCTGCCTCAGCCCTTCACAAATATTGCTTAGTATTTGATGCATGGAAGTGGGAGGGCTCGAGCTTCTCTCACCTGGCTGAACTGTGGAGCCACCACACCCACTCTGGGCCTGACCTGGGCAGATGGGGCCCCCAAGTTCCCTGCAACAATAATCTGAGTGTTGCTAGTATTCCCGGGGCTGAAAGGGGACCTTGACCTTCCTTGCCTTTGTGTCCCTCATCCTGGACAGCCCTGGAAGACCTCAGAGAAATGCTAGCCCCCCTTGAATTTGATTCTTTCTTTTACTTTTCTGTTTGAAAGTACTGGGATCAAATTCAGAGCCTTTGCACTGAGCTGTGTTCCCTAGCCCTTCCTTATTTGTAAATTTTGAGATAAGAGCTCACTAAATTGTCCAGACTGGACTCCAGCTTGCACTATTCCTGCCTCAGCCTCTCAGAGTGCAGGGATTATGGCCATGAGGAACTGGGAACCACTTTCTGATTCCCTAAGACCCTGACCTTTGTTCCTCAGCACAAGTCTGTTCCCTGGCAAATTGTTGGAGCTGCCCTTAACTAGAGCCTCACGAGGTGACTCTGGAGGGCTGCAACATTTATGATCCAATGAACGACAGTGTCAAGGCTGCTGGCATTTAAAAATGAGATCATCTCATTGAACAGAACTGTCTGCAATCTCACTGTATGAATGTCTACTTTGTATGCTTTAATTTTGTAATTTGGACAACTGTTTCTATGACAGTTGTAATGACAATATGTAATCCATTAACTAGTGATTTCTTACTATATATTTTTTTTCTTGAAATTATGTATTACTTATATCCTTTTACTGCTTTGTTTTTTCTCTTTAAATAAAAAAATAAAAAATAAAAAAAAATGAGATCATCTTTGTCCTTGTGGCATTGATAGTTTTTCTTCTTGGTTTTATCTTGTTTTGTAAGTGGTTTATGCTTCTGCCAAGCCTGGATAACACAGTTCCAGACCCGTCTCTTGGGACCAGGGACCTTGTGACTGTTTAAGCACCTATGATCAAGAGTTGGATGAAAATGACAAGTGGGTGACCCCCAGGCATCGGCACAGTGGGATTTGTGAGTAGAGCCTACACCTCAGTACATAATAATAATAATGATAATAATAATCCCAGTTTTTGCTATGTCCTAAGCATAGGTATTACTGCCTTGCCTGTAATTATGCTTCAGAACAGTCCTGCAGGTTATCAGCAACATCTTTGTCTAAGCCAAGTTCATAGGCAGAGGTCATCAGTTAAACTGTGTCTCCCTCAAGAGAGTCAGAGCTTCTAACTCCACCGTGGGCTGGACTTGAATACTCACTTCTCTACCAGCTCCTGGATTATTTTCACTTTTGGAGGTTGAACCCAAGACCTTTGCACTGAGCTACAATCTCAGCCCTTTTTATTAAATTTATTGACACATTTTAGAGACACATAGTGATCATTCATTGTAGGGAATTTGTCACATACATGATATAACTTGGTGTTGTCTTTTTCCCCCCTCATTTCCCTACCCTCCCTTCAACCCTCTTCCCCTCTTTCTTTACAAAATGTAAATTTTGTAAATTTGTTGTTTGTTTCTATTTTTCCTTCTTTTCTCATCATTTTTCTCTTCTTTCTTTTCCCCCTTCCCCCTGTAGTCCCCTTTCCCATTTAAACATTTTCTTCCTATTTTACAACACCTTTTTTACATTTTGGTTCTTAATTACTCTTTCAGTTTCTCACACTAGAGAAACAAAGCAGTATTTACATATGTGTGTCTGATTCATGTCGCTTGAGAGTAAAGTCTCAAGATGCATCCAGTTAGCTAGAAATGTCTCAAGCCTATCCTATGTTATGCAGAATAGTATTACTCCATTGTATAAAAAACCCATATCTTCTTTATCCATTAATCAGTTGATAGGAATTCGGGCTATTTCCAAAACTTAGCTATTATAAACTGTGCTGCCGTAAACATCGGTGTGCATGTATCACTGTGGAATGATGCTTTTAATTGTTTTTGGGAGATTCCAAGAAGGGAATAGCTGGGTAGAATGGAATATCTAATTTTAGTTTTTTTGGAGGAATCTCCACACTGATTTCCATAGTGGCTGCAACAGTCTACATTTCTACCAGCAGTAGAGAAGGCTCCTTTTTCCCCACAGCCCTTCCAGCATTTGTTATTGGTTGATTTCTTGATAACAGCCATTATTCTGGGGTGAGATGGAATCTCAACATTGCTCTAATTTTCATTTTTCCAATGACCAATGATGTTGAACTTTTTAAATATATTTATTTGCCACTTCTACTTCTTCTTCTGAGAAGTATCTATTTATTTCAGATGCCCATTTTTGGGTTGGGCCTTTAAATTTGTGGGATCTGATTTTTTTGGATTTTTATGTATTCTAGATAATAACCCTTTGAGAAACAGCTGGTAAAAATTTTTTCCCACACTGTGGGCTGTCTCTTCATTCTATTGGTTTGTCTTTAAAATGAGATGAAATCCAGTTGTTGATTCTTTGTGATAGTTCCTGTGCAGTTGGGCTTTTGTTCATAAAGTCTGCCAATATGAATATCTTCAAGAGTTCTACCTGAAACTTTCTGAAATTTTCTTCCAGAAAATTTAGTGTTTCTGTTTTAATATTTAGATTTTTGATCCATTTCAATTTTAGTTTAGTGCATGGAGAAAGATATGGGTCTAGTTTTAATCTTTAGCCTGTAGAAAGCTTGTTTTCCTAGCACCGTTTATTTAAAAGGTTATTTTTCTTCCAGTGAATGTGTTTGGCACTGTTGTCAAAGATAACGTGGCTTAATATGTCTAGAGTTGCTTCTGCATCTTCTGTCTGTTTCATTGATCCTTGGTACTGTTTTTTTCCCCAATACTATGCTGTTTTTTTTTTTTAATCACAATAGCCTTGTAGTATAATTTCAAGTCAGGGATTGTGATGCACCTGCCTTGCCTCTGTTGCCCAGAATTGCCTTTGCTATTCTATGTCTCTTCTGGTTCCAAATGAATTTTAGGATTATCCCCAGCCCTTTCGAGGCAGGGTTTCACTACATCACTAAGTTGCCCAGATTGGGTTTAAATTTACAATCTTCCTAGCTCAGCCTCCTAGAGTGCTGGAGTTACAGGGTTAGCCACATGGATAGACAACTCTGCTTAGAGAACTCCTGCTATTTCTTGGGGGCAAAAATGCCCATTGTCTTTGTCTCTTTGTCACTGTCTGTGAATCATCTACAGGTGGGGATTCATTCATTCATTTGAAATGTATTTACTGAACACCTCTCTTGTACCACCCCAGGAAAAGTTACATGCTGAGAGAACATGTGTTAGTTACATCCCCAGTGCTTTCTATTTTTTTAATTTTGAGACAGTATCTTGCTAAATTGTATTGTTAGGGAGTTTACAATCCTTCTGCCTCAGTTTCCCAGAGGATTAGTATTATAGGCGTGCACCGCTATATCCAGTTGTGAAATTCAACTTAGCAGAAGTGAAACTGTAATTTGTGACCTGAGTAGAGATCTGAGTTTAGGGAACAGTATGCTCCTGTATTTGACTCATTCATTTACTCAATTAAACATTTACTCACTCCTTCAGAGAATTTATGAGCGCTTAGTATGGACTAGGCTTCCTAATCAAAGAAACTAGAGGGGAATCTATTCTTAAAATTTTGAATATCTATTTTTTTTAAAAAATTCTTTTATATAGTTATGGTACCAATTTCATAATTTATTTATGTAGTTATTTCAGTACTAAGAATTGAACACAAGGCCTTCACATGGAGGTACATCCTCGGAGTTTTTCATTTTTTATTTTGAGGTGTGGTGTCTCTGGGTTGCCTGAATTTATGATCTTCCTGTCTTAGCCCTCAGAGTGTTGACATTATAGGTGTGTGCTACCACACCTAGATTATTTATTTTCTTAATTATTGTTAGACATCATCTTTTGTCAAACTTGTGGAATTTTTGATACAAAAGGCATAGTGAGATCCCTATCTGCCTGTTGTGGGTAAATGGTTTCATTAATTTTGAAGTTTATTGCTAATGTTTCTGCTTGCAACAATTAGCAGATACATAGGTGGATGTATTTAATTTCCTTTCCTTCTGAAATAAAACACAACCACCCAGAGTGTTGGAATTATGTTTACGTGTTCCATGACAGGTGTGTGCTTCCCTGTGTTTACTCAATATTGCAGGGAAATGTGCCTTCAGGGTAGATTCCTGGGTGTGGGATTGTTAAATTTGGGACAAATACATATAATTTTAATAGGGACAAATTTCTCATGTGTCCATCGGTGATGTATGAAAAGTCCTGTGTTGGGTGGGGACACTCCCAGGCAGGTTGATACAGACCGTCATTCTGTAAATCCTTCAGCTAACAGACAGGTCACTAGAGGGGGTGGTGGTGAAGAGTGGCTTGCATTTCTCAGCCTTCTGTCACTATCACATACCACCTGAGACAGTCAACTTTTAAGCAGGAAACGGTGATTGTGGCGCATTGTTTCAGATGCTTTAAGGAATGGTAACTTGGCACTCTTACACAGAGCATCACGGCAGGAAAATGTGGTGGGAGAGAACTTCTCACGACACAGGGGCTTCAAAGAACAAGAGAAAGGAAGGAAAGAGAAGAAAGGAGAATGAGGAGTTCGCTTTCCCATTACTGAGACAAGACACCTAAAACCTACAGCTTAAAGAAGGACAGGTTTATTTTGGTTCACTGTTTTAGTGGGTTCATTCTACAGTCAGCTGACTCCACGGCAAAAACAGCATGGGGATGATGACTGTGCTGTGTAAACCACAGTGGGAAGGAATCAGAGAGAGGGGAAGAATCAGGAAGAAGTATATACCTCTCCAGGTCATTTCACCAGGCACTGCTCCTTCTGACCAGGGTCCACCTCCAAATGTGAGACTTTTGGGGACCATTGCAGATCTAGACCAAAATACCCCTTCAAGGGCACGCACCCAGTGGCCTAAGTTTCTCATAGGCCCTGCTCTTAAATGTTCTATACCTTCCAGTAGTGTGAGAGGCTGGTGATCAAGCTTTCAACAAATAAATGTCCGTCGCACAGATGGGTGGTGGTGCATGTCTGCAAGATGTGTGTCGTTTTAACGAGAAAGGAGGGGCTCCAGCAAAGGTGAGAGCTAGCACCCCACTAGCTCCTGCACAAGAGACCCAGTCCTGAGAAAATGGCTTCCCACTGCCAGCAGGGACTCAGAGGGAGAGTCTACCCATCCATCATGCATGCATCCATCTATCTTCCCTCTCTCCCTCTTTTCAGTATTTCTGGCATAAACCCCACGAGGCCACTATGGGGGACCCCAGAACTACAGCCAACTTGTGATGTAACCATGCTGCATAATCTGCCTAGAAATCCCAGTGACTTACAGGCGCCATATTTATCTTCCTCGTGCATCATTCTGCAGGCAACTGGGGTATTTCTGGACTCGTTCCTCTGTATGGCTTGGGTTTGGGCCCATAGTGTGGATCAGCTTCCAGTGTCTTCACTGTTTTGGGACCACAGACATCTTCAAACCTCTGCCTACACCATGTTTCCTGGAGCAAGTCACACAGGCGAGGCTGATGTTGACGGAGCTGGGATGTGTATCCAACCCATAGCACGAAGTGTCACAAGTTACAAGGCAGGGGCAACAGACAAATTGTCTACATGATTGAAAATATGGTGAGCGTTTAAACTAAAAATGTACCACACATTGCCATGAATCCCTCTAACAAATCTCCCCCTTACTTTGAACACACTTACCCCATTGTTCCCGTCACTTTCTGACGCAGCTCTGGAAGTGCTCTTTCCTGAGTGTTGCTGGTTGTGCTGTCGTGGCTGTCTCAGTGTCCTGCTTTTCCATGGTCATTTGCACTTTGAGGAAGAACCAGAAGTTGCCTGGTACTAGAGTGAGTGAATAAGGTGGATGAGGTGAATGCTGCCCTCGGCAGCAGCATTCACTGTAGTTTTCATCACACAGTTTAAAGACAGTCACAGGAGAAGACTTCCAGGACTGCCTCAGAAAGTGGCCAGATAGAGCTTCCGGGAGAACATGGTGGACAGACAACAGCAACTACCGGAGGCTCTCTGAAAGGCTCAGCTCAGAGGCCAGGAATGATGTGGACTAAGGAGACATGAACCGGTAGAGATATGCTCTGCTGACTCAGGAACGAACTGGGCTGAGAGAAACCAACTTAGAATACAGTCCTGGCGCTAAAATAGGAACAGAAAAGACTCGGTGTGGAGGCTCGACCCAGCGCCATTGGAAACCACGATTTGGGTTTCCCGCCGCCCGGCGGCTGGCTGCCTCCACAGCGGCTCGGCAAGGAGAGACGCGAAGAAGCTCTGGGAACGGGAGTCTGTGAACGGAGTCGAAAACAGGACGGACAAGGAGGCGTACACGAAAACTGACTGGTGGCGAGGTGAGTGAGAGAAACTGACCCCCTACCACAGTTTGACTCCAGCGGAGGACTTTCTGGACTCGGGCAGTCCTGTAAGAGCAGGGCGCGGTGGTGACTCCAGCCACACATTTCCCTCTCGGACGGGATTGGTGAAAAGTGCCTGGCCTGCGTGACGCTGCTGGCGGACTCTGTAGGCTGGCCTAACACAGATCCCAGAGCCTGATGGTGGCCTGGAGGAGCAACTGACTCCCGCGTAGGCTGCCTCCTCCTCAACTCCCTGGTGCGCAGCGGTGGGCGGGAACACCTAGCCAGTGCAATTTGATCAGGCTGTGACTGACAGGCAGGGAAGCCGGGCCTTCTATGTAAGCTTGCATTTTATAAGAAACAGAAAATATGGGGAAGGGAAGCAACAAGAAAGGCTCCTCGGCCCCCAATTCTGAGAAACAGGCAATAGTGGACACCGCACCAATATACATTAAGCGCCATATAGAGAGCCTCATAGACCAATTCAGGAATGAAGTTATCAACGACCTGAAGCTAGAAGTATGCAGAATAGTTAGAGAAATGCTAAGCACCACCCAGGAAAAAACAGATGGTGGAATGGAAGAACAGAAAAAGAGGGGAGAATTGCTTGATGGAGAAAACAGAGAAAGCATTGAGTATGTGAAGCAGGTTCAAAGGGACTATCAAGAAATTAAGAAGTCTATCCAAGACTGGCATAACAGCTTGAAAGAAACTAAGGACAGACTATCTGAACTGGAGGGCAGACTTGTAATATGGGAGAATGAAATGAAAAACTTCTTAAAAATAACAAAGAAACAAACAGCAATAATACAAAGACAAGAAGATGATAAGAGGAGCCATAACTTAAGGATTAAGAACATAAAAGAAGAAGTAGGGACACAAACAAATGAACTACAAAAGCTACTCACAGAAATAATCCAGGAGAATTTTCCTAATTTAGCAAAAGGTAAAGATACTCAGATGTATGAGGCATACAGGACCCCAGCTACCTACAACCCTAACAGAGAAACACCCAGGCATATAGTAATAAAAATTCCAGAAATTCAATACAAGAACAGAATATTAAAAGCTGTAAGAGACAAGAAACAGACCACTTACAAGGGAACACCCATCAGAATTACAGCAGATTTCTCTGCACAAACCATCAAATCACGAAGAGCATGGGGGGAAATAATTCAAGCTTTGAAAGATAATAATCTCCAGCCAAGATTGAGATATCCTGCACAACTGTCCCTAGAAATTGATGGAAAAACGAGGTGCTTCCAGGATAAAGAGGAACTGGGGGAATTTGCAACCACCAATTCAACCCTACAGAAAGTATTGCAGGATATTCTAAAAAAAGAAAAATACAAAGAACCCAGAAATAGTGGCGGGGAGGCCACAACGAAGGGAGCAGAGAACAAAATGAAGAAAACAAACTGACAGCTACTGACAGAAAAAGAGCTCAACAGAAATGAGACAGAGAAGATTGGATGATAGGAACAGCTATTTTGGAAAAATGACATCTTAATAGGTAATACTGATTTAGTACCATCTTGTTTTGAAGTCTCATCTAGCTTTTGTTCTTCTGTCTCCAATGGTCTAAACAGGTTGTATCTTATTGGATGTTATTATGTACGATAGTGTAAGCAAAAACCTTTTAAAGACAAGGAGATTATACAGAAACCATTGTTCATTTTCTGTTAGTCGATTCTAAATACTCTATAATGCTGTCATTCTCTTAAATGGTTTTACATTGTTTTGATATACTTAATGCTACAGTATACGAAGTTGTACTCAAGGACTTCAAGGAAAGAGTCAATATGGTAACTACTTTTGGGTCGGAATTATCTGGTGGTGAAACACTATTCTGCTTAAATGGTTATGTTTTGATCTGCCCTGTTTCGCTGTTATGCCCTCTTTTTTCTCTATCTCCACTCCGTTATTTACTTTTTTATTTTTATCCGTTTAATTAAAGGGAAAAAAATAGCAGGATATAATATAGTAACCCACTTTGACTTTCTATTATCTCGATTTGAAGCCCTGTATTACTCTCACCATCTTGTTTTTGACTGAGGTTCCTCTATTCTGTTTTGCTGGATAGTATCAGGTTCGAAAGTTTAGGCATCAGCTGAGAAGATAATGATATTCATTATAATGCCCATTCTCGTTGACTTTTATCTACTTTTGAATACCTACAATGTCTCCAATGTTTTGGTTTTGTCAGTTTTGTTCTTTACTATTTTGTTCAATTGTATTACAACTAATGATATAGGCAATTCTATTAGAGATAGCGAGAGGCATTATGGTAACCATTGTTGATCACCTTGTATTATGTTTTTATATTATCTATTATGTCCACCCTTTTGACTTGACCGATTCTGTTCTGTTATGTCACATTTGGTTTTACTCTCTCCCAAAAAAGCAATAAGAACCGTGGGAGCAATGAAACCCAAAATGTGTAATAGTCATTGTACAAAAGAGAGGAAAAGAAAGTGCTCTAAACTATATAACTGCATGTATATTTAAGTGTATAAGATAGAAAATGATATCACAGAGTTTTATTGGATCATTGAACAGAACTGTTTGCAGTATCATTGTTGGAATGTCCATTCTACAAGCTTTAATTTTGTGACTTGAACAATTATTTCTAAGATGGCAATATGTAATCCATTAACTAGTGATTTCCTACTGCGCATTTTTTTCTTCTGTAAATCTGTATAACTTGTACCCCTTCACTGTTTTTTTTTTCTTTTCTCCTTAAATAAAAAAAAAAAAATGAAGTTGCTGGGGAAAAAAAAAAAAAAAAAAAAAGAAAGTGGCCAGATAATGGAACAGATGTGCTTGAAGCAAGGTGGGGAGTATTTTGAAGGGAATTAATGGCAATGTGTTCTTTACTATAATACATTTTTGTAACTTTAAAAATCATATACTTTGATCACACCCTGTAGTTACAAAGAGGGATGAATCTGGAGTTCCAATCCACTCTACCCCAGGATGGCCAAGCAGGATGGGGACTTCTGATTCCTCAAGGCAAGAAGAGCCAGCATCCTTGGGTTCCCACCACTTGGGTCTAAGAAGGCCCTTGAATGAGTGATGGGGTAAAGATCAGACGCTGCGCTGCCATCAGTTAGTGATGAGGGGGTGGCGGGGCTATGCCTGGTACCGATGCAGAACCATCCTCCCCGGTCTTCCTTGGAAGCAGCCAGAACCTTCCAGGGGTTCTTCCCACAGGTTCTGCCTCTGGAATGTTTGATGGACACAATGGGCAGAAAGGTTCATTATGTAAGGCTCTGCGGTGTGACACGCTGGCTTGGATTTAGGGTTTTAGCCTGTATTCTTAGCTCAAAGAGTTTTCAGTTCTAAGCTTTATTGAGTATTGTTTTTTTTTCTTTAAATAATGACCCATCTACAACTTCTGAACAAAGTGTAATAAAAGTGACAAATACTGGAACACTGAACACCACTCATCACTTTGGATTTACTGTCCACCCCCCGACTTTTTTCTGGTAAGTCACACTAAATTTACGATTTGGGTCTTAATCCATCACTCTATCTTTTAATGCAATATCTAATCTCACCACTTCTTTTCTTTCTTTAATATAGTTTCTCCTGAGGTGCATTTGCAGGACTGATTTTTATCCATTGTTAACGTGTTTAAAATAGCACTTTAGCTATAAATCAGAGGTTCTTATTGGGATGCTTGGGAAGTCACTTAAAATACACTAAATGTAGTACCTTCGATTCATCCTGGGAAATCTGACAGGAAGAAGAGTAACAGGCCCTCCAAACTCTGGAAACAGGGGAGTCTTCCCTTCAAGGTGAAAATCAAGTGTTTCCTTCCCTGGTGGCATTATTCAATCTCAAGACTTTGAGTTCTTGAGTCATACAATGTGGGTTAGTAGAACTGCCTAGGAGCCAAATAAATGTGGGCTGGAATTGTAATTCAGGCAAATGCTGTGTGAACTTTGGCCAGGAACACATCCCCCTGAGTCTCTTTCCCACCCATAACCTGAAGATCCATGGCCTCGCACCAAGGCTGTGGTGAGAATGAATGAGGAGGCCCCATATACATGCCTAGCATGCAGTAAGTACTTTGTACTAAGGTGGCTCTCAAGGAATTAAGGCCTCCTCTTCGTGTGGCTCTGGGACCTGATTCCTTTGGGAGACAGTGAACCTGTGTTGGGTGAACTCCTCCAAGCTTCTCATCCACACACTGGCTCCTCCCACACCTGGAGGATGGGCCTTATTCTGCCTCAGAACCTCTCCTGGGGATGACAGGGCTCCCAGACCCCCTGTCCCTGACTTTAGTTTCTTCTTCTCCAGTTCTGCCTCTAACTGACAGGAAGCACGTCTCATCTCTGTTTCTAGGACCTTTACTTTTCATGGCTACTTTCCCCTGGGACTGTCCACACTTGCCCCAGAACAACCCACTTCCACCGTGGAACCTTCCACTTCTGGTTTCCAGGCCGCCCACATCTTCCAGGAGTGGAGACTGAGGATAAACTCTAGGTTCCTGACCCCAGTCCCCAGCAGCTGAAGAGGGGCTCAGCAGGATGGAGGAAATCTAAGCACTATTCCCACGCTCATGGCGCTGAGGAAGGACACGGTGTCAGGTCCAGAGCTGGCCTCCTCCACACTCTGTGGGAGGCTGTCTACCCCACGTAGGTCTAACTGCTTTCATTCAGCAGCCATCTTTAAGGCTCTCACTGGATGCTGGGCTCTATGTTTGAATCCAGGCCTCACCCCTCCCTGCTTCTGGTCTCTGAGTGCTCAAAGCCTGCAGTACCTCAGATCTTTGTCCTGGCTATTCCTTGCCAGATGCCCTCTTAGCAAGGAATGTCCATTTGCCAGTATGGAACTAGATGCTTCCAGCCCAGCGTGGGCAGGGCTGGGATTCGAGAGTCAACAAGGGTACTGCCTAGGACCAGAGCTTGTGTGACGGAGGAGACAGGCTGAGGGGAGGAACAGCCTTCCCTCCCCTGTCTGTTTCCATCCTCCTCCGCCTGGGTCTCTCCTGGAGGCAATGTTCTTCCATTTGTTTATTTCCTGCTGCTTCATGTTCCAAGGTCACTGGTCCTTAGGAATCCACTTAGGTCACACTTTCTCTGGGAAGGTGTCCCTAACCTGTCCCGACCCAGTGTTCTCCTTCAGCCTCTGCAACATTAAGTGTTAAAGTGACCTTGTAAATGGCCCCGTAGTCTGCTGATCTGGATGTCTCTCCTGGGAGCTGTGTCAGCCCTGCCCCAGGCTTTGATGGACACAGTCAAGGAGAAAGAGGCTTCTAGGTGGTCACTCTGCTTCTGAGCCTGGAAACCAGGCCACCAGGCCGGGAGCTCCTTCTAGAAGTGATGCAGCTGAAATTGAGGGGATAAATGGTTCCCAGAATTGTTACCAGCAAGACATTTGGGGAACATAAATTTCACCAGGAATTAGTCATTCTAAATTGCTTTATTTGGTTTTAACTTAGAATAGCACCTAAATTATTCAGCTCGGGAGGGGGAGGAAGGGGGCAGGACAAGTTGCTGGGCCTGGTATCAACCTTACAGAGTCATGGGCAAAAAAGCAGAGACATCTGTCTGGGGGTGGCCTTGGGATCTCGTGGGCCGCCTGGATTCCTTCTGGATTTGGTGAAAGCCCCCGGATGTGAGCTGCGAAGGCACGACTTTGCATCAGCAACACGCCAGCTTCCTCTCCTGCCACACATGTGCAGAGAAGGGAGAAGGAGGGAGACCGATGCTATTACACCTCCCATGCTAGGACCCGTCCTAGAAACCACTTAGACTGCCAGCGGCTCCAGCCCTGCTGGGTTCCTCGTCTGCTTTTCATGAGAGTTCCTTGATGATCCTAATTTTCTTGGGGCTTTCTCTCTTGACCTTCTCTGGGGAGGATTTTTTCCCCCTGTACTGGAGATTGAACCCAATACCTTCACAATGAGCAACATCTTTCTCTCTCTCTCTTTCTTTTTGAGATAGTTCTTACTAAGTCACTAAGTTGCCCAGGCTGGGTTCAAACTTGCAGTCCTCCTGCGTCAGCCTCCCATAGTGCTGGGATTACAGAGTTGTGCCACCATGCTAGCTCCCAATCTAGTTTTAAATGACATTTACAGTCTTCTAATGTATCACACAATTTTCCTAAATATCACCTATGCCTTTAGTTATCTGTTTCTTCACTAGCATATAAGTTCCATGAATTCCATCAGGGATTTTGCTCCTCTATTTCCCGATATATCCCCAGCCTAGTACAGTGCTTGGCACAGAGTAGATGCTTGATGAATATATACAGATGAAAGGAAAATTCTTTGAGGCCTTGGGATGGCATTAGAAAAACCTGAGGCTGTTGTGTCTAGCTCGGCAGGCAGATGGCCACAGGATATTTTCTTTTTCCTCTCCTCCTGCCTGTTGAAGTCAGAGTTAGTGAGGGGAACAATTTAATCCAGGACACATACTTTATAGAATTATAAAGTCAAATGCAAAAGAGTGTGGGAGATCTGTCCATACACTAGAGCCCCAAAGAATCCAGCCGAGGACCTGAGTCCCACAGCTATGTCCTTCATGAGTCCAGCTGGAAGCCCAGAGCCCACAACAGCGTCTCATGCAGGACTCTATCAAGGATCTGCACTGGGAAGGCCCAAAGGTCAGAGGTAGAAACTAGAAAGTCAGTGCCAGCACGATGAAGGACTGTGCCAGCAGGTTGAGGGATCTGTGCTGGAGCCAGGAAGAGACACTCAAGCTCAGAGCTCCACATAAGAACCGCAGCCATCCTCAGCAGCAGGGAGGTCCCGAGCTCCTCTCATGGTAACAGCTGAGTTCATATCAGGGAAACCAATGTGACAAGCTCCTCCACGAGAATCAACAGCACACCATCTTCCCTTTCGTTCTTTTCTTTATGCTGTTGGCAACAATCCTCATGTGGGCCTTCCACATCCAGCACCATGCTGGTTCAGTTCAGCTGGGTGCTACAAGCTGACCACCACACCTCACCTCCCTGCTTTCTTCTTCACACTGAACTACATTTCCAAGCCTTTTTTTACTTTTTATTTTGAGACAAGATCTCACTAAGTTGCTAACCTGCCCAGAAGAGCTTTAAATGTGCAGTGAAACCTCCTGCCTCAGCCTCCCGGAGTACTAGGTTTGCAGTCGTGTACCACCACACCTTCTTAAACTTTGCTCCTGTTTGTATTTCTGTATGATGACCAGAGCTCCAACAAGTCTTTGCCCAGGTGAGGAGAGGAAGCAGGCAAAGGGTCTGGCATGCAGCAATCTCTAGAAATGTGAGCCATGACTGTGTTAGCAAAATGATTCATTCCAAGGATGGCTTTGTTACATTGGAAAATTGGCTATTAATTCATGCCACACACACCTTGCTCACATCTCTGCCTCTTGCCCAAGGGCATCGAGGGATAACTGGATGGATGTCCGGCTCAGGAGGCATCAATCCCTCCCTCCGGTGTCTGTGCGACAGGCAGAGACATGTCCCTGTCCCCTCTTCAAGTCCAAGTGTTTGATCTGTGATACTGTAGAATTCAGGGCCACCTGCACAGTCTCTACCAACAAGGGCCAAAGGCAAAGTCTCTGCTCATCCAGCCTGGGGTGTTGTGCTGTGTTAATGGGGCCTTGGGCGACAGCTGCCTGCTTGGTCCCAAAGGCCTGTCACTTCCAGAGCTGCTTCCTGTTTTGTTGGCATCTTTACCCATGCAAGGAGCACGCACGTATGCGCCACTGACAAGGTCGCCAGTTCTAAGGTGCAAAGAGCTTATTAATAGGATCCAGCGTGAAGCTGTTGAAACATTTTTTCCTTCTATTCTTTGTTCTAAAAAAAAAACCAAAAAGCAAAAACCCCCCAAAATGTCAAAGATCAGAGAAAAGGGCAAAAATCTGGAGAAGAAAAATGAAAGAAAAGGTGTCAGTGTAGAGATGATATCTGACCTGAGTAGTCACCAGTTCTATGGGCAAGGTGGGGAAACTGAGGTGAAAATGTCCCCAGGGGCCTGCCAGGTGCTCCCTACTATCTTTTCACTGTCTTTAACCCCCAAAGAACTCAGTGGGTCATAATGGGCAACACTGGTTTAGCCTACTCAGGGCCCAGGTTCCTTCTGGGTTAATAAAACCCCAGTTTTCCTTGAGAGGTCATTTCTTTCCTACCCTTTGCCATATAGTTTTCTTGGGAGTAGGTGTCCCAGCCCCAGGAGCTGGAGTGAGCACATGATGCAGGGTCAGCCAATCAAAATATATCATTTAGCATAGTCCATGGGGGTTGGGTCATGTGACTCAGGATAAGCCAATCAGTGCCTCAGCTAAAATAATTGGCTGAGAAATAGGAATAGGATTGCATCAAACAAGAGCAAGGCCCAGGTGCAGCTCCTACTGCAGGTGCCTAAGAGAATTCTCCTTGCAGAGCACAGAATTGCAGGGAAACAACACCTTTCTTCTAGAGCAGTCATCAACCAGATGGATGGGATGGATAGGAGTTGGTGGGTAAATTTTCTAGCCCCAAGGTGTGTTCTAAACAATCCCAAAGGTTTGCCAGTGGAATTAAGGTCCAGTTGCCCACAATGGTAACTTGCTTGGTATCACTATGTTGGCTCTCTTCTCCTCCCCAACTCCCAGATGTCCCAAAGAAGTGATTTGCACTGAATATTTGTCTCAGGGTCTGCTGTTAGGGAGTGAAACTTTGAACATGAGATACACAAGGAGCCCAACCAATTGAACCAATTCAGAGTATAGCAGAGCCAGAAGAACAAGTCTTGGTGGAGTCTGTGCCCCTTTATCCAGCTGTGCCTGAAGCCCTAACTCTCCATGTTTCACTAACTTGAACTCAGAAATTTCCCTTCTGGCTTCAGTGTACTTGAATGTGGATTTCTTTTACTTGCAAAGGAAAAAGTGACATTCATATTCCTACATCATGGATAAGAACACAAAAATTAAATCCAAGTAGATCCTATTCCCCAAGCAATAGCAGCTAGATTTTCTTGTGCTGCAGTCACTGGCTTTATGATGTTGGGGACGGTGGTGAGGTTCCTTAGGAAACTATGGGGTCTGTATCACTCTAGGTTATTATTAAAACTATTATAAACTAGATATTTATAAACAAAGGAATTTATTTCTCACAGTTCTGGAGACTGGATGTCCACGATCAAGGTGACGGCTTGTCTTCTTGTTGTGTCCTTGCGTAGTGGAATGGTGACTGTTTCTTTGGGGCTTCTTCGGTAAGGGCATTAACTCTAAGTCCCCGCTTCCTAAAGTCACCCCCTGGGAGTTAGCTTTTTGAGAGGCACACACAAACATTCAGTCATTAGCAAGACAGTGATTATTTTAGTTTCCACGAGCATTTATGGAGCTCTTACTGGGTGCCCAGCTCAGAGCACTTAAGTACTTCCCAGTCCTAGGTGGAGCTGAGAGTCCCAGGAGCTGCCATGGCAGCTTCTAGAAGGACTCTGAGGCTAGACCACATTCATTAAAGCTGTACTCGGCTTGTAGGCAGGACTGTCCTCTCCCTTGACTGCAGCCCTTGGGGTCTACTAATACTTGCATGCCCATGCTCAGGCTGTTGGTTAATCCTGGTTCCAGATGGAACTCCATGGGTGGGACACCTCTTTGTGTCCTCAAGACCCCTAGCTCTAGCTTGGGGGACTGTTACTCATGGAGGTATCACCTGAGTGCCGGCTGTGAGTGTTAACATCTTGTTACTGTAACAAATACCAGAGAGGACCAGCCTGTAAAAAGAAAATGTGCGTTTGGCTCACGGTTTTGGAGGTTTCAGTCAATGGGTGCCTGTTGTTTTCAGGCCTGTAGTGAAGCAGCACGTCATAGTGACATTGTGTTATAAAATAGCTCACCTCGTGACTGGATGCCAAAGACAGGAATAAGGAGTGGCTGGATCCCCCTTCAAAGTCCCCTTCAAAAGCACGGCCTCAGTGACCTAAATTCTCCCACCAGGCCCTACCTCTGTCCAGTGGCACCCTTGGGTTGGGGGCTGAGCCTTTAATACACAGTCCCTTGCGGAACACTTATCCAAACTACAGCTGAGAGCTTTTAAGCAAGGGCTGCCTGCATCTGCAGGACTCAGGAGACATGGCCTGACTACTCCAGCATCCCAGCCTGTACCATCAGCCACTTGAGCTGTCCTTGGACGCTGGGGTGCCTGGATTTGCTGGGGCTAGAGAAGCCAACCTGGGCATAGGCTGGTTCTAGGGGTATTCTTGGCTCTAGAGAGAGACCGGGTTTGAGACACATGCACTAAGTGACAGGGGACACTTGGTTTCACGTGGCTGGGAAGGAGGCTGAGGCAGAGGGCTATGAGTTAGAGCAGAGCACGGGCTGGGCAGTAGAGGAAGGCTATGTGTGTGTTAGGGGAGTAGTCAGCAGAGCAAAAGATTCTGGGGTGAATGAGTCCCATGTGGGCTCACTGGTGGGCAAGGAACCATGAAGGAGCCTGGGGCAGAAATGGGGATCAGGACAACCTGGGTGTGAGGCAGTATCTGCACCCTCAAGTGAGGTATCAAGGGCAGGGGAAGATCTCTCTGCTTGCCTCACCCTGGCCTGCTCAGTATGATGATGCACTGACAGAACAGATACCCTGAGTGGCCTCTGGTCCATTTAGACTGTGAGGGCAAAGACTATCTGAGAATGATAGAAGGGGATGCATTGCAATGCATCAAGCATTGACGACAGATGGACTTTTAATGATCCATTTTAGCAGCTGGATCCAGCTATAACCTGAAGTCAATCCTATCTTACTTCTAAACTTTCATTGGGGTAAGCTTAAAGATTGCTCCCTCTTTTTCTGTATTCTAATTTGGCCTGTAGAGTTCCTGCTATTTGCCGCCAGAAAAGTGCTAATAAGTTTACCTCTTCTATATATCACTTTGCTCATCCATGAAGTGGTAGGGACATCTCTCTGAGAGGACTCCAATAACCTCCTAGTTTATTCATTGTGTGGAATAACCCTAAGTGTTTGGTGACCATGCAGGTCCTGGCTACATGAGCAGTCGCTCAGCTGTGGCAGTGAGCCAGGCTTAAGCCCACTGGGGAGGCAGAATGCCAGCACAAGAAGTCTGGAGTCTGGACCAAAGCCAGATAAGTCACACCCGTGCCACTATTTGGGCACCTCAGGGACCCCTGCATCCAGCAGCAGTCTGCACATGGTAGGCACAAAGTGAAGGAGAATCACTATTCCCACAGACAGATGACTTGTGTTTGACTCTGGAAACATTTCTAGTTCACAATGGCTCCTTGCCTTATGCCTCGGGCTTTGTGAAATCCCTGCCCAAGCTAGAGCTCCTTCTGCCACAAGTCTGTGGCTGGATTTTTTTGGTTGAATGATAAATGGGGGATTCTGGGATGTGCAGAGAACCCCAACCTGGGTCCTCTGTGGGAGTCAGGGATGCCCTGGGGCAGCAGGAATTCAGAGCAGACCTCCGAGGTGTTCTCTGCAGGGACTTGATCAGCCCTCCAGTTGGCAAGTAATTAACTTTCCTAATTAAGGCATGCAGGTGCCGGGCTCCTACTGGGGATGCACGGGAGCAGTGTGACATCCGCCACCAAGGAGAGGGTCTTGTGAATTGTTGAGGGGGGTGGCAGCAGGAGGAACTAATTAGGAAGCATAGAGGGCCCTGGGAGCAGAGGCCTTGGAGTGCTGCCACCTGCCAGGTGGGGGTGCTGGGGCCCTGGTGTGCAGGTGGGGACAGGGGACAGAGCTGGCAGTGCCTGCTAGGCACCAAGAGGCTGATGAGCTATTTCACACCCACTCCATCAATCCTGCTCCCACAAATTCCAGAGTGGCCCTTCTCTCTGCCAGAGCAGAGGAAGGGGCTGAGCCCTGCCAGAGATGGAGACATGCATGATAAAGTCTTGGGCGTGGGGCCCCTTCCCTGCACCTGGGCCCATTTCAGTCCTGAATGGGGCAGATCGGCACCCTGCCTGCACACTTTTGTCCACACTTGTCCCTTAGCCAGGGCTTTCTCTGCTCCCTTCTTGCCCTTTTCTCAGTGCCCCTGCCTTGGCACTCATCATGCTGGCCCTCAGGCATTCACCCAGCAGCTGCCCGGGGCCCAAGGTGCTGTGATGGCAGTGGGAAGAAACCGATGTCCCTGTGTTCTCCTGAGGGGCCTCTGACCTCATCACAGAGTGGGCACAGAGAGGGGAGGGTGAGATCACACACAGTGGTGTCAGGCAGCGCCAAGGGTGGGTGGCATCAGGGTAGCCAAAGAAGGCCACTCTGACAAGGGGATTGTTATGGGCCGAATTACGCTCCCCAAATCCATCTGTTCAAGTCCTAAACACTAGCCCCTCAGAATGTATTCAGAGATAGCTCTTTAAACAGCCGATGAAGTTAAATCAGGGGTCCTTAGGGTGGACCATAATATATCACCACGGGTGTCCTTACAAGAAGAGGAGATAAAAGGGGCTGGGGATTTAGCTCAGCGGCATAAGTACCTGCCTTGCAAGCAGGCGGTCATGAGTTTGATCCCCAGTACCGATAAAAATGAAAAAAAAAAAAAAAAAAAGAAGAGGCGATAAGGACACAGAGGGACACTGAGAGGGACATCCAGGTGAGGACACAGGGATAAGCTGGCACAGGTGAGGCCAGGAGAGAAGCCTCGGGAGGAACCCCGATGCCCACTCTCAAGATTGGATTTCTAGTCTGCATAATAATTAGCCAGACAATCTCTGCGCAGGCTGCTGTGCTCAGGGACCAGCAGGGTGGCCGCTGAGGCTGGGTGCTTGTGAGATCAGAAGAGGGGCAGGAGACAGGTGGTGGGGTGGGGGGGGTGGGGAGGTGGGAGTGGGGGGTGGTGGTGGCGGCTCAGTTTTTGTGACAGGAAGGGAGAGGAGCCCTGGCAGAAAGCAGAGGCAGCCATGGCCACGCCCATGGGAAGCTGAGTTTTTCGTGGAGTGTGTCTGTCTACACAGGTATTGGCCCACCACTCACCCCATGGAATCCTCCTGCTCGTGGTAACCACAAGTCCTGCAGGGAGTGAGCAGAACTCAGAGGTGCGGGTGGCAGTGCTGCTCTGACAAAGGTCCTAAGCTGGGTGCAGATCAAGCACAGGGGAGAGAGCAGGCAGGCAAAGGGAGCCTTGGTTAGCAGTGCCTGGAGATAAGCATTGCTTTTTATCAAACTCACTCAAGCTGGACATGGGTACATGTCTAACCTCAGCACTCTGGGCGGCCGAGGCAAGAGGATTGCAAGTTTGAGTCCAATTTGGAAAACTTAGTGATTCACTGAGGCCTTGTCTCAAAATATACAATAAAAAAGGAGCTGGGGATGTAGCTCTGGGTTTGTGAAGGCCCTGGGTTCAGTCCTCAGTGTTGGAAAAAATAAAACAAAATCAATCAAAACTTCCATCGGCCTCAGGCTCCTTCTGTCCTGCTAAGGACTGTGCTGTGGCCATGCTGGCCTGAGGACCTGACTCAATACCTGGCCATGGGGAAGGGACACACGGTGCCTGGACCCGCAAGGCTTCTATCTGCCCCCAGGTCCTGAGGAATGTCTTTACTTCTGACAAGCCAATGAGGCAACGCTAACAAAGGTCACCGTGAGAGTGAGCTCCTGGGATGTTTTCTACCATGCTGGCTTTCAGGGCCAGGTCCCCTTTCTGTGCTGGGCAGGACCAGGTCTGAGAAAGGTCCAGAGAACCCACATCTCCCTTAACCGGGTAATCATCATCCTTAACCTCAGTCACACTCTGGCTCCAAGCAGCATCTGCTTCTCCTGGAAGAGTGGGCAGGTGGCAGGAACCGCTGCTCCAGCCTTCACAGTACCTGTGACAGTACCTGTGACAGTACCTGTGACAGTACCTGGCTGTCCCCTCGTCCAGGATCTGGCTGTCCCTTCCTCACCTTGCTGCCCTGCAGGTGTCCTGTGAGGTTGATCAATGACAACCTCCCATCCTTCCTGGTGGCCTTCGATGCCATGCTGGCCGCCATGTCACCACCGCAATCCTCCTGTCTGGCCACTGTGTATTTCTCGACCACTTCAGTTTCTCTCAACACTATTTCAGCATTCTGAGTAAGAGTCCCAACACCCCTTCACTTTGGACAAACTGTCCAGGGCACGCTGAGGATTCCTGTGAATCTGGGGGGGTTGGTGGTCAGTGGTGAAAGTGTCAGAGGAATGTCGCCCTGCCCACGATCAGCTTCCGTCCTCCAGGACAGGGGCCTGTGCTATGGAGATGGCTCTGGGCCTGTTGCAAGATGATTGCTTTTCCTCCTCTGCCCCTGCCACTGGGGCCCCTGGGGGCAAAGAGGAGTCCACAGTCAGCCTCTGGCAGTTCATTAAAATCCCCGCATGTGCTTCCTATCAGCCTGTGGCTCAAGCAGCTTTCAGGTAAGCTGATCTGGGCTATGCCTCCCTGATTGTGTGTGTGTGTGTGTGTGTGTGTGTGTGTGTGTGTGTGTGTGTGTAGGGGCTGTTCTATAATTTTGGATTTTCATTTCTTTTAGCTTTTCCTTCTCATAAATTTGGGAGGGGTGACCCCGAAGCCCTTTCACATGTCAGCTGAAAACTGCAAGTCTGGAGATATCTCATTGATTCTCTCCTAGATTTAGTTCTGGGCATCTGATACGTTTTGGTTTTGATGTGATTGTGAATGGTGTCTGTTTGCTGCTTTCCTTGATGCAGTACTGGGAACTGAATCCAGAGCCTTCACAATGAATTACATCCCCATCCTTTTTAAGTGCATCTTATCTTGAGACTAAGTCTTAAAAAAATCACTAATTTTCTCAGGCAGTATATGTGTGAGCCTCCTGCCTCAGCCTCCTAGAGTGCTGTGGTTATAGTGTGGGTATAGTGGTGTGCTATCATCCAGCTAGCAGCCTTATAAAGCAATTTAATTTTATTCTTCTTTTATTTTTCTTGACACTCGTCACCCAGCATGCATGTTCATTTCTTTCTTTGCCTTCTCTCTTTTCCCCTGAGGAGTAACTAAAAGGAGGAATGGAGCCCAAAGGTCACCGAGGGGCAGAAACTTGCTCACAGTACTCACACAGTACTCAGATTCCAGGCGTGTCTGATTTCAGAGCTACACTTGGCCTTCAGCAACACACATTCCGATAACTAAGGTCATAGGTGTGGATCCCACCGGGCGCCATGAGAATTTGAATCTTTGGTGTTGGGTCTCAGAGAAGGACAAGTCAGAGACATCATAGGCTTAACTTCTTGGAGTCTCCTTTTCCTCATCTGGTGGTGGTGACCAAATACATCTCGTAGGGATTCTGTGTAGAGGAAGCGATGGAGGTAGCTTTGTGCTAATTCTAGTGAATTGCATTTATTATTTATTATTATTATTATTATTTTGCAGTACTGGGGATTGAACCCAGGGCTTTTGTTCTGAGCTACCTCCCCAGCCCATCTATTATTATTTATTTTTTAGATTTGAAGACATCCAAGTATGATGACACATATTTGTAACCTTGGCATTTGAGAAGTTGAGGCATGAGGATTATTGAGAGTTTCAGGCCAGCAAGCACTACATAGTGAGGCTTTGTCACCAAAACAAAACAAAATATATATGTATGTAAAAATAAAAAGTTGAAGATAATCTTACTATGTTGCTAGATTCTCCAGGCTGGCTTGAACTTGTGATTGTCCTGCCTCAGCCTCTCAGGACGCTGGAATTGCAGGCGTGGCACCGTCACACTTGATTCTGTGGTTATTACACTAGTTTTCTGTCCCTGTGTGGCGTTGGACTTGCTCTGTTTACTCTCTACAGCAAACGCTCTCCACTAACTGCAGAACACCAGCTGGACTGAATCCCCTGGGGCTCACATCTGCCCTTGACCTGGTATCTGCAATGGCCAGGTTTTTTCTTTTTTTTCTCTCAGCCTGCCAGATTGTCTTTCAGCCTCGGGGTAGCTTTATTCTAGTAAGACTTGGGGACATGCTGTGTGACTTGCTCCCTGTTCATAGCAAGTCCTTGGGACCTCTGATCTTGAAGGAACATTTGCACCCAAGAATCCTGGCTTCCCAAGATCGGCTGGCTTGCTTTTGACAGTCAGCAGCCTGGTTTACTTTCACTTAACATCGACATGAGTCCACAATTTGTCAGGGGATGAATGAACAGCGGGTGTCGGGGGAGCTCAATTAAATGCTCTTCAGGTTTGCTTTGGGAACAGATGTGCAATTCCTGGCCCTTCCAAGCTGCTGCCTGTAAAAGTGCAGACCGGCTGCATGTTACCCATTTTGCATAGTGAGAAGGAACAGGGCAGGAAATACCCACGGGATGTGTCTGTGGAACCTTCTAAGTCACCTTTAGTAAAAAAGGCCCTGCCTAAAGAGAGTGACTGTGTTTCTGAGCGAGGGTGAAATTTCTGGTGGCTGAGCGGCGTCTCCAGGCACATCCCGAGCCTGATGTCAGGCTGGCCACTGGCACCTGTGAATCCCCAGACAGTGGCCCCTGGTCCCAGCAGCTCAAATGATTGCAGATGCCACCTTTCTTCCCAGCTGCCAGCTGGTGAAGCCCCTGATTACATGAGGCTATAGGCTGGGGAGAAGTGGGGAGTTGGGGGTGTCACTGAGAGGTATTAAACAGCTTCGAGAGGCACCATCTGTGACAATGGCTGAATAAACCACAGCCCTGCATCTGGCAGGGGGCAGGGTGCAGGGTACCTCTCAGAGTCGGGTCAGTTCAGCACTGCTTTGAAGGGATGTACGGAGATAATTCCATGAAAGGAGGGGCCCAGGTTCCACCAGGGAAGGCTATGACGAAAGGCTGGAGATTCCTGGGACAGGAGTTCTGTTGTTCTTTAAGTTTCTGCGTAGAAGTCTTAAACCTCAGCATGTCCTGCTCTGAAGTTCTGTATTAATTTTGCTGCTGCATTGTCTTGATGGGCTTTATTCTATCTTGCTTTGTTGTATTTTACTACCTTAAAAAAAAAGCCTCATCATGTCAGCTTGTGACTTTATGTCATGCAATCAAAAGTGAATACTTAAGTTAAAAATTTTAAAATATATTACTGTATAGTAAAAGATGCATTGTCATGAATCACCCTCAAAGTACTCTCTCTTGCTCCATACACACACATCCCAGCATTCTGGCCACTTTCTGAAGCAGTTCTGGAAGTCCTCTTTCTTGAGTGTCTTTGGGAGGTATGTTCAAAAATCCAGTGAATACTGCTGTTGAATGCCATCCAGCGGAAAGGCAGATTCATAAGAACACAATGGCGTCCTCACTTGCCTTATTCATTGGACCAGGCACCATGCAACTTTGGTTTCTTCTCAAAGTTAAAAAGAGGGAAACATTTTGAACTGACTCAGGATAGTAAGGCAGGCACAACAGCGCAACTAAAGACCCTTAAAGAGAGACGACTTTCAGAACTGCTTCAGAAAGTGGTCACAACAACAGAGTAAAATGTGCTCAACGGGAGGGGGAGGATTTGGGGGAGGATTCAGGGTGGCAATGTATCTCTTACTGTGACAGATCTTTAAAAAATTTAAACATTACTTTTGGATCACACCTCATATTTAGAGACAGACCGTCCAAAGGGGTGAGGTTTTTAGAGTCAGTCTCAGTCTTATATGGCTGGTAGAACAGTTTCCAGAGCCTGGCACATGGGCTTCTCACAGGACTCAAGCAGGTTTCCCGTGGTATGGCTTAGACCCGACATTAGCCTGAGGAGTAGGTGATGCAAAGAGCACAGACCATGTTGAGATTTTGGTCCCTGTGTTTGTCTTACACGGTGGCCGCCCTCACACTGTAGGATGTGTTTCTTTCCCTACTTTTACTTGGCTCAAACTCGCTCTGCAGAGCCTGTTTCTTTTCTCACGTTTAATAAAACTTTGCTACCATCTGTGCTTGTCTTGACCAATTGTTTTCTCAGAACAGAAAGAACCTAGAAACTCCCTCCTAAGGAGAGTCCAGCACCATCAAATCCGGTCACACCAGGATCTGGGGGTATGGCCTGGGGCAGGTCTTCCCTTCTAGCCTATAGAAGGAACCAGCCTCGTTGAGACCCTGATTTTACCTGGACGTCTTTAACACTGGGTGATGACACATTTCTGGTATTTCAGTCTCCCAGCCTGTGGTGCTGTCATGGGGGCACGGGGAAGGCATCCGTGACATGTTGGGAGAGGGGACAGATTGCAGGATTGTGGGATTAACTGTAGGATAAGACACAGTTGATGGGATCCCCCTTCTCTTTCAACTTCCCCTCTGGCTTCCTGCCCTTTCCAGGCAAGGGAGGGGGGCATTATTTTGCTTTTGTAAAATAAAACCTACGTAAAGCTGAAAGTAACCAAGAATCAGTTTCCTAAAATGCGTGTAGTTGCTTTCTTGGTGAAAACCTTTCTTTTTCTCTGAGGTCCTGAGTTAGCCAGCTTGGACTGAGTGTCCTTGGGTATACATCCTCCCTTGGGTATGAGGAGTCCCCATCACTGCTGTGCTGCCCCTGCAGGAGTGGCCTCCAAGAGGTTTCTGCCCATCAGGAAGCTTGGCCACAGTCACTGTGCCCAGATGTGGCCTTTTTTCTAAATTTTTTTTTTTTTTTTTTTTTTTTTTTTTTTTTTTTGGTGGCACTAGGAATGGAACCCAGGGCTTTTGCGCTGAACTACATTCCTAGCTCTTTTTCTTCAATTTCAATACAGGGTGTTGCTCAGTTGCTAAACTGCCCAAACTGGGCTTTAATTTGAAATTCCCCTTCAGCCTGTTAGAATGCTGGGATTATAAACATGATTATAAACATATCCCACTGAGGATACAGGTTCTGCCTTTCACAACTACAAAAGTGACAGGTGATCTGATACCATACCAATTCCCACCACCGTTAAGCACTTTCCTGAGCCTGTGAGCCATTCTAGTGAGTTATGGGACTTGGGATGTCTGGGAGAAGGGCTTGAACTTGCCCTTACGGTGGAATTGGGCTAACTGTGGATATGGCCTTGCAGTACCACTGACCAAACGGGAGGATGGGGCAGGCTGAGTGGAAGAGGCCTCCTGGAACAAAGCAGTCTGAGTATATTCCCTTCTCCTGCTTTTTCAGAGTTAGAGGAGTTCTCAGTTTGATCACAGCAGAAGACAAAACGTGGTGTGACTCCCCCAAAGGGAAGGGCAGATTTTCTGTCTCCCCTATTGCTCTTCTGCATCTCCTGAATCTTTTTCCTAAAATATTTCTGGCAAAAATATTTCCCAACTCCAAATACAGTTTTAGACCCTCATGATTGGCCAAGTTACCACTTAGCAAAGACAAATTGGAGTTAATGAGGCCACGCAACGATCTGTCTCTGCAGCTGATCTGCGGGGAATATCACCATTAAGGGGCTAGTTTGGGGGAAGAATGTCCTGTTTTCTCATTCTTGGGTGGCCTGAATGTGTCACAGCAATCCATGGTTAATCAATCTCTTTTGATTACACACAACTCACTCCAGGCTCCTATAATTTGGTGGTCATTCAAGTAACACCAAAGACTGATTCCAGACCTCCACCTTGGAAAATTAACTTCTCTCATTGATGGAAAGTCATTTTCAGGACGTTACCTGGTCAGTACAGAGCAGGCTTGAGGCTTCCTCGCATCTTGATTTATGCGATGGGTTCTTAGGCGGATCCACTTTGAAAATCTAATTGACCATATACTACACAAAGGCTGTTGATGGCTTCCTAAACGAGAGTGTGTGTATACAGTAGTCGATGGGCTAATTTTACCATGGCTTAATTACAGCACTGGATGGCATTATAAATTTGTGTCCAATTAGGCTTGAGTCATCAGCTGCTGAATACATTATAAATTTTGTGAAATCAGCCCATCTGATGCTATAAGCTCCACCGAAACAACAGACAAAAAGATGCTGTCCTCAGATGGATTTAACCCTCTGATCCCTATCGAACATGGATGTGGAGCCGTAAAGTTGATTAAATAAAGAGATAACAACCTTGTCGTCAACATGAGTGTGGACATAAAAGCAAACCATAGTGCGGGCGGCAAAGTCCACGATGGATCTGCAGTGTTCTGTGCCTCCAAAACTATAAACTGCGGTAACACAGAGGCCGTTCGGGTGGAAATCAAGGTCCTGCAAGAGAAAGACGGGGAGCAGGAAGGAGCAAACTGGATCTCTGCAACCCTGCCCCACCCCGCTGCAGCACATGCTTGGAATGCGAGGCAGGGTTAAACATCCAGCTTTTTGTTTCCTAGCTAGATACAAAGGGACAGATGAAGAGCTGGGATGGAGGTCACCAGTGTTCTCTCCTTCCCAGCTCACAGAGGCTGCACAGCCTTTAGGACAGACTGTGCCACCAGATCTGGCCGATGATATATAAATAGTGGCGGGTGTCGCTTCGGAGTCCAGGTTCTGAAAAGACGGCTCAGTTCTCCTGCCACTCTCCTTCCCCTGAGGCCACCGCCATCAGCCTGGGCGCTCAGGGGACCACGGGGAAGAAGGCATAGCCAGCCTTGCTCTGGGCCCTGCCTGCACACACTGAGTCCAGAAGGGCACATCGGAAAATACAGCGAATAGTCCCCCGCTTTTTTAAGAGTACACTGTTGTAGTATAATGTTTGCATTCCTTGTGAGGAATTGGTACATGTACATAACGTGCCTTAATTCCTTTTCGTCCTTCCTTCCCCCATCCCCTCTATCTGTTTTAAAAGTTCTTTTCTCTTTTTTTGTACATGTTTGCATATATAATGATTATATTCCATGTGTGTAGCTGACGCATCTTTTCCCCCTTTTCCTGCTCCTCGCTTCCCCTCCCTCCACCTCTGGATCGCCTTCCTGTTTCAGAAAGATCTATCTCCCTTTACCCTTCCTATCATCTCTTAGTTTGTTCTTTAGTTCTACTTTGGGTTTCTCAGAGAGGGAAACTATGTGGTATTTAAGCTCGTTGTCTGGTTTATTTCACTTTTAACATCATGGTCTCAGGATGTTTCCATTTTCCCACACATGACTCAAGTTCATCTTTTTATGGTAGACTAGTACACCACTGTATTCAAATACCACATTTTCCGTATCCATTCATTTGCCGATGGGCATATAGGTTGATTCTATGATTTGATTATTGTGAATTGTGCTGCTGTCAACATGGTATGCATGTATCAGTGTAACAGGAAGCATTTTAACTCTTTCAGGAGAGTATTTAGGAAAAAGCTGGCCCCAGTGGGATTTTTAGTTTCAGTTTTTAAGGAATCTCCATACTGATTTCTGTAGTGGTTGTAGTAGTTTACATACCCACTGACAGTGTAGAAATGTTCCTTTTCCCCCACCGTCTCACCAGCATTTGTTATTTGATTTCTTGATAATGGCCATTATGTGGTAAGACGGAATCTCAGTGTTGTTTTAATTTGCATTTCTGTAATGGCCAGAGATGCTGAGCATTTCTTCATGTGTTCATTGGGCGTTTGTACTTCTGTAAAGTGTCTATTCATATGGTGAGTATTTTCCCCTTTTTTTACTAGTACATTTTTGTAGTAGATAATGTTCATCTCATGTGCCCATTTTTTGATGGAGCAGTTCTGGAAGTCCTTCTTCATGAATGTCTTTATGAGATATGATCAAAATATCCAGTGACTTCCTCAAAATCAAAATGACCATGGAAGGGAAATGTTTCGAATCCATTCAGGGTGTGTGTGGAGGCAGCTGGGACAGCACCACTGAAGACCCTCACGAAATAGGACTATAGAGCTGCTTCAGCAGATGGAAGAACTGTAGGATGTGCTCAGAGTGAGGGAGAGTATTATAAAGGGGATTAATGGCAATGTGACTTTTACTGTGACAGTTTTTTTAAAATTTAAACACTATTTTTCGATCACATCTTGTACACTGAGAAAGAAATCATTGTCAGATTTGCTGATATGTTAGGGTTTTCATTATAGTATGCAGCCTTTCCTATACTGATTAATTCAAGAATTTGAGCCAGGCATGGTGGGTGGCACTTGGGAGACTGAGGCAGGAGGATTGCTACAAGCTCAAGGCCTGCCTAGGCTACATGACGAGTTTAAAAACAGCCTGAACTACATAGCAGAACCATGTCTGGAAAAAAAAGAATTTGGAAAGAACTCCAAGAATTTGGAAAGAACTCAGAGATGTCACCACAGTGTCTCTGATGAGTGAGCAGGCAGGAAGCCTCTTGCAAGGCCTGGGGTTACCCTTTTGGCCCTCGATTGTTAATGTACAAATCTGTCTTAGCTCTATTCCTTGGCACCTGTGGTATGCCCCATGGCATAGTTTCTGCCTGAGCTTCTACATCGTATGTTTGTAAAATGACCTTGGGTCTTCATTTATTCATTGTTTGTCTATTCTGAGCTTAGGTTTAACCTATAGGTATCGTAAGAGATTAACAATAGTAACTAAAAACGGCAGAGAACAATTGTAACAAGATAGTGTGATAAAAGTTATGTGCATCTTATCTCTGTCACCCTCTCCTCTGCCTCAAAATATCTTCTAAAGGTACTTATTTTTGGACCTTGCTTGACCTCAGGTAACTGAAACTGGATAAAGGGGGGATCTAGCATACACCCAAGGAGGGGACCGTTCGGTCATCTCGAATGGCAAGCACAGCCTCAGCAATGACAGCCTGAGTTCTGAGAGGTGACAAACCCGCACATCTCGGCAGCTCCCTGAGGTCCTCTCCTCAGTAGCAGCGAGTGCTGGTCGCCTGCAGCTGGCTGGGCACCTTTCAGTCCTAAACAGGAGTCATTAGTGTCACTGTCCTTTGTCATTAAAGAGGACACAGCTTCTTCTCACCTGCACTTAGCGTTGGCTCCCTGCAGCTGGACTAGGCTGTGGGCATCACATCTGTCTAAACCGAATCACACCTGTCAGGTGAACGCTGGCCCCTGAGTCAGAACCTAGAGGTCACCTTGTGATTTAGTGTTTCTCAGGTGTCTGGAGTGGCGCCTGGATTCTGGAACTGAAGCCGAGGCCAGTGCATTTTCCACCACTGTCCTCCTTCCCATCTCTACCTGCCCCAACACCAAGACCGTGGGTCTTGTTCTGCGGTTTATGAAGTGACAATATTCTTCACAGATGTGACCAATTCTTCTTGAGGCAGCTGTTCTCAACCCTGGTTGTAGATTTAAATCACAGAGCCTAGAGGCAGGGCCCATGTGTACTTCCCCTGTCTGCCCCTAGAATTAGGAGTTGAACCCGGAGCCTTCATATTGAGCTACATTCCTGGCCTTTAAATTTTTTTTTTTTTTTTTTTTTTTTTTTTTGCGTGGCAAGGTCTTACTAAATTGCCAAGGTACCCAGGGTAGGCTGGAACTTGGAAGCCCCTGCCTCAGCCTTCCAGAGTGCTGCGATTACAGACATGCCTATCACGCCTATCAGTGTGTTTTCAAGCTCCCTGGTAAGTCCAGTGTAGAGCCCAGGTTGAGAACAATCCCCTAAGGCAGGGATGGCGCACCTTTGAGAGTGCTCAGTGATCCAAACAGCTTATTGCAGCACTCAAGCTGCAGGTCCCCCACCACAGCCCTAAAGGGTGCTGGAAGGGAAGCAGGCTCAGACTTCCAGGCAGGCACAGGAGAGGCGGGGTCGTGTGAACAATTTATCTTTTGGAAAAGGGTCTCACTGCCCTCTCTTGCCTTCCTGGCATCCAAACAGTAAAGATGCTGCCATCAGAGGAGTGGACTGAGTATTCCACAGTTACGGAAGATGTGCTACCTTGCTGAGAAAGCATCTCCCCGGCACCTATCTGTTGATTCTGGGGTGTGCTGACCGTTCAAAAGAAGACTCAGTGTCTTCTTTCCTGGACTACTGAACTTCAGCTTTGCCTTGTTCTCAAATTCATCCGCCCTGTTTTTTTTTTTTTTTTTTTTTTTTTTTGGTCTTTTTCGTTTTTATCGGTACCAGGGATCGAACTCACGACGGCCTGCTTGCAAGGCAGGCGCTTATGCCGCTGAGCTAAATCCCCAGCCCATCCCTTTTGACTTCGCTGTGGGGTAAAAGGCTCTGGACTCCTGGCTCTTGATCTTTACTTATCAGCCTTGTGAAAATAATGTCTTGGTTTTATTTGTTTGAGACAAAGTCTTGCTATGTAGTTCGGGCTGTTCTTGAACTCACTATGTAGCCTAGGTTGGCCTTGAACTCATTGTGAGCCTCTTGCCTTGCTCTTCTGGATGCTAGAATTACAGGTATGTGCTACCATTCCAGCAATAATGGAGAATTTATAAGACCTCAACTAAATAATCTGTTAAATGAGGAGTAGTGTCTCCCTTGCTGGGCTCAGGTGGGATTGAAGTCTGATTATGTTGCTGGAAGTGCTCATAAACTGCACTGGACTTACCCATTATTGTATTAGTCAGCTTCTGTTACTGTAACAAATGCCTGAGATAATCAGTTTATAAAGTGGGAAGGTTTATTTTGGCTCTGAATTTAAGAGGTTTCAGTCCATTGTTGGTTGCTTTTGGACCTGTGGCAAAGGAGCACATCGTGGTGGGAGTACTTGGTGGAGGAGGCTGCTCACCTCATGGTGGCTGGAAGCAACAAGAGAAAGCAAGAGACCGTCAGGTCCCATGTCTCCTCCAAGAGTATGATCCCCAGTTACTTCTGACCTCCCACTAAGCCCCACTTCTTAACTCTTCCACTCTCAATAGCATCAAGCTGGAATCCGTGCCTTTCATGCAGGCGTCTTTGGGGGACATTTCAGATAAAAACTGTAGCCGTCATCTGCTACTCATTTGTCTGGCGGACACGTGCTTAGTCACAAGGGAACTCTGGCGTTGAGAATGGTCAGCTGGTGTCACATAATTCCCAGTGAGACTCGCTGCAAGGTCACAGGGACTTCGCTCTCTGGAAAAACTATTTGTGTATTGCAAATGACAGCTGGGGAAGGCATTCCCAAGATACCCCAGAAAAGAGTGAATGAGGCCTCTGGATGGATACTCAGGGTTAAAGAGGGTTTTAGTGGAGGGTAGGTCTTTGGACTTTACTTTGAACTTTTAAATTTCACCTCTTCCCTCTTTCTCCTCTTCTCTGCCTCTTTGAAACATTTCTTTTTCTGTATCAGCATCATTTCTTATTCATTTTTTTCTCCCAACAATAAAGCCCTCCTTAGAGTCTCCATGTACGAGGATGTCTGCAGTTATTTGCATTCTGACAGTTTAAATCAAATATTTTAAAACCAGTCATGGAGAAGGCAATAAATCCACGCCTGAGCTTTAGACCAAACAAATAATAAAAAAGATCTCACTTCAAAGTAATAAACAACAGTAATGCCGGTGGCTCATTAGAGTTCAAGATTCATAATCATGATGGGCAAGAATTTTAATAAAAAGGGAGAGGGTTAGGAGAAAATAGAAGGTTTATTCTTCTGCCTTTTACTCAGCCTCTTCTGGTTTTGGGGGCCTCAATGCTGTGATATTTTGGATGATTAGTTCTTGGGGTGAGAGAGTCTCGAGCCATTTGGGTTTGATGAATAAATATGGTCAAAGAATATACTCATCAGGGGCATAAATAGAAGGAAAATAAACACCATCATGAGCAATAACTTAGGGAGTCTGAGTTATGTCAAGCAAACTCCCACTCCTTTTCCTCACCAGCCATGCATTTGGTTTTGGGACAAATTATCTTCATACCAGGATCTTGATGGTCCATGATCAGCTAAAGTGTTGCTGGGATGCCTGTCTTTGGGCTGGGGTCACCCCAGCAGGAGTGGATTCAGGTTCTGTATCAGTCAGCTGTGGCTGAATGACAAATTACACTAGGCCCCCCCCCCATCTCATCTGTGGTGTACTTTCTTTGCTCAACAAGGCTCCAAAAATATTCATGGAAAATTCTAGCAATAAACAGTTCATGACTTTAAAATTTTATGATGTTCTGAATCTTGTGCTGTCCCTTCCAGGCTTCCTGGGACATAAATCATTCCCTTTCCAGCATTTACACCTTATATATGCTACTCACCCGGTATGAACTTGGTAGCCAGCCTGGTATAAAACTCCCTGTGTCAGGATTTCTGGGCTTGGGCTCAAGGGACTTTTACTTTACTTAATTATGGCCTCGAAGCTCAAGAGTAGGGATGCTGCTATTGGAGATATCCCCCAAAGAAGCCATAAATTGCTTCCTTTAAGTGAAAAGACATAAGGTCTGATACTATCTATTGTTTCAGGCATGTCCTGTGTCTCTGGCGAAGAAAGGGGACTGCTATACCCCAAAGTGTAGCTGCTTAAAACCCTAAACAGTTATCACTTTGCACAGTTTCTGGGGGGCAGGAATTGGACAAGGCTTAGCCAGGTGGTTCTGGTGCAGGGTTCTCAGAAAGTTCATCTGAGATACAAATCAGGGCATCTCATGTCCATTACAGATGAATGGATAAAGAAAATGTGGTATTTATATGCAGTGGAGTACTACTCAACCATAAAGGGGGATACATTTCAGTAATTGTAGGATAATGTTAAGTGAAATAAACAGACACACAAGCTCCATATCACATGGTTTCTCTTATATGAGAAATCCAAAATTTTAAAAATTTAAAGAGGAAAAGAAAAGACAGATAGTAGGAAACAGAGAGATGGTTCTTTTGAGAATAGAGGGAAGAAAAAGGGAGGGGAAATAAAAAGAATTAAAATATGTTATCCCCCCACACATACCAACTGCCCACGATGAATTTAAATACTATGTACAGCAGATGTATACTAATAAAAATGTCTAGGAAAAAAAGAGGTATAAAAAGCGAAAACAAAAACAGTCAGTGGGGTGCCTGTCATCTGAAGGCTTAACAAGGGCTAGAGAATTTGCTTTCAGGGTGGTAGAGTTACAAGCCCAGCAAGGAAATGCTGACTGGGCACGGAAGTCTCTATGCCTTATCGTGGTCCTCCGCTCAGGCAGCTTGGACATCCTCCAGGTTTGGCGGCTGCGTCCCCTCCGTAACTCAAGAGAAGGCAGGGGCTGGGGATATGGTTCAGCACGGAAGTCCCAGGCTTCCATCTGTAGCATTGACAAGTAAGTAACGCCCAGCATGGTGGCGGGTACCTATAGCTCCAGCTACTTGGGAGGCTGAAGCAGGAAAATCAAATTTGAGGCCAACCTGGGCAACTTAGTGAGACCCTGACTTGAAATAAAAATGAAAACGTTGATATAGCTCAGAAGTAGAGCACCCCTGGGTTTGATTCCCCCTCCCTGCTCTCTCTGTGTATAGAGGGGAAGAGAAAAATGCAAAAGCCACAGTGCCTGCTGTGATCTAGTCTCTGAAGTTACACTGCCATGTCTGCAGTCTCCTATTGGGTACCCAGTTCTATGCAGTGTGGACAGGACCACAACAGGTATGTCAGGCAGACAGGATTACCAGGACCATCTTGGAGACTGGCCGGTACTGCACCAAAGCTTTCAACCCAGCTTCCTATGCACAGAAAAGAAAGTGCTTTGAGGAGCATGGAGTCAAACCACAGCAAACTGCTCCCACAGTTCCAGGAAGTTTTCTATTATTTCTGCCCTTCTTTTCCCTCGCTTCCCCTTCCCTCTCCTCCTCTTCCCCTTCCTTCTCCTTCCCTACCTTCCTTCCTGCCTTGGGAAAAAGAAAGGCCAGACAATAGGACCCATCTGGCTCACTGTGGTTTTAGTGGGTAGCGACCATCTAGGAGGATGTGATGAGAGGAATTCTCAACTCAGCAGCAAAGAGTGGCAGTTGATTGGTGATGCCTGCCAAGGGCACAGCCATCAGGACTGAAGACACATATAAAGCCCTGATTAGTTGATTAGGCTACAAGATGACATTATAGTACTTACTACCAGACAAGGATGGTGGATAACATAATCTGCAGAGCAAGCAGCTAGTTAACTGTGGACGGTTAACTATCCCATGAAGGTTGGGATCAGAACCTCCCTGATAGGTGACTGAGTCATGTGCATTCCAAGCAGTTTTGGGCCTCATATCCATGACCCTTCCTCCCCAAGACCACAATCACCCAAACAGCTAAAGGTAGGATCATTCTGATGGAAGAGAAGATGAGAAGAATTGGAGTCCACCCACCCAGACTCTTCCTTGATCACCATAGAAATCTCTACTTGGACTCCAGGGGCTACAGTTTGGCAATCACTGATGTCCCATGTCCCGCATTTTACAGCTAAGGGAGCTGAGCCCAAGAGAGAGGAAGAATTCCTCAAGGACACTGGGATGTAGGCTGGAAGCCTTGAGACTCCAGACAGTCACTGTTCAAATGCCCAAGTTATCTGAACAGCTGGTGTGGCCAGTTCTGTGCCCTGCATACGTGGACAGGTGCATGGAGACAGGACAATGTTTCGAGGACTGGTAGTGAAGGAATACACACTGCATTTATTTTAAGCACGTTCAGACCTGTGGCACAGAATGACATCAGGGATTTTTAAAGCCTAACGAGAAAGTGTTCAGATAGTGTCATTACCTTTTTCCTTCCTCATGGAGTTAAAGAGCCAGGCTGGGCTTCTGCTCAGCTTCCGCCAAGGGCTAATTTAGCTGTGATTTGTGGCGAACATTTATGGTTTAATAAAGCGACTTTCCACTTGCTGTGTTTATCACAACTCAAGCGCGGAGTCTCACTGGGGAAGCATCTGGTGCCGATTATTATTAAAATAAAAAACACTTTTGTGAGCCGTTCTATCAAACTCCTTCAGGGTGACTCAACCTCCCCAGCCGGAATGAAATAAGCAAATCAAGGAAACGAGGAGGAGGCCAACGCCCAGAGAGACCCTCGGGAAAGGGTCTCGGTGGCCTGGGGGAGTGGGGCAGACGGGTCCTGGCTGCTATGTGGGACCCCAACTCTTCTGTGCAGTGACTCCAGGAGCCACCCTACATGCCACCTCCTGAGGCCACACAAATGTCACCACTGTCACAGCCGGTGTGGACTCCTGTCTGCACTATTGGCAGAGTATGTGGGACATGACCTTGTGTTACTTTCTTATGAGATGGGCAACCCGGGGCACTGACCACTGTCGCCTCCCACATGTGGCTGCATCTCCGAAATAGGAATCCTCACGCAACTCCTTGGAAAACAAACATTTCTGATTATAGATTGTTGTCTGATTTGTTTCCCTCTACAATTCATGAGACCAAGATTGGCTTCTCAGTGGTTCGGAAAGTACCGAGCTGGGCCTGGTCGTACACATCTGTAATCCTAGCACTCTGGGAGGCTGAGGCAGGAGGATTGTAAATTCAAGCCCACCCTGGGCCATTTTGCAACTTAGTGAGGCTCCATATACAATCTCCAGTACCAAAAGAAAGAAAAGAAAAGAAAAGTAAAAGAAAGAAAAGAAAAATTTGGGATTCAGGTGCAGACCAATGTTTGAGAGGCCGGGTCACCTGGTATCCCTTGTAGCTATCACTCAGCCACCACTTGGACCCAACAAGAGACAGACTTGCCCTCCTGGGTGACCATGTGAGCTACTGTAACAGGAACTGAAGCCTGGAGTCTGCAGCTTCTACCTTGGAAGTCCTGACTCTGTCCTTCTTTCCCCACTGAGGCCTTTTCTGGTATCTGGGGACACACACGTGAGCAGCTAGAAGGGGGGGTGAACAGAGGAGGCAGTTGAGGGTAGAGCCAAGGTACGGAGTGCGGCTGGGACACAAGAACAACTGACTGTCTTCTCCATCTTTCTATAAGGGGTGAGAGAAGATAAATAAAATAGTGAAAAGATATTTTCCCACCTTCATCTTCCTTCTGGACGTCAGCAAGCTCGAGGAGAGTTAGAATTGTGGAGGATGCTTTCCGAGAGAGGTCCAGCTTCGACCTGCCAGAATGGCTTTTGAAAGATATGCAGGGAACAGTCCTTGCAATAGCCAATGGTGTTGGTTTGTTAGAGTCAAGTCTGATCACCAAAGAAAGTTCCAGAAGAGTGTGACCAATAGAAGTAGAGAGAGAGCCACATCAAAGCATGTGATAAACATAAGAGAGAGGGATCTAATGTCTGGCTAAAATATCATCTTAATAGGATCATGATTTTAAAAATATTGCTTTGAAATACTATTTAATATCTAGGCATGGTGGAGCATGTCTGCAGTTCCAGCACCCTGGGAAACTGAGGCAGGAGGATTAGAAGTTCAGACTCAGCCTAGCCGACTTAGTGAGACTGTGGACGTTTAAAAATAAAAAAGCTCGGGATGTAGCTCTGTGCAAAACCCTGCTCAGTTCTTAGTTCAACAAAACGAAACAAAACAAAACAACTATTTATGTAGACTGCTGAGTTTTTAGAGGTCCCTGAGTCTGGCACCCAAGGCAAATGGCCCTGCTCTCTGTCAGGTGTCCCTCCTTGGCACATCTAGGTGACCCCTCTTCTTTGTCCATGAGATGGGGAAGATGCTGGCATGTAACGGCTGATATTCCATGAGCTGCTTCTTTGGTCTTCCCGCTGGATTATTAAAATCTCTGCTGTCAAACACGGTAGCCACTGGCACCAGAAAAATGAGTTGTCCAAACTGAGAGGTGCCCTAAGTGTAATACACACAGGTCAGCTGTATTCAGCAAGCGAGGGGACTCCCCAAGTGCGACCACCAAGGAGGTGAGAAATGTTGGGTGCCATCTTGGGAGCTGGCAACTGTACCATTTTGGCTTCAAGCATATGTGAAGGGTGTGATGGCTCCAGAAATTTCTTTAAGATCCCTGGGAAGGAAGCATCTTCTTTGTAGTAAGAATCCTCCTCTTCCTTCTTCTTTTTGTGGTACTGGGGTTTGAATTCAGGACCTTCACACTGAGTTACATCCTCAGTCCTTTAAAAAAATTTTTTTTTTGATTCTTATAAAGTCACTAAGTTTCCCAGGTTGGGCTCAAACTTGAAATCTTTCTGCCTCAGCCTTCCAGAGTGCTTAAATCACAGCTGTGCACCACCACATCCTGCTTTTTTCTTCTTCTGCATCCCTTATCTGTCTATGCCTGTCTGACCCCCACCCCCATCATCCTTTTTATAGCAAGACATTTCAGTTGCTCTTGTTACTGAATATCTTCAGTGGCATAAAACTAAAAATAAAAGCTAATGAGTCACAATGTCTCCAGGCTCTGGATCCTGAAGAGCTTGGGTAATGGGGGGTTTTAAGAGGCCTCAAGGAGGGGTGCTGAAGAGGTACCCAAGCTCCAGTCCACCTATGTCTCCAGCATGTTGGCTGGACACCACTGGACTGGTGCCCGTCACCCATCGGGATCAGCGATCTCCCAGAGGTGCTACCCAGCTTGTGGATTCTGGGGAGTGGGCCACTTGCCTCTAAGCCTGCTGGCTGCAGGTGCCTACCCAGGGGAGGCCTGGCCAAGGGCCCCTGTGAGCCACCTCTGAGGAAGGGGGAGGCTCCAACCTGCTCTTCCCTGGGGTCGGCCACAGTAGGGGACCCTATGTTGCCTCTTGTGACAGTAGTGCTGATGTTTCTCCCACTCTTCCAGCAGCTGGTGGCCTACTGGTGCCCATCCATGGCCACAGCGATGCTGGCCCCTGACCCAGCAGACACCCTGTCCTTCCTACCACTAGCCTCTCTGGGACCCCTTGACACTAACTGCCAAAGTCATTGTCACTCCCAGCTACATGAAGATCCTGGAGGGCTTGGCCTCTAGATGTTAGACACACAGATTTCTTCCCCCAGTGTTGGGAACTGAACTCAAGACCTTCATCATTTTTATTTTTTATTTTTTTATTTTTTTACTGGTACCGGGGATCGAACTCATGACTGCCTGCTTGCAAGGCAGGTGCTTATGCTGCTGAGCTAAATCCCCAGCCCCTCATATTTATTTTTTTACAGTATTTTGAGACTGGTTTTTCCTGAGTCACTAAGTTGACCAGGTTGGGCTCAAACTCATCATCCTCCTGCCCTAGCTTTTCAGACTGATGGGATTACAGATGTGTGTCACTGCACCTGGCCATACACAGACTTTTAGTACCTTTAATAACTTCCTGGGTGTATGAGGAGTCCCATTTCACAGATGAGAAAACTGAGGTGAAGTGGTTTGGTCAGTCGAGTGCCACCGGGATAATCAACTGAGCTCAGTGTGACCCCAAAGTCAGTGCCCTTGTCATACAGTTACAGGGCACAACTTCTTATGTGGCCTGCCCAGCACTGGCAGCTTCAGGAAGCCAGAATCCTTGGCCAGCCTGAGGTCTCACTCCTCTCCAGCCTCCCTCAGAACCAGCCTGCATTTCTTCTTCACTCCCTTTTGTCTCCCTCCCTCTATCTCTTCCTCCTCCATTCCTTCCTGTGTGCATGGTTTTAGGGGCTGAATCACGTCTTCTGGAATTCATAGGTTGTAGCTCTGCCCTAGGTGCCTCAGAATGTGTCTTTCCTGGAAATAGGGACTTTAACAGGTGATAAAGTAAAAGTGGGGTCTTTAGGGTGCTGACCTCCTACAGGAAGAGATGAGGATGCAGGTGCAGAGGGATGACCATGTGAGGGTGGGGAGTCCAGGAGAGGGTCTCGGGAGGAATCGGCCCTTCACACACCTTGACTCAGGCTTCAGCCTCTCCAATACTGGGGGAAACACATTTCTTTAATCTTAAATCAGTTTTGCCGGGGATTTAGCTCAGTGGCATAAGTGCCTACTTTGCAAGCGTGAGGTTGTGAGTTTGATTCCTGGTACCAAAAAATTCTTAAAAAATCAGTTTTAATTTTTGAGACAAGATCTCGCTAAATCACTAAGTTGCCCAGGCCGGGCTTGACCTTGAGATCCTCCTGCTTCAGTCTTCCAGAATGTTGGGGTTACAGGTATGTATTACCATACCAGGTTGGAAAATAACTTTCTACAGTTGTTTACCAGTTTGTGACACTTTGTTTTAGCAACCAGTGCTGAGTGACAGAAGGGTCTTGGCCGTCCATAGGAGCCCCTTTCTACCAGGTTATCAAATGAGATGACTCAAGGTAGGGTCCTGGTAGCTTCAGGCTGCCAGGTGTCACAAAGACCAAGCCTGTAATGAGAGGGTAGAAATTTTCGCCACCCATCGCCCAACCTCCAGGAGAGGGTTTGGGGCCCTGAGTTGCTGGGAGAGAGAGTCCCAGAGCTTTGTGCATCCTCCCAAGCTGGATCCTCTGCACCCGTCCATCTTGTCTTTCCTGAGTTGGGTCCTGGAATAGGCACATTTAAGTTTAGTGTCCCTTTGAGTTCTATGAGCTGTTCTGGTGAATTATCAGATCTGTGGGAACTTGCAATTTTTTTCTTCAGTATCAGGGAACGAACCCAGGGCCTTTGAAGTGAGCTACATTCCCAGTCCATTTATTTTATTTTGAGACAGAGTCTAAATTTCCAGGAGGGGATTGAACTTGCGATCCTCCTGCCTCAGCCTCTCTGGAATGTTGGAATTACAGATATGCCACTGCATCTGACTAAAGCCTGCAGATTTATAGCTGGTCAGTCAAGAGAGAATACAAATCATCTCTGGGATTTAACACTGGTGTTTGAAGTGTAGTTTATCTTGTGGGAAGGAGCCTCTTACTTGTGAAATGTGTGTTTACTCAGGAAGTCAGCATCAAAATAGGGTTGAACTGTAGGGCTGAATCTCTGCGGGGGACTTGGAGAGTTGGCTGGTGTAGGAGGAGCTAAGGCAGCAGACTGCGCTAGCAAATGATTACACTGGGCCAGGGACTTAGAGCCACAGTGTATGTGTGTGTGTGTGGGGGCTTCTGGCCTGCAGTAACCTGCCCACTCTCGCTCCCCGTTACTCCAGGAGTCTACACCTTTGCCACCTGTTCTTCCCAGAGGGGACCAGCTCTGCAGAGGTGGCACCATGCCATGGGAGGGACCGAGCTGGAGAGGCTGTTGTTCCTTGGTTGATGGGCTAAAGCCGAATCAACCTCGCTTGCAGCTGGGTTGTGAAGCTGCCGAGCCCTCCCCACCCTTGCTCTTGATGAGTTTCTGATGCCAGGGCTACAAAATGTGTCTCCTGCTGCACATATTTGGAAACTGGCTTTTTATGTTGCTCATTTAGAGAAGAATGAAGCCTTCCTTGGAACACAGGTTGCAATTATTAAGTCGCAGCCAAGGAAACACGGCCAATATCTTGGGTTTGCAAGAAAGCAGGCTCTGAGCTATTAATTTGGAGGCTGGAATATCAGGGCTCTCGCTAACCTCGGCCCTCGGTTCTCGCTGTAAGATCGCATGCTGCTTAAGTGGGGAATCCATTTTTCATCCAAGTAATTCTTGGCTCTGTCAAATAATAATATAGCCCTCCCCGTTCAGATCTCAGCGTGAGTTCTGGCCAGGAAAAGCAAAGAAATTTCTGTTCTCAAAGTCTTCCCCTGAGCTAAGTAGGCCAGCATTCATCAAGAAGTATGCAGGATTTGTTTCCTTGAGAAAATGGGTTTGCTTTCTTATTTGTGCATTTCGAGAAGAACTTGGCTGCTGAAAGAGAATAGAAAGGAGAGGAGAAGGGAGGGGGAAAGAAAGAGAAAGGAAGAAAGGACAGAGGAAGGAGGGAGGGAGGAGGACAGAGGGAAGGAAGGGCATAGTCTGGACAGAGCTTCTGTGACCGCAATGGCTTCTGTGGTCGTCAAGGTGGCAGGAGCAGAGGGGCAGCTGGGTAGGGGTACGGGGGAACTTTTAAGAATGTAAGAATGTTCTGTAAACTGTACCCTTACTGGGTAGTTACGTGCCTGTGTACATGTGTCAAAATGCATGGAAAGGTATGAGAAAAGCAGTGAATTTTATTGTATATAAATCGTGTCTCAGTAAATCTGATTTCCCTCTGCCACCCCCATAAAAAAGAAAAAGAAAAGAAAGGAAGAGAAGAGGAGAGAAACAAAGACAGGATAAAGGGAAAGAGTGAGACAGACAGAGAGGAAAGAATGAGAATGACCTCGTATAGCAGTGGCCAGTGGTCACTAAACAGAAGCTTTTAAAATCACCAGGGCCTTAAATGTAGATGGGCAGGAAGACAAAGAGAGCTGGGCACCCTCATGGCCTGCCCAGGCCCAGCACTAAGCTCTCACTGAGGATAGAAATCTGGGGGCAGCCTCCTGAGGGATCCAGGCATCAGAAACACTGGGGGTATGAGGGTAAGTCCCCCTAACCCTTGGACCTCATCCTCCTCACCCCAGAAAAATTACCTGACCTGATGCATCACTGATGCATCAGAGAATCTTCAGAGATCTGAGCAATCTTCCCCTCCCCATCACTCCTATATTCAGATAGAGAAATGATGGTATGTTAGATTTCCCTAGAGAAATAGAATCATAGAAAATGTGTTTAACTATGCAAGGGGCCCACAGGATCAGAGGTAGGAGAGTCCACAATGGCATGTGTGGGATCAGAGGCAAATGTGTCCACAACTGTCTGCCTGTTGGAGACTTAGGGAATCTAGCAGCTGCTCAGTCAAAAAGAAGCCACAGAACAAGAGAAATCAAGGTACAACACCAGTTCCAGGTCACATCCCACATCTGGGACGGGTCTTCCCCTCTTGGTTTCCACAGATTCCCAGAATGGTCCTTTCCTGACAAGGCACTCCTCACTCCAGTCAGGTTGGTCTATCATGATTAGCTGTCACAGGTGGGGTGGTGGTGGAGATTGTCCAGCGTAGACCACATCAATGGCCAAGGCCAGTGGCTACCAGACCCTGAATTTCTTTCCATTTTGTCAGATCCAGGGTTGGATTCCCCTTCTAGAGGTATGGAGTTGTTTACTTGCCTGTGTTTCCCTCCCACAGAGACCGCTGAGGACAGGAGCCCCTCACCCTAGCTTCTCTGTGTCTTGGTTCAGAACCCGGTACCCAGATGGTGAGAACCCAACACAGGCCCCACTTGGTGAGTGAGAGTTTAACACATGAACAAGTTATTGGAGAAATGAAATGGGTTTCAGTGCTGGATGGAGCTCTCTAGCAACCTTAGTTAGAAATGTCTTGAAATGCTGATCAGAGATACAGGGGTGCCACAGAAGCAGGGGCCACTTGGCCTTCCCACTGGGGAACATTGGTGTGGCCTTGAAGTGGTTAGGGCCTCTATGGGCTTCTTAGCCGGTCACGAGTCCCCATTGAGCATCCCTCCAGCAGGCCCCGAGGATAAGCAGGAAGACCAGGAGAGGTCTTCAGCAGGTGCATGACCTTCTGGTATGCAGCCTTCTTCACAAGCAATTGTTCCAGAGTTCACCTCCCCGTGTCAGTCCGTTTTCCACTCCAAAATAGCTGACATACATTATGAAGAAAGAAAGACTGATTTTGTCTGACAGTTTCAGAGGGTTCAGTCCCTGGTCACTTGGCTCCATGGCTTTGAGTCTGAAGTAGAACTTCACAGTGAGAGTGTGATGGAGGATGGCCGCTCACCTCAAAGGCTGGAAAAGGAAAGAAGTGGGCTTTCTCCTTCTGCTGTTGTTCCATTGAAGTCCCCATCCCTAATGGATGGTGTTGCTCACAGTTAGGCCATGTTTCCTCTATCAATGTGCTGTCCCGCAAACCAACCATCTCTGGAAATGCCTCTCACAGATGCGCCCAGAAGTGTGCACTACTGACTTCCTCAACCTTTCTCAATCCAGTGAACTTGACAATCAGGGGCAACCATAACACTGCCCAGGGCCAAGTGTCCAGTGTTTTAATAGGTACACAGGAAAGGGAAAAGGGATTCAGCTTCCTGGATCAGACACGTCTGGGAAGGCAGCTGCAATGGGGATTTTCTTCAGGTTCTTTGGCTCAGAACATTTTTTTCTCCCACTTTTAAAATAATAGCAACAGTATTATTATTAGTAGTAGTAGCAATGTATCGAGCACCTGATTGGACACCGACCGCATACAGAGGGGAAGCAGGTACAGTTCTAGGTATTTTTAATACTGGGCTTTCTGCAAAGGAAAAAAAGATCAATGGAAAGATTGATCATTATGTGAATTTCGTGTGTAATGCTGAGAGTTCAAATTATTGAGGGGTGCTGCCCTGACAATATTCCATCACTTCTGGTCCATTCATGAATGAAACTTTGTGTGTATGGGTGCAGCACTGGGGATTGAACAGAGGACATCTGAATTGACCTACATCCCCTGTCCTTTTTTGTTCTCACTAAGTTGCTAAGTCGCCTAGGCTGGACTTGAACGCGTGAACTTCCTGACTCAGCTTTCCAGAGGGCTGGGATTACAGGTGCTAGTCACCCTACTCAGCTATGCACCAATATTTTCAGTGCTTACATTAAAAAGTAAACAGAAAAAGAAGAAAAAAAACAGGTACTGAATCCTGGCTCACTGTGGTAAGAGTCATTCTTAGCTGTGGACTCATGAACACATAGAAGACAGCTCCACTCATCTCATGGAGAGAGGCAGTTCTAACAAAATTTTATTTTTATGCCTAATAATTATTTGCAAAAATGTATAATAGGTTGGTTTTGATAAATTAGATACTCATAATTATACTGTTAGCTCAAGCCAGAAAAAATTAATTCTAGAGCTTTATAGTCACAGGTAATTAAAAAATGTAATTTTAACTTATATTTTTTTTGTTGAAAGAATTATGATAGTGTGATTAATAAAATACTGTCAACCATAAAAAATGTGTCGCACAAGGAGACCATTCTGTGGGGGAAATGGAATGGAAATATGAGTTCAAGGAGAGATAAGAAAATTAAAAAAATTTTTTTTGTCTATTAAAATAGAACTTGTCTGTACCTTGCAACTGACTGATGATTGATCTCAAATTGCTACTGCATGTAGGTTTCATTGGGTACATTTAAGAGAGTTATATGACAGTTTCATTTTTTAGATGCCAATATTTACAGTAGATCAGCAATATTATCCTTTGCAACCATTTAAACTTAGGAGACACTTTCGGTACCAATTAAAAGTGTGAGAAGGTACACAGTACTCAAATGCTTTTTGGTGGCAGAGGTGGCAGTAAAGATGCCTGTCTTTTGAGACTCCTTGGCACCTTGTTTTGCAGTGAAAGTTTTCTTTACCATAATAACAGGAAACTCAATTTTACTGCATTATAGTTGCGATTTTATTAGAACTGGGTTATCTTGATACACTTTGGTGAAAGTGTTGAACTGTCTCCACAATTTGGAATGATGTAAGAAAGGAGCTGACTCTGTTCCTTTTGTAATTTCAATCCAAAAAGAACACAAATCATTTCCTGAATTTTGAAACTCTAAACTTGAACTGAGAGCCAGCTGTTGGCATCATTAATGGCTTCTTTTTGCCATGTGACAAGATCAAGCCTTGGTATTTTTAAGATCAATCAATTTATTCGATTTAAATACTTAACCACATTTTCTTTTTTGAAATAAAACCACGTGAAGTATTTCTTTGTACATGATATGACTAATTTCCTGCCTTGATATGAAACACGAATCCCAGCTACTAATGATCTGATGGCAAAGGAAAGAAATCACTAACCACTAAGTGAAATTGCCATGAAATTATGGGAAATCCTTCATTCTGGTGTTAAAAGGCCAATTGGATTCTCCAAAACACGACCTCGTAGGAGTATTATTTTTCACTGCAGAACATCATTTAAAATGAAACAGTATTTCTGACACTTACAATTATTTCTGTAATTCTGAAGTGGCATCTGGAGTATTCTGTTAAAAAGAAATTAGCTCTTTCCTTTAATTTGCAATGCTTAACATAAGCGATAAACTTCCATTCCAGTTTATTATGGAACAGCTAATGGGTGTTCTGAGCTACCAAGATAGATCATCATGGAACTATGTGAAATTAGTCTTTTTTAAAACTTAAAACATTGTTTGGCTTGATTTTTAAAAATAATATATTTGAAACAGAAGCTCAAATTTATGAAGATCAGATTCTTTTTGTAACTGTAATAACATTTCAACTAAACAGTCATCTTTTCTTCATTTGATATAAGGTAGGCTGGCTGACTTTCTGGGTGCTAAACTTGTTCCAGAAAATGTGTGAGGTTCTAATGGCAGCATGTTGCTAAAAATTCCTGTATCGTGCTTAATTCTCAAACATGTGATAAGTGGCAAATTACATCTCTTAATTTTTATTTTGAAATAGAATCATCTTTGTTGATCAGTAGCTATCAGATGTAGCTTCCTCTTAAGATTTAACCAGTGCAGCCGGGCATGGTATGCAAACCTGTTATCCAGATCTGTGGCAGACTGATGCAGGAGGCTCACAAATTTGAGGGTGGACAATTAGTAGCTTAGCAGGATTGGTTGTTGGGGATGTAGTTCAGTGCAAAGGTACTGGGTTCAATGACCGCAACAGAAAAAAAAAATGTAGCCAGTGAGCCATGAGAAGAGAATCCAGGGATCAATTCTATAACCACTGAGTTGACTGAATACAGCAGAAAAGATGGAAGATGTGAACAAGAATTGAGACCTAAAGCTTTGGCAGTGCCAGCACTTCCACCCCCTTTTCCCACCTGGGCACAGGGTACCTGTCACCCCTCTAGATGTGACACCTAGAACGCCACTGTTTGCATCCATCTGTCCACAGAAGTCTGTGTGCTGATTGCAGGAAGCTGGTAGCACCCGCACGGTCCCTGCACACCATCCTGGATAGCTGAGCTTGTGTCCCTGGGTAATTGGTCCAGCAATCAGGCTGTGGAGTGTGATTGACAAAAGTGAACACTGTCCTCCAGCTCTGACCACAGCTCTTAGCATTTTTACCTTTGAGAGAATTGGTCCTGGAGGACCTGGCAGGGAGGCAGCTATGGGCAACCAGCGAGAGAGCCCTCGCCAGAAGACAAACCCAACTGGCATATAGATTTCAGTCATCCAGTTTCCAGAACAGTAAGATTAATTTCTGCTCTTTGAACCACCAAGCCTTTCGTTATGGCAACCTGAGCAGGCCAACAGGGAGCCTGAATTAGAAAGAACCCTAATTCCCACCCAAAGTAAGGTAGATAAGTACATTGCATTACATTTACACTGTGGAATACTACACAGACATAGAGGAAAAAAACCTGAAAAGACTAAGTGAAAGAAATGTCACTTTTCATTTCTATGAAGCTTAAAAACATAACAGAATTCAGCCTGGGCCACTTAATGACTTAGTGAGACTCAATCTCAAAAATAGATAAATAAATAACAAATACATAAAAGGGCTGGGTTTGCAGCTCGATGCAAAGGCCCTGAGTTCAATCCCCAGCATCAAAAACCAAACAAAAGAACAGGGAAGATGAGTCTTGGGTACAGAGCAGTTCTTACGTTTGAGGGGTGCTGTTGGGCAGGGGTCGCCTCGGAGGGACACGTGCTCTCCATCTTGACCTGGTCCCAGTTATACAGGCACGTGCATTGAGATTCATGGAGCTGTGTACTTTATTATCAGTTATATCTCAATTAAAAAGTGGAAAGTAAGAGGAGAGAGAAAAGGGAAGAGCAGAAAGGAGAGACGAGCAAGGAAGAGGAGGAGGGAGAGGAGGAGGAAGTCAGCGCTGTGTTCATGCCTCACAGCTTGGCCTCAGTGCTGACCTAACATTAGATATCTCGGTCCTCTTGTCTAAGGGCCTGGCTCCCTGGTTTCTCAGGGACGGCATAATCCCCTCTTAAAGTATGACCAGCCGTCACCTTTCGTCCCCCGTCTTTTGTGCGACACAGCCCCTGAAAACACTCTGGGCTTGTAAAACTTGAAAGGAAATAAATTAAAATATCAAGGCAGTAAAAATGAGTATTTAAAGCACGAAGTGTACCCAAACATTAGTCTGAGGCTAAAAATCAAGCCTGATTTTCTTCAAAACCGATGTTAAGAGCTTGGGTAGTTCCCTTTCATGCAAGGCCGTTTAAATATTGCATGGCATCTCCTCTCCTCGGGTAGCGCGGCTGGCTGTGTTTCATCTTCCTTTCCATCAAAGGCAGATCCCTGCATCACTGATTCCGAGGAGCAGGCTGCCGGCCTCCTGGGGCCCGACTTGAGGAATTAGCATTTTCTCCACGCAGCCTGAGAGCTGAGGAATAAAATAAAGCAGTCAAGAGAGGAAGGAGGGCTGTCGCCAACAAGCGAGTGCTCCTGTTGTTGGGTGCAGCCAGGGCAGGCTTCCTGGAAGAGGTGGAAGATGAGATGAACTCATTTGAGGCGATGATGATGATGATGATGATGATGATGACGGTACCTGAGTTTGGTCTGGCTAAAAGCAGACCTTCCACAAGGCTTCAAGTGCATGTAGGCAGGTTGGCGGGTTCAAGGGACATCAAGAGGGAGTGAGGAGGTGAGGAGGTGAGCAGGGGAGAGAAGCTGTCCAGGACAGGGTGTGGTGACAAGGTGGCCTCTGCCTTGGGGAAGAGGAGCTTCCTACCACTGGGAAACCCAGGAACGCTTGGAACTTGCATGTAGGAGTTATGCGAGCTGGCTGGCAGTGAGCTACCGTCTCTGCAGTGGTGCCTGAGGGTTGCTGGAGGACCAAGCACTGCCCGGCCAGCGTGGCGGTGACATCTGTAATCCCAGCACTCTGGGAGGCTGAGACAAAAGGATCACAAGCTTGAACTCAGCCTGGCTGACTTAGTGACTTACTGTGCTTCTGGTAGTTCAGTGTAAAGGTCTTGGATTCGGTCCCCGGTATTGAAGGGGAAAAAAATGTTCCTGTCCTGTGCTGGCTCTGGGTGCCCTAAAAGCCCGAGGAGGAGAGACATCTTATCTCTGGGGAGAGATAAGATGGTCGTGCTCCTGTGGCAGCAGCGCTTGACCAGTTGCTGGGTTCGGTTCTGTGGAGGACAAGGAGCTTGTCCAGGAAGAGGATGGTGTTGGTTCATGTCTGTTCTGGGCCACTGGAAATGTCCCTAGACAGCTTGACAGTCGTGAGGTGACCTATCTCAGAAAAGGCAGGCATAGAGTTGCAGAAGCCCTTGGCAGGAGCACCCAGGGGCCATGAGCAGATGCCCCACGTGGTCTCTGTGCTATGCTGGGCCTCAGAATGCAACTTCTCAACATACGAGGCTCTGCTGTGCTGATTATTTTAAAGGAAAGGCACCAGCAGGTGCTGGGCAAGGATTTTCTCTGCATTCCCTTACATCAGGGCACCAAAGAGGGACAGAATCACTTTCAGTCTTCTCGCTGGTTTTCTTAGCTGAGGAAGATCAATCTCACACCACAAAGGAAGAGACCCAGACCCAAATGCGGCATCCAGAGCCCAGAGAATTTGGTTGCTGGCCATTGTATGTTTTTGGAATCCATTTATCTTCTCTGAAAGTCGTTCCCCACCCCCTCTAAATTACCCACAGCCCCCATTTTCTGGCCCTCTGTAAGCTTCTGAATCTCACTAGGTTATTGGATGGTCACCCTTCAGTAATGGGCCCAGACATGTTAATAAATCAGTATGCTTTTTCTCTAGTGAATTTATTGCCAGTTTATCTCATAGACTTGAAGTCTTGAATGTTCAGAGAGAGAAGAGTGAAACTGCATTTGTCTCTACAGTACAATGAGTATTATTCACCTATTAAAAGGAACAATGTACCAATACACTACGATGTGGGTCAACCTTGAAAGCATGCTATTGACTGAAAGAAGGCAGACCCAAGGGGCCACATGATGTTATGACTTCACTTGTATAAAATATGTAGCCTGGCTAGGCCCAGTGGGGCATACCTATAATCTCAACTATTGGGAGGCTGAAGCAGGAGGATTACAAATATGAGGCCAACCTGGAGAACCTAACAAGACCATGTCTCAAAAAAGAACAAGAACTGAAATCCAAAGGGCTGGGGATGTAGCTCACTGCTAGAGTGCTCAAGGCCCTGAGTTCAATCTCCAAGGCTGAGGGGGAAAAGAACCCTAGAATAGGTAAACTCAGAGACAGAAAGTGGACACTAACACAGAAAGTGTTACCACATGCTGGTGGAAGAAAGTTATGCATTCTGGGTGGGGTGATAAAGATTTGAAGCATTGATGATGGACAGATGGTATAGTGAATATAGTTTTTTTCTCCCAGTACTGGAGGTTGAACCCAGGGTCTTCACATTGAGCTACATTCCCAGCCCATTTAAAAAAAAATTTTTTTTTTTTTTTGTACTGGGGATCGAACTCATGACCTTGTGCTTGCCAAGCAGGTGCTTATGCCATTGAGCTAAATCCCTGGCCCTGATTTTAAAATTTTTAAATTTTGAAGCAGATTCTTGTTAAGTCAATAAATTGCCCAAGCTATATGGTTAATTCTGTGATCTTCTTGCCTCAGCCTCCCCAAATGCTAAGAGTAAAGGTATGCACCACCATACTCAACTATGAATGTTCTTAAAGCCACTGAATCGTGGTTAATGTAGCAAATTTTACATTTAATATACATGAAATAATTAATTTTTAACATGCAGAAAGTTGAATTGCATGTTCTGCACCGATGAATTATAGGGTATGTGAATTATATCTCAAGAAACTGTTTTTAGGAAAAGCTAAAGGCCAGTGATGCACTAAAGACCATATTGGGTGCCCTCGTCAATGACTGTAGTCTCAACCGCAGTGGGTGCTGGGTGCTGGGACTCAGGACAGGACCTCTGACTTATTGGGGCTTTTTTTTTTTAAAGCCAGGACTGCTAAAATTTTTTTCAATGTAAATAGCTTTGTTCTGTTTTCTGGTCATATAAAAATGTGTGCTCATTGTGGAAGTCAATGCAACAACATAGAAAATTACACAGGGAAAAAAATCACCTAAACACCACTGCTGACATCTGCAGGAACCAGCTGTTGTGGCTTGTGTCTAGATGTCCCCCCAGAGGCTTATGTAGTCATAGGCGGGGCTTCTTCAGAGATGGCTGGATCTAGAGTGTGTGATTCATGATGCAATGCCAGGGTTAAGGTGCGAGTGCTACCTGTCTTAGGGGCAAGAAGCATGTATATAATAGGAGAGAGAAAAAGAGACTTCCCTTAGCTGCTTGTAATTGATTGCCTGATGCTTTGCTGTCTTCTGCCTGTCATGGACTGTGCTCTCCCCTGTGATCCCCTCTGCCACGTGCCACCCTGCCTTGGAGCCAGCAACTATGAACTGAATCCTCTACAAAGCGTGAGCTAAATAAACCTTTCCTGCTTTAACTTTGGGTGCTGAGTATTTTGTCTCAGCAATGAGAAAAGTAAGATACCATCTGTTCAGGCGTCTCATTAAATATTTCACACATGTACCCGTGACACACACACACACACACACACACACGTGCAGAAGAATACACATGCACATACACAGGTTCAGAATTGGCATGAAATTATGCAAGCACATTATATTATGGAAATATTTTATTTGATTTTCCTTTCTTTCCTCTCCCCCTCCTTCCCTCTGTTTTCCTCCCCTTCTGAGCTCACCTCTCTTCTCTTTCCTCACCTCTGACCATGTTAACAGCCTCAGCTGGGGCTCAGTCTGCACTCATGTTGTCTTGAACAGAACTACAGCCCCGGGGCTATGTGTTCCTAGGGCTCTTTGCTGCTTAACAAACCATGTCATGCCAGGTGTGGTGGTGCATATCTGTAATTCCAGGACTTTAGAAGGCTGAGGCAAAAGATCACAGGTTTAAGTCCAGCCTGGGCAATTTAGTAACTTACAGAGAGCCTGCCTCAAAATAAAGAAACAAAAAAATGGGCTGGGGATGTAACTCAGGTTTCAGTCCCAGTAGCGTAAAACCAAACCAAACCAAAACCATGTCACATTCAGTAGCAAGAAACAGAGTCCTTTAGGAGGCTCATAGATGTTGTGGGTGTAGAACTCAGGCAGGGCACAGTCTGTTCCTCACAGGTACGGCCTCAGTGAGGAAGACTCCAGAAAACCGGGGACAGACTGAAATCTCTGAGGGCTTCTCAACTTACTCAGCTGTTGTCTGGGCTGGTACACTCTATTAGTCAGTTTACAATGGCTGTGGCAAAATACTTGGCATGAATAGCTAACAGGAGGAAGGTTTATTTTGCTCATGTTTCAGTCCATGGTCAGCGGTCTCCACTGCATTGAAACCTGTGGCGAGACAACCATCATGGCACAAGGGAACTGTGGTGGAAATCTACTAATACCATGGCAACCAGGAAGCAGAAAGGAAGGGAGAGAGCCAGAAATGAAGGAGCCAGGTACCAGACAGAGTTCCTAAGGTCATGCCCCAGCGACCCACTCCCTTCAGGGAGGCCCCTCTGCCAAGTCGTCCTCAACTTCTGGTAATGCCATCCAATTCTGAGCTCAAGAATGGATTCCTCCACTGATAAAGGTAGAGCCCCCATGATCCGATCACTTTCTGAAAGTCCCACCTCCAAACACATGAGACACCTGGGGACACTTTAGCTCTAAAGTGTAACAGATGCCTTGAAGGCTGGCTTCCGGGGAACGCTTGTCTGGACCATCTAAACAGAGCTGTCTGTGTGACTTGGGCTTCCGCACAGCATGGTGGCTGGCTTATGCCAGGGAGGGCCCTCCGAGGAACCATCTGGAGGGGAAGAGTTTCAAGAGCCATGCAGTCACACAGTGTGTTTCTTGCCCAGGCTATTGGCTGGGGACGAGTTATGTACCAGTTCAGGCTCAAGGGTGGAAGAGTAGATCCTAGACCTCAGTGGGGGAGCAGCAAGGCCCCACTGTAAAGAGGAGGACATGGATCAGGAGGGAACGTCGGGTCTCCCTCCAACCACATCTGTGGCCCACAGTTCCTCACTAGGAAATGATGCCGTCTGACTTCCTGTGACCAACGTCCTAGTCCGTATTCACAGCAAAGATGTGGCCACATGTATTCAGCCGCTTTTGCCACTTATAGTTTTGGGGAACATTCTGGGGAAAGCTCCTGACTCTGGAATTTCTGCAGGCTTTTCTGCAGAGGCAAAACTGCATCTAAAGCAAGAGGACTGAGTAGGAGGCCAAGGAAGGCCCCCCGGTCCTCTCTCATTAGATGGAGCCGATCCTGGGGAGGCTCAGCTCACAGGTCTCCCAGAGAGCAACTAGACGGCCCCAGGCCACTCCCAGGTGGGTCTCCTCTTGTGTGCTGACTCTTGAGCCCAAAGTGTGGACTCCTCTGTCCCCTGAACCTAAGGTATGCCTTGTTGTTTGGGTATCCGGCCAAAGTCAAAGAAGCCTAGTGCTTTGGGGGTGGCTGTGCCTAGAGGTAAACTGAAATCACAGCAAGAAAATAACAGCATCATTGTCCTACATGCTGAGTTTATTAAGGGGCAGCAAATAGCATGAGCTCAACGTGTAACAGAACATGTATCCCCACCCCACCGGTATACTTCAGTTTGTTAGCTGCCCAGGTAATAGTTTCTGGTTCCAGTTCTGGTTACTTCTGGTCACTGTGATGCACACTGTATAACCCACTTGACAAACTTTTCTGGCTCCGTACTTCCTGCTTGCTTATCCAATATAAGCTCTAGACCACGAGAGGTCAGGGTCTGATAATATGGGAATGACCCCAATCAATGCACCATCAATGTAAATAAATCTGCCTCCAAATCCTGGGTGTCATTTCTCTGTTTCTGTTTGCTATTGCAAGCTGCTCCAAAGATATGGCCAGAAAGTGGTTTTTGTTTTGGTTTGCTTTTTGGTACTGGGAATTGAACCCAGGGTCTTTCACACAGTGCTAAATTCTCAGCCCTTTTGTTTTGTTTTGTTTTTTTATTTTGTGACAGGGTCTCCTTAAATTGCTAAATTGCCCTGCCTGGGCTCAAATTTGTGATCTTCCTCCCCCAGTCTCCCAAAGTGAGGGGATTATAGGTATGAACCACTATGCCCAGTGTGGGATTAGAGTTCTCTTCCCAGGGAAGAAGCAAGGAATAGAAAACTGAAGTCTCAACTCATTGGAAGGCAAACCCTGAACGCTTATCCAAATCCCGAGTTTGTTGCTGGTACTTAAAAAATAGCAGTGGAAATAATAAAAAGGTAGCCAGTAACACTCACCTGAGATGCCAGCTTCAATCCCCATCCTGAAAGGGCTCCTTGCAAAGCCCAGTTTCTCACTTGCAATGCTAATTTTGTGTTATTCCCTTCCTAATATCCTCTTCCTCATATCTTCTAAGTTTCCTATACAAAAAACTTGGGTCTAGGCACTGCTATCCTGTAATGCATTCAACGCAGGTGACAAGGGCACAGTCTATGACTTTGAATTTCCAGGGATTCCAGAAGGACAAGCCTCTGAGCCCACACAGCTGCATTGACAGGCAGAGAGCTTCTGTTTGCTTTGTGAGGGGACAAAGGTTAGTGAAAAGGAAAGAAGCTGGGAAATGGGAAAATGTATTTGCATGCTATCAGATTTTTAAAAATACTTATCCTACTTTATTGATTTCCCAAATCAAATGCAAATGAGGGTGGAGATCCAAGCCTTGGATCCAGCTCTCTTTTTAAAATGGCAATTACTGCCTAAGATTTCATTTTCAACAGTATCTTTTATCGTCCAGCTCTTTGGCAAAGAAGTTGAAAGCAAGCCAAGCTTGTCAAGGCAGTGGTGACAGGCAGACTGCTAATTCGCCAGGTCTCATTCTCAAGAAGTAAACTGTGTGACCAAGAGAATATCAATCTTGGGCATTCCTGTACACCAGGAACTCGGTGGGTTCATGTTTCTGCATGGCCTGATCTACGAAACAAAATCTGTGTGCTCAGGGCTAGGCCCTGATTTTGAGAGTAGAAATCACCATGAATTTCACTAGCATAAGCAGGAAAGGAGGCCCTCACAGCCGCCAGACCCAACAATCTCAGCTGACTGGCCTTCACTCCACTGTTCGCCATAGGTCACCAGCCAAGGAGTAATGTGACCACAGGCTTCTTCTGGTTCTTCCTTGTTTGAATCACCAGCTTCTAATTGAATTATTGGGTTGGATACCTCTGATTGGTCAATTCTAGATCACATAACTGTAGTTGCAAAGAAAGCTTGGAAAGATTGGTTTGGGCACTTCCCATTGGTCAACTCCAGATCACATGACAACAGGGTAGGCACAAAAGAAGTTGGGAAAGTGACTATCAGGTCCTGTTTTATTTTATGTGAAGGGCAGAATTCAAAATCATGAAGAGTAGGCATAAGATGTAGACTCATCACAAAAGCAGGTATATGGATGGCCAATAAATGCTTTCATAAAAAAAGAGTCAACATCATTAGTCTTTGAAGAATTACAAATTAAAACCACAGTGAAAGACTACTATTTACTCACCCAACCGGGAACAGTTAAAACTGTCTGTGTTGTTTGCTGGAGCATAAAATGGTACCATCACTTTGGAAAACATTTTGGACATCTCATATAAAGTTAATGTACACTTAAGGGAAATGAAAATCTAGGTCTACACAAAGACTTGCACCTGAACATTCATAAAAGCTTCACTCAGAATGGCCCAAATCAGAACCAATTTAGATGCCCACTGTCAAGCAAATGGAATTTATATTTCCTCTCTCTCGCTCATTCTTTCCTTTTTATTTTCTTTCTGGTCTACTGGTGATTGAACTCACGTCTTTTACACTGCACTATACCCCAATCCTTTGTATTTTTTTATTTTGAAGGTCTCACTAAGTTGCTAAATTTCCCAGGCTGGGCTTAAACTAGAATTCCTCTGCCTCAGTCTCCCAAAATGGTAGGATTAAAGACATGTGCCACCACAATTGGCTTATTGCTCTGTCTTAAAAAAACAACTTAACAGCAGGACAAACCTTACATATATCACTCTGAATAAAAACAGTCTCCTAGGACCACCTCTGGGATGATTCTGTTTTTGTGAAGCTCTAGGAAAGAGAAATCTGCCACTTGGGCTGGAAAGTGAATCAGTATTTGCCTTTAGCCTGGGTTGAGGGTGTATTTTGTCTGGAAAGGGGTCATTTAGAGGGCGAGATAGATACATTCGTATCTTTACTGGTGGTGGTTAGGTATGTACATGCAGTTAAAAGTGTCCAAAAAAGGGTGCATTATTGTATATAAATTATACTTCAATAAAATTGATCTTAAATAAGCATCAGGAGAACATGGAATGCATTTTCAGATAACTTACATCTCCTGGAGGAATCCAAAGGGACACACATTACGAGACTCCTCCATGAGTCATATGCATTACGTGTGGTCACATATAATTTGTCCTTCAAATAGTCCCTAAGAGATATTTCATCCATTTTGCCAATGAGGAAATTGAGAATCAGAAAATTGAAGTCACCTGCCCACAGCTAATAAAAGCATGAATTATTGGTGGCTCTATTTATTTATGTGGTCAACCCACTTTTGCTACAGGCTTCAAGGCTGCAGGCCCGGGGTCTGAGGTCCCACCAAGCTGAGAGTGGGAGACACACGGAGCAGACAGCAGCAGTGCAAGGAAGAGGATGTGTGGGACGGGGTGGGACTGGGTGGCTTCGGGGAGGTTCTGTTAAACACAGGGCGGGAGGTGAGAGGGATTTACGGATGGATGTAGAAGACTTGAGAGTGTGAAGAGTGTCTTTCCAGCTGTTCAGAACTACGCAGCTGGGTCTGGGCATAGCTTTCCCATGGGTGAGGACAGTGCAGACAGATGCACTGGCTCGGGTTGGGTGGTCTCAGAACTGTGGAGGTGAGAAATAGGGAGTGCCAGCAGGTGTTTGAATAGCACAGTACGGGAGGGACTGGAGCACAGCTAAAGAAGGTGCTTTCTTGCAGGGAGGGACATCTGGAAAACTTTTCATCCATCTTGACTCAATTTAGACACCATTTCTTTAGAGAATTCATTTTTAAAAATACAGGACAGGGCTGGGATTTAGCTCAGTGGCATAGCACCTGCCTGGCAAGCATGAGGTCCTGAGTTCAATTCCTGGTACCAAAACAAAACAAACAAACAAAAAACAGGGCCATGTGTCACATACTTGTAATCTCAGTTACCCAGGAGGTTGAGATGGGAGGAATGCAAGTCTGAGACCAGCTCAGGCAATTTAGCAAGACCCTGTTTCAAAATAAAAAGGGTGGGGATGTAACTCAGGGGTAAACGCTTGCCTAGCATACCCCAGGGCCTGGGTTTGACCCCTAGCCTTGGACAAAATAAAAAATAACGGTGCAGCACGGACCCAAGTGCAGTGCCAGCACAGAAACGGCATCTGTTAAGTGCTTACTGTGCTCTGGGCTTTCACATGTATAACCTGACTTAATTCCTGACAGCTCCGTGGGCTGCTTGTCCTTCTTACGGGACAGGAGGCTGCGGCGTCCAGCTCAGTTATGTTTCACAAGGCTGCAAGCGGCAGAACCCTGATATGAAATCAATCTGTCTGCTTCTTTATATTTCACAGTGCAGCCTTTGAAGGAGCAAATCTCTCCTGCTGGTCACACGCGGCTCCCTGGGCTATGTGCTCCTGCAGAGGCTGGCCTGACCCTGGTCCTATCCCTGCCTGTCCTGTGGGTCTCGGGAGACACCGCCCAAAGCTGTGCCCTGGGTCTCACGGATGCCCATTTCGGTGCCCATGCTTGTCCCTTGCTCCCACAGGCCGAAGGCCATCAGAGAGCCCCTGAGCAATAATCCTCCACCTCTGACTAATCTCTAAGAAGCTCTCTTGAAATTATCCTAAAATCTTATTTTCCTAGATTATGTTAGTTTAACACATTCCTCCTTTCCAACACACTCAGCTCTCCGCTTCTCCAGTGTGGTACATTAAGTTTAAGATACTGATCTCATGGAGGCTGGTCATCTGCCTAAGCCAGTAGTGGCAAACCTACGGCATACGTGCTACAGCGGGCTGTTTGTATCACTGAAAACTCTAAGAGGTTTGTCATCACTGGGCTAAGCCAATCAGGCCTTAGCCAGGTTGGCCCTAGAAGAGCAGAGCACAGGACCTTTTGATAAAAGGTTGTAGGAAGCTGTTCTCTCTCTCCTGTACTTCCCTACCCTGTTCCTATCTGTCACCATGAGAAGGAAGATGCCTGTAGCTGCAGGTCTCCTGGCAGCCTCTTGTGACCATGAGGGAAACCAGCATAAGGAAGAAGCCAATAAGCTGAAAAGGAGAGAGGAGAGAAAGGCAGAGAAACTGAGTCAAAATCTGCTCAAACAATTGCACTGTAAGATTTCAACTTCTTTCTTTTTTTGAGAGCCTCACTATCAGGGATGGTGATAGTGCTCCTGCTTCAGCTTCCCAAAATGCTGACATTATACGGGTATATCACCACACTCAGCTAGGACTTGAGTTTTTTTTAATAACAAATATTCTTTATGTTTAGTTTGAATTGGCTTCTCCACCATTTGCAAATATACTTTCCAGAGATTTACTAAAGATAGTGAGCCAAGCTTCCTTTCCCTCTCCCCTTCTTTTCTGTAAGGCATTTGGCTTTGTTCTTTACCATTTGCATTTCTCTCTTTGATACACAACTGATCAGATCACTTCGAGGATGAAAACCCAGGGCTTATCTTACTGAGCAGCCACTTTCATTTTGGGCCTTTTCAGTCAGGGATACCCTTACCCCAGAGTCTGGCTCCATCTTCCATTAATGTGTCAGCCTCGAGCTCCTGTAATAAAGTACCAGCGCACAATTGTTGAGTTGAGCTAATTAAAGATGTGTATCATTGGCAAAATTGTCTCTTTGGAACCAAAGAATTAATTATGTTTCTTTGGCCTAGTGACCAGATGTGGAAAACAAACCAACAGATACACATAATTGTTTGCTATCTACTGTTTTCCTGAGGAATCATCACCTCCAGAGCTGCTTGCTCCTGAAGATTCTGGGGCTGCTGGAGGCTGAGTGTCCTACGGAATCAGAGGAAACTCCCTCTACACAGCTGGCAGGCCACTCTGCTTCTGTGACAGGAGTCTTGGAAGGGGATGCAAGGAGCTGGACCAAAGCGCGTGAAGGTTGGCAGGGCCTTGTCCCACGAAGGGCTCAGGACTGTGGATCAGATATGGGCCTGTTGGTTGGCATCAAAACAAGGAGGTGGTGACCCACACCTGCAATTCCAGCACCGAAGGAGACCAAGGCAGGAGAGTTATTAGTTTGAGCTTAGCCTGGACAATTTAGCGAGACTTTGTCTCAAAATAAAAATGAAAGAGGCCTGGGATGTAGCTCAGTGCAAAGGCCCTGGGTTCAGCTCCCAACACCGCAAAACAAGAAAATAACACAAGGGGATGGGAGTTTCCTGTGAGCAGAGCCCAGAGGGCTTCTGGAGGAGACCAAGAAGAAGGACCACCTGGGCTTCTCTCAGGTCATTCCTGTGTTCCACCGGCAAGTGCTGGTGCCTGTGGGGAGGTAGCATTTGCAAAAGTAGGGGAGTAACCCACAAAATAGCTCTCACTCCCCACCCCCACCCCTGTAATGGGGGGATTGAACCCAGGGCCTTTACCCTGAATTGCATCCCCTGTCTTTAAAAAAAGAATTTTGTTTTTGTACCAGGGATGGAACTCATGACCACACGCTTGTCAAGCAGGTGTTTATGCTGCTGAGCTAAATCCCCAGCCCTAAGAAAAGAAATTTAAAAAAAAAATTATGATAGGATCTTGCTAAGTGGCTGAATTGCTCATGCTACAGTCGAACTTGCAATCCTCCTGCCTCAGCTTCCCAGAGTGCTGGAATAACAGGCGTGTACCACCAGGCCCAGCTAAAATTGCTCTTATTACTGACATCAACTGCAAGTTAGAGGTCCCAAGACCAACGTTGGGTTGACAATTTAGTGAGACTCAAAACACCCTGAAAGCTATTATACTTGAGGTTACAGTTTCTTACAGCAAATGATACAGAATAAAAGTGGCCAAGGTGACAACTCAGGAGGCTGCATCCAGGAATGTTCCACACACAGAATTCTTACTTTTGTCCCCCTCAGTTGTGGGCAGCAGTGACGTATGACAGCATGCACAAATATGGCCAGGCAGGACCTCCCCCAGGCCTCCCAGTTTGTTGGTTTGTGTGTTTTGATTGTTTTTTTTTTTTTGACACAAAGTCTAGTTATGTAGCCAAAACCAGTCTCAGACTCATGATCCTAAGCCTCTCATATGTGGGGATTTTAGGCTCGTAGCATCGTACCTGGGTTTCCTGTCCAGTTTTTACTGGGGCTCTGTCACACAGACATACCTGCTGGACCATGTGTCAGTCTTGGGTCTCCAGCCTCTCCATTGAACCCAAGGCCCGCCTCCTACATTGGATCATTAGATTATCTGCGCTCAGGGTCTCCAGTGAGCAGAGACTCCCTCACCAAGAGGCACTGCACGCAGCCAGCAGGGTCCAGGCTCCTCTTGCAGCAGGGTCACACCGCTCACCACACACCTTCCTGACTGTCTTCTGTTTCTTTTGATTTTTTATTAAGCTTGTACATGCACGCACATACACAGCAAAACACACAAACCTAAAGGAACATCTCAATGAACTTGGCATCTACACATCAGGCAGCCACCATACAGGTCAAAAAACACCCTGTTCGGGCCCTGGGAGGCCCCTTGGTTTCTCTCACTCAAAGTTAGCATCCTAAGGTAACCACCCTCCTGCTACCTGTCACCAAGGAATAGTTTTGCCTACAATTGAACTCCAAATAAATGACAACGTGCAACCAATTGCCATCTCTGGCTTCTGTGGCTCAGCATCTTGCCTTCCCAGGCTATTGTCTCTGGTACTATTTTGTCCTTTTCCACTGCTGTGTAGTTTTTCAAATGTATCCACCACCGCCATGTGTCACCATCGTGCTCTGAGGTGGACAGTTGTGGAGAGGCTTTAGAAATGCCCATTCAGAAGGCCGAGGGGTCCAGGCACCCTCTTAGCTATCTACCAAAAGTAATCCATGGGCCTGGGGACAAGTAAGACACCAAAAGCTTCCCAGAATTGTTGGCCCACTTAATTCTTTGGAAGCTCCTTGGAGCAAGTGCAGTGGGTTGGGGTGAACAGATCCCAAGTTCTGCGAAGGTGATTGAAAGGTTAGGATAGAGGACTCTTCTGGTTGGACAAGAGTATGGACTCCTTAGGACCAAGGGCCAGCTCTATCCACCTCCAGCATAGCTTGGCTCTGGGACAGATATGGAGACAGGATCCCCTCCAGGCTGGGCAAACCCGGTTGCAGTGTGTTGGCCATTGCAGACTGTCCTCACCTCCTCTACTTTAAGAGAGGTGCATGTGCAGAATTATATCTGGGAGTTTCTGGTTTTGAGCTGGTCATTTGAGAGGACAACTGAGCCCTCCGGCTAAAGGCTCTGGGGATGTTCCCATTTGTCAGCTTCTGTTCACACTGGCTTCCTTCCCCATAGGCTGCATCTCTTTCTACCTCTTCAACTCCATTGATAGAACAAAATGCCAGAGGCTGGACATTTTATAAGGAAAAGAAACTCATTTAGTTCATAGTTTTTGAAGGTTCACAAGTATGAGGTTGGCACCTAATTATTACTGGTGAGGTCGGCACCTAATTATTACTGGTGAGGTCCTCACAATGGTAGGAGCACACAGAAGAGTGACAGGACAGGGGAGGTGACAGGCTTTTTTGGCAATACTGGAGAGGGAACCCAGTATCTCTGCACTGAGCCACATCCCCAGCCCTTTTTAATTTTTTATTTTGATTTTAAAGACAGGATCTTTCTGAGTTGCTAAGTTGTCCAGGCTGGGCTTGAATTTGGAGATCTTTCCTCCTTAGCCTCCCACAGTGAATAATCCATTCTTGTGGGGACGTTCCAGTTGTTTGACACTTTGTCCAGTCTGGAGTGACAGTAGTGACCCCTTCTTGAAGGTGGTAACCCCCCCTCTTAGCATCTCTACTATCTCAACTCTGACACACTGGGGATGGGAGTCCCAGCCCTGAACCTTTGGGGACACACTCACGCCAGATCCAGACCACAGCACCCATCAACTCCCACGCAGGTGGTTGGAGTTACCTGAGACCTTCCCAGCAGGGTGCTTACCTGCAGCCACAGAGCCACAGAAACAGCTCTCCCTTTTGACCCTGCTTTTGAGACCTGCAGTCCCTCTGTAGTGCTCTGCAGGAGGTAGCACTTCCTTTTCGGGTGCTTTGGAAAGGGGCTAGAAGGGCTGGGGTGGCCTTCTGCGTCGATCCTGCAAGCCTCTGCAGCTGAATCAACCCGGCACAGAATGGCTGAGATGATGTGGTTGTTCTATGCTTCTTACTGGATCCCAGGTGCCCGGGGAGTCCCTTCCTGGGGAGTAAACTAGGGCTTTGGGATTTCAGTAGCTGGGCCAACACGATCACTGACAGATAAAGAAAGATCTGGGGGTATAGGGGTGAAGAGCAGGCTGTCTGCCAACTCCTCCCTGCCCAAGGGCGCCTGTTGGCAGATAGGACATGTGGCTAAAGGTTTTGCAAATTAATGTAATGAATATCATTCCGTGGGCACCCTGCAAAATTGCTGGCTTAGAGAGGCTAAAGTGAGATCTTGTCTGATCACATTTTAAGCTCTGTGATTAACCACCAACATGACTTGAAGCCACAAAAGGAGGAAGAAATCTTCCCTGCCAGCTCTGAGCCATCACTGACATTTGTAGCTGAGCCATGGGAAGTGTCAGGATTTAGACACTACTTGGTATTAAGAAAGTAGGGCAAGCCAGGTGTGGGAGTGCACACCTGTAATCCCAGCAGTCAGAGAGGCTGAGGCGGGAAGATTACAAGTGCAAGCCTAGCCTGGACAATTTAGCAACTTAGTGAGACCTTGTCTCAAAATAAAAATAAATTAAAAAGAGCTAGGGATATAAGCTCAGTGCAAACATCCTTGGTCTCCTCCTCAGTGCTGGAAAAAACGGTGGGGACAGGGTCAGATCCAAGAGAGAAACAGAAGACCCCAGATCACCAAGTCCATGGAAACAGGAAGCAGACTCCCTTCTTGGTGGCTTTTGCATAGCTGGGGCACAAGAGATCTTTTACGGCTGTTACTCTTTTGCATTTGCTCCTGAAAGCTTGCTTTCAGCTCTTCCTTCAATTTATGGTTGTGCACGTAAAATCATGCTGCATTATGCTTCTACATAACCCTGGCGACTTCGGAATCTCATTAGTTTTCACTTTGGTAAATCACCATCCTGGATAAACGCAACAAAGACGTGGTTTGCTCTCCAGTAAGCTGCTGGCCTGCGCACTGGGCTGGGGAACGTTGCCTAGTTAAGAAACATGCTCAGGGGCTCGTTAGGAACATAGGCTCCATCCTCCTCATCGTCCAAGTGCCTTGGCAGGATGCAGGAAATTGGAGGGATCATTCATTCATTCCTAGTGCAGTCATTCAGCCCTTTGCACGATACGGAACTGGAGATGTGCAGCCATTGCCTAAGCCCTCCCACTTCGGTCATTTATGTAGGATAACGAGGGACAACACAGTAACATTTCAATTAAGGGACATCTCAGCCTAACATCCTGTTTAACGTTCTGCTTTCAGCCAAGTGAGTTCAGCACAATTGAACAGAGAAACGTGGCTGTAAACATCCAAATTGGAGGTCTTGAGAATGCAGCCTCAGATATCCAGAGATATCCAGTGACTGCTGTGTGGCACCCAGGAGCCCAGAGTCCCCCAGGAAATGGCTCAGCCACCCGTCCTCTCTCCCCGGACTCCCTCTGTGGCTCTGCCACCTGCTCTCTTGCCGGACAAGTGATTGCAGATCTGGTTGCCTCTCTCGAGCCCTCCACGATGCATGGTTCCCATGCTGTCACATCGCCAATCCTCCTAGCACCAAAACAAGATCCTGGCCTGCAATCGGGAAACCCTTCTAGCAGCTCCCGCTGTCCCAGGGATGCTCCAGCCTCCCCTGTGTTTGGCACTGGCTCCCCCTCCAGTCTCATCCCATCTCCATCCCCATGGAAGCCCAGGGTCCTTTAGCCCCACCGTCCCCTCCAATGCCTGCCATTCCTCCATGTCCACTTTGTCTGCTGAGGATGCTGTTTCCTCCACCCAGGCCATTCTTTCTCAGGACCAGCCATCCCTGTGTGTGTCCATACCTGGAACTCTCTCCCGATGGCCAGAATGGCTCATTCTCAGGCTGGAGCAGAGCCAACACAGCCAGGAATGTGACACCAAACTACCACTGGCCCGTGACCACGCCCTGCAGGCAGCCGAGCTCTGCCCACACACACAGCAACCAGGCAGGCAACCTATCACCCCCTAATCAAGATGGCAGCAGCCAGCTACCCTGGTTTTTCCCCACTTCCAATTTTTAGCACATAGAGAAAGCCAAGCATGCTCCCCTGCTCATCACACAGGATGCCGGCTTGATAGAGGCCAGCTCTAGCCTCCCCAGGCTGGCAGCCTCCAAACAGGGCCACCTGGGCCTTCCCTTGTGTCACTACAAGCTTTCTCATGCCTTTTCCTGACTTTGAGGCTCCACACAATCTTAGCGACAGTGGCCAATCCCTTGTTAGAAACATGGAATAAATTGCCTTTGCTCCTTCTTGCATGGACACTCTTCGTCCGCCCTACAGTGCCCGCCCCAAGTGCCCTCTCTAGGCAACAAGGTCCCCTCTATGAATCTCTCTGCCCTCTGCAGCTCCCTCTACCATCACCCTCTTCCCCTCAGGCTGTGTCCCCAGCACCCAGCTGGCAAACACAGTGATGGAGTGAAAGCAGGATGTGAGAGTTTTCAGAGAGCCACATGGCTGGCATCACAATGACAGTCTGCCAGAAGTCCAGACCGTCTTGCATCCTGTGGCTTCCTAGGCTAATGAAGATCAAGATGCCTGTGTCTCTGGACTTTGGAGCTGTATGAGAGATGCAGCTGAGCAGGCTAGAGTCCTCCACCGTGGACACCATGGTGACTTCACACACGTGTGTTCTGCGGGGTAGTGTCCTTCTTCTTCCAGGGCATTGTGTCCCCAGGGCAAGGCCTTTGCTCTTGCTGGTGGTGTTATCTTGGCATCTTCCTTAGTGCCTAAGACATAGTTAGAACTTATCACATGCTGTAGGAAGAAAGGAAGGAAGGAAAGAAGCAGCCAGGCAGGCAGGCAGGCTAAGGCTGAAAGAGAATCCTGTAGATTGGCGGCTTACAACTAGAAAAAGTGTGCATCTCCTAGTTTTGGAGGCTGGAAGGCCAAGGCCAAGGGCCAGCAGATTCCGCGTCTGGTGGTCACTTCCTGGATCACAGCATCCTCTCTCCACGTCCTCCCAGAGAGGAAGGGTAAAGGGAACACTCTAGACTTCTTTTTATGAGATCGTAGTATGTGAGGAGGGGCCTCTGGGTGACTCAAGGAGAGGCAGGTGGAGCAGGAACTGTGCAGAGCGCCATGTACTGGGGCTTACTGACCGCAGGACCATTGCAGGGGGCAGCAAATAACTAAATTACTGCAACTTGGGTCAGAAGATGGGGCGCATACACTGGTCAGGAAAAGTGAGTTCATCCTGGCTAGAATGTGTCCAGTTTAGGTTTTCTCTCAAGCTAACACTGAAGACATCAGGCATATCACTGGCACTGAGTACCAGGGTTCATTCCCATGATTTATTTTATTTTGTGGCACTGGGGATTGAACCCGGAGTCCTCACAGAGAGCTACATCCGCAGCTGTGTTTAATTTTTTAATTTTGAGGCCGAGTCTCGGTGAATCGCTTTGGGCCCAGGCTGAGTTTGAACTTGTGATCCTCCTGCCTCAGCTTCCCAGAGTGCTGGGATTACAGGTGGGCACCACTGTGCCTGGCTAGTTTTGTTTATTTTATAGTGTGCTGGGAAACAGTGCAGGGAAAATCAGCCAGTTCATGGCGGTTTCTACTCAAGATGGCTGTGGTCATGTCAATCTGAATCCCTACAACCTTCCAAAAGCCTCACGCTGAGGACTAGGTGTCAACATATGATTTTGGAGGGGGCACAAAGAGGAAACGAGGGAGGAAGGGGAGAGGCAAGGATGGGACTCCTGGAGTCCCCTCATCTTCTCCTCCATCGTACCTGTCCTTACCAGTCTACCTGGCCCTCCCACGCCTGCCCACCTGGACCAGGCACATGACGCTCAGAGCAGGACTGCAGCAGGGGGTGAGGTGCTAGGGCGGGTTGGTTGATCTTGAATGGATTTACGACTGACTCCTGTATTTCTGAAAAATCTTTTAAAAGTATAGAGGGTTGAGTCCAGGGTCTTCACAGTGAGCTATTTTTTTCAGCTCTTTTTTATTTTTAAATTTTGTGATAGATTCTCACCAAATCACTAAATTGTCCAAACTGGGCTTGAACTTGTGATCCTCCTGTCTCAGCCTCCCACAGTTCTGGAATTACAGGCACTGGCCACCATGCTCCACTATTAAATGGGGCTTTCATTCTGATTCTGACCCAAATCCCAGGTTAGGCTCTGTCTGGGAGAGCTCCTCATCACTGCTTTAAGAGAGCAGAATGATCCCAGAGCCCTGTGAGTATCCTCCCTGCCCAGGCTGGGACATTCCTGCTAAGGCCCGGGGCCTCTGTTGAAAACGGCAGCCAGCTGTCAAATCAAGACTTTCACAGAACCATAAATACGGTACTAACAGCGTGTTGCCACCCTGTTCTTCCGGGGCAGATGGGACAGGATCAGACACATCAGACACATCCATAGCCCAGCCTGGGCCATGACAACCCTGCCCCTCCCCGCCTGGCGGGAGCAGGAAAGGCCCATGGGAAGCTTCCTGCGCCAGTGTAAGCAGCCCCTCGTCTCTTAAGAGCCCTGACTTTATTTTAATGCTGGGGATAATCTGAAGCTGATGATGGCTGCACCAAATCCAAATTAAACACATATTTTAGGGATTTTAATCTAAGCAGCCACAAATGTGCCACTTTGGGGATGAATTATTTATTCGGTTGGGGCCGAGAGGAGATCTGCAAACATGAACTGAGACCCCCCAAAAAGCAGCAAATAAATCAACCCAGCCGCCTGTGTACGGTGCAGATGCTGATCTGCCAGGAACTCTGAGCTGCTGATGACAACCCTGTCTGCTGCCCTTAGATGTCACTGAAAGGGACCAGATGGGCCTACCAGGGAGGGGCTGAAAGATGTATTTGCCTCAGGGTTTGCTTATCCGCTTCTTCTAGAAAGCATTTGTCCTGAGAAGTGTCTTGAATTTTATTTCAGTTTCTATAGAAAGCAAAGGTCTGGAGGGATTTTTGAATCTGCCCATTTGTTCTGAGCTGGGATGGAGGGCTCTTCGAGTTCTTGTCGCCTTTGTTGGGGTGTGCTGATTCCAACTGGGCACGCTGGCCCCATGTGAAAGGTGCATTGGCCCTGGTCCCCCAGGCGTGAGGGCTTTGCAGAAGTGTTTGGGTGGGTCTTGAGGGCCCCACCCTAGGACTCTAAAGGCTGGGTTTGCCATGTCCAGTGGGACTTCCTGAAGGGCACAGGGTGCTCTCTATCCACACTGCTCATATGGTCCCTGCTGGTCACAGGTAGCTTCTGGGCCCTTGAACTTTCAAGTGGCCAGTATGTCTGAGGAGCCAAACTGTTTTCTCATCCATTTCATTTGGTCTCAAAATGAACACTTAACATCGTTCTTGGTGAATGCCACAGGATGTTTGGAATAATTTAGACTTACTGATTTGTTGATTTGCTTGCTTGCTTGGGATTAAACCTGGGGTCTCCACATTGAGCAACATCCCCAGCCTTTTGTAATTTTTATTTTGAGATAGGGTCCTGAGGCAGAAGATTAAGGCACAACAAGAAGGCTGGACCGTAGGTTGTGGCTGTCGGTCATGGAGAGCTGTCAAATCACAGCCTGGATCTGACGTCAGAGGAGGCTATAACAGATGATGACATTGACTAAATGAGCCTCACATCCATTCTGCATGCAACTTAATTTTTCTTCTTTTTGCACTTCACTCTTTAAATAAAAGCTGCATTTTCAAGTTCACTGATTGTCCTGTCCAGTTCTTTGAACAGGCAGCAAATACCTGGAGCCACTGGACACCACACTGTCCCACAACAGTCTGGCTAAGTCATTCACGCTGGGCTCCTACTTTTGATCCTCCTGCCTCAGCCTCCCAAAGTGCTGGAATTACAGGCAGAAGCTACTGTGCCTGGCTGCTTACAAATTTGAATCGGCTTTTCCAGCTGCAAATGTTAGGCATGGTCTCTAAACACAGATCAAGTCTTAATGATGAAAATGTAGGGTCCAAATTGAAATAGATGATGCATAAAACACAGCCCAGATTTTTCCAAGGCTCTTACTATCACACCTATAAAGGATCTCATCAATAAATTCTTGTATTGATTATGTGTTGGGATGATAAACTTTTGAGTTTTGGGTTCAACAAAATATATTATTACCATTTATTTTATCAGTTTCAGTTTACTGTTTTAATGTGATTCATAGAGGATTCAGGTCCCAGCTGGGATTCGTGATTGGGGCTAGTTGTTGGCCCTGTCTCATCCAGGCTCTGGGTGTGGTGGGACAGAGTCTCAGTGCTCATAGAGTCTAACGTTACAGGAGAAAAGGCCAAGAGGCAAGTAAATCAGCATGGCAACAGCAGGAATGGAGACAGAGACAGAAGAAACTCTCTACATAAAAGGAACTTTCTGGGGTACTATGTCCACAACCTGTGTGACTGTGTATGGCCTGCCGCCCCGCCCCACCCATGCCAGCAGCTCCTGAGATCACAGGTATGGAGGTCAGCAGCCATGGCCAAGGGAAGCAGGTGGAGCCTGACTGGACAGAGAGCCAATGCAGATAGCTCATCTTCAGAACAAAATTCAGGCCCCAGGTCTCACAGAGCAATTTTTATCTGTGATCTCAGCCTTTCTGGGAAGCTGGGACATTGCAGGGAGGGGCGTGGACTGAGAGTTCCCTCCCTCACCTCCAGTCTACTTCCTGACCCGGCCTGCCCATCGTGATCGCCACTGCACAAATCATCGTTGCCCTGACTTCTTAGCGTCCGTTGGACTGGGGGTCCCAACCCTATTTCCTGCGAGGCTCCTTGGTATCCAAAACCAAGGCCCCGGATGATGCTTTGAGTGCCCCTGAATGAATTCAGGTCCATGCTTTGTAAAAGCGTGCATGTGCTGCTTGTGGTGGCATCCACATACATTTGGAAATTAACCCATCCTGGGAGATTCTTTGCTGAGCAGCTGTGGGGAACGATGGAGGGGCTTCTAGAAGCTGCAGAGGAGCTGAGGTCTCCAGCAGGGACCTGGTGGGAAAGGACGGGCCTGGGACCTGCAGGCCTCAGTGCTGGTTCTGGATTCAGGGAGCATTCTTCTGGAAGGAAGCAAGTTTCCTGAGCCCCGGAGGAGGGACAGGCCTGGAGGTGGACAAGCGGGGTCCAGACATTCCCCAAGCAGAAGACACAGCCAGTCCCACAGGCCTCTGTGGACATCCACGTCCACTGTACTCAGGCAGGAGCTGGGTGCACAGTGGAGCCCCTCAAATCTGCCCACTCTTGGTTGGAACTTGCACTAAGCAGTGCCCGGACAGGAACAGGAGGCCTGAGGTGGATCTGAGAGGATCCAGGTGGGGAGAGAAATAAGAAAGGGAGTGTGGCCAAGAGAGGGGTCAGTGACCCACAGGGCAGCTGAGATGAATTCCACCCGGGGGCCCAGGAGCTGCGAAGGACTCAGCCTCAGGGCCCCCATCCGAGGACAAGGCCGCCTTTTGGGTGTGCAGGGTGTTAGAGTCTGTTGCTAACTGAGGACCATCCCGACGCGGGCCTCCCCACCGCAGCTCAGGAGGCTCCGACACGGGGTCTCTCTGGAGACTGCTGTGATGAGAGGGCTGGAGGACTCATGTTACTAAGTGGGCTCCTCACCGTGTGGCCGCCTCATGGCCTTGCTTAGAATGTCACCATGCTTGGTACTGGGACTCCTGAGCACCTCGGCCTGGGGATCCAGGAAGTCTCCTCAGAGGAGGTGGCCTCAGAGGGAGCTTGCTGAAGGAAGAAGAGGGAGAACAATGCTGCCGTGGGGGACACAACCTGTCCCCCTCAGGGCTGTGACTGACAGGAGCAGTGGTGCTGGGTGCAGCAGATGCTGAGGGACCTCGTGGCTGGAGGAGAGACCCTCTGGACAATGGTGACGCCTGATCAGGGGGCCACCGTGTCAGACATGGCTCCAAGGTTCTGTGTTTCTGAGTCCATTAAACATTTATTTAGACTTTAAGATAGATAATATCACTATATACCCAGTTGACAGGAGGGAAAACTGAGGCACACAGAGGTAAGTGGCTTGTGTAAAGGGTTAACCAGCTCTGCGTCCCTTCCCTGTCCCAGAGCAGAAGGTCCAGGGTGGGAGAGAGGCCCTGGGGTGGGGAGGGGAGAGGAGTGAGTGCGGAGACCTGGCGTCTTTGCCAAGGAGGCCAGGTAAGAGGCAAGGAGCACAGCTGAGCAGGGCTGGGACTTGCTGCCTGGTGCTGTGGATTGGGTGTGGTTTGTCCTCCAAAGGCTCATGCGCTGGGGGCAGAGCTACGGTGGGATGGGGTGTAGGAAATGGGGCCTCAGTGGGAGATGGCCAGGAAAATCGGGGCATACAAAGTGCACTAAAATGCCCCCTTTTCTCACATCCCCAAGTCCAGGGGATGCTGCAAGCGGAGAAGGACAGGAGTGTCCAGAAAAACATCATCTGAGCTGCCCCAGCAGGCAGCGCTGACCACGGGCTTCCTGCCCGCTGCCGAGCCAGCTGCCCTTGCATGCTGGCCACACAACGGGGCAAAGCAAGCCACTGATGTCCCTGATGTCCCTGGTGTGGGCTTAACTGCAGAGCCCGTCCCTGAGACGCACCTGCCTGGCAGCTGCTGGCCTGGCTGTTGGCAGGTGCACGTCCCTCCCTCGGGAGTCCTGCTTAGCAAAGCCGCTGCTCAGCTCGCGTCTCCCATGGGATTGGCCAGGCACCTCTGTCTGCCTCTCTTTCCTTCCCTTCGATGTCTGTCTGTCTGTCTCTATTTCCCTGGGAGTGAACTCAGGGCCTTCACACTGAACTACATCCCAGCCCATTTTGATTTTTCATTTTGAGTCAGAACTCACTAAGCTGTCCAAGATGGGCTCCAACTTGTAATCCTCCTGCCTCAGCCTCCCAGAGTGCTGGGGTGGCAGATGCGAGCCACCACTGGTCTTTCAGTCAGCACTGTCGAGGAGTTGCGCTCCTTGTGGACCCTCCAGCAAGTGGTTTGGGCACTCTGCCCTTCCTGTGGACCCTCCCTCATTACTAAGTCACACCCAACACTACCTCCGTCTCAGTGCCTGTGAGCCCTGATAACCGCCGTGTCTCACGAGCCAACAACCTACCCCGCGGCTCGTCACTCATGGGCTACGGGTGAGATGTTAGGGTCTCGAGAGGCGGCTCTGCCCTTAGAGGAGATTAATGCTGGACCGGAGGAGTGGGTTCTGGGATGGAGTTTTCATAGAGAGCAAGACACCCTCCCTCCTGTCTGGCTGCCTCTCTCCCATGCGATCTCTCTTCCCACCTTGGCAATGCCATTTCCCTTGAGAACCTCACCAGGGCCAAACAGATGGGTCACCGGGCTTGGGCCCTTGGCCTCCAAAGATGTGAGCTGAGTCAACCTCTTTTCTTTATATACTACCCAGACTCAGGTATTTGTTATAGCAACAGAAAACAGACTAGCACACCCATTATACAGATTTTCACATGTCTGTTTGCCCCTGGGCTTCTGCTAGCTCATCTGTAAGGTGGGGTCCTTTCACTCACCCAGTAATGTCTCCTGAGCACCCACTATATGGCATGTTTTTTCCCCAAGTACTGAGGGCTTAAAACCTGCCTTCTCATGTGAGGAAAAGGGTAAAAGGAGTCAAGCTGTTAAAGAATGAAATGCAAGAGAGGCACAGTGGGTGAAGACCATCCGGGTGATCACTCTGTGTTAAGAGGTGTGACCAGGGAACAGCAGTGCAAGGATCTGGGGGGAGGAAATTCTGCCAGAGTGAACAGCAGATGCAAAGGCCCCGAGGTAGAAATGAGCATAAGCTGAAATGAACGTGTCATGTCAAGGAGCTGGAAGGAGGAGGGATAGGGGGATGGAGACTTGTCCCCAAGCCCAGAGTTGCATGTGAGCCTCAAGAGGAGGACATTTGTGTGTCAGGAAGCAGTCCTCTTCTCTCCTTCCCAGACACAACGCTGTCAGGGGAAGCAGATTTCCTAAGACAGTCAGCTGTTTGGAGTCTGTCTAGATTTGCCATTAGGACACCAATAGTTCTAATTTAACTTCCCCTTCTCTCTCTCTCTCTCTCTCTCTCTCTCTCTCTCTCTCTCTCTCTCTCTCCCCCCCTCCCCCACTCATGTCAATAGATTTTCAATGACACTTTAAGAGGGCATGCACAATCCCGTTGATATCCATGGGACCTTGACCCCACCTGGCCCAAGGCAGTGCATACAGCTGGCGCTCCATGTATGCTCCATATTCGTGAACGGTCTCACCAGTGAGGATGCCCTCCCCGGAGACTCCCAGGGCTTCCTGCTGCTGGAGCACGAGGCACTGAAGTAGGGAAGGCAGGAGGAGGACCTGTGCATAGAACGGCCGGCCCAGGTATCTAGAGGGACTCAACAGCATTGCAGGTGGCAGCTGGAGGGCACCGGGCATCTCCAGCCCATTCCTGAAGTGCCCGTGCTGCCCCAGACATCACACTGGCCCAACTAGCCCTCTTGGCCCTCAGATGCCACAGATGCTGCTTCTACAGGATATTGGGAGCTGAGCATGGTGACGCACACCTGTAATCCCAGGACTCTGGGAGGCTGAGGCAGGAAGATCACAAATTCGAGCCCAGTCAGGGTAACTTTGAGAGCCTGTCTCAAAATAAAAAATGAAAAAACCTGGGATGTAGCTCAGTGTGGAGGCTCTGATTTCAATTCCCAATACCCAAAATATAAAGATAATGCATCCCCAGGTGGGCAAAACAGGAGGGAGTCCAGTTCCACCAGGAGGAGGGTGGGTCTCAGTGACCCCAGGTCTGCGAAGCCCTCAAGTTCACTGACCTCCCGGGAGGCCCAGGCTGCGGGGCCAGCTTTCTCAGCTCTGCAGCCCACCTCCCCCTGCCTGCATCGCCACAGGAAAGCGGGTTAGCGCTCTCCGCTCTCCTCTGGTAAAACCCTAAGCTACCTCTGCAGGGATTTTTGGAATACATTTCTATGTAATTTGGGATAGTTCAGTAATTTTCCAGAAATACATGAACTGGGCCTGCTGCCCGCCTTTTTATGTAAATATTGTTTCCCCATTATAATAATGCTAATGATATTTACTGTTTATTAAATACTCACTGTAGTCCAGGCGCTGCAACCAGGGAGGGAAAGACTCTTATTATTCTCATTTTTCAAATGAATAAGCTGAAATTCAAATAAATACCTTGTGCAAGGTCACATTCAAAATCACGTTGCCAGAGCTGCCTGTCTACGGGAGACAGCGAGAATCACGTGCCCAAAGCCGTTCCCAGACTCCTTTTTCCTGCTTTTTTCTTTTAAAGAGGATGAAAAGCTAAGCCAACCTGCTAAACTTCCTTGTAGATGGATGTGGCCAAGTGACCAGCTTTGGCCACCACATGTAAACGCAAAGGACCAGGCAGAGGCTCTTGGGGCAGATACAGTCGTTCAATTTTTTCCTCTATTCTGCCTGAAATATTAATGTGACACTTGGAGGCACAGCAGTCATCTTGTGGCCATGAGGTCAAATCCACATGAGGATGTCCGAGAAGGAAGCACCTGGATGACAACAGCGGGCTGTCTTCCCTTGGGGGACCAGGAAACTTATCTGATGACCATGTGTTGACTTTTTTTTTTTTTTTTTTTTGGCTTCTCACGAATCAACAGCATCAGAAATGAGAGTGTCCAGTGTCCAAGCGTTGCCTGATGAGAGGCTGCCCATCAATGTAGGGGCTTCGGGAAACAACATTTGAGTGAAGCCAGTTATTGAGAGCTGAAGATTCTGACCCTCAGAACATCCCAGAGCATCCCAAGGGGATGTTCCAGGGCTAGCAACGAGCATGCCCTCGGAGGACCAATAACATCAATCCTGGGTCAAAGACTGGGAAGCCCCTGCAAAGTACCTGCTTCCCATGGCAGGGGGAGGTTTGCTAGGGCACCACCAGCCCAGAAATCTTGTGATTTAACTTGGTGCCCGCTTACCCAGCTTTCATCACCATCCTCATGCTGCTTTGGGGAAACCGAGGCAGTGCCATGACTTCTGCCATCTGTGTGCCCTACAGGCACTGGAGAGCCTGGCAAATTTCTCAGCACCTGATTCTTTTGCCATCTGAATCCAGGGGTATTGCAGCTGCCTCCTCCCATGAGATACAGATGTTGGGTGTCGCTTAGAGGCCAGGTGACCCAGATAGGCACCCAGACCAGCAGCAGTGTGTGTGTGAACAAGAACTAAACATCAGCTGGGGCACAGCCGTGAGATCTGAGAGTTGTTTGTTACCGCAGCAGAGCCTCACTTAACCTGACTGTTACATATTAATAATAAACTCATTCTACATTCCAGCCAGGGCTAAAAGGTGGTCGGAGGACAAAGCTTTGCTCAAAGGCTTTGATCTTAATGTAGCAAAAATGACCTCCTCCCTCCTCCCCTCCCCCTCCCCCTCCCCTCCCCTCCTCCCTCCCCCTCCCTCCCCCTCCCCCTCCCCCTCCCTCTCCCTCTCCTCCTCCTCCGAGCGTGGTGGTGCACACCTGTGATCCTGTCACACCGTGAGGCTGAGGTAGGAGGGTGCCAGGTTTAAGCACAGTGTGGGCAGCTCAGGAGTTTTGCAGGCTGCTTTCCGCCCCACTTTACAATGAGGACAATGAGGCCCAGAGTTATGTGTCTTGACCAGAGTCACAGGGGCCATTTAGGGGTTGGAGTTAGTTTTCCAACCTGAAGTGCAGGACTCAAAGCCTCGTTTGCTCCCCCCAGGTGATCAAGTGACGTCCAGGCTGGCTCTGGGCAGCATCGTGCTAGACAGCTGTGGAGCCATCTAGCTCAGGTGACACATTTAGGGAAATGACCACGGTCTCAAAAAGGAGTCTTGAATCTGGGTATGATAGCACATACCTATTAACCCAGCCCTCAGGAGCCTGAGGTAGGAGGATCACAGAGAGTTCAGGGCCAACCTAGCCTACACAGTGAGACCTTATTTAAAACAAAACAAACAAACAAAAAAACCAGAAAGGGAGAGGGTCTCACGTAACAATTGATTGACTGATGGATCGATTTGGTGCTGGAGGCCTCATGCATGCTAAGCCTGTGCAAATCCCAGCCCTGCTCCCAAGGAGCTAAGCAAGGCCGGGTCCAGATGGGCCCCAGCTCCTGCAGTCTCCCTGCAGGGGACAGCGGATTCCAGGGCCTGGCAGACTGGCACGCCTGCCAGGGAAGCCAGGCCTTTCCCCTGGGACCCCAGCTTTCAGCTACTGCCTGCATATGGTGGGAAATTAAAGTCCCTTTTCTTTTTCTGCTGTTTTAATGACTTAATGTGAAACAAAAGAGATCTTTCCTCCCTGGAGATGTCCGCAGATGCTGCTGTTGGCACTGTACTGTGCTGTCCCTTCTGCCTGTCCCAGATCATGCAGGTGTGGGAATGGGAACTCCCATGTCACAGCACACTCAGGAAGCTGCTGGTTACCACTGTGTGATCCAATTTGAGCCCTTGGTGATGGGGGAGTCAAGTGCTATTGTGAATCACTGGATCTCTGGAAGATTGAAATAACAATGGCTGAGTATGATGAAGCAGCCCTGTAATCCCGGCCCTCTGGGAGGCTGAGGCAGGAGGATCATCAAGTTTGAGTGTAGCTTGGATGACTTAGTGAAAAGCTGTCTCAAAAGAAAAAAGAAAAGCATGTGTGCAGGGAGGGGAGTAATGGGGTGAAGCAGTGCAAAGGCCCTGGGGTCAGGAAAGGAAATAACAATACAGTCAGCGTGAGGCTGGCCCCTGACACTCCTTCCCACTGTACCCTCACTCTTTACTCAAGCCTCAGTATGGACAGTGATTTAGACCCGAGTTCGTGTTTGCTCATACAGTGGTAAATCTGCAGTAACTTCTTCAGGCCTCTCACGTGGATTGGCAAGTATTTTGTTGCAGAGAGAAAAAATTTCATTGTGTTGGGGTGAAGTGTTCTGAAACAAACTTACCTGGGCCTCCAGGCCTGCTCTGGGTGGCACTGGGTGAGCTTCTGTACGGACCAGGCGTTTCTGGAGCTTTGACATCCAGGATGTCAGCGTCTTTGCTGACTGCAGAGCCCATTCCTGGACGCAAGGACAGAGTGGCTGGGAGGCACTGCTGGCCACTGACCTCCCATCCAGAGCCCACTCCCCAGTAGTCACCTTCAGGAGCCCTGACACTCCGGGCTGCCCTCTCCCTAGTCACCAGGTATCCTCACGGGACGGGGCCCACGGAGATCCCCCAAGAGGAGAGAATCGCGAGTCGGGTCACCCCTGGAGCAGGCTGCTGGTCTGCTGACTTCCGTACAGGAAGGGAATTTTCAGGGTGCGTCGGTAAGAGGTATAAAGATCTACCAGGGAAAAAATTTAAAGTACACACTCAAAGAAATAGGCGGGCAGGTGCCTTGTGACCTGGAGCTGGGCGTTTTTATGAGGACTCAACGTCCCTCAGATGGGTTTTCTGAGATGTGTGCTCTAGTGTCTGAGGTTTGTCCTTTTGGTGGCTGTGATACAGTGCAAAGCATTTGCATGTGTTTGAAACAGGTCTGCTCTAACAGCAGCCCCTGGAGGGTGGAGGTGGGCCCAGTTTGTAGGTTCATTGTCTTGAAGGCCCTTAGGAATTTGTCCTAGGAGAGGAGGAAAAAAAAAAAAACTTGAATAATTTTGTGTCTGGAAACTGCAGCTTTTCTTAGGTATGATTTTGATATCATAATTTTCCTTCCCTCCTTTCTACCTGACTTGTTTATTCTACTTCAGTGTCAGACAGTTCGGGACAGTGCTGAGGCTCACCCCCCCCAGACCCTGAGTGGTTCAAACCAGCCAGTCCTAACCACACTAAATACCCTTGTTCTGAGCGACCCCGTGCTTCCCTGTGTGGCCTCCTGAACCCCACTTCAGGGGCCTCCTTGCCAGATCTGTGAGCAGCAAGCTGTGCTAATCTTTCTGAACACAAATAAAACCTACATCAAAAACACTTTTTAATCACCAGGACCTCAATTTCTTCACCTTTGAATGGAAACAGAAACAGTATTTGACTCTCCAGTTTGAATTAGAAGCACATGTTAATACTCATAAGTGCTAAAGACAAGGCCCAAAGCATAGTAAGTTCTCTTTAAAGTTAGCTTGAGGAGCTGGAGGAGGACTAACCCACCAGCCGTGAGTTTGCAGTAGAAAGAGCAGGATTCTAAGGTCAGGGGTGAGCTCCTGACTCGGTGCCCCTGAGCAGGCTGAGTGGACTGCTCAGCTTTTGGAGTCTCAGTTTTCTAGCAGGGAAAATGGAGATGATTAAAAATATCTGCTGCATGGTCTTACTGCGAAGATTAATCACATAAATTCTGTTGAATGCCAGCACCTAGACCCACTCATAAGTGAATGCTATACTGGGACCGAGATCTGTTTTTGGCAAATACTGAAGAACAGGTTTCCCGTCCAAAATATTGATTCAGAATTTATTTTGATCCCAGCCCACAGGAGAAGAGTTGATCTTTCTTATATCGCTAAACTTGATTTTTGCTGCTTGAGATTGCAGAACGCTGGGCTGCTGAGGTGTGTGATAAGTCACACTTCGCCTCACCCCGTGCTATAGAAAGCTCTCCTCTCCCAGAAGGGTGACTCAGAGTGACAGAGGCGCTGGTTAAGGGTTCAGGTGCCGTCCACCGCACTTAGCGTGGTGCCTGTGAGTTTGCCCTGATTATCAGCTTGATTGGTCCAAGACACTCCTGGAGGGGTAACTGGATTGTCAGGCTGCTAAGCTGGGCAGTGGATTAACCCACTGAGGAGCTGTTACTCAACGGGCTCTTAGGAGGGGGCCTGCTTGGAGGAAGTGGGGTCACTGGCTGTGACCTCTGTGACTGTATCTGGCCCCTGCTCCCTTCCCCTGCCTCTTCCGTCTCTTTCTGTTTCCCAGCTGCCAGAAGGTAAGCAGCTTTCCCCGGCCATGCCCTCCTGCCATGTTTTTGCCTTGGAACCAGCCTCCCATGGACTGCACCTTCTAAAACAGTGAACCAGAATAAACCTCTTCTTCAAGCTGTGTGTGTTGGGTACTTTATGTCACCAGTGGAAAGCTGTCTAATACAGTGCCACTGCTTTGCTCATCTGTAAAATGGGTTCTGGTGAGGGCCATGTGAGACGGCCCACCCATTCAGTGTTCCATGTGGAGCTGCTTTGTACCGCAGGCTCTGGTCAGTGTGAATCATCAGCTGCTGAGCCCCCAGAAACGCTCGGCTCAGAGAACTGCATGGGGCCAAGCAGGACCTCGGCTTCCTGCTTGGAGGAAAAGTGGGGCCAGTTAGCCTAGAAAACTCCCCCTGGGAAGGGGTGGGGACATTCTTGCTACTATGGTTTGGATGTGGTTTGAGTGAGGTCTCCAAGCACTCGGGTGCTGAGACCTCGGTGCCCCGTGTGGCAGTGTTGGAGGTGGTGGAGCCTTTGCAAAGGGGTTCTAGTAGGGAGTCCTTAAGTCATTGGATGCATCACTCTTGGAAGGGATCAGTATAGTTCTCACGGTATACTGGTTAGTTCCCTGTGAATTCTGCCTGGCTATGTGACACCCCCTGCCATGCACTCCTACCATGATGCCACCTACCGTGTTTCATGTAGCTGCAGAGGCTTGCAAAAACTGCTAACATCCAGAATGTGAGCACAGTAAACTTTCTCGTTACAAAGTACCCAGTCTCAGGTATTACATTAGAGCAACAGAAAACAGACTAATACACCATCCTCCCACTTTAACTTATAATTACTCATTCAGTACCTTCTATGTGCCTGGTACTGTTCTAAATTCTAGGGGAGCAGCAGGGCATCCAAGAAGTCCAGATTTTGCTTGTGGAGGATGCTTTCTCATGGTGAGGGCAATCATCAAGAGACCATCTACATAAACATCACACAGTGGTGGGTGACATGGAGAAGGGGAGTGAGGCTTTGAAGGAAAGTGACCCCAAAAGTTCTTTGGCAGTGAGACTAGGGGAGAGGGTGACCCGGGGGGCACTGAGCCTGGGGTGCCACTGCATATAAGGAGCCTGAATTTTATCTTGGGTTTGTCCTTGGAGGGTTAGGGTTCAGGCAAGACTGGGGGAGAGTCTGCGTGGCCCCCCGGGAAAGGCCAGAGCCCTTTGGAGCTGTTATAATGGGAGGATCGCCTCTTCCCTGTGTTCTCTGCAGGCGGTGGAGACCCTGAATTAAACATTAGTGGTGATTTATTTATCAAAACTTTGAAAATGTCTCTCTCTGTGATTCAGGGAACTGCTCTGGTTAACCCTTTCTGGCCTCTGACCAGGGGCTGCTGAGGGCCTCCAATGCTGGGTCTGCCTGCAGAGAGTGTGTGTGGGGCAGGAGAAGCCATGTGTCCCCTGTCCTCCATGTTCACCCTGACACCAATCTCTGCCTCTTCCTGGGAGGATGGAGTCCAACTCTGCAGAGTGCTGGAGGGTGTGACTGTTTGGTACGGGGTCACAAGTGACCTCCAGGGTCTGAGCTGGCTTAGCCTCTCTTCCCAGCTCCTGCCCATCTGAGGGAGGGGACAGTGTGATGTTCTCTGTGTGGTCTGCTTGCAAGCCAGAAAGCTCAGGCTGTAGCCAAAGCCCAGGGGAGAAGCCCACGACACTTGTCACCTGTGGTGGCCTCCTCCCTGGAGAGCCAGTAGTCAGTCACATGCCCTCATCTCCAGAGTGAGAACGATGTGCACAAACTCGTCCTGGTGGATGTGAGTAGCTGGAGATGCTTCACTGGCAGAGGCCTAGGGTAGGGGTGAGGGTCCTTGTGTTTATGTCTCTGTAGGGTAGGTGTCTTCATGGCCTGCTGAGCCCCATGGGCAGTCCTGGCCTGGGAGTTGCAGACTTGCAGGGAGACCTTGGGCAAGTTGTTCTACCCGGGGGGTGGTCTCAGGCCTCTCCTCCAAAAAAGAAAAAAAGCAGAACTAAAAGAGGGTACCAATCTGAGCTCTTTTAAATTGTGAGGAACAGAATCTCATTACTTTACTCACATTTCCTTAAACAAAAAAGGGTCTTTATTAGTTCAAAAGCCCTGAGAGGGTGAACTCCAAAGGAGGCTCACATTAGCTATTTGACAGCAGCAAAGTGACAGTATCTTCTGTCTCTCTGCTCTGCCTTGCCAGTCAGTGTTGGTTGCATGGGAGGCTGACTTCCCTCATGGTCACAAAGTGGCTGCCACAAGTATGAGGCTTATTCCCCTCAACCACCATAGAAACTCTGCTTGCATTCCACCCTATCTGAGAAAGTCATAATCTCCATGGCTGGACTAGAGGAATGTAACAGATTCACTCAGACCAATCAGAGCTCATCTCTGAGACGATGTAGGAAGGAATCTAGATATTTCAGCTCAAGGGACCAGGAGACAGGGTAGACAGACTCCTACTACCTACAGGAGCAATCTCAAAAGTTCCCAACAGCCTCAGTGGCATTGCTAACACTGTGGAGGAGAAATTAGATGGAGCATGGTATTGGACTTGAACTTGAGTCCTGACCATCCATGGCAATGGTTTGTCACCTGATTTGAGCCTCAGTTTCCAATTCTGAGGAGTGGGAGTAGCATCTACTTCAAGGCATGAGGCCACTGTTCATTGGCGTACAGCACATCCTCCAAACGAAAGGCTATTGGTCTCCTTTTTTTCCCTCAGCTGACCAAAGCTGACCATGTCCCCTCTGCCCTGGTCACTTGCTCAGCAGTTTCCCTTCAGTTCGCCTTTAATCACATCATGTCACCTCCTTGTGGAAAATCTACCATGGCTGCTCATCACACTGCAAATACAATTTGGTTCTCTACAGAGCACACAAGACTCTGCATGCCCCAGACTTCACCTTGCCCTTTGGTCTCTTTATTCCCTCACTCTGTTCCAAGGACTTTTCTCTTTCCCAAACTATCCACATGTATCAAATCCCAGGGCCTTTGCACATGCTCTTTGCTGACTGGGTACTATTTGCCGTTTGTCCTTAGCTAAAATGTCATATTTCCAAAATAGAACTTTTTGTGTTTATTTCCTTGGTGGTGACCCCTCTAACCCTCAATTTTGTATTTCTTGCTTTATGATATTTATAGTGCTTATATCAATAAGCTTTTCTTCACTGTGACCAAATATCTGAGAAAAACGATGTAGAGGAGGAGAGGTTGATTTTGGCTCATGGTTTGCGGTGGGCCTGAGGTGAAGCAAAAGGTGTGATGGAAAAAGAAGGGTGTGGTTCCTAGCAGCCAGAAGCAGTGAGACTAGGAAAGAGCCTGAGGGGGAGGAGCCTAAGGCAGTCCGAGACCCCCAGGGCCCTGCAGCCTGACCCCAACTTTTGCTGCAACTCTGGGGCTCACCCATCGCTGGCTTCTCAAAGGCTGTTGTCTCCCAGACTCCCTGAGGTCCCTGGAGCCCACTCAGACCTCTCAGGGACCTGACATGCTGGAACTGCCCCGGCCCTCGTGGTGCGGGCATCAGAAGGTACATAGCTGGTGCATTAGTCACTTTCCATGACGGGACACAGCACTTCGCACCCACAGCTAAGAGGAGGAGAGGTTTAGCTTGGCACGGGTTTGTCAGAGGGTTCAGCCTGTGGAGAGCTGGCTCCGAGGCAGAAACATCACAGCGGAAAGGTGGTGTGGAGGAGAGCTGCTCACCTCACAGTGGCCAGGAAACAGAGAGAAGGGAGGAGCTGCGAGGGCGACACACCCTCCCAAGTCCTGTGCGAGGTCTCCCACCAGACTCCATCTCCTTTTTAAAAAATTAATTTTAACGGTATGTTTTAGATATACATAGATTCCCTCTGATCGCACTCATCGCAGGGAATTTGTGCCTCCACACGCTGTATCTTGATTTCTGTTTTTTCCGTTCCCCTCCTCTCCCTGCAGCCCCTCTTTCCCTCCTTATTTACAAACACTTTAGTTTCCATTTTGCCTTCTATTCTCTTTTTTTCCTTTTCCCTTCCTTCCTGCCCTCCTCCCCTCTCTCTAGTTCCCTTTCCTGTTTGAACATTTTCTTCCTACTTCACAACATCTGTGATACATTTTGGGCCTTATTTATGCTTTGGCTTTCTCACACCAGACAATCCATGCCGTATTTGAAAACGCAGGCCCCGCCTTCTAATTGCAAGTCAGCTCTAAACTCATTAATGGACTGTCCACTGAGCAGCACAGCATCCCCCACCTTACCATTATCCAAGCACCCTGCTTGTGAACACGTGACACTCTGGGGGGACATCCTAGCTAAACCATAACCTTTCAGCTTCACAGTGGCACTATGTGCATCAGTCCAAAGCCTCAGTCCCTGGTGGGGACCACTTCTCACACCTTCTCTCTCTTGCTTTCCCCATTTCTGCTTCTTGGGTGACCGAGTTCTTGTGTCCTGGAAGCCTTCATGCTCAGACACCTCCAGATGAGAGGAAATGGAAGCCGGAGATGAGCTGCTACTTCTGAGTGACCATGTGGCCACATAAGGATGGACTGTATCAGTCCCCTGAGAGTGATTTCCTGAGAATCTCAGTGCAAGGCCCCCAGGGCACGTGTGAGGTTTCTGGCCCTGGTGTCAGGCTTTCCAGGGAGCTTGGGCCGTGGAAATGTGAGGAAGACACCTTCTGACTTTTTGCCTCTCACAAGACCTTGTCACTCTTCATAGGAAGGGGTCAGCAGTGGGCGGGGTGGGAAAGTTCTGGCCACCCCCTGGCCACCTAGATAGGTGGCAGACCTGACCTCCTTCAGCCCATGACGGTCTCTTTGGTCTTTGTGTGTAGATCCATGAAAAAAGCCCAAGAGAGAGGTGAGTGGTCCTGCCCAGAGCCACCCTGCCTGGGTGTGGGTGACAATTCCCAGAGTTCATCGGGGCCCTGTCAGGACCTCTGTCCTGCTCGCTTGGTGTCTCCATGCTGACCTCAGAGCCACCCTTCCCAGAACAGCACTGAACTACTCACCAGACAGCTCCCAGAAGTGGCGGGACACGGCTGGACAATCTGATTAACTTGTCTAATGAACTCCGAATTCACTCCATTTTTTTCCATGACAATTATATTTTCTCCCTAAAATTGTTATTGATTCCTCTTCTAGGGAGATGTAGGCAGGATAGGAAAGTGTATTCTATGCACAGAGGACAAGAAATCAAGATGTGGGGGTGATGATAGGTGGGGTGAGGGGTGACTTGACATCTGTCTGAACCAGACAGTGCCTCTTGGCTGGTTTGGACTGGGCCACATCCCTTGGTGGAGAAGCAAGCATCTTGTGGGATGGGGAGCTCACTAAATTCAGCAAATAAAACCACAGAGTGCCTGACTAAATCTGAGTTCAGATCAGCAAAGGCTATTTTGCAGTATAAGTATATCCCGTGCAACATTTGGGACATACTTACACTAAAAAATTATTTGTCATTTATCTGAAATTCAGATTTCTCTACATGCCTGGTATTTTAACTGTTGAACGTATGAGCATGTGGGAGTTGCATTCCTGGGTACCGAAAGCTGGGATCCCTCCCCGCAGCCCCCATAATGCCCTTCCCGATGGCTGTTTCTTCTTTCCAGGGGCCCCATCCTTCCCGGTGGGCATTGGACATTGCGCTGGTGTCCCCAGGTGTCCCTTGTAGATGATCGCTCTCATCTCTGTTTCCTCATGGCCTTCTCTGTGTTCCCCTGTGAGTCCTCTCTTTTGTCTTGCAATACAGAGGATCAACCCCACGGCCTTCACACTGGGTTACACCCCCAGTCCTTTTGTTATTTTTTATTTTGAGACAGGGTCTCACAGAGTCACTATGTTGCTGAGTTTGGGCTCGACTTGTCATCCTCCTGCCTCAGCCTCCCGGTGTTCTGGGATGACAGATCCTCTTCTTTTTTTGTAAGGACATCAACCATTGGTTCAGGCTCCCTTAAGCAGCATGATCGCCTCTTAACTAATTACATGGGTGAATGCCTCAGTTCCACGTGCAGCTTCCTTCTGAGCTCCCAGGTGGCTGTGAATCTGAGGTGACGCCATTCACCCCCCACACCTGTGGCACTGGATTCTCCCTTCCGGAAGTGCTTCCAGGACTCTGTTTGCTGTATCGTCCTCTGCCACACGTTGCTCTTCTCCTTCACTTCCGCTTGGGTTTTTCTGGTCTCATCCTCCCCGTGAGTCCCTGCTCATCTTACAGTTTAATTTCAGCTCTGGGCCTGGGGCTGCCATGTTCCTGTCCCCAGTCCTGCCCGAGACACACCTGTGCCCACCTCCACTGGACGCCCACAGACACCTCCAACTCCAACATCTAAACCCGATCAGGACTTGTATATGCCCAGGCCCAGATGGCATCACTGTCCCCGGGGCTCTGGCCCAAAGCCTGAGTCATCTCCACCTCTCCTCCTCCCACTCCCACAGTCAATCTGCCGGGAGCCCCCCGTCAGGACTGCTGTCAGAACGAATCCAGATTCCAAACCTTCTCACCACCTCCACCACCACCTCCCTGGCTCGGCCCCCACCGTGTGCCTCCTGAGCTACCAAAATAGGTTCCTCCTTGGCTCCTGATTCCCCGCGGCCCCCAGCCTGTTCCCACAGCAGCCAGAGTGCTGTTCATAGTACCTGAGTCAGAGGACGTCATGGTCTCCGCAGCCCTCCAGGAGACGAGGATGAGATCTTATGTCCTGACCTAGATATCCAGGCCCCCCCGGGCTGCAGCCCCTGGACCTTCCCACCTCATTCTCTTTCTTGATCTCAGACAGTCACCATGCATGTCCTCCTACTCTGAGTTACTTAGAGGATTTCTCACTCAGGGTCTCTAACATGCTGTTCCATGGCCTATATGTACCCTGTTATCTCTGTTTCTCTGAGGACACGGAGTAACAGAATCACAGTCTATATACTTTACTTTGTACAAAGTTTACAACTATATATCTCAAAGTGTGTCAGTTATTAAAATGACAGATTACTAAGTGGCTGAATCAGACCCATTCCCGTGTCCACTTGCTTTTATTAGTTCCCTGACTCATAAGCCTTACTCTACACCAATTGGCTTGAGTTTTCTGTTGTTTGTACCTGGCATGCGTGGTTGGTTGGTTGAGTGTGACAGGAGCTGGTAATGGTAGTGAGCTTGTTTGCCTCAGTCGATTCCCTGTATGGTGGCAAAACTGTTGCTACAGCTCCAGGCCTCACACTTATATCCCCAAGGTCCAGAAGAAAAGTGAGATGGCTGTGTTACCGTGTTCTCAGCTAGAGTCTCAAGACTGGTTTTGATGAGACTTCTTCAATCCAGTGCAGTGGACCGTGCCATGTTCAAGGTTTTCCGCTTCACTGGCTGCCTTGTCTGGTGACTTAATGAGGCTGCAGAGGTCTGGCCATCTCAGCTCCAGTGGGACATTCTGGCAGATCATCTTGTCTCTGAGTCTCAAGACTGGTCCCAGCTCTGTGGGCTGCAGCTGTGGTTCCACTAGTCTGACAGTTCAGGCCTGTTCTGTAAGGAATTACTTGTACTCGGAGCTCCATCTTGGAAACTACTCCTAGAGAACCCAGTCTGCCCTAATACAGGCTTTTATTGGTTTCCAGATTACTGAGGATAATCAACAACTGAAAATTGCATAGGTTCCTAAAACTCATCTGGAACCAGAAGAGACCTAGAATAGCAAAGGCAATTCTAAGCAGCAAAGACAAGGCAGGAGGCATCACAATCCCTGACTTGAAGTTATGCTACAAAAGCAACTGTAATAAAATCAACATGGTACTGGAATAAAACAGATCTGAAGATCAATGGAATAGATTAGAAGATACAACCACAACTACCAACACACTCAACCACCTTATCTTTGATAAAGGAGCCAAGCAGGTTCACTGGAAGAACGACAGTCTCTTTAATAAATGGTGCTGGAAAAACTGGCTCTCCATTTGCTGAAAACTAAGACTAGCCCCATGCCTATCACCACGTACTAAATTAAAATCTAAATGGATCAAAGATCTGAATATTAAAACAGAAACACTAACTCTGTTGGAAGACAAATTAGGTAAAAATATTGAAGACATACGGGTAGGTAGAGAATTCATGAACAGGAATCAAACCGCACGGGAAATACTTCCCAGAATCAATAACTGGGATCATGTCTTATTAAAAAGTTTCTGCATGTCAAAAGAAATCTCCAGCATAGTGAAAAGAAAACCCACAAACTGGGAAAAAATCTTAGTGAATTCCCCCTCCAGACAAGGGACTTCTGTCTAGAACATATAAAGAATTAAAAAAGATCAGACCCCCGAAAGTCAAAGACCCAATCCAAAAGTGGGCATCTGAGATGAATACACAGTTCTCAGATGAAGAAATACAAATGGCAAATAAATACATGAAAAAATGTTCATCATCATTAGTCACTAGAGAAATGCAAATTAAAACCACACTGAGATTCCAACTCACTCCAGAAAGAATGGCTAGGATCAAGAAAACTACCAACAACAAATGCTGGAGAGGCTGTGGGGAAAAAGGAACTCTCCCGCACTGTTGGTGGGAGTGTAGACTGGTGCAACCACTGTGGAGATCAGTCTGGAGATTCCTCAAAAAGCTGGTATTGGAAGTCCCATTCGACCCAGCTATTCCACTTCTAGGCATATTCCCAGAACTGAAAGCATCATACCACAGTGATATGTGTTCATCCATGTTTATAGCAGCACAATTTGTAATTGCCAGATCTTGGAAACAACCTAAGTGTCCATCAACTGAGGAATGGATAAAAAAGTTGTGGTATTTTTATACAATGGAGTACTACTCAGATATAAAGAATGATCATGTTGATATATTTATAAATAAATGGACACAACCTGAGACCATACTCATAAGCGAAATAAATCAAACCCCCATGTATAAATACCATATAGTCTCCCCAGTATAAGAAATAGTAAGGGTATGTAAGAGTTTATGATAATCATGATTCTCCATTACATTACATTTGAAGCCTTATAATGTTTGCATTCATTAGTTGGAATGGTTTTACCCTGGTTTGTTTGATTTTATTATCTGTGATGTATGAACAGCTATTTTGAAGAAAACAAGATATTAGAATAGTCAGTGCTGATTTAATATCATCTTACTCTGAAGTCCTACCTTACTTTTGTTCTTCTGTTTCCTTTGGTTCTATCATGTTATATCTTATTGGATATTATTATGTGTGACAGTATAAACAAATTTTCTATGGAAAATGAGACAATATAGTAGCCATTGTTCATTCTCTTCTATTTGATTCTAAAAGCCCTGTAATGCTTTCATTCTTTTGAATGGTTTATACTGTTTTGTTATGTTTGATACTATTGTATATGAAGTTATGCTCAACTATTTCAAAGAAAGAGACATTGTGGTAGTTACTGTTAATTATGGGTTGTCTTGTAGTAAAATGCTGTGTTGCTTGCATTGTTCTGATCTGATCTGATCTGCTTTGTTATGTCCTCTTCGGTCTTAATCTCTTTAAAATAAAAAAAAAACCAGATTAAACAAACATATTACAAAATCAGAGTGCACTCAAAAAAAAAAAAAAAAAAAGAAAGAAAGAAAGAAAAGAAAATTGCATAGGTGTACCTGTGAAATGGTCACCCTGACCAGGCTAATGTTTATATCCATTACCTCATATAGGTATTTGTGTCCACCTTCTGGCACTATGAAAAAATATCTGAGATAATCAACCTAAGAGGAGAAATTTTTATTTTGGCTCATGGTTTCCAGGGTTTCAGTCCATGGTCTTTTTTGGTCTAATTTCTTTGGGCCTGTGGTGGCCAGGACCCCATATTCCCTGCAAAGTCACACCCCAAATGGCCTAACTTATTCCCGTGAGTCCCCACCTCCTAAATGTCCCACCCCTTCTCACTAACCCCACAGGCTGGCAACTCAGCCCTCAACACTTGGATGACATCCAGACCTAAACTATAATATTTTTGTTTTTGTTTTTCTTTCTGTGGTTAAAAACACTTAAGATACACCTCTTAGCGAGTCTCAAGGACCTGATGCAGTATTGTTAACTAAAGTTGCTATGCTGTACGTTAGATCTCCATGTATTCATCTTGCATGGATAAGATTTCGTATCCTGTGTCTGTCTCCCCATTTCTTCCTCTTCTTCTCCCTGGCAATCAAGTCTCCTCCCTGTGTCTATGAGCTTGAAAGATAAGCATCTTCATTCATAACTCAGTGAGATCAATGTAGGTGATGGGAGGAAGGGGAGGAGGAGGAAGAGGAGAAGGAGAAGGAGGAGGAGGAGAAAGGGAAGTCAGATGTGAGAGAAAGGGATAGAGAGAATGAAGGAGGAGAAGGAGAGGAGAGAGAAAAAAGAGAAGAAAGGGAAGAGCATGATGAGAGGGGTGGAAAGGGCCTTTTGGAATATCCTCTGACATAGAAATACTGAGAAAAGCCTCCCTCACACCTTTAGGACCAGTCCTGGGCCCTTGGGTGCTACTGCTCAATCCCAAAGGTCTAACGATGGGCACACATCTTTGAGCTCAGGCCTGATAAGTCCTACCATCTTTCCTTATTGGGAACAGAGTTTCTCCAAAGCAAGGGCATTTGAAGACGGTGGAAGGGCTCGCATCTGTTTCAAGGTCATATCAGTGAAATTTGAGGTCACTGTCTAGGGAAGAGGAGAGATGCCAGGGTGATCACCTATTATTGCTTGAACCTTGAATGTTTTCCAAAGACTTGTGTTGAAGGCTTGGTTGCTACCCTGGGATGCAATTGGGAGGCAGCAGAACCTCTGGGAGGTGAGACCTCCTGGGAGGAAGTTAGATTGTTAAGGGTGTGGTCTAGACAAGTCACCTCTGCCCTGATGTATTGGGTTGCCCCGTCCCAAGTGACCAGGCCGACTATGGACTGAAACCTATGAAATCATCAGCAAAAATAAATCTTTCTTCCCTATAAGTTGACTACCTCAGGTATTTTGTCATAGTGATGGAAATCTGACAAACATACTGGGTTAGCATCTAGGTTCTTTCACACTTGTGCAGAGCACATGTTGAGTCATCTACGGGAACCTGAATGATTTGATCAGAGCCTCTGCATAAGAGTCCTGGAGATTCCCTGGGCTGTTACAGGAAAATAGTCACCATAACAGACTCTCTATGAAGACCAGGCCTGCACAAGAAAAACAAAAGTCTTCAGAACAAATCAAGAGTGATTATTCCTTCAGCCAGAGAGTTCCTTACAAAAATATCCCTGCAAAGCAATGTGATTTCTTTTCCCAGGGTCACATTCTATGTCCACACTGTGGTGATCAGGGAAATGTACATGGTGGCCCTCCCACTGAATTGAGGGTAACTGTGCAAAACCACAAGCCGCCTGTGCCAGAATAAGGCCACACGTCCTGGAATCTGCTCCCAGCCCAGGACGGAGCATGCAGAGGCCACCGAGGCAGTCACCACCTACGGGATGTGACTCCTCTGACGCACATTTTGTTCCCACAGTGTCCCCTCTGCCTTGGAAAACTTTCTTAGTTTTTTTCCTTACTTCTGTGAGTTTCCTAGTGTTACTGTGACAAATGACTACAAATTGAGGGCCTTACAGTGACAGAAATTCATTTTCTCTCAGTTAGGAGGCTCCAACTCTGAAATCAGATTGTCGGCAGGGTTGGTTTCCTCTGGAGGCTCGGAGGGAGAATCTGTTCATGCCTCTTCCCAGCTTCTGGTGGCGGCCAGCCAGCCTGGGTGTCTTCTTGCTCGTAGCTGCCTGGCTCCATCTTTACAACACCTTCCTGCTCTATGCCTGTGTGTCTCCAGTCTCCCTCTCCTTTCTCTCTAAATCCAGGATGATCTCAACTTGAGATCCTTAACATAATTACATCTGCAAAGAACTTATTTCCAAATAAGGTCACATTCACAGTACCAGGGATTAGGATTTGATTCTCTTCATTTTCTTCCCCTGAGCATTTTCTGCAATGAATTTCTTGCACATTGAGTCCCCTGGAATCCCACATTGATGTCTATTTTTCAAAAGACTTGAGCCAGTGTATCTACACAGATGTGATTTTTATACAAAAGGGATCATGCACGCTGTCCTCTAATTTGTTTTTGTTTTATCACTGTGTATCTTGGACATCTTTCCAAACTATGTGTTCATGTCTACTGGATTGTTTGGAAGAGCTGCAGAATATTTCATCTTTATCTGTAGTGTTTTTATATGCATTTCTGCTGTAGTTGGAAATTTGGCGTCTCCTCTATAGGCCCATACGTTAAAGGCACAGTCCCAGGCTGGCACTATTAGTGCATAGTGGAATTTGTAAGAGCTTGGGTCTTAGGTCCTTGGAGGTGTGCCCTTAAAGGGGATCCTGGGGTGCTGATTTCTGCTCTTGGTTATATATCCCAGCCATCACATCAATTGTTTCACTATGCCATGAGCTTTTACCATGATGCACTGCTGCCCCCCTCCAGATGCATAAAGAAATGAATCTAACCAACCATGGACTAAAACACTCGCAACTGTGAGCCAAAATACATTGGTACCTCGGTTCATGAACTTAGTTCTTTCCATAATTATGGTCACAAACTGAATTAGTTGTGAACTAGTCAAATTCAACGGTTAGGTTCAGCGTTGACCTTATGGGGAAATATAGTTTGGTGTGTCAGTGATTCATTTTGTGACCAGAATCATGAAAAGAATTAAGTTCATGAATCAAGGTATCACTATAAACCTTTCCTCTTTTTAAGTTGGTGATCTCAGGTATTTAGTACAGCAATGGAAAACTGACTAACACAATCTCTTTGCATTGTTTTTGCAGTGGTTTACTCTGTGGTAAGACACATATGTACTTTCTTCTAATCGCCTGGCATCAACACGTTACCCCATTATATGAGAAGCAAGAGGACCTCTTTTCTACTTAGGTTCCCTTAACTTTCCTAATTAAAAATGTCATTGACAGGAGTATTGAATGGCATTATAATTTTTGTTGCAATCACCAAGTTTCAGTGGATATAAAATTAATATTTCATCTCAGATCTTGTAATTGCATTTCTAGAAGTAAAATCTTCATTTCATTTTTAGTTCTTCACATCTCTACTTAATATGACCCATCTTTCTTCTAGCTTCACAAATGTGTAATATTTTCTTTTGTAGCCATTTTAACAGTTCTGGCACAGTGCTGATTGATTTTCCCTCTCATTATCGTGTTTTTCTGCTCCTTTGAATGTCTGGTCGTTTTTAATTGAACACCAGACATTGTGAATTTTACTCCCTTGGAATATATTTGTATTATATATTGTACATAGTTATGTTATTTTGGGGTGTAGTTAAGTGACATGAAACTATTTGATCTTTCCATCTTACTTTTTGTGGTGTTAAGTAGGGCTGGAGGGATGTTTAGGGCCAATTTTCTCCTACCATTTATTTCCCCAGTAACCATCTGAATACTTAGTGTTTAGTGTTCTGTGACTTACGAGAATTTTTGCTCTGGCCAGTGGGAACGGGAGCTGTTTCCAGTCTTATGTGAGTTCTTTGCATTGTTCTTTCTCCTTTTGAGTGGTTCTTTCCTTGGCTTTAGGTGATTTGTTTACATACATTTGCTGGTAGGTATTTGCAAAAGACTTGGAGAGTCCTAATGACCTCTTCTCTCTCTCTCCCTCTTCCATCATTATATCTGTTGCTCTGTGCTCTCTATGGACTTGTTTAGGAAGCAAAGAACAGATCTGTCTTTGGAACCCGGAAATTAGTCTTTCACTGGAACAAAACATGAGACCAGGAAGATAGAGCACTGCCCATCAAGCCTATAAGCTGCAGAGAGGAGAAAAACCAGACTTTCAGGCTGTGAGGTGGAGAACATGAGGGACAGTGATGCTGGCCCTGAGACCACTTATACTGAGCAAAATGAGCCACTGTTCATCGCCAAGAGCTGCAACAGGACAGGACAGGTATGGGGCCTGTCTGAGAGCACATCACCAACCGATATCAGGAGTTTTCCAAGCAACATCTGCTGTCATGAGCGTCAGCTGGAGTTTGTGCAGAAAACAGAATCCTGGGCCTTCTCAGATGCTCTAATTCGAGTCCCCAAGGGTGAAACCTGGAAGTGGACACATAGGTTTGCTCTATTCTGCTTCCTTCTTCTGCAGTACAGAGCACTGAAACCAATGCCTCTGCACTGAACTACATCTCCAGTTAGAAAATGTTTTCTTTTAAAAAAAAATTGAAAGAGGACCTCACTTGGCTGGTAAATACCAACTAGGTTTGAACTTGGGATCCTCCTGCCTCAGCCTTCCAGTATGCTAGGATTATAGGCATGTGCCACCATGCCTGGATTCTGCTGTTTTTTGGTAATAGTGAAGATCAAAATGTGTATGGCATAAGATCTAACACCCAGGCCAAGTGTCTCCCACAAGGAAAGTTCAAGATCATCAATAGAGAGCAGGCTGAAATCTGTCCTTGGACATTTTTCCAGCAGAGGCAAGATGGCAGCCACGGGCCTGTGTTCCCTCAACACCCCTCCACAGCCAGGAGAAGGAAGAAGGAAAGCCACCCTTGCGCTATGTGGCTTACACCACAGAGATTTATTTTCTCAGCAGTCTGGAAGCCATAAGTCCAAGATCAAGGTTTGGGCAAGGAAGGCTTATTTCTTCTGAGCCTCTCGCCTTGGTTTGTAGATGTCATCCTTACCTGGGTCCTCCTATGGTCATCCCTCTGAGGGTGTCTGTGTCTTAACATTCTCTTGCTCTGAGGGCCCTAATGCTATGGTATTGGAGTCCACCTCCCTGACCTCCTTCAACATCATCATCCCTTCAAAGTGCTTGTTCCATTCCGTGAGCTTGGGTTAGGATTCACATTTTGGAGGACTGTAATTCATCCCAGGGCTGCCCTGATTGGTGAAGATCAACAAGCTCCACCCCTGGAGATGTCTGTGTGATGGGTATCCTTTCCCTAGCACAGTTGGGAGGGAGGTGAAAGATGCCAGGAACAAGAGTATCCAGGGCACGCTCCAGCAAAACTATCATTCAGATGCAGGCGGAAAACTAGGTAGGTGACTTCCTGGAGGAGGAAACACCAGTTAAGGTCTGAGGATGGTTAGAGTACAGACAGATTGAGAAAAAACAGTGTTACTATTGGATCACACCCTGAGAAGAGCTGATATTGTGATCCATTCCCTGGAACCTTTCCCAGGGCTTAGTAAACAACAGATGCTTAATAATTGCACAACTGGCAATTATCCCTTCGTTGGCAAGAGGAGCCCCTTCATTCTGCCCGCTGAGTCAAGTTGTTCCTCTGCATTTACAATGGATCGCCCACATCCACCCAGTACAAGAGGCTGGAAATGGAACAGGGCTCAAAGAAAAGATGTTACAAGTTCCAAGTTAATTCCAGTTGGGCTGGCTGGCGTCTGTCTCATTTTTCCCTTTGTTTTCCAGCTAACTGGAATTTAATATCTGGAAGCCCCCTCATTCCCTCCTGCCCTTCCCCCTGGGGGTGATTCTGGGCCCAACCTGATCTGGATCAATGGAGGAGGAAATGGGCGGGGGGTAGTGGTCGTGGTGACTTTCTTTGGATTAAAAGAAAACACAGTTAGGCTCTAAAATTGTAGCTAAAGAAACCCATCTGGTCCCAGGTCCCTAGGTCACGGGGAGGCTGCATCTTTGAGCTGTGCTTGGCCGAGGCTCAAAATATAATGGTGTCCACTGAGCCTGTCAGCTGCTCATCCCTGTCTGGAAAGCACCAGTCTGATTGTCCCTGGGGGCCATCCTCCCTTCATTAGGTTATTTCCCAGATATTCTGTCCCCTGTCTTATCTTGGGAGCCACATTCCAACACCCCCCCTCATCCAGGGCTTTTACCAAATCTTATATACCGTTTTTTCTTATATGCTGTTTTTTCTTATGCATACACACCTATAATGAAGCTTAATTTATAAATTAGGCACAGTAAGAGATTAAAATAGCTCATAATAAGATAAAACCATTGTAACAATGTACTGTAATAGACGCTATCCAGAGCCAATGAATTATCTCTGGAATTATTCATCTAGTATTTTCAGACCACAGTTTGCCATGGGTCACTGAAACAGCAGAAATAAAGCCTCGGAAAAGGAGGACCACCCTACTTTTGGGACAATCTGCTGCACCCGGGTAGTAGCTGGGCTGAGGGGAGGCAGAAGGAGGAGAAACAGATCCAAGCTCTGCTTCCTGTGGAGAATTCATTCCTATGGGCACGCGGACCACATAAGCAGTTGATAACACACTAGCCAACCATGGGAGTCAGCCAGGGTTTGCTGAGGTAAACTGGGTACAGGATGGAAGGAGAGATGGGGACATACGAGATGGCGTCTGGATGGGGTCTGGTTGTTACCATTCACGCAGGCGATGGGAGGAAGTCAGAGTAAGGAGAGAATCTCTGTCCCTGCCTTTGCATCTTCTAAGCACTCAGGTGATTATTGAGTTCCTGGTCCTTCGGAGGGTGAATGAAGCAGCAGGAACACAGGCGATTAACAGCACTCAGTAGATCACAGGAAAGCAGATTGCTGCCCGAGGCTACATGAACACTCCAGACAGAGAAGCCAAGCTGGTTCCTGAGACTCCACTGCGGGTATAGACCGAACATGTGCAAGGGACCAGGTTGTCTGCAGTGATGACAGTTCCAGAGAACTGTGAAGGTAAAGAGAAGCCAAGCATGGCAGCCACCATTCTGGGAGGCTGAGGCAGGAGGATCACAAGTCTGAGCTCAGTCTGGACCTAGGCAGGACCTGAACTTGAGATCAGCCTCCCAGAGTACTGGGAATTCAGACACGTGCCATCATGCCCCAGGAGTTATTTTTGTTACTGCAGTCAGGTGCCTGGTCAGAACATTTCCAACTCCACTTGTATTTCATCTCCACAGGGGTGTCCTTCACAACAAGGCTACCAGGACTAATCACCCTACTACACAGATAAGCAAACAGAGGCTCAGACAACCCTGGCTCCCTCATGGTCACACTGCTGGTATGGGAGGGGCCCATCCCAGCTCAGTTGCCTGGGACCCCACTGCCCAAGAGAGGTACCCTACCTGGGACAAGGAGGCCTGTGAGGTCTCAGGTCCCTTTCCCCACTATCCCCAGAACTGTGGGGCTTGGAGAAACCCCTTGGTCCCCCTCTGCTACCCCTCAGCTTACAGAAGGGAGCAGCCTGGGAGATGGGACATGGTCACCTGCAAGACAAGGTCACCTTCAGGACAAGGGTTCAGAGAAGCAGCTGTTTACTTTGGTCTTGAATTTTAAAGAGATTTAAAGTCCAATTGGACCCTTGGCTCCTGGGATGCCAATAACCATGGCAGCAGCTCTGGAGAGACAGCAAATATTTGCAGGAGAAAGAAGGCGGGGGAGGAGGGAGGAAGCCAAAGATGGAGATGGGACTTTGTCCTAGGAAATCTGGGGATGGGAAGGGCTGTCTCTAGACTCTCAGGGGGCACTCAGATGCTTACATTTGCAACTCCTGCACTGTGCCCAGGCAGGCGGGGGAAACCTGCCCTTCCCCTCAGCACAGTGCTTCTAGTCCTTTGTGTGAATCAGGCCCACTGGACAGCATGTCCAGGGTCAGACTCCAGGGCTGGCCTCCTCTTCCTTCATTGTCCATGTGAATTTATACAAGTTCTTTCTTTTCCTTAAGCCTCCATTTCCATATCTGTGAAACAGGAATAACACACTGGTCCACATTTTCAGGGATGTTGTGTAACCTTTTAGACCATCTTTATAAGGGCTTATTGTAAAGACCCTCAGCCTGGTTCTAGGACAAGGCTATAAAGAGCTCCAGGCCAGCCACATGTGGTACCAGAGCCCTGTAATGCCAGCACTCGGAGAGGCTGCGGCAGGAGGATTGTGAGTTCAAGTCCATCCTGGGCAGTTTAGTGAGACCCTGTCTCAAACATAAAAAAATGAAAAACGGCTGGCGGTATAGCTCAGTGAAAAGGCCCTGGGTTCCGTTTCCAGCACTAAATAAATAAATGCTACAAGCCCCAATCCAGATGGCCTCCAGGACTACACTGCAAGTACAGACTGGACCCAGATGCCAGCTGCTTAGCCCTCGGTGGTCTCAGGCTATGAGGGTCTGCCCCGACCAGCTGTTTCCAGCTGAGTGATTTTGTAGGTGCTGTGATATGCTTCTCTGCAGACTGCAGATGTGCTAAGGCTTAATCACAATTTGGGTCAGGGCCCTTGGTGCGTCCGGCCCAGGGACAGTATCTACCATGTGACTCTCAGCAGAGAAAAGACAGGGAATCAGGCAGAGCCCTGTGTCCCCAGGCAGCTCAGGAGGAGCTCAGTGTTCCCTGTGGGAGCCTGAAGAAGGACCCTGGCTTTCCCTGTGGAGCAGTTCCTGTCATTACGGGTTTCCAGGTTAACTGATCCTTGTATGCACTCTGATTTGTAAATAGGCCAGATGCTACATTTATTTTTAAATTCCACCTCAAGGGGATATTAAAGATTGTATCCTGTTTGTAAGAGAATGAGAGAGAGCAAGCATGCAGATCTATTAAGAATTGAATCTTGGCTTTTATAGATGCTTGGGGCCTCAGTTTCTCCTCCCGTAGGTGGGCAGTTTCTGTAATCTGGCCCTCACCCACTGAGAGTGAGCCTGCATATTCTCATCAGAAAGTCTCCCAGGAGCCACCTCCATGTTGCCTTCTCCCTGCTTGTCAGGAAACCCCTAAAATAGAATAGGAGGTGGAGCTGTAAGGAGAGGTCCCCAAAGCATAGCTCAGGCTGGAGGATCCAGGGAGCAGTGGGGCTCAGCCACCCACAGGATGGTGGACTTTGAACTTAGCCCTCTCTATACCCACTGACTCTTGTAGTTACAAAATTAAGTCAAGACTCCATGAGTGACCATGATGACCTGGTGCTGGGGGTCACTGCCCACTAAGAAAGTCCTTCCTGAAGCTGTCTCCAGTGATCTTTCTGCCACATATGTCCAACCCAGACCAGGCAGAGGCTCTGGGTGCCTCACATAGCATGTGGCCCAAGGAAGATCATCAGAGAGCAACACCTAGTCAGGCCTTTGCCTTTCTCCACAGGAAAGACAATTCACTAAGTTGTTAAATTTCCCAGGCTGGGCTTGAGTTTGTGATCCTCTTGCCTCAGCCTCCCAGAGTGCTGGGATTGTGGGCATGCATACCCCACTCACCTGAGTCAACATCTGATTCAAGCTAAGATGTAGATCTTCATCATCTATGCTGTACTCTTAAGCATGGAAATCCAGGGGTTACTTTTATGAATCCCTCAGGACACAGTCACTTACATATAATGACAAGTGACAAGGAAATGCCAATATACCCCAGACTGTAGTCTTCTGTGATTTATTTCTGCTTGAATAGGGTTTTAGAATGTGCTTGTGAATATTTGCACTGACAACCACAGAGAGCAGCTTTGCTTTACAGAGCCAAGTAAAACAACAGGGTAAATTTGCCTTGTGCTTCTCTGAGAAAACAACGGGAACCAGCTGTCTGTCAAGGCCAAAGTCATAAGCGACAGGCGCAGCCCTGGCCTTGAACAGCTTTCTTCCGCACTGAGATCTCCAACAACAATTAATCACTTCTTCGTGACTGCTCAATGCTGACCCCTTGCAGAGTCCACTGGCTGCTCTATGAGCCATCAAAGCTGAACCCAAGGACTCTCCTTAGTTGGTTACAGGGAATGGGGATCATGAAACAAGTCACTATGAGCTGGGTGAGATGGTCCACATCTGTAATTCCAGTACTTCAGGAGGCTGGGGCAGGAGGATTAAAAATTTGAGTTTATATGTAATTAGTGATTTCCTACTGTTTTTTTTTTTCTGAAATTCTGTATAACTTGTATCCTTTTTCTGTTTTTTTTCTCTTTTACACTGGGTTGGCTTATCTGTTACTCATGCCAGACCACGTGGTGAGAACATCCTATTCATGTCAACACCATAAATACGTATTGTATTAGGCTGGCTTGTGGTGACTGTCCCTAACCATGAGGAGCCATGTAAGGATGTCCATGCAAGGATGAGACTGACCGTGCTTGCTTATATTTGCTCTCAAGTGGGATGAGTCTGCGAGTGCCTGGAGGACAAGGAATATGATTATAACCAAATCTTTATCTCTAGTCCTGACCTCTTATTTAAAAAAATAATAAAATAAAAACCCAATGCTGCTGAAATGTACTCTCAAATTTATGTCCTAAGTAACACTTCTTTTTCTGAGATAAGATCTCACTCTGTAGTACAGGTTTGGCCTTGAACTCACTATGCAGCTCAGGATAGCTTCACACTTGCAGCAATCCTCCTGCTTCAGTCTTCTGGGTTCTTGGATTATAGGCATGTGCCACCATACCTGGCACCACACCTGGTCTTCATGTTGTCCCCATGCCTAAATTTTCTTTTTGCCTTTCTCCCATTCCCTATCTCAAACCACATTTTAAAAAAAAGTTGAGATAGAGTTTCCATACCATAAAAGTCAATCTTATTTTAAAAGTGTATAATTCCACAGCTTTTAGAATATTCACAGCCACCATCACAGTCAATCCAATAATATTTTTATTATTACCTCAGAAAGAAACTCTATCCACATTAAAATTCACTTCTCACTTTAATGTCACACATGTCCTAAGCCCCTGGCAACTACTGATTAACTGTCTGTCTCTATAGCACTGGTATTTGGAAGTTTTTGCATATGTGTAATTATATTATTTGTGGCATTTTGTAACAGATGCCTTTTAGCCTAGTGTTTTCAAGGTTCATCCACATGGTATCATATCTTTCATCCTCGTTTACTGCAGAATAATAATAACCCATTTTACAGATATACAACAATTTGTTTATATCCATTCACCAATTGACAGTCATTTGGGTCCCCCATCACCTTTTGGATATTATAAAAAATTCTGCTATGAACATTGTGTTACGGTTTGAATATATCCCCCCAAAATTCATGTGTTGGAAATTTAATCTGTGAATTCATGTCAACTGTATTTGGAGGAAATACAGGGCTAGATGAGGTTATGTGGGTGGGCTTCTGTGATGGTGTCAGAAGAGATGGCTTTATCAGAAGAGAAAGAGATACCTAAGCTATCTCCTTGTTTTTTCTCTCTGTGATCCCCAGATGCCAGGCACATGCTGGTCCTATGTTCTTGGAATTCCCAGTCTCCAAAACCAGGAGCCAAATCAGTCTCTGTTCTTTATAAAATTACTGAGTATTAGATATTTTGTTACAGCATCAGAAAATGGACCACTCTCAGTCCTTTGCATGTTCTTATCAATTTTAGACTCTATCAATTTCTCCAAAGAAGCTAGGTGGGTTTCAATTAGAAGGCATTAGATCTGCAGATCGGTTTGGAGACTATTGTAGTAAAGCATCTACTCCATTTTTTGATGTTTGGATGCTGACTGTCATTAAGCCTCACCCCTCCCTCTGCTCCTCTGTTCACACGTGGACAAGTGGGTGAGGAAGCCTGGGTGCACACTACTTTGGCTTGGTGGGAAGTTCAAACTCACATGGGGACCTCACCCTGCTGCCACCACCACAAGCCCCCAGCAAAGTCCCAAGCCTGTTACTCTCTCACACCATTATTTTTTGGACTAGCAAGGGAGCCACTGTCATGGATTTAACCAACCCAGATCTAAAGTTTAGCTAATTGGCATTTGAGACAGGAGCATAGCCTAGGGGCCCTCTTTAAAGTGACTCTTGGTCTTGTGTCTCAGCCTGGGTCCATCTGCAGCTCAGGATGAACTAAGACAGATGACAGGTGTGAGGAATGGTCACTTTTCCTGTGTGCCCACTGGTTGTCCCCTAATCGGGTGTTGATATCTTGCTAAAGGGTACTCAGGAGAAAGACCCCGTGGGTTGACAGTGACACTCATGAAAAAGTAGTCACTGAGTAGCACTTTGAGGTTTATGCTCCTGAAAGCAGATGACTCAATATAACCATAAAATAAGTCTTTGCTGTTGCTACTGCTGCCATCTATGCCTCTGTGGCTAATAACAGAGGATTCTGATTCTCAGAGTTACAGGGGAAAATAGCTGTGGCACCTCAGTGACACAGCCATGGGGTCAACTCAACCACTGCCATGGACGAGGCCCTCAACTCTGATCACGTTGATTTAAAGCTCCCTAGAGGAGGCCCAAGGCACATGCAATAAACAACCCCAAAATAAGCAAGAGAGGGAGAGAGGGAGGGAGAAGCGGGGGAGGAAAGAACAAAGGAAGAAAAAGGAAGGGAAGAGGGAAGGAAGAACAAGAGGACAGAAACAATATGGTGGAGAAAAATTGAACTAGAGGCCTATAATTTAACCCAATAATAAATCCAAAGTTTATTAAAAGAATTTATCCAAAACAACTTTAAAATGCTCTGGCTAACATATGGACCCCTACAACACAGTTTCTGAACTAAATCTATTATCTGCTGGTATGTATCAATTAACAAAGTTTTATGGCTTTAATTGATACTTAAATAACATTTAGAGCTGGGGATGCTACTAAATGTAAATAAGAATCATTCTGTAGTCTGGGGACGTTACGGAGCACAGAATAGAGGAAGACACAGGCACTCTCACCCTAACCATTGAAACATTCCCCATGGGCACAGTATGCAATGTCTTAAAATACCTCACAAGGCTACAGAAGGCCTTCCCCGATTGTTGGGAGCCGCGGCCGAGCCCAGTCGCCTTACTTGGCGGACGTGAGGCCTGTAGGAAAGAGCAAAGCCTGAGCTAGATTACCCCTCCCATCGAGTGTGCTAAGATGGCGCTTATCTCCTGCTTGGTAAACAACCCGCCCTGTAAGATCTCCTGCTTCACAACCCGCCCTGTAAGATAGTCTGCCTAGCAACAACTGAACCCTATAAAAGTGAGTGCCTCTCCCGCCAAGAAAAGAAGAAGAAGCAGAAGAAGCAGAAGAAGCACGCAAGGAGCCGCGGGGAGCGGACCAACAGAGGCTTCGGCCGGGAGGATTCCCGGGGCAGGCTGTACGGAGAAGGAAAATAAAAGAAAAGGTTGTCCACTGCCAGACTTTGTTGTGTGTCCTTCCTGCTGGCCGGGAGTGACACCGACATCTGGTGGCCCGTACGGGGACTGATCACCCCCGAGACGTGGGAGTGGACAACGCTCCAACGCAGAGCTGCAAGACAGGTGAGTAGAGGATAAACCTGGGCCCTGGGTGGCGCGCACCTACAGGGTTTGTAGACTCCTCTCAGGCTCACGCGTAAGTGGCGGATTCCTTGGGCCTCACGCGGTGAGTAACATATTAAAAAATGGGAAACATGCTAGGTAGCGGCACTAAGAGTGAGGGTGGTTGCGGGGAAAGCTCTCAAGAACTTACAAAAGTACGCAGGGTATTTGAGCAGGCCCAGTCAGGGAGCTCCCGAGAGGGGTCCGTCAAGGGGAACAAAGATGCTAAGGAGGAGGACAGGGCTCAAGCCTCGGAGTCATCTGACTCCGAGGACGAGGGAAGGTTGAATGGTGAGGAGGCCAAAGAGACCAGCTGTCAGGGGCCTAAGTCGCTTGATGGGGAGACGCAAGGCTCTTTCGCTGCGTTGCGCCGCGAATTGCGCTCCGCTCAGCTAGGCTTACGAAAAAGCAGAGAGCTTCTGAGCGCCCCCTGGCAGGGGAGGGAGACAGAACCTTCTGCTCCGCCCTGGAACTCGTTCCCGGAAGCGGTCCCTCGCCGCGATGCCGCCGCATGGGAACTCCCCCCTCTTCCGTCAGTACAGGAAATAACGCACAGGCCGCCATTTTCTGTTCAGCCACGGCCGCCATCTTACGATGCTCCGCCACCGGCGGGACGTTATTTCCACAGACAGCTGTGGCATGGGGGTCGTGTGTCTAATGAAGACCACCCGTTCCCAGGGATAGATAGCGGCCCCTATGGGATATATCCTGTACAGATGGCCATGGGTCAGGCACGTAATGTGTGGGAACCCTTTGAAATAAAGCAGATTAGAGAACTTAAAAATGCAGTTACAACCTTTGGGCCGACTGCGCCTTACACCATTGCCATGCTGGAGAACCTGTCTTCTGGGCCCTTCACCCCCGTGGACTGGACTCAGCTGGCAAAGGCGTGTCTGCCCTCGGGTAGTTACCTGGATTGGCGAGCCTGGTACGCCGAGTTCACTGCCGAACAGGCGGAAAGAAACGCTAACCGAGGGAACCGGGGGTGGAATAGAGACATGCTTATGGGGGAAGGCCAACACGCTGATAATCAGACTCAGTTCCCTGGTGCAGTTTATGAGCAGATCAATACCATTGGGCTTCGCGCCTGGAAGCAGGTGAGTGGTGCCGGAACGGCATCCTTGTGCCTTTCTAAAATAGTCCAGGGTACAACAGAGCCATTCGTTGATTTTGTGGCTCGGATGCAAGATGCCGCCGATAAGATCTTTTCCGATAGGGAAGTGGCTCAACCGCTGGTTAGGCAGTTGATTGTAAGTTGTAGAAGGCTCAAGAGGATGTAAATTTTATTTGTCTTGATTTATAGTACAAAAACAAAAAGGGGGAGTAGGCCAAGGCCTGGCCCCAAAGGCACGATTATCCATGGCACTATTCACACACAATTTTTAAAATTTAAATAATGATAATTGCTCCCCAGCTATGGAGCACTGCAACCCTTCCCCCAACCATAAAGGGTGGGTTAAATGGAAAGATGTCCTAACAGGACAATGGATGGGCCCGGATCCGGTAATCAGCTGGAGCCGAGGCGCGGTTTGTGTTTTCCCACAGGAACCGGGACGAGAACCACTGTGGGTACCGGAGAGACTGACACGGGCAACAAAGCCCTCGACTGAAGATCAGACCTGCCCTACCGGAGATCCATCACAGACCAACCAACAAGATGAATAGAAATAGCGGTAGCCCAAAATGGACAAAAAGATCCTCAGGCATATGCATGGCTCACTCGCCTAGCCTACGACCGAGTCTAGGGGCGGTGAGCTTCCCACACTCCTCCTCTAAAAAATTATGACATAGCTGGGTAGGAGAGTCAATGACGGGTAAGAGCGTACTCCCCCGGTGCGACTCAACCTAAGCCAGGCCCTACCCCATCCTGCACGTAAGCCGCTGGACTGTTAGATGCTGCCCAGGTCTAAATTTCTCTCCGAGGGGATTTCTTTACGGAGAGGAAATGAGTGCAAGCTTGTGTGCATCCAGGTTCTGTCCAGTTTGTGCCTGGCCCTAGAAAAAGGACGAGGGCCTCAGGGCCTTGGCAGACCATGGGACGGCCGACCAGGGTCTAAGCCAAGGACCTACGGTGGGCCTACGCATAGGGCATAAGCCTCTGCACCCAGTCCAGGAAGGGCTACGATGCGCACATTCATAAAAAATAAAAAAGGGGGAGATGTTGGGAGCCGCTGCCGAGCCCAGTCGCCTTACTTGGCAGACGTGAGGCCTGTAGGAAAGAGCAAAGCCTGAGCTAGATTACCCCTCCCATCGAGTGTGCTAAGATGGCGCTTATCTCCTGCTTGGTAAACAACCCGCCCTGTAAGATCTCCTGCTTCACAACCCGCCCTGTAAGATAGTCTGCCTAGCAACAACTGAACCCTATAAAAGTGAGTGCCTCTCCCGCCAAGAAAAGAAGAAGAAGCAGAAGAAGCAGAAGAAGCACGCAAGGAGCCGCGGAGAGCGGACCAGTAGAGGCTTCGGGACAGACTGTAGGAAGAAGCACGCAAGGAGCCGCGGAGAGCGGACCGGTAGAGGCTTCGGGACAGACTGTAGGGAGAAGCACGCAAGGAGCCGCGGGGAGCGGACCAACAGAGGCTTCGGCCGGGAGGATTCCCGGGGCAGGCTGTACGGAGAAGGAAAATAAAAGAAAAGGTTGTCCACTGCCAGACTTTGTTGTGTGTCCTTCCTGCCGGCCGGGAGTGACACCGACACCCGATGATTAATGTATTAAAATTAAATTAAATCTTTGACACTTATAAATTGCTTAGAAAAATAGGATCCCATGGATCTTCTCCCATTAAAATGGTTAAGATCGCCCAATCTAAATTAAAGAAGTGAAGTAAGGGATTGAAGTCCATTATCTAAGACGTATTTAGTAAAAGGAGGGTGTCTGCTTGCTTCTCAATGAACATTCCAATGTGGTCAGTTGCTAAATTTGGAAAGAATGACTAGCAATGCCATATCACCGTGGACTGCTGCAAACTTCACCTCATTGTTCCCTCCTTCAAGACTCCCAAGCAGTGAAGTTTGCAATTACTCATGCCTACAATCAGTAACTGGCAAATATCTTGCTAATATAAATTTAGCTACTATGTTCTTTTAGTGCATACTTCGATGGCCCGTTACCTGGAGCCTGCCTTCACATGGAAGGGACAGTGTACATTGACCTGATGATCAACCTTATCACACAATCTTTAGAGGCACTGGATTTTCTTCAGTAGAATGGAGGTAACATTACTCACATGGTGTTATGGTTTGTGTTTAGATGTCCTCTCCCCCAAAGCCTTATGTGGTCATCAACTTTCTCAGAGAACTTTTTTAGACGCTGAATCTGTAGGGTGGGATAGATGTGTAGTACATTGCTAGTATTAAGGGCTCTGGGATTAAGAGTGGCTGATTACTGGATCAGCCCACTGATTGGAGTGGCACCACCCTAATACCAGTAGGCTGGATACAATAGAGGGGACATAAAGAGGCTTAACTTTTCTTTTTTGTTGCTTTTGCTATCTTTTGCCATCATGAACTGTTGCCCCTCTGCCATGTGCCAACCTGGCTTGCAGTCAGCCGATTATGGACTGACACCTCTACAAAATGCGAGCTAAATAGACCTTTCCCCTATTAACTTTGGGTGTCTGGTATTTTGTCTCAGCAACAGGAAAAATAACTAAGACATGTGGCATCCTGTTCCGAGGACATCCAACACACACACATTCACAGAGGTGCTCACATGGGGAAGGGGTGTGGTACTGCTTCACATGCAGCACAAGGCCCTGCAACCTTAGTTAAGATTCCCCAAAGTTCTCAGCACTCAGGACACTGAGGCAGAAGGATTACAAGTTGGAATTCATATCAGGCAGCTTAGTGAGGCCCATCTCAAAATAAAAACAAAAAAGGACCACGGCTGTACTATAAAAATCCAATCCTCTGTAACACATACACCCTAAAAATTACGTGGCAAACTGTTGATAAATAGCTATTGCCCTCAGTATCCACAATGTGAAAATAATTTTTGTCGTTAAGCCTGTTTTCTGATATTACCATAACTGTATTTGTGTCATACATTTTTTCCCATTCCTTAATGTTCAAATATTTGTGTCTTTGAAGTCTGTCACTGGTTGACAGTATAGTTGGATCAATTTTTAAATCTGTTCTCCCAAATGCTGCCTTTTATTTAGTGTTCAAGACATTCAAATTTAAAGTAATTACTGATAAGGTAGGGTTTATGTTTGCCATTTGTTTTGTGTATAGTTTCTGCATTTTTTGTTTATTCCTCCATGATTGCCTCTTTTTTGCATTAAAATAATATTCTGTGGTGTAGTATTTTAATTTCCTTGTTTCTTTGAATACATTCTTTTCAGTTATTTTTTTGGTGGATGGGGGGCATCACAAATAACATCTTTATTTGTAACAATCCAGTTCAGATTAATACTGACTTAATTTCAATGGTACCAAAAACATTTGCTTTTCCAAAGCATCATAGTGACTCCCCTCTTTTGTCCTATTGTCATACAAATTACATCTTTACATATTTATATCCATCACTGCAAATTTATAATTACTGCTTTACACATTTGCCTTTTAAATCATAGAGAAGAGCTATACACATAAATGACACTTATTCTTTATCTTACAATTCCCTCTACAGTTACATTTACCAGTGCTCATTACCATTTTTATGCGGATTTGAGTCACGTCTAGAGTTCTTTGATCTCCACCTGAAGTACTGTTTCTAGCTTTTTCTTGCAAGGAATGTCTACCAGTGTTAAATTTGGTCAATTTCTGTGTTCCTAGGAATGTCTTAATTCTGCCTTCATTTTTGAAGAGTTTTACTGAATCTATTTTCTCAGTTGATGATCTTCTTTCAGCACTTTGAACATGTCATCCTCTGCCTTCTGTCTCCGTAGATTTTGATAAGAATTTAACCATAAATTTTAAGGTTTCCTGGTATGTGATGAGTCTCTTCTCTCGTTTTCAAGATTCTCTGTTTGACTTTTGTGATAGGTGGGAATCCCTCTCATATTTGATTTTTTTCTCCCAAATCCCAGATAACAGCAAATCTTGACAACTCCATCCCCAGACAGTATATCCTAAATCAGTGGTGGTGAACCTATGCATGTATACCACAGCTGGCTATTTGCTATCTTTGCTTTTAAACCTTTTTTTGTTTGTTTTCTGTATACCAAGGATCAAACTCACGACATCCCACTTACCAGGCAGGTGTTTGAGCCGCTGAGCTAAACCCCCAGCTGCTTACTATCTTTGAAAGCTCTAAAAGGTTCACATTACTGTTCTAAATCCTTATACTTTTTGTTGCCCGTACTGCTACTCTAACCCAAGCCTTCGACGCCTCTCATCCAGATGAGGACATAGCCTCCCCACTGGCCCCGCGTCTCTCAGTCCTCTCAGTTCATTCTCTAACTACAATGAAGTCAGGGTAGTATTCATCAACTACAAGGTGCAATCAAAACTATGGTGAAGATTCTGGACACCGTGACATAAGCAGCTTTCCTCCATCAGAACCTTCCAGGATGCCTCCCTGCCCTTGGAGCTGGCCAACTATAGACTAAAAACAAGAGCTAAAATAAAGCTCTCCCCTTTTATAAAGTAAAATAAAATATTGCTATGTATCTTTCTCAGAATACTTCCCACCACTTCAATCATACTTATCCCGTCATTCTTGCCACTTGCTGCAGCAATTCTGGAAGTCCTCTTTCCTAAATGTCTTTAGTTGTGCTGTTAGAGCTGCCTCAGTGTCCTGACCTGATTCAAGATGTTTCCCTTTTATGGTCATTTTGACTTTGAGGAAGAGCTAGCAGTCACACAGTGCCAGATCTGGTGACTAAGGTAGATGAGGACGCACTGCCATGTTTTTATGAGCCCATCTTTGTAGGATGGCACTTTGCCGCAGCACTCACTGGATTTTTATCACACCTTGTAACGATACTCAGATGACTTCCAGAAGTACTTTGAAAAGTGACCAGGATGACCAAGCATGTGGCTCCCACGTGGAATCCCAGCACTTGGGAGGCTGAGACAGCACTTGGGATGGCTGTGAGTTTCAGGCCAGACTGGGATACATAATGAGTTTAAGGCCAACCTCAACTATATAGTGAGACTCTGTCTCAAAACACCATAAAAAATGGCCAGAATAACACAAGAATCTTCAAAGTGAGGAAGGTATTTTAAAGGGAACTAATGACAATGTGTCTTTTACCACAATATATGTATACTTTTACAAATTTAAACATTCACCATATTTTTTATTACATCCCATTTATTTGTCTCATCTACAAATAGGTTCTCCCTGGAGTCAATCTCCATTCTTCAAACACTTGCCTTTCTCACTGTTGTCCCTCCAGTGCTCAGAGTAGTGACCACCACACCAAATACCTGCTGACAGAATGGTCATACCTGTGCTCACCAGCGGACATCCTCTTTCCAAGACTTTCTACACCACGAGAGTGGGTAGGGCAGGCCCAAGCCTGTGATGGCTCCCCGCCTGCCCTCTCCTTAACAGAGTCCTGCTCTCTAGCACCCTTTGTTTTAGCTGAATTTTATCTTTTTTTTGACTCAGTAATAATTGATCATTGAGTTCATTTCCATGTTAACCAACCAGAGTATCCCACTACCCAGGACTCTTTCCACTCCACCCTCACTGGAAAACCCCACTCCCATCATCAAGGTGTTATCCAACTTCAGGCACAGGTTAAGGATCTTGAGTGGTGAAACGGAGGCCATGGGTCTTGTTCCAATGGGAGGATCACAGCACAAGAAACTCATCAAACTGAATAGATGATTCTTGTTTCTGCTTTTGAGTCAGGCAGGTAAAATATTCAATAGATTACCAGCGTGTAGTTGAGAGGTAATGCTATGGATTAGATCCAGAATTTCCGCAGAAACTCTCACGCACTCAAGAGGCAGAGCTTTCAGTTTGATCACGGGGCACAGTACTTAGCTGGGGATTCATCCACTGGTGTTCAGGAGCTGAGTGTGCCGTTAGGAGGTGGGGCCTGGCCGGAGGTGGCTCACTGGGGGTATGGGGTGCATCTCCCTTCCTGGCTCTTCCCTTCCCACTCTGCTTCCTGACACCACAGCGTGAGCTGTGTCCTCCTCCCAGGCCCTTCCACTATGCCATTTCTGTGTTTGAGCCTGCCAACCATGAACTGAAATTTCTGTAACTGTAAACCAAAATAAATCTTTCCTTAAGATGTGGATATGGGTATTGTGTCCCAAGGAAGGGAACATGATGGAAAGCAACAGTCAGGGAAGGAGGGTCCTCTCATCTTTAAGACTGCTAAGTATTAAGAATATTTTGGTTCTGTGCTCCAGGCTCCCCCAGTTGCAGGAAGTTATCTGACTCAGCCAGGAGTACAGTCTGTGCTGGAGAAGGCAGAGCCAGGGAATCAGGTCAGCTCAGCTCTTCACACACACAACAAATGAGGAACCCCCTGGGCACCTCTTCAGGGGCAGTCTGACTGGTGTTTCCATTACAAAGGACATTTGAAATAAAGGTTCCCCAGCTGGTTTCAGCACTGTGGGCTCCAAAGACCCCCAAACAGGGCATCCGGCCTAATTTCATGTTCTACCAGCTCTGATGACATCCAGGACCTATCAAGTCACAATCCACAACATTGGAAACAGACTTCACTAGCCTTGATGATCCACCAGTCTTTGTTTTAGAGGTTACAGTTCCCATTACAGCCTCAGTATCGAAGCACATCTGGCTTATGGTGTCAGGTTAGATTAGACCCTGCCCCCTTATAATAGAAATTAACATTCTTCCTTGGACAGAGGCAAAGAAGTTATACGCTGCAGCTGCCAATACAGAGTGAAAATACAAAATTAGAAAGTGGTGGTGGCAGAGGGAAAGGGATTCTCAAACATAACAGGGCCAGGCAGGCACACAGAGAGCTCTGTGAAGATTACAGTGGCAAGAGGCCCCTCAGAGCCAAGAACCAGAAGGCAGAGGAGAGGCGGCAGGTGGTTGAAGGGACAGGGTTACAGGCTTCAGAGCCACAGGCTGGTTATGACCATGGGTCTGTCCCTTGCTGGCTACAGGATCCGTCAGTTTTAATTATTCTGTGCCTTCACCTGTAAATTGGGCTCAGTGCTGCCAGGGGACTGTCAGGTGGACCAAATGAGACGCTATGTGAAGAGCACCTGCATAGAGCAGGTAATGAACAGGTATCACACCTGAGGCAGTTCAGGGTCCTCTTGTCTGCTGAAGACAGAGGCAGGCTAGGGACACAGGACCTGCTGGGCAACCCCAACCTGGCACTGAAGAAGGGTGGGGTACACCTGGACTGCATCCTCCTCCACATATCCTCAGCTTCCTGAGTCCCCCAGACACAGATCTGAGTGTGCCTGCTGGTGTCAGGCCTGGGAAATCACAACCTGTGCACCACTCCTTTGGTCCCAGGTTGGGAGAAACAAGGCCTCAAGCATCTTCCAGTGCACTTTAATCAAAATTCCATCATTGGAAGAGTTCTTGTGGCACACAATGTCAAGATGGACATGTCAACTTGGTCCTACAAATGGAATTTCCACAAATTCGCACTTCAAACAGGTATGAAAAATAAAATATATAATATTTAGCTTTATAAATTTCCCCACTTAATCACATTCTCTTTAAAATAAATTACTATATATTAAGCATCCTGGAGTCACTGAGCAAACATCAGCTAAATGACATCCATTTTCTTAAAAATTATTTGGGGAAACAATCGATGGGGTCAGGTGCTTACAGGAACTGACATGGATTAAAAATGGACACGTTCCTCACAGTGGGCAAAATGTAAAATATGGGAGCCTTCTAACATCTGCTTTTCTCTGATGTGGAAAAATAAGCCCCCAGGCCACACTGAATGGTTGTAGAAGCTGTACATGAACTTTTGGCACCAGTGAGTGATTCTGTCCAAGCACGGGTCTGAGGAAGCAGGCAGAGGGGCAGAGGACAGCTGTTGTAGCTCTTCTCCATCTGGGCCCCTCTCAGGAGCCAGCACTTCCTGCACCCCCACTGGCTTTGGGAAACACAGGGTTTGTCTGGGCATCTAGCCCACCACCGGCTACACTTCACAGCAACAGACTCAACGCACAGGAAACAGGGGGATGGGGTGACTGCTTTTGCTGCGTGCTCAGCTGACAGCAGGGATGCACTCTACACACCAGGGACACACAGAAGGTGCACACAGGGTACCAGGCATCCAGGAGGACGGGCAGGACTAGGCTGTGCTATCATTTACAGGGGTCTGGAGCGGGGCTGTGGACATCAACCCTGGCAGGAAGTCAGCTGTTAGCCCACTTGTGGTTTGGGGCTTCTACCCAGGGGATTCTGTCACTACCCCCGTAAAACCAAAATTTTGGGAAGGAACAAATAAGCCAGTGACAAATGATAACACATAGAAATTCTTAGACATTCCCTGGGAATGGGCTTTGGGGTCCCACTCACTGGGGCAAGAGGTTTAACAGAGTCCAGCTGGGGAGTAAGTGGTTCTGATATCCCCATAGAGACAGCCTGGTCCTGGCCTCCTAGACGGAGAAGGTGGTTACAAGTCCAGAAGGCGCTCCTCACACGTCTCCACCGGCCACTTGGAAGCCCCTCCAAACACATCCACATTGTTGTCTACCCAGGGGATGATGTTGCCTGCCATGTTTAAGGAGCAGTTGGCGATGTTGCTAATTTCCTGCGGGCGAAGGACACGGTCCCAGATGTTGAACTGGCTGAGCTCTCCCACGAACGCCTGTGTGGCATCAAATCTGCCCCCGACAGTGTCCTAGAAAATAGTGACAGGACATCCACCATCAGGCCAAGTTTACACACACACACACACACACACACACACACACACAGGCTTATTCTCCAGGAAGATGGGGGATGAGGCTTCAACATTTCTCTGACTTCCCTATTCTGACCAGGATTCTATAGATTGAGTCCATGATGTATCAGGTGTGCAAAACACCTCAAATCACTCATTTTATACAAGGGAAACTGAAGCCAGATTGGGGAACACATGTCCAAAACTAGAACAACAGCTGTGTCTCCTAACTTTGAGTCACTCTGGGTAGTAGTAATAAGAAGACAGAGGAGGGGAACGGGCTAGGAAGGGACCAGACTCCAAGCTCCCCAAAGCACTTATAATCCTTAAACTTCAATTACAAGATTTTGTTCTGCTCACCTACATGGTACATTTCCTGGGGACAGTTCCAGGCCTTCCTGTCTCCTCTCTGCACCCCCACATACTGAGCACCTGGAATTTCCTAAGGGTCCCCTTGCTGGACATCAGGGACAGGACCCCTAGTATCTCCCAGAGGATACCAGCCCCATCATCCCAACTCACTTCCTCCCAGGCAAAGGCAAACCCAGTAGAGACCTGCAGGGTCACCAAGTTGCTCTCTGCAACCTCAGCCTCAGAACAAACCTGGAACCTGAGTGACAAGATGACCACAGGGGCACTGCTACCTCTCCACATCAGATGTGATTTTGGAATCTGCCTGACCCCACCACTCCAGCCTGGTCCCTGCTGGTGCTGGCTGTGTCCCCAGAGTGTCCTTAGCCCATGAGACAGCATGGGTTGTGCCTACTGGGTAGCTGTCACGTCACAGTGGCTAGTCCCTTGGAGGGTACCCACCTGCTCCTGTCCAAGGATCAGCACCCCTCCTGACTTGATGGGGTGCCAGGGTGCCAGGTTCTCCCCAGTGCCAAGCTTCTCTCCATCCTGGAAAGCCTCCCACAGGCCATCCCGTGTCGTCCAGGTGATGCAGATATGGTGCCATTTGCCATCACTGACAAACAGGGGCAGCTGTGCAACCTGTGGGTGGCCACATGCAGGTGAGGATGTGCCTAAGACCCCTGGTGCTTGAAGTAGAAAGCCAGCCACAAGTCCCAAGGCCACTGTGTCTCCAGGGCTCCCCTTCTCTGCTCTGTGGGTGACACTCAAGAGTAGGCAGCCTTGGCATGAGCCCCTTGAGTGAACTAGACACAGCAGGCTTGGCTGAGGACTGAGCAGATATGAGGGGTGACCCTCCCTGGTTGTCCCTGAGCTATATGCACAGAACCTGAAGTCAGGATTCTCCTGCACCTGCTTCCTTGGTGAACAGAGTGCAGATCTTCTCAGACTCAAATGTCCCTGAGTGATGAGGTGTGCATGTCACCTGCCTGGGCAGAGGACTGCAGGGTGTCAGTGTGAAGAGCCAGGCAGATATACATAGCGGGCACAAAGAACTGCAGGTAGGCTGGGCAGCTTGGGCCAGTTGTTACTGCTGGTCTCCTAGCAACCCAAAGCCTCCCTCCAGGAATTAGATGTTTACAAGAGGTCTCAACGGAGAGGAAAACAAGACTCTCAGTCCTACTGTGTTATTTAGAACAATTAAGCCTCAGCAGGCTCCACAGCGCTTGTAATTTAAACAAACTCTACCCAAGGCAGGGCACAGAAGTTCCCAGAGAGAGGGAGGCAGGGATGTAACCCCCACCTACTAACCCTAGCCCACCCCCACTCCTTGGAGGTTAGGGCAGCCAGGGAGTTGGGGCACCCATTCAATCCTCGAATCCAGTCAGGTGGACACAAGGTTATGCTTTTGCTCTGTTTAGTTGACTTTGGAAGGAAAGTTTTGAAATGAGGGCTGCCGGAGGTTCTGGAAGGCCCACTGCTGATCTTTTGGGGAGACCATATTCCTGGGTGCTTACCAAAAAGGATTATATTCTCTGGAAAAAGCAAGACGAGATTCAAAGAACAGGCCTGCAGTGACCATAGGCTGGGGCAGGGACTATTAGAAGCCAGGGTGGGAATCTAACATGAGGGAATTTGGGGTGGGAGAAGGTGGCCCTGTTTTCTATTTTTATTGTTATGCTGTTACTCAGTTGCATGTATTTGTTGAAACTGACTGCAATGTGTATTGAAGGGGTGAATCTCACTATGTAAATTGTATCTGTATAAACCCAATTTCTCAAAAAAAGATGTGCCCAGCCCCTGCACACAGAGACCTGCTCTCTGCTCCTCCCTTCCTTTGCTGCCTCCAGGCCACTCACAGACTAGAGCGCCATAAACTATCACGCTCCCATCCCCTGCCCCTGTGCCAGCACCTCAGAGTGAGACCAACTCAGCACACAGCACTCTCCTTGCTGTGGAGGGAACGCTATTTCCTGTAGCCCCTGTTCTGTGGCTGCAATTGTTGGGCTGTATTACAGGCTGGCCAGGGGCAGATCTCCCCCTCCCCAGATGTCCATTTCCCACGGTGCCCAGGCCTGCACCAAGTGGCCTCACCTTGTCATTGATGAGCAGCTCGATGGGGTTGTTACCCCACTCTATCAGCACAATCTCATTAGCCTGCCCAGGTACGGCATAGGAGAATGGGGTGCCAATGCCTGGTGAGGCGCTGGACCGCAGCCACAGGCAGATGGTGAAGGAATATAGTTCTGGCAGCGTCTTCTTGATCTTGCCATATAGGTAGTTGGTGCGGAAGGGGAGGGACACTTTGAATGCATCTGGAGACTTAAATGCACTGTTGCCTGGATGGAGAGAAAAGAAGCCACAGCTTGTTAGGCCACCCCACCCCCAGTGTGTCCCACTCGCACCCCACACTCAGTCCCTTGTGGGGCTGGGGATTTAGCTCAGCGGCATAGGTGCCTGCCTTGCAAGCCTGTGGTCGTGAGTTCGATCTCTGGTACCAGTAAAAATACAAAAAAAAAAAAAAAAAAAAAAAAGAAAGAAAGATAGTCCCTTGTGCAACTGGGCCCATCGCCTGCCGACTGCTATTTAAAGTGCTAAAGTCCAGCAGCCCAAGAGATAGTCTTTGCCTTCAGGAGGCTAACAGCCTGGCAGGGAGGGATACAGGAAACCAGCAGCAGGTGATGGGTAGAAGGCAAGGAAGGGACTCTGCTGGGAGGGCAGGGCCCTGCAGGAAGGGAGAGAGATGGCTTGTAGCAGAGAAAGGACTGTAGATGACATCTCTGTGAAGAGGTATCAGGAAGTCTGAGATCCTAAGGAAGACTGGGTAAGAAAATAGGGAAAGGATTGTTGCCCGGATAATCACGTGATGTGTTAGAGATTACGGATTCATTTTTGTGGTAGTAGCGATTGAACCCAGCAGTGGTTTATCACTGTACTACAGGTCCTTTCCTTTCTAAAATTTTTATTTTGAGGTAGTGTCTCCTTAAATTGCCCAGATTAGGCTCAAACTTCAGAGTGATGAGACTACAGGCATATGCTTATTTTGAAACAGGGTCTTGCTAAATTGTAAAACTGCCCAGGTTGGACTCAAACTTGCAATCTTTCTGCTTCAGCCTCCTAAGTAGTAGGATTTCAGGTATGGACCATCATGTCTGACACTAGTTCAACAGAAAAAGAGGCTTCCTAAATTCAGTAGGAAAAATCTCTGGTCCTTTCTACTTAGTACTTCCTATTTTTATAGTTTTTTTTTTTTGTACCAGTGATCAAACTCATGGCCTTGCGCTTGCCAGGCAGGCGCTTATGCCACTGAGCTAAATCCTCAGCAGTACTCCCTATTTTTGATGATAGAAAGACTGAGGAAGTTGGGTACAGATAAATTTGACTTTCTTGTTTCACTAAGCCAGAAAAATCTTTCCTCAGAACTTGCCTTGAGTTCTCAGCCTCTTCGTGAGGAAGCAGGGCCTAGAATCCATAGCACATAACCTTGGAGAGGGAAAGTCTCCCAGGGACCCAGGTACTTGGCAAACATTTAGCAAGGGAGTAAGACCATGTCACTCTGTCATACTGAACCGCCACCACTGAGGCAAAAAGTTGGGCTCCAGGTCCTGATTCTATTAATAACTTAGAAGAGGCTGTCTAAATACCTTCTTTCTTTTTACTCCATTTGCCCTTTCCTCCCCAAGAGGAATTGCTTCCTGGTAATCTCCTGTAGTCCCAAACCAGGGGAAGGCACACAAATGCACAGGTATTCACCCCACTCAGGTGAACACACCTGCTTCCAGAACTTTCTGGGACCAGTAAAGATGTTGCTCCCTCCCCCCAGCCACCCCTGTGTACACACCACTTTCCAAATCCTGGACAATAAACTCTGAAGTGGATTTAAGTAACTTTCAGTGTAGTCTCAGTTTAAGTTCAAAAGTACTTTACCAACTCCAGTCCCTGTTATTACAGAGACCAAAGTTTGCAGGAAAACACTGATTCTGTGACCTGTCATGGCCAAAGTTTTCCTCTTAGTTAGGAAGCAGATCCTGCAAGGAAAGGCACCTAAACACCCTTCACTCGTTAACAAGCACTCACAGGGGCCAGATGGCTGGATAACCTTTTCCACCATAATCCTCCAATTGTGGTTTTCATCAGGGTAAATCCTTTGGAGCTAGGGCTCATGTCTACCTGAGGAGAGTTTTCTGGATAGAACAACAAACCCAGAATCACCCTTCTAGCCTCTCTGGAGCAGGCAAGGTGTCACTGATACCAGAAATTGGGCTTCTCAGCAAGTACACGCTTTGCCTAAGATTGTGCAGCTTCCTAACCTCCTACAGTAGCTGTGTCACAGAGCATCTGCCAAGGGCTAGAAAAATCCGGGCACCCAGAAAGTGGGGAGGCCTTGCCAAAGTAAGGGCAGGGGCTAGCCCTTCAAAAGGCTGAAGACAAAAAAAGGAAAAAAAAAGAGAGAAACAGCCTCCACCCGCCAGTTTTTGCAGGTTACAAAGTTGAAATACTAAGATGGAAAGAAGTGAGATGACTTATCCGAGGTCACATGCTAGTAAATCACAGAGCAGGGACTGAAAGTCCCTCTTCCCACTAAGGGGGAGCCACAAGTACTTAATCTTCAAGTGGCAAATGGCATGTTCTTAATGAAAGCATCATTATCTAATAAAGAGAAATGGCTTCTATGCTTGCAGGTGGGCAGGCTTTCCAATTTAATAAGACTCAGTATCAGTAATATAGTTAGCCTGGTGACAACACATAGATTTAATTAGAGCTGGGAGAGCCAAGGGGCAGAAGAGGGGGTCCACACCCTGAAAGCTGGTGCCCTTTATTTGAATAAGACAGCTTGGAGGTTCAGAGGAAACTTAGTTAAAACCAATTACGGAATTAAAAAGCCTGACCAATAAATCAGAAACTGCAGGTGGTGGACAAACCCAAGGAGGGGGGCAGGCAGCTAGAGGATACAGGGAGGAGGCGCTGGTCTGCTCAGTGCTAAGGCTGCTTTCAACACTGAGCAGGGCTGCGCCTGGCCAGCTGGCCCAGCATCTGGAGGCCCCTGCGAATGAGCAGGTCTCATAACAAAGGAAAATGGGCATCTTGGGGAGCCAGGGGGGAAGAGTATCCACATGTGGCAGCTGGATGCTGCCTGCTGGGCTCAGAGTAGCCTCTTGTCCAGCAGGGCAGGAGCCTTCACTCTTCCTCCAGAGTCACCATCCCCAATCCCAGTTCTGAGAGAATGCAGACATCACTTGGCTGTGACTTCAGTCCTTGATCTGTAGCTAGTACCTGTCCCAACAAGTGGCCCACATACACCTTGGCCTCTCTCCTCAAAGGACATTTATCTGGCTGAGAAGGGAGAAATTTTCTTACCCGTGAAATGGGTACTCCCATTGGGAAATCGGACCTTCCAGGAGTGAAGGACACTGTCAGGTACTACTCCACTAACCCATCCTAGCAGCTGGGCCACTGCACCAAGCAAGGCACTCAGCCCTCAAGGTCTCTGGCAAAGTAGTCCTCTGGCTCTACAGCCATGTCTTCCAGGGCACAAAATAACCACAGAGGGCCTGTTCCATGGCCCAAATGCTCAAGGACACACCATGGCCATGCTGGGTGGAGGGACCCACACTCACCTGTGGCCGCATGCTGCCCTCCCCTCCCACCAGGTGAGAACAGCCTCAGCTGCAGCTCCTCTGCCTTTGGGGAAGGCTCTGAGACCTAATGAGTCCCCTGATGTCACCTAGCAGCAGAAGGCAGGCAGAGAGGAAACAGTTCTGGAAACTTGAGAATGTAAATCAGGCAGATTAGCCACAGCACCTTTTTCTGGGATGTGCAGGGAAGAAAGGATAGACCTTACTGCAGGAAGAGAAAGGAAAGGGATGAAGGAGACCTGTGCCTCATGGAACAGTAACCCAGTCCCTTTTCCATCTGGCCCTCCTGGTCAATGCTATTCAAAGAATTACTGAACATTCTGCTGCTGGACATTCTCCTAGCAATTCAAAAAAACTGAGTAATCAGAAACTGCCTGTGTCAGGTGAATACACCTGAGATGAGTCTTACACCCACTCCCAGCAAACTTAAAATTATATATTCAGGCCACCCAGCATTTTGGGGGCTGGCAATACAATGTAAATTATCTAGGGCCCTTCATCTCTCCTTTTCTGACTTTTGTGGGAGAACATTACCTACCTTAGTGTAGGAGGGAAGAAAAAGATACACAGAAACTGCTACAAGGATGAGTTAAGAAGGTACTGAAATGTCCACATACGAGAAAGCCGGAGATAGGCTGTTTGTCCAAGATGGTCCTGAGGTCATTTGGTTTCCCAAGGGCAATGCCAGTGGGGCTGGGACTAATTTCAGACATGACCACTGTCAGTCATTTTTCTTACTGCACGAACATCTATGACCACTCTGCTGCCCCTACACTGAAATCTTGAGACAGACCACAGGGATGGAAATCAGGCCACTCTTAAGACAGACAAGCACAGCACAGTGTACCTCGCTCCAGTTCAGTCACCCTCTGCAGCAGTGCATTCAGGGTGTTCTCAGTCTTTTGCTGGTGAGCGGAAGTTTCATTGTGGAGCAGGGACTTCTCATCTTCAAGCTCCGCCACTTTGCGCAGCAGCTGCCTCTCCAGCTCCCCAAGCCGCCGCTGGAGCACCTCTCTAAAGTCACTGGGCAGCCCCGTGTTGGATGCATTGGTGCGGAGCTGAAGCTTTCAATTGGAAAAGGGGGTGCAAGAGGGAGAAAAATATTCAGGCCGATGGAGCAGAAATTGTGACGTACCTCCAATGACCTGACCACAGGGAAAAGCTTCCAAAAGCTCTATTAAGTCATATCAATGGCTCAAAAGACTCCTGATGAGCCTTTTTCTTTTTCTTTCTTTTTTCTTTTTTGGTAGGGAAAGAATTTCAAAGTCAGACAAGAATTACTTTGCTGCAGTATTTGAAACTTGTGAATCTCATTTTCCTTCTCCTAAAAAAAAGCTGTTTTTCTTCTCCCCCTAAAAAGTCACCCATAAAATATGGGTGTTAAACTAACACCCATAATTCTGTGTCAGGTAAAGACTAAAATATAGAGAAGATTTTTTTTTCTTACAGAGTTAGTGATACTCAAAGCTGGTGTGCTTTCATCTAAAAATGAAAACAGCCTCCAAGTTCCAGAATGACATAAAGGTAATAACTATGCTTGCAGAGATACCACTGAAAAATGATAGGCATAAAATACCAGGAGTCTAAATTCCAGAAATCTTTGTTTTTATGCTCTTCCTAAATCCTCACTTTCTGTTTCTCTTACATCTTTGTCATCAGCTTGTTGCTGCCTAAACCATGAGCCCTTGGCAAGCTCTTTACCTCATTCTGTGTCCAATTGCTCCAAATCATGAATTGCAGAAAATAGAACCCACCTCACACTGTTCACCGTTACAGGAGTTAATATTAAATAATATGCCTGACTCACATTCAGTATTCAAGAAATGTTAGCTGTTAGTAATCATAATGACTCATGGGATGTACAGACGCTGGAAATACTGTATTTAGCTCTCACGCCAAAAGAAGCCCTCCAACAATTTAGCAATAATTACCACCTGTAATTCAAATCTTGCCTTGCTAATAGGTATTTTGATACATCCTATTAACAGAAATGTCCACACTTCTTAAATAGGAGGGAAAGTAAAGAGGAAAATTAATTGAACATTTGCTTTCAAAGTTCCAAACTGCACACATCTTTCAGGGAGAGAAGGTAACAAGATCCCTTCCCAAAGCAATCCAGAAGGGCACTGTAAAACAGTCCAACTCAGTAGACAAACACCCCAAAAGTCAACAGGTTTACTTAGATGTGCTTTTTGGGGGTCGCTGGCGACCCCGCTGCTCTTTTTTCAGCGCCCCTCCTCCCGCCCTCACCTCCTCAGGTCCAGCCCAACTCGATTTGAAAAGAAAACACCAGATGCCCAGGGCACCTAACCTCCCGCAGAAACCCTGCAGCCCAGCTCGTGGCACAGCTAGTCAGAGCGCTTCCTGGCTCGTGGACCTTTTCAGGGAAAGGAAAGCGGGTGTCTCATCCCCAGATATTTCGCGCCTGGCCCGGCCATCTGGGCTCACTAGCCAGGACCTCCTCAAGTTCAAGGTGGGTTCGGTGCGCACCGGGAAAGGGACAGGACAGGAGGTTAACCCTTTCGGTTTCCAACAAGGAGATAAAGAAGGGTGGGAGAAAGAGATGCCACGCAAGCAAGGTCCAGAGTAAGACCAAGACCCTCCCCTTGCACCCCAAATTTAGCTAATCTCGCGGACGAGCCCCAAGTACCCGCTCCTCTCCCGAATCCTCCACCCCACAAGCCCGGGGTGTCACCCTCTAGATTCCCCGCGCGCTGCTACCTCCAGGCTCTCCAGACGGTCCTTGAGAACCTGCAGCGAGCGGCTGAGTTGCTCCACGACTCGGGAAGGGTCCCGCGGCAGGTCGCCCATGGTGTCCTTGCTCGACTCCGCCTTCCCGGCCATCAGCCCCTCGCAGCGCGCCAGCTTGCTCGTGAGCTCGCGAATAGCCTCGCGCTGGGCGCCCAACGTCTCCTTCTGCATAACGACGGTCTCACGCAGCTGCAGCACGGCGGCCCGCAGCTCCTCCTCGGGGCTCAGCGAGACGCCCTGCATGGGCGTCGCGGGTAGAGGGCAGCCGGCGAACAACGCCTCCGGGGGTATTGCCGAGCACACGAAGTGGCTGCCGGGCAGCGGCTTGTCCTGAGCCAGGACCACCACGGCGAACGCCACGCCGGCGGCCAATAGCGCCAACATCTTGCCGCCGCCGCCGCCGCGCTCAACTCAGTACCCGCGAACTAAAAGCCAGGCGCCGTCGGGGTACTCACCAGTGGAGTGGCCGCCTAACCCGCCGAACCAGGGCCACCCGCCGACGTACAACCCCACCCGCACGCCGCGAAACGGTCTGGCAGGTCGCACTCCGCGCGCCCTTTCTTAAGCTGAGAGGGCGGAGACTCGGCTCGTGGGGCGCGCGCCGCGAGCTCTGATTGGCTCAGCCTGGCTCACGTCACAAAGGGGCGGAACTGGGGCGCTCCTCACGGAGCGCAGGGCAGTTGGGCGGGCGCGTGGGCCGGAACCTGAGGTGGGAGGGCGAGGTCCGGGGCTCCGAGGAAGGGAGCATCGAGGCTCCCCAGCAGTTTCCTGAGGAGAGGCGGCCGGCCGGGCGCAGGCGCTCCTGGAACCCACCCGAGGATGCGGGCCTGATCGGCTGAGGAGTAGCCTCGAGGCTCGAGGCGCCCACGAGCGGCTACGGGCTTCCGGCGCGGCGCGAAAAACCCTGAAAGGGAGGTTAGCCGACATCCCACAGTGGAGCCCCCTGAGGGACTCGAGGCCGGGACGTAGGCGCCAGCCGCCCCCGCGGCAGGCGTGGGCCCCTTCCCTCGCCTCTCCAGGCTGGAAGGAGCCGCCGCACGACGGCCGCCTCCAGAGCCCGACGGCCCAAGTCCCCGCCCCCACCCGGCCCGCTCCGGCTGCTTCCGCGGTCCGCGGGGCGGGACCAGGAGCCGAGGCCGTGGGACGGAGGCGACACCCGCGCTGCCGAGGGAGCCTGAATCACGGCGCTACTCAGCAGCTCTCCTGCGCGTGTCCAGCGACAGCCCTTTAGGTAGTGAACTTCCTACCCTTGTGAGGGTGTCCCGCTGGAACCACGATGTTGCCACGTCGTAAAAGTGCCCGTCCTTGTAAATGGGGGGAGGCGCACAACATCCACTTTCCAGTTGAGACCACTGCCCTTAGATTTTTGAAGAGAACAGTGCACAGAGAACCCCAGAGGGGAGAGGCAAATTTGTGCCAAAATCTTATCCGTGTCCTATTAACAAGTACAGAGGATTTTTTTTCCCCCCAGCTACAGGCTGTGCTGGCTTGCAATGCATTAAAAATGGAAATCTTTATTTTTTTTCCTCGATGTTTGTAAAGAAATCTTGTTGCTAGGTCATTAATCACGTTATCCATTTTACCAGAAACAAATGGATTTGTCACTTGCACACAGAAAGCTGAGGTTGATGCTGAAAACAAATTATATCTAAATAAATGAAATTATTATGATAATGTAAAATAGACTGCGGTGATTAATCTCTAGAAACCAAATTCTGACCTGTTTTGCACTTCAAACAATAGCTTCTGTTATGTAAATAGTTGTGAGGTTTTCAAGGACAATGTTAGCAAATTATAAGAAAAGTTCTATTCATGAAAATCTTTTCAAGGATAAAAAGTAGAGGCAGGAAACCTGTTATATACAGTGTGTGAAGCAGAAGACAATGGAAGAATGATTCAGGTAAGAATATTTATTAGTGGGAAAAAATATGGGGTGGGAGGTGGGGGTGTAATGGGTTAATGTCTCTGTTGGTCTGTATCATCAGCTTCACCTTGCAAATATGACTTTGAGTGGACTTCTTCCAGGGTCCTTTCCTGCTTGAGCTTGAAAACTCTGAAAGTTGAAATAAGCCCACATGTACCCAAATTGCAATAATGACAGCAACAAGGTTTCAAAGTACTTTATAAAATGTTACAATTTAGATGAGTCCACATCTGAAACAACTTCAGACATGTTCAGAATTATCCAGATAAGGATGTGACCTTTTACTTTCCCACTCATCAATTTACTCATACACCTAGGTAGATCTTAATTGGATGTGACCATAGATACTGTTGTTCCTATATAGCTCCATATATACTTTCTTGACACAAGACTAATAATTCATATTTTCAACTGCTTGAAATAGAGGCTTGTTCATTTAATAATTAAATAAAATCAAGTGTATTTGCAGAATTCTAATTTCCTCCTGAACAAAGAAGGTAGTGTACAAGAAGACATAAAAATAGCATATATCCCAAAATAATTACTCTTAAAAGAGATTCCAATGTGAGAAATGATCAGTGAAATTGCCAAAGCCCAGATGGAAAGAGCCAGGCACTGGAGATCTTATTTTCTCTGGAGGCAGTAAAATTAGAGGGCTTAGTTAACAGGGTAAATGCTATTGAGAATTTTATCGTTATAGTGCAGTGGAAAATCTGCTGGTTTAGGAATGAGGAGTTCAGGTCCTAAAACCAACTGACACTAGCTAAGTAGTTTTGGGCAAGGCATCTCTACTGTCTAGAGCTTAGTTTCTTTGTGTATGAAACAAGGGAATTAGGCAGACTCTTAGGAGCCCTTCTGGCTACATTCAAGAGCTTGGTGGTTTGGAAAAGAAGAGCTAGCTGTTCAGTGTGACAGAGATTTCAGAACATGTTTTTTTTCTGTGTGTGTTGAAACCACCTGTAGCCAAGGGTATATGGAAAGGCAGGGTGGTTGTGTAACACTGCAGGTAACACTGTACAAGCAGATGCTGTAGCTGTGTTTGAAACCTGCTTTCAGCAACATGGTGGCACATCCTTTACTCACAACACAAGAAAGACCCTGCATGTGTGACTCATGCTACCCATGAGAATAGTTTTGTGAGTGGCAGAGACCAGGGCCTACAAATTTTCCTCCACTTGAAAAATCGTGCAGATCTGCAGTGGTGAATCAGCACCACCTAATCCTTTAGTGTAACTGATGCTGCAGCATAGTAACCACCCACTCATTCACTATGTCTACTGGTCCCAGGTCAGCTGAGAGCTCAGTATGGACTGCAACCATGTGCTGGGAATCCTGATGAGCTCATTCCACCTCCATTTATTGCCCCATCTGTTTAGCTCCCTTGTTCTTCTCACATGCATTTTTATCTTGGTCTTCTGGGAAATGTGCTAATTTTCCCCATGGTTTCAGAAGCTCCCATCTTCTACTATTTTCTTTAAAAAACATTTCCCCTTTGCTCAGTGCCACTTGGGAAGGCAAGAATGGATGTGTGAGTTCCTTAACACAGAATCCAAGGACAGCTCCCAGGAAACATGATTTGGGAACTGTCCTCGGTGCTGAATTTCAATCAGAGAGGGAAATAGTGTGTGTGTGTGTGTGTGTGTGTGTGTGTGTGTGTGTGTGTGTGATGCAGATATAACAGGAGTTGAAGCCTTCACAGGATCCTGACTAATCTCTTTATGCACAAAGTGCTAAGACCCTTTCCAACAGCTGGATTTTTCAGTAGGCCAAACTGCCTCAAAGAATGGAAAGAGCTTTAGCTTTAAAGTCAAATAGCTCTTGTTTCAGTCTAGATTTATATCTTTATCATTTGACCTTGAAAGAATAGCTTAACATCTACCACTCTCAGTTTTCTCATCTCTCAAATTAATGCTAAATTTGCTACAAATATAGTTTACCTGCATTTGTGAAGAAGTACTGGCTGTATTGCCAATAATTTTTTGCAGTCTTAAGTGAGACAATGTATGTGAACATGTTTGGCGTATGTAAAGTACACAATAGACACCACTTGTCCTTTTCTTCCATTTTTTTCCATGGCAACTAGAACTGAATTATATATTCTATAAAAACAAAACTTTAATTTTCTTTTATTTTGTACAATATCACCAATGATTAAAGTAAAAATCTTGAGAGAGAATAGGCCAATCTCCATGGAGAAATGAGACAGTGAGAACTTCAGGAAAATTTGCTAGTGTCTCAGCAAGAGAAAGATATCCTATTCTGGATTTTTTAAAAAAGATCAAGCATGATCTTATTGAACTTTAATTAGAAATTCAGTAAATGAATATACACTAACTGTATATCACTAGTCTGTAGTATTGGCCCCAACTAAAAGATTAATAATATTGAATATTTCAGCAATTCTGGAGTTTGTATTGCTAAAAGGATCTAATAAGTATATTCTCCTAAGATAAAGCAAATTTACTTCCATCAGCATTTGGATTTATCTTGAATAACCTATTTGTGATTTAATTTGGGAGCATGTGATATGGAACACTGAGTTTCAGGAAACATCACCGCACAAAAGAATGATCACACATAGCTAGACAACCATGGTTTGGGGGATTGGTTGTTAATATTACCCAAATGATTTCATCATACAAGAAAAACTTGGTGGCATTCTTTGATTTCAAGCAATAGAATAAGTCACTAGATAAAACAGGGTAATATCTTAGTTTTTAAACGTAAAAGATGCTAAGATTGAGGTGGAAGGAGGCTGGAGTAAGGGACCTCATGAGCTTGGTTTGCTCTGAGGAAATCTCTAAGGGTGTAATTTTAATTTATCCGTATTGAGAAACACTAACATACTGCTTCCCTTTTACACTAGTTGCAAGTTGCAAAATTGGCCTAAAAGATTTGTAGCTCAATATCTCTATGTGGTTTAAACACATAAAGAGCTTGTATATATCTTTGAAAGTGAGAGAAGAGTTTTTATAGAATTTTGAAGACTAGGGAACAGTTTAAGAAAGGTTAAGTGGCCATATGACTATTTAACAGCAGGGCCAAGATGGAACTTGGGCCCTTCAGTTCCTGGTAAAGAGCCTCCTTGCTCTGTACTGTTTTTCTAAGTCACTCGTTAACCCATTAAAATGTTTTCCTTCTTCAAAAATGGCTTTCTTAAAATCAATAATTTGCTATCAATTCCAATGGTTTCTGTCATTTTCCTGAAACTCTTGAATCATTCAATATTGTTTAGTCTTTAAATTAAAATATGCCATTGTTGGTTTCTGTGTTACTATCTTCTGATTTTCTTCTTTGCTTTCTTGGCTGGCCTTCCATCCTCCTTCTTTCCCTCTCACCCTCCACTCCTCTCCTTTCTTTACTGGATCTTCTTTTACTGCCTGCCTTCGCAGTATATGTGTCCAAAGTTGAGTGGTCCATAGGTCTCTTTTTTCCCCACTACATTCTCTGCTTTAACATTGTATGTTTTTCAGTTATGTTAGTGACTATCTCTGATCTGTGCTAAGCTCCAGAGCATAATAAACCAATTACATGTGACATCTCAAGAATTCATTACCTGCTGTTTTAGCCCAATGTATACTCAACTAATTTATTCTTCTCTTCCTCATCTTTCTTTTTCATCCTCATGTATTACCTATTTCCCGTATCATTAGTGCTTTCCATATCATCCAGACTCAGACCTATGAAGTAATCTGTATCTCCTTCTCTACCCCCATTCAAATTCTAATCAGTTTCTAAATATTATTTTTTCTTTTTGGTACCAGGGATCGAATTCATGACCTTGTGCTTGCCAGGCAAGCACTTATGCTACTGAGCTAAATCCTTGGCCAGTTTCTAAATCTTAATTCTACTTGTATAACATATCAACTCAATTTTCAATGTTACAACCTCATTTTTGTTCTAGCTCAATTTTCCAATCTACATCTTTATTTGATTTTATATTCTATTTCCAGATCAGATTTCCTGAGAAGAAAAGCGTTGAACTCCCCTGCTCAGAAATATCTAATATTTCTCTAAGTAAATTTATAGACTCTTTGATCTCCATCATTTGCACCCCCCTTTCCTGTTCAACCCTGTTCAACTGTTTTTTTTTTTTACCAGAATGCTTAATTAACCCTTTAATCCAAAGTAAACTGATACTTTTCACTTATGACTCATTTTTTTACTCCTCCAGGTTTGGGTCTCAGGTTGTTTCCTACATCGGGAATGAGTTTTCCTCCATTTCTAGAACCACAAAACCTACTCATTCTTAAATGTCATTCTTACTCTACTTACATGCCACTTTCCACAGAAAATTTACCTTGGCTTTACTCAGTTTGAAATGACACTAAAAGGATGGCAGTTTATCGTGTACTCTTTATTTTAAGACTGGTTTTACAATTAACTTTTTTACTAAACAGTGAGTTCCATGTGGGCAACTCGTCAGTCTGGTGTACCTCCTTCTTCCCATAAATCTTTTGGATGTCTTTGTGCACAATCATGATAGTATTGTGGAAAAGAAACCAAAAAGGTTCCTCTTAACCTACAGTCTGCTGTGCAACTCTGTAAGAAGAAAGTCGCTGTGTTAGAATGGAAATAGATTTTTTAATAGAGAAGTTGAGAATTAGATTATCCCTTCAGAGACAGTGAAGTGCATGACAGGAAATGCAGGGAATCTGGAAGAGAGGGCAAAAGAAGGGAAGGTTGGAGCCATTGGAGAAAAACAAAATATGTGGTTAGTAATCTCTAGCTTGTAGTCCTTTGTTCCAACTGTGTTCACTGTTTCCAAGGTTACTTCAAGATAGATTTATCTCATTTCTAGTAAATACCGCTCACCTATCATCTATATGTAAGGACAGTGTAATTGTTTAACCAGGCAACCAGAAGAGCTATTTGCAAGAATGCATAAAGTGAATGATAACAATATTCTGCTTTTAATTGAGCAGAAGATAGTGGGAATTTGTATCTGAAATGTCTTCACATCCCAAACTTTCTGATTCTTCCATCTGGATACCCAGATGGAAGTGTCACAGAAATGGTGGGAAGGGAGTTCATATTTTTTCTGCAGGCTACACAGTGTAATACCACTCAGTGGAGGTTAAGGTGAAATTATAGAGAAATAGACTTCTCTCCCAGCAGTATCAAAGGTCCTGAGTCCAACAAGCAATTGTCATTAGAGAGTCTGAGCTAAAATAAATTCTCTGTTGATATTTATTTTCAACCAATTAGATTCACTGCAACTTTGAGCTTTGGGCTAAAATTCTTTGTGGCTCTTTGATCTCACCTGAATCACTCCCTTAGAATCCTGGTGTCCTTACCTGAGATAACCTCAACTGAGTGAAAGGCACAAAGAGACTGCATATTTCAGATTGCTAATCAGAGAGAAATTGTACCATTACCAGCCTCTATCAGGAAAATGTGTTCAACTGTGTTCAGGTGTCCCATTGCCATCTCGACCCTAGACCACAGGAAGTGAATTAAAGCCTTCATGTATATCACTGCTTTTGTGGCAGAGATAGCAGCAGCACATTCCATCCAGACTCTCTCTTCTTTTGCTCTGTGATTTCATTGTGCTAATGAATAGCTCATCTGAGTTGACGACAGTGAAGGGCATTTCCCTTAGATTTAAACAGGCTTAAATAAATCTAGTTTCCAAATAAAATTTCCTTTCCTCTTCAACAGGAACCAGTTAAATCATTTATTTAACTCCCCAAGTCAAATGCATCCTACCTTGTATGGAAACTAGTACTGTATTATGATTGTTTTAAAAGCTCTTTTCCCAAAAACTACATGAGGTAGTAAAAGGTTAGAGAACAAAAGCATAAGGATGTATTGCAGCCTTGAGTCTTTAGCTTTGACAGATAAGGTCAATTTAATGCAAAAAAATCCTTATGGCATATGAAAGCAAAAAGAATCTGAATCAATATATGATATTTTAGGTCAAAGCATAGACTTCATTCTTTCAGATTTTTCTTTTCCATCCTCATCTTGGCTGTAGAAAGAATTTCTCCATTTTGAAACCCTGATAACAAAATAAATATGCATTAAATATGTTACTTGAAGCCACGGCTTGTATTTTGATGTTTAATCTTTATTTTTAAACCAGTGGGTTGTATTGTGAATCCTGATTTGAAAACCACTGATGCTAGGAAGTATAAAGAATGTGTGTATGTTTGCTGGGGTGTGTGGCGGAGTGAGTGAAGAGGTGGAGAGATTCCTTTGTAACTGCAACCAACTTTAACCCTCAAATTATTACCTAAGTGCAACTCACAGTACTTCAAATCTTGCGGAAAGTTATCTGGTAGAGTAACCTGGCCAGGAAGTATTATATCAATTGCTAAAGATAAGGAATAGACTTTGTTTTTGTTTGCTTCTGTGTCTCTTGTGCTTAAACAGTACCTAGCATGTTGTAAATGTTTCTCAAATGTTTGTTGTAAAGGATGTATTATTTACAGGGGCTGTATCCTTCACAAAATATTATTCCCATGAGCAAGATCTTAACTTCGTGATCTAGAAGGTTACATAATGGCCTAGTTGGCTTCTGAAAATTACAGGCAAGACCATTATATAGCAATTGCAAAGATACATTGGAAATTTCTAATTCTAGGAAAAAGAACAGAAACAAAAGTGCTACAATATTGACTGTCTTTTGAGAAATTAGAGAATGGGTAATGACATCACCTAGAGAATAAAAATACTTTTAAAAAAGCATCCTTTGAGGGAAGTGAGCCTCAAACAGAGTAGTTTTTAAAAGTCTCTTCCCAGAGAAAGCCTCAGCTTTTATCATTGCAGTTAACATCTGTAATGGAACCTCTGTCACAGAGATACACATACGTACTCACAAACACTCCTAATGGAATCTTGAAAATACAAAGCAAAGAGTCAGAGCATTCATTTACCTTCAGCGTTGCTTATGCCATGGTTACCATAATTCTATAGCTACATTTCTCTTAAATGTAATGCTTGAGGAATCTTTAGACTGATGAAGGTTGAACAAAAGTTATTTCTATGGTCCCCTCAAATTTGTGAGTTGATACTGATAATTTGGAGATATAAAGGACTTGTTTAACCTCTTGGCTCAAATTAAGAGTGACCCTACTGAAGTTTGGTGGAGTCACCATCAAACATCTTTGTAAGCACATGCTTTCAGAAGACTGTTTTGACAAATCTGAAACTAAAATGGCTTTGACAAAAGCTAGCACATTGACCTACTCTGTGATTAGTGTCTGAGCTGATGGATTGGAAAAGAATGATATTGAAACTCAATTTCACAATATACCTTACTGTGCAAAGAATGAAAAGAGACCAAGAACATAAGTGAAAGGATGAGAAAGAAGTCCTGCCCAGCAAGATGTCACATCTTTTCTGGTACCCGTGGAAAGGTAGATATATGGTTTTACAAATTCTGGATGTTAAATAAGATGTTGGAAATCATGTCATGTAGTTTAATGATCTAAAAGCTCAGCTTGAGTCCTGTCATGACAGCTATTTTATTTCAGATGGAACATTCTAATCCTTGGACACAACTAATATTAAGTAAAGAATTCATTGTGGAAATGAACCTTGTTCTTTATGTCATGATCTCATCCACTGAATAAAGAGGAATTATGTCATGAATTTTCTAGTCACTGGAACACAACCATCTCTAAGGATTTAAGTCAATAAAAAAAATCAATTCCCTTGATTAGGTCAGTGTGGCTTAAGTAGTCACTTTATTTCTATTGTAATTTATTACTATCTTGTTAGGCCTTTGCATAGTTTTAAGGAATTTTTAAAAATGTGGTTTTGTAGTTTTCAGTGAGAGGATTAGTACAAATCACCTAGTTCTCTAATGCTGTTGAGCTCAAATTGTTTAAACTAGGAGCACTAAGAAAGGAGAAAGGGAGAAGATGAGATTCTAAGAGCACGGAAGGTATGACATTATAATCCTTTCTTTTGCTTTCCTCTCAAAAAAATTTACGGAGAACCAAAAATGTTTTTACTAAGTAAGCTGGAGGAAACCTTGCAAGTCATTTGAAATAATTACCAGATTTAAGTCAGTTGAGAATATTGAGATACTGTACACATAAAATAATATTCATAATGAATTGCTATGGAAATGTCATTTTATTACAAGAAAACCCAAGAGGAAATTTTTGTCAAGTAAGTTTTACTTTCCTTCTTCCTTGCTGAACTTTCAATCCTGGATAATGACATGAGTAACCTATTTTCTGCTCTGAACCATCTTGTCTTTTACTCACTTTGACTCAATAAGAAAAACACAGTAGTCAAACTATCTGTGGCTCTCAGACATGTAAGCTTGTTCATGTTCTAAGGCCTTGTTCATACAACACACTGTTTGTTCTGGGATATTTCAGGCTAAGCCAAAAGAGTTTCTTCCAGAAACAATACTTCCAATAACTGCAAATGTGAAAACACTACTTCTTAAAGAAGCACATTGGGTAAGGATATAGAAAATTTTTTAAAACAATCATTCTTTGCTTTATGCAAAAGGCCAAGACCAAGACTTAATACAAATCCAAAAGAAAAAATAGATGAGCAGTTTTCACCAATTCATTTGGCCCTTGTTGTGGTTTAGGTATGGATGGCCCCTCAAAGCCTCATGCAGTCATGGGGGCAAACTTGTAGAGTTTTTGATTGATCCATGGTCCAGTGCTGGGATTATGAGAGTGAGTGCTACCCTTGCCCTGGGGCTGGCAGACTGTATACAATATAAGGGAAGGAAAGAGCCTTGCTCTTTTTGCTGTTGCTTTTGCTGTCTTCTGTTGCCATGAATTGTTGGTCAGCCACGCCACCCTGCCTTGGAGCCAGCTGGTTATGAACTGAAACCTCTACAAATTGTGAGCTAAATTTTTACTTAATTTTGGGAATCAGGTATTTTGTCTCAGCAATGAGAGAGAAAAAAATAACTAAGACAGACCTTCACTGATATTTTTCAAGGGTAAGCAAAACTGACCTTTAAAGATGTTCACATAACATAGAATAAAACGGTTATATAAACCTATAAAGTAATGCAGATCTTTCACAACACTTTTCCTCCCTTTGTCCCTCCCTTCTCTCCCACCTTTCTGTTGCTTCTTTTTCCCTCTTCCCCTCATCCTCCTTGCTTCTGCTTCTGTTTCTGTCCTTCTGTCTGTCTCTTACACACCCACATACTATCTTTCTGTCTTTCTCCCTCACCTACCCCCAAAGCAGGAGATCTATGGATGAATCCCTCTGGGTGACATTTCTTCATTTGAAAAATGAAAACTTGTATAATGTCTAAGGCTCCTGAGGGAGTATCTTAACTTGGAAATGCTGTGAGATACATAGTACTGCTCAGCAAATCATTGTAGTTTCAGAAAAGCCAAAGCTACCTAAATTTTAAGACTCTGACTAAAAGGTTTCATGATACTGTACTATGTAAAGCCATAAAGTTGAGGAATTTTATCGGCTTGCTTTTTTTTGGTGTGGGGTACCAGGAATCAAACTCATGAATTTGTACTTACCAGGCAGGCACCATGCTGCTGAGCTATATCCCTGGCCCTAGCTGAGGAATTTTAAAACTGAGTAAAGCAACATATTTGTAAGATCTGAGTGCCACTAGAGACCTGGTTTAACTGATTTTCAAAAATTGATTAAAAGCACATCTACAAGCTGGGCATGGTGGCGCACCCCTATAATCCCAGCACTCGAGGCAGAGCTAGGAGGATTGCCACAAGTTTTAGGTGTGTCTGAGCTACATACATTCAAGGCCAACCTGAACAGTGTAGGGAGACACTTAACAACAACAACAATGAAAGCACAGAAGTTAATGTCCACTCTGTTTAAATATTAGAATCACTTGTAGATTTAACTAGTCCAAGTCTGGGGACAAGGAGACTTTGTTGTTGTTGCTTTAGATGTTAAGTATGCTAGGTGAGTTTACAGAAAAACCAGGCCTGAGACCCTCTTCTTTATATTATACCAGATAAAAAGAAAAACAGCTGAAGTACAGAAGTCACTTGAGCATTTAGGTGTTGCTGGGTTTATTAGGTCCAGCCTACATCTGAGACATCTGGCAGTTAGGGATACAGTATTTCTTGTCTGAAGCCCAGGCCTGCCTCCTCTGAGCAGGTCATTCAGTTTGAATAAAGCATGAATTTAGTTTGTATAAAGCACACAAATCTGCAATACTTCTAATTACACAAATAATTCTTGCTCTTTATAATAATCCAAATCAGAGGTATATAGCTTTAAAAAATGGTAGCATTCATTCCCCGCCCCCAACTCAGTCTAACACAACTCTTCTGAGACCTAAGGTTACTTACCCTAAGATAAATAAGATTAACAGCCAGGAGTATATCCTTCCATTCTGTGTATTAAAATACATGTACAAGCATACACAAATAATGAATTCATATGTCATGGTCTTGTTCTTTTTCCTTTTTTCCTTTGTTATCTAGATATTCTCTAGATAAATTCTATAGATATTTTGCGTATATTTCTTACCTGCCATGTTCTCCATTTGCTTAATCTATAGCATGAAACTTCAATAAAACCTGGTGGACTGAATACCCTCCCGCAGGCTCACTTTAAATGATAGCAGAGGGACTAAAAGGGACATGAGTAACAAGGATAATGAGAACCTCAAAAAGAAGATAACAATAAAATCTTAGAACAATAAAATCTTGGAACTGGAAGAACAGATATTGTCTGAGGAGTACTGAGAAATAAAATTTGGATGTTAGAGATAGATCCAAACCTCTGCTTTCCTGATGTGAAATCTCGGACTGAGGAATTGCAGCCTAGGTACTTCTATAAGTGGCAGTGTTCGTGTGATTCTGAAAACACAAATTCTGGCTGAAATGTTGCCAAAAAACCCTCTTAGACCCTCAAATCCCATTCTCCTCCCTGAACCAGGTGACTGCTCTCTCCTCTACACAATAGAAGACAAGTGGAAAAGTTGTCAGATGTGAACAAGCACCCAAATCCTGTTCCGATACCATGGCTGGGACCCCCCCCCCCCAGGGCTGATGCAGCAGGGCCTAAGTGGGGCCTGGGAATTTGCATTTCTAACACATTCCCAGGTGCTGCTGATGCTAATGCTGAACCACTGGGCTAGAGAGTTGCACCATAATTCCAGACATGGGCACACAAGGCAGCTTCTCTACAAAGAGCAAGGATTATGTAAATACCTACATGCCATACCTCTCTACTGACTGGAGAGACCTTTGGCTCCTCTCCAAGGAGGATCCTAAAACTGTGGCAGCTTAACACCTATCCCTGAAGTGAGATTTAAACAGTCTCTTCTATGGAATTGGCTAAGTCTGAGGAGCAACCATCATATGTTTGAGAGTTGATACTCCAGCGAAGCAGAACATCCAGCCTTCCTACCCTGAGGTTCTCCATCCTCCAAGGGTAGAAACACTGGGGAAGATTTCAAAAATATTAGATTATAGTGGTGTTTATATAATTGTAAAAACTGTTATGTACTGCATGATATTTCAGTCAGGGCAGGATTCCAAAAACATTAATTCAGGTGCTCCAGGATCTCTAACCCCCACTCCAGCACTTGTGTGGGCTTCAAAGTTCTCCAGGGATGAAAAAAATAGCAAGACTGACAATGACTTCTCCTTGGTAAGGTCACAAGTCAGGGTGCCATTGTGCCCCCTCCAAGTAGAAGTGAACTGTCAAACACCACCAAATATTCAGAAGCTCTACTATGAAAGTCAAAGAATAAAACAAACAGAAGAAAGGAAAAACTCAAAGTAAGTAATGCAAGAGGCAGAAAAAACTTCAAGAAAACCATATCTTTGGTGAGATAAAAGAAGATATTACATCCACAAAAAATGAACAGGTTACAAAAAGACCAGTCAAAGAAAAAGAAAAGAATTCCTGTAAATTGAAAATATTGTGACAGAAGTAAAATTTTCAATAAAATATTTGGCAATTAAGTTGAAAAAATCTTTAAAGCAGAATAAAGGGAGAGAGATGGAAATACCAGAGAAAAGATGCAGGATTTAAAACATTTGTCAGAGGATCTAATACTTGGATAATGGTTATTCTAGAAAGAACAAAGAAAAAGGGGAGAAGATTATTAAAGTAATAATTCTAAAGAACAAGCCCTTAACATGGACTGGTGGTTGCTTAGAGGGAATGACTGCAGATAGGTACAAGGTTTGTTTGGGGGGTGATGGAGATGTTCCAAAAATTAGATTATGGTGATAGTCACACAATTGTAAATACAGTTATACACTGCATAAGGACATTTTAGTCAATGACCACATGTATGAGAGAATATATAATCTCAGAAAATTATATATTCTAGTGATCTCATAAATGTCACTTGGTTTGTTTAAGGACCCTCAATGATGTTTGTACAGGGGAGAAATCAGGATGCATTTCTCAGAGCATAGCTGTTGAGCAACTCATGACTGTATACTAAAAACCATTGACTTGTATACTTTAAAAGAGTGAATTTTGAGATATGTAAGTTGTATCTTAATAAAGCTATTTTGAAATATCTCCAAAGAGAAAAGACTTGTGTACTTTAAGGGAGCTACAAGAACCCAGTGCAGAAGAATCCTACAATAAGACCTGTAGTCATGTTATTTCAGAATACTGGAGACAAAAATCCCTGACAGGAAACTTTCCACGAAAATAGTTCACATACATAGAATTGGGTGTTAGAATGACATCATACTTTTGAGCAGCAACATTTTACTCTATAAGCAGTAAACTAATGCTTTTAAAATTCTAAGGAAAAAAATCATTGTGATCCAAGAATTCTATCTAGCATTAGGATAAAAAAATGGTTGAAGTCTGCTGACTAATGCCCAAGTGAATGAGGGATACACAAATGTTATCTTGAAAGTCTGTGACATCTTTTTTGTTATGGTAAAAGCATGAATGGGGCTGGGGGTTTAGCACAGCAGTATAAGTGCCTGCCTGGCAAGCACGAGGTAGTAAATTCAATCCCCAGCACCATAAAACAACCACCCCCAAGCATGAATGGTCTTTACATTATACTACATGTAACTGGCAGAAACCTGCTAACCAGGAAGCCTAGTCAGGCAGTCTATATCTACCTTAGTGTTTTCTGTTGGTTTCCATGTACCTGATTTGCTGTATTTGAATGTGGAACACCCTCCAAAGGCCAAAACTTAGTCCCTGGTTTGGTGTTATTGTGAGGTGGTGGAAACTTGGTAAACAGTGGGGCCCAGTGGAAGGTCTTTTAGCTTTTGGGGGTGTGCCCTCAAGAGGAATAGTAGAATCCCAGCCCCTCTTCCTATTCTTCCCCATTAGGAAGTGAATGGCTTCCTCTGCTGTGTGCTTCCACCATGGCTGTTGCCTTCTCAAGGTCCCAAAGCAGTTGGGCCAACTGATCATGGGCTCAAACCTCCAAAACTGTGAACCAAAATGAATAATTTCTCTTTACAACTTGATTATCCCAGGTGTTTGCTATAGCAACAGAAATCTGACTAACACACCAGAGTTTCCCCATAAGTAAATAAATGTGAAAAATTATAAATACAGTCAAGAAAATGAAAACCCACAGCCAACAGCAATATTGCATAGAGTTTTTAAAATTCAGGCTGAAGTTTTAAAAAGTATGTGTTGACCACTGAAACTCAATGTCATCTTCTGCAAGATGGAGCAGTTAATGTTTTCTCATTGGATTGCTTTGAAGATAAGGTGAAATACTGTCTGTTTAAGTGATGGCATGGTATGTGGTACAGAGTTGCAATCACAAATTGTAATTATGTTACTATTATTAGTGATAGCAATAAAAACGAGGTCTAATAAGGTGATATAAATGATAAATTTGGTGGCTTATAAATGTCAAAGATTTGGACATTTTCAGAGTTCAGTTTGTCCTTTATTATGTGGAATATTCTGTCAAAAAAAATAAAGCCCTCTTATTTTTCTTTCATCCACACAGAGGTAGATTTTTCATTCTGCTCATGTTCTTTTGGGAAAAGGCTTAATAGCTTATATCTCTATCTGTAACTATTTCCAAAATGCAGCTTCAAGGTTTGAAAGCCATCTCTTATCTGCTTCTCATTGTTAACATCATACTTATGGTATCTGGAAGAGATTCAAGCTTATAGTTCATAGATATGATTTGTCTGTATCAGGTTTATATATTAAGAGAGGGCAGAGAGGCATGAGGTTTAGAAGAGAAGTCTATACATTAATCACAATTCATGCTTTTGGAGTTTGTCCTTGACTACATTGCAACACAGAAAATGTTTCAAGTAAAATATTTGGTTAGTCCTGTGGAGATAATTCAGACACAAATGTCTGTTATTGAGAGACATCCATTTTATATTGCTATCTAAGTTCATTTTGTACTTCTATAACAAAATACCTAAGACTAGGAAAATTATGAAGGAAAGAAGTTCAATTAGTTTACAGTTCTGGAGGTCCAAGAGCTTGGCACCAACATCTGCTTAATTTCTGTAAGGCTCTTACGGCAGATGGCATCACGTGATAGAAATACACATGAGAGATATCAGGAGGTACATGTATAAGAGAAAAATGCCCTAAATAACTGCTTTTTAAAAAAACCCTTTCCAGTAATAACTAATCTAGTTCCTAGAGACCCAAGTCACTCCCAAGAGACCTATCCAGTCTCAAGAGACCTATTCTCTTGAGAAAGTATTAATCCTTTCATGAGGGTGCAGCCCCCATGACCTAATTATCTCCTAAGTATCTCTCTACTTCTCAAAACCAATTAATTGGGAATCGAATTTCCATGTGAGTGTTTTGGAGAGGAGCAAAACATAACTAGCAAAAACACCTCAAATAAGAGTGACATCTTGGAGCTTTCTGTTGGCTCAGCATCTGATACCATCATGAAAAAAGGAATCTGCACTGACTAGGATGGTTATGGCGGGGCAGAGTTGCTATTCTTGAGGTTGGGGGTCCATTAGACCAGAGAAGCTGTCAATACTGATAGGCAAAAGTAGTAGGATCCCTGTTCTTTTCACTGATTTCTACATTTTAACTCCACAGAGAGACAGGGATGCTACTTCTTGGCGTCGGTGCATGGGCTTATTCATTTAAGTTTGTCATCTTCACCATCCTCTCATTCCCCTCTCAGAAAACAACCCCAAGGCATCACCACCAGTGTCATGTGATTATTCTTACACTTGATCTTAGTTAAAAGGCCAAGAAGCGATGATGTGATCATTTTTATAGGACACAGACGCATTGTATAAACTGCTAAAAGGGACACACACACACACACACACACACACACACACACACACAGCTTTTCTACAACGTATGCAGAATTTTCATAGCAGCTTTGTCATTTGCTATTCATGAAGCCCTATATTTTATCATTTTCTTTCTTAGAGATTAATATGCCAACAGGGTAAAACAGCTGGCCAAGTTTGCATAATTAGTAAGTTTTGGTGCCAGCACTCAAAATCATATTTCTTGATTATAAATGACACATCTTTTGCATAATACCATGTTGCTTCTTCTAAAATAATAATGATAATACCAGATCTTCATTAAATACTTACTGTGTGCCAAGAATTACTGTAGGCATACAGGACGGTATTTAATCCTTATAACAATTCAATTTTATAGAGGAAGAAACTGGGGCACAGAAAAATAACTTTTTATTCCTTGAAATGATAGATGGTTGTTGGAGGAGAGGTTATGTTATATTCAGAGGGAGTTCAGTGTCCTCCCAAACTCCACTGAGTTACTGTCTTTTCTTCCCTGCATGCCAAGGTGTTTTGTTAAATTATGTCTTTTCAGTGTCTGAAGGACCCTTTCAGCACACATCGGGTACATGCTCACTGTAGATGCAACCCAGGCTGAATGGGGTCTCTTACGATGGTTACCTCAGCAAAAAACCAGCAAGCCCCTCTGTCTAGTGGTCCCTGTACTGTTTTGGAGGGACAAGGTGGAGATGTGACTGTCTTTGCTTTCTCAAATTGGTGGGTGAGCCAATCTGTGCCTCCCTTTCTCCTGCTGTATCGCAGAATCCTTATTCTCTATCTAGGTATCAGGAATATCTCCATCCCAGGCCTCATACTTGAGTCTCTGCTCATATCCTGCATCATTTTACAGACTCCCACCTTGTGTCCTTTGTCCCAAACTTTCAAAGCTGGGATAATAACTGTCTTAATTGCTCCTGCAGAAATCACAACTCCTTTATTTCATTGGTCTTTTTAAGATTCCTCCATTCTGCACCCCTCCCCAGTTCCAGCATCCAGAAATACACTGAACACTCCTGTAAAAGTGGATACTAAATCCCATCTTGTGCTTGTTAATATAATCATCTTTCTCAGAGAGAATCTCCACTGAAGCTGGGAATTCCAGGCTCTCTCTGTGCCTGTTGGGGCAAACTGTAATTACCTTTAGTGACTTATATGTCTTTTCTCTCTGCTAAATGCCCTGCTGCCTCTTGTATTCATTTACTCCTCTGTTTAGGAGGACTGGAGCCAGGAACAGTGAAACAAGCATGGCCATTGTCCCCCCAACACTTGCAGTTTAGTTAGGGAGGGGGAGGCTGAACAAGAATTTAAGCACAGGATGAGCAATCTGGTTGTAGGAGAAATGCAGGAAATATAAGATGCACAAAAAGACACACCATCATATTCTTTTAGAGAATAAGTCTTCTAGAAGAAAGCAAGAAATAGAAAGTAAGGGGACAGTTAGCAGGTCAAAGGTGCTTCAGGAAGAATTATGGGTAAGGAATAGGTGAAGGCAGAGAGTTACACACACACACACACACACACACACACACACACACATACACACATACATACATCTGGTACAGTCATGAATGTTCTGCTTCAAAAAACTGTTCTGCTTTTTGAAGCAAAACATTCAAAAGAAATGTCAAAAACCGAGGCTGCAAAGATCAGCAGAGGTCCATCATTGCAAAGCCTCGTGGACCATGCAAATGCACCTGCACTTGATTCTGAGGGCACTGCGAAGCTGTGAACGAATTTCAGGGAAGCAGGTGCTCATATGATCAGATTTGCATTTTGTAAAGGTCACCATCTACCATGTGAAGGACACAGGGTGGAGGGAGATGACCCAGTGTCTGCTGTCCAAAGAGGTAGCTGTGCTCAGTTCCTTTCTGGGACTGCCCTCACTCTAAGGCACTCCGCCTTACCAGGGTGGCCACATCCAATGACGGGGCCATGGGGTAGAAGCAAGACTGAGGCTCCATCATCCCAGAGCAGGACAGTTTAGAGCCACACAGCTCCAGGGCTCCTGTGGAGTCTGTGACAGCTGGGGCTCTGACTGCCTACAGTTTAGCTGCTTCCTATACTCCTACTCTGGTGTGGATCTTTAGGGATGCTCAGTAAACTTCTGGCCTGCAATTTACAGACTCAAAGCCTGTTACTAAAATCACTGATTTTAGCCCGTTCAGTTTTGTTTAATTTCAACATACATGAAGGTATGGATAGCTATTTTGAAGAGAACGAGAGACACTATACAGGCATTGTTGACTTCCCTATTGTCTGATCTTGAAGACCTAAAACACCTTTCTCATCTTGTTCAGATCAGTTCTATTCTATGTTGTTTCATGTGAATTCTCTGTATGTGAAGATATGGACAACTGTTTAGAAGAAAACAAGAAATAATACGATAGATAGTAAAGATCTCTGATTGTCTTGCTTTGAAATTTACGTCTCTTACATTGCTTTCTTATGTTCTGTTTTGTTGTGTTTAACTTTACCCTCTTTAAAATTAAAAAAAAAACCTGTTACTGGGGAAATGGAGCCAAAATGTTGGGATCAGAAATGGTGTAAGGAAGCTGGCTTAAAAGTGAGATCTGATCCAGGCATAGTGGCACATGCCTGTAATTCCAACCTTCAGGAGGCTGAGGCAGGAGGATCATGAAGCCAGCCTTGTCTACATAATAACATAATAAGCTGGAGGCCTATCTGAGCTATGTTGTGAGGACCCATCTCATAAAAACAACAGAGTGGGATCTGAGCCTCCAAGCCCCCACCAGGGAGTTTGTTTTGGTGCAGGTGAAGCTGTAGTTATCTGGTGTGCTAGTGCAATGCAAGGGTGAATCTTCGCAGCTGGTAACAGGATATGGTGGCCAAGGGGCTGTTCTAGCAAGTGCCTGGCATTTTCCCCCCAATCAGAATAACCTATATAATTTTTTGTCTAATGTGACACATAAATGTAAGTATTTATTGGGTACAGTGTGATAATTTAAATACATGCACTTATAATGTATAATGATCAAACTAGAGTAGAATTAGAAATCTTCAAACATGTCTCTAGTTATCTTGAGTTGTATAGTGAACTGTAATGATGGTTGATCTATAGTACTGCAGAATGCTAGAATTTAGCACTTTTATCTAGCTATACTTTGGTACTCATACCTAACCTCTGTCTATTTTCTCTAGCAACCTCTCTTTAGTCTCTCTGGTATTTGAGAGGTTAAGGGCCCCAAGTAATATGATAATGAAATGAATGATCCCAGTGAAATAGGTTGCTTTTTAATGAGCAGACCATTGATGCCTTGGGGGAAGACCATAAAAGCCAACATGTAAAATTCAGAAAGTTTGATCCACAGCAAATGAAGACTCTTATTCCTGCAGGCAGAAGACAGGAAAAGTCAGGCCCAGGCCCTCATTGTTAGAGGATCCCCATTGCTGGACATGGGGTGCAGTGCAGCCTGCATCAGCTCACAGCCTGAGTAGGGAGGAGTAGGATCCCAAGGATTAACATGGGTCACCTGAACAAGTCCTTCTGACCCCCTGGCCCTGCAGTAGTGGTCCACTGCTCCCTTTGGGGGTGCTTGAGGACCATGCAGAAGCTTGCACTCTTTAAGATGATGTGTGCTCCCGTCAGGATTTGCCTCTACCTGCTCCCTGGCACCAGCCTAATGTTAAGGGTGAAACCATAGCATGCCTAGCTGGAGAGTGCTAAGGAATTAGAGTGCCTGCAGCTAAGAGCTGGAATGTTGGACCAAGGAAAAGGGCATGAAATTGAATTTTGGAAAGGTTGTTAATGTGAAGACACTCTCTTACGACTATTACATTGCACACCCTGGCAAGGACTCTTGGAGAATATGGGACATGCTACCGGAATGGGAGTTTGTAGAAAAAAGGAACACACATGAAATAAAGTAGAAATGTTAGAACCACTGAGACTGATGTGAAAGCAAGGATCAAAGGCTCCAAAGTGGGCCTTCCCAGCAAACTTCCCGCACGCAGAAACCCAACAGAAGACAAGTGTTTAAGTACCTGTGAGATGTGATCAAAAACTGCAGTGAGAGTTTATATTTTAAAAATGTGTTATGATAAAAGACACATTGCCATTAGTACCCCTCAAAATAAAACTTTTAAATCTCCCTTGCTTTGAGCACATTTATGCCATCATTCTTGCCATTTTCTGTTCTGGAAGACCTTTTCCTGAGGGTCTATAAATTGTGATAAAAAATTGGTGAATGCTACTGCTGAGTGCCGTCCAACAGGAACATAATCTTGTAAAAATATTCCAGTGTTTCTGCATCCACTTTATTCACTGGTTCTGGCATGAGACTTGTGACTCTTTGCCAAAGTCAAAATGACCATGAAAGATAACCATTTTGAGTTGATTCAGGACACTGAGGCAGTCGTGACAGCACAACCCAAGACATCCATGGACGAGAACGTCCAGACTGCTTTAGAAAATGGCAACTATGATAAGTGAGTGTGCTCAGAGAGCAGGACTATCTTGAGGGGACTATTGGCACAGCATCTTCTGCTGTAATGCTTTGTTTTAAAATTTAAATATTCACTGTAGTTTCTATCACACCCCATGTGAGGTTTTATTTATTTTAATAGCATAAAATTATGAAATGATCTGCTTTCTATTTTGGAAAGTTTTTAATTTACAGATACTTTTATCTCAGTTACTTGAGGAAAAATGCCCCCATCTATTTTTCTGGCTCACAATGACTTTTGAATATGAAGTATTTCTGAAGGAAAATTTTCTTTCATAAGACTTTTTAGTAAGCAGATTGTTCAATTTTTCTTTTTTGGAGAAAGCTGTCTGCCATATTTTTCTTGAGAACAAATTTGCTTAATTCTTAGCACCCTGGCTGATGAAAAGATTTACCTTGGATAGCATTACTGCTTGGTTTTCATGATTCAGTTTTTCTGGCTGGGCTGTATAATTTCTCTTCTTGTAATTTCCCTTGGTATATAGTGTGAATCACATACAAAGCTCGATTTTAGTCATTTGCTATTAGGCTTCTGAGTAATGTTTTTATTTTTCCAGTGTTATTTTAAGCCATGTCGTATAATAATACCAATACAACAACACAATGAAAACCCTTCACAAGAACTCAGTGTGCATCAGACACTCTTCCAAGGGCTTTCTATCATAAACACATTTCATCTTCATAACACTCACATTTTAGAGCCTTGCGTTAGTCAGCTTTCCATCAGAGTGGTACAACGCCTGAGGAATTCAGTTAAAGGAGGAAAGATTTATTTCAGATCATGGTTTCAGAGGTCTCAGTCCATGGCTTCTGGTTCTGTAATAAGGCAGAATCATCATAGTGATAGGGCATGGAGGAATAGAGCGGCTCACCTTATGGTGGCTGGGAAGCCAAGAGAAATAAGAAGTATTCACAAACAAAATATTCCCTTTAAAGGTACACCCCTAGTTATCCACTCTTCTAAGTAAGCCCCATTTCCTGATGTTTTCACTTGCTTCCCAATAATGTCATCACATTATGAACCTTTCAGTGGATTAATCCATTGAAGAGGAGGGAGGCTTCCTGATCCAGTCATTTCCCAAAATTCTTGCATTTGAGCAAGTCTTCAACACATGAACCTTTGGGGGACATTCCAGATCCAAACAGTAACAAGGTCCCATTCTACAGATAAGGAAGCCAAAAAATCCTAACTTGTAACAGGAGTAGCTTAATCTCCAGATTATGGATCTAGAGCTAGCCACAGAAGCCATCCACTTGTATTTGAGACTTAGAAGTCTTGAAATTTCATTTTTTGTTCCCAACAAATAATCACATAAGCTTTATAGAGTTACTAGTAATAGAAGGAAATTTAGGTAACCTGGATTCTAGTTCTGCCCCAGAAACAAGTCCCTTTTCATCTAAGGATGGGTTCTCTAGCTATGAAATGAGGATACAGACTAGATTAAGATTTATATGTCGGTGGTGTGAGGGCCAGTTGATGTATACAAATACGTTTTGTCTAGCGAGCTGCACTGGGGTAGGGCAGGGGATATGAAGTGATTTAAAGTTGAATTACTTTGAGAGGGCTAGTTTACACCCCCTGTTGTGTTAAGTGGATTCATGCATCTATAAATTGTTTGGCCCTTATCAGCTTCTGGAATTGCAAGTTTGGTATGAAATTATCTCTGAGACCAATTGTGTTTATTTTCCTCTTGGAATCTCTGAACCAAGGAGATGCGGGACCCATCAGAGCAAAGTAGATGAGGGCAAGAGTGGCTCTGGTGGCCCTGCACATTCTTGGTGTCCTAGAAGGGCCTTTCCCTGGCCTTGCCCTGACCTGTCTACTCCACAGTGCGGTCCCTTCATACTGCAGTCCCTTTACACTGACTTGCTCCGAGCCCAGCTCTGTGACAGGCATAGTCAGGGCTGATATTATCTCTGAAGCAATATGACATTTCAAAACACCAAGGCATCAGGTGGATCGAGATAATGTCAGGGAAACTCAATAGGGTTCCTCTCTGGCCCTAATGAGAAATACAAAGGAAGAAATCATAGAGACTTTCTATAGAGCCTTTTAGTAAGCGCAGGAAGGATGGGGGCGGGGAGAATCCCATCAGTACTAAGGGCTTTTTGAGAGGAGATTGTGTTATCTGTCTGCTCTCAAATCCGGATCAAATTCTGTGGATGAGAGAACTACCCTCTCCTGGTGGATTTCTTCATGTTAGCTTAGAGAAAACATTTCAAGCAGAAGAGAGAATTAGATCCACAAATGACGGTGTACATGTGTACCTCCAGCAAAAGAGCCAGTAAATGAATTCTGTTCCTTTGTTTTGGCTCTCAGCTAGAACACCCTGTCTACATTAATGTTTTTTGATAGCTTTGTTTAAACCCTACCAACATTTTATAAGCTATTCTTAAGGGTGGAACATTTTAATTGTTCATTTCTGCAAAACGGTTCTGCTATACATACAGTAGGATTAAAATTTGGTAGGGGGAAGCTATGTCCTTGTGTGTACAGGGAGATACAGTGTATAAGCTGATTTTTAAAAAAAAATATGTTTTAACATTATTAACACAAAATAGTTAAGAAACCAAGGCTTGGCAAACTACCTTGTTATTTTTCTTGTAAACCTTGTAGCACTGAGTTTTATGCCTTATACATACAGAGAAGTTACTCAATAAATGTAAGCTAAATTGAGTTTATCAAATATTTATTAAGACTTCTACATTTAATTATATAGTTTTGTTAGAATAGAAATCCTACTCTAGTAGCTTTATGCCAATTCAAGTTTTGCAGGGTAGGCTTGACTTGCTTAATTTATCCCAAATAGCTTGAAAAATATGAAATACGTTATCATTAACATAAGTCATAGTGAGCAGACCTAGGTTGACCATTTTTCCTACTTAGTGCAGCTCATGTGTGGTTTAAAGTTAAGCTAGCAGAATCCTTGAACAGATTTTTAAAATAGCCTTCCTCTTAATTATCTAACACCATTCACAGCCCCACCAATCTCACATATAGCTCAAAATAAATTTGTGAACAGAGCAAAGCAAAAGAAAGGAAAGAAATTCACCGTGTAGCCAACTGTGCAAAGAGGAAACCCATTCCCACTTGTCTGCATTTGATTGAACCCCCATGAACTGCCAAAGCCACACACCCTGGAGACAACCGGATTAAAGACCCACAGGGGACACTTTATAGATCTTCTTAGACAGGTGCTTTTCACACCTCTGCAGTTTATCTAAGGCTCGCTTCACAGAGACTTGGAGGAAGCTCTGCCCTTCCTAGAGTACAGGATGTAAAATAAACCCAGAGCTGAAAAGTGAGATGCTCAAGTTCAAACTCAGAATTGTAAGAATAGAAAGGACACAGCAAGTTTCTCCTTATTAAGAGCTAATATCATTGGCACTTATTTTATTCAATGGAAAACATCACGTACAGTCATCCGTGCATGTGTTCATCCATTCACCCAGCTCATTTGGATGGAGCACCACTCTGTGTGGAAGCATAGCCATGTCTGGCAGGGCTGTTTAAATGACTCCCCATCCTACAAGATTATAAGGAAGCACCAAGAAGTGATTACTTGGGATTCATCCCATTGATCTTGTGTATTTGGAAGTATAAGATCTTAATCCAATTTGTACCATCATCCCACAGACTTTAGACAAAGGCAGATCTGTAAACCAATAGATAAAATCTCACAGGACCAACAATATCTACCATTCCAACTCTTTTTTTAAATCCTCAAATTCCAGAAAAAAAGGTATTATGGACTGCAATTTGCCTCCCCCCCAAACTCTTATGTTAAAAACCTGAAGCCCCAGTGTGACTGTACTTGGCGATAGTGATTTCAGGGAAATGATTCAGATTAAATGAGGCCAGAGAGGTGGGACAGTTAATCCAACAGTACTATTGACTTTCTAAGAAGTGGGAGAGACACCAGAGCACTCTATACCCACTCATAGACAAGAGGCCATGTAAGAATGTAGCCAGCCATCAGGAAGAAAGCCCTCACCAGGCAGGAATCTATCCGCACCTGATCTTGACCTTCCAGCTCCAGAACTATGAGAAGTAAATGTCTGTTGTGTAAGCGATCCGCTCTGTGGTATGGCAGTCCTCCTCTCTCACATGCAGTTTTATTTTCTGCAGGTTTCATGCAGTTATGCACAGTCCACTACATTCTGAAAACATTAAATGGAAGAGTCTAGAAAAAATGCACAGGTCTTAAATTGTGTGCCATTCTAAGTGGTGTGATGAAATCTCTTGCTGGCTCACTCCATCCTTCCTTTTTCTGGAATCAGCTCTTGGTCCAGCAAAGTGTATACAGTGTCTGTCTATTGTCACTTAAGTTCTCATGGTTATCAGATCAACTGTATACAAAAGCCCCATAACCTGTTTTGACAGGATTGCAGTACCTAGCACAATGCCAACACACAGAGTGACGGGCATTGCCGAATGAGTGGTGATGATTAAAGTCTGGGACCTTTGACCTGTAATGCCAAGCAGGGGTCGGGAAACAGGACCAGTCGCCAGATGACCGTGCTCTAGGCTTCTTCTTTCCGGTGTGAAAATGCAGTCACTCTTCTACTTTAGATACTCTCTACTCTAGAGGAAGAAGACTGTAAAGGTCAACCAGTGACCCTGAAACGGCTTACTCTTCAAAACAAAAAGTTAAAAACACTTCATCTCCCTGTCTACCTATCAAAAGCACAATGATAAGTGGAAATCACCCAGACCTCACCTACTAGGTTCATGGCATTCTCTTAAATGAAGGAGATACTTGGTGGGTTCCTTGGTACCCCAGGATTATAAACAATGATCTCTTTGAGTATGAAGAGAACCCTCATGTTGGCCAAAACTGTACAGATCTGCTTGTTTACTGTGTGTCTTTTTCCTGCTTCCAAAGGTGTCAGTGCCTCAGAGTGACATGTATACTCCCAAACAATCTGATCTGACAAAATAATTCTCAGTAAGGTCTCAGGAAGTAAGACTTAGTGACTCTCACTGGCTATACTGTAGGTTAAATTTCATAAAGTTTATACATATAAGGTCTTTCTTTGTTTCTTTCTTTTCTTCCTTCCTTTCTTTCTTTCTAAGTTTCACACATGAAACATGGGAAACTTTCAGCAGATCAATGACTGCACTTGAGCTAGAGATATAAACCAAATGGCCAGAATTTCTTTGTGGAGCCAAGTCAAAAGTTAGCAGGCAAAAACCAAACAAACAAAACAAGGCACGCTTTCCCACCTGATTGTGTTATTTCTATAAAAACAGAAGTATTTATTAAAATGCTCAGTCTGTGAGCTAATATTAAATAACTTTAGTAATACTAGCATAATTTGTCTAAGGTATGGTGATATATAATTCAGAATATAATTTAGGAAAATACAAATACCTATTCATCAACTATTTGCCATCACCACTCTCTCTGTTTATTGTAAATTTTCTAAAAAATAGAACAATCTAATCCAACCAGTGGGGAGAATTTTAGGAGGAATCCTGTAATTTTCCATAGTATTACAGGTTTTGGAATCTCTGAAGCCTGTTTTCTGGTTCTGATTTAGCTTCCTAACCCTAACTCTTGCTTACACTTATTATTGTTTCTTTTTAATTCCTAAAGGCGTAGCATCCTATGCCCTACCAAAGAAAAGGAAAAACAAAAACCCTCATACCATACTTTTAATCATTTTTAATGGAGCTAAAATAGTATGTTTAAAATAAATGTTAGCAGATTTTTCCTCAAAGATAATAAAAACAGTTTTTACTCTATGCTGCTTCTTAAGACCCCTCAAACAAAAATAACATGAAAAAATAAAGGGGGGAAACATAATCTTCAATGCAGAAAATCAGAAAACAATTCTATTCATGAATTATGGACACCAGGCATGACATCACCCACTGTTGCAGTATTGACATCACCAAATACTGCAGTGTTGGGTTCAGATGCAAGGTCTGATTGATTAAGTAAGTTATAGATATCTTTGAATATGTGGTCACATCATTGGCCCATCATTTGGAAAAAGATAAAATCAGATCCAACATATCTCCCATCATCTAAGAAAATAAAATCCAAATATATCAAGTATCTAAATGTAGAAACTAAAATCATATAAGAGTGAAAATAAAATATGAATGCATTCCTCTTAACTTAGATGTAAGTAAAGGCTTTTAATATATAAACTCAAAACCCAACTGGAATAAAATAAAAATGATGTTATAAGAAAAAAATTTTTTACATGTACACAAAGTCAAAAGACAACTAACAAACTTGGGAAGCTATTTTTGACACATATTACAAGTAATAAGTTAATATACTTAATATATAAGCAACTCTTTAAAATTGAAAGGGAAATAATTTTTTAAAACCACAAAAGAACCATGAGCAAAAAACCTAAACAAACAATTTACAGCAAAAGATCCAAAAATAGTCCTTAAATGTATAAAAATATGTTCAACCTCATTGTTTTTTTTTCATCCTCACTCGTGGTAAGATAAATGCAAATTAAAATGACATTGGGACATTATTTCTCATTTAATAGATTAGTGGCACCATGCTATTACAACTTCAGAAAATCAACACTCTTACACATTATTTATGAGAATGCAAATTTATTATGACCCTTATAGAAAAATTTATCTAGCTTGCAAATCTGCATAATTTGTACCTCTTGTCCCAGTAATTCCACTTCTGGGAATTTTCCCTGAAGCTTTATCTATAACAATAGAAACATCCTAAATTTATATATACAGCAAAGTGATTGATTAACCATTGTACATCCTTTCAAGGGAATAGTATACAGCGATAAAAATGGGGATCTCTTTGAATCGATTCTGACTGATTGCTAGAATATATTGTTAAGTGAAAAAGAAAATGCAAGAAAAACCAAAATACAAACAATGCTACCTTTGTGTTAAGAAAAGGGTAAATTAGAAAATATATACACTCATGTGACCAAACAAAAACACTGAAAGGATAAACTAGACACTAATGAGATTGTTTACCTATAGGTTATGATTTGGAATAGTATGAAGAGAGAGAAGGAATTAGAAAGTAAATGACATACCTATAAACATGCCTATTTGTTTAATCCCAACATTGGAGCTAAGTTAATATATCATACAGAGAAGAAGAAGGAGGAGACAGAGGCAGAAAGGAAAAACGGAAGAAAATAAAAGGAAGAAAGGAAATCAAGAATGAAAAGGGATTCTAAAACTGACTTCGTATAAAACCAAGCTCAGTCACAATTCAAATGAATAGCATAACCATATTGCGATAGACGGAAAAGAACAAACTCAATTAACTTTTGAAAATAGTATTTGGACTACATATCCTCAGGCTAAAAACAAAAAGATTGCTAAATAAATATTGAATTCTAATTAGTAGTCCTCTTTTTTGTCAGGGACATGAGCTAGCAGTTCTGAAACTACTTTCCAAGCAGCCCAAGACTGAACAAATAACTATTTGTTGTGGATAAAAAGAATCAAGTCTCAGAGCTGGGAGTTTAGCTCAGAAGCACAAGTGCCTGCCTGGCAAGCGCGAGGTCACGAGTTCAACCTTTGATACAAAAAAAAAAGAATCAAGTCTCTTACTGTCAAGAAAGGGAATTACAAATAGAGAAGGGATAAGGACAGAGCCTTTGGTATCGAGTTAAAACTGGAGATATTGGTGTAAACTCACAAGTTTCAGTACAGCTGACATAGAAATGGATTTAGGTGATGAGAATATATATACACAAATGTACATATTTATGAGTGAATATGTATGTATCTGCTTATTCCCCAGTTATGTGTGCTGAGCAAAGTACTGACACCTCACTAGTGATGACTACACCTTATATCCAGAACTCATTGTCTAAATACTGTTCACCAAAAGGAACCATCTTTAGAGAAATGATTGACTCCAGGTTGAGACAAGGAAAATACAATTGATGATTGTATCTTATAGATTATCTTATAACTGTACCAAGAAATAAAGAAAATGCATATAAAGGAATGTCCAAAGGAATCATGGGAATATGTCAAAAGGACACAGCAGTTGCCTTGAAGTTGTTCCCACTGGCAAAATTTGGGACAGTTTGAGCATCAAATAATGATAGCAAAGAACTACAACCTACTAAAGCCATGAGTCTACATTAATATAAATAATAAGTAAATATAGGAAGGGAAAGGTCCATTTTTCCTGGTTTTTATATATTTCTTTTAAACCAACTTTATTAGGAGATATTAATTATACATTAACCCATGTATTGTGTACAGTCCAGTAGTTGTACATCCACCTCCAGTTCTAATTTTAGAACTTCTTTGTGGTGCTGGGTATTGAACCAGGCAAGCCACCCAACCACTGGGTCACACCCCATCCCCTATTTTAGAATATTGTTGTCACTCCAGAAGGAAATCCTGTACCATTAGCACCCTCTCCCCAGTTCCCTTCAATCTTAGGCAACACTAGTGTACTATCTGTATCCCAGTAGACGTTTCTATTCTGAACCTAGTGTGGCAGTGGGTCCATACAATATGTGACATTTGGCACTGTTTCTCTCATTTACTGTTTTCAAAGTCCATCTGTATTGTCCTGTGTATCACTACTTCATTTTTATTGCCAAATATTCCACTGTGCACAGACAATACATTTTCATTTATCCATTCATCAGTTGATGGATATTTAGATTGCTTCCACTACACAGCTATTATGAATTTTGCTGCTATGAATGTATGCACAGTAAAACCTTGGTTTGTAAGCACAATTCATTCCAGAAACATTCTTGTAATCCACAGCACTTGTATATTGTGTACAGTGTTATGGCTTGTGTCTAGATGTCCCCCCAAAGCCTCATGCAGTCATAGGTGGGGCTTTTTCAGAGATGACCAGATCTAGAGTGTGTGACACTGGAACTGATTCCTGGTTCAATGCTAAGATCAAGGGCACTAGCATTGAGGGTGTGAGTGCCACCCACCCTGAGTAGGCTGGATAAGACAGAAGGGATGGAAAGGGCTGAGGGCTTCCCTTGCTTGCTTTCTGCCTTCTGCTAACCATCAATTGTTTCTCCTCTGCAGTGTCTGTCTGCCATGCCACCGTGCCTTGAAGCCAGCCAATGGTAGCCTGAAACATCTACAGACTGTGAGCTAAATAAACTTTTCCCTTTTTAACCTTGGGTGTTGGGTATTTTGTCTTAGCCATGAGAGAAAAGTAACTAAGACATACAGAGAATTTCCCCATATGAAATAATGGAAACTCAGACAATTCATTCCACAACCCAAAAATGATTACAATACTATATATAATACAAAATAAAAAATAAAATACAATATACAAAGGAAAAAAAACAAATTAAGCTGTGCTTAATTTTGAAAACCTTCCTGGCTGGCGTGAGGGAGATAAGAGAGGTAAAGGTTACTGTAGAGGGCAACTTTCACCATCACTAATGGAATCACTGCGATCTATTGGCTCAATGAAACCTTTTTCTTTCCGTATACCTTTAACAAAGAAACTACCCCGTGAGACTTGTTTTTGCCTCCTTTTGAGGATTCTGTGGAAATGTAACCTTGCATTGTCTTCAAACAGATTTATCGCTCACCTGCCGCAGCTGTGTTCAGATTGTGCTTTTCTACAAAATCTTGCTCTGTTTCCCACATTTTATACATTTCTTTAATTTCATTTGAAGCAAGGGAGTCCTCCACCTTTTTCTCCTTCTCCTCTGAAGATGGGATCTCCTCCACAACCTCTTGCTGTTGGGAAATGATCACACACAATCCTACAGTGAGAGGGGAGAGAGAGAGAGTATAGAAGAGGGGTGAACCATTGGCTTGGTGGTGATCCCATGACATTTAATATCACATACTACTTTCATTGAAAGACATTATTTGTTTAACAAGCTAAAATTTATTAGAAATGTATGCTCATCTTGTGAAATACAGAACAAGTTATTCACAATGCAAGGTTTTGCACTTTTTTACATGGACATAAAAATACATGCGTATATGCTTTATCTTGGGTTGATTTCTGTAGGAGTAGATTTGCTGGGTCATATGTATGATAACTTTATATTTAACATTTTAAGCAGTTGTCAAACATTTTCACAGCAGCTTCATCATTTTTAACGTTTTGCACATTACGTTTCTATAAGCTGCGTGAGTATTCCAGTCTCTCCTTGTCTTGTTATTTCCTGTCTAGTGAGGTGCAAAATGGCATGTCATTGTGGTTTTGATTTGCATTTCACTCATAACTAATGATGATGAGCACCTTTTCATTCACTTCGGGCCATTCGTGTGTCTTTGTTGCAGAAATGTCTGCCAAGGTCCTTTGCCCATTTTTATGGAGTTATTTGTATTTTTACTGTTGAATTATAGGAGTTCTTTATGTATACTGGATACGAGTCCTTTATCAGAGAGATAATATACAAATGTTTCCCCTATTCTGTGGATTGTCTTCTCACTCTCTTGGTGATGTCATTTGAAATAAAACATTTTTAACATTGATGAACCCCAGTTGTGTATATTTTCTTTTGTTATTTGTGCTTTTGCTTTCATATCTAAGAAACCATTACAGATCCAGGGTCTTGTAGATTTACTTTTGTGTTTTCTTTAATAGCTTTTCTGGTTGATAAACTCTTTTCTTTTCTTTTTTTTTTTTTTTTTTTTTTTTTTTTTTGGTGCCGGGGATTGAACTCATGACCTCACATTTGCCAAGCAGGCATTTAGGCCACTGAGTTAAATCCCCGGCCCCTAATTGTAGGCTCTTAATTCTATTCTACTGATCCATGCTTCTTCTCCTGCCAGTATCAGATATTACCCTGATTAATGTAGTTTTTTTTTTGAAACAGGGTCTCACTATATAGCCCAGGTTGGGCTCAAATTCATGGTGACTTTCCTGCTTCAGCCTCTCGAGTGCTAGGATTATAGATTTGTGCCACCACATGTGGCATTGTAGCTATGAAATAAGTTTTAAATTTAAAAATGTGAGTTAACCAATGTTCTTCTTCATTTTCAAGACTGTTTCTGGTTCTCTAGGTCCCTTGCACTCCCATAGCAATTTTAGAATTCAGTTTGTTAATTTCTACCACAAAAAATTCATTTGGGATTATGATAGAGATTGCCCTGAATCCATAGGTCAATTTTGAGGTAACGTCCCCATTGCCTCCTCTTCCTTCAGCTTCTCCCTCTTCCCCTTCCTTTTCTACCTCCTCTGTCTCCTCTTCCCTCCATTTCTCTTCTTCTTCTTCTTCTTCTTCTTCTTCTTCTTCTTCTTCTTCTTCTTCTTCTTCTTCTTCTTCTTCCATTTCTCCTCCTCCTTCTTCCTCTCCTTCTTCTTTCTTGGGGACTGAGCCCAGGACCTTTGCACTGAGCTACACTTCTAGCCCATTTTATCTTTTATTTTGACACAGGGATTCACTAAGCCACTAAGTTATCCAGACTGTGCTCGGAACTTATGATCCAATTGCTTTACCCTCCCAAAGTAATGAGATTTTAAGGTGTGCACTATCATGTCCAGCTAGTAATACTGTCTTCAGACACATAAAACAACAACGTCTTCCTTTCTTTACATTTTTCTCTAATTTCCAAAATCTCTTTCTTACTACATTCTGCCAAATAACAACTGCAGAAGAAATGATAATAGATCACCATTTAGCAACTATCCTAGGAATGATTGATTTTAATAAAACTGGGTGCTAAAACTAGTGGGTAAAGTTTGCACAATAGATATATTTACATAGGCTCAAAGTATCAACTTAAAGATAGTTTTCATTTACAAAGCCTGAGCTAGTACCTTTTTGCAAAAGAGAAATATGTAGGTACCATCTTAACTTTTTTCATTGAATATGCACCAGAATTTCTTGATAGAAAAAAATCTAGTGTTAACCTCTCTTATGGCTTGTATCTAGATGTTCCCCCAACCCCATGTGGTCACAGGGAGTTTCAGAGGTGGCTGGATTAGGATATGTGAATGTGGGTTGAAGGTGTGATATGGGGATTAGGGCATGGGAAGCCTCACGCTGGGTGTGGGTGGCACCAACCAATAGACTCACAGCCTTATGGAGTATAAAGGGAGTGTGGGGAGATGAGCTTGGTGATTGCTACTGTATTCCTGCCTTCTGCCTTCTGCCTGCCACACCATGGACTGTTTCTGCTCGGCAATTCCTCTGGGCCCATGGCACCCTGCCGTGGAGCAAGCTGGCTGTGGACTGACACTTCTGCAAAGTGCAATAAACCTTTCCTCCTTTAACTTGTGGATGTCTGGTATTTTGTCTCAGCAATGAGAAAGCTAACTGAAACTACCCACATTTTACAGATGAGGCAACTACGACTTATAGAGACAAAGAAACTCTCACAAGTTTACATGAGACAGAAAATTGATAAAGTTTTTCTTACTCCAAAGCCACTTGTTTTTAATTGCAATGTTATACTGAAATTTTTACTCTTGACAACAAATCTATTGAGTCAATAATTCGTTTAAGAGGAGAAATGTCAGTATTGTTCTGAATGAAAGCCTCTTGGGCATCAACAGAAGTCATGTATAATGGCTCTCTATGCAAATGTTCTCCTTGGATTCTTTGCCAGGCAAAGAACATCTCTCTTGAGGAATCTGTCTGCATTATTTTGTCAGACAACAGGAATTATACAGCCTATTGTCCTTTTTTCTTCTCTGCTAGAAACTTGAGCCAAAATCAGTTTTCAAATGGAGTAACTCATTGGTCTGCCTGGAAAATCTATTTCTACTTGGGGGAACTGTATTGTGTTTTTAGTGTTGTGTTTATATTGTGTCTAATCTTATAAACAACCTCAAACTCTGTGGAAGTCAACAGCACATTAAGAACAAAATAGTTGATGCAAATATGCTAAACATCACCGAAGGGAACATCCCAGGTGCAGCGGGTGAAGTCTATAGACCTTAACAAAGCTGTTTCTCTTCTTACATAAATTAGTGAAGCTTAAAGAGACAGAGGAAGGAGAGCAAGTGGGTTATACTGCTACAAAGACACTCTTCTGACCATGGGGAGGCAGGCGGCAGCCTTTGAAAATCAGGAAGTTTCAGTGATTAGAGGTGAGAGGGCAGCTGGTGGTAGGTGGGAGAGGAGGTCAACTGGCTGGGTATGAAGCCTGAGCACTGTGCACCGGGCTCAGAAGGAGAGTTACCTGCTCTGTGGCCTCGGGACACAAAACCTTGAAGAAAAGTTCGGATGTGGCGAAGCAGGGAGTTAACAGGACTTCGAAGAGGCTTCCTAGTGAAAAGCAAAATGGCAACTGAGCTTTTGATAGTAAGTGAGGGAGAAGCAATAGGACACACCGCTGCACTCCCTTAGATAGGGAAACAGGATGTGCACGCAAACTGGGTAATGAATATGCAATGAATGACTGAACTCCACCCTAGCCAGAGACGCCCACCCCTTTTGAAAAAAAAAAAAGAATGATTAAAAGCACTCCTTTGAGAACTCATAAAAGTAACATATATCCTTCATCTGAGGCTGCTCTGTCTGTGGAGAAGCCACTTTTGCTGTCCTTTCTGGGGCCCCTCTTCCTCCAGAGCAGCCTGCTTTTGCTTCTTAACTAAGTTATTCTGTCTATAAGGGAGCCTGTGTACTTCTTTTCTGCAATAAACGCTCATTTTTATTTTTGCTTTCAAAGTAGTCCATGGCTGATTTCCATCTTGCAGAGACAAGAGCGCACTCTGGCCAACGACACCGAGATGAGTGATGCTTCACGTATCAGGCTGGAGACAGGAACTAATGCTCCAAATCAGGGGTTGCAACTGGCCTCTATCACGGCAGATTCAGGCCACAGATTGTTTTCTTTGGCACACATAGAGGTTTGACGAATTTTTAAATTAAGTTCCATTAGACAGTGGGAAATACACCTTTTCTAATTTATCTGGAAAAAATTGGAAAACTTGTCCTCATGGCCCATCTCAGTAGACAAGGGCCACCCAGAGTTGAGAAGTAGTCGTCCGTGGCAGCCACAAGTCTGTATTCTCTCCAGTCAGTCTCTATGTATCTTGAGCCCATCTGTTCATTTCTGTCCAGTCCCTATGGGCTGGAGTCAATGACCGTAGCTTAGATCTTGTGAAGAATGGAGGGATACATGGATGCTTCACATACTGATACTTAGGATGGGTTGAGAGACAAGACTGGAATCAATGAGATTAAATAGGAACCCCAAACAGAGCAGTCAGAATGAGGGTGGAAAGAAAAGCATTAGGGGAAACCAAGAGACAGGATCCTGTAAGTGAAATCAGGAGATGGAAATTTCCCAGTGCAACAATCAGTCTCTGAGTTGTTGGGGTTAAGATATTTTTGGTTCCTTTGCTGGGCACTTGAGGGAGCAAGTACGAGATGCTGGCACCTTCTATTGTGCAAAGGTCAGTATTTGTCCAGTATCTCCCTTCTCATTCCTTTGGATGTAGCAGGGGACCAGCTCCTGCTGTCCCTGCCATCCAGTACACGCCACCTGCAAGGCTAAGATACAGGCTCAGCACCAGTGTGTCATTCTGCTTTGTCTCAATGAATTGTCACATCCAATAACTGCTGGTTGATTCAACCCTTTCCGTGTCTTGTACTTCAGTAAGCATCAGCTGTCCTTGTCCTGGAATGCCATTCCCTGGGTCTGCTGAAGAATGGGAGCCTTGGGTACATTTTACTTCCTTATTTCCGAAAAAAAATTCTGACTTTACAGTAACTCCTCCTCTATTGCCCTTCTTTCTTCTTTTCCAAAGTAGATAAATTTGAGTTCTGTTTCTGCCTGGGATGTAGAAAGTCAGAAAGAAGGTTACTCCTATCCTAACAACAAGAAATATAACTTTTCTTGAAGCTATAACCAAAGCTGAGATTGTGGGACAACCAAGTCATCTGAAATCTAAGGAAAAGTGAGTCTTTCCAAGGAAAAATGGAAAGTAAACACCAAATCAATGCTTGCCGGGGAACAGGAAGAAAAAACTCCAAATGCTATACATATGGCTGAGAATAATTCAGGTTAAAAAAAAATTAGATTGCTAAAGACCAAGGGAGGGCTGGTGTGAAGGTGCAGATCTCCCACTGACAACTTCTCTCCAGGTATCTCTGCTGGAGCTCATCAAAGGTCAGACGTAGAGGAGAACCAGAGCAAACTCCCCTTACATGCAGATCCAGAGACGGGAAAGTAAAGCCACTGTAGGAGAGGCACCCACCCTTGGACCCTTTGAAAGAAAGGTTTAGTTACTGTGTGATGGACTGACAGCTGAGTCACCCCTGGAACACTGGCAGCCACACTGCAGGAGGCTAACAGACTATACATCTGCCCCAAAAGGATGAGCAGAAATCATATCAGTTCCATTAAAGGTCTTCTTTTGCTGATTAAGAACAGGATAATTTCCCCTGACAAGACCCACTAGGACCACAACATGAGTTTGGCTACCACAGGAAGGAGAACAGATTCTGAGAAAGTCCCACGGCCAAGATCAGGGGAAGTAAGACCTGCTAAGATGGTAACTAGACTAGGAAGACAGAGAACACATTCAGCCTACCATTGTCTTTAACCATTTTCTATTTCTATAACAAAATACTCTGGTGCTGGAAAATATATGAAAAGAAGAGGTTTATATAATTCACTGATTTGGAAGTGAAACAGGGAACATCTTTGTCCATCATTGTCTCAGTCAGTTTTCCATTGCTATAACAACATACTCTGGTGCTGGGTAATGATAAAGGAAAGAGGCATATTTAACTCACAATTTTAGAGTTTCAAGAACATTCAAATCAACAGTTGCTTTACTGGTGAGGGGTCCCTTGGTTATATTTCATTATGGCCATAGAACATGTAAAATGGAGACACAAGACAGGATAGCAAGACAGGAAATCAGAGAACAAGGAGGAAACAGGCTTGCTCTTTTATAATAACTCCTCTTGATAGAACCAACAGATGTCCACACGAACTATATTACTCACTTCTGAGGGTACACCCCCAGCAACACAATGACCTCCCCTTAGGTTTCACCTCTTAAAGGTCCCACTGCCCCTTAAGATCATCACACTGAGGATCAAGCTTCCAACGTGAATGAATCCCTGGTGACACATTTAAACCATATCTAAACCACAATAATCACTACCAGGCTCCCAAGCACCTGGTGACAGCCATTGTAGTCTATTTCAGTAGGAGAGGCAACTACATAGTCCCCATCACCCCAGCTACCACCCTTTGCCTGGGATGCCTCCTGAAAAACTTGAAGCTAGCAGTTCACTGATGGTAAATATAAAACCCAGGATCATTTCTAAGTAGAATTACTCCAACCTTACACTATCAGCTCAGTAAAATGAAGGCTTGACAGTTGCAGCCATAAATATTTATTTCAGTCTCTGCCACTCTATAGCTATATGTCATGTCTGGCTGTCAATCAAAAATAATAAGACACTAAAAAAGCACATACAGATCCCTTACCACCAAGAGATAAACCAATAATCCCTGTATTCCGGGAGGCTGAAGCAGAAGGATTGCAAGTTCAAGCCAAGCTGGGAAATTCAGCAACTTACTGAGACCTTGTATCAAAAAAGAAAAAAGAATAATAAAATAATAAAAATAAAAAATGGCTAGGGATGTAGCTCAATTTGAGGCCCCAGGCTTATCACCAGGACAGAGAAGGAGAGAGAGAGAGAGATGGAAAGACAGAGAGAGAGAGAAAGACAGAGAGAGACAGTCAAAAATGACTGAGTTCTTGGGACTATGAGACAGATCTCAAAGTAGCTATGACAAGTATGTTAAAGGGCCTGGTAGAAAGGGTGTATAACATTTGTGAACAGACAAAAACTTTAGCAAAGAGGTAGAATCTGTAAGAAAGTGTTAAGGGGCTGGGGATTTAGCTCAGCGGCATAAGTGCCTGCCTTGCAAGCAGGCAGTCATGAGTTTGATCCTTGGTACCGATAAAAACGAAAAAGACCAAAAAAAAAAGTGTTAAGTGTAGATGTCAAAAGATTTTAACATGTAAAAACACAGAGACAAAATGCTTCCCAAGGAATTACCAGAATACTCAACACTGCAAAGAATGAACAGTGAATTTTAAGGAGGTTATGGAAATTATTCAAATGAAATGTAAAGAAAAAAAGAGTAAAAAATAAATTTAGCATAGATTTTTCAATAAGTGTGAGACAATATTCTGTGATCTAATATAAGTATAATTGGAATCCCAGAAGGAAAAAAGAGAGAAAATGAAGCAGAATAAAGAGTGTGGAGATAATGAACAACAATTTTCCAAAAATAACATTGAATTATGGATCCAAAAAGATCAGAGGATGACACTAGTATACATAGCTCTCCATCAATACACTAACAAACCAAAAATTCTGACACGTCCTAGTCAAACCACTAAAGACCAATTAAACAGAATATCTCGATGGCAGCCAGAGGAACACAGACACACTGCACACAGAGGCACAAATGTGATGATAGTAAGAGACTTTTCATCAGAAAATACACGTTCCACAAGGGAGTGACATCTTTAAACTATTAAAAGAGAAAGCTGTCACCCTAGAATTCCATCTCACAAAAATAACCATGAAATAAAGACTTTTCCAGACAAAGTGGAAAGAATTCATGATCTGCAGATCTGTAATATAAGACATGTTTAAAAAATCCTTAAGACAGAAGAATATGACACCAGACAGAAATGCGAATCTACACAAAGAAAGTGATCCTTCCAAGGATGTTTAAAAAGAAAGTAAATATTTTAAATGTTTTTCCTACTTCAAATTTTCCCAAGAGATCATAAGTTGTATAAAGTAAAAATAGTTGCAATGTATTACAACGAAGATATAAAGAACACAAAAACATTCAAGGAAACAGCATAATTTTTAAAGTGGGAAAATGATTTGAATGGACATTTTTCCAAAGAAAATATGCACATGCAAAATAAAGTACATTAAACAATGCTCAACATCATTAGTGACTAGGGAAATATAAATCTAAGCCACAATGGGATATGCTAGATATCTATTAGAATGAACAAAACAAACAAACACCTGACAATACCAAATGTTTGGGAAGGTGGAAAAAACTGAGATTGTAGTACAGTGTTGTAAGAGCACCAAGTGAAGCCACCACTTTAGAAAACCATTTGACAATTTCGTATATCGTTCAGACTGGCCTTCAAGTCACAGTGATCCTCCTGCCTCAGCCTCTGGAATGCTGGGATTACAGGCATGTGCCATCATGTCCAGTAACACTTTCTTGAAAAGTTTAACACACATTTGCCATATGACCAGCACATCCCACTTCTAAGTATTGGCCTGAGAGAAATGAAAACTTAATTTTCATAAAACTCAAATATGAGTAATTATGCTGCTTTACTCATACTCCACAAAAAAAAGTATTGGAAGCTATCCAGATGGCTTCATCTGAGGATGGGATACACGCACTGTGGCCCATGCAGACCGTAGAACACTGCCCAGCAATAAAAAGGAGCGAGCCATTGAGATGCATGAGGAGATTAGATCTCAAATGGATTATTAATTGAGAGAAGCCAGACTCCAAATGCCACATACTGCATGATTCTGTTTAAATGACATTCTGGAAAGGGCAAAATTACAGGGACCAAAACCAAATTGGGGGTAGCAGAGGCAGGGAGTAGAGATGACTATTTGGAGGGCACGAGGGAACTTTGGGGGTGATTATATGGCTCTATGACCCTACGTCTTGGTTAAAACTCACAGAGCCATAGAGCCAAAGGATGACACTCTATGTAAAGCAGATATCAATGTCTTTACTCTTGGGTTTCACATCATTTAAAATCAGGATACCAAGTCGCCCTGCAGGGACTCTGTGACATTCTGCCCAGGAAAGGGCTATACCAAAGCAGTTTATCAGCATACATAGAGCACCTGCCTTTGGGAGGACCCGGTAAAGATTTGTAGGGAAACCAGCGTATGTTAGGTGAACATATTCTTGTTCCTAAACATGCAACAGAGATGAGTCTGCTGCAGGCTGTCATCCATACAGAAATTTGTAAAGGGCCAACCTGACCAAACTGCTTGCTCATCTAGGGTCCCTAGTGGGAGGCAGAGTCTCACTGCCGGGCTGTCTGGATGGTGCAGACTTCCACTGGATAGGCCTGGATGGCAGCGAGGGCTGGCAGCATATACCTTACTCTCCTGGGCCTGTCATGCAGAGAGTGTGCCACGGGCAGAAGAACCCAAGCTGTACCATTTAGCAGGATCCAGGATCTTTAGCCATAGCCCTTGCCCAGTTTACTGCTGCCCCTAAAAGGAGCACAGGGAAAGGGGGGCCCAGAACACTTGCTGGTACGGATCTGCCTTACAAGCTCAGAGGTCCCCAACCCCAGAGTCAGCTCAGGGTACAGGCCAGGCTGTCTTGTTCATCACTGTTTCACCAGGGGCAACCCAACCCAAGCAGGTAATCCGGAAATGCCCGTTGGTGGTATGAACAAATGCATTTATGGAGACAAACTTAGCTTCTCGATATAGTTGGACATTCGGAGTATTCCTCTTTGCAAGCCAATATGGCTCAGATGTTAAAACACACCCGTTTAATGGTCTGCTCGTGTCACACCCAGTAACATTCCATTGGTTAAAGCAAACCAAGAACAAGACTGGCCCTTAGGAAAACCACAGCCAGGGCTGAGAAAGAAGAAAGAATTGTATGCAAATAATGCAACCTACCCTCCCCAGCCAGCCCGGGATGTGTGCCTGACTTTGGGAGCAAACCAGCACACCTGATCCCCCAGGCAGGGCCCGGGTGGGTGGGGGAGGGGTCCTACAATGGCTTCCTTTAATCGCCACACATCTTTTTTTATGTAAGTCGTACATTAAATCCAATTATAGTCCTGCTGACGGAAGCCTGGCTTTAAGGTGACTTTGCATGCTCTGATGCAGAGGTCTCAAGTCTATTATTTAACTCTCCAAGGTGAGTTTCTTTCCCTCACTTCTCTTTCTTTCCTGGATGCCTCAGAAAGGTCCCCAAATAGCTCCTCCATGAGAAAGTCACCCCTTGAGGGCAAGTCTGTGCAATACTCATCTTGAAATTTTTTCCAGCACTCCCAACACATGTATGTGGCATCAAGTTTTGGCCTTCGGGTGCTTTGACTGAACTGATATGATGATAAAAATTCTTACTGGCTGTGTCCCCACTAAAAGTGAACTCCTTGTCCTGCCTAGAACAGTGCCTATCACAGAGAGAAGTCCCACAAATCACTGAGGAATGAATGAGTTCATTCATTCATTCTTGCTCTGTTCTTCCAACTGTCAGCCACTGTTGACTTTTCTCTGCCACTCATCCAGACAGCCTGGGACTTTTCAAGGACATCTCCTGTGCATTGTTCTTGCCGTCACTCTGCCAAACAGGCACTTCTCATCCCAGGCCAGTACAGAATGTTCCCTTCTTCATATACCCTTTTCCATTGGTGTCCCCTGTGCCTCCCTCAGGCCCAACAATAGCTAACTCAAAGCTGTGAGTCACAGGAGTGTGAATTAGGGGGCCGCTGGCAGATATCACAAGGATCACTGACAAGGTGCTTCTCACTTGGGAACCAGCGCCCCGGCCCCGCCCCTGCTCTCCCCAGGCGATTGCTCAGACGAGCCACCCCCACTTTCCTGGCACTACTCTGACTCCTGCGCTCTCTCTGTGCACTGCACGACGCGGAATGGCGCACCACGCAGGGAGGCCATTGTGTTCCTCGCATCTCTCAGAAAGCTTTGTCTGCGAGCAGGCTCTGTGCCTGTCACTCAAGCACCATTCAGAAGTGAGCCCTTGAATCTCTGCTGGCTGTTCGTTCAGCTATTACTCATTTTTGCTACACATTCAATAAGCGAGAAGCAGATGCCCTCCCCATTTGTGAGACACAAAGGACCAGGGATGATTCACCCCACCACTGCGGGGTTCCTTCCTTTTCCTTGTTCCCGGGAAGTTTCCGGGTGCCCACCAGCCTCTGCTGGAGCGTGGAAACAGCATTTTAGCAGCCAGGGAATTTTACTGATGGTTAGAAATCAGGCCACAGTGAGAAACAACTTTGGGCCGCCTTGGCGCCCTTGCAGGTGGTTGTGGGGCAGCTAAGGGGACCACATTGTGGCTGCTCATTAGCTGAGCAGACGAGGCCTGTGTGGATGAGGGTCCCTGCCAGCAAGTGTGAGCATGAGCAGAACGAGGACATTTGCACAGTCAACTGCACTGTTACGTGGTAAACACCGTGTATGAACTGCAGGGGAAGCAGGAGGCACCTTTGCATCTAGCCTTATAGTTTCAGAAAGGGAGGAGTCCTAGCCCAGATCAAGAATTCAGGCAGAAGCTAGGCATGGTGGTATATGCCTATAACCCCAGCATTCTGGGAGGCTAAGGCAGGAGGATCACAACTTTAGGCAACTTAGCAAGATTTTGCATCAAAATTAAAAATTATAAAAAGGCTGGAAATGCATCTAATTGAGAAGGGTCTAGGTTCAACCCCAATACCACAAAGAGAGACAGACAGAGAGACAGAGACACAGAGAGATAGAGAGAGAGAGAGACTGGCGAAGAGGCCAGTAATGATCAGAGTGGGTAAGAATATGGAATATGGTATTGGGCGGATCGGAAGAAACTCCCATTCCCCTTGGACTCTCCTTCCTGTCTCTTTTCCAAAGGTGTCCTTGCTAAGGCAGAAGCCAAGAGTACCAATATGACAAGCATGAGGAGCACTTCATAGCTTTCAGCTTCACATCACATCTGCTGTCTTGTTCAGTGCTCGCTGTCTCCTTACACGGGTATCATTCTTGTGTCTGTGGCATGGAAGAGAAAGACTGAGGCTCACCAAGGTGCAAGGATCTGCCCCGGTCTAACCCGCCATGAGCAGGGACGCTGAGGCCTAGTTTTTTTCCGGGGTCAGCGGGTCCCCTAAGAATCATTTCCACTGTGCCCTCAGGAGGAGAGGATGGCAGCGATGCTGTGAGCTTCAAAGGGCCCCGTCCACTACCATGGAGGGGGGACTGTGAGTGGAGGAGCCAGTGCTACCATCATCTGAGAGGAGTGGGCCATGACAAAGTCCATCTGGGAAGCAAGGAGGCGGCTTCCCAGGTCAGGGAGGGTCCCTGAGCCTCTGTGGAGCCATGCTCTGGTTGCTTACCAAGGATACGGGATAATCTGACGCTGGGAGCAATTAAACCCCATTGACTTTCCTCCTCAGGATCCACTACCCTAACCTCTTACTCAAGAGAGCTCCTTACCCTTGCTTGAAGATTTCCCTTATTTTCAAATTAATCCACATCCTGTCCACCTGTGCAATAACTGGGGGCAAACACTTGACACCCTAGTGCCGCATGATGATAGAACTTTTGCTTTTTCTTGTCATCTGCCCAGTACTGGGGATTGAACCCAGGGCCTTTGCACTGAATTACATTCCCAGCCCTTCTTTTTTATTTTGAGACAGGGCCTCACTAAATTGTCCAGGTGGAGTTTGAACTTGAAGTCATCCTGCCTCAATCTCCTAGAGTGCTGGGATTACGGGAAGGCATCACCACATTTGGCTAAGATTAGCACTTTTAAAAAGAATTATTTCCCCCATCAATGTGAAATCAGAAAAATGAGCTCCTCTCACTCCTCCTTTTTGATAGGTCTTCCAGACTCAACTTCCTTTGTCAGGGCAGGTGTATTGTTTTCACTGAGAGTGAGACATTGTCCCTATCAGGAAGTTGGAGAGAAACAGACATCCAAGCCTCTTTTGTTCCACGCAGACAGATGCCTGACAATGTTCCAGTGCCAATAAAGGAGGGCCTGTCTGGTCACAAGACTGCTCTACTCATTTAGCGAGTCTACAAAGCAAGTTCCTTATGCAACTGTTTGCTATTATAATTGCTGTGGTGTCTGGCCTGGATAGAAGAGGACTGAGGCTCAGCATCCAGTACCCTAATGACACAGGGATAGCAGCCTCCGGGGAGAAGAAAAAATGTCAATTAGCACAGGTTTTGAAGATGAGCCAGAAATGTCTCAAAGCAAAGTCGAGTTGCTGTGGATCAAAGGTTCCCCCCTCACACATATTTTTCTTCAGTATTGCCATCTCAAACTAAATGTAAATTTATGTAGGTGCTAGGACTCATGTCTCTGCCCACCCCAGCCAATTAGTGGTTCCTCTGGAACCCAGGATCCAGGAATAGTAACATTCTTGAAACCCATATGACCTCTGCACATCACAGAGTTACAGGGATTGTATGTGAGAGCAATGCCCTGGTGAACTCCTCGGGGAGTTTCCTGGCCTCAGTTTCCCCACATTCAGGATCATGATTAAGGAATGCAATTGGACTGCAAAAGTGACCTCAATGTTCTTCTCTGACACTTGTAGCAACTCTTCTGTTTTTCCCAGACCACTTGTAGAATGCTCCCTTCTCTGGGGGAAGGTGGGGGCTCACTTTATTGGTTGTCATGGGAACCACAGTTAATTAGTTGACCTGGATTTCAATTCTGATGTTTGTAGCATGTCTCAGCAAGTATAAAATAACTGTCTTGGAATGCATTGTTTCCTGGAATAAAAAAAATGTACACATCTGCCCCATGTTCCTGGAACTTCCTTCCCCTTGTGATGTCTTGGTATTTTCTCCAGAGTGATAGAAATCTTCTAGAAGTGGGGAGTAACTCACTCTTCCACCTAAGGCTCAGACTAGCACTTGCAGTGAAATAGAAGCTTCTATATTAGCTGAGGCAGGAAGACCGTCTGGGACAAAATTTTCTTCCAGACACTACTATTGTCTCTGCCAAGAGCACTGTACTAAAACACAGAAAAACAAAGCTGTTCTTAAGGAAACTAGGATAGCCTCAGGCCTTACACAGGTGTCCGTAGACAGATGTTCACAATCTGTAATTGACTCTACCTCAGGACTTACAATGAGGACCAGACAAGGTGAGTAAGAATGTTCCGTCCCTTACAATGCATCAAGGAGACCTGAGGAATCACTGTGATTTGAAGATACAATGCATTCTGCTCTTTATTTGTCAATCCATCCACTCTCCCATCCATCCATCCATCCATCCATCCATCCATCCACCAACTCATCCATTCATCCATCCACCCACCCTTGTATGCAAGGAACATTTATTGAACACTTATGTTTAGACTTTTTCTTAATCCATTTCCACTAACACAGAATATATGAGAAAGGGTAATTTATAGCAAAGAGAAATGTATTGGCTCATGAGTCCAGAAGCTAGGAAATCCAAGATCAAGGTGCTTAGCACCTGGCTGGGGCCTTCTATGACACAAGAGCAAAAAGTAGAATATACAGCCTCAATTCTTTTGATAATCAGCATTAATGCATTTGTGAGTGTAGGAGCCTCCTGATCTAAACACTTCCCATTATGCCCCACCTTCCAATACTGCTACACTGGGGATTAAGTTTCCAACACAGGTCTTTTGCGGGATACATTCAAAGTAGAATGACCCCCAGAGCAATTAACATAATGTTGAGTCCACTGCAGGAGGTTAATTATCCTAGTAAATGAAGAAACTGCCAGATATCTGTGGATTTAATACTTGCCAGCATCTCGTAGGTCCTCTTGTTGGCATTATTAAAGTCCTACAACCAAACTCTCTCTTAGTATCTTCTGATGAGATATCAGAGAAATTATATGCAATAGAACTGATAGAAGGAAACCAAATGGAACCGAATCTTCATTGTAATAATTCTTCTTGCTCTATTGACTGGTCTCCAATTCAGCCCTTGGATTTTGGATGATCTTTTGGAAATAGCCTTTCAGGTCTGACTGAGGCTGGATCTAGATAGATCCTAGCTTTTTGGATGCACACAAGCCATCTGCTGGAAAGCCAGGTCCTGAGGCTCTTCCACCTGAATTCCACCTCCACCATGAGAAGACTGGGCCTTCATTATTCCTCTGTGGTCATTGTGTCCACTGAAATCATAAGTCTTCAGGAGAGACTTGGTCAGCTGTTCTCCTGGGCTGCAAGAATGAATCTCTTTGTTGAGAGCAAGGATGTGACTCGGGAAACAGGGGACTGCCTGAATGTCTGAGCAGGGCTTTTGCTTATGAGGACCAGGCAGTTGTCCCCTCTATTTGGAGCTGCAAGACATTCAGGGTATTGGAGTCCAGGGTGTCACATCTGGAGGGCTGGGGATTCTTCCAGATCTGCTTTCAAGGACAAGGTGCTGCAAATCAGCACTGATACGGGGGCCACTTGACCCCAGAAATGGGGTCCTGCCTCCAGAGCAAAACAGGAGGGAAAGAAAAAGGTCCTGTGAGACTCTATTGTGTCCCCACATGCATTGTAGAGAAAGAAGCACTCTAACTGGGTCTATAATGTGTAAATGAAAAATACAGTGACGTTTAATACCAGTGCAAGACACACTGCCATCACTGCCCCTCACTTTGAACACACCGAGCCCTTTCTGCTGAAGTGCTTTCTTGTGAGTGTGCTTTGTTGCGTTGTCATGGCTGCCTTGATGTCCTGAATCAATTCAAATCATTTATGACAATTTCTGTCAAATACAAACATGGTGCTGGGTCCTCCACCACCTCATTCACCATGTCTAGCACCATGCAACTTCTGGCTCTTCCCCAAAGCCAAAATGACCATAAAAGATAAAATGTTTACAATGGATTCAGAACAAGGAAGCAGCAATAACAGCACACAAAAGGCATAAGAAAGGACTTTCAGAGTTGCTTCGGAGAGGGGCAAGAGCGATGGGTTAAGTGTGTTCAGAGTAAGGGGGAAGATTCTGAGGGGGGTAAAGGGCAATGTATCAGGGCTGGGGATTTAGCTCAGTGGCATAAGTGCCTGCCTTGCAATTGCATGGTCATGAGTTCAATCCCCAGTACCAAAAAAGAAAAAAAAAAAGGCAATGTATCTTTTACCATAATACATTTTTGTTTAAACATTCACTGCATTTTTTGACCACACCTTGTATTATAGAGGTGATGACACAGGAAAAACAAATTCCCCCAAAGCAGAATTTCCCCCTCAGGCCAGCAGAACCTTCCCTTCTGTGAAGGCAGCCCAGCAGGACCATTCCTGGCCCTGGTGTAGGAAGTGGTGTGTATGAGGCTGTGACCACCCTGAGCAGGTACACATCTGAACCACAGCTTCCACGGTATTCAGCTCACGCATCACGAAGCAGGCGTGAAGCTGAACAAACCTCCAAGTTAGTGCTAGCGGCAGCAGCGTGCTGTGGGGAGACACTCTGACCCCTTCACAGACCAGGAAGCAGAGGCACAGGTAGGCGACCAGCCATGTACCCGGACTGTCACGGCTGTCTATGTCAGGGGAGCCGTGACTGCCTCTCATGAGAAAAGAGCCTGGAAGGGAACCTAAATAAAAATGCAGGGGTGCCAGCTCCTGAACCCCATCTCTGCCCTTGGTCTGTGCTCCACCCTTTGATCCTGCTGTCCTGTGGACTCCCTCTAGATGTCCCTTGAGCATGCCCATGATGAACATCCATCCTCCTTACCCGAGCCTGTTCCTGTGTCCTCGGAGGGAATTTCCTAACCCAGGTGAAGATAATCTTGATTCCTGCTGCCATTCTTCCCTGTCACCTGTACGTTTTTGACATTTCACCTTCCACATCCTGCCAGATGCTTTTGGTCCCATGAACCCATCTGCCTGCTGGCTTTGCATGACTTTCTATTTTTCACTCTATCCAGTCTCCACTCTCCAGCCTCACTTTACCCATATAGCCTTAATTTCTACCATGCCTCCCCCCTACCCAGTAACACTCCGCCTTGTGTCTTCCTGCTAGACTCCCATTTCAAAGCATTCCAAGTCCCTTCGGAGCCCAGGGCTCACCTCCACCATCAGAGCTTCTCAAGCTCTAGCCCTGTCCCCAGCAGATGGCAGATACAGCAGTATCTTCTCCCCTCCCCTCCCCCACCAACTTCCACTCTCTTGCATCCTGCCCAGGACCTGGCAGCCTGGCTGGGCATGGAAAATGACTCCTGGATAAGTAAATGAGCACTGCAATCAAGAGTAGCCCGTGGGTGCTCCCTGAGCTTGGACCTGGTTGAACTTGAACTGGTTCCAGACAGTAACCAAGACAATGCACAGAACAGCCTGGGGCTCAGAATTAACTAACAGGCTTTGTCTGCAGCTGATGAAAGTGGAATTGATTTGCCCTGCGGGTTGGAGGAGGCAAGTGCCAAGTTGGGCACCTTGTCTAAGGCTCTGGCTGAATTCTTAGCCGTTGGTGTCCACGTCTGCCCACCTGGGTGAAGTGTCTTTTGGGCGTGCCTGCCTGGGCCAGGTAGAGCTGCCCACCTCCTGCCTGCCGAAGCCCACCCCTGCCTGAATTAATTAGACAATTACAGGCCCTGCTGCAGACTCTATTTCCTTCCAGTTCGGGGTCTGCCAGGATTGTGAGGCATCCTCCAGGAAACAGCGAAGACACTGGGTCCTCTGAGAGCCTCTTCATGTAGTTCTTTTCCTCCCCTAGAGGCCAAAAACCATCCATGCATCCAATCAGAGTCTCTGCTGCTTCTGCGGATACATGAAACTGTTTGTTCAGTCCTGAGAACATAGAGAATCGCCACCAGCATCTCTGGGAGAGCCCAAGAGGCTGCCTGCCAGCACTCCTTGTTCAAACACAGCACACACAGCACAGCACTCAGACTCCACAAAGCACCTGGCCTCAGCAAGCAGCCTGTCTGTCTGAGTGGTGAGATCTGGCTGCCTGGCCATCAGGAAAATCCCATCCGCTGTGCCATAGTGACTATTTCATGGGAGCCAGGGCTCAGCCTACAGTATTCCTGAAGTTGCCTCAGGAATATTCATGTATTCAGTGATGCATAGGGGAAAATTTCTAGGAGTTTCCTGGGAGAGAAGACCACTTTCCCTATTTGTATGAGGTAGCCTAAAGAGGAAATAGGTAGCAACTGTGAGGGCTGGAATGCTGGAGGCCTTTTGGCCACCACAAGGGAAATTGCCCAAGGACAGATGCTACCCTAGAAGGCAGAGACTGGAGGAACACAAGGCATTGATAACTTTATCAAGTTGTAAACTAACCCTGTTGAATCAAACCTACCTTGAAATCCATGTTATCTCTGAACATGTTTGTATGAGACCAGTAAATCTCCTTTGTGGCACAGCAAGGGGGAGAGAGATTTTCTTTTCTGGCAAAACTGATTCAATCTATGTTGGAAAATGGCTTCCTGCTGAGATGAGAGTTTGGTTCCAGGAAGCAAACTCTCTGTGTTCTCCTGAGGTTCAATTTTCCTATCAATAAAAAGGGATAACTTACAGACCAAGGGGTAAGAGACAAACACGATCATTGCAAAATTCCCAACTATGTTGACAAAAACTCTATTTGTCTTCCTACCTTGTTTGCTGGGGCTGGCCCTCAGGAAACAATTTTGAAAGAATCCCAAAATGACTGCCAACCCTTGTGGTGCCTTTGGTAGATTAGAACTAGGCATATTTCAGTCTACAGGCATGGCTACCCTGCCAAGTTCATTGTGACATGCTAGCTGCCAAATCCCATGGCTTACTTTCCACTGTGTTCTCCACCATCAACCACTATTTGTTTTTCATCCCCCTCTATCCCATCTCAGCTTCTGCCAAACTTCTCTCCAACTGTCAGCCTTTAACAATTTAGTATAAACTAGGGATTAGACAGCAGGAGAGCAGAGCCTAAGAGGTGCACGTTTCAGGGTGCTGCTGTGCATGAAGAAAAGGGTTCTTGGCAGAGGGACTGTAGTTCCACAGTGGGAATTCTGAAAAGCCAGGAATTACCCCGGAGACTCCAGGTGCCACACAGAGATAATTGTGGAGGAGAAGCCATGGGGTACTTCTGTCTGAAATATTCAGTGTAAAGGAACAGTGGATTTCTTTCTTTAAAAAAAAAAAAAAAGAAATGGCCTGTGTCTGCAAGTTGTCTTTCTACCTTTCCAGAAAGTCTGCAGAACACAGGAACTAAAATAACCCAGTGTCACTTCTAATGAACTTGGTGGGAAACCTCCAGGGCTGACCACCTCGGGGCCTGGAACAGTGTAGACTGGAGCTCTCCTGTTCAGAAAGCTCATCTGTGTCGTCATTGCTCTGAGACCTGAGTTGGCTGAAGTCAAGGTCTCCCTGGGCTGCAGACAGCAAGGAAACCTTCGCTTGCTCTCTGCTGGGAGTGACGATAATGCACAAGGCTGGGCAGAACAGCAGCCAACAGTTCTGATTTATGGAGCCGCCATTCATACACACACAGTGACTCATCTCAATCTTCCTGACCAACTTGTTGCAGCTTTTGGTGGATTACACTCACATTAGCAACCTGTGATTATCATTATCTTTCTTGTTAATTTAATGAAAAGCCATATTTCATGCAACATATGTGCAGATGGCTGGAGTCCAAGGTTAATCAATGCTTTCCAGCAGTGAGACCAGGGGGCCAAGCCCAGTACCATCAGCCTACAGATCACCTGTCACCCGGATGCAGACACCTGGGATCAGAGAGATGATTCTCGTCTCCTCGGATTATGTGTAAGTCCCAAGTTAGGCTCTGCTTCCTACAAGCAGGGATTCACCCCACCTTTGGAGGCAGGTAATTGTGATAGGGTTTTTGGTAGCAGAAGGTTGATTTGCCCTCCTGGCCGTATCCTTGGAGCGAGAGGTAAGGTGTGATCTGGGGCTCTTGCTCAGCCTGGCCCTGGTACTTTTCTCCCGGTCTCTGCGAGGTGCCCATTCCTCTGAGTATCTGCCCACGGGGGCCTCTTGGCCCTGCTCTGGTGGCGATTGCTAGAGTTCCTACCATTTGCACTCCCAGCCTAACATCCAATCTCGTCAGTGGCCACACTTCCAGGAAGCCGGTGAGAGCTCTGTCCCCCGCCACCGCCTAGGATTTCATTTGGCCCTGGAGCCAGGTCCATTTAGCCAGAGAATGGTGGCACGTCTGGGCACTTAAGCCATTTGCGGTAAAAGGATCCGGATGTTCAAATGGCTGTGCTTTCTGTTATTGGATATTTTTTTCCACTCAATGAAAAACAGATTTTTTTTTCAACTGGCTGTAGCTCCATTCAAGTAATAACAAAGAATTTATTGTGGCACATTATCTACATGGGAATTCTTTAAAAGAGAGAGGCTTGCTTGCTCTATGACCCAACACAGTGGCTATGGGTGGTCGGTAGTTTTCCTGAGGATACACAGCCCCTTTCGGCACGGCACTGTGGAGGCAGGGCTGCAGAGGAAATGCACACGCAGAGGCCAACTGAAGGGCAGGGAAGAGGGCATAGGTGTGCCAGGCAGGGTTACTGCAGAGATTCCTGCCTATGGCGGATAAATGGGCTGGCCAGTTAGAGAAGAAAAATCTGTTAGTATGATCAGAGTGAAGGGTTCCTTTGGGGGATGCTAAAAGAGGGGGACCACTGGTTACTTTCTGAACAACGCTTTACATGATGAGAGCTAAGTAGACAGAGGAAAAGAGTGAAGCCAGAGGCAGGGAGCCAGTGAGATTTCCTTTTACATTAAATACACATTTATTAGGCCCTTACAGTATACTGGCAATGTGCTGGGTTCGGCCTGGCGTGGTGACACATGGCGGGAATCCCAGCACTCTGGGAGGCTGAGGTAAGGGGTTGGTAAGGTGGAGCCCAGGCTGGGCAGCTTAGCAATTTAGCAAGTCTTAAAATAAAGAGGGGTGAGTGTGGAGTTCAGTGCAAAGACCCTAGCTTCAATCAACTCCACACCAGAAGAAAACAAACAAACAACAGATCTTTGTCTGCCCGGGGCTTTCAGACACTGGGAGGCATCACAGGGAAAATAAAGAGGAGAGGAGACAGGGACTGCAAGAGTGGCCGTGGGGAGAGGCAGAGGGGCAGGGCTTATTTCAGACAGCAGTGAAATTGGAGGGTGGTGAAGACATTCAAATGGATTTAGATCCATGACTTCAGCCCAGCAGCTCCCTCTCAGAGTGTGAGCAAGCCCTCAAAGTCCACAGCACTCCAGAAACACTTCTGGCCCTCTCCTCTCCGCAGCCCCCTGCTCTCCAACGTGCTGATGAAAGGAACAGAGAAATTCAATTTCTCTTCCCAGTTCCACCCGCCCCCCACCACCCCGCCCTGTGCCTTTGTTGTTCTGACGTTTTGGCTTTTTCTTTTTCGGACAATCATTCCTCTTAGGAACCTGGTACACATGAGCAGAGGTGTTTTAAATGCCACGTAGACAGAGCTCCACTGAGCCATGTCTGGATGCCACATTTTCTTTTTTTTTTAGTTCCATAAAAAGAGCAGGTCTTTGTTGCTGCTGTGGGTGATTAAGTCTCAGATCTCTGCGAGAGCCGGCATCTCAGCAGCCGCTGAAGTGACTCATGCAGGTACTAGCACAGTTCTACAAATATGTTCTGCCTGGAACCCCACTAGACGTGAAGCTGGTGACAAGGGTAAGCCTGTGTGTGAGTGAGGGGTTTGTCACATAGTTGCGGGGACACAGTGGAGAACTGTGAGGCTCCCCTGGGTTCCTCTGCCACTCAGGAAAAGTAATTTTGGCACACACGGCTGGAGATAATGATCTTTGTGTTCACTTAGGCCTCCAGTTTCTAGTTGGCTCTGTGGCTTTGGAACTGCTATCTGAGCATAGAGAAAAGGGTGATTGGTCCTTTCTGGCTATTAAAAGGGTTCTTTGGAAAGGCCATTTGTCCCCAGCTTGGGCGTTGTGTAAAAAGAAACCCTCTGGTCATAGCAGACTCCAGGAGCAGAGAAGGACCAGAAACTTTTGATTTCTTCTAGGAATATTTGTAAGAATGTTTTCCCTGTTGGATGGAAAGTGGAAACCAAGAAGGTGCCCGGCAATTTGTTAAGGACTCCCCAAGGCTGTCCCACTTCAGGCCCCAGCAATACTATGGGGGTTCCTGGCTTATAGACACTTCCAACTGATGGGCCGCAAATTTGGAGTTCTCTCAAGACCTTCAAATTTAATAATTTACTAGAATGACTCATAGAAGTTGGGAAAATGCTGTACAGGCAATTACAGTTTTACTATGAAAGATAAAAATCAGAACATGCTAAAAGAATAGACCCATAGATTTTTGAGCATTTTTTGTATCTTGCTATGCTGCTGACTTTAATTATTGGTTCTAGGAGTTTTGGGCATCTTCAATGTAAATGATTGTCTTCAGCAAATAGTTATTTAACTTCTTCCTTATTCATATATTGTTAATTTTTTTCTCTTGTCTAATTGCTCTAGCTAATGTCTCTAGAAATATATTGGGCAAAAATTGTGCTAGAGGACATCTTGGTCTTGTTCCTGATTTTAGAGGGAAAGCTTTCAACTCCTCGCCATTTAGTCTGATGTTGACTGGTGGTTTGTCATAAATGGCTTCCATACCACAAGGTCCAGGAGAGACCAGAATGCAAAGGACAGTTACACCCTTCACTGTCTCCACCAACCAGGAAGTTCACCTGGTTGTTTATTAGGTTCATTTTGCAGACATGGCTAATGACTGAGCTTCATACCCCCCACCACTGGATTAATAACATATAGCTCAAATCCCAGTCCTTTTATGACTTGATTGGTCCTTCTGATATATTCAGCCCTTGATCTGGGCCATCTTTTTGCACAAACTCTGACGGACCCTACGGATCTCATAAACAAAAGAGGTACTCCTATATCTTGGGAAATTCCAAAGGTTTTAGAAGTTCCTTACCAGGAACCAAGGACAAAGACCAGACAGAACGGTGTTATCCAGCAAGGTCTACCACAGCCCAGGGTCACAAGGCAGCACCCGGCTCACAAAGCTCTTTAGTGCTTTGGCAGAAACAGAGAGTTCCAACTGCACAGCCCTTTGAAGCAAGAAAACAGAGCAAGATCTAGGCCAGTATTCTCATCCTTCATTCATTCACAGAGTCACACAATTATTTCTGGAGAGCTGGTTTGTGCAAGATGCTACGGAGGTTGCGATCCTTCCAGGTCGATGAGGGCAAGAGTGACATCCCCAGCAGCAGCAGGATCCACACTGAGCTGAGCTCCGGGCTGCTCCCAGGCCAGTGGGCCAATGCTCTGAGGAGCTGCATTTAACCTCCCAAGAGCTTCCCAGGAAGGAGAGTTCATGGCACAAGGGACCCGGCTAAGGAACGTGGGTGGGGTGACTCTAGGACTATGTCTTCCCTTGGATCTGGCTTTGAGTTGGGAAATTTGACCAAGGGGATAAATTAGAAGAAAGCTTTTGGCAATGACAAAACACTCCAGCATTTATCTTGGAAGGATGAAAAATAGGGCATTCATTCTTGAGTGCTGAGTACTGTGCTAGGTAAACAGGGAGAAATGAGCCCCAGGCTCAGCGGACAAGCTCCTGAGGCTGCACCTTGAGTCAGCACTGCCAACCCAGCTCCTGTGGGAATGCAGAAAAGGCTTTTGTTTTTAGGAAAACTTCGAGACAGGGTCTCACTATCTAGTTCAGGCTGACCTTCAACTCACTGCATAGTCAAGTTGGCCTCAAACTCCTGGTAGTCCTGACTCAGCCCCTGAGTGCTGGGTTTATAGATATGCCCCACCATGAGTAGAATAAAAGGTTTTTGTAGGAATGTTATTATATTAAATTATAATAATATCATAATTACGACTAATACACAGTGATAGGACCTTGGTCCAATACAGCCTCTTCTCATTGGCTGCCTCAAGCACAAAGAAGCTTTCCTCTCCCTCCAGCCCTGTGAGGTCCCCAGGAGGTAGCTCCCCAAGGTCTCTAGACTTCAGTGCTCACTTAGTATTGAGACCACTCAATCACCTATTCTGAGGCCCCAGGCCACGAGCAGCTTCTGAACATTGTCACATGATTGCTCCTCCAGAACCACAGTCCAGAGATATTGTGACTGTCTCCATCCTACAAGGTGCCATAGAATTACAGGATATAAGCAAGAGCATGGATAGAAAGCATTCAGCCCAAGGTCTAACACATTCTGTATATTTGTAGGAAACTGAAGCCCAGCGACATTAAATAACTTCTCCAAATTCAGGCAGCTATAACAAGGCAGGGTTAAAGACAAATATGCAGGATTCCAAAGTCTCTGCTCTGTGTGAGACAGACAGAGAGAGAGAGAGAGAGAGAGAGAGAGAGAGAGAGAGAGACAGAGACAGAGACAGAGAGACAGAGACAGAGAGACAGAGACAGAGACAGAGAGACAGAGATTGGGGATTGAACTCAAGGCCCTCACACTGGGCTATATCTGTAGCTCTTTATATTTTTGAGTCAGGGTCTCAGTGAGTTGCTAAGTTGTTCAGGCTGGGCTGCACTTACAACCCTCCTGCCTCAGCCTCCCCAAGTGCTGGCATGACAGACATGTGGCACCAGGCGTGGTTCTGAAGTCTGTACGCTTAATGAAGTTGAACTGACACCTGCCAGCTGGTAGGTCTGTCTGGGCATGAGAATCTTAACCCTAATTCTGAGCACTAGGTGCTGGGTACACACCGGTGTTTCAGAAACAAATCTCACTAGGGGGGATGCAGCGCGGGAGGGGAAGAGAGTAGAGCAGCTGGGGGAGAGTGAGATGGGATGTGAGCTGGGTCTTGGAGCATGGGTAAGACTTTAACAGAAGTGGTGAGAAAGAGCACCAGAACAGCATGTGCAAAGGTACTGAGACAGGACAACACAGCCTATAGGCTGTTCATAAACCAGGGATGGTGATGTGTCCAGTGCACGATGTGTAAAGGCCAGATAGGAGGTGCTGCAAAGATGAGGCCAGGAAGCCACCGTATCTGGGTCATAAGGGACACTGTCTACCAGGGGAAGATGTCTGTGTTTCATCTTGGGAGCTCCTGGTGGATGCCCCCTCCCCAAATGCAGCACTTTTGATCAAGGTATTGATGTGCTCAGAGCTTTTTCATCAAGAAAACTCAGATCTAGGCACAATGCCAGGCCCATGACCATGTCAGTATAGGGCAGGTCTCTGGCCCAGTCTGGGGAGCCAACACCAGCCATCTCTGATGCCAATAAGGCCTTTCCAGTAGCCCATCGGGGCGAGATAAGAGTAGGTGTGTGAGCCACCCTGTCATTGAGGGATGGGCTGGCTTTCCCTGGCTCAGCTGAGGCTCCTTCTTCCACCTGTCGCATCCCTGCCCACTGCTTTGCAAGCTTTATGGTCACTGAATGAAAAAGACAGGTGGGAAGAGAAATAGAAGACAGCCAGAGGCACGAGAAACCACCTGCAGTAGCATCACCTGACAGCGCCTCAGCACGGAAGGAAAAAACACCTTTTCCAGTGCTGGGGAGGAGGCAGAGCCAAGGGTAATCTGCTCCACCCTTGAAGGTTTCTACTCCGAAGTTGTATGTGCTGGTGTCTCAGTCCTGCAGCTACAAAGCACTCGTGCTCTGCCCCTCCTGATGATGCCAGGACTCACGTAGATCATGCGACTCCAAACCATTGCCTCCTACCCAGAGACCTGCACACTTCTCAGCACTGATATGGAGATTTCCCCCACATTTCCTATGATCAAGGAAAGGGTCGGTCTCCAGGCTTGCATGTAATTCTGCTAGCCTGGATCTTACGCTATTAAAACCTTCTAGAATTCTTTTACGGTCTCCTCCCGGGATCTTCCCATGCTGGTGGGTACCATACTTTGAAATTTATGCTCTTTCTTTTCCCAAACTGAAGATTGCATGTCTTTCCTTGCTGTGTCTCACTTGGGCCAGAGCAGAACAAATTACCTTAGCAGAATACATTCTTACTGATGGTAACATTGCAAGAAAGAAACCAAATCCACCTTTGAAATATCAGAGCAGGATGTTTTGAAGATTCTCCAGAAATAACAAGCCACTGGCCAAACCCATCCCATAGATGATGTCTTTGAGAACACACCTTCTTCAGTCCTCTGATGATGAGGGCTCACCCTGCAGTATCCCTAGGAACTCCCTTGGGAACCAGGGCCCTGAAAGGCAGCACAGAGACAAAACTGGGCAAAGAAGGATTTGAGGGTGAGGGCTGCAAATTGGTTTGATCACCCTATTGGTTATTTGGCCAAATAAATTCATTTGAATCCCCAGTTATTGACTCTCAATTCCCCTTCCCCAAAATACTAAACCAAAAAAGGGATGCCCAGCCTGATTCAGCTGGTTATTCTTTCAAAATAGCCTTGATCAGAAGACACAACCCCAGACTCCAAAATCTGTCTCTTTCATGGAAAGGCAAAAAAGAAAACAGAACAAAGGATGGAGAGAAGTGCTGGACAGACGGGATCCTGGCAGCCTTCACCTCATGCCGGGCTGTCACCACCTTCAGTGATCATAATGTCCCCAAAGTGCTGTCACAGTTTACCCCCAGATCCTGACCAGAAAGGCAGCGGCTCACCATGCTGTTTCTTAGCCTGATGAGGAAACTGGGCTGAATGATGGTAAGAATGTTCTTAAGCTCTGTTTGCCTTGAGTTCCCTTCCCTGGAGGCCCTAGAGGAGCTGGAGACCTCTGGGTCCTTCTTGGAGGCCACATGGCCCCTTCACATCCCCTAACCTGTACCCAAAGCCTCACCGCCCAAGACTGGCTTTTGGACCACTTCCTCTGCCTCTCACATCAAGGTTAAGAGCTTTGAATGATTATTCTCCTTCCTAATAGTGTAAATGACTTAGTGGCTCTAAAGTCTCTCAAGTGCTGGGTATGGTGGTACATGTTTGTAATCCCAGCACTCGGGAGGCTGAGGCAGGAGGATCACTGTGAGTTCGAGACCAGTCTGAACTACACAGTAAAAACCTATCTCAAACAACAACAGCAACAAAAATAAAGTCCCCGAATATTTCACAGGCATCTCCCTCCAATACTTCCTACAAGCTAGTGTGTCCAGCCTGAAGTTTATCCAGTCCGTGCCTGAAAATCGAATGGAAGAATGGGGAAAGAAACTTGTTGGAACTTGGGGGATAATTATGCTCAGCATGAGCAGCACAGAAGCCCAAGTTCTCCCTGAGCTCCAGCCTTCCCTTGGGTGTCATGTAGATGAATGAACTTGACTTCTTAGTTGAGCAAAGATGTTCTTGGCAGAGAGAGGAGGGTGATTCCAGGCTCCCACTACGACTGCCAGTCCTCTCAATCCAAAAGTCCATCTCCAACTTTTTTGGGAAATCCTGAAATAATAAAAACAGCTCTAATCCTTGCTGGAGAAAAAAAAATTATCTTGTAAATGCAACAACTCTATCACGAATTGTACCAACTCTGCCCTAAAATTACATTTGACCCCGCAAAGGACTTGATCCAAGCGTACACCTCAGAAGTGTGATTCATCTCTGCTCAGCACTAAAAGTGTCCTTGTTTTTCTCTCCAACAGCCTAAAACAAATGGCTGTATTTATATCCTTAGCAATCTGCAGATTCTCAGGGTATGTATGTGTTGTTTACTTAAAGAAGTAAGCATCGTAATCATGGCTTCTCTGAGGGTTGCCTGCTAAGAACAGATGGAGCCTGCTGCCTCCATGTTCGGTGATCAACGGTGATCACCGGGAATTTTCAAGGGGAGAAGGCAGCTCCTTTGGGCAGGTTGACTTTGAGAAGGAACAAAGGACCATTCTTCAGTTATAATTCCAAGAGAATGCTCCGCTTAGCCATCCAGCACTCGATACTCCTGCTGTGGGTTGATGTGCCCCCGAATGTTTCTGTGTTGGAACCTCAGTACCCAATGTGGCAGGGCAGGAAGATGGGGTCTAATGGCAGGAAGAAGGGGACGAGGGCTCCATGATCGTGATGGATTAATGTTGTTCTCTCAGGAGTAAGTTAGTTCTCAAGGATTGGGTGCGTTCTCCCAAAAATGGGTTTTTCAGAATCAGTTTTGGTCACTTCTCTTCTCTTCCTTCCTCTCTTGCTAGATGATCACCTTCACCATGTCACACCATAGATGCCAGGCAGACTTGGGCACCATGCTGACGGACTTCCAAAGGGCTTCATAAGCTCATTTCCCAGAGTGCACTTAGGCAAACCTGGGTGGTACAGGTCACCTCACGTGGCCACATCATGCGATTAAGAGACGTGGTAAACACAACACCACAACACGTGTGAGGCTGCTGCTGGCAGTTTTACAGTACACTTTTTTCACTAAGTAGAAGGAATACATTATGAAATAATAACCAAGAATACAGTGAGTGCACAAACAAGTAACACAATCATTTACCAACATTATTAAGTCTGCTCTGCACATAATCACATGTGCTAAACATTCATGTGAGTGGTGCTGCGGTAGATTTGTTTATACCAGCATTGTCACGTACTTGTATTGTTTTCCGCTCACAAGATGTGGTGGCACATACTCCGTAATCCCACTGCCTGGGAGGCTGAGGCAGGAGGATCACAAGTATGAGCTCTCTCTGGACAACCTAGCAAAATAGTGTCTTGAATTAAAAAAAAATAGTCTGGGGATGTAGCTCAGTGCAAAGGCCCTGTATTCAATTCCCAGTACTGCAATAATAATAAATTAAGAATAATACTACTGATAATAACAGTGCATTGAGCATCATCAGGTGATAGAATTCCTTCTTGTGGTGATTATGCAAGTCCATCTTTGATATCTTTATGTGGCACATAACTGTGTTTTGTTGTAGCAGCTGAAATGCTCCAAGACAGCTCCCTATGCCCACCTGCTGTGTTAAACCTCACACACTGATGGAGACACAGTAATACTTGCTACAGGCTTCAAGGTAGATGCTGAGTTTGTTCCCATGGTGGCTGGGAGGAGCTCCCAGCTCAGACAGGCGGCACTGGAAAGCGCGGGATCCAGGCTCTCAGCCAACACTTCCTCGGCTCCTCTGTGCCCCTTGAGTTCAGGTCCCTGGGATCTGTGACCACCCCAATCACTCTTACTGAGAAGCTCACACAGCCTACATTTAGAGGAAGAGTTCTCTGTGCCTCAGGGCTGGGATGCCTGGTGCCACAGGGTAGAGATGCCCACATTGATTGGCATGAGCAGATCCAGGTCGCCCAGTCTCCTTCCCACAGGATGCCACTCCAAACAGCCCGGCACAGAATGGACACTTCTCTGACTTCTCTACAAGCTGAGTCATAGCCAGAGATTGAAATTAGCATCGCATATTTACGTGGTTAGTTTCATTTCCACTCTTTTTTGGGAAATCCTGAAATAATAAAAACAGCTCTAATCCTTGCTGGAGAAAAAAAAATTATCTTGTAAATGCAACAACTCTATCACAAATTGTACCAACTCTGTATGTATGTGAAGTTCCAGCAGGTTGGTGACGCACTGTCTTGTTCTTTCTCAGATGTTTATTCCTCACTTAGTGAAAAATGGACTCCTAACCGAAAGTTGTGGTTTTTAACAATAGCATATTTGTGTTATGGGGCTGACTTGTGTTTGCAACTTATATTCGTAACAATATGGTAATTTTATGTAAGAAACCAGAGCTTCTGCCTCCAGAGATTTTGGAGATGTCTATAAATGTCATGCACTGTTTATGAAATGCCACTGGGGACCCCTGAGCCCCGTGAGCTTGCTTGCCTGGACACTGAATAGGGACACAATGAAGGGACAGTCTGAGAGGGGAGAACCTGATCACTCTGCGTATTAGTCACCTCTCCATCACGGGGACACAATACCTGACACCCGCAGCTTAAAGGAGGAGACACTTATTGTGACGCAAGATCCACTGGCCCCTAGGCAGGAGTGTCATGGCAGAAAGGCCTGACGAAGGAGAACTGCTCACCTCAAGGCGACCAGGAAGCAGAGAGAAGGAGCAGATCCACCCGCCAAAGGCATTCCCTGGGCTCCTCTGTGTCCTGCTGCCTCCAGAGAGCCCCACCAACAACCCATTCAACAGCCTCAAGATCTGATCACCTCCAGCTCCACCTATGCACACACAGGCTCTGGGGGGACATTTAAGATCAGAGCCATAGGACTCTATGAGGAGAAACAGGACTCTTGGGTGGACCACTGCTGGATGCCAGGACCTTGGGCATGACACATGCTACTGAGCCTTGGTCCCCAGCAGGGCTGAGACAGGTGGCTAAGGACTGAGCATGTAGCTATAATCAGAAGCTATAAAGTTAGTCCTCTTCCTCCCCTGCACTCTGCATTTTTAGGTCAGAGCTCTGGAAATACAAGTGATGCCAGATTTCCACCCAGAAAGGCTGTGTAATGGGTTAACCAGTGTAGCACCCCAAAATTCATATCCATCCAGAACCTCAGAATGCAACCTTATTGGAAACAGGTCTTTGCAGAGATAATCAAGATAAGATGAAGCCAGATGGAGCAGGGTGGGCCAAAATCCAATGACTGATGTCTTTAAAAGGAGACAAGCTGGATGTAGTGGCACATGATTATAATGCCAGCCCTCTGGGAGGCTGAGGCAGGAGGATTACAAATTGAAGCCCAGTCTGGGAACCTTAGTGACTTGGTGAGACTCTGCTCAAAATAAATTTTAATATAAGTCTGGAGATGCAGCTCAGTACAAAGGCCCTGTGTTAATCCCTAGTGTCAGAGAGACAGAAACACACACACACACACACACACACACACACACACACACGACCCGTGCAAAGACAGAAACAAAAACAAGCCAAGAGTCACCAAGTATGCCACTAAGCACCAGAAGCTGGAAAAGATGAGAAAGGAGTCCCCCGCTTAGGACTTTGGGGGAGGGCAGCTCCATTTGGTGCAACTATAGAATAGTTCAGACTGGATAACTTATGCTAACAGAAATGCAATGGCTCACAGATCTGGAGGCGCACGGTCAAGGTACAGGCATCTGGTGAGGGTCTACATGCACAAGGGCAAACGGGGCTTGCTCCTTTCAGTGGAGCACTCATGTCCCCGCCACCTCTTAACTTCTTAACCGTGTCACAGTGGCATGAAATTTAACATGAGGCTTGAAGGGCACAAGCATTCAAACTATAGCTCTTGCTGATAACTTGAATTCTGAATTTCCAGTTCCCACAACCGAGAGTGAGAACATTTCTGTCGTCTTAAGTCACTAGTATGTGACACTGCATAGGTGGCCCTGGGACACTAGTGCAGCCTGGTTTACCTGGAGCCTGTGACCTTCCCTGGCATGGGGTGGGGAAAGGGAAAGGACAATGTGGTGCCTTAAAGAGGGGTGGTGTCAAAATGGAATCAGGCAGGGCCCCTCAGCCCTGCACCTGTCCCTTGTATGGACTGGGGAGGTCACACTGACTAGATGTGGGCATCTGCTCACTGCAGGCCTCCCACAAAGTAACCCTTGCAGACGTGGCAGCCAGCAGACAAAAACCAGCAGGGGCTTATCTTTCCTGTGTCCACCCCAGAAGGATGGACATGGTTACAATCTCAAGACATCAAGAACACTCTCTGTACTGATCTGGGGATGGCTCTGCACCCATGGTACCAGGATACACAACCTGCAGAGTCAGGAAAGTTCTTGGGATGGCAGAGAAGCCAGAGGTACAAGACAGCAGAGCTAACCAATGGCTTGGCCCAGAGGTACTCAGTATGGATTTGTGGGCTCCCAGATTCCCCATTTTTGTGGCCACTGATCCTCAGTGGGGAGCAGCAGGCTGGCTGGAGATCTTATTTACTCCATTATGGGGGGAGACCCGGAAGACAGTTACAAGGGATTTAAAGAAGAAAGGGAAGCATGGCAATGAAGAGAGAACTCATAAAAACTCGCAAATGGACAATCCTGTAGACACACCTCATTTGCATTTCTATGGATAAGAATATTTGCATCATTATCAGCTGTCTAGAGTGTACAGGGTTGTAACAGGGCTCAAAGACAATGAAAAGCAGAGGTAGCCGCAGCATCGTGTGCCAGCGGACAGGGGACCCCGTGGTGTTTCCTGCTGGCTCTTCCTACCACCAGCCCTTCTCCCCCCACACCCACACCACTCAGCGCTCAACACTGGATCGTTCCCAGCAGCATCTAACAAACTTATTTCTCCCATCTAAAAAGAGAGAATGTTTTTAAACGAAAGGAAAAATCCTTTTGATCCTCCTTCCTGACAGCCACTGCTCCTTGTGTTTGCTCTTTGTAGTGAAACTCTGAAGAGTGATCCGTGTTTGCCTGTCCCCGTTCTCTCGTCCCACGCCCTCCACCGTTCCTCCACGCACCCCCAGCCTCTGAAGCTGGTGGTAGTGTGCAAACCTGGGGACTTAAGAACACATGCAGTTATCTTCTGTCCATTCTGCAGGCTGAACGACCAAGGTCAAGGTGTGAGTGGGCCTGGCTCGTCCTGAGGCCACTCTCCTGGGCTTGCTGACACCATCTTCTCCCAGGGCCTTTACAGGATTGTCCCTTCCTGCCTATCTGCATCCTATTCTCTTCTTAGAACAATCTCAGTGCTAGTTGGATAGGGCCACCCCAATGACCTCATCTTTCCTTAATCACTTCTTAGGTGACTTTCTCCAGCTAGGTGTGGCATTGCCCTATGAGATCGAGGTCAGCCCGAGATATAATGAAACCCTGTTCAAAAAAAAAAAAAAAAAAAATACTTGCTCCAAATTGACTCTGGGGTAGTAGGAATTAGGAGATCAACTGGGGAATTCAACTCACAACAGCTCTCCTGTCAGAGTCAACAACGACACCCATGTCACTACACACAGCTCACCCCATGCTCTCACTGGCAGCTTCCGGGTCCCCTGTGCTGGTGGTTTCCTTTCATCTTGACTCTGGGGTCCTCTCCAGACCTGGTCCTCTCCACATGCCTTTGTTTTCTTGACCTTACTCAGTCTCATAGGCTGAGAATCCCTTGCCTCACACCCCAGCCCAGACCTCTCTCCCATACTACAGAGGTGGGTGTCCATCTGCCTCCTGAGTGCCCAGGGTTTGTGCATGTTATGGTTTATACGTTGTGTCAACATGAGAATCTAGAAGCTTAACTAAATGACTCAGCAGCTCTGCATCCAGAGATGTAGAGGACAAGCCATTACCACTCTAGCATATTGTTTATTGTGCCAATTTGAGAAGGTCAGAAGTTTAACTGAGTGATTCAGCTGGGGGTCAGGGTCCTTAGTCTGTAACATTCTCAGCCTGTGCAACCTGAGATGGTGTGACTGCTACACCCACCCCAGGGGAGTAGCCTGCAAACACTAAAAGGCAAAAGAGGAGGGACTGATGGCTGGTACTTTGGAGGAGCTCCAGTCTTCACCTTTAGTTTGGGCTTTGTCTTCTGGCTTTAGGCACAGCCTGTTCAGCTTCCGCCTGGGACTCTTGAGCCTTGCATTGTAGATTCTTCAGTCTTGTGTCACAGAGCCATCATCCTCCTGATACAGACTTTTGTGGGACACTGCAGTAAGCTCCAGCCCTTGAGCTGGACCCCTCAGCCTCCAGTGTTCACACACTCTCTGCACACTCCCTCATTTGATTTCGTGGCTGACCATTGTAAGCCAATCTTGTAATTTCTTATACATTTGTGTATCCTGTGTTATATCTGTTTCTCTAGTAAACCCTGACTGATACAGTGCAAGGGACTCATGGATCCCCAGTGTGGCAGTGTTGACATGGTGGGACCTTCAGGAGGTAGTAACTAGGTCACTGTGAGTGCTGCCCTGGAAGGGGTCAATGGTGCCACGGATGGATGAGTGGATACAGCAGTGCAAAGCTCCCTGCTCTGCCTCCTGGTCTGGAATGGGCTCTCTCCCTCCTTGCCACACTCCCACCACTATGATGCCATCTGCACTTGGCCTTCACTAGAGCACAGCTGACACCAGCCCAGTGCTCTTGAGCCTCCAGAGCTGTCAGCTAAATAAACCTCTTTTCTTTATAAATTACCCAGCCACCAGAATTTTTGATGCAATGGAAAGTGGATTAGTACAACAGCTCTATGGAACTGTCTAAGAGACACCGTAACTCAGCCTGTGCAAAACTGGTCCCCTGACCTCTCATCCAAAATCTGATCCTCATGTCATCTTCCCCATCCTGTGTGGCAGCAGTTCCCTCCTTCCTGGCTCCTGTGCCAAAAGACTTGAGTCATCCTTAACTCCTCTTCACATTCCAAATCCAGTCTGCCATCTGCCAGGTGTGGTACCACACGCCTATAATCCTGGCACTGGGGAGGCTGAGGCAGGAGGATCACTGTGAATTGGAGGCTGGCCTCCAACTCACATAGTGAGGCTCTGCCTTACAACAAAACAAAAAACAAATAAATCCCATCTGCCTACAAATACTTTTAAAAATATCTCCTGGAACCAATGGTTTTTCCAGAAACCACGTGGCTACACCCGCCTGGTCCTGAATGACCCAGCCTTACTCTCTGCCCCTCACCCAGCTGGTTTTCCCATTTTCCTATACTTCTCCTGCACACTGCAGTCTCCTTGTGAGTCATGCTTCTTGTTCTTGGGTCTCTTTCACACGGGAATGTCAACCCAGGAGGGAGGATGCCTGACCCTTTTAAACACCGATGTGTCCCACACATATGGAGCACTTCCAAGCACCTGAAACAGAACTGAGCCCCCAGCTTGCTTCCCAGTTTCCACAGTTGCCTTCCTGACACAGAAGGTCCCCTCTCTTTCATCTCACGGTACACTCTGGCTGCCACTGAAACCCAAGGCTGCACAAAATCGTGATGCCACGTGACCATGGAGATGAGGACCCACGGCACTGTCTGGTGGGTAGGAGAGCGCTTTCTTTGCAAATGACGACTGATCAGGGAACTGCCCATAAGCCCCAGGCCCAGCTGATATGTCCTTGTGGAGTAAAGAAGAGTGAAAAAATGTAGTGGCAGAGCTGGGTGTGACCAACCAGGCACACACGAGACCCTGAGTCCCATCCCCAACTCCACCTCTCACAAAAAGAAGCACAGTGACCACCACAACTGGCTGAGTGCTCTCATTAGCTCGTCCATTTCAGCTCAGGGACAATGCCAAGGGGGCTGTCGGCTGACTTTAGCCCTGACAAGTGGGAGTTGGGGCCCTGGCTGGAGCCATTGGAGCAGAAAGAAACCACTGTTGGAGCACAGAGTGTGGACTCTGTATTTTGCTTGAGCCTCCAAGTCTAACTGTAGCCCTCCTCCATTGTGACCTTCTCTCCCCAGAGGGACCCTATGGCTTGGGCAGGAAGCAAGGCACCCACAGTCGCCCAGCCTACAGGGTGACAAGAAAGAATTCCACCCCAAAGCTATCTCCCCGCAAAGCCCAGGGCCCCGCCCCAGAGACGAGGCAGGCGCAGAGCATAGCATGTTTGTCCCTTCTTTGTCCTTGTCCCTGTAGGCCAAGCCCATCAGATCTGAGGCAGCGACTGGCCAAAGCTCATATTTTGCCAGGAAAGACACAGCCCTGTCTCCATGGGGGAATTTAATCTCAAAGCAGCGTGTCCTTGTTTCAGACGCTGTCCAGGCAGCTTGTAACCCAATAAGGCTCTGATTGAATTAGCCTTGCAGGGCTGCAGTCCTGGCATGAGGTTTAGAGACAAGACAAAGGAAAAGAGGAGGCAGAGAGAACCGCAAGGAAGGAACAGGAGGAAGAAATAAAGAAAGAAAGAAAGAAAGAAAGAAAGAAAGAAAGAAAGAGAGAGAGATGCCTGGTGCAGCCAGCTAATGTGGAAGGCCCTCAAACCAGGGGTTAACTCCTTCCCGGGTGCAGCATCACTTGGACTTCTGGGGCTCATCTAGGAAGAACAGAAAGCTCCCTGGGTGGGAATGGGAGGTCCGAATGTGTGCATGACAAAATCTGGGCCTCAGACGCAGCTGGACAGAGTGGTCCCCACGCCTTTAACCTTTGCTCTAGTCAACTGCCAGCCTTTTGCATGTCCGACCCAGAGCCTGCCCCAGGAAAAGCACTGATATAGTACTTGCAGAAAAAATGCATTAGGCTCATTTCTAGCTATTGCGGGACTTGGAGGTGAGGCCAGAGAGCTGTGGGAAACATGGGGCAGATGGGTACAGCAATTAAGCAAAAGTGAATCTTGACCTTGACTTTGCCAGGCTGGCTCCCCATCACAACTTGGTGCGTGATGCTTCCCCCTGCTGGCTCCTGGGAGTCAATGCATCCCAGGGTGTGATGGAGATGCCAGGTTTCTTTTCATCCACCCAAGCATGCTCATCACATCAGGAGACGTCACTGGACGACACAAGCCATCTAGAGAAGGGTAGTGCAGGAACAGTCTCAAATCCCAGTTAGGGTCCTACAATGGCTGCAGCCAGCCTGGAGTGAGCTCCATTTCCCAGTGTCTTACTGACTGAGGCCAGGGAGCCCCTGTCATCTTGCTCCTGGGTTCAGGACTCTGCTTGGTTGTCCCTGAAGCCTGGAACCTGGATCTCTCAGGGGTCTGGAGGATGTCTGGGAGCTGAGTCTGACGTGCTTGGGCAGGGACTGCAGTCCTCAACAGGTAACACAAACTGAGATGGTGGGACCTGTAATCCCAGAATTCTTCTTAGAGGCTGAGGCAGGGCAGGAGGATGGCAGGTTTGAGCCTAGCCAGGGCAACTTAATGACTTAGAGATCTTGTCTCAAAATAAAAAATTTTAAAAAGGGTTGGAGATGTAATTCAGTGCAAAGGCCCTGTGTTCAATTCCCAAAACCCCATCACCCATACACATACACACACACACACACACACACACACACACACACACACACACACGCACACGCACATGCATGCGCACACGCACACGCACACAAAGCAGGTAAGTCTGTGTGTGTGGGGGGGGGGTGTCGGATTCTAGCCACAAAAGTCTCAGAGAAGCATAGCAAAATCCAGCCAGTGAGGCCTCTGCAGGACAAGGGGCCTAGTTTCTTTTAAAAATTAAAGTTAGAAACCATATGGGAAGTCCTATCAATTAAAAGAGACTTGAGACATATTTTTATTAGCTCAGGTCCTTAGAAGCCAACCCTTAATGGAGGTGGACTGGATTTATTAGGAGAAAGCTCAGGGTAAGAGAGGGCGCCCAGCAAAGAGGTATCAGCCTCAGTCTAATACAGAAAAGTTGTATCTTTTATATCTCTAATGATGTATAAGGACTGATCAGAAATACAGTGTATGTGTTGTTTGTTTTTCATTTGTTTCTTTTTAAATTCTTTCTGTTTTAAAGTTTTTAAAATGTATTACAGTAAAAGAAACATTGCTGAGGACCCCCTCAAACGCTCCTCCTCCTAGCTTCAGACCCACTTGTCCTCCAGTGCTGCCATTTCCTGACGCAGCTCTAGAAGTCCTCTTTCCTGAGTGTCTTTACAAGACGTGATTAAAAAAACAAACAAACATGGTGAACGCTGCTGCCTGGTGCCATCCGACAGAAAAGACTTGTGAAAACATGAAAAAATGTTCTCATCCACCTCATTCACTGCATCTGGCACCACAGGTCTTCTGACTCTTCCCCAAACTCAAAATGACCGTGGAAGGGAAACACTTTGAGTGGATTCAGGACATCCAGGCAGCCGTGACAGAACAACTAAAGACACTCAGGAAAGGGGACTTCCGGGATGGCTTCAGAAGGTGGAAAGACATCCGTCTTGTGCTTGAAGGAGTGTGCTTGGAGTTGAGGGGACTTTTACTGCAATAATTTTTTAAAATTTTAACATTCACCACATATTTCCAGCATACTCGTTGCTGCTACTGCTGCTGATGATGATAAAAAAGTCAACAATTATAACTCCAAGGGAGCTGCAGAGCTCCCAAAGCCAATAGGCAGAGACCCCAGAATGTCAGGGCACAGCTCAGGGAAAATGATGTGTAGCGGCATTTGCCAGTGGCCCGTAAAGCCTGCCTGCCTTGAGAAGTCCCTGGGCTTCAGCCAGCTGCCCACCTTGCCTTCCAGTCTCCTCCTGATCACACTCCCCTGGGTGTGGGGTTGGCACACCCAAGTGAATCACACCACTGCACCTTTTTTCCCCCAGCACTGAGGCTTGAACCCACGGCCTTTGCACTGAGCTGCATCCCTCATAGTTTTTTACTTTTTGTTTTGAGACAGGGTCTTGCTAATTTCTTAAATTGCCCAGGCTAGCCTCCAACTTTCGATCCTTGCTTCAGCCTCCTGGAGTGCTGGGGTTATAGGCGTACACCAGGCACACAGCTCCAGCCTCTCCTCTTTGCAGGCACAGTCAGCTGGGCCATCAATCTCAGGGTTAGGGGCAGGGACCCCAGCCGGACTCTCCTGTCTGAGGTGATGGCGTCCTTCCTCTCTGAGCCCCATTTGCTCCAGCCCATGTGGAGAAGCTAAGGAGCCACCTACAGATTCAGAGAGCCCCTGCACTCCCAGGAGCCAACCTGAGCATCCAGTGAACAGGTATGAGGATGCCTTGGGCTCCATGTCAGGGTGCCCCAAGTGCCCAACAGGGACAACAGGAACAGAATACATCTGGGGGTGGGGCCAGTGACAGGAGCAGCCTTCAAACCAGTTTGAGGCACTGGAAGCCATAATTTGGGAGCCAGGGACCCTTGTACAAAAACCAGGTGTTTCAGAAAAACCCAGCCCCTGAGAATCAGCCAGCAAAGATGGAAAGTGCCACAGAACCAAAGAACGGGGCAGCAGGGTGTAGTGACACGTATCTGTAATCCCATCCCTAGAAGAGACTGAGGCTCTGTTTGTCCTACAGGGCTTTGTGCCGTGTGCCAGAGTCAGCTGCGGGCAAAGTGGACCGTGATCTTGTCCAGCTCAGTCCTGAGGTCAGGGGAAAGCCTTTCCTTTGTCTTCCTTCCATGCTGCTCTCTTGGCTTGTCCAACTCTTTACTTGCTATGTCACTTTAGAAACCCTCAGCCATGGGGCCATGGTGGGAGGTGCAGACTCTCCCCAGAGCCGTGCCTGCCTCTCAGCTCATGGGACACACATCCCAGGCCTTGACACATGTCCCCAGGCCTCCAGCAGGAGCAGGAAGCAGCAGCTGGTCACATGCTCAACTGCACCATTTTCTAAGGGCAAGCACTGCCCACATGCACACGGAGGATGGTCAGGATCTGACCCACTGTGGTCACACAGGGGAAAGAACCAGGCTCTGGCGGGGAGATGGGATGGGGGTGGCTCCATTCATTGTTGGCTTTTATAGACACAGACATCACCTGGGAGGGCCTTTGAGTCCCTTGTGCTGCTTGGCTGCCCCCCCGCAGGAGTCCCCTCAAAGCTCATCATCAAATACTGGCGAAGTTTCCATACAAGGAGACACTCTTCAAGAACTCTTCCCAGAGAAGAGCATGGAGGCACATACCTGTGATACCAAGCTACTTAAGAGGCTGAGGCAGAAGGGTGGCAAGTCTGAGGGCAACCTGGGCAACTTAGGGAGATCCTGTCTCAAAATAAGATAAAAATAAAAAAGGCTGGAGATACAGCTCAGTGGTAGAACATCCTGGCTTCAATCAACCCCAGTGAGAAAAAAAAGAAGGGGGGGAGGGAAAGAGGGAGGGAAGGGGAAGGGGGAGGGAGAGGGGAAGAAGGGAGGAGGATTGAGGAGGGGATCCAAGGGGAGGGGAGACAGAGATCATCCCTGGATCCCACCCACAAATCCACACACCTCCTCTCCCAGACCACCAAGGCGCTTCCCCCCCCCCCCCGGAACTCAGAAGTACTGTCTCTTCTTCTGTAACAGCAGATTTTTACAAAGAGAACAATAGTGGAGCTTTCTGCACTGCATTTTGTAAAATCCTCAAAGCAAAGAAATGCAAAAAATCCAGTTCCCTGCTCAGAATCTGTATTAGTCTCCTGGCCAAGCATCAAGGGGTGGGTTAAACACTGAGATTTATTGACTTGGTTCTGGAGGAAACAAGTCTGAAATAAGGTGTCAGAAGGGCAGATTGATTTCTTCTCAGAGTTGTGAAGAAGAATCTGCTCTCAGCCTCCCTCCTTGGTTTATAGATAGATAGCTATCTTGTCTCTGTCTTTTCCTGTTACTGCTGTCCAAATTTCCCCTTTCTGTAAGGACACCAGCTATATTGAATTAGGAACCACCCTAATGACCCCTCTTTAACTTAATCTCTAAAAAGACTCTGCCTCCAAATCAGGTCATGTTGTGAAATACAGGACTTTAGGGCTGAACATACAAATTCAGGAGGCAAGAAGACACAATTAAATCCTTAACAGAACCGGAAGGAGGCAGGGTATGGCCGTGCACACCCATAATCCCAGCACTCTGGGAGGCTGAGGCAGGAGCATGGCAAGGTAGAGCCTAATCAGGGTAATTTAGCAAATTAGCAAGAGCTTGTTTCAAAATGAAAAAACAAAAGGGGCTGGGGAGGTAGTTCCATGTGAAAGAACCCGAAAGACAGAAAAAGCACAAGGTGAAATGCACATACAAATCAGGATCCCAATAAGTCTATTGTCTATGAGTCCCCACCCCTGCTTGGACAGGAACAAAGTGATTATACAAACATACTGATTATGTGTGTTAAAAGGGTGACCCCAACAGGAATGAGGCCCCTCCTTTAGCTGAACAGTACATGAGCAGGTAAAAAGTGAACACTTGTTGATTGCAAACCTCTTTTGCCACTAAAGAAGTCAACTTCCTGGTTGATTTGTTCTTAGGGTTCCAAGTTTAAACCTTGACACTAGTGACTCCAGACATCCAGAGATGTCTGAACCTGCTTTATGTAACTCTGCTGGGTCTCTGGAAAGGTAACAGGAAACTATTGAGCCGGCCTTGCAAGGAAATAAAAATCTTCCTTTGGGCTGGTTCTTTGCAGTGTGGCCATTGATTTTGGTAAATAGAATTATTTAAAATGTACCAGGGAAGTTTGTGAGCGAAAGGAAATCTCACAGGCTTATTTGACCGACTGGGGTGTGTGCCTCTATTTTGTCTTTGAGGTGTGTCTGGGCCTGATGGCAATAGCATCTGAGGGTAGCTGTGCAAGGCATGGAAGATAAAGTCTTCCCCCTGCCCCAAAGCTACTGAGGCTGATGCACGAACTCAGAGCACAGGGCATCGTGCAGAGTGGGCGCTGGGGGCTGACAATGCCATTGTCTCCATGGTCTCCCTTTCCTAGCAACTGAATGCCTCCTCTCCTCTACTATGGGCTGAATGTCTGCGTGCCCCCAGATTCACACGGTGAAGCTCTAACCTCCAGTGCTATGGTATTTGGATGTGATTAGGTTTAAATGAGGTCATAAGGATGGGTCTCAGGGTGTGACTCCTGCCCTTAGGGGAAAGGACATCAGGGATCTTCACCAGCTTTCCTGGCCATATGGGGACACCTGAACCCAGACTTCCAGCCTCCAGAACAGAAAAAGTAAACACCAATTCAAGCCAGGACACCTCAAGACTGGGTATTTGGTTGGGGCACCCAGGCAGCCTGAAGCCTCACAGACCCCTGAAGATGCCTTTCAGCAGCACTGGCTGGCTCCTCCTCTTTGGAAAGGGCTCTCCCTGCTGCCTCAAGGTGACATCAGTGTCCCCAAGCTCATCCACTTTATGCTGCTGGCAAGCAACAGAGCTGGAGCTTTCTTGCGTCCACAGGTCATGGGCTCCCCTACCCGCTGTGTCCTCCAGCCACCACCAACTGCTGCAGACAGGTGCAGCACTGTCCGTGCCAGTGCTCCCCTTCAAGTCCTGAGCCGCACTCACACCCTGCACTCACCGCCCATCCCCACCTGAGCAGCTGCATCCCTGTCCAAGCCCCCAGCCCAGTTCAGAGCACAGTGTGGGTCGCCGAGTCCTCTCTGTTTTGAATTCTGGACTTTTCCTGGCCCCTATTTTCAACATAGATAGTTTGGTTTCATTGCTTCCAATGTTGTGCCTGGCTACTGTCTGTTTTTTTTTTAAAGTTCTATTAAAATCTCTTCTAAAACTCTATGAGGGGAGAAAAAAGGAAAAAGAGAATAGGCTCGTGCCAGCGACACTTTGCCTGCAGCTTTGCTGGTGTGCTGTCCCAGCAACGCTCTGGGGGAAAAGCACAGGCGGTGGTTGGCTTCCCTGAGCTGTGAGGCACCTGGGCTGCAGTGCCCGGGGTTATAGATTCAGTCCATCAAGGCTGGCGGTGGGGAATGGACGATCTGAGCTGGGGAGCTGGGAATTGCTGTGGGACCCCTGGGGCTCCAGACCTGGCTGGAAGCCCAGCTTAGGGCCCTGGTCTGGCTGCACACCTTGGGCAAGGCAAATATGGTCACTCCTCTGTGTACCAGCCTGTATTGGAGCATGCAGCAATGCCAGGCTCCTGCAGGGAAAACGTTCACAGAGATTTTGGAGTTTGAAGTACTGTCACAAGATCTGGTTCCCTCTGATTGACCAGGCTGGTAATAATCCTACCACTCATGGGCAGAGAGGCCATCTTCACAGAAGGAGACAGACGTAGATAGTTTGACCAAACAACCAGCTCATCCCCACCATTTTAAACATGACTCCCTACTCCCCAAATTGCCCCGAGTTGAGCAATTGTTCAAAATCCACCAGGAAGCTGAGGACAGGCGGATTAGTCTGGAACATCTATAAAGAGAACTCAGAGCAGCCAGGCAGTCGTCATCAGTAGACCATACACAGACGCTCTGCAGTCTGTCTGCCCCTGGACAGCTCTGGCCGCCCCCCTCCAGCTTCTGCTTGGCATCTGGAGACCCGTTAAAAAGGCTGATTGGTTGCTGAGGATTTAGCTCGGCAGCACAGCACCTGCCTGGCAAGCACAAGGTCGTGAGTTTGATCCCCGGTACCACAAAAGTAAAATAAAATAAAAATAAAAAAGGCTGATTGGTTTTCCTGTTGAAAATGCATTCGAGAAACACACAGGAATAAAGGCTGTACTCAGAAGAAGGGTTATCTGTGAATAAGCAACTTCAATGGGTTTCTTGGCCCATGAAGGGGATGAAACCATATAAGATGATGAAGTCCTGACTCTGATTCAGGGGGCGTGGGGTGTCCAGTTCAGTTACCAGTACCAAAACATCAAACAAAGAAGGAAAAATAAATACAAATCTGCAAATCAAAAATTCTGTTTTCTACTTTTTACTTCCATTCTGGAGGAAAATCTTTTAAATTAGAGCACGAACTTTGGTCACTAAACCATGTGGCAGCACACAGCCCAAAGTCCCCTAGCCGAGCAAGTCCCTGTGTCCACGTGTGTCTTATTTAATTAGATAAGCGAGCTCAGAGGCCTAAGAACTGCTGGAGCAAACGCCTTTCCATGCTGTCCTGCATCCTGCTGTCTCACAGCCATCACGAGTGGACCCTGACATCAGGAATGTGAGACCAGAACACACGACGCTCCCTTTTCTTACCCTGTCTGGTCCGCCTCTGGGAGTAAAGCACATCCCATGAGGCCCACATCCTTTGTGTGTAGAAGGCCAAAGCCAGTGGCGAATTCTCAATGGGCGAGGGGAGAGGGAAGACTCTACAGATCCGGAAAGCTGGCTTCAGATATTGGCTGATCAGACTATGCCCTGGGCCATGTTTAGGATGCGCATAGACTTTTGCAGGTACAGCAAAAATACTGCCCCACTCATCGCTATGGTTTGAATATGGTTCAAGTGAACCCTCCCCAATGTTTCTTGTGCTGGAACCTGGGTCCCCTGTCTGGCAGTGTGAAGAGTGGGGGACCTTTAAGAAGCAGAGGCATAGCTGAAAGGTGAACCCTTCATTGGAGGCGCTGTCCTTGAGGGATTACTGTAGTTTTCACAAGACCCCACCTGAGACAGTCATTGTAAAAAGAACCAGCCTGACCCTAAGTCTCCCTGGATTCCTGTCTTGTGCGATTCCTTGCAGACAGGCTTCCACCATTGTGACACCATTTACCACGAGGCCTTTTGTGCCCTGTAATGTACATGTCATAGTGTCTCAGTGCCTCTATTTCCCTGTCTGATCCCAGAGCCAAATACATGGTGACAGGGTGTATCTGGGCTTGAGTTTGGGGTGCACAGATCACATAACCATAATCGTTATTTTAATTTTCTGTCTTGATGAAAACTGAGTGACTCTTACTTTGTCACAAAACACACACTGTCACGAGTTAAGCATCCCAGTTTCTCTAGCTGTGTTATATTCTCTTGGCAGTTTGGAACATTTCTGATATTTTTCAGTTTCCTCCTGGGAAAAGGAGGTGTAGAGGGAAAGTCTCCCTCCCCTCTGCACAATTATGACTAATTTGTTTATAGGGACACAGGGTCTCACTATGTAACCTGAGCTAGCTTTGAGGGAATCCTCCTGCCTCAACCTCCTGAGTACTGGGATTATAGGCATAGGCCACCACACCCAGCTGCAAATACCTTTAGAGACACACCCAGAATAATAGTTAAACATCATCACAAGTGGACACCAGCAATGTACACCACAGCTCTGGCCATCTGTGTCAAGGGTCTGCGTGCCAGTGTTTCTAGTGTCACAGCCCCCTTAGGACCAGGCAGCCCTGGACCTACCTCTGTTGCATGTATCAGTGGGACCGAGGCCATTCTGATCACACTCAGGGCTTCACCACGCTTCTGTATACGCCCTTTCATGTCACAGCTCACAACCAGCTCTGGCAGGCTGAGGCAGGAAGACCACAAGATCGAACCAATTTAGCAATGTAGCAGATCCTTTCTCAAAATAAGGAAAAAGGGGCTGGGATGTAGTTTCATGCAAGGCCCTGCGTTCAATCCTCAGTATGAAAAAAATTTTTTTGCAGTGGTCACTGAAGGGACTACACACCCCAGCCCTTTCCTGGACATCCCCTCTTACTGTCCCCCTCAGCCCATCTTTCTCCAGTTACCCCTACCCAAACGTCACCCTCTTCCTTCATTGCCACCATGAAAAGGCTCCTTTCTGATGGATCGCTACAAACAAATTAGTCATAATTGTGCAGAGGGGAGGGAGACTTTCCCTCTACACCTCCTTTTCCCAGGAGGAAACTGAAAAATGTCAGAAATGTTCCAAACTGCCAAGAGAATACAACACAGCTAGAGAAATTGGGATGCTTAACTCGTGACAGTATGTGTTTTGTGACAAAGTAAGAGTCACTCAGTTTTCATCAAGACAGAAATTAAAATAACGATTATGGTTATGTGATCTGTGCACCACAAACTCAAGCCCAGACACATCCTGTCACCATGTACTTGGCTCTGGGATCAGACAGGGAAATAGAGGCACTGGGAGCACTGAGACACTATGACATGTACATTACAGTGCACAAAGTTAGAGAAACACACAAGTCACTTCTGATGCCCAGCTACAGGTTCTGGGAGTCTCCAAGACCATGCTCAGGTGTGTTAATTCACTAGAACCCTCCTGGCATTCGGGAAGCTATTGTAGTTAAGAGTTTATCACAGGAAAAGGACACATTAAAATAAACCAAGAGAGGAGGTGTATGAGACAGAGCCCAGGAGGGACCACACTTGGGGCTTCTACATGATTCCTCCCAGTAGAGGACGGGCAGTGCTGACATCTCCCAGCGATGATGTGTGACAACACAGGATATTACAAGCAGGAAGGCTCACACATGCTTTATGTCCAAAGTTCTTGTTTTTTAATTGAGGTTCCATGGTTGATGCTCACATGGCTGAACTTTCACCTCCAGCACCTAGGAAAAGAGAGCAGATACCACGGCAGGGTCCAAAGTCCCCACACATATCAGATTGTTGGACCGTCCACTGGCCAAGGCTCCCAGATATATAAAAACTCATCGAGGAGACAGTCCAAGGACCCAGAGAACCCTTCTCCATGCCAAGGCCAAAGACCAGCCATCTCTTTGGAGACAGTTAACTCTGCTATGCAGAGAGATGCTGGAGAAATAAGGCTTTGGAAAGAAGTCTCAGAGCTCCAGAGACAGTAACCAGGTCACCTGAAGCACAGGGAAGTGGACAAACCAGAGCTTGTGGTGTACAATCAAGCATTTGGCAGGGGACCCTGGGGCTCGGATGGTCAACACGGTCAGCAGGAGAAAAGAGGAGCTGGACGCAGAGCTGGAACCCACAGTCAATGCCTGATGTTTATGGCTGTGGCGGGTTTCTGAGAGGAGTGGCTGCTGCTTTATTTTTACCTTCCAAATCCTAGGCAGGATCCTTAAACCTGCAGCCACTCAGGGAAGGGGATTCTACAGTTTGGGGTGTCTACTTTTATGCTGCTTAGCTGAGTGTCACCCCTTGGGTGGTTTAGCAGCAACAGAAGTTTATTCCTCCCTGTTCTGGAAGCTGAGAAGTCCAAGGCATCTGCAGATTTGGCATCTGGTTCATAGGTGGGGTCTTCACTGCATCCTTCCATGGTCTCTGGGTCTCTTCGATTAGAGCATTAACATCAGACATGGGAGCTCTGCCCATTACCTGGAGCCTCTAGTCTTAGCCAGGTTGACGTGGCACAGTCTAACATCCCTGCCCATCAGTCCTGTGAAAGCGGGATCTGGATCCTGTGCGGGCGCAGCTGGGTACCTGACAGGAAAGGTTGTCCTGGCATCCCTGTGTGTCCTGACTGTGCAGGCAGGAGTTGTTTGGTGGCAGGAGGAGCAGAGATCTGTCCAGCCTCCAGGATGGACCGAATCTCACGGAACCCAGTGCAGTTCAGGGACACGGGCTCACAGGCTGATGGGAACCAGCTTGTCACCTCCCTGAGTGTCATTTGGACACCAGGGATGTAGGTGTTGGCAAGAGGATGTTTCCACTTTCCACCTCGACCTCGGTCCCTTGATGACTTCTCCTGCAGACAGCCGAGGACAGCGCACACTGTGCCACACAAAGGCGTCTTTGGCCTGCTTGTCTCAAGCTTTTCTCTTCCTTCCCAGTCCCCCCACCCACCCGCCACTACCTCTACCACTGCCACCGGACCTATCTCTGGGAAAGGCTCCCCCGCGTAGGGTTGGCACCTGGGCACACGGCACCCAGACCATTAGAGAAGCAGACAGCTCCCAGACCAGTGGCTCCACGTGCAGGAGGCTCTGTGCCAGAGACAAAGCAAGGTGGAGACCAAGGGGAAACAGAACCACTGAGGTTTCTCTTCCTGGCCACCCAGGACTTCCTGCAGCTCTTTCAACCACCTTCTGCGTCTCCCTTTACAAAAACATTTAGGATTTCTCAATTTCAAAAAAAAATGATTATAAACAGGACCCTAGCCTATCCACCAAGATAAAATCTGAACATTTTTTAATAATAAAAGGTTTATATGCAAAATTAACGAAAGCTCAAAATGTTTAGAGATATACTGTAATACTCAGCTACTACAGCAATAAAGCTGTTTACTGATTTCCAGTGGAAAACATTTTCTTCTCTTTTAGTTCTGCAAGGTGGCTGGGACACCTCTGCTCTGTTTATAGGTCTTTGTTTGGCCCTTAAACCAGGATCAGGGATGATTTATGTTCTTCTCCAACCAATGAGAGAAAGATACACGGTCAGGGAACAACAGAAAGCTGCATTTAAAATCTCTCTTTTTTGCCAGATGTGGTGGTGCACACCTGTAATCCTAGCACTCAGGAGGCTGAGGCAGGAGGATTCAGGTCAGCGTGGCTACATAGTGATATCCTGCCTCAGCAAACAAACAAAAGTAAATAAATAAAGAAAGAAAACCTTTTTTTGCATAATGCTTACTCCAATTCTACTGCTTAAAGCAAATCAATCATATAGCCGAACCCAAGTCAAATCTCCCCATCAGAGGGGAAAAAAAATAGGAGTGAATATTTACAATTACTCAACTTAGCTCAGGTAAAACAAATTGAAAGTTTCTTTCTCTTGTGCCATACAGAAATACACACAGACATGTGTATCATGTTTAAAGAAAATATCCACACGTGTGTAAATATATACATTTTTAAATACAAAAAAGTTCTAACTCCTTTCCTTTGGAGGAATTTATACACATAATTCCCCTATTGATTTATTTAATAAACACTTACATGAGACTTGTTATGTACCAAGGGATTTATAAATATAACAGCTTTACAAATATGACTCTTTTTAGTGAAGAAATATCCTGGGGCTTTTATCTTGAGAAACTCTTGAGAGTATATTTTTAAGATAATTTTACAGCAACGAGATTGCTAGGAACATTCTTGACTTCATAATTATTTCCTGATGGCTTTCTAGAAAATATACACGGTTTATACCCCAGCAAAAGTGTGGGAAAGTGTATACTCTCCCGTCTCCAGCTTCCCAGAAGCATTTTTGTTAATCTGACAGGCAAACACAAAATTTCACTGTTGTTTGCTTTTATTTCTTTCATTAAGAATGATACTAGATGTAGGGGTAAAAAAATTCTGAAAAGCATTTTTAAAAAAGAACAAGGCTGGGCATCTTTCCCACATTTATTGGCCATTCATATTTATTTTGCTATAAAGTGCTTATTGGAACCTTTGCTCGTTTTTCTAGTGAGTGGTTTTTTAAAATTAGTTTATGTAAACTCTTCATAAAACAGAGAAGGCTCATCACATTCGTCTGTCACAGATGTGGAAATATGTTTCCTCAGTTTGTTATGTCTCTCAACTTCATGTTATGATCTACTCTAGCAAAAAGAAATCTTAGATTGTTATTTGGTCAATTTGATCAATTAATTTTGCTTCCCATCTGAGTTCTGGATCTCTTATTTTATTTCACTTGTGATCTCTTCTGTAAGTTTTAAAAAACTTTTTTATTCTGGAACAATCCTAGAATGAGAGGAAGTGACAGATAGATAGTACAAGGAGGTCCTTTGTACCTCCATATGGCCATTAATCCTGATATCTCAACTTCTTTAGATTAAGAAATTCCCAGTAGATTAGTAAATCATGCTCCTGGGTGACTCTAGGTTCAGTTCTCAATAACAAAACAAAAAATCTGATTTCTGTGTTTTAATTGATATATTTAATCCATTTACATTTAATGTAATGAATACAGCTATGTTAGGGTGTAAGTCCACCATTTTACATTTTAGCAGAGTAGAGGAGCAGTGCCACTCTGCTTCTGCCAGGTAGAGATGGAAGTGCAGGTTTCCCTCTGGGTCCCTGTTGATATTCCCCTGCCTGGGAGAGGCAGGGTGCCTTGTCACTGCTCCCCATGTGGTCTCCACTGTCCCACAGGGGAGAGGGTGTGATGGTCTACCCAGTAGAAAGAGGAGGTCATCTTGTTGCCACTGGATGGGGGTGGAAGTCAAGGCTCCACTCATGGTCTCCACCAACCCTGCAGAGACAGGGGTCTCATTGCCACCCATCAAGGAAGACGTTTCCAGCTCCCTGCTAGGGCCTTCTCTGCTACCCCAGTAAAGTGGGTATGTTTGGATGCTTCATTCCAATGGGCAGTGGTGACGGTCTGGGGTCCTCACTCAGCAGGAGACAGGGTGGCATCAGCATTGTCAGCAGTACTTGGTGAGAGGACAGCGGTACTATGGACAGAATGCTTGTGTCCCCCCAAATTTCCTGTGTAGCAAACTGATGCCCAGTGCAGTGGCATTCAGATGGGGCCTTTGGGAGGTGATGAGGTTATGGGTGGAGCTCATCCCATCCCAATGATGGGATTAGTGTCCTTTAAGGCAGGAGTCCCCTTCCCCAGGGCCTCACAGCAGTAGGAGAGGCTAGAGATGAAGCTTCATCTGTATTTCCAGCCGCTCCCCTTGACTGTATTCACCGGCCAAGCACCACCTCGTATCACATCAGCAGGGTATTAGAGTCTCATTGAAAAGCGGACCAGACCCTACTATGAACCGTGAATTTGAGTGATCAGGTTGCGTGCTCCTTCAAATCATCCCCAACCCACCATTACCCCTGGTCAGTGGGAAATTATCTTCCACAAAATTGCTCCTTGGTGCCAACAAGTTTGGAGACTGATGCTTTATGGGGCTGAAGAGACCAGAATTCTCCTCTTCCAGCAGGTGAAGCTGTGAGCTGTGATCTATGAATCAGGATAAAAAGTCCTAAATGGACACCCAGTCTGTTGCATGCCAGTCTCAGGCTTTTGGTTTCCACAGCTGTGAGAAATAACTTGCTATTGCTTAACCGCCCTGCCCAGGCTATAGCAATATGTTACAGCAGCCCAAGTAGTTCATGTCTGAAGTTTTTTATTTTATCAGATGCTCCTCATCCTTTCATCTACTTCTTTGGCATGAGAGTGCAGCTTCTCTTAGGATTTTTTTTTTTTTTTGCTTTTACCTGCATCAGTGGCATTTATTTCTAGCTTGCCAGCTCCTTCAGCACCCAGCATGGGGTAGATGAGATACATGTGAAGCTGGGTCTTGGTCTTGAACTCCCAACACATCTATCTCGCCGTCTGGATCTTTCTTATGTTTGTGCTACATATGCCATTCAAGGCTTTTAACTGAACTTAGCCAGAGGAAAGAGGAAAGAATGCCTCGCTATCATTCCAGAAGCAGTGACTTTACTTTTTCATGATATTTTAAATTTGTGGTTCATCTGGTATTCATTTTTATCTCAGGAGTCAGGCAGGGACCCTGACTTTGTTTTCAGATGGTTCTGTTATCTCAGTACCACCTATCGGCTCGTCCCACTTTTCTTCCACTGATCTGAGATGCCATTTATATTTCTTTCCATACGCATGTGGAACTGTTTCTGTGCAGCTTCTGTTCTACTGACCCCTGTAGGCCCTCAGTACCAACTGGATTCAGTGGAGAGGTACTGAGATTTGAACTCAGGACCTCTATGTCAAGCTCCATCCACAGCCCTTTTTTAGAGACAAAGTCTCACTAAGTCAGTAGATTTCCCAGGTTGAGGTCAAACTTGGGACCCTCTCACCTCAGCCCCCCAGAGTCCTGGGATTATAGGTTGTGCTTCCATGCCCAACTCCAACTAGATTCTTGATTATAGCATCTGTGTTGTCTGCTAGAGCTTGTCCCCTGCTTTTCTTCTAAGTGACTCCAAGAGCCCTCCTTCCCACACATCTTGAAGCCCTGTCTAAGTGTCCCACGGCTGCCTAACAAGGGACATGCACTGGGTGATGCGAACAACAGAAACTTGTTTTCTGCCATTTCTGGAGGCCAGAGATCCAACTCCAAGGTGCCATGAGGTTAGTTTCTTCTTTGGGGACTGCAGGTAAATCTGCTCCAGGTCTTTTAGTGAGCTTTCTAGGCCTGCTGGTGATCGTTAGCATTCCTTGGCTTACCCACACACCACTCCTGTCTCTGCCCCATCATGGCATCTCTCGGTGCATCTGGGTCTCTTGAAGAGACACATTTTAAAGACCCCCAGTCCACTAAGGCCTCATTTTGCCTTAACTCATTACACCCACTGTGGCCCTGTTTCCAAACAAGTTCCCATTCTGAGATTTGGGGAAGGATGTGAAGTTTATTTATGGTTTTTGTTTTTTTGGAGGGGGGTGAGAATGATCGAATTCATTGGTATAATTGAATACTACTAAGACTAAGTAATTGCAGAAATAATAGCTATAACATGCAATATGAAGACTATATAGGAAGTACGTGAATTTTGAGGGACACGATTCAATCCAGTACAGTTCTCAACAGGTTATACTTGTCACGGTCCCTCCACATCCTCCCCCATTCTCCCCCAGCTCTTCAGGGTGGCCGTGTGACCTGTGGCCTCTCTTCCTTTCTATGTCCCTCTACACCCCAGCAGCAACCAAGCTATTACCTCAGGCTGCTCACAACCCACCACTTCTTACATGGAAGTTTCTTCAATATGCAAGAGAGAGAGATCTGAGGGAGGCCTTCAATGATGGAACCCCTTGACTTATGTACAGGTCATACTCTTAGGGATACAGGGCCTCACACAGAGGACACCATCCTGGAAAGCACAGGTCTCTTCTGTCATAGCAGAGGGGCCCAGGACTCTCAGAAGTAGTGCACACTATGGGCAGCCATGCATGAACATGTTCTTCTACTTGACACCTGTGACAATTAATTATGGTGTGTCAACCCTGAATGGATGAAGGCCACCTAGCATATTACTGGAGCCCAGTTCTTGGTGCAACTATAAATGACTGACATGTAGGCCAGCAAACAGAAGGGTAATACCCAACCCAGATGTGAGTGGTACCACCAATATTCTTATAGCTTAAATGGAATAAAAAGAAGGAAATGTCCCCATTTTGGAAGAGCTCCAGTCTTCACCATCACCTCTGGGCATCAATCTCTGGTTTATTCAGCCTTCCGGTGAAGATTCCCTGCAGGGGCCCTCCAGGGACAGTTGAGGTCTTCAGCCCTGGACAGGACAGGAGCTCCATTCTTACTCCCTCTGGGTCTGTAGCTTTTTTCTTGCTGAGCGGGCTCAGTGTACACACAGCCTCTGTGGACTCTCTTGCCTCTGGTCCTGTAAGCCTACTTAATAAACCCCCTTGCATAGCTATGCATGTCAATTCTATCCATTCTGTTTCTCTAGAGAACCTTGATTAATACAAAACCTTCTTCAAAATTCATAGAATCCTAACAGAGTCACTACTCTTTGTTTAGGAATCAATTCCATGTCAAGTGCATCAGACAGATGATTCCTGATCCTTGTAGAGGCCTAGCAGTGGATACATTGCTCTCATTGTACAGAAGAGAAAACAGGCCCAGAGAGGGTTAAGTAACCTCCCCAGGTCACACATAAGGAAGATACAGATACAGATTTGAACCTGACTGGCTCAGCAGTCCCTCTCCTCCATGCACTTGGGACCCTCTGAGGACTGTGGTGTGCCCTGGGACCTCCTCTGTATTGCTTATTGCACATGAAGCCCAGCCTTGCTAAGGAAGTTCCTGGCAGCAGCCCTCATCTTCACCAGAGAGGGCCCAAAAGTGTTTAATGCAATTTCTCTGATCAGCGTTAGGGAAAAAGAAGCTCTTATCACAGTGCTACTTTGATGGTGATTTTATGTTCTCCCTCCAGAGTTGGGGAAGTTTGCATTTAAGCCCCTTTATGACCTTGCTGCAGAATCATTAGCCCTTGATGGAGACCTCCTGGGACCTTTCCCAACCACCAATCACAGAGGTCAGTGAATGATGTCTTCATCTTCACTGTCAGGTGGGGAGTGTGATGCCTCTCAGTGGGATCACCCCACTCATACCATGTGACCAGCCTTCCCTGGACCTCAGTTACTCTTAGTGAAGACCATCTGTCTTGGTGGTGCAGAGACGGACTTGGCTATCAGAATCCACAGCTCAGTTCCTTACTCTGTCACCTACCTTGGGTCACCTCGGCAGGGTGACCTCAGGTTGGCATATTAGTTTACCTTTTTGAACCTCTGTTTCATCATTTCTGAAATAATACTGATTCAACTGAATACAGCAGTACGTGCAATGTGGCTAGCAAGGTGCCCATGGAATGTTCTATTATTGCAACGATTCAGGCAAGACCATGATCCTTCACTGTTCTGAGGCCCCTGACCCTCTTGCTCCAAGAATTCACCTGCATCCAGAAATTTTTGCCCTAATGTAGGCCAACGTTGCTGCAAAGAACTGGTCTTGAGCTCCAGTTTATGGGTAGGACTGCTCAGTAAGAACCATCTGGCACACGTGGCATTGACAGTGCCACCTGTGCCCGCTGGTGTGTGCACCATTCCTGTAACCCTGGGAAGAGGTGGGAGTGGCAGGTGTCACTCATCCCTGATGGGGGGCAGGGGCAAGGCAGAGAGGGCAGACATTCAGGTTTGTTGCAAGCGCATGTCACATTCTACAGGGACCCCAGCCCACGTGCTCTTCCTGCACTGCACACAGACCCAGTGGGGAGGACTCCACTTCCCCACTGAGGTTGCTCACCCGAGCCCCACGCCTAACCTTCCCATTTCCAACCCTACAAGCCAGGCTGCCATTTGTAAAGCACCTTTCAGTCAACTCTGCTCTCAGGCAAGGTTGGTGGATGAAGCCTTCTGTCTCCATCAGACATCCTGGTTAATGGAGCATTCATCTGTACCTTAGGCAGACGTCCTGTGCTTGGAGAAGGATAAAACAACAAAATGTACTTGGCACCCCAACCTTGTGCTAGTAACTTAATCGGGCTCTAGTAATCACAAAGGCTCGCAGGGATTTTTTGTTGCCAGAAGGTCGTAATTGTGAATATCAGTTACTATTTGTGCTGCAGATACACAGATCTGCTGGTTAATGGAGATTTCTGGTGAAGAAAATGCTGTATCAACCACCTCTTATGATCTATACCTCTTGCTTACCGTGAGAAGTAATGCATACAGAAGGAGACAGTTTATCAGGCCCTGAGAGTATCTGTCTTAATGAAGATATGCATCGCCCTGTGTGCCTGCCTCATTCCCTCCAATGCTTGACACTACATCCTCAACACACAGTCAGCAGTTCTCTCCAACGCCCTTACATTCAGCTCCACAAAGATTCAGCTCAGCCACACCCTCCTCCTCCAGGAAGCTGGATGCTGGCTGGGAATCAGGAGGCGGCTCCTACATCATTCTGTTCTTTTTTTTTTTTTTTTTTTTTTTTGGTCTTTTTCCTTTTTATCGGTACCGGGGATCGAACTCACGACTGCCTGCTTGCAGGGCAGGCGCTTATGCCGCTGAGCTAAATCTCCAGCCCCCATCATTCTGTTCTTGACAACTGCACCAGCTGATAAAACCAGCCTGTCCAGCCCTCATTATTAGACTGTTGAGCTGATACTTCTGATGAATAAAACAAAGTTTAAAAGAAGAGCAAATGAAGCCAGATGTGGCCGCACATGAATGCAATCCTAGTGCTCCGGGAGGCCGAGGTAGGAGAATCAAAGTTTGAGCTCAGCCCGGGAAACTCAGACTTTAGCTAGACTGTGTCTCAAAATAAAAAAGAAAATTAAAAGGGGCTGGGGATGTAGCTTAGTGTGAAGACCCTGGGTTCAACCTCCAGAGCCACAAACATAAATAAATAAATAAATAAACTCAAATTAATCTCACAAAGGAAAGAACATGATGAAATCCAAGACGGTTTAGTGTCAGGAAGGTACAATAAATTTTACTTTTTACTATTGCATGTGGATTTATGTTCTCATTACCTACCACACTGACATAGGGTAAAAAAGCAAATATAGAAGAGCCTGTTTTCCATACAGGAGCTCTCATAAACCATATTAAGGATGTGATCATTACAGTTACACATTTTATAATAATGTTTTCTTAACAGCCAAAAGCACTTTCATTTAATATTAATAAAACAGATGTTTAGCTGGAAGTGGCTGAAAACCCATGGCATTTATACTATTGTGGATGACAGCTCCTCTCCCTGCAGTGTTCTTTGAGTGGCCAGCATTTCCCAGCCCAAAGGGACAGCCTGCGACAGAAATCGAGGCAGACAGCTACCATCCCAGGCCCTCTCATCTTTGCTCAGCACCCTAAATGAGAGTCAACCTTAAAGTGGGGAGAGTAAAGGTTCCACTTTAAATGGGGCAGTTAGATAGAAGCAAGGTGTTCTGATGTAAACAGGTACTGTGTTGCATGCCTGTCATCCCAGCACTCTGGGAGACTGAGGCAGGAGGATCCCAAGCTGGAGCTCAGTCTGGTCAACTTAGTGATTTAGGGAGACTTTGTCTCAGAATAACAAGTAAGAAGGGGCTGGAAATGTAGCTCAGTGCAAAGGCCCTAAGTTCAATTTCCAGGACCACATACACACACACACATACACACAAGACATATACCAGGAGCTGGGGATGTAGCTCAGTGGTAGAGCACTTGTCTAGCATGTCCAAGGCCCTGGGTTCCATCCCCAGCACAGGGACACACACAGACACAGACACAGACACAGACATACACACACACAATGCCACATACCTCAAAAACTAGAAGAAAGAGTTTTGAGTGTTTTCACCACTAATATTTGAAGACCAGATGTGTTTAACAGGATTTAAATATTATACAATATATGTCATCTATGAAAACATCACAGGTATCCTGTAAAGAGATACAATTTTTATGCTTTTATATGTCAGTGAAAAAATAAATTTAATTTAAATTTTTAAGAAACTATGAGTCAGGAATATAGTTCAAAGCACAGAGCCTGCCTGGCAAGCATGAGGTCATGGGTTCAATTTCCCTTACCAATTTCCCTTACCAAAAACATAAAATAGAAAAAACTATGAAACATGTACTAAAGTTCTTAAAGCGTAAGTTGTTTTTATGTTTGTGCCTAATGACGATGGAAGTGATTATTTATTTATTGCTAGTGGAGACTGAACCCATTCTACCACTAAGCCATAGTGCCAATCCTTTTTATATCTAGTATCTATCTATCCATCATCTAGCTAGCTAGCTTTCATTTATTTTTGTAGTACTGGGATTAATCAAGGGCCTTTGCACTGAGCTAAATCCTCAGCCCTTTTTAATTTTTTTTAATTTTGGGGGGATACTAGGGATCGAACTCAGGACCTCGTGCTTGCTAGGCAGCTGCTCACGCCACTGAGCTAAATCCCTGGCCTTAATTTTATTTTGAGACAAGATCTCATTAAATTTCTAAATTGCCCAGTATGGGCTACAAACTTCTGATCCTCCTGCCTCAGACTCTGAATGCTGGGGTTACAGGCATGTGTCATCATAATCAAATGATAATTCTTTTAAATTATGTTTAATCACAAATATTAGCAATAAGTATTAGCGAAAAATATGCTGTTTCAAATAAGAATTAATTAAAATTTTTAAAAATTTCATCTAGGGCTGGGGATTTAGCTCAATGGTATAAGCACCTGCTTTGTAAGCGCATGGTCATGAGTTCAATCCTCAGTACCCCCCTCCCCAAAAACTTTCATCCTAGTTAACCCAGGTCCTCAAAATAAGGATGCTGGGAGAAGCATACTTCTGTCTTATGGGCCTCTCCGTTGGAACCAGCTTTACTTTTGAAATGAGATAGAAATAGCATTGGAGCACATGACTCTACCTCCAAAGAAATCATAGTAATCTCTAGGAAGGGATGGAACTGCTCTGTTGGGCCCTGATTATAAATGTTTGTTTTCTTTCTTTCTTTCTTTCTTTCTTTCTTTCTTTCTTTCTTTCTTTCTTTCTTTTTTTCTTTCAGTCTATTTTTTGCAACCGGGAGACAGCATTCCAATCCAACAATCAGCTGGGCATTTTTTTCTCCTGTCATAATAATAATTTTTTTAAAAGCAGCTGGTTGGGTAAATTTTCCCTTGGCAACCGCTTGTACAGAGAGGATACAAGACTGTTGAAACATCTGGGGGCTATTTGCTCAATACTACCTGAAAGATAGTGTTGTCCCAGACATACACTATAAATAAAAATGAAAACTCCACACGGGTAATACAGTGGCGGAGCTGGCTTCCTGGCCTTCCACACAGAGGGCAGTCTTATTAGGAATTCCTCCTGGTACAGGCAGGGAGTGGAGATTGCAGCCAGGAAGGTTAGGACACGGAGTCTGATGAATTTATTTGTTGGCAGGGCAGGCTGGTGGCCACGGAAAAACCCAAAGAGCAGCAGCGAGGTTAAAGAGATGGATGAAACCTGGCTTTGAGGAATAGACGCTTGTACCACTGATCAAAAGGGGTCCTGGGGTACCTGTCTTTTTCCCCTAGTGGTAGAAACATTCTAAAGGCCTGGTGCACCCCTCCAGAAGTGGTTCTGGGGGTGAGCAGAATTGATGGATGGTTTGCTGTATACACAAGAAGGCATGCTAAAAGCTTGTGCTAGCCAGGGGCTGACCCCATCCAAATTTGTCACTGTGCACAAGGACCTTTAATCCAGAGGGATGCAAAAGCCGCCAGTCAATTACCCTGCTAACCTGGCCTTGGTGGACAAATTACTAGGGAATCGATTGTTTTATCTGAAGCTAAGCAGGGAGATGGATTTGCAGCTGGCCCTTAATGAATGACAGGAGGAGTGAATGAGCCAATACAAGGACGCCCCGGCTTCCTCTGGGGTGATCAGTTCATGCTCCAGGCAAAACAGATATGCAGTCAAAAGCGCCATGGAGAAATCCTCAGGTGGGCCAGGGAGAAGCAGGACAAATGTCACTCTCTCAGAGGTTCCTTTCAGCCACGTTGACAGGCATTTGCACATCCCTGGCATTTGCACTAGGGGTCAGCTTGGGTTCAGCATGGGCTGCTAATGCAAAACATGTAGACTGGATGGCTAAAGAATATTAAGTGTATTTCTCAGCTGGTCACGGTACTATACATCTGTGTTCCCGGCACCACGGCAGGGCAACACAGGAAGATTGCAAGTTCAAGACCAGTCTGGGCAGCATACCAACTTAGCAAGACCTTGTTCTAATAAAAAAAAAAATTCAATAAGGGTCAAGGGATGTAGCTTAGTATCTCACATAATTGGAGGCTGGAGGTTTGTGTCAACATGGTTGGGTGCTGGTGAGGACTCTCCTCCTAGAAAGTAGACTGGCTGCCTTCTTACCGTGTGAAGTCTTTCCTTCGTCCCAGAAGGGCACTGAGTGCATTCACGAGGGCTCCACCCCTATGACCTAATCATCTCCCAGGGCCCATCTCTTAAGACTATCATCCAAGAGACTCAGGTCTCAACACACAAGTTTTGGGAGAACACCTTTCAGTCCATAGCTGCCCTAGTCTCCCTCCGTGGTAGGGAGCCCTGTTTCCCTGGCTGCACCCCAACAGATGGAGAAATGAGCTGGCTCCCATGCAGCACCCAATGCAGGAAGCTCGCAGCTTGAAAGTAGAATCCACTCCCCCAGCAGAGGCATGAACACACTCCCCGTGTCAAACTGGGGCCTGACGTCTTGGACATTTACATCACTACTTTCCTATTCTCCACATCACTCACCTTATTTTTATGCCACATTTGGATGATTAAATTCCAGAAGTTTAAATGACTACATAAGGAGACCGCAAGATAGATCAGTTTGAAATCTGACAGCTGTAAGCTTCTTTTGCCCCAGGAGCTGATTGCCATCCCCAGCCCAGGATGCCGGGCTCCTGTCCACCCTGGTCACGGAGCCTGCCAAGCCGCAGGCACCTCTCCCAGCTCCTAGAGAGGAGCACAAGCAGGGAGTGCCAGGAAGCCCCGAGCATTTCAGGGGGATGCCGGGAAATGATGCTTGCTTTCAAAAGGTAGAAAATATTCCGCTAGATAAATAATAGAATGGTCTTTAATAATCTATTGGTTTATATTGAAAATTCCAAAATAATATAAAATACAAACGCATAGGAAATCCTGTCTTGCTCTGTTTGGGGGAAAAGGAATCGGGCAGGAAGGAATGCTGATAAATCTCACTCTCAGCCACACTGGCACCCACATCTGCACCCACAGACCCGGACCCCACCTCACTCTCAGCTGACACCCCACTTCTTTGCTCCAGTTTGTTCCTGTGCGGCCTCTTAAACCAATCAGATGCAAACGCTCCCCACAATCATCCCCTCTTATCCACAAGGGATGTGTGTGCTTCAATACGCCTGAAACCATTCATAACACAGAGTCATATATATGATATTCCTCCTATGCTTATATACAAGGAGTGATCAAAATATACGGTGAATGCTTGAAGTTTAAACATTTGCTACTGTAAAAGACACATTGCCTTTAATCCCACTCGTGTTACTCCCCTTGGCTTATCCTATTTTCTTGCCCCCACCATTTTTTTCTTCTTTTTTGAGACAGGGTTTCACTCTACAGTTCAGGCTGGGCTTGAACTCACTTTGTAGCCCAGGCTGACCTCAAACTCATAGCAATCCTCCTGCTTCGGCCTCCCAAGTGTTGGGATTACAGTCATGCACCACTGTGCCAGGTTTTCTTGCCACTTTTTGAGGCGGTTCTGAAAATTCTCTTTCCTGAGTGTCTTTACACGCTCTGGTCAAAAATACAGTGAACGTCACTGCCAATGTCACTCAAAAGAAAGGCAGGCTTGCAAACTATGACAGGGTGTCCTTTATTCACCGGATCTGACACTGTGTGACTTCTGATGCTGCTGCCAAGTCAAAATGACCATGCAAGGGTACCAGGGATCGAACTCACGACTCCTGCTTGCAAGGCAGGCGCTTATGCCGCTGAGCTAAACCTCCAGCCCCAAGGGACCCATTTTGAATGGCACAGAATTTTAAATTCTTGCATGGCTTATTTTTGGAATTTTTCATTTAACGTTATGGAGCCACAGTTGAATTTGGGGTTAATTCTCCATTTGCCTCTCATCTGGCTCCTCAGCTGCACCCCTCCGCTTGCTCCCCTGACCCCCATCTCCTCTGTCAGCTCTGCCTCCTCTCCAGGATGGCTCAGCCATTATTCCTCCTGTGCATCCAACCACACAGTCCCCTCTGTGCCCAGCTCCTTTCAGGACTCAACACGGCTAAAACAGGGTGCCAGGGCTCCCCCAAATCCTGCCTCTCCTCTCACTTCCCCATCTCCGAGAGTTGCCACCCTGTCCTCCTCATAGTTCAGGTGGTGCCAGTGAATCTGCTTCCTCTCTAATCTAATCCACCACGGACCACTGGGCTCTGTTTGGGGTATAGCCACCCCCCAGCCACATCTCACCATCTCCAAGGCTGTCATGCCAGTCCACAGCACCTCATCCCTCCCCTGGATACCACAGGAGCCTCTCAAGGGGTCCCCCTACTTTAGCCTTTGCCCCACTAAAATCCTTTCCCTACACAGCAGCCAGCGTGATTCTGGGAAAACATGAGTCAGCTCAAGCCAAACTCTCTCAAGGCACCCATTCCACTCAGAGAAAAACCCAGTTCCTCCCTGACCTGGGTTCCGATTGCTTTTCTGATCTTTCCTCTCTTACTTTCCTTCTACTCACTCATTCTGCACCCACACACAGGCATCCGCCTAATTCTCAGATGCCCCAGCACATTCCCACCCCAGGGCCTTTGCACTGGCTAGTCTCTTTTCCTGGAATGGTTCCCCACCCCCCAGTGTTTTATTTCCTCCAGGCCTTTACTCCTATGTCACCTGGTCCCAAGATCCCATGATTGTCCTTAAGAATTACAAACTACCCCAATGCCTCCTTCCCTCACATACTCCTTGGGCAGGGACTGTTGCCTGGGTCAAAACCCCGTGGATCCCAGTGCCTGGGACAGGGCTTGGCCCATAGATGTTGGTTAGATAAGCACAATGAGGGGAATGCCACACAAGCAAAATTTCCATTGTAATATAATATACCAACAGGTAGAGTAACCTACATTCAGTGTGAAGAATAATACACAAGCTAGGCGGAAACGGGCATGGTGGCTCACACCTGCCTCTGGAAGGCCAAGGCAGGAGGATCCCAAGTTCAAACCATTATACATGTCCCCAGACAGGCATAATACACAGAATAAACATTTCTTCATTTATACTTTTATTTTTTTTGTCTTTTTGAGACAGGGTCTCATTATGCAATTCAGGCGGGCCTGGAGCTCACTTTGTAGCCCAGCCTGGTCTCAAACTTTGCAACAATCCTCCTGCCTCAGCCTCCCAAGAGCTGGGATTATAGGCATGTGCCACCACACCTGGCTTCTTCATTCACATTTTTAAAAAATGTGTTTAGATACATAGAAATCCTGACAGTAGTCATCCCTAAATTATGGGCAAATTTTAATTTCCTTTGCATCCTTTTCTGTAGCTCTCACAATTTTTCCTAATGAGTGATAGAAAAGAATGAAATGCATGCCAAAAGCTATCCGAATGGCCTTGCCATGAAACAGGAGGCGAATAAATATCACCCCACCCTTGTGTCCCTCTGCAACTTATACTCCAAAGCATTTGTTTAATGTGGCAGAGAAGCAAATATTGCTTAAATGAATCTCAAAAATGACATGTCTGGAGGGGCTGCCTGGGTCGGTGGTGATGAGGCTGTGGAAATCCTGGCCCCCCAAATTAAGCCCCCAGGTGAGCTGCTGTTCTGAGTATGATTTAAAAACTCGAGAGATTGCCGAATGGTCCCTGCTCTTGCTGCGGGGACTTGTCTCTTCTGTTATTAAGGACATTCACAGTCCTATTTTTTTACCTCTAGGTGCTGCCAGGAACAATCTCCTACTCAGGCTGTGGGGCATGGGGGACAGCGGGCTTAGAGGCCACACAGGACCCTGTCCCTGTCTACCCTGCCCCTGATGTGCCCTGTGATGGCCCCATGCCTGGCTTTCTTCTCTTCAGCTTCTCTCTCCTTCTTGCCTGAAGGATGAAGATGAACTTGGGGTCATTCTTAGAATCCCATCCTGGAAGTGACCCATAGTAGGATCTCAGTGCCACCAGCTCCCCTCTGTACAATGGAGATGGAAAATAAATCAGGATGGGGGCTGCTAAGTGGCAGAGCCCTTGCCTAGCATGTGCTGAGGCCTGGTTTCCCTTCTGAGCACTACAGACACTAACAGTGTTACAATTTATGAAAGATAATAAGAAACCTCATGCAAAGAACTGGGGGGGGGGTTCCTTGAATCAGCAGGATCTCTCCGTGCATGTGGGCTGGTTTTCCATGGTGTCTATTTTGGCTGTCACACTTTCTATTTTTAGTATTTCCCTTTTATTTTTAGTATTGCCCTTTTATTCTTCTCACAGTACTTAACACACCTGGAGCTGAAGTCTCCAGTGTCACAGGAGGGGACTTGAACGTTCAGGATTCAGGTTGCTCCTGCCCCATTCCACGCCCCGTGCGTGTCTCCTGTCATCTCGATTTGTGCACTGAGGTAACATATATATTATATAGCATTTTCCTTTAATCTTGTCCTTTAACATTAGTCTTTTGTTATTCCATTAAATATTTATTTGGTAACAAAGAGATTTTAGGTTTTCTCTGGGAGTTCTCCCCATCTCAATTACCACTCCCTCAACTACACACACGTACACAAGCACACACACACACACATGAGCACACACAGACTCACACAAATGCCTACACAGACACCTGCAGGCAGATGTTCATGTGAACAAGGATGCACACATGCATACTGAGAAACACAGATACACAGAAACAACAGGCATATACATGGACTACACGTGCATACCCAGCACACACAGAGACACAGATACATGTTTGCACATACACATTTGCGTTTATGCACTTAGGCATGTACTCAAACCTACACGCATACTCTGTCCACGTGCACACTTTGGGGGCCTGTTCCTGTCTCCTGGAGTCTCTCTCTCACGCTCTCCTCCTGCTGCTCATCAGTACTTCCTCATCCTGAGTCCCGAGTCCTAGTTCCTCAGCATCTTGCTGTCTCCCAGGATACATCAATGGACAAGCGTCTGCCAGGATGAAGTCCCAAAACTACTGAATCAGAATCACCTGGGGATTTCCGATGGCAGAGAAGAAAGAGCAATGACAGGAAAGGGCTCTGTGCCCGGGAAGGATCCTGGAGCAGAAGGTGGACGTTGATGCAGAAAACAGGGCTATGTGCAGATGGGCTGCAGCTTAGTTCCTGGCACCGTGTCTTGTTTAGTTTCCTGGGTTCGTTCATTGCACCGGAATACGGCAGATGCCCGCTGGATGAGAAGCTGGCTGAGGGCCATGTGAGAACTCTGTACCATTTCTTTCTTTCTTTCTTTCTTTCTTTCTTTCTTTTTTTTTTTTTTTTTTTTTTTTGTCTTTTTTTGAGACAAGGTCTCGCTATACAGTTCAAGCTGGCCTCGAACTCACTTTGTAGCCCAGGCTGGTTTCGAACTCACAATGATCCTCTCACCTCAGCCTCCCGAGTGCTGGGATTACAGGCGTGAACCACCACGCCCGGCTGAACTCTGTACCATTTCTACAGCTTTCCGTAGGTCTCCAACGAACTCAAACTAAAAGGTTTTTCAAAATATCACCTTAAGGGTTTCAAACATATATATTCATTTTTAGACTCTCTCTCCAAACAGTCACTTTCTATGGGACTTGGGGTAGGGCAGCCTCAGGTGAATTTGGGGGAACACAGTTCAAGTCACATTGAAACACTCTGATTCCCAGCAGTCCCCTGGGCCTCTCCCAGGGCACAGGTGCTGTGCTCGGGGCACAGTCCTTAGGCTGCACCACCCTCAATTTACCTGGGGGCACCATTCATGATCTACCACTCTTCTTCCCTTCAAGGGTGCCTGGCAGGTCCACCCTTGGGGCCAGCTCAGGTTTGGGAACCCAGTCAGGAGTGGCTCTGGGGGCCAGGACAGAGCAGAATGGAACAGAGGGGGAACAAGCAGGCTCCAGCTGCTTTCTCTGGACAGCTGTGTCTTTAGCCAGCATCCAGAGGACTCACTCACAAGGGCCACCAGGGCTGAATGCACTGGTGCAGTCCTGGCCAATAGAGCTCTGTACAATGCTGAAAATATCCTCCCACTGTGCCATCCACCGGTCACCTGTGCCTACGAGGACTTGAAATGCAGACAATGTGAGTGAAGCAATAAATGTTAAATTTTATTTAATTTTGATTTAAATTGCCACACATGGCCCGTGGCTGCCAGATGGATGAGCATCGTGGCTCCACACTCTCCTACCCTTTCTGTTTGCCATGCACACAACAGCCGAGTCATTTGTTTCCATGCCAAAACCATCGCCATGCATCTGGGCCCATCACAGGGCCAGGGCTTGGGTAGAGGGAAAAGGCTCTTTGGCACCTGTTGATGTGTGTCTCCACCACCAGCCACAGGCGACTATGAGTGGCCACAAGCCATCTTCCCTGAGAAGCAATCCAAAATAAAACAGGACACAGATTCATTGTCATTGGAAGCTCCAGAATCCAAATAACCAGGCTGTTCTGGGTCAGGTAGTAACAAGCTGGTCCCCCTCAGCCTAGCAAAATTTGATGCAATCACAGCTCACCCAGGTCTGCACACTGTCCTTGCAGCTCCAAAACCAGACTGAAATTTACATACACAGAGGAGCTGCTCCAAAGAGTGTGGCTGCACACTGCATCAATAATAGATGAGCAGCCACAACCTGCTCAGAGGCTTCTCCCCCTTCCACGGTGTCCAGTATCCTAGGACAGCAGTTGGGGTAGGAGCCATCTCCTGGGTCCTTATCGGAGCTATAAAAGGTCACCAGAGCAGGCTTTGTCCCAGCCTCCAGGGACAGGCAGCAGGGTGGTGACCCCTGTCCACCCCATTGGCTGTACCTGACCCTAGAGGTGAGGTCTGAATAACAAAGTCCCAAGATTGGCCCCGCCAGGGGCTTCCTACCCTTCTGGCCCCTTGACCTGTCTGACTGAAGAGTGGGAATCCACAGGCTGAGAGAAATGGCTCTAGGCCACAGCTCTTGGGGAAAGCTGGACCCCTCTGGTCTGGCACCTGTGCTACAAGAGTCTAAGAGGACACTTTTGTCATCTTTTGTTACAGAACCTGCAGTACAGAGGGGACAGTCTGAGAAACACCATAATAGTTAGCATTGTCTCAGAACTGACCTAAGATACAAGTTCTGGAAGTCCTTTCCTGGGAGGTGGCTCCAGAAAGCTTATCAGGAAAATGGAGAAGTGAGATAGGGATGCATGTAGATTGAACTGCATCCCCCCCAAAATGCATATGTTGAAGCTACAATCCCCAGGGGGACTGCATCTGGAGAATGGGTCTTTTATGGAGGTGATTAAGGTTAACCAAGGTCATGCAGGTGGAGCTCTAACCAAAGGATTGATTTTAAGAAGAGACTCTAGAACATCACCACTCCCCCTGCCCTGCCCCCCTTGCTTCCCTCTCTCCGAGGCACGGAGGAAAGGCCATTCCAGGACACGGTGCAAACCAGTAAGACAGCCCTCACCAGGAACCACCTTGATCCAGACTTGCCACTTCCAGATCTGTGACATAATACATTTGTGCGCTTAAGCCCCCATGTGTGGTACTTAGTTACAGCAGCTCTAGCTAAGTTACACAGAAGGTAGGGCAAGCCAGAAGGACAATGTTGTCAAGCTGGGTACTCGGGGCAATGAAGGCTGGCCTCTGGAAAACTCTCTGGAATGTGATTCATCCCCCGAGTTACCCACCTGGGAAGGCAGGTGCACCTGGTGTTTATCTCAGGAGGCACCCCAGCTGCAAAACAGCTTCAGAAAAAGCCCAAGGTGAGAGACCACAGCTGCTGGTGATGTAGGGGAATGAAACTCCCGACCTACTGTGTCTGTGGATTCACGTTCTCTAAAACTGAAGAATGAATTTGTTCTTAATTTGTTAATTTGTTCCTAAAAAGGAACAATGGAGATTAAGAGCAGATTAAGAGTAGAATATATCTATTGAGAGAAAGAAAGTTTCTGTCTAAAGAGAGACAGAAGGGGTCCCCAGGGGGTTGCCCAAGACTCTGTCTTTTCCGGGGACTTTATAGAGTAAAACCATGGGTTCAAGGTGGGGGAAAACGGGAACTCACAAGGCAGATGGGCATAAGGTGGGACATAACTATAGTTAGCCAATAAGATTAGTAGTTCAGGTAAAATTGATTATATTAGGGACAAATGAGAAAGCAAGTCACATAGGAAGTGGGCATTCTTGGAGCTGTGACCTTTCCCCTAGGGGGATGGGGTAGTGACTCCAGGGTGATAGGGAACTAATTAGAATATCAGTCCTTAGGATGTGGATGCATTTGTTTGATCCTTTGTCTCACTGCCCCTGTCTCACTGCCTATAATCTTGCTAACTAACTCTGCTGCCTGCAACACTGACAGCTGGACATCAGGCCAGTGTACACTAAGAAGTCATTCCCAGGGGGACACAGGCAAGGACCAGCACACTGCAGCCACAGCCTCACCAATTTGGACACCTGGTAAGGGTCACACTGTGCAGAGCTAATGGATAGTGAGGTGCCCAGGGTGCAGCAGTAGCAACAAGCTGTTAGCATCCCAGGCCATGGGATGGGCAGCAGAATATCAGAACTATGGCTGGTATACGTCAGCCTTTTCTCTCACCCCGTCTCTGGCTTAGGCAACAGGACAGGTGACCACACAGTCCTGTGCTGGTGAGTACTCAACAGCCAAGCCTCTGATGCAGGACAACCCTGATCTGTAGCATCTGCCTAGTCTGTGGTGTAAATATTCTCACCAAAGCCTATTTCAAGCTGCCAACACCACCACCAACCAGCTGATACAAATTCCTGAAAGTTAAACAGTTGTCACCAGCCACTGGTTGACACTGTTTTGGAGGAAGCAGGTGGGTAAATAATAACTATGCTCACTCTGATTGTGACCACGAATAACACTTACTGAAAGTCTGACCTGTGCCAGTCTTGTGTTCTGAGCGCTAGGAATGGAAACAGATTGGATCATTATATCAGCTCCCTGAGGTCAGTTCCAGAAGGACACCCATTTCGTTGAGAGTTCAGTTGCTGCAGCAGAATGACTTGTTAAGGAGGTCCGAGCCAGGCATGCACCTTCCAGGGAAGTTCCACAGGCTGCTTGTGCTGCATGAACCTCCACAAAATCCTCTGGAGCTTAACGTGCATGACTACGGCCACCCCTGCTCTTCACTGAGTCCTCCACTTAGGAACCTGGGACTCAAGGATGAGCCCCGGGGAAATGGGGAAACTGAGTCCACTAGGAAAGGATCTGCCAAACAGCCACAAGTGAGCGGCTGAGTGAGGATCAGGCCCCAGTCCCTGCCTCCCAGAAGTTTCTGCCCCCAGCCCTATTGCCTTTCCTGAAGTGTGGGCGAAGACAGTGTTACCTAGAATTGGGGTTCTTCACACAGGGGACCAGGTGCGCATTTAAGTCCATGGTGCTAGGGCAGAAGAGGATGACTAGAGGATCTGGCTATGGGACAAGCCAGCTCTCAGAGAGCTCCAAAGGAGAGAAACTGCTCTGAGCTCTCTGAGCGACTGTATTCACAGAGCCATCACAGAGCCGCTTGCCATCACAGAGCCAAGCCAACCGCCCAAGCTACCGCTATCTTCCCTGCTGTCCAGCTTTTGTGGCAACACGAACATCAAGTGATGGTGACAGGAGGAGAATGAGATATTTGGTCTCTGGCCCTGGTTCCTGGCACAGAGTTTCCAAAAAGCTCTTGTGATTTCAATAAAAGTGCTAAAAGCATCCTTGTTCTCTTGGTTGGTCTCTGACCCCACTTCCTGACAGTAAGCTACTAAACCCTTGAAACTTCCTGGGTGACAGGAATGTCTTTTCTCCTAATAGAGCTACTACTGTCAGAAGACAAGAGGGAGCAGAGCCAGAGTTAATGACTAACCCTGCCCGAAAGCTGAAGCCCTGGTGAAAATCCCCAGATTGCAGGCTCCGGAGAACTTCCAGCTGGCCAGAACATCCAGTGCTGAGAGGGTCACCCCAACTCCGTGGGCTTCTGATCTCAGGACCCTCCCGGACCTATGAACGCCATCTGTGTCCTTATAATATCTTTTTTGTTTCCTGTTACTGAGGAATTAACTTGGACTTTCAGTGAGTTACATCCCCAGCTCTCTTAAGTCACTAAGTTGCCCAGGCTGGCCTTGGACAGTTGATTCTCCTGCCTCAGCCTTGCAGGTGTGCTCCTGCTTCTGCAGCAAAGTTAACAGACAGTCACAGTATTACCCTCTCTGGGTCTCCACTCAGTCACTTTTACAAGTAAAGGCCCCAGGATAGACCCCAAACACAAGGGAAGACAAAGTGACTGAGGCAAAGTAAGAAAAGAAGCCTTTTTTCCATGATTCCAGCACTCTAAGAGGCTGAGACAGAAGGATGAGGCATGGGCAACTTAGTAACTTAGCAAGACCCTGTCTCAAAATTTAAAAAAGAGTTGGGGATGCAGTTCAGTGCAAAGGCCCTGGGTTCAATCCAGTACCACAAAAAGAAAGACAGAAAGAAGGAAGCAAGAGAGGAAGGAAGGAGAAAAAAGATGAAAAGAAAAGAGCCCTTTCAAGAAGGCGGAGAAGGGCAAACCTGCTGAATCCACCTACAGCCAGGAGCACAGACCTGAAGCCCCTTTGGACTGGCAATGCAGACCCCGTAGGGCAAAGACAGCAGAGGTGGGGGGAGCACTGGATTCTGCAGGAGCATGCGGCTAGGGCCAGAGCTCAGCAAGAGACCAGGCTGGGAGACAAGGGGAGGTCAAGGCTGGATTATCTGAAGCTGGCGATGATCTTGCACCTTTGCAAGCGGGCGGAAGGCCCCGGGGGAAGAGAGGGAAAGAGCGCAAGATGCCGCTTGGTGCTTCCCACGCAGGCCACGCTTCCCGGAAGACCATGCATAAATGATTAAAGGTCGGCATCCAGCCGCAGCCCCAAGGCCCGTTTTACTTCTGATTCATGTCTGTTCCAGGGGTTGCTCTGAAGGGATGTTGGAGAAGCAAGCCCTGGACCCTAATAAAAATAACAGGCTTACTGCCTGTGAAACTCTTTCAGCCTCCTCCCAGAGTGCTTCTCCAGCTGTCAGCCCCTCTCCCTGTTGCTGTGGGCGCACTGGCTCTGCTCCTCCCACTGCAGGAAGGGAGTTGGAAGGGCACCTTTTGAGAGGGTGGAGCAACCTTCTGTCCTACTGCTGCCTTAAATCTGGCTGCCTAGAGCTTGTGGGTGCAGGGAGAGGGTGGAGAAAGATAGAAATGGTTGGAGAAATCATCTGGGACAGTCACAGAGCCTCTGTCTTTTTTGTTTGTGTTTTGAGGCAAGGTCTCACTAGGTAGTCAAGGCTGGCCTTAAACTCACTATGCAGCCCAAGCTGGCCTCAAACTCAAACTCCTGGCAATCCTCCTGTCTCAGCCTCCCAAGGGCTGGGATCACCAGCCTGTGTCACCACGCCCCACTAAACCTTTGTCTTGCAGAATATAGACACTCTTTTTGATGAGAGACTTTTCCCAGAAAAGCATCTCTCCAAGAAGATTTCTCTTCAAAAGACCTAGCCACGTCTGAGACACTTTCTCCAGGCACTACAAGGCCATAAATTTCTAGTCCCTCTCCCGCAATGTGAGTTACAGCAGCTTTCTGATCATTTATTATTCATCATTATTACAGTGACATATCCAGCCTTCTAATTCATTTTCTCCAAGCACTGACTTCATCTCCTTCCTTAAATGCTCACCAGGCTGGAATTTCTTCCGACAAACTCCTGGCTCTACTCTGGCATTACCTCTCCCTAAAACGGGCATGATCTGCTCAGGACTTTATTTTCTCATAAAAGAGCCCTTCAGAAACAATCAGGGCCTACAGGGATCACCGGTCACTTAGCATGCAAGGCAGATGAATGAGCAGTAAATGGAGGTGACACCCCTACAGACTCCCCTGTGTCTGGGAGGGCTCGGAACACAGCCCCTGGCTCAGAGTGTCCCCGCCAACTGCTGCACCCCAAGGCTGCCCAGAGAGGGAGGAGGGAAGGCCGATCTAGCATGCTGGGTGTCCAGGGGAAAGGCTGTGAAAAAACCTGTCTGCCTTAATGATGTGAGGAGACATTTGATGATAACACACAAATGGCCAGCAAGTATATGAAACAGTACCCATCATCAGTAATCATCAGGGAAATGCAAATCAAAACCACAAAGAGATATCATCTAGCCCCATTTAGAATAGCTATTATCAAAAAGACAAAAGATAACAAATGCTGGTGAAGAGACAGATAAAGGGAATTCTCCTTCACTGTGGGTAGGAATGTAAATTAATACAGTCATTATGAAAAACAGAATGAAAATTCCTCAAAAACCTAGAAACAGAGCAGGTGCATGCCTGTAATTTCAACAGTCTCAGAGGCTGAGGCAGGAGGGTCACAAGTTCAAGTCCAACTTAGGCAAATTAGGAATGCATCCTGCCTCAAAATGTAAAATGAATACTAGAATGGTGGCTACCAAAGGCTGAGAAGTATTAGAGGGAGGTGGATCCCAGAGAATCGTTTACAGGTGCAGCTGAATAGGAGAAATAACTTGTAGTGTTCTGTAGCACAATAGGGTAAGTATGGCTGATAACATTTAATTGTCTACTTCAAAATGGCTGCTGCAGAAGATTTTTAATGTTCACCACACAAAGAAATGATAAATGCTTGAGAAAACAGATACACCAATTAACCTAGGATGATCATCATGATCATACACAAGTATTGAAATAGCACCCTGTACCCCAGAAATCAGTATAATTGCATCAATTAAAAATTAGAAAAAAAGAAACCACCTCAGAATGAAAAGGCTGCCTTCCCTCCATTCTGTTCTCAAGGGACCTTCGTTTACCAGATCTAAAGAAATGCTGTACCACAGAACATTCTGGAAGTGGTAGGAATATTCTCTCAGCACCACTCAATATGGCAGCCAGCGGCCCTAACCCTAACCACCTGTGTCTGGTACAACTGACAAGTGGATTTCTAATCTTATTTTATTTTAATTTGTTTACATATAAAGAGCCACATGTGGCCAGCACCCACTGGAATATTGCGTCCGTTAGTCTAATGTGTCCATGCTCCTAGAAAACAGTCCTAGTAAACACCAAGTTCTTGGCACAAGCTATAGGCAGTGGGTGCTCACTAGCATTATTATCCCATTTTACAGCTGACAAGACTGAAGCTTGAGGAAGGTCAAGTGTCTGAAGAGGGATGTAGATCCTGGCAGCCAGGAGAAAAGGACCAGGCTTCCTCCACCCGCCCTGGGATCTGTGTGACACAGGGCTCCGCCAGTATCTCACTGTGTCTCCTGAGAAGGATGTCACATGGCTGTCCAATGCTGGGTGCTCAAGAGGGCTACTGCTCCAGCTCAGGGTGGACAGAATATTGTCCTTTTTCTGGTTAGCAAATCTTGGCACTCACTCCTGGACAGGATGGGGGTTCCACTGGGGGGCCCTGCTTTACTCTTTCACACCATGGAGCCCCAAATAAGAGGAAATATTATGGATTTTGGTTCAACACAAAAGGGATTGTTATGGTTTTGATATAAAACACCCCTCCAAATCCTCTTGTGTTTGGGGTGCTACACTCACCAGTATGTCCATCCATGGATGAGCAGCTATGTGTGCTGTCTTTAATTTTTGGATCTTTTGGTATTGTGTCCCAGCAATGGGGAAGTGACTAACATCAAGACCTTCCGGAGTACTACAGTGGCTTCAAGAGAAGAGTATAGAATGTCCACCTTGTAAGAATCTTTAAAGAAGATTCTGTCCAAGCTCATCGAGGGATGGTTCTGCGTCAAGGCAAAGGAAGGACCAGATGATCCCCAGTGAGCCCTGGGAGCTTGTAATTTTTTCTATGAAAAATTCTGATCTTCACTGAAATGACCCATAACAAACAAAGGAAATGCACCAATGGGGCAAGGCGTAAAGAAGAAAGAACCTGAGAATAATGGGTGTCTGCTCTCACTGGGCAGTGGCTCCTAGGACCTCGCTTCTCTCCTCATCCCTGGTTTCCCGTCCTCTTCTCAGGAAAAGTCTGTCCCTGCCTCCAACCAGTGTGGTTGTCTCTCGGGGTTAGGAGACATCGCTAGGCAACCATCTGCAACTCACGCTCTCCTCCGAGGGCCAGGTCACACCAGCTCAGAAGCCTGTAAGCATCTTTACTTTATCCTTTCGTTTCCTTTCCTTTTTCCTTCTTTCTCTTTGTTTATCTTTAAACTACTGCTACTTTTATTTCATCAGGCTACCATTACTTTTTCTTGAATGTTTTTCTTTTCCAGTGTTGGGAATGGAGCCCCGTGCCTGCGCGTGCTGTGCCACTGAGCTGCACCCCCATCCCAGTTCACTTCAGTCTTGGTTGTGTCTTGGATGTGAAGCAGGGAGATGGGTGCACTGGGTTGCAGCAGGATCACAGGGATTTGTTCACAAGACATACAGACAGCCTTATTAAAAAGTTCCTGCATGTCAAAAGAAATCTCCAGCATAGTGAAAAGAAACCCACAAACTAGAAAACAATCTTAATGAATTGTCCCTCAGACAAAGGACTTCTGTCTAGAACATATAAAGAATTAAAAGAATTAGACCCCCGAAACTCAAAGACCCAATCCAAAAATGGGCATCTGAGATGAATACATAGTTTTCAGATGAAGAAATGCAAATGGCAAATAAATACATGAAAAAATGTTCATCATCATTAGTCATTAGAGAAATGCAAATTAAAACAACACTGAAATTCCATCTCACTCCGGAAAGAATGGTCAGGGTCAAGAAAACTACCAACAACAAATGCTGGAGAGGCTGTGGGGAAAAAGGAATGCTCCTGCACTGTTGGTGGAAGTGTAGACCAGTACAACCACTGTGGAGGTCAGCCTGGAGATTCCTCAAAAAGCTGGTATTGGAAGTCCCATTTGACCCAGCTACTCTACTTCTAGGCATATTCCCAGAATAACTGAAAACATCATACCACAATGATATATGTGCACCCATGTTTATAGCAGCACAATTTGTAATAGTCAGATCTTGCAAACAACCTAAGTGTCCATTAACTGAGGAATGGATAAAAAAGTTGCGGTAATTTTATACAATGGAATACTACTCAGCTATAAAGAATGATCACACTGAGATATTTATAAATAAATGGACGCAACTTGAGACCATATTCATAAGTGAAATAAATCAAACTCGTATGTATAAGTACTGTATAGTCTCCCTAGTATAAGAAATGGTAAAAGTACGTAAGATTTTATGGTAATCATGATTCCCCATTACATTGCTTTAAAGCCTTATAATGTTCTCATTCATTAGTTGCCATGTTTTTATTCTGTTTTGTTTGATTTTATTATCTGTGGTGGTATGAACAGCTATTTTGAAGAAAACAAGACAGTATGGCAGCCACTGCTGATTTAATATCATCTTGCTTTGAAGTTTTACCATGTTTTTGTTCTTCTGTTTCCATTGGTTCTATCATGTTGTGTCTTATTGGATTTTAATATGTGTGATAGTATAAATGAATTTTTTATGGAAAAGGAGATAGTATAGTAGCCATTATTTGTTTTCTGTTATTTGGTTCTGAAAGCCCTATAATACTTTCATTCTCTTTAATGGTTTTATACTATTTTGTTGTGTTTGATACTATTGTATATGAAGTTATGCTCAACTATTTCAAAGAAAGAGACATTATGGTAGCTACTGTTAATTATGGGTTGTCTTGCGGTGAAATACTGTGATGCTTACATTGTTCTGTTCTGATCTGCTTTGTTCTGTCCTCTTTTGTCTTAATCTCTTTAAAATAAAAGCCATACAGACATGTAAAATGTTACTTCTTCATTCCACTGTAAATAATCTGGTCTTTCTTCAAGTATCTCACACCATTTGTAGCTGGAGAAAGACGACAGAGAAGAAGGAAACAAAATTTCCCCCAGTCCAGTAAACACAGCCTCCTTCTGAAATTTAAAAAAAAAAAGCCGGGCATGGTGGCTCATGCCTGTAATCCCAGCACTTAGGAGGCTGAGGCAGGAGGATCACTAAGACTTTGAGACCAGCCTGGGCTACAAAGTGAATTCAAGGCCAGCCTGAAATGTATAGTGAAAATTTGTCTCAAAAAGACAAATAATAGTAGTAGTAATAATAATAATAAAATCTAAATAATCTCTTTAAATAAGGGCACAGTCTCTTCAAGGTCTCTCAGGCCTGTGCTCTGGCATGTTACCCACCTATAGCCCCTTCGAGATTGTGTCTGGGCCTGTGTGAACAGCGGGTTGTTCTATAATCTTGTGGCACTGGTCGGGGAAGGGTCCTGGCTTCTTTCACCTCCCTGATGAACACATAGCTGGTGTTTCCTGAGCAGAACCAACTGCACATACAGTATGACTAAAAGAGATGAATGCTTAAATTAAAAACTATTAACGTAAAAGACACGTAGTCGTGAGCCACACCCCTAAAAAAATACTCTTACTTCAAACACACATCCCACCATTCTTGCCATTTCTAAAGAGGCTCTGGAAGTCCTCTTTCCTGTCTTTACCTGCACTGTTGTGGTTGCCTCCGTGTCCTGAACTGATTCAAAATCTTTACCTTTAGTGATCGTTTTCACTTTGGGGAACAGCCAGACATGACACAGGCCCAGGTGTGTGGCTCAGGTGGACGAGGGCACACCGTCATGTTTTTATGAGCCTGTCTTTCTGTTGGATGGCACTCGGCGGCCGCCTGTGCCACATTTTTGGTCATACTACATGAAGACACTCAGGAAAGAGGACTTCAGAAGTGTTCAGAAAGCGGCAAGGAGCTGGGATATGTGTTCCAAGCAAGGGGAAGTGTTTGGATAGAGATTCATGGCAATGTGTCAACTGTGATACTTGTTTTATTTGAACATCATATTTTTTAATCCGCTCTTGTATTTCAAGATTCACTAAAGGAAAACATGACACGTGTCTTCCTGCACAAGCCACTGGCCTCCAGGGCTCAGATCCCTGTCTGATTCAGTCCACCAAGCTGGGTTTAAAAGAGTGGGCACTGAAACCATTTCAAAGATTCTTTATTCTCTCCACCAAACCTGGCCTTGTACTTTGCAAGCTTGCTGCAGATAAAAAGGCACCCCTATGACAGAGATAGAGACCCACGCAAGCAAAGGTACAAGCAGGTCTTTATCTTGGAGATATGACCGGCGCAGCTCTAATGAAACAGGAGACGCTTTTGGGGACGACAGTTAACTGTTAGTTTATTTATGCGGGCTCTGGTTTATATATTTGGCCATGACCAATCACAGGCTGCCACGAGGAAGCAGGGCGGGAATGGGACGCAGGCTCCAGCTACCATATCCAGCTGTGGCCAATCAGGAGTTGCCACAGAGTACAGAGTGAGCGCGGGGTGCGCACGGGTTGGCTAATTTAAAGAGGGACGTAGCGCATTGCGGAAGCTGGCGTGGTCCTTAGTCCCGGGTGGGGTATGGTATGTTGAGCGCCTGCGCCCAACAGAGATACCTCTGGCTGGTGCTCAGAAGGAGAAGTAGGCCCAGTCTGGAGGCAAGGGCTGATGGCAGGGCTGATGGGGAGGGAGGTGGCAATGAAGAAGGTATTCATAGAGAAGATGACATGGAGGGGCTCGTAGACAATCATTAAACAGTCCCCAAGTCAACTTACCATGCTGGGGGTGGCAGGATTCACCTGTAATACCAACACTCTGGGAGGCTGAGGCAGGAGGGTTGCAAGTACAAGCCCAGCCTGGGCAACTCAAGAGAGACTTTCTTTCAATACAAAACAATTATGAAATGGTTGAGGATGTAGCTCAGTGCCAAGGCCCTGAGTTCAATTTCAACTACTGAAAAATAAGTTCAACCCGAGACCCAGGTGTGATGGTGCGTGTCTGGAGTACCAGCACTCTGGGAGACTGAGATGGGAGGATCACTGAGGCCAGGAATTCAACATCCTGGGCAATATATTCAAGACCTCACCTCAGAAACAAAAACAAAACCCTCAGAAATTGGCAAGCATATGGAGCAATGGGCACTCTCAGTCACTACTGGTGGAATAAAAGTGAGACTCCCACCTTGGAAAACAATTCTGTGGTTTCCTTCAGAAGTTACCCAGTGGACTGGGCTTGTACAGCACTTGCTTAGGACACAGAGGCTCTGGGTTCAATCCCCAGGACCACCAAATAAAACAAAATAAACAAAGAGTATATACCTACCATAAGACCTGGCCTCTCCATCCCAACTGTTCACCCACGAGTCCCTGGGTTCCAATCTCTAGCAGCATTTAAAAAAGAAAAGAAAAAAATCACTATACAGAATGAGGGAGGTTCTGCAAAAAAAGGAATATTAGCCGTGTGACTTCATTTATATAAAACTGCAGAAACTGAAACTTATTGAGGAGTAGATCAATGAGAACATTGCCTTCAGATGGGTAGAAAGAGGGGTGCATTACAAAGGGGCGCAAAAAAACTTTGAGGAGTGATAAAAATTTTTTAAGTGTGGTGTGAATGTAGCAATGGAGATATATTATATATAATATATATAATATAATAAATATATCATGGAGATATATTTATATATTATGTTAAAACTGACCAAATTTTATACTTTAATAATATGATTTACATTTTAAATATCTGTGTTTTACATTTTAAATATATGCAGTTTAACATAGTACAATTACACCTCCACATAACTGAAAAATACAAAAGTCAACTCAACAAACTAGAATAAAACGTTCTGAGGAGATCCCTGAATTTCTGTCTTTTAACGCGACTTCTAATTCTAGACCGGAGAAAAAGATACCAAAATAAGGCATTTTAGCAAGGCACTGAAAACACATTAAACGCTGTTACCATAATAAATTAAATGCATAATTTCAGATCTGTCTTGTTAAATATTTTCAAAACTACTTAAAATTAGCAAGCACCAAGAAAACTAATGTTCAGCAAATAATTGTAATGAATATATCCTCTGGTAGTCTAATGAGGGACTTTTTTAAATTCAAGTTTATTTTTGCAACAGAAGTCTTTATTTCTAGGTCTTCTTAAATGGAGATTTCTGCTAAATATATTTAAAGCGTAATTTGAAAAGAACAAATTATATAATTAGATTCCCACAGTACACAGACTTGGAAGTTGGCTGCTTCTTAGGTTGATTCTCAGTTCTGTTTTTCCATTTTATTTTAGCCCTTAAACAAGCTACAGTATTTCTCAGAGCCTCAGTTTCCCTGACTCCAAGGCATCCTGATGCGTAGCGTTCATGACAGAATCTAAACAGCTTTCTTTCCTAGACCACAGCAGCTGATAATTATTGAATGTTTTGGTCAACTATCCCTAAAACTACTATCTTCCAAAAGAATATTTGAAGGGAAAGTGCTATTCTGCTCAATCTTACTCTTCAAGTCTAAATATTGTTTATTCAATAACTTCTGCATGCATCATAAAATGTTCTAAAAAACCCACTTCCTGATGCTCACCTGCCAGGCAGCTGAGCTGCAGCTTTAGAAATATGAAGCCAGTCCTCTTTATAGCTGGGCATTCATCTTCAAACTTCTTGGCATGTAAGTCCTCCAAGTTATTTTATTATTTCCAAGAAACTGTAAGCGAGCCTTTTTATATACCTTCTGTTGTCGTAAGAGTGATTGCACATAAAGCATGTCAACCAAGTACGAGAAAGGCATCCTTCACCGAGATCACTGTTTCCTGAGACAGCTGCTCCCTGGGCCTGCTCTGTGGACAGCTTCCGTAAGATTATTGAGTGTGATTTCATTTTTTGGTTTTTTGGACGGTTGTTGGGTTTTGTTTTATTTTGTTTCGTTCTGTTTCGCAGTACTGGGAATTGCACCCAGGGCCTTTGCACTGAACTATATCCCTAGTAATTTATTTTTACTTTGAGACAAGATCTTGCTAAATTACCCAGGCTGGATTTGAACTTGTGACCCTCCAACCTCAGCCTAGCCTCACCCTCAGCTTCCCAGAATGCTAGGATTGCAGGTCTGCACCTGCACACTCAGCTGAGCATGGCTTTTCAAATCAAGGCATCCTCAAAATATTGTCCTCCCAGGGTCAGTTTGACCAGAGGACTCGGTGGACAGGAAGCTCATGTCAGCAGATGGGGATTGGTGGCCCCCACCCAGACTCAGCAGCTTCTCCTGGACACAGCCAAGGGGCTGAGCCTACAGTAAGTACAGCTACTCACACAGCTGGGAGGATCTCAGCCACCCTTGCCTCAGTTCCTGACTGCTATGGGTTGGATACTAAATGTCCCCCAAAACCACTGTCAAAGACTCAGTCCCCATTCCCTGGTGCTGTGGACCTTTAAGAGCTGGGACTACTGGGAAGCATGACCTCACTGGGACTGGAGGGCTACATCTCTTCCTTGTGTGGTTTCTTTACCTGGTTCTTGGCTCTCAAGGTGAGTGGTTTGGGAGTCACCATGTCTCCCCGTCCATTACAATGTGCTGCCTAATCTGAGGCCCAAGCAATAGGGCCACTTAATCTTGGCCCGGTATCTCCAAAACCATGAACCAAAAGAAACCTTGTCTCTTTAGGAGTTAATTGCCTTGGGCACTTGGTTAAGTACAGGGATGGTAAACTGATACCTCATCCTTCCACGTCTCATCGCCTTGTCCCTAGGCGGTACACCTGGTTGCAGCTTGCCTCCCTGGCCTTAGGTTTCCAGTCTCTAAGATAAGAACAGAAAAAAGAAACAAAATTACTAGCAAGGTTTTTTGGAGAAAGAATCAGATCAGATGGTACAGATCAACAGCTCTGTAAATCACCCCAAGCAGCTGTTGTTATTACTCCTTTGCGTCGGGACCCCGTCCCAAGGCCTGAGAATTACGGATAAATGATGAATGTGTGTAGTTTGTAATCCCCGCCTAAGACCAAGCCCGCAGCCCAGAAGCGATCACTTACCGAATCTGCCTGCGCCACAGCCTCCCCGCATTGCACCTTCCGGCTCCTAAAGGGAAAGCTACCCAACTCCCAAAAGTACTCACAAATAACTTCCGTCTCATTGATTCTGGAAACAAGGGCAGAGGAAGAAGGAATATGACAGCCTGAATTAAAGATCAAGACAGAGGAGGACCCTAAGTGTGTGGAGTGAGTGGGGAGGAGGATCTGGATCAGGTGTTAAAGCCTGGAAAGGTGGTGGCTTTGACTGGGCGGGGCAGGGGGGGTTGGAGGGTTGGGGGGGGGGGTAGGGCGGGGGCGGGGCAGAGGGGCGGGGTGGGCGGGGCAGAGGGGCGGGGTGTATAGTACACTGGAGGGCCTCAGCGTGATTGGGGTGAGTAAATTTGGAGCAGGCCCTGAGCAGCCCACAGAACAGGATCCAAGATGGAGGGTGGTCTAGGAAGAGGAAGCCAGTGCCTACAGCAGGGGTCTACTGGGTAGGGCGAGCATGGGGCAGGCCCTGGACCCACAGAACACAGTGTCTGGGGCCACGAGTGAGGCCTGAGCTGCTGTGGGGCCACTGGGCAGGAGGAACTGATCAGCCCACTTCTCCTCTGAGGGAGAAACTTGCGGCTACCTGGGAGGAGCTGGTGGGCTGCTGGCCCTCAGGTAGGCTTCTGGCTCTGCAGGCGGGAGTAGGAGAGAGGAAAGGGGACATCTGGGCGGTGAGAAGCAGCAAGCTCTGTCCTCTCAGAGGTTGGCCTGTGGCCAGCATGGCAGGCTTAAGGAAGCCATGGCCCCACAAAGTAAGGGATCCCTAAAAGGAGAAGAGAAACCCGAGTTCCTGTCTTCTTCATCAACAGCCAAAAACCCTTCCAAAGAGAAACCCGCACCCCCCTTGAGAGGAAACCTTCCCTCAAACTGCCTTGGCCCTAGGTCAGGACTCAATGGTCACCATCCCCCTTGGCCTCCGGGTTGTCACCCTCACTGCCCCTCATGCCCTCTCCCTGCTGAAGGGCATCCTGGGCCCGTGAACTGGGGAAGCTGGACAACTTCCTCGGGGCTGGCAGTCAGGGTCCCTGCCTCAGAAGCCTGGTTTTATTTGGAGGGATGAGAATCTTTATTCAAAGGGGAGAGGGCTGTTTACAGCAGTCTCTGAATCTTTCCAAGTAGGTTGTGTTCATTATTGTTTAATACATGAAGTTATGAAATGCCACAAAGATCTGTGGTGAAAGCATTTCAGATGTTTGTTATCGCAGCAAATCTGGCTAATACAACTTGCAGACTATATACTGAACGTGCAGGAAGGGGCATGGGTATTGAAAAACATGAACAAAACTGATGTCTCCTGTGTACTTCAAACAGAAGAGTTCTTTAAGAAGGGAAGGAAGAAAGGAGAAAGGGAAAGGTGTAGGTTTTGGAATCGGAAACAAAACCAAGCCCCTCCACTTAGCCCTTTGTGAAGCTGGGAATCACCTCACTGTTCTGAGGAATACCCCACACCCCATTGCTTGTCTCTTGAGAGGATTTGATGAGGTCCTATAGGTACAAAACCAGCAGCTATGAAGCTTACAAGCACCTTCCCCAACTGTTATGGTTTGGACATGACATGTCCCCAAAGGCTCGGTGTATTGAAGGCTTGGTGGCTGGTGGGCTTTGGGGAAGTGACTGAAACAGGAGGGTTCTACCTTCATCAGTGATTCAATCCATGACAGGAAGTAGACAAGGCCTAACTGAAAGGAGTGGATCCAGAGGGTGTGGCCTGGGGACTATATGTGGCCTTGCCTTTTCCTCCTGTCCAGCTCTTTGCATTTCTCTTGCTTCTCTCTCACCATGAGTGAGCGGCTTTTCTCTTCTATACCCTTCGATCACAGTGTCTGCCTCACCACAGGCCCAAAGCAATGGAGCCAGCTGACTGTGGACTGATGCCTCTGAAACCATGAGTAAAAATAACCTTTCCTCCTTTAAACTGACTTCCTCAAGCCTTGTGTCACAGCAACACACAGCTGATTAACACACCACCCAACCTGCTCCCTCCGCTGTGAGCTAGGCATGAGCCTCCGCCAGGCTGAGCTGATAGAGAGCTGGTTGAGGGCCCTGCCTGACCCCCAGGAGCCCAGAACCTTGAGAAATGGGTGTCAGGGCTCTGTGCTGCAGCAGTAAGAGCTCCATGGTGCTTCCAGAACATCCACCAGGGCAGGGCCAGTGCCAGCTCAGGAGGACCCCGAAAGAGTGCCCTGAATGTATCGGGGAGGATACATTTCCACTGTTTAAACCATAAATTGGTGGCAATAGATGAAGACAACAGGTTCTAGGGGTGTGACACTGCATGGGGCTGGGGTGTAATAAAGTAGGAAAGGGGAGCGGTAGCAGATGGGAAGACAATTCATTTGGGCTTTAGAAAACCTACTGTACTAACCAGGCCTGGTGATTGAACACCTATAATCCTAGCATTCTGGGAGGCTGAGGCAGGAGGACTGCAAGTTCAAGCCCAGTTTGGATAATTTAGTGATTTAGAGAGACCCAATCTCAAAAAAATAAAAGAGTCTGGGGATGTATAGTTTAGTCAAAAAAGGCCCTGGGTTCAACACACCGTCCTGACAGAGAAAAGGAAAGAAGAAAGGAAGGGAGGAAAGGAACCAAGCTCTCTGGGCTCCAGAGTAGAGGAGGCTGTAGGGCCATCTAGATAAGAGATAGAGATTCAAGGATGGGGATATAACTCAGCGGCACAAGCGCCTTCCTGGCAAGCACGAGGTCCTGAGTTCGATTCCCAGTATCAAAAGAGAAGGAGAGAGAGGGTCAAAGGTGAAGGGTGGAGAGGAGAGAGCCGCTTCTGGGTACGTAGGAAGTCACAGCCACAGGTCCCCACCGTGGTCAGCAGTGTCAGGATACCCACCCATGCTTCTGTGGCCATCTGTGCTCAAGGCCCACACTCCTTGTGATTTGTCAGGGGAACCTGGTACAGACAGTTCTGCCCAGCCTGGCCCACACCTGCTGGGAACTTCCTGGGGAATCTGCTCCTGCCACAGTCTTGCCTACTCCAGGTCTCCATAACCTCATCCTCACTCATATGGGTGCTGTGTACTAAGTGCTGGCTCTGCCCCAGATTCAATTTTCTAAGCACAGCAAAATGGTCCCAGCTCTCTTGGATCCCTAGCATGAACCAAGTTCTGAGAAACTGATGAATAAAAGCCACAATGCCAGTGTGGCAGCTTGTCAGGAGAGAGAGGGCCATTGGATGCATGAGGTGACAGGTGAAGGACCTCTCCCCCTTAGGAAGGCTCCCTGGAGAGGCTGCTGCTTCTGCTTCCTGTGCTGCTGCTGCTGCTCCTCTTCCTCTCCCTCCTCCTCTTCCTTCTCCTCTTCTTTCTTCTTCTTCTTCTTTATTTTCAGTACTGAACCCAGGGCCTTAGCACTCGAGACAGGATCTTGTTAAATTGCCCAGAACAGACTTGAACTTTTAATCCTCCTGCCTCAGCCTCCCAGAGCAAGGGGATTATAGGCATGTGCCTCCCCCCTGAGTGAGACAGACCTCTTGTGCACTGGCTGCACTCTCTTGTACAGCAGGGCAGGCCTCCCCGGGTATGTGACACTGAGGGCTCAGTATCTCCTTTTAGCCTGGAATCAGAACAAGAAGAGTAAAGGGCACTTGGCCAGGGTCCCCAGGCTTGGGCTGCTCCCAGCTTTCTCCCACACCAAGGATCCACCTGCAAGAAAACCTCTGTGGCTCGGCCAAGATGCCTCTTGCTGGGTCCCAGCTGGACGGCTCCACCCCAGCTGTCTGCAGGCCCAGCCTCACCAGCCTGCTCCTCCCTGCTTGGGCCTTCTCCAACAGACGTGATTCATTTGGCCAAATTCCCACCAACTGAAATTACAAGCCCAGGCTACCTCTCAAGAGACCACCTAGATCTCCAGGTGCAGGATTTTCTGCAAATCCTCCAGCTCCACACTCACAGACCCTGGATGTCACTGAAGGCAAATCTCAGCCAAGACAGAGATATGACTTCTCTGGGCAGCCTGTTTCTAGGAACAGATTTTCAGGCGCTAACAATGCCCACCATCAGGATCCCCTCGCTTGCTTAGGCCTCTGTGCAGGAGCTGGAAAATGCGGGGCGTGCTCTGGGTGGGAAGATAAGCCAGGCTGGAATCAGCAGCGAAGTCTGGGAAATTGCCTAAATGGGTCCTCCAGGAAGCTACCTGCATATCCAGGGTTTTCTAGATCATGGTGATTTCTTTTATCATTTTAAATAAACATTTATTTCTGTGCTGAATTTATAAGGTTTTTATATATATTTTTTTCCTAAATGAGAATCCCTGAAATTGAGCTTCAGATCTTGCAAAACCTCAGATCCACTTGCCCTTTGAAGACAGACAACCCCTGTCTTGGGGAGCCCATCTTGGAGGAGGGTCAACACTGTGGGCTGGACAGAGAGCCAGGGTTTTCAGTAGATGAGTTTTCCAGGGCATGCCGGACAATATTGTACCTGAGCCTACAGTAAACCCTACAATAAAACCCCACCGCCTCTCCAGGCCACCCGAAGGGACCCCCTCTATTGAGACCATCCGTGGGCTGGTATAGTCATGTCTTTCCTTCATTTCATTGAAGAGAGAAACTTTCGTCTTTTAATAACACATGTCTTCATGTTCCCTTCCAGGGACATTTTTAAACAACAAAAAAAAACCTTTGAAAATGGCTTTGTAAGTTGAATCACGAATTTTTGTGCCACCTCCTCAAAATCAAAACACTGTATTTTTGCAAATGATGGAACTATCAGATGTCTTCCCTCAGTCATCTGTCTGTTTGACAGACACATTACAGACAGGCGGTCGCCATACTTAATTTCTGCCTTTGTATATTTTAACCAGCCGCACGCAGTTGTGTTGGTCAGGGAACAGCGGGCAGCCATCCAGATTTCTCTCCCCCAAGGCTGGCTCTTTGCTCCTTACCTGGAGAGAGTCCCCCCCTCCATGTTTTGTGTCTATTGGTTCCTTTCCCACCCACCCCCGAGACAGCCTGGTTCCATATGGGACCGCTTCTGGTGCCAAATCCTCCATGCAGGATAAAGTCTGTCACATATGGACTTGTGCAGGAAAGGCGGCACCCAGGGCACTGTCACCAAGGGAGCTGGGGTCAGGGCTCTGGACGCTGCAAGTGTCACCTCCAGACACCAACTGCTGTCTCCCCCTCATTGGGATCTGCTCCTGCTCCCTGGCCCCAACCCCAAGCGGAGTCCCTGACCCTTTGCTTTCTGCAGTATACAGTGCCTCCCCCTCCATCTGCAAAAGCTGCCACCTCTGTGAGCAGCAATCTCGGGAACTAATGCATGATTCATGGGATGCTCTTGGCCTGGGAGTGGGCGCCGAGGGAGCAGCTCATGAGGCCCACAGAAGCACTTTGGTTCAGGGAACATTCTTTCATTGATGCACATCTGTGCTGCCTGGAAGTGCATTAAAGAGAATCAGATGTGCTGCTACTTCTAAAATAGCTTTTGAATGTGCAAAGTGCCCAGGGAGGGTGGGATGCGGGGAGGGAGAGGGGCTGGTGAGGCTCTGGGCTGTGAGGGCTTCGTTTCAGCTTTGTCCTTGAAGCACAAAGCACCACGACCCTGGAGCTGAGGAGGAGACCAGCCTGGGGTGACAGGGTCAGGGCCACCTAGACCTCCTGCGCCAGCCCTCCACTTTCTTACCAGGAAAGGAGCTGATTCTCCTGCCTCTGTGGCTAATTCAGAAACAAGATCAGCATTGTCACCTTGGCCACCGGGAGATCCCTCCTGTCTTCACCGGATATTCATTCAGGTGGCAGCAAAGCAGCCGAGGGGCCCCGCGTCCAGGCTCAGGCTCGACCATCGCAGAGGTCTCGAGCAAGCCTCAAAGCCTAGAAACTGGGGGAGTTGTGCCTTCATAATTCTAAAACCTCAGATGATTTCCACCAACTCTGATCACAAACCAAGCCCATGGGGCACTGAGAGAGAGGGACTTGTCAGGGACACTGGATCTATTAAGTTGCCATCCAAGGAGCACTGGATTGGGATGGCATGTGAAGGACAGGACTTGGACCAAAAGGTGTGACTTCTGGTGGCAAGTAACAAAAGTCCCAACACAGCCTGGCCTCGCAGAATAAAAAGAAAAGGAATTTAGTAGTGCCGTAGGGGAGAGGTTGCTTCTGGCATAGCTGTATCCAGCAACAGAAACAAGGTTATCCAGGCCCTGCTTCTTATCTGCTGGCTTTGCCCAGCTTCATGTGGTGACTCCTAGGAAGACAACCTCTCGTCGAAGGGCTGTGGTTAAAGTCGCAGGGCCATGTGGTCTTCGATGCACCAGGGAGATGGCTTAAATGATCTTTTATATACTCCCAGGTCCTCATGAAAGAGGGCTGAGGGGGGCAGAATCTCTGAAGAAAATTTAAGAGTCCTCTCTAGGAGGCTGAGGCAGGAGGATTGCAAGTTCAAGTCTTGCCTGGGCAACTTACTAAAGATCCTATCTCCAAATTTAAAAAAAAAGCTTTTTAAAGGCTGGGTTTGTAGCTCAGTGAAAAGGTTCTGGGTTCCCAGTAATGAAAAAAAAAAAGAAGGAAAGAAAGGCATAAAAGAAAGCTCTGAGTCATTAGAAAGATGGGGATGGTATGTGAAGAAGACCAAAAAATAAAAAAGACAAAAAGAACCAGAACAAAATAAAGCAAATAAAAAAAACAACAACAGCAACAAAACACATGCAATGGCTTGTGTTTTGCGATCATGTGTTTGTTGCTGTTGCATGCTGTTTCCACAGACTGAGGTATTTGTTGTTTGGGTTTCAGGTTTGGGCGTCAGATTACAAGACACGATGTTGGCTCTGAGTGGCCAAGGATAAACCCAAATTTTCCAGATGAGCAGGGAAAGGAAGCACCTTCAGCAGCAGGCCCAGCAAAGGCAAAACAACCACACTGCAAAGTTCAAGGTACATTCACGACCCACAAGCTGCGGCAGGCGCCCCACAACCACAAAGGGAAGACAGCACTGGTTTGGAAGTTGGGCAGGTGAGGGCCAAGTCCCAGCTGGGCTACTTGTTTACTGAGAGCTCTTGGCAAGACCCTGCTCCCACTGGGGATTAGCTTCCTCTAGGAGACATTGTGGCTTTCTGGGGACTCAGAGGTCCCTCACTCAGTGGATTTCTCTGGGAGCTTCTGCTAGGGACTGGCTCCTCCTACACCCAGCCTGCAGCTGCCCATTCCCCACCTGGCCCCCTAGGCTACATCCTGCAAAGACTTACATTTCCCTAGCTTATGCCCCTGGCGTCTAGGTAGGGGTCAAATGGAGGCGCAAGTTCAGCCTAGATGTGGTACCTGGGAATGTGCACCACATTGCTAAGCAGTAGGGAAATAAAAATCAAAGCCAGGGTGAGAAACCACCTCACATCCATTATGAGGGCCACCGTCTACAACATCTGAAAATCATGCATGTTGGCTGGATGTAGGGACATTGGGATCCTGGTACAGTATGCCATTGCTGGGAGCATAACCCTGGTACAGGTCTGAGAAAAATAAGGTAGATCCTCAAAAAATTAAAAATAGACTTCTCATTTGATCCACATTCTCCTTCTGGGTTCACGTCCTGAAAGAACTGGAAACAGGGTCTCAGGGAGATGTTTTTATACCCACACTCACATCAGTGTCCTTTGCAATAGGCAAAAGATAGAGGCAACCTACCTGTGCACTGATGGATAGCGAGATAAACTAAATGTCCTCCATCAGCACATGGAATATTACTCAGCCTTGAAAAGGAAGGATATTCTTTTTCCCCCCAGTACTAGGAATTGAACCCAGAGCCTTTTAAAATTGTATTTTATTCCAATACAGGGTCTTGCTAAGCTGATAAATTGCCCAGCCTGGCTTCAAACTCACAATCCTACTGCCTCAGCCTCCTAGAATGCTGGGGTTACAGGGATGCACTGCCATGCCTGGCTAGGAAGGGCATTCTGGCACATGCCACACCGTGGATGAGCCCTAAGGACATTACGCTCAAGGAAATAAACTAGTCACAGAAAGTCACGTACTGTGTGCTTCCATTTTTATATGTGAGTTCCCTAACTGCAGCCAGACTCTGAGACTAACAGCAGAGTAGTGGTTGCCAGCACCTGGAGGAGGGGAACTCGGGGTTGTTGGACGGGGACAGAGTTTCGGCTTTGCGAGATGAAAAGGTTCTGGAGACAGATGGCGTTCATGGTTGCACAGCACGGTACACACTCTTAGCATTACTGAATTTTACACTGAAAAACTGTTCAGGTAGGGCTGGAGATTTAGCTCAGCTGCGTAAGTACTAGCCTGGAAAGTGTGAGGTTGAGAGTTTGATCCCTGGTACAAAAAAATTAAAAATGTTGTTCAGGTTATGTGTATGTAACCATGTTTTGTTTTGTTTTAAGAATACTGGAGAATGGGCTGGAGAAACCATGCTAATAGTCCCCATTCTGGGAGCATCGCCAGAGGTGGCTTTTGCACGGGCCCCCCTTGAGGTAAGTCCCTCTGTCTAGGGTCCCCGCTCCTGACGGTCAGCCCCTGCCACGGCCCCAGCTCCCACCAAACAAGCCAGATCCTCCGCTCCAGTGATACCTCTTGCTCGCTTGGCTTTGCCAATCCTCGTGGCAGATGCAGCTTCTCATTCTGCAAACTTTGATGGTGCTTCATTTTACCCTTTTGGCTTGTACCCACTCTACTCCACTGGATAACCTGTAAGTTTACCCTGTTGGAAATATAAAATGTGATTTTAAAAAATAGCGATAGTGATTTTTAAAAAAAAAAAATCATTACAGTAAAAAAAACATCGCCATGAATCCCCCTCAAAACTCTAACTCTAACTCTCTCTCTCTTTCACTTCAAACATACTTATCCCAACATTCCTGCCACTTTCTGAAGGAGTTCTAGAAGTTTTCTTTTGTTAATGTCTTTAGGGTTTTGTTTATTTGTTTGTTTGGTTGATTGGTTGGTTTTCTGAGATAGCCTCTTACTGTGTAATTCAGGCTGTCCTCAAACTGACTATGCAGTCCAGCCGTTCTCCTGCCTCAGCCTACTGAGTGCTAGGATTATAGGCGTGCACCACCACATCCCGCCAGTGAGTGTCTTTAGTTGTGCTGATGTGGCTGCCTCCATGTTTTGAATCAATTCAAAAAATGTACTTTCATGGTCAGTTGACTTTGGGGAAGAGCCAGAGGTCCCAGCAGCAGATCTGGTGAATTAGGTGTCGTGAGGACGCACGGCCATGTTTCTGCGAGCCTGCCTTTCCCCCAGATGGCACTCAGCATCGCATTAACGGGACTTTTTATCACGTCTAGCAAAGACATTCATGAAAGAGGACTTCCAGAACTGCTTCAGAAAGAGGTAAGGATGATGAGATAAGAACATTTGAAGGAAAGCAGAGTATTTTGAGGGGGATTCATGGCAATGTGTCTTATACTAGGAAACATTTTTAAATGTAAACATTCACCATGGTTTCAATCACACTTTATGTCCACTCCTAGCTGGGCCTGTCTGTCACACACCTTCTCTGATGATGGCTCCTGTGCCATACCACACCTCAGCCCAGCATGGGCACATGGCTCAGAGGCAGTAATTTACACACACACACACACACACACACACACACACACACTATCTGGGGAGCCCCGCAGACCCAACAGAAGTCTGGGTGCGTGGCTATCACTGAATCACCTGTTTCACCCAGAACCAAGCTGCCCTCCTCACCCACACCCGAAACAGTTTGCTCAGTTCCCTGCAGGTGGGCAGCCCACGGCAGGTCCTCTGCCAATGCCAAGGAGAAATCAAAGAGAATCTGCAAGCAATGGCACGGTTCTATAAGTAGCTGCAGCCTTTCATTATTTATACTCACCTGCAGCAGATACTCCCTGGCTCCCAGAGCAAGGCAGGGCTCCCGCCCAGCCAGCTATGCCCTGGGGTAGCCTCGGGAACTCCCTGGGAGGCTGGCCCTTCCAATTTTCGTGTTTCTCCTCAGTCTCTGGTTGAAGATCTGCAAATCTGAGCTCATCTGCCTCCTGTCTCCAGCATCTCTGACCCCAGGGATGGCCTTCCTCAAAGGTGGGAAAGGGAGAGAGAGAAACCCACCCTCCCCTGGTGGACCAAGTGAATCCTGATGCTTTTCACCGGTAGCCTCCAGCCACCTGCCGGGCACAGCAAGGCAGATGCAGAGCCTGCAGCACAGCGCCCCAACTCAGGAACGCAGAGGCAAAGATGAGACAGGAACTCACAGATCACCTCTGTGTGGGGTACACACACACACACACACACACACACACACACACACACACACATATACACACACTGTGTCTACCTCATAGAACCTGGCTGTGGGCTCACCCAGCCCAGGTGCCCCTGCAAGGCATCCAGCCCTCCTCCCTGGATCCCACCCACAAGCTGGCCAGTCTAGGTCTGGTCATCTTGACTCCCCGCACATCAGCAGATTTGAGTCACAAGCAACAGAATTGGCCTCTGGTTAATTCAATCAGAAAAAGGAGTAATGAGCTGGGCATGGCAGCACACTCCCCTCATCCCAGCAATCCAGAAGGCTAAGGCAGGAGGATCCCAAGTTTGAGCCCAGCTTGGATAACTTAGTGAGACTCTGTCTCAAAATAAAAAATAAAGGGTGGTGATGTAGCTCAGTGTGAAGGCCCTAGGTTCAGTCCTCAGTATGGCAAACAAGAAAAGAAAAGAAAAAGAGAAAGGAAAGGATAGGAAAGATGCTGGGCTCACCTACTTGTTTTTGGAAAGACACGGCTAAGTGACAGGATCTGAGAAGCCACCACTGGCTACCACCAAAAGGCTCCCCGACTCCATCCCGAGCAGACATCTCTGACTAGCTGGGCTTGAGTCACATTGCTCAAGCTTCAAGGTATGCTGAGAAAGGAAGACCTGGAGCTTTTGCCTCTTAGGGCAAGGGATGGCCCAGTTGCCTGCCAAGGTGCCCAGAGAAAAGGGTTTTAGGAGTGTACAAGAGAGGGATTCAAAAGGGATTGCACCTCAGCAGTGAGAATTCAGGAGCCATTCTATTTTGCGATGAAATCCTGGCTTACTAAGCAGCTCTTTCCTCTGGTGAGTTTCTGCAAGCTGCTGGCCCACCAGGTCTGAGTGTCCAAATCTTGCTAACTACCCCAGTGCTAACTACCCCATGTATTTCCTCTCCCTTGAGATGCTCTTTAACAAATGATGCCCAGAAAGACCTCCAGCTCAGAAACAGAGAGCTGGCTCCCAGGACAGGAAGACACCCAGCATGGGGGCTTGCAGCCTTGTGCCATGTGTTACCTTTTTAATTGGTAAGACAGTATTTAATTGGCACACCTTAAAGGAGAAAAGGTGATTTGGGCTCATTGTTTCAGGGTTTCCAGTCCATGGTCAGCTGGCTCCAAGACAGAAGCATCAAGGCAGAAAGGTGCTCAGTGCATGGCAACCAGGAAGCAGAGAGAGCAGAAAAAGAGAAAAGATGGACCCTTAATATGCCTACTCTCTTCAACCACACAGGCTGCTGTGAACCTGTCAGTGGATTCACTTATTCACCCATTGACAAAGTTAATGCTTTCAGGAGCCATCATCTTTCTAGACTCTCCTCGGAACATCGCTGCATTGGGGATCAAGCCTCAACACAGGGGTTTTCGGACATATTCAAACCATAGCAGTCCATAAGTCCGTCTCAGCCACGGGCCTACCACCCATAGGAGCATGCACCATCTTCCACTCTGGCTAGACTAGGTCCCAGGCTCTCCTCAAATCAGTGTTCTCAAAGTTTCCCCCACACAACTTTATCACAACTGGCTTTAAAGACAGAGCACTGGTGTCCACCACCAGGACCTTTTCACCATCCAGAAGTGGCTCTTAAGAAATGGGGCAACGCTCAAGATAAAGTCCCAGCCCTTTTGGATTTCCTTGGTTTCCTGAAGCGATGTGAAAATCCAGTCTTCCAAGTCTTTCTTCCCAAAAGAGTAATTCTGACGTCAGTATGTCTTCCACAGTGCGGTCCCTTCGACCATGCTGGTGTTCTAAGCTTCATGATTTCCTTTAGCAGCGTGGCAGTCAACAGCTAGGTGACAGGTGTGGTGGCCACCATCAGGAGATACTTCCTGGCTGAAAAATGAAATAAGATATGTTCGTTTTGCTCCACAATTATTGCAATGCAATTCTGATGCTAACTACCTGGAGTGATCATCAAATCCACAGAGCTCTTAAGAACAATAACAAAAGAAAAAAAAAACAATTAGTTTTTTAAAAAATAACTTTTTAGTACATTTTAGATATACATAATGCTCACATACATCACAGGAATTTGTACTCTACATAATATATCTTGAGTCTTCCCTTGTCCCCAATCTCCTCCCTCCTTTCAAACCCACTTCCCTTCTTATTTACAAAAGTTTTGTTTCTGTTTTTTTTCCTTCTATGTTCTTCTTTTGCTTCCCTTTGCCCCTTCCCCTCCCTTGTTGTCTCTTCCATTTGTTATTATAAAGGATGCAAGTGAGAACCAGATGGGCAAGGCTTTCCAGGGTCTAAATGCTGAGCTTCTGTGGAATTTGGTACAACCGTGTGGTCATCAGCCAGGAAACACCAACCTTTGATATCTATAATATTGTTCAGTTCTTTTTTGTCTTATCTTAAAGTACTGGGAATTGAGCTTTCATAGTGAGCTATAACCCCTAGCCCTTTTTTTATTTTTTGACTTTGAGACATAGTCTCACTAAGTGGCTAAATTGCCCAGGCTGAGCTCAAACCCGTGATCTTCCTGCCTCAGCCTCCCGGATTGCAGGCTCGTGCCACCGTGTCTGGCCACATGAAACCTTCTTTCTTTATATACTTTCCTCTACAGCCTTTGACACTCATGTCTAACAGCTGCCTAGACTCCTTTCTCTACACTTAAAGTTCCGCCAAAAATCCTTCCTTAATCTGGGCCCCAGTAGCTCACCACATTTCTATCCCTCAACCAGAAAATAAGCTGAACTACTAAAGATTGTGTTTTCAAGTCATGAATGAAAAGAAAAAAAATTTTTTTTTGCCTATCCTGGTTTTTTTTTTTTTTAATTTAGTTAGGGGTCTTTTTTTTTTTTTTTTTTTTAGATAAGGGCTCCCTCTATTGCTGAAGCTGAACTCCTGGGCTCAAGCAATCCTCCTGTAGCTAGGATTGCAGGCATGTGCCCCCATGCACAATTTCTGATCTGGATTTAAGAAAACATCTGGTCGTGTTTCCAACGCCCAACCTCCTGGTTGATTATAGTAATTCATGCTTGCATAGTCATCAGATGTCGAAGTACAAAGACAGATCATCTCACCTAATGGGAATTTTACAGCCCAGCCGGATGGTCCATGATACAAATGATTCTGTCTTCTACTCCACGAGGAAAGAACTGTGGCTCAGCACGCGGTGACCTCCCTGTCATCACCTAGGGCTGCAAAGGATTTACTACCAAACTTCAGTCTGGGTCCTCTGATTCTGAGACCAAGGTATTTCCAAAAGACCACATTGAGAATTCATGAGTAAATTTCTGGCCCCAAAAGGATGCTCCATTACTCGAAGAAAGATGCAAGCACATGTGTTCTACTCCACTTACCAAAATGGACATTTTGTATTTTGCTTTTCTGAAAGTTTGAACCAAAGGAGCCACGTGTGGTGATAACACACGCTTGTAATCCCAGCACCCTGGAGGCCGAGTTTGAAGAATCTCAAGTTCAAGTCCAGTGTGAGCAATTTAACAACTGAGTGAGACCCTCTCTTAAAATTTTAAAAGTTTGGGGGTGTAGCTCAGGGCAAAAACACTCAGTTCTATCCCCAATATTACAAAAAGAGGGGGGAGCTTCACCTGAGTACTCAGCCAATGAAAACCAAATACCCCATTCTCCCCAACCCTCTTCTAATCCCTCTGGATTTGAGAAGTAATTAGTAGGAATTCCAGATTCTAACCAACTGTTTCCTGAATTTCTAACCACTCCAGGCACCTGTTCTTTGGAACAAAGGCTTGCTATGTGCCTGCCTGGCTTGATTACAAATCACCACCCTCAGAGAGAAGTTCTTTCTAGATACTCCAGTCATTCTCCATAATTTGACCCAAAAACAGATGCAGTAAAGGGAATTCTTTCCTCCTAGGGAGCGGGGGGGGGGGGGGTCCTCTCAGAGGTTCCATACATGTTATTTTCCACAATTTTCTGCTCAGGAAGGGGGTCAACCTACAGCTCCTGTCTGAGAAGCCAGAGTATTTAGGAAGAAGACCAAGTTCAAAGCCAATCGCCAATGTGCACCACTTACTTTATGGTGTCAGGTACATGGCTCAACTTGCTAAGGGGTTTCTAGTTCCCCAGATTTAAGGCAAGAAGAATGCCCTCACCCAGTCCATCTTCCAGGACGCTGTGAGAGTCCCATCCAGGGATAGGGCCGTGAAGCTTTCCCTCCTGAAGTTTCCTCTGGGGCAGATTTCTCAGCCCCTGGGATGTCAAGACAGCCTGGTATGGATGGCCTGGGGCCCACCCCTTCCATGGAGCCCAAACCCACCAGCCACGGAGCAGCAGCCATTGACCCTGCCACCAGCTCAACCCAACACAGGTGGCTGGCGACAAACTCCTCACTCACCACTCAGCAGTGGCAGCAGTGGAAGATCCCCACTTGTTCCAGGAGTCTGGCTCTCATAAGCCTTCCCATTATGCTCAGCTTCCCAAGAAGGGAAGAGGGACAGAGGCTGTGTACTTGCTCATCCTCGGCTCCCCTACCCATGCCGGGGATTCTGAATGGAAGCCAGCCCCCGAGGATGCCCAACTGGGATCACTTTGGCAGAGCCACACAGAGTGTAAGAAACTAATAAGATCCACTCAGCTGGAAAGCCAGCTGGGCACAACTCTGTCCATTTCCCTCCCAAGAAGTCTTGCTTCACACCATGGCACAAATGAGGAGATATTAGGAAAGGGAAATTTAATGTTAATTAGCTTTTCCAATCCAAAAAGGATATGTGAAAATGTCCTTTCTTCTCCACTCTACAAATAAGGCAGCAGCATTGTGAAATACACTGAAGCCTCCTCCCAAGTAAAGTGTCTCCCACTTCGTGAAACAAAAATGGTGGATCTCTGAAGGACCATGTGCATCCAGTGGTGTCTTTCGAAGGTGGGTGGATGAAAATGATTATCTTTACCCACGATCTAGCTTCTGTCTCCTGGCATAGGGTGGTAAATATTGGATCAATGGCTGGCTGGCTGGCTGGCTCAGTGAATGGGTGGATGGATGGATGGATGGATGCATGAGTAAGTGAGCTATTCAGGGGTCTCATCCCAAAACAACACCCATGAAAGTCTTTCTGGGTGAGGATGAGTTGTTTATGGAAGAAGGCAAGAAGCCAATTCACAAACCATCCTGTTGACTTCACAATAATTCATGCTCATGTGCCTCTAATAAAATATGGAAGCAATTTTACAGGAACATTTTGTGCTTTAGAAATTCATTTAACTATTTCCTCTGGGGGGGATGTCAAATATTCTCATCCAGATGTGTGGGGAGCTACATGAATAAATCTGCAAATATCATCCAAGGTGCACCCCCTCCTGCCCCAGGATCCTGACTGGCTAATGACAGTGGAGACCAGCAGGGCCTGGCCTCCTCCTCTGCCAATCATAGTTTTGAGGCCTGGCATAGACCTGGCATCCACCCCACTGCTGAGGTGACCTGAAATTGCTAGAGGAGGCAAGTGTTTTCCTCAGAGAACTTTCCAGAGGCAACTCTCCCCCCACACACACACTCGTTGGGGGTCAGAGAGATGAGCTGCTCTCTACCTCATGGGAGATGACAAGGGAGGATGCTCGAGTGCCAGAGCTGCTGGCCTCTCCCTTTGGTCGCCAGGCACGGCCCTCGTGAGCTGCCCCCAACCCCTTGCAGATTTAGAAGATGAATGCAAATGTGTAACTCCTGCCCCAGCCAATTCCCGCCCTATTCACATCCTGATTTTCTGGGTCACCAATTTTATTTAATTAAACTTTTCATTTTGACATGACTGCAGACTCACACGCAGTTGTAAGAAATAACTCAGATCCCAGATTGTAGAACCTTTATCTGATTTCCCCCTAACGGTGACATTTGCAAAACTATAGTGATATTGGGTCACCGATTTTTAAAGAATATAATCCGTGTGTCATAAGGTGTCACAGGAAGGGTATCTTCACCTCACTGAGACTCTTGATTCCCACCCACTCACTCCAAAATCTGCTTGACGCCTCCCTCCCACATTCCTCTTCTGGATAAAGGGCACTGCCGGCTCAAGTACACACCCCGAATTCAAAAGTTACCCCTTTCTTTCCTGCGTCCCCCAGCTGACTCCCAAATCCCAACCATCCCTGCAGATTCTAGTCAAAAAAATCCCTGAAAGAGTTCTATTTCTTCCATTTCTTTTTTTTCTATTAAAAATTTTTTTTTATATACTGGGGAATTGAACCCAGGATCTTCATGGTAAGCTACATCCCCAGCCCTGTTTTCATTTTCACTTTGAGAAAGGGTCTCATGAAGTTACCAAACTGCATCGGCTGGACTCGCACTTGTGATCCTCCTGCCTTAACTTCCCATAGTGCTGGGATTGTAGGCATGCACCTGGTTGATTTCTTAATTCAGTGAAGAAGTCACTCACATCAGCTAAAATGGGGATTGTTTGCTAACACTAAGGATTGGGCAAAGGTTGAGTTTCTTCTGTGTTCAGATGTGATCTCAGAGGGGTCTTGTGCTGTCTTGACCCATCACTGTCACTGAGTAGCCTTGTTGGAGGTTTGTCAGCTATGATGTGACTCCTGTCTGACAGGAGGACTCCCAGACCTGCGCATGATGGCCCTCCTCCTCCTCCTCCTCCTGCTCCTATTTCTTCTCCTCCTCGCCCCAGCTCGCCTCCAGAGTGTGTTTCCTGCGTGACAGCCCGTAGAGCCTCCTGGGTCACAAATCACATGGCACCTGTTCTATGCTCAAACTCCAGGGCCCTGTGCTGTAGGTCACATTATGTCCCCAAAATGAAACATCCGCACCCTGACCTCCAGTATCTGCAAACATGGCCTTACTGGGAAACGGGGTCTTTGCAGGTGTAACCAAGATCAGCATCCTGAGATGATGTCATCTTGGGTTTAGACCTAAATCTGTGTCTGGTGTCTTTGTAAGAAGAGAAGGGAACACATGAAGACCAGACAGAGGCTACAATGATGCAGCCACAAGTCAAGGCAGCTGGAAGGGCCAGGACAGGCCCCTCCCTGCGGGTGTTAGCGGGGCCTCACCCTCCAGAACAAAAAATACCTTCCTGTTGTCATAAGCCACCGAGTCTGTCACAACAGCCTTGAGATAGCACAGTCGCCTACTGTAGCTGGGAAAGCATCCCAGCCCGGCATGGTGGTCCATACCTGCAATCCCAGCACCCTAGGAGGCTGAGGCAAAAGGTGACAAATTCCAACCTAGCCTGGGAAACTTAGTGAGTTACTGAGATCTTGTCTCATAAAAGGAACTAAGAGGGTCAGAGGTTCCAGTCAGTGCAAAGCTCCTGGGTTCACCCCTGTACTACAAGGAGGGAGGGAGGCAGCAAAGGAAAAAGGAAGGAGAAACAAAAGGAAAAGAACCCCAATGTGGGGCTGGGGGTTTAGCTCAGCGGCATAAGCGCCTGCCTTGCAAGCAGGCAGTCGTGAGTTCGATCCCCGGTACCCTCTGTCCTGCCGCTGCTTAACATTGCCTGTAACACTGCAGTCCCAACATTCACTTGCTTAACTGTTTCCTGTTTGTCTCCTCCCCCGTGTGAAGCCTCTGTGCAGTCAGGGACATCCCTGTGAAGCCTCTGTGGCATCCCTGGATTCTCAGTACCTACAACGAGCTTTTTCTTGTTTTTGAAGACTGAACTTGAGATCTTCAAACTGAACCACAAGCCCAGCCCTTTTATGCTTTTATTTTGAGACTGGGTTTCACGAGGTGTCCCAGGCTGGGATTGAACTTGCCACCCTCCTGCCTCATCCTCCTACAGTAGTGGGGTTGCAGTCCCCAGGCAGGAGGATTACAGGCTTATGCTCTGCACCAGGCCTAGATCAGCATGTTACTTTTATTGATCAAACACTTGTGTCGGGGGCTGGGGATTTAGCTCAGCGGCATAAGCGCCTGCCTTGGAAGCAGGCAGTCATGAGTTCAATCCCTGGTACCGATAAAAAGGAAAAAGACAAAAAAAAAAAAAACAAAAAACACTTGTGTCATCTTTGCTGGGTGGCACGTGATGCTTCACAACACAATCTCACTTCATCTTGGTGAGTGAGACATTACTATGATTAACCTCACATCGTATGGAAAAGTGAGGCACAGAGAGTGTGAGCAACTTGCCCCAAGACACACAGCTTGTAATTGGTGGAGTCAGGGTTGGAATACAAGCAGCCGACTCCAGCAACAGCACGCGGTGTGGCCTTGGTGCTGCCTGACGCACACGAGGACAACAACCCCCACACAGGATGAGCGGGCGTCCCTGGAAGCCTGAGCTTCAGTCCTGTGTGGGAAACCTGTCAGGTGGGGGAAAAAAGGGCCGGGGCGCCTCGCTCACTGAACCGTACCCCATTTCCCTCCAAACTGGAGGGAGGAGTCCAGGAGGAGAGCAATGGAGGGCTCAAAGCTGCCCTGCAGAAGGTTCCGAGCAGCAGCCGAGGCCCTGCTACAGGCTGCCTTCCATGTGTGCGGCTCCCCTGTCCCTAAGCCCCCCATATCCTTCTCTGCAGAGGTAACAATAACTAAGTTTATCCAACTGTCACCTCCTCCATATCCTTCCCTGAGCCTCTGGCCAGAATGGGCTCCTGGCCCACCACTGTCTGCTGTGTGGACGATTCCACCTCCCACTGAGCCCTGAGCACCCCTTTGTACTGAGCTGTACCCCTGGCCTGCTGGCTTACTTCCCTTTTTTTTTTTTGTTAGAGAGGTTCTTAATAAACTGCCCAGTTTGGGCTTGAAACTGATCCTCCTGCCTCAACTTCCCAGACCGTTGAGATTCCTGGTATGCACCACCACACCCAGCCACAAAGAATGTTTTTCTACATTTCCTGGCACTCTCTGGCCTGCTTGGTCAATGTGAGCATCGTGTTGCAATGGCAAATGATTCCAGGAAGCAGAAATGAAGCAGGTACATCAAGAAATAAATTCCTTACGCAGGAATAGGGGTAGAACAGTGAACCATCCTATCCGAAGCAAAAACATGAACGATGCCCAGAAAGAAATTAAAGGTGGGAAAGATCAGCAAATGAGTGAGAAAAGGAAACCCGAGAGAAGAAAATGTAACTTTCACACCAAGCAAGCTAGAGCCCCGGGGCTGGAAGAGAATCTGCTCCCTAAAGCCAGGTCCGCCATTGGCCCCGCACCCCTCGGCGCGCCTTCCAGCCTAGCCTGTGATTTGTACATTGATGATGAGTTTTTATTTGCAGGTTAAAAAAACAGACTAACTCCTTGGTTTCTTTGGCAACCTCTCTTTCCTTGGTGCTTCTTCCAGCCCCTAGATTGCTGTCAGCAGAGTTTACGGCTGCACTGGGGTTTGGGTTTGAGTCTTAGGAGATCGCAGTTCCTGTTTGTTGCTAGGTAGCGTGGAAGGTGAGCTCTTGAGCCCCGAGCCTGTCTCTGTCTTGGGAGGCATCAGATGCAGCTGGTTCAATGCTAATGGCAGGGAAGTTCGGACAAACAATGCCCCAGAAAAAGATCTCCCAGCTCTGTTCCAAGATGCAAGAAGAGGGCTCCCCCATATCTCACCATTAGCACCACCCCGAGAAAACAGTGGCCAGGAAAGAAGTCTGATGGGAGAAGTCCACCTGCTGTTACATTTAGCTTTGTTCCCATCTCTCTTAAAACTGTATTTCATCCCCAGGCATGGTGATGCAGGCCTGCAATCCCAGCACGCTGGGAGGCTCAGAAAAGAGCATCTCAAGTTCAAGCCCATCCTGGGCAACTTCATGACTTAGCGAGACCCTGTCTCAAAATATAACATATAAAAGTACTTGGGGTGTAGTGCTGTGTGAAGATCCTGGGTTCAACCCCCAGTACCACAGAAAAACCCCAGCTACATCCATCATATCCATTGTGCCTTGGGATGAGTGAAACAGCTTTGTAAATGTGATTCCGCGTGGCTTACTCTGCAGGCTTCAAGGGTGAAAATGTACAAAACTCCCCTAAGGCAGCCCCCAGACCCTGCCTGTGCCCCAGGGATAAGGGGCAGCTATGGGGGCTGTATCCAACGCCAGAGCCTGTGTGGAGTCTGTTGCCCAGTGGGTCGGGCACCTTGCATGCAAGAGCTACCTCTCACCATTGGCTAAGCTGCTGCAAACTTAGCAGCAGATGGAGGACAATCTGGACAGGAGGACACACACTCTACAGGCTTTCGCCTCTTGTGCGATGCAACAAGAGGATGAGTCAGTGCCTCTCCTGCTCCTTCTCTCCAGGCAGCGACCTGCAGGCTGGGACAGTGGGGTCTCAGGCACCTGGCCAGCGTGCTCTGCCATCTCTTCTGCTGCCAGCATTACAGTGAAACCGTCAACCTCACATTCCAAATCCCTGTGTCTGAGGAACGAAGAAGCTTCACAAGGCCACCCAGGTCAGGAAGTCTCAGGACGGGAACTGAGGACCCAAGTCCTGAGTCACTACTGTGTCAGGAAGATTAATGAGGCCAGAGGCAGTGTGGGCACTGGTGGGCTTTCTGATGCAGCAGTCAGGGAAGGGTAGATTCCCCTGCAGGAACGAATAACCCCAAAGCCTGGGAGGAGGGAAGAAGAAGAAGGGAAGAACACAGGAGGAAGGGAGAGAGGGATGGGATTGTTGTCTTTGTTGTCAACTATGTCTTTCTCCCTGCCTCCTTTTTCTATTTTTCATTTTATTTTTATTTATTAATTTGTCACTGGGGATTGGATCCAGTTCTTTCACACTGAGCTACATCACCAGCCCTTTTAAAATTTTTATTTAGAGACAAGATCTCACTAAGTTGCTTAGGCCGGGTTTAAGCTTGCAGAACTCCTGCATCAGCCTCCTGGAGCGCTGGGACTACAGGCGTGCACCCCCACGCGCACAACCAGCTAGCACTGTATCTCTGCTCTGTGCACTGTAGGATCAGGAGTGAATGGAGGGGAAGGCAGCTTCCTCTTCTCTTGGGATGCAAGCATATTTCTCAGGCCCCCTGCAGCGTGTCATGGGGGAGGGGTCCCCATGACTGTGCTCTGAATATTCGGGAGTCTGGGAGCCACTTGCAGGCCTAGCTGCAAATCCCATGCCGCATCCCGCCCCCAACTGTCACCTCCCACGGCCACGGGGCAGACCTGTGTAGAGCTGGCATCTCCATGTGAAAGGAAGGTGGGCTCTGGGGTCCAGGCTGTGGGGTCCCCATCTGCTCACTTGTGGGTTGAGCCCTTCTAGAGACCCCTCCATTCAGGGATGGCCACGGAGATCCCAGCCCTGATGGGAAGCAGCAGGCTCAGGTGGGATTATAAACACTGTCAACATCATCTTCAAACATATCCTCTGCCATCCATGGGCTGCCCAAAAAGATGGGGTCGGGGCTGCTGGGAAACGGAGACTGGCTGGGTGCGCCTTTCCCAGCCCACCTCTGACCCGCAGAAGGCGCGGGGGGTCGCGGGGACTCCCAGCCATCCCTTCTCTGAATCGGCTTCTCTGCAGCATCGCGTCCCCTACTGGGCTGTTAGGAGCACAGTCAGGCCCTGCCTGGCTTCCACACAGCTGCAGCTCAGGGAGGAGGAAAGGAGGCCTGGAGAAGGAAGAGGGAGAGAGAGGAGGAGAGGAGGGAAGGAGAGGAGAGGGAACAGGGAGGGAAGCAGAAAGGAGGGAGGGAGGCCTGGGGAGCACCTTCTCCCTTGGCGCCAGCTGGACAGCACTCAGTCACCTGTGGAGAGATGTCCTGACCAGGACCATTTTATGGGCGGTGCCATCAGCCAGTATGAGCTCAGCAGTTCATGACCCGCTATTAGAAAGAGCCTTTTAGAAAAAACAATAATATTGTGCGTGGCTAAAAGTCACCGTTACTAAGCAATCCACCCCGCAGATAATCCATGGGAAACATTTTAAAATTTCAGTTTAAGGGAAATCACCTTTCTGTTTCCAATTCTACTGGAATCCCAGCAGAGCACACCAAGTGTGTGAAAGAGCTGCTGGACCATAAAGTGAAAAGAACAAGCTAGACGTGGTGGCACCCGCTTGTGATCCCAGCACTCTGGGAGGCTGAGGCAGGAGGATTGTAAATTTGAGCCCAGCCCGGGCAGTTTAGTGACTTAGCCAGATGGTGTCTCAAAATAAAAATGCAAAGGGGCTGAGGATGTAGGTCAGTGCAAAGGCTCAGGGTTCAGTCCCCAGTATAAAAAAAAAAATGTTGAACACAGTTCCTAGAAGGTTCTGGAAGGACCCACCTCACCCCCAGCTAGCAGTGCTCCTATGCTGCCAGACAGGCTCCTTTCCCAGCTGCATCACATGACGGTCACTTATCTGCTCCTTTTCATGGCTAAATCTCATCCTGTCTCACTTAGCAGGCATGACTTCCTTTGGTGCCTAAAATTCTTCTTTCTAAAGTGATTTTTTTTCCTCCTTCCCTTTAGCTTGTTCTCAGTATTCTGTAAATAGCACAAGGCAGAAAGCAATTAATTCACTGGCAAGAGACAGGGGATTCCTATTTGGAGAGCAGACTTTTGCCCTCGTTGTGAACCAGGAGATTCTGCAGAGAAAACCATCTAAGCTTCCTTTGTAAAAAACTGGCCGCAATTCTCTGCCTTTCAGATTCACTCTGAGAAAAGCTCTGACATTTGTCCCATGACTGTAAAAATGAAAGGTCTCAGCTGCACATCCAAGTCTGCCCTGCCTAAACTACATTCTAAGCTGAATGTGGTGGTGCATGCCTGTCACCCCGGCAAGCTAGGAGCTGAGGCAGGAGGACCGAGAGCTCAAGCCCAGCTGGACAATCTAGAGGCCTTGTCTTAAAATAAAAAATAAAGGGCTGGGGATGTGCTTCAGTGAGAAAGCCCCGAGTTCAATCGCCAGAACTCTATCACCTCAAAATATCTAATGAGAATATCAGATCCAGGTGAGTTTCTACATTGAAATGTAGAAACCTCAACTTTCGCCCAAGAATCCAACTTTCTCCTTAAACATTTTGCTTGGGTATAGCTTAAATGAGAAACACACTACAGGCAACTGTGCTTCAGAAAGGGACAGCGTTTCCCTTACTGGTCCCCACCAACTTCCTCTCCTGCTACCTCAGGCCACAGGCTGTGGTGGCCAGGTCACCTGTCCCGGAGAGCAGGCTGCATGTCTGTTGCCAACTCCACTGCCTCCTGTCAGTGGAGAGAGAAACGCCTGGCTCCTTCAGGACTGCAAGGGAGGACCAGCCAGCATCACACCTGTGTGCCACCCCCCAGGGGTGTGGGACAGGCCCGTGGAGGTGTGGCTGTGCAGGGGCCAATACACCTGTGGGGAATGAACCTGCATTGAGACTGGAGGAACCCAGAGCTAACACTGGAAGACCAGCAGATGTCCGCTGGATTTTGAATAAGAAAGGGAAGAGAGAGTGTGCAGTGGCCGTTCCACCAGGACCCTGCAGAGACTGAGGAAAGGGAATCACAAGTTCAAACCCACCCTGGGGAACTTAGAGGTTTAGCAAGACTCTGTCTCAGTAGTTTTAAAAGGCATGCAGATGTAGCTCAGCGCAAAGGCCCTAGGTTCAATCTCTAATACCACAAAAAGAAAAAGGAAAAAAAAAAAAAAAAAAAAAAAAAGAAAGAAAGAAGGGAGGGAGAGAAATGTCTTAGGAGCAACTGTGGGAAGCATGAAAGAGACTTGGCTCCAGCTCAGAATCTGCAGAAGGTTACATATAAGAGACACAAAAAGCTAGGTCAGAGGGGAGGGGAGAGGAGCCTGCACGGAAAAGGTTGCGATCAGAGGCTGCAGAGCTCACAGCGCCATCAGCCCTACAGCTGCAGACAATGGGTGATGAGACCCCAGGTGAGCTGGGCACTCAAAGCCGGCCCAATGGCAGAACGGCTTGCTGCGTCATGCTGGGGATGGGCGGAAGGCTCGTGGTGCAAAGCCCTGGTCCTTTGGGGGTGACTGAACTAACGGAGGAAGTGAGGCATGATGGGACTAGCCCTTGGGGAACTCAGAGGAGCACAGATAATAATTTGACACTGCGGCTCTCAAGTAAGGGAGCCTCAGGCAACTGTGGCGTGAATGCGCCCCCTGGTGACCGACATGTGTCATGGCACATAGATGTTTGGCAGAGGTGGTTCTCAAATCCGCACACCGAGGACAGGAGGCAGCCTGGGCGTCATGTGTCTGCGGCTAAATAGCAACAGCAAAGCCCAGGAACACGCCCGGGCCTGTCCCGCAGTCAGAACTGTGGACAGATTCCAGCCCAACAAGTTTACTATCGAAGTCAAAATCCAACAGTCTCCCAAACTGTTGTTCCCGGAATACCTGCGTGTGCATGGCTTAAAAGCTAAAAGGGAAAAAATGGACCTCCTGCAAATGGTGGAATTTTTCAGGAAAGACACCATTAATAGGAGAGATTCAGCAGCAGAATTTCTCTTCGATATTTTATTATTAAAATGTCTGTACTGAAGCAGGCATGGTGGATCACAAAATTGCAAAACTTCCAGCCCATCCTGAACGGCTTGAAAATTTAGACCCTGTCCCAAAATTTAAAAAAAAATTAAAAGGCCTGAAGGTGTAATTCCGTGCAAAAGTCCTGGGTTCAGTTCCTAGTATCCTCTACTTCCAAAAAGCCAAACTTAATGAAAAGTTGAAAGAGTTTTGCAGTAACCACTTACATACCTCCCAGATTCTACATTTGATGAAACTCACTTGGTCACCTATCTATCCAACTATCCAGTCTTCTACCCATCCAACAAGTCAGCCTGATTTTATTTCACATATTTTAGGATTTTTAAAAAAGAAAATGTAATGTATATATATATATATATATATGTGTGTGTGTGTGTGTGTGTGTGTGTGTGTGTGCATAATCAATATATTCATGGAGCACTGGTATATACAATCTCATCTTGATCCTATTTCCTCTTTCACCTCCGTCATCCCTAAATCTCCTTCCCATTTTCACAAAGTGACATAAATCAGACCCAGAGGTTAAATATGACATGGTTTCTCTTCTATGAGAAGCCCAAAGCATAAATAATTTAAAGAGCAAAATGAAAGATAATGGGAAACAGGAATGTGCCTGTTTTGGCTATATTTCAAAATGAATTGCACATACATCAGTATATTTCACCCCAAGCACTTACGCAGCTTGACTGTAGTTTTTAGGGTCCAAATGCATTGAGTAAAATACAGTCAACTTATGCACATCATCCAATAAATTTTAAGAAATGCATACATGCATGTAGTCCCATCAAGACAATATCACCACCACCCCAAAAAAGTTCCCAGGGTGCCCGTTCCTTTCCTAATCAATCACCCACGCCTTCCATTGGGCAGCTCTGATTGGTCCCATTATAGATTAGTTTGGGCCCAGGCTAAGGTTTACTATAAACGAAGTCATAAAGTATGATCGTTCTGCCATCTTTGCCCTATGTAGGCTGCCTCAGAAATCTGTTTCCCACGGGATGCTGATGCTCCCACCCTGCTGGGAATCTGCATTTCTTCCAGATGAAGAGACTGAGGGTCGGAGTAACATGGCCTTTGCTCGAGGTCTCAGCAAATTAGCTGCAGATCCAGGATGAGAACTCGGGTCTCTTTTCTAGTAGGCCTACATTTAAAACATCATCACGACAATGTGATTTCTTCCAGACAGCGTTTCTCAAGCTCCAGCATCCATCAGAGACTCAGGAGCACAGGGATCCCACTGGTCTGGCCCACAAGTTTGCATTTCTTTTTTTTTTTTTTTTTTTTTTTTTTTTGTCTTTTTCGTTTTTTTATTGGTACCAGGGATTGAACTCACGACCACACACTTGCAAGGAAGGTGCTTATGCCGCTGAGCTAAATCCCCAGCCCCACAAGTTTGCATTTCTAGCAAGTTCTAGGAGATGCTGACTGTGCAGGGCTAGGGTTTGAGGTTGAAAAGCATTGCTTTAAATGCCAAGTGTCAGGCAGGGCTGGAAGCCAGTCTCTGTCAGTCATTTCCACAGCTGGCCAAAATGCATCAGAGCTTTGACAAATAGGATTTGGAGGCAGGCTAGATGCTCACTGTGGCCTTGCTGTAATGAGATGCCCTTATCCCGAGTCATAAGTAAGAGCTTTTTTATTATTTTGGTCTTTGATACTAGGACTGAACCCACAGCCTTCACACTGAATTTGCTCCACCCCTTTTCGTTTTGAGGAAAAGGTCTCACTAAGTCACTGACTTGCATGGGCTGGGCTCAAATTTGCAATCCTCTATTCTCCTCTTTCCAGAGTGCTTGGACGACAGGTGTGTACCCCCATGCCCAAAATTAAGACTTCCGTAAGACTCACTGTTCAGCAATCATTGGCAGGACTTCCTGTGTGTATCCCCACTTCACCTCATTTGCTCATCAGTGCTGGGGGGAGGGTCCCCCTTGCTGACTCATTCACCTGGGGTCCCCTCCCTTAGCCCAGTTAACTGGCCTGCTCCTCCCAAGAGCTCTGAGCTGCTGCATTGGACAGAGTTACCCTCCAAGACAGAGCTGCCTTCCCCCGCCACACCTAGGGTCACTGTGAGGAGAAAGAGACGGTTTTAGTGGATGCACAAGGCTACTTCTTATTTTAACAGCTACCAATTGATTTCAATGTGGATTAGGAAAATAGCAAACTCATGAATTCACATACGATATGTATTATTTAAACTGCTTTTCCTTTAAATCAATTTCAGTTTACACAAGGAATTGATTTGACAATCGGTGTTGACAGATTAATAAAACAGGTTCTTGTAGGGACACCGTGAAGCCCAGACAGGTGAGGTGCTTGAGGTCTGAGAAACTGCTTCAGGGACTTCATGAAAACTGTAAGCATGGAGACTCCATAAGCAGCACCTAGACAGAAATCGTGCATTCTTTTTCCTGCAAGCTTTAAATCCTTGCACCAGGGCATTAAGATAATGCTGCATAGTTATTTTGCATTTACATTTTGTGACTGATGAGGTTTGATAGAAATATACAGTGACTGGTTAAATGTTTGAAAAATACATTCCAATAGAAGGCATGTTGCCACGAATCTCTTCAAATCCTTCCCCTCACTTTGAACACATTTGTCCCGTCGCCCTGGCCACTTTCTGAAGCAGCTCTGGAAGACTTCTTTCATGAGTTTTTACAAGTTTTGAACAAAAATCAGTGAATGCTGCTGCTGACTACCACCCAGTGGAAACACAGGCTTGTAAAAACATGATTCTGTCCACCTTATTCACTGGATCTGGCACCATGTGACTTCCGGCCAGGAGAGGAAAACACTTTGAATGGATTCAGGACATCAAGGCCCCCAAGACATCATAATTAAGGACACTCAGGAAAGAGAACTCTCCAAACCACTGGAGAAAGTGGCAAGAACAGTGGAATAAGTATATCTGAGGTGGAGTTTTTGAGGGCAGACTCACGGCAATGTCTTTTATTGTGATAAATGTTTTAATTTAAATATTCGCTGTATTTTTGTATCACATTTTGGACTTGCCGTATCTCTCTCGGGGTCTTCAATGGCACACTCGTTTCCTTCAAAGATGAGCATTTACATAGATGCTGCAATTTTAAACTGTGATTTTTATAATAATTTTCTAGACTAGAATTCTTTTTCCTTGAAGGATCTGTCTTCAATGTTATAATGAAACTCAGCCAGAATAGAAAACACTGCACGTAGAAAATTACCTTAGAGACAAAGTTTTAATATCTTTTTACTTATGGGATGTGTGGATATTAAAAAACAGCCTTATCTAATTATGTTTATTTCTTTATTTTATGCTCTGCCTTTTCCCATATAGACTTGAGACAATGTTGAAGGCACATATAGTAAAATAAAAATTGAAAAACTAAAACTGAGAGTCAAAATTAAGAAGCCACGTGAAGGAAAGTGAAAAGAAATACGTAAACTCCACAGAGCTGAGGGTTAATGTATTATAGCTGAATTTCTGATTTGGCTCTGAGCTCCCCAGTAGCTGAAGAGAAAAGAAATGCACAATATTTTCACAATTTTTATTTCCCAGGAAGAGGAACCATGTCATTTCCTTAGGGAAAATGGAGCTTTTTCCAAAAGATTATTTAGGTAAAATAAAAATATAAATTGTCACTCAGAACAAAGGGTTAACTGTCTAATATATAGGAAAATGTCCATGACTTTCTTAAAACACAGGGACTAGAATAGCTTCCCCAACACCACCAAAATATTCCTGAGCATAGTTTGCGTATCTTTAACCCCACACCCTGGGAGGCTGAGGCAGGAAAATTTCAGTTCAAATTCTGCCTGGGCAATTTAACAAGACCCTGTCTCAAAGTAAAAAATGCTGGCAATGTAGCTCAGTGCTAAAGTCTTTAGTATCTGCCCTAGGTATAAGGCTGGACTTGTAAGTTTCTCTTTATAACCAATAATGTTTTTGTTTTTGTTTTTGGTATCAGGGATCAAACACACGACCTTGTGTTTGCCAGGCAGGTACTTGTGCCACTGAGCTAGATCTCTGGCAATAACCAGTAGTGTTTTAAGATATTTAATTTTTTTTTTTTTTTTTTTTTTTTTTTTGTCTTTTTGAGACAGGGTCTCGCTATGCAGTTCAGGCTGGCCTTGAGCTCACTTTGTGGCCCAGGCCGGTCTCGAACTTGCAACAGTCCTCTTGCCTCAGCCTCCTGAGTGCTGGGATTACAGGCATGAGCCGCCACACCTGGCTGACATTTAATTTTTGATACTACCTTTCTATCAGTGACTCCCAAATGTATATTCTGCTCCATCTGCAACTGTTCCTACCCTTAGTTGAGTCTTCTATTTCATGAGGCCCCAACACCCTGAGTCTCTCCCATTCTTCTTCCAACTTAACAAGAAAAATCCTTGCAGCATGTAAAATATATCTCTCGGGCCACTTTTCACCACCATCACTATCACCAGCCAACATGACAGCTGTCACCCGAAATAGGCAGGTATCTCTTAGTAGCCTCCCTGATTTCATACTATGCCCCACCGCCACATGTCTGGTCTCAACCAGATGCCATAGAGATTCTTTCAAAATGTCAACCACGGCCTGGGACGCGCCTGTAATCCCAGCACTCTGGGAGGCTGAGGCAAAAGGATCTCAAGTTCAAGACCAACCTCGGCAATTTAGAGTGTTAGCAAGATCCCGTCTCCTAATACAAAATAAAAAAGAGCTGCATATTGTAACTCAATGTGAAGGCCCTGAGTTCAGTCTCTAGAAAAGGAAGAGAGACAGCCAGACAGGCAGAGAGAGAAAGACAGACAGAGAGACACAGACAGAGAAAGGAAGAAGATGAATCGTGTGATGTTTGAGATGAAATTCCTACCATGGCCCCCACATCACTCAGGGAGCACAGCAAAGGCCTTAGGTGGCCACAGGTCCCACGAGATATGGCTCTGCTATGTTTCTAACCTCATCCCTGATTCTGCTCCAGCCACATCGCCCCTTGGCTATTTCTTAGTCCACCAGGCACCTGGGCCTTTGCTCTGACGGCTCCCCGCCTGGGACACTCTGCCCCTGATACCTGCACAGCTCCTTTTCCTTCTTGGACTCTGTTCTAAGTTCCATCCTTCCAAGCCCTTCCAATACTACACTATATTCCTCAACTTTTTCTTTTTCCTGGTACTCTGATCTCTCTCTAGCAATCTTTGTAATCATTTCTATTACTTATTTACCATGGTATCAGTCAGAACAGATCAGGTTTTGCTGCAATAACAAATATCCCCCAAATCTCAGTGACTTCAAAAAGTTCAGGTTTTTCCCAATTTGTGACCATTCAATTTATGATTTGTTTTCTTTTTTTTTTTTTTTACTATATTATGGTGTAAAAGCGATATGCATCCAATGGAAACTATACTTCAAATTTTGATCTTTCAGAGGAGGATCAGAAATGTCTGAAGCTGTTTCATGTACTGTACATCTTCAGCATGCCTGAGGTTTGCCTTTGAGCCGCAGTGCCTACATAGCCAGAATTAGTCTTCCTTCTCCTGCCAGACTTTGAAATTCCTGAAACACTTCTCCCTGCTTCTTGTGATAGTTAATGGTGTTTGGTGTATGACTTGTTGATTCTGTTCTCTTTCACAGAGCACTGGTTTTGGAAATATTCATTCTGGATATAAGAATCAAAATGAAGGGTTTCAAACCTGGTAACCTTGACAAACTATATCATGAAGTGCAGTGTGACTATTAGCTTTAGGTCCCAGGTTTTAATAAAAAATCTGATATTTGAGGCTTATGTCTGTGACCAAAAAAATTGAATTAAGTACCATAGAGAATATGAAAAGCAATGATACCACTTGTTACCTGAACAGTTACCTAGCTGAGAGGGTCTAATAAGTAACAATAAATAAAAATTTAAAATATAAAAAAAGGAAACATCTTTTTATCTTTCCTCACACAGCGATATGGAGTCAGGGGCCTCTGGTGCTACAGGGCCTTCACACTGAGGCCCAGCCCCAGCCATTTTTAATGTTTTATTTTGAGACAAGGTCTCATTAAGTTGCTCAGGCTGGGCTGGAACTTGTGATCCTCCTGTCTCAGCCCCCCTTGCCCCAGTGCTGGGATTACAGAGGTACAAGATGCTTTTATGATGTGAAAGAGAGATGTTGTGAAGCTCCCAGTCCTGCGGGGAACATCCAACCTTCTGCAGTTTACTGAGGTATTTGGTAGGTAAGGAGTTTTAAATGTGTTTTCCATGTATAGTACTCTTCAACTTATGACGTTTTGGGGGGGACGTAACCCTTTGTGAGTCAAGAAGCATCCTGTGCTCCTTACTCACACCACGTCTCAGGACACCCAGGCTGATTAAACAGGCTCCATCTTAAATGTTTCATTTCAGGTGGGGAAAGGCTCTGAAGGGCTCTAGCCGGAGTGATACATCTCTTCCCACGGTTCATTGACCAGAACTAGTCACACAGCGTCACCCAAGCACAAGAGCACCAGGAAATAAAACTGTACAGTAGACTGTAACAGAAGAACTAGAAATATGCTGAGAATGGAACGATACTGCTACAGTTTTGTCTACATTTGCCTTTCCCATCTGGGATACAATGGTAAATATCTCTAGCACCCACCTAGCACAATGCCTAACATGTAGTAGGTGCTCGATAAATATTTTCTGAAGGAGCAGATAAATTGTATTTCTGTTCATATTCAGAACAGAAATTGGAAGTTAAATATAAAGCCCCAAATTAAATGTGTACATTGCAAACACGTTACGCAGAGGTTCTGAATCTATTCCTGGAGTTTAGAGGAGGTAGGGGGTTGGGAATTGAACCCAGGGCCTTCACACCGAGCTATATCCCCAACCCTTTTTATTTTTTATTTTGAGACAGGACTTGACTACACTGTTAAGTTACCCAGGCTGGGGTTGAACTCGTGATCCTCCTCCCACTCCTGAGATGTTCTTGAAGCGGGTAAAATTATTTCCAAATTTCTTCCAAGAACAAGTCCTATAGGCTTCGCCAGGCCTTCAAAAGTAACCCTAAAACAGATCAAAGGCAAACGATGGAAGACAGGAAGTTTGGACAATGCCGGAGCCCACAGCCAGTATCAGTTAAGTACTAAAGAAGGACAAATACGTCGCTTCACCTCTCCATGCCTTAGTCTCCTTGTAGATGCAATAGGTCTGCTGTGAAGAGCTACCAAGCAAGAGCTGTCTACACTGTCAAGTGACTCCCCAAGCCTGGGGTCACAGGGCGAGCTGCCGCTCATCACCTGCGTGGCCAGCGCGCCATCTAGTGGGCATATCTAATAGTTCACACAGCTCTGCACCCACCGGGCCTCCCAGTAATGGGTCACCTGGAAGGTTTAAATCACTTCAGTTCTATGCAAATTGTAGAACACGGCAGACCTTTGGCCTTCAAGGAAGAACAATGTGGAACTCTGGAGCTTCTGCAATTCATCTCGGCACCCTTAACTAGTTCAAAACCTTTCCATCACCCAGAAAAGGATACTCCATGCCCTCTCTTGTTGTATAATCAAGACTTTTATAATCCTGAAAAAAATGACGAAGCCCAGGACCCACGGAGACGCCTGCTTTGCAGGGGGAGTAGAGACGTAGGAGGGAGGCAGAACGGAGCCCGGGTGCGAGAAGCTCTGGAGCTGGGCAGCTGGTGACCCTCGGGGGGCCTCACCAACTTTGAGTCAACACGCACTAGTGTGATCAACAGTCGGTGAATGTTCCATTTTTTAAAAATGTACTCAGTACCTGTGGACCTAGGTTCATAGCTGCACAATTCAGAATAGATAAATCCTGGAGGTGGCCTATACGTCCACCCAGAGGAATGAATAAAGAAAATATGGCATCTACTCACAGTGGAGTGGTACTCTGTCATAAAGAAGGATAAACAAGTCATTCGTAGGCAAACAGATGTACCTTGAGGTCATAAGTTAAGTGTATGAATCAGACACACAAACTTAAATATCTCATAGTTTCTCTTGTATGAGACACTCAAATATAAATAAAAAAGTAAAACAAAAGATAGATAATACGAAAAAGAAAGTTTCCTAAAAAGAGTTCTTGGTTTATTGATAAAAATATTGTGATTTTATTCCTGCATTTTGTGATTTCTGTAGTATTTGACAACTTTTTAAAAATGTATAAACTTTAGTCTTCACTAATCAAGGTTCTCTTCCATTCATGATTATAGCACTTTGTATTTTTGTCAAGTAAATAAATCTTTGAGTGTGAAATAAAACTTTAAATGCACATGCATGTAAAAATAGTAAATAAAACATGACAATAGAAGACAATTGCAGTGGATTGCCCTCAAAATACTCCCCTTGCTTCAAATACACTTATCCCATCATTCTTATCTCTCACTGGGTTTTTGATCAAACCTTATAAAGACACTCAGGAAAGAGGACTTCAGAACTGCTTCAGAAAGTAACAAGAACAGCTGAGCATGGTGGTATACACCTGTACTCCCAGCACTCAGGAGGCTGAGGCAGGAAGTCAGCCTGGGTTCCATAGTTAGTTCAAGGCCAGCTACATTGGGAGACCCTGACTCAAAAAACAAAACCAAACGAAGAAAGTTGGCAAGGTCAGTGGGATGAGAATGTATGAAGTAAGGGGAAGTATTTGGAGGGAGATTAATGTCAAGATGTCTTTTACTATAATAATTTCTTTTAACTTACTCATGCACCACATTGGTCAATTATACCTCCTCTAAGGACAAAAGGCAGATTCTATGTTTGGCCTTTGAAGGACAGGGACCCAGGTGAGGTGAGGCACATGCCCAGGATGGTAACTGAGCCAGCAGGAGCAGCAGTTGCTGGGTGTCCTGTGCCCTTGGTAGCCAAGGGCCTTCCCCAGTAGCTCCTGGGCAGGCCTGCAGGCTGGCCCCAGGACTTCTCCTACCCTGAGATTCCCTGACTCCTTCACAGAAAAGCCATCCCACGAAGTTAATGAGCAGCCTGGGGCCTGGTGTCCTTCACCTTTCAAGTAAACACCCAGCCAGGGCAGTGACATTTATCTCCAAGGCAAACAGCTGCCCCAAATCTATGACTGGCTGTATTTGCTGATGATGTCACATCCACCCCAGGCTTCCTGGTCGATGTGACTCAAAGGTGAGTGATTGGTCAAGGTGACTCATGCCTGGAAACATTCAGAACAGGCAAGAATGCGGCTCCAGGGTGTCCCAGCCCTTGGAGAACTAAGGGGGAGAGAAATCCCAGACATAGAGACTGACCTAAAAGGCTGCAGATGAAGGGGTGTCTCACACCCTCCCCCCAGCTCTCTCAGTACCTGGCAACCAGATCACTCAATGCTGCATGGGTAGAGCTCACAGCAACCTGGTCCCATTTCACAAGTGAGGAACAGAAAGACCCAGCACAGGAAAATGTCTTGCAGAGGACCTGCCACAAGCAAACGCCAGAAGCGCACACTCAGTGTCCCAGGGCAGAGGCAGCCAGGTCAGGCCAGGGGCAATGCCTTCCAGAGGCAGAGGAAAAGTTCTGCCAGGCAGGCCACCAGCAGCAGCGACTCCTCCAGGCAGTGACCTGGGAGCCTTTGGTGACTCCAGGGCAGTGTCTCTCAGTCATCACAAGTCATCTAGCCCCTCAGGGAGCTCCTGATCACTGCTGTTGATTGACTCATGACCTCACCCGGCCTCGAGGCCCGAAGGAGGAGGCCAGAAGCAGAACTGCAGATCTTGGTGCAATCATTGTTGACAGTGGAGATCAAAAGAGACCTGGAGGGGACTGGAACGGGGACAGCAGCCTCAGCCAGCAGTTCCAAGAGCAGGGGTGACTGTCCAGTTATGCTATGCCTTCCGAGGGTCATGCCCAGTGGCCTGGGGCCCAACAGTTACATCTTTCTGCTAAGCAGCACTTTTTAGGGTCTGTGTGACCTCTAACCATACCTAGGGGTTAGTTGGAGTCCTGCCCTGCCCACACCTATTGACTAGGAGGCCCCCGGGACAGGGTGTGATTAGCTCTGAGTCAGAGACCTTCTCAATGAGATAAGAGCTAAATCTGCGGGTCCTCCCACCATGTCCAGCACACTGTCCTGGGGCCTCATCCCATTACAGTGTCACCAGGTTCCAAATATCCAGACAGGACAGGTCCTGGCCATCCACAGCCAGTCTGCTTGGGGGAAAGTTGTAGCTGGTGCCAGACTGGTACCAGGCTGTAGGCAACACAGGCAACGCTCGCTGACCCTTGGCCACAGGGAGGAAGACTCTCTCAAGTCCAGACCCAGCTCTGCCCCATGGGCACAAAGCTCACCCTTTCCAGGCAAGGGAGCTGCAGGACACCTGAGTACTTTGCTCAGTGGGTGTCAAATATCCCAGTGTTTCATCACCTAGGAGTCTTGAATGATGGTTTGGGTCACAAGGAAGCAGCCAAACTTTCATCTCTCTGTGTGTTGTTATAAGAGAAATCTAAGAATTATGAATTCGTTTAAGAATCCAGAGACACGGGGCTGGGGATTTAGCTCAGTGGCATAAGTACCTGCCTTGCAAGCAGGTGGTCGTGAGTTCGATCCCTGGTACCGATAAAAATGAAAAAGACAAAAAAAAAAAGAGTCCAGAGACTTTACCATAATCATAGCTAGTAATAGTGCACGAATACTTTCCTGTTGAGGTGTGGCAGGCTGTGTGTTACTGGGGATTGAACTCAGGGCCTTTGCACTGAGCTACATCTCTAGCCCTATTTCTGTGTGTGTGTGTGTGTGTGTGTGTGTGTGTGTGTGTGTGTGTCTTTTTTTTTTTTTTCTCTTGTTCCATGAATCAAACTCAGGACCTTGTGCTTGCCAGGCAGGGACTGTTATTTTTCATTTTGAGACAGAGATTCACTAAATTGCCCAGGTTTGGCAGCAACTTGTGATCCTCCTACCTCAGCCTCCCAGAGGGCGGGAAATACAGTCATATTGTACTGTTGCTATTTTGTGGGAAGATTCACAGTAACAAGGACCAACTTGAAAGTAATGTGGATGATTGATTTTTATAAGGTTTTTATTTGCCAACTTTGAAAAATGACTTAGCAATTTATTTCTTTAAAATGTGGGTATAAAATGATGTTCTTCGATTAAAGTGAAATTAAAGTACTTTGGAGAGTAGCCTAAGATATAAACTCAGACAATCGGGAATTTTCAAGACTGTCCCTATTTTAATATTTCCCCTCTTTGGTTTCTATAATCATATTCAAGTCTGGTTGCTCATGGCTCTTTTGTTTTGTTGTTGTTGACAATGATGTTTAGAGACAGCGTTTTTATGTAACCCAGGATGGCCTCAAACTTAAGATCCTCTTGCCTCAGCCTCCTGAGTGCTGGAATTATAGGTGTGCACCACCATACCCAGAGGAGCTTTTGTTTTAATTCAAAAATATCATTCCCCAAAAGTAAAAGAATTGAGTATATGAAAAGTTTTCAAGAAACTCTTACCATTTGGATTTTTTGCTTTAAGATTCACAATCTTTGTATGTGTTAAATTCAACAAAATCTCAAATTCTCCTAAATTTTAAGCACAAGACACTTAGCCTCCTGCATCATCAGATTCACACAACTATGCACTGAAAATATTCAAACAAAAAATTGTGTGTACACTGAACACACATTTTTTTCAGGTCATTCTGCCCCACACAGTCCAGTAGGACAACTATGTATTCAGCGTTTATATTGTGCTAGGGATTAGAAGCCTTCAAGAGATGATCTGAAGAGGAGGGTGGGGCCTGGTGGTGTCTGTCTGTAACCCCAGCACTCTGGGAGGCTGAGGTAGGGGGTCAGAAGTTTGAGCCCAATCTGAGCAAACTAGTGACTTAGCAAGACCCTGTCTCAAAATTTAAAAAATTTAAAAACAACTGGGGAATGTAACTCAGTTCAAAGGGCTTGGGTTCAATCCCCTCTACAAAAAATAAAAAAAGGATTAGGAGGATGTACATGGGTTCTATGCAAATATTACATCATTTTGTATAAATAGGACCTAAGCGTCTGCAGACTGTGGTATTTACGAGGGTGCTGGAACCAGTTCCCATGGGAACTGAGGAACAACAGAATGTGTCCCCGAGGAGCACTGACGCTGCCAGCGACACAAGGCTGGGCTCTCTCTGAGGCCGCAGGAGGCTTGGGCTCTCTCCGCGCTCTGCTAGTCTTCTGCTCGCTCATGCTTAGCCTTGCTCATTGCTTTGGGCTTGTAGGTGGTGGCTACTTCTTGCATGATCACATCTGCTTTCTAGGAAGACCCAGAAAACAGACTTGTTTACTGTTTGAACATGCTCTAATTTTCTTTGTGCTCTTAATTGTAAGCAGACCAGAAAAAAATTTTTTTCTTTTTTGTACTGGAGATTGAACCCAGGATCTTTGTATTGAGCTTTATTCCCAGTCCACCGATCTCCTCTCCATTTTTTGGGACATGTTCTTGTGAACTTTAGACTTGTTGAGTTGCCCATGCTGGGATGGAATTTGTGATCTTCCTGCCTCAGCTTCCAAGAGCACTGGGATGACAGGCATGTGCCACCACGCCCAGCTGGAAATCACTTTTTCTGAAGCTCACCAACTCCTGTACCAGAAAACAAGCACTGAACATCTATCCTCATGTGCCTGCTGATGGCCTTACTGATGCTTCCACAACTACAGACTCTGAATATCCCTAAAGACAACAAATAATGCATGAAATGCACCTTTTTAACTGGCAAGTGCATCTTAATGATGAGTAGGAAAAGAGTGAAGCTCTTTCCACCGTGAATTTATGACTCGCATTTCTGGGCCCACTGTACTTCCTGACATCATAGCCAAACTCCTGCTAAAACTTTTATAGTGATCAGATACTGATGGGATGTTAATTGATGAAGCCAGCAGAGTTCCCATTGATCCTTAAGAATTTTTGCCACTCCACAGTCAATGTCAATATGTTGGGGACATTTTTAAAGAAACAGATAAATTACCACTCAAGGTTTTGCTTAATTATTTATAATTGTATGCATTTGCTGTAATGGAAAATTTCATTTTATGCTGAATTTCAAGATCTATGGGCCCGATAGCTCTTCTTTTAGCAAAACCAGGTAGCATTCTCTCATCGTTTACTGCCCTGCTGGATCTGCAGAAATTTAGTGACCATTGAGGTTCAGACTAAAAGGTCAGAGAATGTCCGAGCTGTTCTGGAGATGAATTCCCGTAGAAATGCTTGGGCTCAGCACGAACAGGGCTGGTGCAGTAAAGTGCCACCTGGAACATGAACAGAAATATGAGTGTGTAATAAAGTGGGTGCAGACAAAACAGATCATCACAGACAGAGACATCCTTGTGTACTGACTCTCTTCCTCCTCCCTGAGACGGAATTTCAACCCAGAACTGGAGGAAAAAAAAAAAAAAAAGTAAATCACCCTAGTGGAAAAGAATGTTCCACTCCATTCCACCCCCCTGGCATCTCCTGGTGTTCACATTGGAGCACAGCCTAGCAATCCAGGTGTCTTTCTTCTGGCTGCTCTACTGTGATCACAGCTGTATGGAAAGAAATCATTAATAAGCTGGGTGTGGTGCATGTGGAAAGAAAGAATCAGTAAGCATTTGGGAGGCTGAAGAGATAGAATCACTGGAACCCAGGAGTCTGAGGCCAGCTTGGGTGACACAGGGGGACTCTGCTTCAAAAGAAGGAAAAGGACATCGCCTGTAACCTCAGCATCTGGGGCACTGAAGCAGGACGATTGCAAGTTCAAGCTCACCCTGAGCAATGTATCAAGACCCTGTGTCAATCAATCAATCAATGGCTGGGGACATAGTTCAGGGCAAAGGCCCTGGGTTAAATCCCCAATACCAAAAAGGAGGGAGGAAAAAAAAGAAAGGAAAAGATGCAGAGAGAGAAAAGAAAAGGAGCAGAGGAAGGGAAACAGAGAATCATTTATTTGGTTCAATAAATTTCTGCAAAAGTAGTCTAGAGTATTATTTTCCAAGTCTTCTCTTTCAGAAAAAGCCCCATTAGAGGCAGGTAGAAACAGTTCCAGAACTTATTGAACTTGTTGATCAAGGAAAAATACTGCACACACATGCAAGATTTAAGTTCTCCTGAGAGGATATTTGCAGGAGTGGTCAATATTTGGAGTTTGGTAAGCATAGAAAATAAATTTGCTTGGGAAAGGAAGTCTAGGACTTTCTCTGCTCATGCTTTCCTATTGGAGGAGGAAAATCAAGACAAAACAAATGAAGACAGAGCAGATGTATCAAGCTTCTACAAACGCAGCCAGGACATTTCTGTACCAAGCCAAATTATTGAGAGGTTTTCACGACAACAGACCAGCATCTCTTCTCCCATTTTGCCCTTTGAAAGGAAAGAATGTTCAGGTTATCTTGGCCTTGCGCAAAGAGCCTCTCCCCACAGAGGCTGACCTGCACCCAGAAACAAAGATTTCACACTCAGAGCTGTGCACAGAAGATGGGGGGCGGGGTAGGGAATGGGGGGGGCGGGATTGGGACTTAATGAAACTTGAAGCCCAACTACAGTACTTAAGACATAACCAACAGGAGAAAAATGCCCAGCCTGATCTACGTACCATCAGAGGCAAAGTGAAACCCCACCCCCTGGCCTCCTGTGCAGTACTTAACCACTCCACAGCTTCACAGGGAAACAACACAGGCCCTTTCAGGTTTCGGGCAGACAGGACAACCTAGTGTATGACACTAAACAGGGGCCAAGTCTGAATTTTATACCACCCCTGGGTGAGCTCCTTGGAGTGCCTGTCAGGAGTAAGTAGAAAACTTGCTGAGAGGAATAATTTACAACCCAGCTGCAGGGAAATCCTTCAACATTGTTGAGCACTTATTCTGTGCTAAATACTGGGCAACCTGCAAAGACAAGGCAGAAATCATCCTTGCTACCATGGTGTTTGCCATTTAATGGTAAGACAAAGCTGGAGGAAAATAAATGGCAAAGCTGAGCTTAGTTGGTGCACACCTATAATCTCAGCACTCTGGGAGGCTGAGACAGAATGATCACAAGTTCCAGCCCAGCCTGAGCAACTTAAGACCCTGTCTCTAAAAAAAAAAATTAGAAAGGGCTGCGGATGTAGTTTAGTGTGAGCCTCAGGTTTAATCCCTAGTGCCACAAACAATAACAATAATAAATAAAAATGCAATGAGCAACAAAAGGTTAGCTAGTATACAATTGGCCTTCCATATGCATAGGTTTCTCATCTGTTGATTCAACCAACCGCAGACCAAAAATACATTTTAAAAAAATTGTGTCTGTATGGAATATATACAGGTTTTTTTCTTATTATTCCCTAATCAATAGTGTATAACAACTACATACTTGGCATTTATAAATTACTAGAGATAGTTTTCAGTGTATAGGAGGATATATATAAGTTACAGCATTTCACATAAGGCCCTTTTGTATCCAAAGGGTTTGTTGTCAGATAGGGATCCTAGAACCAATCTCCCACTGACACTGAAGGATGAATGTAATAGTTTTTGCTGGTGCTATAACAAATCACCGTGAATTTAGTGGCTTCAAACACATATATGTAATCTGGGCCAGCAGACACAAATGAGTCTTTCAGGCTAACATCACGGCAGCAGCAGGGCTGATTCTCCTAGAAGTTCTGAGGGGAGACTCCATTCCCTCAGCTTTTCCGGCTGCTTGCAGTTGTCACTGCCTGCATCCCTTGGCTTGTGGCCCCTTCCTCTGTTATCGAAGGGCATCACTTCTGTTTTAGCTTCTGCTCTCATTTTAGCTTCCCCTTTGGGTTCGTCTGTGTCCTCCTAAGGGCCTTTGTGATTCTGTCAGTCCCACCAGGTACTCCAGGATCATCTCTCTCTCTTAAAATCCGGACTTGAGGGGCTGGGGACTTATCTCAGTGGCATAAGCACCTGCCTTGCAAGCAGGCAGTCCTGAGTTCGATCCCCGGTACCGATAAAAAAGAAAAAGACAAAAAAAAAAAAAAAAAAAAAGAAAGAAAAAGAAAAAAAAAAATCCGGACTTGAACACTTCTGCACAGATCCTCTGAAAACGTTATGAAGTAACATTCACAGGTTGTAGGGCTTAAGACAGGGACATTTCGGGGGAGCCACTACCCAGCCTACTGCAGCTGGTCTGAACACACTTGTATAAACACTGAATGCTCAAATAGAGAAATGCCACCTCTGAAACATTACTTCAGGCTGAGATGAAGGAAGGCCTGTCTGAGACATATCTAGACAAATCCACATGACAGACAAGAGCTGCAGGGCAGGGCAGAGAACACTTCAGGCTGAAGAATGGATAGCAGAAATGAGCTTAGCATGCAGAAGTGGGACTTTTCCATGGCTGGTGGCTGTTCCAGAATAAGAAAAAAATTTTTTTCTTTCAGTACTAGGGATTCAGTACAGAGTCTTCACGTAAGCTATATCCCCAGTCTTTAAAAAGATTATTTTTTAATTAGTCAAGCTCTTACTAAGTCACTAAGTTTTGCCCAGGTAAGGCTGGAACTTGGGATCTACCTGTTTTATCCTCCTAAAGTAGTGGGTATAGGCATCTGTCCTTGGCCAGAATAAGAAAATTGTTCTATTTTATTTGTTTGGGTTTTTTTGAGACAAGGTTTTGCTAAGTAGTTCAGTCTGATCTTGAACTCACTGTGTAGTTCAGACTGGCCTCAAACTCATAGCCATTCTCCTGCCTCAGCCTCCTGAATCCTGGGATTATAGGCATGTGCCACCATACCCAGCAGAATAAGAAAATTTTAAGCCCCATCCTGTTTCCTGAAATTTTCATAGGAACATGTGTGCGCGTGCGCGCGATACACACACACACACACACACACACACACACACACACTGACTATACTCAGCAGGGACCTCTCGTCACAAAACCCAGTGGAATTATCAGGACAACCTGAGAGTCCACATGGAAGCTGAGGGACCTTCATCAGCTACCCAGTAAGTTAGAACATTTTCACAAACTCTCTAACAAAAGCTTGTTTTGATTATGGCTACCAAGCACTTATTGACATTGTCACTTACAACTACATCTTACAAACCATGTTAACATAAACACCATACTGTATTTGGTTATTTCAACGGAGGCAGAAGCTTTAAAAAGGGACGAGGGAGGCAGAGGCTGCCTGCCCCTGGAAGGTGTGCAAAGGAGTTAGAAGCCACCAGCTCTTCTCCGTTGGCTGCAAGGCTTTTTCTTAGCATGTACTGAACTCTTGAACAACACAATGGTGGCTGATCCTCCACCTTCTTCTGAGTCACTGGCTCCTAATGATTCACTTTCCTTGGCTCTGAGCACAGTAAAGACCAAGAAAAACTAAGACCTTGGGCTCTCAGGCTTACAAGCAATCAGCAAACATACTTCAAGAGTCTAAGACAATTGAGAGTGTGCCTTCCCACCGTTTCACCTGTGGCAGATTGACTGTTCTCCAGTTCACTTCCATCCTCCTTAGAGTCTGCGTATGCCTTAAAGTGTGAATCTAGCCCAGTTTACTCTGTACCCAGAGAGCTAAAAGAGCTTCTGGTACAGAGCAAACGACCCATATTTACTTGTCCTTCATTCAACAAAGACCTCCCAGGCATCTCTGGGCGGAGCCCCAAGGACACACTATATTTAATGCCAGAACAGATTAAGAATCAACGATTCTTAAAAGCTTTTAAGGCCCATAGTGATCAGAACTAGGAAGTGATTTCCATAATGGAGAGTTATATATGACCAGAAAGATTTGCATACAATTATGAGCCTGGTCTTTTGATCAGATTCCACCCTCAGCGATCAAACTGAGACACTTGAGATACTGGTTTTTATGGCGCTTGTTAATCTGTCTCCTCTGACTCTGAACCACACTACCCAGCTGTGGGGTGTTAAAGGTTAAGCCCTGCTCTCTCTCCAGCTCCTCGGATGACTGCCTGGCAGCAGAGGGTGAAATGACCTCATTTATCTGGAGGCACACAGGGAAGTTCTAAGACAAAAGGTGATCTGCAAAGTGAAGGCTGTGACTCTGGAGTTTAAATAAAAACCACGAAACACATATGAAAAGCATAATATGTAATGACGATAATTATAAGGTTATGCATGCATACCACAAATGGCAAATGAAACCCTGTTGCCACATCCTAGGAGCCAAATACTGGAACTCTGTTCAGGAAGCAGATAGCTGCTTCTACTGCCTGAAACTTAGGGCTAGCAGGTTATTTCCCCCAACTTCCAGAAATACATCACAGTTTGATTACCAAATATGATATATTCATGACTTGTAAAACCCGATAAGACTGCCTCAGAGTCCAACTGGTTGTGTCTGTTCTAAGTCCAGAGGCATCTCATACTTTCAGCGTTCCCATCCAGGCCACACAGTGCCTTCTTTGTATTTCCTAGTGAACTTTATCCCGGGAGCAATTTAGAAGTCTCATACCCAAACAGCCATAAACGATGCAATTGTGTGCAACTGTACCTAGATAGAAGTTCTCAAAAATCAGAATAAGACCCCTCACCCTCTTGAGTTGGACGTCTCAGATGCTAAGGGAATTTGCAGTTACAAGTCTATCCTGGGTCCCTCCCAGCCCTAGGTGCACACTCTGAGTGGGAGGGGCAGAGGTGGCAGCTGCTTCATCTCTCGGTAGGGTTGTGCCGGGATAGTCAGAACAGGGAGACTCAGGAGTTACATACCCGTGTAGACTGCCAGATGAAAGGAAGAGAGATTTCTCTAGCGCAACTCACCATAACTTGCCCCCACCTCTCATTACTGGGGATTGAGCTACATCCTCAGCCCTTTTAAAAATCATTTTTTGTTTCACAAAGTTCACTAAGCTGCCCAGGCTGGGCTCCAATTTGCAATCCTCCTGTCTCAGCCTCCCACAGAGCTGGAATTATAAGTATGTGCCACCACTCCTGGCTCACCTGGCTCATCTAAATCCTATAAGGATTTGTGATTAGCACAGGTATATATCCTTGAAAGGTTACAAATGTACTGAAACTTCAGTAATCAGAGCTCGGCGTTTACTTTCTTGATATACCAGGAACTTCCAAAACTGCAGAGGGCTACTGTGCTCCCTCCTATGAATTGCCACGGGGGCAGCGGAGTTCCCTGAGGTCTAGGGGATTAGCGAGGGGGTGAGTAGATGGAGTCATCAAATTAATACATCGAAAAGATGGGGAATCTCTTTTCTGCGGTCGCCAAAAAGCAGGGTTTGGGGATAGCGCCCCAAAAGAGCGTGGATTTATAATTTCCAGGGCCATAGCCGCGCAGGACACAGAAGTGTAATACTCCAGGGGTTTGGTTTGGGCCCAGGAGTCACCCGGCGCTCTGCGCAGTCCGCGAGAGGGCGCGCTTTGGCCTCCCCGCCTGCCTCAGGTGGGGTGGCCCAGCCCGGTTGGCCCCCCTCGCCTCCGCCCCGCCCAACCTGGCCGCCTTAGTAGGAACCGCCCCGCCCCTCTCTAGCCCCGCCCACACGCTGTGCGCCACGCCTATTCAGCTGGGCTGGGTCTCCTCTCTGCCACTCTGGTCGCTACTATCCCGTTTTGGCCCCTCCCATGCGGACATTGGCCCCGCCCACCCTGCCGCCCAGGTGGGGCGGCCCCGCCCTCCGGCCCGCCACCGCGCCCTCTCCGCGGGGCTCAGGTGGGGCGCCGGGTCCGCCCCGCTCACCCCGCAGCGTCAGGCCGCTTAGTCTCAGCTCCTCGCGGGCGGCGGCACCGCAAGTTTCGGTATCTTGGCAGCAGGGGCCCGCACAAACTCTCCAGGGCCTTCGGGAGACTCTTGAGGGCTCCTCTTCAGAGGCTCTCCGGCGCTCCCGCCGCCCTCGGTCGGGCAGCCACGAGGCCCCGCAGCGTCCTCCCGCGCGCGCCTGCCCGCCCGGCGGCTGCAGCCATGTCGCGGGGGCCGGAGGAGGTGAACCGGCTCACGGAGAGCACCTACCGCGTAAGCGGGGCCGAGGGCGGGACCCTGGGCGCTGGGGTTCGAGGTCCAGACGGGGAGAGAGGTTGGGGGGCCTGGACTGTCGGGGCTCTGGAGTTCGGGTGCGAGGCGGGGAGAAGAGTGTTGAGGGGCTCCGGGAGGCTGGGGGCGCTGGCGTTCGGACCTCGAGTCTGGGAGCCCGGGGTGCGCTGGGGTTCGAGGCTGACGGGGGAGACTGAGGACCCCTGGCTTCGGAGTTCATGTCCGGGAAGGGCATGGCAGCTTACAGCTGTCGCCGGCTGGTCTGGATTTTTCACCTTTGGGGTCAGGAGGGCACTTTGTATGGGAAGATTCTCCCTTATCCCTCCCCACCCCCACTCTTATCCCTACCTCCACCCCGGGTCGCGGGAGACGCCCGAGAAACGCCCTCCTGCCTCAATCTACTCATTTTAGAGCTGACGTATCTGCGAGGAGTTGGGGAAGAGGGGAGAATCTGTGCGTTTCCTCGGGTTCCCTCCCTCCTCCCGACTCCTTGGGATCGGTGACCGCGCTGGCCAGGCTGCTGGGCTTTAAACCCTATGAGACCAAATAGACGAGCTCAAGTTTCCACTGAGAAAAGAAAAGAATGTAGGGGGAGAAACTCGTCTGTAATTAGGAATCGCCAGGTGAGCCAAGCTCCTCGCTGGCGTCCTTGGCTTGGGGAATTTTCTAAGCTGAGGGCAGTCCGTTCTCAGTGAGACTTTACCTCCCCTCTCCTTGGACCTTTATGAAAGCAGCTTTAAGTCAGACTTGGCCTTTTATACATCGATGATTTTGCAACGTTATTGCAGTCAGAGAGCACTGAGATTTTAATAAAATTGACCTAACCTTGTAGAACTCTTGATAGTCAATCTCCTAACTTTGCATGGTATGTGAAAGAATTTTTCCAGAAACAGACATAGGATTAGTGGCGAGTTTAGTAAGTTTAAGTACTTATAAATGAATTCCAGTTGAAATAAGATATGCGTTTAATCATCTCCTATTAATAGAATACAAAACGATTTTGTTTTAATTCTGTTTGGACACAGTGAACCCCAGAAACTTTAAAGTTTCCTAAATTCATTTGTAGTTATAGTTCAGGCCCGTAATTAGTCATTTTTAGAAACATTTTTTTTTAAACCTGAAATTGAGTTTCTGGATTTGCAGGGTCTGAGTGAGTTCCTAAAATCAGAGAAATTTATTGACTTTTGCAGAGTATGAATTTAAAAACACCATGAAAATATTTTTATAGTCTATCTATTGAAGTCCAAAAGGTTATCAGTTTCCTTCATCGGAATAGTAAGCTCTATACTGTAACATTTGAATTGACATGGCAACTTTGGGGTCAGCAGCTGTGACCAAAACCGTTCCTATTATTGTTTTCTTAATAGAGAGCAATTGTTAGAAATGCCATGAACTTGAATATGTAAATCCTAATGTTCATATTGAAATTGTTGATATTTTATTTTATATTGTTTGAGGGGGAATACTGAGAATCAAACCTCACATTTACCAGACAGGTGCTGGGCCACTTAAAATCTCCAGCCTTAAAATTGTTGATATTTAAACAATACTGAAGATGGGACAGGAGGTATGGGATGCTGATGTGTAAATAAAACATTCTTACTCATAAGCTTGGGGAATAATGGTTACTCTGCTGATAGTTAAGGAAAATCTGTGCAAGGAATGCAGATCACTAGGCATTGTATGTGTAGCATAAATACCCACCAAGGCACAAAAACACATGAAGACTGGAGTTTCTCCAGTGTAGGCTTATTTTTCTTGCCGTTGTGAAATGAGAATACCAACTTGAGACAAGCAAGCAGATGTATGGAGGAGACACTGCTCTTCCTCTCACTTCTGGCAGGACCTTCTGAGCGGCTGTACTCATATGAATTAGGCTGCCACAAATATCACCTACTTAGACATGTCAGAGGCAGGTGGGGAAAAAAATACAGATTTCATCAGTTTGTTTCTCTGTATTTGTAGACATAAAGCTGTGTAAATCATTTTCAGTTTTTGCAAGGTTGTGATACCCGGAAGATCAGAGGCCAGTGCTTAACAGCTTTGTATTGCCAGGTATCCGAAAGCTTACCAAAAGCTCACTAAATGATGGTTGGTTGGTTGGTTGATTGACTGATTATAATCATCATTTCCTTGTTAATGTTTTGGGATCAGGTTTTTCATGTTGAGGTGGTGGGATAAGAATTTATAGCATCAGATAACATTTATATAAGCTCTAAGATGAAGTGAAGACAGCTAGTTCATGGTTTGATTGTGAGGAAGATATACAGCAAAATTTTCTGTTCACAGCTCTGATTAGAGGCCTTAAGAGCCTTGGAATTTTCTGCCCCCAACCCCACCTGCAGTGATGGAGGCTAGAAATGGTGTAAGCATAGTATGGCAAATTCTGTTGGCAGTGGTAGTGAATCTAGTTTCCTTTATGTTGCCTAGCAGTCCGCAGTATTTTACTAATTGAAACACAACTTAATCAGGTGATTACAAAAACCACCTGCAAATGAGATTTTTATGACTTGCTAGTATGTGTTTGAGTTTTTTTAACATTCAATTTTCTTTGAATTAAAGGAATAAAATCTTTAGAGAAAAGGGAGATTTATGAAGTAGTGTGATCCTCTACATGCAGGATCAAATATCCTTAGATATATATTTACACATTTGTTGAATTTTAAAAGATATGTATTTAGACAAATGATCATTGGTTATCCCTGCCAACTCACAGGAGGCTATGTTTATTACTTTACAGACAAATGGCATGATAGTAAGCCCCAAAATAAATCAAGTAATGTTGCTGTTACTAATTAGAGTTGAGGCAAAGATCCCTCCTCTTTCCCACACTTTATAGTATGCCCATAATTTGCCCTCAAAAGCCTGCTTGGGCTTTTGCATGGTTTTCTGATGAGTACATGCTTTTGTGGGAGAGGAAGAAGTAAAGTTCAGAAAAACCTGTATTTAAGAGTAGCCACAACCTTCCTAGAAGTTAGAACTGTTAAAAGTCTTAGGAAATTGAGGGAGAATGAGTATAGTGTCATCCACGTATGTCTTCCTACATAGGCCTTACTAAGCAGTGAGTGAAGGAAAAAAATGATTTGGTGGGGGGACACAGAGGACTTTGAATGTCACTTCTCAGGAAGCTCTGTTCAAACAGCTCTAACATTGTCAGGCTGTTTGTTTCCCAGCACCACTTTAGGCTCTTAATTGTCACATTGTGGGAATGCATTTTTAGTATGTGATAATCTGAGACTACAAATGCAATAAAAATTCATGAAATTGGAAACATTCAAATTCCATTTCTTAAAACCATCTTTTATTTATTTATTTATTTAGTTAGTTAGTTTTGTTTTTGGTACTGGTAATTGAACATAGGACCCTGCATTTGCCAGGCAGGTGCTGTGTCACTGATCTATATTCCCAGTCCTTAAAACCCATTGTTTAAGTCTCATTCCTGTTTCAAGCAGCTGGTCTTTTTCAAGGTACAGCTGAATCCTGGAAAAGTATAGAAGTGTTAATAACCTGTCATAAATGTGGGAAAGATCATCTGAGTAGGCACATTGTCTAGAACAGACACACAGAGGGAGAAGGTGGGGGTCAGAACGGACAAGAAATCCAAACACCAGTTGTCCTAAGTTTCTTCTTTATTTTTTTGTGGCACTGTGGGTCAGAGTCAGGGCCTCGTACATAATAACCAAGCCACTCTACTACTGGGCTACACCCTCAGCTCTGCTGGCCACCCTGAATGCAGAGATGATCACATGAGACAGGAAGGAGAGGACACAGCAGATAGTCCTGTCACCTTCACATGCCTGCCAGATACAGGTGCCTGAGACTTAAGGTAATAAATAGAGCAATCCTCTATTTGAGAAAACTCAAATGACAGATCAGGAAGGTTGCAGGCATACCTTATATCTAAGTGCTGTGATGTATGTGAGTATGACTGACTTTTGGCCTGGGGTGTGTGGCTCCATGGAAGAGCACTTACTAACATGAACCAGACCCTGGGTTTGATTCCCAGCACTGGAAAAAGAAAAATAATTTTAGTTGACCAAACAATATATTTTCTGAGAATCCGAGGTTCATCTTACACTTTGAGCAGCTTGAGATACATGTTATCAGCCATGTGAGACGGTACACTTAAGTGTGTAAATACACTTTCAACATGGAAATGTTTAAATTGTTCTTGTTAAGTCTCAGTCTAAATCTTAGGCTGTTTGAGAATTTTCAGCTAACCAAGCCATTCGTTGTGTTAGCCTAGATTTTTACTTGTACTTGATTATATTGTGTTCCTCCATTTGACCTTTTGCTTCAGTTTTCTCATCAATAAAGAGGGATAACAACAGTACCTACTTCATAAGTTTGCTGTGAGGATTAAATGTGCTAAGGCAGGGAGACCCTTAAAGTGGTGTCTGGCATGTCATGGGTGTTTGGGAGTGCTGCCGTCCGCAGAGCAGTATGTGTTTATTGGACTGCCACCACCATGCAAACACTGATTTTCATGTTCTGTTCGTTGCTGGCCTTGGTAACTACGGAGGTGGAACTGGATAAATATTTGACAAAAGAATAGTGTTGAAATTATTGGCAAACATTTTTCTCTTTTCAATAAGCTGTATGTACCTTCAGAGGTTTTTAAATCCCTAATTCTGCTGGTACACAGTACACACTAAAAATATCTATGGAGTTAATACCGAAGGTCTGTTCTTATCACACAATTTCAACTGCAGCTAATGGGGCTGAGACAGCATGGGTGAAAACAACTACCCTATTTCAAGCACCTGTTGCTGTTATGTGCGTCCCGGGCTCTCCACTGACATTCAGCCTTCTCTAACTACTTTCTCAAGCACCACCGCTGCACCAGGCACTGTGGTCACTGCCGGGAAACGTACTGCAGAGCAAACCAGCAGTGGCTGAGTGCTTCTGGCCTCACAGCTAATGACAGGACAGGGGTACCAAAGTCTAGCATCTCCAACCTTCCCCTTCCTCCTCTGCCTGCCCGGGCTTATTGATTGTGTTTTCTTAACCCTGTCGCAGAGAGGTCCTGCTTTTACCAGTTTGTTTTGCATGAGTATAGGAAGAAGGAAGCAAGGATTAATATATGTGCAGATTAAGTACAGGAAGTTTTTAAAACAATTTGTAAAAAACCTTCGGAAATTTGGATACATGAGAGGTAGATGAGAGCCAAAAGTTAGAATTTTTTTTTTTTTAGAAATTTTGATTGCTTTTATAAGAATCTGAGAAATGCAAGTAAAGAATTAAACTTTTGGGGCTGGGGACTTAGCTCAGCGGCATAAGCACCTGCCTTGCAAGCAGGCAGTCGTGAGTTTGATCCCTGGTACCGACAAAAAAAAAAAAAAAAGAAAAAAAGAAAAGAAAAGAAACTTTTAAAATTATTTGAGGTTTTTAAATGTCTCTCTGATTTTTGAGGGCTGCAGTTTTTTAACAAAGAGCACGCTGACCTGTCTCCATTCACAGTAGAATTATTCTAGATACTACTCTATGGTGGCGTTTAGAAGGAACAGGTGAGCCTAAAAAATGGCACTTGCTGTATGGAGCCAGTGTACTTTGATCTGAAAAAGTTCCTGTTACCTGTTAAGTACTTGGAGATTTCTAAACAAATGCAACCTAGTACATGAGTCTCTTTCCTGTAATTCATTGCTTGCTTTTTATACCAGGACACACCTTTTAAAAACAGTAACTAGGCAGGCGAGAAGTCCTACCCAACAGTCCAGTGTACTCCTTCAAAGTATGTATTTGCTGCCAGCTCCTTCAAACCGAGTAAGGAATCAATTACTGTTACACCCACAGGCAAATGTAAATGCCACTGATCTGTGAATAAGTTTGTATTTCTAAGCGATAGTCAAGTAATATTTTAAATGATGACATTCTTTTTTTTTAAATTTTATTTAAGGAGAAAAGAAAAAAACAGTGAAAGGGTACAAGTTATACAGATTTACAGAAAAAAAAATGAACAGTAGGAAATCACTAGTTAATGGATTACATATTGCCATCTTAGAAATAATTGTTCAAGTCACAAAATTAAAGCTTGTAGAGTGGACATTCCAACAATGATACTGCAAACAGTTCTGTTCAATGATCCAATAAAACTCTGTGATATCATTTTCTATCTTATACACTTAAATATACATGCAGTTATATAGTTTAGAGCACTTTCTTTTCCTCTCTTTTGTACAACGACTATTACACATTTTGGGTTTCATTGCTCCCACGCTTCTTATTGCTTTTTTGGAAGAGAGTAAAACCAAATGTGACATAACAGAACAGAATCGGTCAAGTCAAAAGGGTGGACATAATAGATAATATAAAAACATAATACAAGGTGGTCAACAATGGTTACCATAATGCCTCCCACTATCTCTAATAGAATTGCCTATATCATTAGTTATAATACAATTGAACAAAACAGTAAAGAACAAAACCGACAAAACCAAAACATTGGAGACATTGTAGGTCTTCAAAAGTAGATAAAAGTCAACGAGAATGGGCGTTATAATGAATCTCATTATCTTCACAGCTGATGCCTAAACTTTCGAACCTGATACTATCCAGCAAAACAGAATAGGGGAACATCAGTCAAGAACAAGATGGTGAGAGTAATACAGGGCTTCAAATCAAGATAATAGAAAGTCAAAGTGGGTTACTATAATATATCCTGCTATTTTTTTCCCTTTAATTAAACGGATAAAAATAAAAAAGTAAATAATGGAGTGGAGATTGAGATAAAAGAGGGCATAACAGCGAAACAGCGCATATCAAGACATAACCATTTAAGCAGAATAGTGTTTCACCACCAGATAATCCCGACCCAAAAGTAGTTACCATATTGACTCTTTCCTTGAAATCCTTGAGTACAACTTCATATACTGTAGCATTAAGTATATCAAAACAATGTAAAACCATTTAAGAGAATGACAGCATTACAGAGTATTTAGAATCGACTAACAGAAAATGAACAATGGTTTCTGTATAATCTCCTTGTCTTTAAAAGGTTTTTGCTTATACTATCGTACATAATAAAATCCAATAAGATACAGCCTATTTAGACCATTGGAGACAGAAGAACAAAAGCTAGATGAGACTTCAAAACAAGATGATACTAAATCAGTATTACCTATTAAGATGTCATTTTCTCCAAAATAGCTGTTCCCATCATCCAGTCTTCTCTGTCTCATTTCTGTTGAGCTCTTTTTCTGTCAGTAGCTGTCAGTTTGTCTTCTTCATTTTATTCTCTGCTCCATTCGTTGTGGCCTCCCCGCCACTATTTCTGGGTTCTTTGTATTTTTCTTTTTTTTAGAATATCCTGCAATACTTTCTGTAGAGTTGAATTGGTGGTTGCAAATTCCCCCAGTTCCTCTTTATCCTGGAAGCACCTTGTTTTTCCATCAATTTCCAGGGACAGTTGTGCAGGATATCTCAATCTTGGCTGGAGATTATTATCTTTCAAAGCTTGAATTATTTCCCCCCACGCTCTTTGTGATTTGATGGTTTGTGCAGAGAAATCTGCTGTAATTCTGATGGGTGTTCCCTTGTAAGTGGTCTGTTTCTTGTCTCTGACAGCTTTTAATATTCTGTTCTTGTATTGAATTTCTGGAATTTTTATTATTATATGCCTAGGTGTTGCTCTGTTTGGGTTGTAGGTAGCTGGGGTCCTGTATGCCTCATACATCTGAGTATCTTTACCTTTTGCTAAATTAGGAAAATTCTCCTGGATTATTTCTGTGAGTAGCTTTTGTAGTTCACTTGTTTGTGTCCCTACTTCTTTTATGTTCTTAATCCTTAAGTTATGGATCCTCTTATCATCTTCTTGTCTTTGTATTATTGCTGTTTGTTTCTTTGTTATTTTTAAGAAGTTTTTCATTTCATTCTCCCATATTACAAGTCTGCCCTCCAGTTCAGATAGTCTGTCCTTAGTTTCTTTCAAGCTGTTATGCCAGTCTTGGATAGACTTCTTAGTTTCTTGGTAGTCCCTTTGAACCTGCTTCACGTACTCTATGCTTTCTCTGTTTTCTCCATCAAACAATTCTCCCCTCTTTTTCTGTTCTTCCATTCCACCATCTATTTTTTCCTGGGTGGTGCTTAGCATTTCTCTAACTATTCTGCATACTTCTAGCTTCAGGTCATTGATAACTTCATTCCTGAATTGGTCTATGAGGCTCTCTATATGGCGCTTTATGTCTATTGGTGCGGTGTCCACTATTGCCTGTTTCTCAGAATTGGGGGCCGAGGAGCCCTTCTTGTTGCTGCCTCTTCCCATATTCTCTGTTCCTTATATATGCAAGCTTACATAGGAGACCCAGCTTCTCTCCCTGTCAGCCACAGCCTGATCGAATTGCTCCAGTTAGGTGTTCCCACTCACCGCAGCGCACCAGGCAGCCTACGTGGGGCCCGCCCCTCCCGGCCACCATCAGGCTCTGGGATCTGGGTTGGGCCAGCCTACCGGGTCCGCCCGCAGCTTCACGCAGGCCAGGCACTTTTCACCAATCCCATCCGAGAGGGGGATGTGTGGCTGGAGTCGCCACCGCGCCCTGCTCCCGCAGGACTGCCCCGGCCCAGAAAGTCCTCTGCTGGAGTCAAACTGTGGTAGAGTGTCAGTTTCTCTCACTCACCTCACTACAAGTCAGTGTACGCCTCCCTGCCCGTTCTGTTTTCGACTCCGTTCGCAGACTCCCATTCTCAGAGCTTCCGCGCGTCTCTCTCCTTGCCGAGCTGCTGTAGAGGCAGCCAGCCGCTGCGCGGCGGGAAACCCAAATCGCGGCTTCCAATGGCGTGGGGTCCAGCCTCCACACCGAGGCTTTTCTGTTCTTGTTTTAGCTCCAGGACTGCATTCCAAGTTGGTTTCTCTCAGCCCAGTTCGTTCCTGAGTCAGCAGAGCATATCTCCACCGACTTATGTCTCCTTAGTCCGCACCATTCCTGACTTCTGAACCAAGCCTTTCAGAGAGCCTCCGTAGTATCTGTTATCTGTCCGCCATGTTCTCCCAATGATGACATTCTTATTTCTTTGAATTGCTTTGCTGTTTTTCATACCTTGCCTTCCTGTGTGACCATGTATTTTTCAAGCACTGGATCTCTTCCTCATTCATCTCTGTATTTCCTGGCTTCAGCCTAGGCCTAGGCTCAACAAGAGCAAGTAACAAAGGTCATACAAGTGTCTGTTGCTTCAGAGGCCCATATATGCGAAGGACTTTATAGAGTTAGTGGATTGAAACTTGAGTACATACATTCTCTGGTACTTGCCGTGAGTTAGTCATTCTCTCTCTCTCTCTCTCTCTCTCTCTCTCTCACACACACACACACACACACACACACAGAGTCATGGAAATATGAGAAAAGAGGGATATTTTCAGATTGTGGTTGAAATGTTACTTTTAAAAATTTACTCTGAAGTTTGCGTGGTAGTTATCCTGGTACTGTAGTTCAGAATAGAAAGTGGATTGTATTTCCATTCTTTCAAATAAAAACATGTACTTCTGCTATTACCATAGTTGGAATTTCAAGAAGTAGTTTTTATTTCAATCTCATAGATACTATTTTCTCTGAAGATCAGAGCACAAAAGTTGCTTGAATTCTGGGGCAAGTTTCCAAAAATCCCTTGTCTGATGGAGGCCAGTGTATGCCAGACATTGGTCCAATATAGAAATGTCTACTTTTAACCAAAGGATTTCTTGCAGGTAGCAGAGTTGCACAGTGCTAGCATGCTGGGCCCATAACGAAAGAATTTGTTGGCAGTGCCACAAAATATACTGTGGCATTATAGAATCTTCTAGACTTAAACCCAGGATACTCATTTGCACTTAGACTACTAGGAAAAGTGTTTTTGAATGATTCTCTCCAGAGACAAGTCTGAAACTTTTGTCCAGTGTTTAAAATAAAGTGAAACTACAGCTGGGCATGGTGGCAAATGACTGTAATCCTAGTATTCAGGAGACTGAGGCAGGAGGCTGGCTGAAGGAGGAGGTAAGGCCAGCCTGGATTACATAGCTAAACTCTTTTTTTTTTTTTTTTTTTTTGTCTTTCTCATTTTTATCGGTACCGAGGATCGAACTCACGACCGCCTGCTTGCAAGGCAGGTGCTTATGCCGCTGAGCTAAACCCCCAGCCCCTACATAGCTAAACTCTTAAAAAATCAAGGGGATTTAGCTGAATGACATAAGTGCCTCCCTTGCAAGCGCACGATCATGAGTTTGATCCCCGGCACCAAAAAAAAAAAAAAAAAAAAAAGAAAGAAACCAAGAAAAGAAAAAATGAAATTTTCTACTTTTGAACTTGTTTCAGTTCATGTCAGATCATGATTGTTTTTCTTCAAGTCACTGCTGTCAGATTATCATGAAGTAAGAATGCTTGTATGTGATTCTCCACCACATTATTAAAAAGTAACTAAAACCCTGAATTTTTATACTAATAGAAGTGGCTAAGGTAACTTTAAAGACAGTCTCAATAATTTTATCTAAAAGGTACTGCTAGTTGCAGAACATTCTTATTCCCACGAGTATGGACCTTTTTGTTTACCTTTTAGTGTGCTTCAGCCTCAGAGCAGTTCTTGCCCCTAAAGGAGTAGGAAATGTAGAGTTTGTCACTGAAATCTCTTTCTTTAAGCTGTGAAATAGAAGGGCATGGAAATGTGATTGCCTTTGGTAATACAGTACTTGTCTTTCTGGATGATTACACTAGTTGCTTGATTGGTTCTCAGGGAGCTCAAAATCTAATAGGTACAACCAGAACTCAGAGAACATTGTTCTGTGAGATGCCAGCCCAAAGGATGTCACTGTGCTTCACTGACCACTGGCTTCTCATGCTCAGGCCATATGGCTTGGTACAGATACATGTGAACCTGTAGGGCTGAACTGCCCATGCTGACTTTTGCTTGTTGAAGGACCATTTTTGCAGAAATGATTCTATGTAAATCACCTGGATTAAAGGGAGAATGAAAGTAAAACAATATTTAAGTCATGGTCAATGTTCAGTGGAAGATTTTCTTTGTGCGCTGAAGAGTTCTTACAAAATTCCCTGGTTAGAAGGACAGTCAGGACTTTTGTCTGGAAAAAGATTTACTATACTCCTTCAATCATAGCTGGGAAGACAGCTGCTAATCCAGCAGAATTGTCTCAAAATGGATAGGTTATCATTTTTTATTAATGGATCAAATCAATTTTCACCCTGGGATGGGAGAGTGCTACAGACAGCCACATGGGTACATATTTTGCAGACCAAGAGTCTTTCCAGCAGTCCCGGTCTGGTATTCATGAAGGACAGGGGATGACTTGCATCTGAAGACATCTACCTTGTAAGCCATGTATGGTGGTGCATGCCTGTAATTCCAGCATTTGGGAGGCCGAAGCAGGATGATCACTGAGAGTTCGAGACCAGCCTGAACTACAATAGTGAGACCCTGTCTCAAAAAAAATAGACACCTGGCTCTTGTGAAAGGCTGGTTAGCCACAACTAAGGAACCAGCAAACAGAGACAGCTCTGTAACGGTCTCCTAGCATTGAGGATGTAGCATTCCTGAAGCCATAGCTATCAAAGATATTGCTTTTTTTGTTGTTGTTTTTGCTTTATTTTTAAAAAAGCTTTATGTAGCTGTAATTTACATACTATAAAATTTAATCATTTCAAGTTACCTTCATCAGCATTGCTGTCATTCATCTTTCTCACTTTTAGTCCCAGGCAACCATTGATACAGTTTTTTCTATCTAGATTTGTATTTGCTGTATATTTCATACACATGGAATCATATAATATGTGGTGAGGGGTGGGGCACTGAGGATGGTATCCAGGGCATCTCACATGCTAGGCAAGCATTCTACTACTGAGTTATATCCTCAGCACATTATGTGGTCTTTGGTGACTAGCTTCTTTATTGAGCGTAATAGGATTCATTTGCATTATATCAGAACTTTATTCCTTTTTATGGCCAAATGACATTCCATTGTCTGGATATCCCACATTTTGTCTGTTAATCAGTTGATAGACTTTTGGATTGTGTCCACTAAGGTCCTCTCTCCTTCCCCTCCCTGCCCCCTCCTGTCTCTGTGTCTATGTCTCCCTCCCCCTTCTCCCTTTCTCCCTTTCTCTGCATTAATAGGGATTTCATCCAGGGAGTGCTGCGCTATATACGAACCTTTTTGTCCGTTGCTCTCAAACTCAAGATCTTCCAGCCTCAACCTCCCAAGCAGTTGGAATTACAAACACAAACCTCTACACCCAGTTGGTATTCTTAAGAGCTACATTATGCTAGGCATGATGGCACACACTTATCATCTCAGTATTCCAAAGACTAAGGAAGGAGGGTTGTGAGTTGTAGCCAGCCTGGGTTACATAATGAGACCCTATCTTAAAAAGGGTTGGGTACATTGTTACCCAATCTCAACAAGGTAATTTAAATGGCACCTTGGAAAAACACAGGAATTGGAAGTAAAATGGAGTAGAAATGGCATTTCATATTTGTGAGCCTGCTAAAGCCTTAGTAGATAGATGCCAGAGCCTCGCAGCTTTTGTGACTCTCAGATGGAGCTATTACTTTGAGCTAATGAAGTGTATAATAAGACAGTGGCCCCATTACCTCATGCTGGATTTCAGTGGCTAATTGGCCCACTGGGCCGTTTGTAGAGGTGATTGCAGGTGAGTGTGGAGCTGAAGGGACAGCAGATCCACCCTTGAGCCCTGTTGGTCTCTACATATACAGACATGGGAAGCTGCTGCCTGAGCACTGTGAGGCACTGTTCTTGGTGCTAGGCATGTGGTGAGGTTTAATTTGCAGATAATTTCTACAAGGAGACAGAGTAAACATAAGTGATATCATGTGAGACAGTGATAAGCCAGGAACAGGGCAAGAGGCCAGTGGGGTGGGGGTGGAGGAGTTGCCACCTCCGCTGCCCCACAGAGGAGAAGGGTCAAAGAAGGTATTTCTCATGTTTAAGCTAAGACCAGGTGGGCTGGGTATCCAGAACCTGAATCTTCAGGCAGGGGGAAGAACAAATAAAAGTCCCTGCTGGGAATGGGCTCAAAGAACAGCCTAGAGCCCCTTGTACCAGGTGCAAAGTGGCCACGGCAGAGTGTGCAGTGCACTGACCTGACCGCAGGACGTGTTCAGGCTTTTGGTGCCTGAAACTTCCTTCTTACTATGTTGTTAAAAGGACAAAAGTCAAACATGAAAACTGAGGGTGAGCCCATTAAATTGTACTAGGAAACCACCTTCCATTGTTCTTTGTCCCTGACTTAGGTAGTTTCCAACATAAATACTTTTAAAATATTGACAAGGAATCAGTTTATGGTACTTTTTGAAAAGGTACTATCCTTAGCCCCTAGCCCCAGCACTCAGGAGACTCACAAATTCAAGGCCAACCTGAACTACACAGTGAGTTCAAGGCCAGCCTGAACTACATAGTGAGATCCTGTCTCCAAAAAGAAAGATAATAAAAAGGTACTGTCCTTGATCCGTCAGGTAGACAGAATGTATGGTAATGTCGAGTGTGGTGAAGATGGGTGAGACAGCCTTTCCATGCTGTGGCTGTGGGAGTGTAAACTGCTGCAGCTACTTTCCTTCTGTTTGGCAGTACTATATCTAACAAGACTGAAAAATCTGTCGCATACTTTGTCCCAGAATTTCAGTTTCTGGGTAACTTCTTTACCCCTATGCACAAGGAGGCATACAGTTCCTTGCTCCATAGTTAGGAATGGCAAAATTTATAAACCATCTAAGTGCCACTCAGCAGAGGAATAGATGCCTAAAATGCAATATATTTATATGGTGGGTGTGTATACCCATTATATAGTATATATGTATGTATAAATCTATAAAAAAACAAAAGTACTCCTTTCAGGAAATTGGCTCATGAGATTGCAGAGGCTGGAAAATACGAGATTTGAAGGACAGAGTGAAGGGTGATGTTATACTTAAGTTCCTTCCTCAGAGAAACTTCAATTTTAATCTTAATGCCTCTTAATGGATTCAGTGACATGCATCCCAATTATTACTGATAATTTTTTCTTTTACTAAAGTCAACTGTTGGTAGGTGTTAACCCTATCTGCAAAACGCCTCCATGCCAATACATGATTTTGTGTTAACCTGACTAACTGGATACTGTAACCTAGCTACAAGGATATCTAAAACTAACCCTAATGGTGGGATACTGTATAGGAATTAAGAGCTATATGTGTATCCAGATGGACAGGTCTCAGAAGCATAATGCTGAATAAAAAAGATAAAAGTGAAATGCATTATAGGATACCAGTATTTTTCCAATGTACAAAGCAAAATTATGTATTAATCACAACTAAATATGTCTAATATAAAGCTATAAAAAGATAGGTTAGAACGTTAGCAGCCGTCTTTAATTAGCAACTGCCTCCTGATGGTAGGGAGTAGAATCTGAGGCTTGGATTGGAGTGGTGAAGGCTTCCTTGTAGTTTTGTCTGTAGTATTTTAGTAACTCAGCAAAGGAGGTAAATATAGCAGTATTTTATAAATAGATGTACCTAGATTGATTTTTAGTAAATAGATGTACCTAGTTGTAATTCCTGTGGGACTGCAGGTGGCCATGGATGCCCCCCTTTTATTTTAATGGGAAAGAAAAGGGAGTCAGAAATACTTGTTTGCCAAAGCAAAATTGGTCATATTATGATATTAGAGGGTTAATTATATTCACCAAAAATGGGGAGTAGGATTATAAGAAAGCACCCCAAAAGAAAATGAAAATACTGGAGAGAGTCCCATAATGTCTCACTAAAATAGCGCTCTAACATCGTAAAAGCATTTCCATCTCACTTTATTTCAGTCCACTAGAAGGAACTGTTGAAGCCTCAAGGCAGATGAGAAGGTTAGTAGGGAAACCGTCTGGGCTAAACTCTACTTCTTGCTGCCCAGAGAGCCTTCAGCAAGGTTTCAAAATACAGGTGGGCATGGTGGCCCAGGCCTGTAATCCTAGCATGTGAGAGGTTGAGGCAGGAGGGTCACTGTGGGTTCAATACCAGCCTGATCTACACAGTGAGACCTTATCTCAAAAAAATCTCAGTTCCAGTTCTCATCTATAAAATGGGGATAATAACCCCCGTGTTATAGGGTCATTATCCCCATTTTATAGAGAAAATTTATATGATACCTTTCTCTAGATCAGTAGTGATACATGTTATTTTTCTTTTAAGACAAAAGGTGTTTAAACATGAGTTTTTCTAAATTAAAACCTCAGTATTCATTTTTAATTGCAATGTCAGCACTTTGCAGTAAATAAGTAGGTTTTAGGTTGCAATCTGGGGACTTATCTCTAAAACGTTTCCAATTGGAGGCTGGGGATTTAGCTCAGCGGCATAAGCGCCTGCCTTGCAACTGCATGGTCCTGAGTTCAATTCCTGGTACCGGTATTAAAAAAAAAAAAAAAAGTTTCCAATTGCTGCTCTTTTTTTTTAATTAAACTCAAGACCTTGTGCTTGCCAGGCAGGCACTTATATCACTGAGCTATATCCCCAGCCCTGGATGTTTCCTATATGATTTCTCTCATCCTTATACTTTGAGGTGAGACAGCTGATAGCATTGATTTTTATAAATAGATGTACCTAGATTGATTTTTAGTAAATAGATGTACCTAGAGATTAGTGTGTAAATAGGAGTCTTTATGTATTTGAAGATTGGCTGATATTTTAGAAGTTTTCTCTTGTAGCGTTAGCTACAATTGGCTCAGTGTGTGCTCAGTGATGAGAGCTTTGAAGAACACACAGAAGGTGCTCCATAGGGCTAGGAGCCTAGCTCAGCGGTAGTGTTTGCCTAACATGAGCAAGGCTCTGGGTTCCAACCCCAGCAGCAGCACCACCACCACCAAAAAGAAAAGAAAGATTTTTCACCTTTACTTCTACCCCTTACAACGTGAAAACTATTATTATTCTTGTTTTATAGAGGAAGAGACTAAGGCTTAGAGAGATGGCAGTGTAATTTGTTCTCCAAAAACACAGGCGCATCTCCTGCTCTTGAAACACTTCACAGATTTTGGGATACAAAAGCTACATTACTTTTTTGTTTCTCGATTTAAAAATAATGTGTACTTTAGCTAAAATAACTAGATTAATGCCCAAAAGCCAGTATAGAAATGGATTTTCCACTGGTTAAGGGGACCAAAACTTCTAAGGGGAAAAATTTTGTAGCTAAAGCTAAATAACAAAGAATTGAACTATAAATGTTGACCTTTTCAAGCCTAGAACTCTCTTCTGTGAAGCTGGTTTTAGTCTTAAGTCTTAGTTAAACTTTGCTTTTCAGCACAATCATTTGGATAGTAATTTATGTTTAATGTTCATTGCTGTTGGTATTTTTAACTGTTAATATATGAACATTTTAAGGGTTATATCAAATTATTTTCAAATCAAATTATTTTCCCTTGATTTCAATAAGGGAGTGTGCTTAAGGAAGAAAAGCTCTAGGCTTCTTTCCATGACTGGTTGTTTGCTATAGGGCAGAGAGAGTACAGAATTGGTTTTCTTTTATTTTTATCATTTAACACAGCCTCGAAGAGTATTACAGTAATTTTAAACACGATATCACTAAGATCCATCTTTTAATTAGAAAATGATGATTTGCTAATGAAATTAATAGATTTGAAAAATTATTGAAGTCTTCCAGATTGCCAAATGGGAAGGTAAAATAATAGAGCCATTCTAGAAATAAGTCTGGCAGTTTCTATCTTATAAAGTTAAACATACACCTACTCTATGACGCAGCAGTTGAACTCCTGGGTATTTACTTATTCTATAGATATGAAAGCTTATGTTCATACAAAAGCTTGCACATGATTGTTCATATCAATTTAGTTTAGAATAGCCAAAAACTTTTGACATAATCCAAATGTTCTTCATTGTGTAGCTGATAAGCACCCTGTGATACATTCATACTGCTGACAAAAACTAAAAGGAATAAACTACTAAAGCACCCAGCAACTTGGATCCATTTTTAAGGGCATTGTGCCAAGTGAAAAAGCTACCCTTTAAGGTCAGATACAGAGCTAGGCATGGTGATGCATCCCTGTAACTCTAGCACTCTGGGAGACTGAGGAGGAGGGTTACAAGTTCAAGCCCATCCTGGACAACTTACTGAAACCCTATCTCAAGATAAAAAGGGCTAGGAATGTAGCTCAGTGCAACATTCTTACAAAACAAAACAAAACAAAAACAGGTACTGCATAATTCATTTATATAACATTCTCAGAACAGAATTGAAGATGGATCTTACCAGTTGCTGGAGGTGACTAACTAGATGGAAGGTGTACAAGGGAGATCTTTGTGTTGACAGAGTAAGTCTTGTATTATAATTGAGGTAACAGGGGTACCAACTACATGTGATAAAATTTCAGAGAAGTAATTCTCTATCCACCCCTCCTCAAATGAATGATACAAGCTCTGGTAAAATTCAAATAAGATCTGTGGTTTAGTGAATAGTATTGAACCAATGTCCATTTCATGGTTTGAAAATTTACTGCAGTTGTAGAAGAGATTATTGGAGATGCTGGGACACTATGATTTACACAGTTACTTGTGTCTTAAACTATTTTAAAATAAAATAAGAGCCAAAGGAATTGGGAAGACAGAAATAGGAGCTGTGAGGGGCCAGGAGTGTTGCTCAGCAGCTCAGTGGCACAAGTGCAAGGTCATGAGTTCAATTCCCGGTACACCCCCAAAAATAGGAGCTCTGGCTCTAAGTATTCAGTGATTGGGTATTGACTGGGACTTTGCCATCTTGCAAAGGATGGAGCAGGCTTAGCACACTTTGGTAGTACACAAGTCGAGGACAGCCACTGCTCTGGTAATACATGATGTGAAGACATCAGTTAGGCCGGGCAGTTTACCTCATGTGCTTTCTTCTCTTTGTTTTGAGAATACACCAAGATGATGGCAGAGGAATTAAAACAACTCAAAAACCCTATAAATCTGTAAGGCAGACACCTGAGAATGAAACAGTTGACAGAAGACCTGAAGAAATTTTTGATACTAAAAAGTTGACAGAAGAGCAGTAGCTGGCGTACAAGCAGTCTGAAGAACCTACAAAGTACTGGGGAGTATGTGCATGCACATGTGTGCACACATGTGAACAAAGGGACACAGGGCTGGAATAGGAGTCGATATACAAGGTGATTGGTCCCCCAGGCTTCCCGTCCCACCTCAGCCACTGCCAGCAGCAATCAGCTCCCGCTGCCTGGCAGGTGAGAGACTTGAAGATCACCAGGAGTTTGAGGAAAACCTTTAACATGAAAGAAGGATAGTAAACAGTGGGGAGAAGTCATCAGATGACATGGGGTTCTGGAATAGAATAAAATACCAACAATTTATATTCAGACATGACACATACTGCAGTTACAATCTAAGAATTTATACTTATAAGACAAGATACTGTATTCCTAACCCAGGAATGTGAGGACTTTTGGTTGTTGTTTCCCTGGCACTGAAAATCACACCCACTTGTGCAAAATAGGCAAGCACTCTACCACTGAGCTACACCCAAGTCCCTTCTTTCTTTGAGACAGGATCTTGCTAAATTGCCCAGACTGCAGTTGAACTTGGCAGTCCTTCTCCCTCAGCTTCTTGAGTAATTAATGTGTCTGGCTAGGAGGATACTTTTTAAAAGGAGTTATCAAGAAACTTTAAAACAGTCTTAGAAATTAAAAATATATCAAAAGCATAAATATAATTGGAATGTATATAGAGATATAAACACAGACTGTGAATCAGAGAAAAGTTAAAAAGTTAAGCAATAAATCTGATGGGTAAAATCCTCATCATAGTTCCAGAAAGAGTGAATAAGAAGGGAAACAGAAACATTTTCCAGGCCTGAAGGGCCTGATTTTCCACATGGCCAGGGTCCACCAAGTGCCCAGTAAAATAAATGGAAGAAACACCCATACTTATGCAGACCAGTATTCAGTTTTACAGAACAGGAATAAGAGATAGCTTTCAAAAAATAAACTTTAAAAATGGGGAAAGCCACATACAAATAAGAGGCCAGCTGACTCCTCAACAGCAAAATGGGATGTTAAAGCCAATGAGCGAAGTAATGTCTTAAAAATTCTAAGAAAATATTTCAATCTCTTTATTCAGCAAAATGTCAAACAAATATCAAGGTAAATTCAGACATGAATTAGATTTATCTTTAATGCATCATTTCGTAGATCATTTTTGGAGAGTGATCTGCGGCAATAAGAAAGACGAAGATGTGGATCCAGCTAATAGGAGGTGTTAAATCAACCAGAGAGGGACACGCAAGGACAACCGTGTGGCAAACTGAGAGACAGTCAGATCATACCGAGCAAGAGGACATACAGTCCTAAAGGAGGTTCTGGGGGCAAAAATGGAATAGATTAGCTGACAGCTTTGTATATTTGAGAAATAATATTGATAAGCTCTGCTAGATCTGATAGAACATGTGAAGAATTTAAGATAGAAACTGAGCACAGGAAGGAGAAACAAAAAGGCTTTACCAAAACACAAAGGTAAAAGTACATTCCTTACATTGCATTTAGACCAATATTTGGAATGTCATAATAAACAGTATTGATTTACAAGGAAATACCAATTATTGTATACGGGAATGGTCAAGGAAGGGTAAGTGAGTGGTGTATTAAGCTAGAGCCTCAGGTAGTGTAATAGTAAGCCAGTAGTTTCCCAAATTAAGAAATCAAGAATACTTAAAAGCATCAATGGAATAATAGGTTGGTTATAAACATTCTTGGGAATAAGAACAAGGATGGGGAAGGTTGATATTTGGGTCGTTTTTCTCTGTGAACCTTTTATTGTTCGGTAAGTCATCATGTGCTCTGCCAATCCTAATGGAGAACCTTTTTCTCCTGAAGGGTATGTGTATAAAGTATCTGCCCCTTTGGGGTGTTGGATACTTTTTCATTCTTAACCTCCTTATCATTATAGACAGCATGCATTTGAGGAGTAGAGGCAGTGAGACATGTGTTTGGGATGATTGATTAAGACTGCATAGCTCATTATTCATTAATGGGACAGATACCCACAGTCACCATTTGTTCCCAGTCATGAAGTCAGCACCATGGGAGTGATTTGTTTTCTGAACTTCGGACTCGACAGAGTGAAAGCACATCTCTTAGAAGTTTCTATTCACTTAGTAGCCAAAATATTGCCCTTAATTATACATTAAGTTAAGATAGTTAGGTCACACACACCTGTTTCTAAGCACAAGAATGACAATCTGCTTACACCCAAGAGTGTGCGTGCCTTGGCCTCAAGGTTCACAGTCCCACAGGAGGTGATGGGGATGTGAATATATGCTGCTGGCTCCATTTATATTTAGGTTCTGTCAGCCTGTGGGCAACAGAGCTGCCAGGGTTATGTTCACCTGCCAGCTTTTGACAGGTGGGTAAATGCATGCACCTCACATGATTTTTAAATGGCATGTGTGACTTTGTGGACTATACTGTTAGCATGCATAGGAATTCTAGGCCATAGAGTAACAAATCTGAAGATTATTTGGTCTATTGTTTATTAATTTGTTTGTTTTCTGTATTTGTTTGTCAGAATGTTATGGAGCAGTTCAATCCTGGCTTAAGAAATTTAATAAACCTAGGAAAAAATTATGAAAAAGCTGTTAATGGTAAGTCTTTTGCTTTCTGAATTGATTCATGTAAAGCACACATAAGTCACTCAGTAAATATTTTACATATTTTAAATGCCTAACATTGAATGTTTAACATTTCTTTACATGGTAGAAGTTAGCTAAAATTTAATCTACAGAAGTTTGTAATGATAGGAGACAATGATATTAGTGTGTTTGAAATGAGCGAACAGAACGATAGTGGGTTACTGTAAGAGATGTATTTTAACTTATCAAATTATGCTTTTTGACGTGGCTCAGTCTTATTTCATTGCGAAAAACATTTTCTACTTTTTAAACCAAATTATCAGTAAACTAAAAACCTATGTAAATGTGTAATGATAACATTTGTATGTCAATGTCCTGTACACAGGTATTATTTGCCTTTTATTTATATAGAAGAATTTCTTGCTTTTAGGCACACTGTTTTTGAAAATAACATAGGAAAAAGTATTTTTATCCTGAGTGGAAAACAGCTAACGGTTGGACTTAAGATTCTCATTTCAAAATATAATAAATGCTTCATGTAAAATGAATTTGAGTATTGACATATGCCAGTCTTTGTGAGCCAGAGTTGTTCACTAGTTTGAGATATTTTCTATGAGGAAGATAATATGTAAACACACCATTTCCTTACAAAAAAGGTGAATACTATTACAGTGCATTAGTTATCACCTTAAAATGCTAACAGTTGCTAAATTCTGACAATTCTCCTTATGTAGCCAGTGTCACCCCCAAGCTCTAGGTTCACCCTCCACCCTGATTCACTAAGACCACCAAATGAACATTACGTTCCATCCACTTTAGCTCCAAAGAAGACTTCAGATCAAGTTTCATGTCTTTTACTTACCTCTTCTTTTTCTGTCCCATCACACCCTACCTTTGCTTGCTTCTTTTTGATAGTTTGAAAACCCCCTTGGCCTTCGAACCATCCCTCTGCACAGGTATTGTCCAAGACAGGGAGGTATACTGGCTGGGCTCTGGGTGACAGGCAGTCTTATTGTAGTTACTGGGAAAGTAAACTGCTTATTTACTTTCTTCTGCATTACTGTGTTTTTTTGCCTGAGGCTTTGGGTGTTCGGAAAAGCAGCAGGTCTGGGACTGTGGTCCCTTCCAGCAGTGTCAATGCCTTCTCCAGGTGCCTTCCCCCTTCAGAGAGCAAAAGCCTGGCATTGCTGACTCGCCCCTGGTGATTGCTTCATCACAAGGCCACAAATCATTGCTATAGATGTACCTGTGAAGGAAATCACTAAGACCTGCAGTGGGCTTTTTGTTTGCTTGTTTTTTTTTTTTTTTTTTTTTTTTGTCTCTATTGCTTTCTTTGTAGCAAGCACTGCCTCTCTGAGGTAGAGTAATAGGGTAAGTCAATGAGCTGCCTGTAGTTTAACCTCTTGCTAAGAAGGCTTCTCCCAAAAGGGTTCTTATCACTTTAACACCTCCTGAGATTATTCTGCACTTTCATAAGTATTCCCAGAATTTCTGCCTATCATCTGGTTATGGTTTTGCTGAAGCCACTGAGAAACAGATACATTTATAAGAATTTAGAGTGTAGTTCAAGATGCCAGCCAGATGCAGTTGGCAGTTACATTGGAAGGCTGGACAACATATGAATGGCTAGAAGTGTTGTTTATACCAGTGTATAGCAATCTGAGTAGTAGGGGTTAGTGTGGACTGGAGCAGGGAAGAGGCCCTGGAAATGCTGAGCTAGGCAACAGATGTTGGGTTTCAGCTAGCAGAAACTGCTTCTGATGGGAAAGACAGCATTCCAGCCAAGCCCCTGGGACCCACACTGACCTGGTGAGATGCCGAAGGAGGATAGGTGGGAATGGGCCAGCAAACATGAGCATTTGAATGCTATATCTATCATCTATTATTACACAACAGACTCCTTAAACTTGGTGACTTCAGATCATAGTTTATTATCTGTCTTATAAAGGGCAGTTCGTCACCCCTGGAAACTCACTTCTGCTTCAATTAGCTGGTCTCAGGGTTGGGGAACAGAATAGGCATACTCTCTTCCCTTTAAGGAGGCCATACTACATCCTAACCCCATGGCAGTGCTGTCTCAAGGGTGCGGACCCTAATGCCTGGCATTTACCAACTCCCTGTGAGAGTTGTACTTGCTAATAGCACTTTGGCCAAAGCAGGTCACATGACCAAACCACCCAAATCACATGGGAATGACACAGACTGAGAATTCTGGTAGGGGCGATTCATTGAAGATCATTATATAATGTAAAAGTCTACAGTGAACTCTAGGGAACGAGGGCTTATACTATGGGCAGTAGAGGCCATTGAAGGCTTTTGAACAGTAAACCAATGAAACTATTTTGGGAAAAATTATCTGGTACAGGTATGTATGTAGATTAATCTAGGTTAATACCACTAAAATAGAATTAATTTGCTTCACTCCTTACAATAAGTTGCAGAAACTATCTTTAATGTGTGCCTTTGTGAAATTGTGAAAATAATAATTTTGTGTTCTGGATAAGTTACAAAATTTTTAAATTAACTTAGGTTTATCATAAAGCCAAAGATACTTTATAGGACTGAAAGGTTACATGGTACATGGCTTTAATGTAAATTAGCAATTAACTAATATTTTCAATTCCATATGCAGATGCAAGCCAGAATTTTTGTTTAAATATTGTGTAATCCTGCGTGCCATTCTCCCACTGATTTGCTTTTCAGTTTATCAGTACTTTATAATATAACATCTTCGTTCCAAAATACATACATTAACATGACAGCTTACTGGCTACATATCCTGTTTTGAGACAGAGTCACTTTTTCTTCAGTTCCTACTGAAACCAAAGAGTCAAAAAGCACTGTACTTTAGAACTAAGAAAATAAGGCACCCTAGCAGGAGTTGTGTACACTGCTGCTGTCTCTCCACTGACCTTGGGGATGTCCCAAAATCTGCACTCCACTCCCTTAGCAGGGGCTGATAACTCTCTTGACCCAACATTATCAGGTAGATTAAATAATGACCTGAAAAGTCTACATAAATGCTATTACTGTTCTTTTTATAATTTTACTTTTAAGAGTATCCATAGTTTTATAAAATAATGTAGCAGAGCATTACATTTCTTAAGCTTATATTCAAATACAGTGAAAGCCCTTAGTTTTTAAGACTACAATAATTGCTGAAATAAATTTGTTATGAGAGTGCTGTTCCTTTTGCTGGACTTACATATGAATTCGGTGGCCTTTTCATACCTTGTTTTTATGTTTTCCTTTAAAATCTAACTTTTAAGAACATAGTCATTTTATAAATTGAGGGAAAGTACTGTAATAGAGCAGCCTATAGTTGTCCAGCCAGTAAAAGAGAACAAGAGACTGACCAATGTTTGGGGCAAGGAGAGACCTGTGTGCATTTCTCCTTTCCTTGTCTAAGCGATGATTTCATGTGTTACTTTTCTTGTCTAGCTATGATCGTGGCAGGAAAAGCCTACTATGATGGAGTGGCTAAGATTGGTGAGATGGCGTCTGGGTCCCCGGTGTCAACTGAGCTGGGTGAGTCAACCATCCATTATATAAACCTGCTCCATCATCCTGGATACCCTGATGAGAGTGCAAGAGGAGCCCAAGTTGAGAATAGAAAGGAGAGCTAGCCAGGCACTCCATAGTTGTATTCGTCCTACTCTGTAGAACTGGAAGCTTGATTGGACAGTAAGCCAAGTCTGGTGCCTGAGGGCCAAGTGGAGGGGCTACCCAGCTTTTCTAGGAATTTGAACTCCTGCCTCTGGCCCTTCAGCTCTTGCCTGTGGCCTCTGATCCCCTAATTACCAAGCCCAAGGAGCACTGACCTACGTTCTGAACCAGAGGAGGTGGGCAACCCATGCCTCTGACAAGGCAAGCGTTTCCTGTGACTCACTGCGTAGAAAATCCAACTCCTTACATTGCTTTCTTGGCTCTCACTGCTTCCACAGTCACTCTCAGTTGTGATTTTTCCGGTTTTGCTAGTATGAATCGCTCTCCTGTGCAGGCAGAGGGCGGCCACACCCTGGGCAGCAGGCGTGGTGGGGAGAGGCTGGATTTCTATTTACAGAGCCACTTCACTGTTACTGTCTCCCCTGGGGGAAGGTCCAGTTTTTAAATAGTCCTACACATGACCCTTATTTTTAAAACTTATTGAATATGTTGTGCATACTAAAAATATTTGTGATGATTTGAAAAGTTCAGAAAACCAGGGGAAAAGAATGGTGTGTGTCTGTCTGTCTGTCTCCAGTTGAAAAGTGGGAAGGGCAAGTCGAGCGAGAGCAGGGAAGTACCACACAGTTGGGTTATAATGAATGCACACCTTTTGGTCTCAGAACATTGCTTGGAGAGCCGGGAGGGTTAGCTCAGTGGCATAAGCGCCTGCCTGGCAAGCACAAGGTCATGAGTTCAATCCCTGGTACCAAAACAAAACAAAACAAAACATTGCCTGGAAACTCATACTGACCTATCAGAGAACAGACCAAATCAGAGGCTTGGTGACCTGGCAGGATAGGGAACTGGGCTAGGGGTATAAAGATGATCTGAGTGTTTGTCCTCATTGTGTGGCAGCTTTCTACTTGAGAGTTCATAAAGTTGTAGTCAGAAGCCCAGCTATACTCCTGAAATTATGATACATGATGAATAAGCTGATACTCCTGCATTTAATGCAATCAATTTTGTGCATAAGTGTTTTGAAATCTTGACTTGGGTACTGCTGGGAACATAATTTCCGTATGTTCTGGTGAGCACCAAACTGGGAAGTCTGTGCTAAGCATGATCAGTTTCATAACCTGCAGCCAGCCATTTGTAGACAAAGATAGGTAGCAAAACTTAGGACCCTTTGGGGAGTAGTCCAGATGATCATAGGTTTCTAAAAATAGAACTAAATCAACAAAACATCCTATTTGTGTCAGGCATCAGAAAAAAATATAACCCTTATATTAAAACATATGGTGCTCTGACTCACCATCATTCAGTTTGCCTTTTTAATGTTTTATGGTATTGCCACTGTTTAAATAAGACTTTTGTTCCACGCCTTATTTTATTCAGCTGTGAGTTCATAATGTCCAATCAACTATTTCCACAGCAACAGTGTTGGTATAAACACAAACTTGAAGGTACAGTTTCAGTAAGGAAAATATGTTGAGATGGCAGAGTTTCTTGCATGTAGACATGCAGAGGGCATAGGAATAACTTTTGCTTCTAGTTTTATTTTTTTCCAAGATCCCATTTTGCTTATATTTACTATCCCACAGTTACTAGTTTTCTTTTACAGCAATTCCATGATAAAATGCAACCTCAGTAAGAGATGCTTTCGGAGGTCTAATGTTAACCTCTTTTGACTCACATGTTTCATTTTATTGCTATTAAAGTTTAGACTAAATACTATCCTGTATCTGTTTAAATTCCTTTTATACAGACTAGTAAATAGTTTTTTAAAAAGCCAGGTGTGGTGGCTCATCCTTGTAATCTCAGCACTTTAGGAGGCTGAGGCAGGAGGATCCCAACTTTAAGCCCTGCCTGGGCAACTCAGACCCTGTCTCAAAACAAAAATGAGCAAAAAAGCTGGAATGTAAAGTACTGCCCCTACCAAAGACCAAAATAGATTGTATTTTTCTTGCTTTTAAAGAAGAGTTTATTGTATATTTAACTGCCTTTTTGGTACTGGTACTCATAACTGAGAAGATATTAATACATATGTGAAGATCACGAATTATTTCAAAGTTTTCATTTAGTATGTCTTTTAAATCCAACTGTTAGTAAAGAAAGAGCGACATGGAAGGGGATTTAGGTCAGCAGCTCAAGCACTTACCTGGTAAGCACAAGGTCATGAGTTTGATACCCTCCAGTACCAAAGGGAAAAAAAAGACAGAACTACAGTACTACTATTGCTGAGTGGTCCAGGGGTACACCTCAGTGACACAGCACCTGCCTGGTAAGCATGAGGTCCTGAGTTTGATTCCTGGTACACAAATAAATAAATAAAAATGAATTAAAAAATATGTATACACACATATACATACTATTGCTGATTTCTAGCTGTGTATATTTATTTTTTCATTTGTTTTTGTTTTTGTTTTGACACTGTGTAGATTCACTATGTAGTTCTGGCTGGCCTTGAAATCATTGTATCACCCAGGGACCCACCTGAGTGCTGAGATTATAGGCATATGCCACCACGCAGAGCTCTTGTTTGTGGTATTTTGAGACAAGGTCTTGTTGGGAAATTTAGGATGCATTTGAACTTGATATGTAGCCCAAACTGGCCTTAAACTTGGCGATCCTCCTGCCTCACCCTCCTAAATTGCTGGGATTCCAGGCATGCACTACCATGCCCACATGATATTTACATTTAGATATCCCCGTTCTGGAATCAGCTCACTTATTGCTGGCTGAATAATTTAGGATGCTTTTGCTCAAAAGTGACAAAATACTCAACTAATAGTGACTTAAGCAATAAACATGTTTATTATTCCCTAAGGCCAGGTGTAGCAAGTTATCAGTTAATCATTGCTAAGAACTGAGGTTTCTTATCTCTCTTCTCATCTTTTGAGTCCTTTTTCTTGTGGTACCAAAATGACTGTCAGTCTGGCCATCTTTTCTCCTTGTTTTCAAAGTCAGAAAGGAGAATTTCTTCTTGGGTGTGGCCTTTTACAAAGGAGTATCCGTTTGTCCAGAACCCAGACACACAGCCCCTCGTGTCCAATACCCCAGTTTAAATCATGTACCCCCGTGCAAAGCTGCCAGCAAGGCTTCACTGGTGTGGCCAAGGATTACAGAGGAGAAGGGAACACAGCTCTTAGGAAGTGGCCTAATGGTGGCTCCCACATCAGGCATCTCTGGCATTAAGGTCTGGTTCCAACAACTGTTGAGGCAGGGGAAGGCAGTATACAAATGTGGTGGTCCAGCCATTTGATGGAGGTGCCTGCTGCGTCTGTTGTGCGTGTGTCTCTGATTGGAATGACATTTTCTACCAGGGGGGCTGACATATGGTCTGATTGATGTGAGGATGCTTTAGACTATGTCTCTGGTTTCTCTTGCACCTTTTGACTTCTTTTCCAGACCACAGCCATCTTTCCCAGTCCGTTCCTACCTGGAAATAGGGATCTAAGCACAGAGAAAATATAGGGCATTGGGATAGTTTTGAGATTTTCTACATATTTGTGTTTTTTTCCCAAGCCTTGGAGCAGCTTGTGATTTTGAACTCATGCACTTCTCCTGTCTATCTCTCTCCTGTTTCTCCACTGTCTTTCTGCCAGTGTCCACAGGGGCTGGTCAGCAGCTGCTTTTTCTTGTTTTCGGCATAGCCTTGTGATGAAAATTAGAGGACTAGAGAAAGTAGAAACCACTTTCTACACAGTTACCGCTCTACTAAAAGCACTTACTGCAATGTATCCTTCCAGCCTTGTCTTCCAGAGAGTGTGTTTTCACACTGTGCACCTGCAGTTGTCTGAATGACTTTTTCCTGAGAGCTGCCTAAGACTGTGCTCACACAGTGGGAGTAGTGGCAGCACAGACTGAATGCTTGCTCTGTGCAAGGCCCAAGTAAGCACTGTACGTGTGTGATGTCAGTTCTCACAAGAGCCATGTGCATTGGGTGCAGGTACCTGTGCCATCTCTCTTACAGTAACACCAAAGGGGAGGTACCTCACCCCAGATCACTCTGCTAGTGGGTGGTCTGTCTCAAGTCTCACTTCTTTACTTTGAACCCTATTACAGTTCACTGAGGCAGCGGGGAGAGCAAGGAGCCAGCCAAAAAGGAGGTCACGGAAGAGGAAAACCATGGAACTTCCATGATGGGGTCTTTTCCAGAAGGAGATGAAAGAAGAGTTAGTAATGGCAGAGTAGAGCTGGCTAATGTAGTAATTAGTGACCAGTCCTCTTGGAGACAGTAGTTTCACTAGGGTCCTGACTTTAAATGCCAGGTGATAGAGATTAGGGATAATGAAAATTCCAGAGAAATAACATACACACACACACACACTGTGTCTCTCTTTCTCTTTCTCTCTCTCTCTCTTTCTCTCTCTTTCTCTCTCTCAGGTACACGTGTATGCTGTTCCTCTGTGCTCCTCTTCTTAGAAGCATTGCTTGGCAATGCTTGGGTGTGGTGACACACTCCTGTAATCCCTGCTTTCTGGGAGGCTGAGACAAAAGGATCACAAATTGGAGCCCAATCTGAACTACTTAGTGAGACCCTGTCTCAAATTAATAAAGGGTTTGGGGTGTAACTCAGTGCAAAGGCTTTGATTCAATCCCTAGTACTACTGTAAATTAAAACATAATAATAATTTTAAAAATGCAAATTGCCTGGGGGATAGGGATATAGCTCAGTGGCATAAACACTCACCTGGCAAGCGCAAGGTCCTAAGTTCGATTGCCAGTACCAAAAGGAAAAAAAAAAGCAAATTGCCCATCACACACACACACACACACACACACACACGCGCGCGCGCGCGCATGCACACATGATAAATGTTGCTTAGCTTTTGTACGATAATGCTACAGTGCTTCCATCTGGAAACTCCAGTCTTTAATGGCCACCGTGTCACCATGTGCCAGGTACTCTACTTTGTCCATCTCATTTCATCCTTAATAGCCACCGGGTGAATTTTTCCCAGCTGGTCAGTCTTATAGGCCCTAAGGGTAAGCTGCACAGGACGAAAGAAAACCTCACTGGATGACCACACCGATCACTCATCCCTGCCCCTGTACTTTGCAGCCAAGCAGAACTGAAGCAGGGCAGTGGAGGCGGCTCCCCTGGAGGTGGTCAGGACTTCTTGCTGCCTAGGTTGCAGAGCGCTCCACCCTGTTGGAGCCCAGGAACGAGCCAGGGCAGGGAGGCCAGGCCATACTTTACTTTCCCCACAAAACTGCCATGTAGTGGGCTGCCTGTCATCTAAGAGGTGTTCCCTAAGTATCTCATTGTTGCATTGCTGCTATTAAACTATGGTGCAACTAACCAACATTTCATCTTTATGGATGTTCTTCTGTCAAGTAGGTGATGTGAGTTTGTAAGAATATACAGTTTTGGGCTGGGGATTTAGCTCAGCAGCATAAGCGCCTGCCTTGCAAGCAGGCAGTTGTGATTTCAATCCCTGGTACCGATAAAAATGAAAAGGACAAAAAAAAGAGAATATACACTTTTTCTTTTCTTTTCTTTTCTTTTTTTTTTTTTTTTTGCACTGGTTATTGAACTCATAACCTCACACTTACCAGGTAAGTGCTTGAGCCACTGAGCTAAATCCCTGACCCTCCCTTGATTACTCTTGATAATTTGTGAGCCAATTTTTTGTTTTTTTCCATTGTATCTTTGTTTTCTATTTTATCAATCTCTCTTCCCATCGTTATTTTGTTCCATCTTTAGGATTATTCTATTCCTTTCCTCATTTTTAAAATGGTACAGTCCTGGCTTTTCATGGAAATAGAAGCAAAAGAATGACTATGCAAGTTGAAACAATGCAGTTATCTTAATATTCAATGGAGAAAATTATGTTTATAGTTTGACCTTAAAAATGTTTGTCAAAAATATTTAAAACTCTATAGTTAAAATGTATAGGGGGGCTGAGGATTTAGCTCAGTGGCATAAGCGTCTGCCTGGCAAGCATGAGATTGTGAGCTCAATCCCCAGTATAAAAAAAAGTATAGGGAAATAAAAAATTGATAAAATTGACATTTAATTATACACTGTACTTTAATTAGAAACATTAAGAATTAGTGGTTTTGGCTATAAAAATTTATCAGGTAATTTTAATAACACTGTCTTCTCTTGACTAACAGAATGTGGAGTGTTTGTCCTGTGCTTTAGCAAATAATCATATTCCTTTCTAGGTTTGAATGGGTCAAGATATTTAAGGGGAAATAAGCTTAATTTTTCCTATTATACTCTCACAACACAAAACACTTCTGTGACCAAATGTTCTGGGCTGGGGGTGTGGTCATACCACCTGCAGCAGTTCTGCAGTAGATACCAGCTGGGTGTCCTAGAATTCCATTCAACTCCGTTATTACCTCCTTGAAGATAATGCCAGATTCCTTTGGTTGAGGTCAGTCCAACAAGGCAGCTCTGTTTTAGAACCAATTGCAAGTAATAAGTTGTCATCCATACTTGTAACAGTCAGGGTTTACTAGAGAAATAGACATAATACACAATATACAGATGTATAAAAAATTACAAGATTGGCTTACAATGATCAGCCACAAAGTCAGTTGAGGGAGCGTGCAGAGAGTGTCTGCATGCTGGAAGCTTGAAGGGTCCAGCCCTTGGGACCTGCAGTGTCCTGTGCAAGTCCATATCAGGAGATCATTGGGTTTGCAGCGGAACAGTGAAGAATCTATAACAGAAGGTTGAAAAGTCCCAGGCAGAAGCCAAGAGACATAGCCCAAACTGAGGGCAAACACTGGGAGCTCCTCCAAAGAACCAGCCATCAGTCCCTCCTCTTTTGCCTTTTAGTGTATGCAGGCTGCTCCCCTGGGGTGGGTGTAGCAGTCACACCATCTCAGGTTGCACAGGCTGAGAATGTTACAGACTAAGGACCCTGGCTGAATCACTTAAACTTCTGACCTTCTCAAATTGACGCAATAAACAATATACCGGAATGGTAATGGCTTGTCCTCTACATGGCAGGATGTAGAGCTGCTGAGTCACTTAGTTAAGCTTCTAGACTTCACAATGTATAAACCATAACAATACTTCTGACCCATCAGCTATAAACTGGAATTTCCACCATTTCCTCCTGCAGTTTCATTAACTTGCTAGAGCAGTTCAGAGAACTCGGGGAAAGCACTGATGACTGGTTAACTGTAAAGGATTTGATGAAGAAATGCTTGGGGCACAGTTAATTGGAAAGGGTGAGAAACTTCGCTACCTTCCTGGGTTTGCCACCCTCTGGAGTGTCTGCATGGTCTGTTCTCTAAGAGCTCAGTAAATCTAGTCCATTGGGATTCTTTTGAAGCCTCATTACACAGCCATGATCAACTACCACTGGCCATTATCCTGACAATCAGCCCCTATCCTGAGTCTGTCTGGTAGTCCCCAGCCTTGGCCAACCAGAAAGCACTATGGCTCAAGAGCCTGAGATTCTAAGTACTTTTGGAGCTGTATGTTAGGAAACAGCAAAGATCAAATATTTGCTTTACAGTATTGCAAGTAGCTTCCAGTGATTTCGATATCATGAAGTATCTTCAAGAGTTCCTTAATGTGAAGAGTTTTTGCTGCATTGCTTTCTTTGAAACATCTCTGTCCTTTTCATCATAACCACTGTCTTCAGTGAAGTTGATAAATTTGAGCCTCACTCAGTTCCTATGGCTACATATCCAGTCTCTCAAATGGCGACATTGTCAGCATTCCCAGTCATCTGTGTCTTCTTAGCACCATTGACATTTGGCCCAGCATTACCACTGTTTGCTGCACTTTTAGTTTTCCGACCAATTCCCCTGACGTTTTTGTAACGTCACCTGGATCAACCACTATGCATTTTGCTGTCTCTGTCGTATACCACACTATCTTACTGTGATGGCATAATGCATCTTGGTGTCTAATAGTGAAGTCCTCTAGCCTTTCTGTTACTGAAAATTATCTTGAGTATTATATTTTTTTCTTCTTGTGGAACTGAGGATGGAACCCAGACTCGTGCATGTTAGGCAAGGTCCATAACACTGAGCATCCCCAGCCCTTGTCTTGGGTGTTCTAGAACCTTTCTATTATATCTCTTATTCAGCTTATCAGTTTCTGTTTTTTTGTAAAATATACTGAGATTTTCACCAGGAATATTAATAATCCGTGAAGATGATATATCCTTTATGTGAGGTATTTAATTTCTGGGCTCATTTGCTTGCTTGCTTGCTTGTTCATTCTTTGGGACAGGATCTCACTATGTAGTTTAGGCAGGTCTTGAGCTCACTATGGATTCCAAGCTGGCCTCAAGCATTTGGCAGTCCTCCCTTCTCAGTCTCCCAAGTACTGGGATTAGAGACATGCGTCACATTACCTGGCTTTAATTTCTGTATTTTTTTTTTTTTTTTACCATAGAAGCCTTGAACATTTTTATAGACTCATCTTAGACATTTTTGGTAGGGGTGTTTTTGTCTTATCATAAACAATATTTTAAAATTTTTATTATCTAATTGCTAGTTCCACTGTTTTTAATTTCAGTGACTCATTACTGTAAATTCTACTTACTATAGTACTTTTTAAATCTGCAAATTAATTTCAAACATATTTTATAACAGTTTAAGGGACAATTGACATATAAGTCACCCATTTAAAGTACACAATTCAAGTTGGGTATATAACTCAGTGGCAAAATTCATGGCTTGTTTGCATATGGCCCTGGGCTTTGTTCCCCAGCACCAAAATAAATACAGAGTTCATCGTTTACTGTGTTCACAAAGTTGTGCAAATATTACCATAGTCAGCTTTAGAATATTGTCAGCACCCTGGAAAGAAACTGTACCTTTTAGCAGTCACTGCCTATTTGATTCTGTCTCAGGCCATATGCAACAAGTAGCACACTTTCCACTCTGTAAATTTATAAATTTAAGCTGGGCATGCCATATAAATGGAATGATATAATATGCAGTCTTTTGTGTTTGGCTTCTTTCACTTAGTATAATGATTTCAAGATTTATTCATATTGTAGTATGTCGTAGTGCTTCATTTCTTTTTATGGATGGGTAATATACTCTTCTTCAAACTGTACATCCATCATCTGAAAATTTGAAACTTTCTGAGTGTCAACATGACTCCACAGGAGAAAGCTCTACACCTGACCTCATGGGGCTGTTATAGTCAAAATGCAAGGACATTAAATAGATTGTACAAAATGAACTTTGGGCAACATATAAACGGCATATACGAAGAAGGCAGTTCGCCCTTCCAGTGAGCCAGCAGCAACCATGTGGGGCTGGGAAGAGAAACTAGAAGCCAGTCTCTCCTTTCTGTGAGCCAGCTGGCACACAGGCTGGGAGACAACAAGAGGCCCCCTGCCCTGCTCCCCCAGAGACAACTGGCTGATTCAGAGGATCACAGGCTGAGATGATAACAACTGAGATACAAAAACAATTTAATTCTTGTATTTGTGTGATTTTGGAGGCCTAATTTCTGAACATCTGTTTAGAGGATAACAATATGCTATATAGCAACTATGAGGATCTCCTTCTGTCTTGTTTTTGAAATCCAATATTGCTTTTACTGTTTTGTTTCATTTTATTGTTTTGTTTTGTTTAGTTGTTCTGTTTTGATTGATTTTATTCTGTTTTTTGATTTTATTATGTCTAATGGTATGGGCAGCAATTTTGAAGATAATAAGAGGCATTATGGTAACCATTATTGTTTCCCTATTATTCTGTTTTGAACTCCTGTATCACTTTCATGTTTTGTTTTGATTGTCTTTATTGTTTTGTCTTGTTTTATTCTCCTTAAAATAAAATTAAAAAGAAACCAAAAGGTATTTATGAAACATAATCATATTTAGATATCCCCAAGATACCCCATTATGTATTTGCAAATATTACAAAATTTGGAATCCAGAACACTTCTGATGGCAAGCATTTCAGGTAGAAGATACACAGCCTGCATAGATTTCAACATATTTATTCATTTACTAGCTGACGGACATTTGGGTTGTTTTCACTTTTTAGCTATTAGAAATAATGCTGTGAACGTTTATGTACAAATTTTGTGTACACACATTTTTCCTTCCCTTGGTTATATGTTTAAGAGTGACTCCTATAGTAATTCAAAATTGAATCTTTGGAAGATCTGTCTGAATAAAATGTGCTATTTTGTATTCCCATCAGCAGTGTATGACAGTTTCAGTTTTCAAAACCTAGCCAGCACTTGTTAGTGTCTAAAGTTTTGTTTCATGGTTCTGGGGATTGAACCCAGGGCTTTGCAAATGCCCGGCAAGTGCTATACCATGGACCTACGTCCCCAGCCGTTTTTCACATTTATTTTGGTTTTTTGTTGTAGCTCTCCAGGTCAGTGTGAAGTAGTATCTCATTTTGGTTTTCGTTCTCATTTCTCTTGTGACTATATCGAGCATGTTCTTGTGTTCTGGTCATTCATATATCAGCTGTGGAGCAAGGTCTGTTCAGATTTTTTGCCCATTTTAAATTCACTTATCTTTTTCTCACTGAGTTTGCAAGTTGGTTTTTGATAAAATTTTGATTTTTGTCCTCATCATTTAGGTAGTAATTTACGTCATTTGAAGTTCTTAAGGGTCTAATCCTATTGATGCTATTATTGGGTCTCTTAGGTCTCATTCATGAAGGATTCTTTCTCTGAGGGTTTTAAATCACCTTTTTGTTCCCTTCCATCTATGGGTAGTAAAGAAGTTGTGCTATTGAAAACCACTCAGAAGGAGCTGGGGATTTAGCTCAGCGGCATAAGCACCTGCCTTGCAAGCAGGCGGTTGTGAGTTCAATCCCTGGTACCGATAAAAATGAAAAAGACCAAAAAAAAAAAAAAAAAAAAAAAAAAACCCACCCAGAAATGAAAAGGAAAAATAATATTCACTAGGAGAGCTTCTATGGTTCCTTGATAAGTAATGTAATTTATTTCCTACAAGGATATAAGCACAGTAATATAAATATACAGAGTTTGAAAGTTGCTACAATTGTCTAAAATGTAATAGTGACAAACTTAAGTTACCTGTTATTCTCCCAGGCATACATTTTATTATCCCAGGACCGCAATTCTTTTTTTCTGTTTTTCCTTCTTATTTTTTATAATTTTTTCTTAAAAATAAAAGGTTGAGCCAGGCATGGTGCTCATGCCTGTAATCCCAGCACTCAGGAGGCTGAGTCTGAGACCAGCTTGGAGTACATGGGTCAAGGCCAACCTGAATCACATAGCAAGATCCTACCTCAAAAATAAATAAATAAAATAAAGTTTAAAAAAAGATTGGTTATAAAGTATTCAGTTATAGAAAATGTTCGGAAACTGTCTCTTTTTTCAATTATACTTGAAATGAATATAAAAATTGATGATTTTGCAAAATAGCAAGTTCTGGCCTCTTTTAAGTTAATGTTCTCATTTACTTGAAGATAATGATATGTGCTTTAAGTCTCTTTCAAATTCATTTTACAAAAGTATCATATTTTATCAATCATATCTTAACTACAGGGGTAACCAAACTATAGCCAGAGGCTGGTCAGCTCTTATTTCTAAATAGTTTTATTGGAACATGACTACACCCATTTTTTCATATATTATCTGTGGCTGCATTCAGGCTACAGTGGCAAAGGTGAGTGGTTGCAGTACAGAAGTTTGGCCTATAGAACCTAAAATGTTTACAATCTGGCCTTTTACAGACCTTTACCTGAATGGTGGAAGACCTTAAATATGAGTGGTCATGTGAAGGGTTTGAGATCTTTTTCTCCAAAGAAAAAAGTTTCTTAGTAACGCCCATTCAAGTACCTGAATTTAACAGACATTTCACAGCATGATTCTAATCATCACAGTTGTATAAGAAACTGAAGTCCTTAACCACTTATTGCAGGGACCAGCCAACCAACCAGCCAAAACCCAGAGCTTTGTGGACAGGATCTGACTAAACATTTTTACAACTGTGTTCTGTTGATAAAAAGTTTACTAGATAGAATTCATGTGTCTTTTGATGTTGTCAGACTGTCTCACAAATCTTTCCCATTTATACACAGCTCAGCTTGGGCCAGCACACTGTACTGACCTGGCAGTACTCATTTAAAAGAGGAAACACTGTGATTTGAGTAAACTTCCAGGGGTTTTGCTTTGCTTTGTTTTGTTTTGTTCTTTTGAGGCAGAGTCTCATTATGTAGTACACGTGTTTATGTGTCCCAGGATGGCCTCAAACAGTGATTTTTCTGTCTCAGCCTCCTGACTGCTGGGATTATAGGCATACTTAGCATGCCATGTTAAATTTCCAGTTTTGTCCTTAAATCAACCAGTGTTTATTGTTAAGACTTAGAAAATATTGAAAAGTTGAAAGAGAAAATAGAAATGGTCAAGGGAAAATGTTTTGACAAAATATTTAGAAGAATGTTTGAGTTAGATTTTTCATAAAGATTATTCTCCTTTCTCAAAAAATGAGACTTTCTTTGAGGCGTTTATAAATCTGCTTTGAGCTCCTTACAGCTTACTGTTACAGAAATTTAGGGTTTTACTTTGTTCCAGTTTTGTTGGCTATTCCATTATTTTGAAACATTTATTTAATTGCTGGGTTAGTTTTCTGAATTGGGCACAAAATAGATTTTATCAGGGAACCTGGAACATTGCAGGTATTGGTGTTGATAGAATGTTTACAGGTCATGCAACTTGAAAAAAATGCTATATTTTTATTTTAAAGAGCGAAAAATTAAACAGAACAAAATAGGTCCTAAGAAAACAATTTAACAGACACAGTTTTCAAAGCAAGACCACTATCATATTGTGTCTTGTTTTCTTCCAAATAGTTGTCCATACCTTCACTGACCAAGTAGTACTAAACTAATCAGAACAGGTTGATGAAGACATTTTAGGTCTTCAAGACCAGACAATAGGGAAGTCAACAATGACTGCCATAGTGTCTCTTGTTCTCTTCAAAATAGCTGTCCATATCCTTACGTATGTTGAAATTAAACAGAAGAAAACAAACTAATATCACTCTGGACAGAGAATAATAGTATTGCTAGATTTTATATCATGACACTTGCAAGTAGCACTGGGTATCTCAGTGTCTCATTTTCTTCATGTATCTGTTTATTACATTGTACATTATAGAATCTATTCTTGTGGACTGTTTAGAAGTTCTACACATGTGTGAATCTCTAGCCTTTCTGTATTAGAGGGAAAAACAAATCAAAACAAGACAATAAAATAAATTCCTAGATAAACATGAAATAAAAAAGACATATAAAACCACAACACTAGGTGATCTACAGTATATACTATGATGTCTCTTGTTGTTTTCAATAGAATTGTCTATTTCATTAGCCATAATATAATTGAACTAGCACTACATAGCAATATTAATAAAAACAAAACATTGGAGACATTATAGGACTTCAAAAGCAGTTAATAATCAAATGAGCATCCTATTGTATCTTGTCGTCTTCAGAGTAGTTGCCTTTACTTGATACTATCAAGCATACCAGATTTGAATAAAATCAGTCAAGATAAAACAGCGATCTAACAAACCAGATTCAAATAAGATCGGTCATAGTAAGACAGTGTAAGTAATACAGGGCTTGAGTTTAAGTTAATAGGAAATTAAGGATAGTTACCATAGTATATATTGCTATTTTGAGGATAGCTGGCTGTGCCCTCAAATCTAGTACAAGTAGACAGACTGGAACAGAATAAAATCAAACTGAAAAGAGGGATAATACTAATGTGGATTTTAAATCCTAATACACTATTCACAATGTCCTCTGCCTTCCGTTTTTAGACAATTCCTCCCCTTTCACTTTCACAGGATGCTTTGTGCACTTTGGGTCCCACCAACTCCTTTAGTTTTTAGATTAGGAGGGGCAACCCGCAAACTACCTAAGTTGTTCTGAACCTTTTTAACCCCTGAGTTTGATCTTGAGCTGTATTCCTTTACCTACTAAAGCCTCAAGGTTTTCGTTGAGACTTATATGTATACGTATATGTATACATTATGTATATAATACCTTATATGCTGTAATGTATATAATATACATTATTATATGTAGATCTGTTTTGGTTGTAGCTGGCTGGAGTTCTATATGCTTCATATTTGAATGTCATTTCCTTTTCCTATGCTTGGAAGTTTTCCTTAATTATTTCTGTAAATAGCCTTTGTATTCATTTGTGTTTGCTCTTGCTTCTTTGCTCACGTTTTTTTATTCTTAAGTTATAAATCCTTTTGTCGTCTTTTAGCCTTTGTATTGTTACTTCTTGGTTCCTTGTTATTTTTAAGAGCTCTTTTCTTTCACGATCACACATTGCAAATCTGTCTTCAAGTTTTGAAAGTTTAACTTTAGTTTCTGTCAAAGAATTTTGCCAAGGGCTGGGAATTTAGCTCAGCGGCATAAGCACTTGCCTTGCAAGCAGGCGGTCGTGAGTTTGATCCCTGGTACCGATAAAAAGTAAAAAAAAAAAAAAAAAAAAAAAACTTTGCCAGTTTTTAATTTTGTGGTAATTTCTTTGAATCTGTTTCATGTATTCTAGATTTTATTTATATTCTTCATCAAAGGTTTTTCTCCTTTTTCTGTGTTCCTCCATTCTTCCATCTTTGTCTTCTTGAGAGGGGCTTAACATTTCTTTTATTAATCTCTTTATATCTTGCCTCACTTGAATTGGAATTTAAGTTTTAAGTTTGTATATGAGGTCATGAAGGTATTTCTTTATGTCGGCTGATGCCCTATCCTATATTGTATGATTGTTGCCCTGGATCTCTCCTCTATTTACCCCTCCTGGACTTACTTTCCCTGGGTCAGTGGCTGGAGGCTTTTTCTTGTTTTTTTCTCTTGTCATGTTTCTGATTTCTTTCAGACAGGTGTGTGGTGGAGGTCTCAGGACCTTTCTGTATTCCTTCAGTTTTTCTGAAGCATGCTGGCTTGGGGATTGCTGCCCTCTCTACTTTACTGTGTGTGAGATGTAAGCAGGGCAATGTGGGCTGGCCCCTCCTCTCTGAGCCAGTCAACCAGCAAGTGCCTTCAGCATGTTAGTCTGTGCTGTGCGGACTCATAGGTTCCGGACAGTTTTGTCCTTGGCTATTTGTCCTGGGTCCTAACCAAGGGTGTGACCTAGCCCACACGGATCCCACCAGTCCTCTTTGGGTCAGGAGCAGCCGACTAACACCACTGCGGTTCCAGGTGCAGGCCCATCCTGCCCAACTCCAGTATGTCATCCAGCCGACTTGGAACTGGAGATTTAGCTCGGCGGCATAAGCGCATGCCTTGCAAGCAGGCAGTCGTGGGTTCAATCCCCGGTACCGATAAAACCTAGCACTCACCATGGATTAATGCAGCTCTCCACGTTGGTTGTGCTGCATCCTCCCACCAAGGGTCTTGGGCTCACCAATTCCCAATTTCTGCACTACTGTGACTTCAGCACGACATGACTCCAAGGCATGCCCAGCACAGCGTGGAACTGGTTCCAGTGAGAGTGCGTCTGATTCCAGCCTTTGGTCCATGTTTTTCCTTCCTTCCTTTCTTTTTCTTTTTCTTTTTCCTCAGTTTCTTCCTGGGTCGTGAGAATCCCTCTCTTTTCATCTGGCCTTCATGGTGTTAAATCTAGCGTCTGAGTTGTTTTTTTCAGAGATGCTCTTTACCCTGCTACCTATCAATTCACCATCTTCCCAGCAAGTCTCCAAAAAAAATACTATTAAGGGGCCAGGGACTTAGCTCAGCAGGATAAGCACCTGCTTTGCAAGTGCAAGGTTGTGAGTTTGGTCTCTGATACCAAAAAAAAAGAAAAAAGCTATTTTGGTGATACTCAAAATCCAGTCTTTGGTCTCAAAATCCAGTCTTTGGTCTTAAAAAACGGGGGGGGGGGGGGACACCAAAAATACTGAAAGATTTTTAAAGATATGTTACTAATTCATGAAAACATTGCAAATACATCCCTAAGGTATCCCCCCACTAAAGAATTCAAACCAGCCTCAATGAGAGTGCTACTGAGCCAAAACAGTTATTATTGACCAAAATTACTTTTGGTCAAAATTTTGACCAAAATTACTTGATCTTTTAGTTACATATAAGGCTCACTCTTTTGTTTTTTTAGACAGGGTCTCACTATCTGGTTTTGAACTCGCAGTTCTCTTGCCTCAGACCCCTGAGTGCTGGGATTATAGACATGCACACCATGCCTGGCTTAAGGCACACTTTGGAAAGATGAAAATCTTCCCATGAAAGCAGGAGAAAAACAATAGGGGATTCATTTTATTTATTAACAGTCCCTGCTTTATGTTAGGTGCTGTCCTAAGCAGGAATTAATATTATCACTTTATTCTTGGAGTTTTCATGACAGACCTATGTGGTATGCTATTAATACTTCCATTTTTCAGTTGTGGAAGCTGGGGTTCAAGGAGACTCCTGAGGTCACCCAGCCATTAATAGCTAGTTAATTTAATTCCAGGCAGTCTGCCAGCCATGTGACGTACTGTGCCAGGTTAAGTTTCTATATGTCATAGGCTTTTCTGACATGATTTATTTTATGCCTGTCTTATTACCCTTGTCCCTTATAGCTCAGCAAAATAAAGATTTTGTTAGGTAGCAAACCATCATGTTTCTGATATTTTTAGAATATACGAAGATAAGTCTATGTTTTATGTTTTCTTCAGACATAGTGAAGATCATACAGCTTTTACTATGGAGTATTTGTAGCATGACCCTTTATCCCAGCTCTTTTTTTAGTTTGTAATTCAGATTGGGATTTAGAAAATAATTTAGTTTTCCTGGAATCACGCACATGATAAGTGCCTTAGAGACCTTTTAGTGAACTCTTCTTATCTCAATTTTTATATGGCTATTGCTTACCCAAATGTTTTTGTTCCTTTTGAGGCAGAAAAGATCTCAGCTATAAATTGTAAAGCAAGATAGGCTTATAATTTATAAATGTGAAACTTACAAAGTCTATATTTTCCATAAACCATGCAAGTCCATATATCTTATAGGCATATTAGTGTAAGTAAGTATAAATTCCTGAGACTGTAGGATTCGTATCTTTATCAAAGTTGTTATACGAAAAGTACTCTCCTTGGCTTTAAATGTCTGTGTATACATGCTGTGCAATAACTAGTATACACATAAAAGTTAGCTAGTCAGATCAGAATTAGTCTAACATTTAATGCTTTCAGATTGCTTGGCACAACCTTAATAGAAATCTACAGCAACATTGCGCACTTTTCATTATACTTTATTATACCTGTCCATTCCCTGAATCTTTGACTTTTGCAGTATGCAAACAGAAACTTATCATGTTTAAACTCAGTTTTCACAGTTTGTCAGATCGGTCCTTTTCTCCTTAAAGAATGTCAGATGTCCTAGCAACTCGAGATGGGGAGGGGGTTGTAGTACTCTCGTTTTCACGCTGTCAGCCACAGCTAAAGAACAGCTGGTCCTGGCGAGAGGCCACAGCACTGGACAGGATGACTGGCCTGTCATGGTGGAGAGGGAGAGTGTACAGAGGACCTAGCGGGCTCTGCCTTACCTATTACTACTGTCCTTGGTCATCAGAGCTCCTTGCATTCCCTTGCAAGTTGGTGTAGATTTCTTATTCTGTCCCTAGCTCTATACTGTGTCTGAAATTAAGATTCAGAACTCAGTTGTAATATACAAGTTAAGGGAGTTTACAGCATACTGATAATACAAGTAGCTCTGATAAGAAACCAGGAGAAACAAAGGGACATGGTCCTTGTGACAGTGCCAGCCAAGTAAAGGGCAGAAGGGGTGTCCCCAAAGACAGATGTAGTTGGAATCATGAAGAGTGTAGAGCCTGGCCTGGCCATTCCAGACATACCCACCATGCAGTGGCGCCAGGAGGGAAATGGACAGGTCTGGTAGGGCTTTAGGTAGATCTCTTATTAATGGTGGTAGGGTCCTAAAAGATTTTTTTGGTCTTCAGATACTGGAAGTAAATGTACTTTATACACTCTTTCCTGTTCCAGATGACTTAAGAAAATTACTAAAAGCAAAGATGCCAAGCATATGAAAAGGTGCACAACATCATTAGCCAGTAGAAAAGTACAAATCAAAACTAGGAAGATAAACACATTGCCCTAACAAAGTGGCTATAATTAAGACATGATGGCCAGACTGGCAAAGGCGTAGTGCACTGGGAGCCTTGTACATAGCTGGTGAGCATGTGTAATGGAGCAGGCATTGGAAAGCAGCTTGCCAGTTCCTTAACGTGTAAGCCTTGTGTTACCACATGACCCAGCAATTCCAAAACGTAGGCCCACACACAATCTTAAGAACACATATGTTGATAGCAGATCTGTTCATAACCAAGAAATGGAAACTGCCTAAATGTCCAGCAAATAATGATTGTAAAAACAAATGTGGTTCATCCATAGAATGGAGTGCTATATTATTTAGCCACAAAGAAATAATGAAGTACTGATAAATGCTACAACATGGTTGATCCTTAAAAATATGGCAGATGACAAAGCCACATAGTAATTATTTCATTTATATTGCAATGTCCAGGGTAGCAAATCCATGGAGACAGAAAGTAGATTTAGAGGTTTTACGGGAGATAGAGAAATAAGACATGGCTGCCTACTGGGCATAGGGTTTCATTTGGGGTGGCGAAATATTTTGGGACTGAACCATGGTGTTGGTTGTGTAACATTTTGTAAATGTACTAAATGTTACTGTTGGTGACCTATGTGTATTCTGTCTCCAAAAAAATAAGTACAGCCCTTTGGAAAACTTCCCAGTGTGGCATGTCCTAAATAATTAATACTAAAAATATTAAAATAGACATTGTAGTCATTCAAAAGACTGGCTGTACACACTGCACTTAAACCTGTAGGACCAGCAATTTACAAATGTTTCTCAGCTCCAAAAAAAGTTCAGGCAGCCCAGCAGCAATTTCATTAACATCTACTTGTTACCTTGTTCTCTTCAACTTTTCACAAGGAGGAAATCTGAAACCTGAGCTGCTTCATAATCTTTCATCGCCCATACAGGATTTTCATTGGCCCTGTCTCAGGATGCATACATAACACAGCGGATGTGTTTGCTCCCATTCATGGCAATACAAAAGTCAGGAGTCTTACACGATTCTCCCCAAAGCCCTCTGAAGGAAAAGGTGTTATTCCAATTTGAGGGACACAAAAATGGAAATGTTGTCATATAAGTGGTTTTAACCTGTAAAAGGAGTGAGGCTGGGGTTTAAATTTAAACACACTGATTATATGGATAGTGGAGGATTTACCTACCTTACAGAGCTCAAGCTTTGAGCTTCACATTCTTCTACCACCCTTCTTGTTCCTACCTTTAAATTTGTCACTTTGCATTCTTAAATAAGACCCCATAAACACCCCCATTGGGTGTCTATGCAAGGAGCACATCACGAAAGTAGTCTATAAAAACTGGAAGACTGACCACGTGAGAGGATTCAGACTTCCTGGGTGTTGTCCCTTACAGTCAGTGGAAAGAAGAAGCAGGGGTCCAGAAGCTGGTGCAGTATTAAAAGTGGCCTCGAAGCTGAGAGTGGTGGCACAGGCCTGTAATCCTGGGGCTCTGGGAGACTGAGGCAGGAGCATTTTAAGTTTAAGCCCACTTAGGCAACTTAGGGAGACCCTGCCTCAAAATAATGGCTGGCTGGCTGGCTAGAGATATAGCGCAGTGATAGAGTACTGTTGGTTTTGACCTGCAGCCCAAGTGACAAAAGCAAAGCCCTTGGAGAAAACCTGGACAGGAGCTATGAGCAGCTGTGCTTGCAGCAGTTTTGGGAGTGATGCTGAGCTGGATCAGGTATCCCTCTGAAGGGACTCAATGAAAGAGAGGTGATGGGGGTTATCACAAATGTACATCCCTGCCCATCTCAGTGGCAAACTTTTGGTAAGAAAAGACTGTGAGAAACAGATACAGTTTGGGATTAGTTTAGAAATGTTTACTGATTGATTACATGAATGTATCTGGCTGCCTATTGGGCTCAAATCCTAGGAATCAGTTCTCTCTGGGCTTTCTTGAAACCATGGCCGTCATTTCTAGCATTATAACCTAGAACTCACCTTTGGGATATCTACAGAATAGAGAAGGGGGTTAGGATACATAGTTTTGGGATTTTGTTTTGTTTTGTTTTTGCTATTTGTTTTGGCACTGAGGGTTGAACTCAGAACGGAGCCCCAGCTTTTTTGTATTTTGTTTGTTTTGGTACAGGAGATTGAATACACAACCTCGTGCTTGCCAGGCAGTTGCTTACACTGCTGAGCTAAATTCCCAGTCCATTTTGAGCCAGGGTCTTGATAAATTGGTAAATTGCCAGTCTAGGCTCGAACTTGCAATCCTCCCTGAGCCTCCCAGAGTGCTGGGATTATATGCATGCACTAGATGTGTATAATTTGCAGCACTGATGCACAGGAAATCATTCCACCTTCGTGGGGGTGGTGGAGGTGGAAGGGAAACTGCATGTCATGTACAACATCCCAGTGGGCAGCAGGGCAGGGCGAAGTGCCAGGGTTTTCTGGCTGCCTGAACAGGGGCTCTCTCCAGTTACCTGGGACTTAGGCATTATAGAGCAGATCATGGGAGATGATCAATGAAGACAAACTAGGGTCTTGTTACTTTGCATGACAGGCCCCAGTTTCTGTGTTCGTATGTCTCATTTCAGATGAAGTAAAATTATGAAGACTGAGGCCTTAATCATTAAAAGCTGACTAATATTTTAGGAGCATGGGTTCAAACATAAAATACAAATTACCAGGTGACTAAAAGAGGCACATGAAGCAGCATGCTCTTTATGAGGAAGAGCTGGGCTTCCAGAGTTCAGAGTGTCCATCCCTGTCTCTTCGGTGTCCTGAGGCTGATGTGCGGCATGGCTGTTGGTGACTCTCTTTTCTCTGTAATGTATCCTGATAAATAATTTTATTTTTTTATTCTCTACTTAGTCCTTCCCAGTTTCCCACTTACATTAATATTTTATAGTGACATAGGAGTCCAGGGAAGTTGAACACTTTTGTAGTACAGTGAAAATTAAGACATGCTTTACATTTTGAAGAACTATACCTTTAGTGGAAAATGAACCTAATAAACATCAAACTCAGTTTTTATATTCATTATTTTTACATAGCTCAAGGTGTAAATTATTTTGCATCCTGCTTGGGAAGCACTCTTCCTACCTTGGAGCTGCCTCTTCAGCCTTTTGTATGTTTCATTTTGAGAGGGGGGTCTCACTAACTTGTCCAGGCCGGCCTCAACCCTTCAATCTTCTTGCTTTGGCCTGTCAAGCTGCTAGGAGGGCAGGGATAAACCCCCACGCCTAGCTGGGGGGTTTTATCTTTGAATTATAGAGAATCAATTTGCTCATCAGTTTTTGATAGCTGTCTGCATTTCACTGCAAATTTTCCTCAGCAAGCACCAACGAAGAGCCCTGTGCCAGAAAAGAAGAAGAACACTATTATACTGAGGTCAAGTACAGAGATTTGTTTCTTTTTGGCTCTTGAAAAAAGGCATTCTGTGGTATTCTCAAAAACACAAAGTCACATACCACTATTTGAGGGATTACAACAGTTTTTCTTTCCTACTTAAACCACATTTAAATGAGTGCCTACTATCTGGTAAGCATGGTTCTAGTCACTAGGGACACATCAATGAAACAAAAGCCTGCACTCTCAGTCCCTGCTTTCTAGTGGGTGGTAAACAAACAACTAAGAGGCCCCTGCTGTAGGGAAGGGAGCTTATCAGGTAGATGTCTGGCTGGACCATTCCCTTGGATGCTGTTGTGGGCCTGGGCCACTGCTTTGTAGCAGCCAGTCTAGGTGAAGCATGGTTAGGATAAGGAATGTGGGAGGGGATAAAGTCTGCCAGCAGCAAAGCTATGAGGATAGAGCTTTTCCCTGTTGTGTTGGTCATTGTGCTTGCTGTGGGAAGAATCAGAATGTCCTTGACACAGGAATAAGGCTATTACTATACTGAAGCACTGGAAAGAAAGCCATAGGGGTTAGAAACCCCAGACTGACCCAAAGGAAGGACACAAGTACACAGCTTTTACGGCATCCTGTGGGGTAGTCAGGGATCCACTCTCTTGACGCGATCACAGGTGGAGGTAGAGCTTATCTTCTTCATGACTCCTCATGCAATGCATGTCTGATTATCATCTCAAGTCTCCACCTTGGGCTGTGTTTCTTAGTGTGCTAATAAACTAAAGGTAATTACAAGTTATCTCCCCTCCTCTTGAGGCAAGGTCTCATCTCACTAAGTTGCCCAGGCAGAGCTTGAACTTGCAGTCCTCCTGCCTGAGCCTCCTACAGTACTGGGATAGCAGGTGTTCATCATTCCAGCTGGGAGCCTGGGAGATGTTTGAACCCAGTCTAGGTGGGAAGGTATGTCTGGACTGGGCTTTGGAGGTTTGCAGGCACAATGGCTGTCAAACAGAGAGAAAGTTTGGGATGCCCAGTATACCAGTTGGAAATGTTCAGTGGAAATATGAGTCTGGAAGGCATTGTGTGGACTTGTCATGCTATATCTGTATGAACAAGAGCAGCCCTGTCTCACCTGCTCGACAACATTGACACTTAACACCCAGCACCCATGGCCTCCCTCTGTCAGAAATATGACCTACCATTCCTGAGGATCTTGGTGTTCCTGACTCTCTCATTGGTCTCACTTGATTCTGCCACCTCCTAGATGTGGGTATTACTCACAGATGAGTCCAAAGAGGCTTAAAACTGACAGATGTGGGGCTCAACTGGAGCCCTCAGAGGGCTTCTCCTCCCAGATCTCCCCATCTCTTGGCAGAACCCCACAGCATAATGTAGCCCAGGTGGTGCCACTGTGCTTTAGGCAGCAGCCCAGCCCTTTTCTGAGTGCTGCCTTTCCAGCAGGAGTTACACAGCAGGCACAAGGATTTCCATGCTTTGCCTAAAGCACATTTGGTTTGTCTCAAAAGTTCAGGTGTGCCGAGCAGGTAGCCATCTATCTTTCTGACGGTGTGTCTGGGCCTCTCTATATTTGCACTGTGACGTGGCATGGGAGACTGGTTTCCATGGGATGTGCTGGAAAGGCAAGCCCACCTGAATGATCCAGGCAGTCTGAGCCAAAATAGCTTCAGGGACAAACCCAGTGTTTACCCTAAAAGTTCACACCTTGGTGGCCCTGCCTAGCCCTCCAGAAGTAGCCAGCTCCATTTTTAAACAATGCAAATAATTAAAATACTGGTATTGAGAAATTTGTTTCCCACATCCTGGACTTCATCTTTGGGCACCCAGTAAAGCAAATGCAGTTTTTCTTCCGCATAATTTCTCTTTGCATAGTTGAACCAGGATGCAGTGTAATAAACCAGGAAGTGGTGACACACACTTGTAATCCCAGCACTTTGAGAGACTGAGGCAGGAAAATTGGAAATTTCATCTCTATCAGGGCGACTCAGTGACTTTGCAAGCCCCTGTCTCAAAAAGCTTTTTAAAATTTGGGCCAGAGATGAAGCAGTTAAGGCTCAGGTTTGGATTTCAGCCCCAGCTCTGCTAACTTTTGTATTTGTGAAACATGGGGGAAACCATCTAACCTCTAAAACCTCAGTTTCTTCCTCTGTAAAATAGGGACTCAAAGGTCTGTTGTTCAGAAGACCGTGAGGAATGAATACAGCATCTCTGTTGAGGCAGTTAGTGGTACACTTGGCGTGAAGGAAGGACTCAGTGCATCAAACTCCTGTTCTGTGTTCCACTGTATGTGGAGTTTGGCACTGTTGACCTCAGGCAGAAGAAAGCAGGGTGACATTGGCACTCCAGATGCACGGACTTTTTCCTTTTACTCTGTTTCACTTGTCACTGTGGAGTGTTAGACGTAGGGAATGTGATCTGGATCTGGTGGAATCTGTTAAATTCACATCATAAGACCTCAACTCCACTGGGCGTTGTGTGGTTTTAAAGGAATAAATGACTTCTTTGAAACTTGGGAGCAATAGCCCTTGGGTGGTTTTGTTGTTGTTGTTTTGTATTGTATTTTTAATGTTTTTCAATTAAAACTGGTTGCTTTAAAGCAAAACAACACAGAACCTTAGATATTTGGAGAAGAATTCGTCACTTAAAATGTCTGAAATGGTTGTACACAGTGCTGTTGAACTGAAATTGTTAGTACCTTCTCTACCTGCATATTATGCTAACTGAAAATCTCAACTTTGTCCTCTGGAGTCTTATTTTAATGTTTTTTTAAAGAAATGTTTAAAATTTCAGGAGTAGCATTTTTTTAAAATCTTGAATAAAGTGCCTACAGTTAATTAGTTACATCATAGGAAATAAGTAGTTGTCAGCTTCCTTCATTATTGATAATACACCTGTTTTCACTTTTTGTTAGCATCACAATGGTTGCATTTGAGGCTTAGTCTACTAATCAGTGAGGAAGGAAAATAAATAATTAACCTTATTTGGTAAAATAACTTGTGGAACACTCAATCTTTTGATGTTGTATTGTACATTCAGATATTATTCATTGCAGATCCTGTCCTTTAATTTGATAGTACTTATACATAGCAGGTTGGCTAATTGGTTTAATTGCTAATCAAAAATCAAGGGAAGCCAGGCATGGTGGCGAATGCCTGTAATTCCAGCACTTGGGAGGCTGAGGCATAGTGAAACTCTGTCTTTAAAAGGCCAAAAAAAAGTCAAGCGGGAGATAGACATTTAATTTGCCTTCAGAATTCTTTTTTTAGTCAGGGGGTTAGCCCAGCGTTACAAGTGACTGCCTGGCAAGTGTGAGGTAATGAGTTTGATCCCCGGTACCAAAAAAAAAAAAAAAATTCTTTTTTTAGCCCTAATGACAGAAATGTACCTAACCTGTATCTCCCTACTTCTTCAAATAATGAAAACTTCTAATTTTCAAGAAGATATCTCTATCTGCTACCACTGCTAAATCCCTAATACTGTATTCATTTTCTGATACTCGGTTCTATTACTTGGTATTCTATGGTATTTACTTTGTATCTCCCAAAAATCCTTGATGTTTATTATGTTGCCTACTGGTAGTTCCCAAGCGGCAAGGATAATTTAACAATTTTTAAAGATTTATATATGTTTAAGTTGAGAATTCAGTATTCCAGTCATATGGGGATTATTGGTTTCCATTTATTCTTTGCTCAAATGTTATAAATCATCCCTTTTTTTAAAAGGAAGAAAATACATAATTTTCATCTCTAGCTGTTGTATGATTTTTTTTGTTTTGTCTTCTAAAATGAAAGATTTATTACAATTTCCTCTTTTCTCATCATTTCTTTGCACCTTTGACCAGAAGCCAGGAGGCTGGAAGGAATGTAACGTTCCATGTGCCTTGATCTTAGAATTTGGCACCTGCTAGGACATGAGTCTTTCCTACCTGGGTTGTCAGTCATCTGATATCAAACCCAGAGAGTCTGGTACTGTGGCTTCTTGCTTGAGGAAATGAAAATTATGTTCTCCTGCTTGTTTAGTTTCTTGTTTGTAGCTCAGGATCCTCTGTCACTGGACCTTGGTGGTGCTAATCATTGATGAAGGAATTAAACGCTGTCAGGAATGTACCCCTGGTCATTCTGAGGACAGAGACAGAACTCTGTGAGGACAAGACCAGACTCAGCAGCTGGGGCTCCAGTCACTGGCACCAGGGGCTCACTCTATGCAGACTGGTCAGGACCAGGACAATAAATTCTCATTATCAGTAAACTGTTTCAGTGAGGCCTAGGAATTTAACTTCAACAAAAGACTGCAGGAATTCGTGACATTTTCCTGCAGGAACCCATGTAATAAATATATACCAAACAATATAATAATTTTGCAAATGCCAGCTTTTGGATGATGTAGTGTTTTCTTTTCCTGCCATCTTAGTATTTCTTGCCATTCTTTTTCGCTGCCCCTTATTAATTCCTTATTTACCTGTATAACAGCCTTTATAGGCCTTTTTTGTGCCAGGCAGGCTGTGTGATCACAGTGTTAGGTCTTTGCTTGTATCTTACAGAACCACATAGATGTAGGCTGTTTTTCCTCTGAGCAGGGGCTGGTTTCTAATTACTGCTACTTCCAGGTAGGTATTGTTGATATTTTGTTTCCTTTGTCTTGGTTTTTAATAACTGACTTGGTCTTAGCTTTACAAAATAAACAAATCTTGCATTGTTCATGTGTACCCCCCCCACCTTTTCCCTATTTTTAGGATGATATAGTACATTTGTTACAAATCAGGAGCCAAAATTGATACATTATTACTAACTAAAGCCCTAAGTTTTCAAGGCATTTAGATAAATACAAGCACTTTTGCTGGATTGCATAAAACTATGTCTACCATTGTGAGAAAGTGCCAAACTATATTTCAAAGTGATTGCTTATAATCGTCACCAGCAATGAATGAGAGTTCCTGTTGTTCCATATCTTCATGAGCATTTAAAAGTTGTCAGTTTTTTGGATTTTGACTGTTCTTCTGGTTGAGTGGTGGAATGTCTCTGTTGCTTTAGTTTGCAGTTTCCGAGTGACCGTGATGTTGAGCATCTTTTTGTATGCTTATTTGCTATCCATGTGTCTATTCTGGTAAGGTGTCTGTTGTAGTCAGGGTTGGGAAGGAAAACAAGTAGAATCACCACACAGAATTTATATTACTATTTTATGATAGTCACCCAGAGTTAAACACAGAAAATGCAGGAAATCTGTCCACAACACTAAAGATCCGGAATATTCAACCAAGGGCCTGGATCCCATAGCAGTGTCCTGCATGAGTGCAGGTGAAAACCTAGAGCCCATAACAATGCCTCCCATAAATCCAACTGGAGGACTAGAGCCCACGAGAAAGACTCACATCAGTCTGTCTTACGGATCCGTGCTGGGAAGGCCCAAAGATCAGCAGTGGAAGCTAGAAAGCTTATGCCAGCTGTGTGAAGGAGCTGTGCTGCTAGGCTGAGGATTCTACATTGCAGGTGAGAAGTCACACTCATAATAAAGATCAGGGCTGTCTTGAAGAGCACCACAGCCATCTGCAGCAACACAGAGGTCCCGAGCTCTTCCAACGATAAGAATAGTCAAGTACATGCCAGAAAGCCAGCATGAGGAGTTTGTCCTGGCACACATCTGCTCCTCCGGAGCCAGGAAGCAATGCTTGATGTAAGGATCAGAGCTCCCCAAAAGTGAACCACAGCAACTCCCCAACAAGGTCCCGAGCTCCTCTGATAACAATGGTCGAACTCACACTGGGGAAGCTAGTTATGACGAGCTCTTCCAGGAGAACCAGCGGCTCAAACAGCAACACATAGGAGAACCCACAATGCCTCACTTCTTCTCCACGTCTCTGCCTGTGCTGGCAACTTTCCTTAGATGGATCATCTACACTCAGCACCATACTGATTTAATTCAGCTGGTATTAAGTTGACGGATCAATTTTTAATCTATAACAGTCTGTCAAAATCTTTTGCACCGATTTTAATTGGGTTGTTTTCATGTTTTTGAGTTTTAAGAGTTCTTTGTATATTTTGGATACAAATTCTTTATCCCTGTTTGTGGTTTGCCTATAACAGTGCCACGCAGTCTGTAATTTTAGTGAAGTCCAATTTATTAATCTTTTTCTTTCATGAATCATACTTTTGGTATTGTCTTTAAAAACTCCTCGCCAATGCAGGGTCACATAGTTTTTCTCCAGCATTATCTTCCCGAAGTTTTCTAGTTTTACATTTTAGGTCCATGTTCCATTTTAAAATAATATTTGTGAAAAACATATGGTCAGGACCAATCCCTCTGTTATGGTTGCATCTAGAAGTCCTCACAAAGCCTCATGCATAATGGTGGGGCATTCTTTTCAAAGATAGCAGAGTGTAGGGTTTGTGATTGGTTCCTTGTCTAGTGCTGGGAAAAGTAGTGTGAGTGCTGCACCCGCCCAGGGGCAGGCAGCCAGCATACAGTACAAGAGAGGGAAAGCAACTTGCTCCTCCCTTGTGCCCTTTTGCTCTTGTTGTTCATGGCTGCCATGAACAGTTCTCTTTGTGCCGTACCACCCTGCCTGGGAGCCAGCTGATTATGGACTGCATATATACCTCCACAAACTGTGAGCTAAATAAACCTTTCCTTCCTTCATTTTGGGTGTTGAGAGAAAAGTAACAACACACTCCCACTCCATCTTGGGAATGTTGATGTGCTTGGCACTGTATTTTTAAAGAAGTCTTCTCTCTTTTGCCCCTGTATCAAAGACAAGTTAATTCCTGTAGTAGTCAGGGTTCTCCAGTGATAGAGAACAACAGGATATACTGAAGGAGACTGTTCTTAGTAATTGGCTCATGTGATGAGGGAGGCTGTCTTCAAGCTGAAGAATTGGAAATCTGTTGTTACAATTCAGTCTGAATTCAAAAGTCTGAGAGTCAAGGGCAGGAGAAAATGGATGGCTTGCTTCTGCAAGAAAAAGAATTCCTCTTCCTTCACTTTTTTTGTTCTACTTAGGTAGCACCCTCAATGCATCAGATGATACCTGCCGTATTAGTCAAGGCTGGTGTTATTTAAACTCAGCTGAGTCAAATGTTCAGAGACACCCAACAATATTGTTTTATCTGTGGTTTTTTTTTTTTTTTGGTTTTGTTTTGTTTTTTCGTTTGGTTTGGTTTTCTTGGTACTGGGTTGTTGAGCTCTGTGCCTTTGCACTGAACTACATCCCCATCCCTTTTCTTATTTTTCTTCTGAGATGGGGTCTTGTTAAGTTAACTTGCAGTCTTTCTGCTTCAGGCTCCTAGAGTGCTGAGAGGACAGGCATGTTGCCGCCACACCTGGCCTCTGAGTATCCCTTAACCCAGTCAGGTTGACACATAAAAGTAACCATTGTTTAGATCTCTTTGTAGGTTCTGCCATGTTCCATTGATCTATGCTTCTGTTGTTTCGATAATGACTATAGATTATTGTCAGGTAGAGTCGGTAAGGCTTTATTCTTCAGTGTTGTGTTGGTGTTTAATCACTGTCCTACAGCTCAAAGGAGGAGAGATTTATTTTGTCTCATAGTTGTAATACATGGTCATCTAGCTATAAGAGAGAAACAGCATTGTGAAGGAAAACTGTCAAGTTTATGGCAGCCAGAAAGCAAAGAGGGGAAGGAAGAGCTACATCTAAGAATACACCTTTCCAGGTCACACCCTCAGGTGCATCTCCAGCCAGGCCCCACCTTCTGACAGCCTGCCTCATTCTCAGTGTGAAGAGGAGCCAGTGACGCTCCACCCATGATCCACTCACCCTCCAGTACCTGAGACTTGGGAGTTTTAGACCTAAACCATTAACAGTGGGCTGTTTTAGATCTTCTACTAACCCTGTGAACCTTAGAATCAAGTTGTGGGTACACACAAAACAATTTGCTAGAATTTTGATTGCTATTGTATTGATCAAAAGTTGGGTGACAGTATCTAGTCTCCCTACCCATGGACGTAGGATTTCTGTCAGTTTATTTAGATCTTCTTTGGTTTCATTAGTTTTGCCATCTTCAAATAGGTTTTGTTAGATTTATTCCTAAGTCCTTCAGTTTTCTTTTAATAAAAGTAGTATTGTTTCAAATTTCAGATTCCATCCAGGCATGGCAGCACACACCTGTAACCTCAGTACTCAGGAGACCGGTGCAGGGAAATTGCCATAAGCTCGAGATCAGCCTGAGCTACATAATGAGTTCAGTGCCAGTCTGGGGTACATAATGACACACAGTCTCAAAAAAATAAAATCAAATTCTAATTGTTATTATAGAAGTTTGTATATTAACCATATATCCTGGAACTTTGCTCTAATCACTAAGCTCTACAGGTAGGTATTATCAGTCAGTTCTTTGGACTTTTCCACATAGAGAGCCATGTCATCTGTGAATGTTAATTGTTTGCTTCTTTCTTTCAACCTATATGCCTTCCAACCTGTATGTCTTCCTTTGTCCTATAGCATGAATGAAGGCTTTCAGTATGATGCTGAATAGGAACAGTGAGAGGAGACATCTTGTCTCATTCTCAGTCTGAAGAAGAATGAAGTTTCCACATAGTTTCCCACCATGAAGTATGATGTAATTTGTAGGTTTTTTAGACATTGTTTATGGAGTTAGAAAAGTTTTCCTTTACTCCTAGTTTGCTAAGAATTTTTTCATGAATTCGTGTTAGATTTTGTCAAAAGCTTTGTCTCCATCTATTAATATGACCTTATATTTTTCTTTAGTCTATTGATATGGATTATATTAATTATTTTCAGTTGTTGAATCAGTGTTGCATACATGCAATAAAACTTGGTTGTGGTGTTTAATTCTTTCTATATATTGTCAGGTTCAACTTTGTTGAGATTGTGTGTGTGTGTGTGTGTGTGTGTGTGTGTGTGCGCGTGTGTGCGCATGCACGCACGTGTATGCATGTTTCACTGGGCACTGAACCCAAGGCCTTGCACATGCTAGGCAAATTCTCTCTGAGGTACATCTCCAGTTTTTGATGAGGATTTTTGCATTCTGCTCTTGAGAGAAATTAGTCTGTCATTTTTCTCTTTTAATGTTTTTATTCAGTATCAGAGTAGTGTTTTATTCATAAATGTTCCCTCTGCTTTCATCTTCTGAGAGAGATGACAGACATTTTATATCATTTTTTTTCTTAAAAATGTTTGTTAAAATTTCCCAGTGCAATGTAGGCCTATTGCTTTCTACCTTGGGATGTAATTGTTGATTCCATTCCTTCCATAGATAATAGTCCTGGCTGGGCATGGTGGCCCAGGCCTGTAATCTCAGCACTCCTGGTGGCTAAGGCAGGAGGATGGTTTAAAGGTTTGAATCCAATTTTAGCCCTTGGGCTAAAAAGGGAGCTCCAGGCCTGCCTGAACTGCTTAGTGAGACCCTGTCTCACAAAGACAAAAACAAAAAAAAGTAGATAATAGTGCTTTTCAGATTAAACTCTCCTGTGAGTTTGGTAGATTATCTCTCTCAAGCAATTGGTTTCTTTTATCTAAGTTGTCAAATGTGCATTCTTCTAGCATTCTTTCGGTTTTTACTTTTTATACCCTGGGAGTTCATAATGATCACCTCCTTTATTGCTGATATTAGTAATTCGGGATTTTTGTTTCTCTCTTGGTTTACCTGGTTTGAAGATTACCAATTTTATGTATCTTTTTAAAGAACTTGGTTTTTTATTTCATTGATTCTTTTCTCCTCTATTTTCCTATTTTCATTCAATGATTGTTTTGGGCCTTAATTTGTATTATGTTCTGCTTGCTTATATTGCTCTTCTCAAAGTTCTTAAGGAAGAAGCTTAGCTTGTTGATTTTTACCACATCCTCTAAATTTGGATTTTTATATAGATGTGTGTGTATTATATGTTCATTGTATGTATTCTGTATTAATAACTTACTGGTCCTGGGGATTGGATCCAGGGCTTTTGTACTGAACTGTGGTCCCAGTTCCCTGTGCCTCCTTCTTTTTGTTAGGATCTTGCTTAGTCAGACTATGTTCAGATTTGTGCTCTCCCTGCCTCAGCCTCTCAGACTGCTGAGAGTAGCCATGCCTAGCTACTTCCAATATTTTTTCGTTTCTTTCTTTCTTCTTCTGGTTTTCCCATTATGAGTCCAATTCGATTCACCTTTTGTAATTGTTTCACAGTTCTTGAATATCCTGTTGAATTTTTTATCTTTTTTTCTCTTCCTTTGCTTCTCAGTTTGCTAAGTTGCTAATTGAAATATCGTCATGCTTGTTAATTCTTTTTCTTGGCCAGGTCCATTCTACTGGCAGCTAGCCAACTAAAGGCATTCTTTGTTACTATTACTGGTTTTTTGGTTTCTGGCATTTCCTGTTGGTCCTTCACTAGAGTTTCAATCTTTGCCTACATTTCCCATCTATTTTTCCTTGTTTTGCTTGGTTTTGCTGTATAGGGGGTTGAGCCCAGGACCATGCATGCTGTGTAAGTGCTTCACTGCTGAGCTGCATTCCAGCCCTGCCATCTGTTCCTGTGCGGTTTCTTCTTTTTCCAGTGGGGCTCTTAGTATATTGAACATTGGTGTTTTAAGTTCTCAGTCTTACAGTTCTAAAATCTCTGCTATATCCAGATCTGTTTCTGATGCTTTCTTTGTCTCTTCAGATTTTTTTCTTAGCATGCCTCTAATAATTTTGTTATTGTTGTTGTTGTTGAGTTGGATGTGATGTATTGGGTAACAGGAAGCCGGCCTTTGGTGTGAGAGTTTATGTTTATCCAGCTGGAGTTAGGATGCATTCATGTTCAGATGTATCTGTAACTGTGTCAGAGGCTTTAGTTTTCCTCAGTGTCCTTGTTTTTGTCACCCTTGTTGTCTGTGGTTTCTCTAGAAAGTTCTTCTGGATAAAGTCTATGTTTTATAGCTCTCCCAGTTATTAACCACTGTTGTTATCCTGGGACTGTGGATAGTTGATATGGTGGTGAAACTGGGGAAGGGTAGTTTCATTCCATTATCTTAAATCTTTGTTATTTGTTTTATGGGAGTTTCTTGGGAGGCCAGAGTACTTGGGAGATGACCTGCAGAGGAATTTCTTAGCTTGTTTTTTCTTCTTCGTAGGAGAAAAAAAGGCTTGAGGGGTCTGGAGTTAGCTAATTGCTGTCCCCCTTCAGATAAAGTTTCACTGAAGAGGCATCCTTGACAGCCAGCCTCCTCTTAGAACAACCACAGGAGCGCTAGGTTTATTTCACTGTTGGCCATTTTCCCCTCTCCATCAGTCTGAAGCTGGAGGGATTTTTTTTTTTGAGTCTTTACAATAAGAGCTCCTAAAGATAAACTTATAAAAAAGAGAAATCTTCCCTTTATTTTGCTGTTTGGTTTTTTGAGACAGATTGAGATATTCCAGGGTGGCTTTAAAGTTACTGTGTGCAGCCCAGGCTGGCCTGAGCTCAGCAGTCCTCTCACCTCAGCTTCCCAAGTGCTAGGGTTACAGGAGTGTGTCACCATCCCTGGTTTGGGGAGCTTCTGGGAAGGAGCCCTTTAGACCTCAAAATTTTTAGCTCAGGCCCCTCTACAGCAGTTTATCTATTCCATTTAAGAGTTCCTACTAGTTGTGGCTCCCACACTGGTTTCTACTCCTGGTAAACTCTGGTTCTCTATTTTTCAGAGCAGAGTCTTCACCCTGTGAGCTTAACTGCCTAATGAATCTACAGAGTTGCTGTTTCTTGGTTTATTCAGCTGGAATGTTTGTGGTTTAAGACATGGTCTTGAACTCTTACTGAGGCAGTTCTGCCTCTGCCTCCTGAATAGCTGGGAATACAGGTGCAAGCTACTACGCCTAGCGTTTAGCGGAAATCTGACTGTTTAGCTTGTTTTTGTTTTTTTTTTTTTATAAGAAAATAGTAACCTAAACGCTTTATATGTTGGAGCACAAACCAGAAATTCCCATGCAATAGCCAATAGTGTTTCATGTTCTCTAATGGATCCATCCTGATAGAGTTTATAGCAGAGGTGGAAGGTTAGTAAATTAGACTGATGTGTTGCTTATTCTGTTTAACATTATAAAAGACAGTGGGTTTGAGGAAATTCCAGTTTACTCTCTAAGCATTCCCTGGGTTTACCCTACTCTCTTACATAGTAGGAGGTGGACGTTCCTCCTTTGGGGACCCTGGGAATGCTGGAGAGGTTAGAAGTAGTGCCAAGCTAAGGAGTAATTGGCACGTGGCATTCTGCTTTTAGTAGGAGCATTGTCTGTTTCTTTTTCTTTTCTTTTCTTCTTTTTTTTTTTTTTTTTTTAACATATTATGGCTGTGGACTCCTGCCATCCTAGGTACTTATGATTTATTTACTGTCCTTGTTCTGTAAGCTTTAAGAATTCTGAAACACTTTCGAGTATACAAATTTGTAGGGTATGAAAAAAATAAACATGGTGGCTAAAGTTAGACCCTAGTGTGTGGACTTTATTTCCTGAAAATAAGTATTTACTAGAGAATGGCTTGTGGAGTGTGGGGCCCATTGTGATGAAGAGTGTCTGGCATCACTGGACAAATACATGTGTTACTTGTGTCTGAATTCATGCACATAAGTGACCTAGGAACTAGGTGGTGTGTGTAGGTGAGAATACCAGGGTTTTGTGAAATTACACCAGAAGAGATTGAATGACTCCCCGGTTGCACATAGGTACTAAGACGCCTGTCTGACACAATCACCTCTTTCTGCAGATGCCTTGCCCTTTGCTCATTCTTGTCCCTAGAGTTTTTGTGGGTGCTGATGGTTAGAGCAGCCTACTTTCTGATGATGTGTCTAATTGTTCTGTCTTACAGTACCCGGCTCTTTTATAGTCTCCACAAATAGCACCTCTATCATCTTCCTAAAGATTTTGTGTTCTATTACTTAGAGACCCGCAGGGGCTTCTGATCCTTTGTGTGTGTGTGTGTGTGTGTGTGTGTGTGTGTCTTTTTGAGACAGTGTCTCACTATGCAGTTCAGGCTGGCCTTGAACTCACTTTGTACCTCATGCTGGTCTTGAACTTGCAATGATTCTCCTGCCTCAGTCTCCCGAGTGCTGGGATTACAGGCATGAGCCACCACACCTGGCTTCTGATCCTTTAATATGAAAAATCAAAGGTTGAGATTATGGCTGTAACTTTGTTTTCACTTTCAGGTCTTGGACTATATTGATTATTTTCCCAGAATGAGGTTATCCGAGATCTTACTATTTAACAAGAAGAGCACTGAATTATTTTTCCCACCAGCACTTTTTCCTCTCTTACCTCTTATCAATGAGCACTGGTTTCACCACCAGCATGAAATCATTTTACTCTTCTCCACAAATGAACGAAATGAATTCAGTAGTGCAGTAAATAACTGGGTTGAGGGCAAATCTATATCAGAAATATGAGATGAAGGCGAATAGTTTGGAACACAAGATCTTAACTTTCAAATGCAAATTTTCATGATTGGATTCCAGTTATACATTTTTAGCAAAATCTCTTGATATCTAAGTGATTTTGTGTTCCACAAATAGCAAATGTGGATACACAGTGTTCATTTTTCTCCCATTTTTGTGTAAATTTGATTGTCTAATGAAGGTATTTCTATGCTGCTTAGTTGATATTTTTTTCTATTGCTGCTAACAAGCAGTGAGGAGGGTGACTTCCACACTATGCAAATGTCTTGTTCCGTGTTAATAATTGCACCTTAAATTTGCACCTATCAATGATTTTTACGCCATAGTCTTTACTGTGATGATCACAGAACGGTGATTTTTTTTTCTAGCTCTTACACTTCTTCCTCATATAATTGTCACTTGATATTCTGCTTTTAGCAAGAGCATTCCCTTATCCCCTATTTCTTTCTTTGTTAAAACCTATTATTGCTGTGGATTCTTGCATTCTTAGAAGCTACAGTGATTTATAATTTATTTACTATCCTTCATGATTTTGGTGCTCAAACTGTCGTACTTGACCAGTCCTAGCTTCTTCGGGCTGGCTGTTGTAATATCTACCCCTTGTTATTTATTTTCTTATGAACACAATGGTAGAATAGTTATTTACCCATTTAAGTATTAATTAGAACGGTAGTTGGTGAAGTAAGAATAAGTTAGACTTTTGGAGGGGTGTCCTGTGGTTGGTTTGGTGTCATCTGGGCTTGCATATTATTTCCTCATGCAGCCTGTTACTGACCTTCCTGGGGAGTATCTGAGAATGGGCCGCCACCCTGAAAGCCTCAGAGCCTTTCTTCTGTTGGTCATATGTGCAAACTCAGTGCAGGGAACTCGAATCTAGAGGGTACACTCGGTCATGTGATACAATGTGTACTTTGCTTTTACTTCCATTATATTTTCTTCTCATTGCATGTGATATTTGAAAAATTGTCAGGAAAATTCTATCCTTTTTCCAGTGACATTTGTTGCATTTCACTGTAATCTGCACAGTGTAACCAGAGACGAATAATAGATTATCTTCCACCCAGTTGTTTTATCATCCAATTCCACTTGTAGTAACATGTAGAAAGTGCCTTGTGATTTGGTCATTATTCTATGCTCTCTGGAGATAAGTGTATTGTGATGATCTATAACAAGATATAAGTGGAGAGAATCCTTCTGTATGCTTGATGTTTGGCATATGTTCTGTGCAGCTCCAGAGCTTCCACAGTCTCCCCCTGGATCACATACATTTCTACTGTGAGTTACTGAGGAGCTGTCTAGTTAGAAATGCATTAGTAGTCCAGTGGGGTTAAGGGTGTGGTTCAGTGATGGATCACTTGCCTAACATGTGCCGGGCCCTGAATTCTGTCCCCAGCACCAAAAGGAGATGGGGCCCAGTGATCTCTTCATGCCAATAATATCAACATTTTAAGTCCATTTTTAACATTTTTAGCCAGATGCATATCCTATTTGGTATTCTTCAAAATGTTGGACATACTTGTTCATAGTTCCTAATAATCAGAGTGATATCACTATAAGCTACTATTTGAATTTTGAGAAACACTGACAGTAAACATTGCCTTTAGTTGAGTTCCTGGCTGTGAAGTATGGCTAGGTTTAATTCCCTCGAGCTGCGGTTGTATCTGAGTGATACGCTGGTTGTTTGGCATACCTGCAATCATGAGTTCAATTTCTAACACAAGAAATGCTTTAAATAACAAATTGCTGGGGCTGGGGATTTAGCTCAGTGGCATAAGAACCTGCCTTGTAAGCAGGTGATTGTGGGTTTGATCCCCGGTACCGATAAAAAAAAAAAAATTGCTTTCGTATCGCCACTTCACAATATAACTTATTCAAACTGAGTCACAGCACTGCAGTTGCTGTGAGTTTCTTCCCAAAATGTTGGTTCCAAACCTGAAGGGGAGAAAGGGAAGGACTGGCGCAGTGTGCACAGCGGCGTGGCTTCCTGTTGGGGCATGCACTTAGTTCTGCTCCATTTGAATCTGGGCTGTGCTTTCTCAGCTCCACCCTTGAATGTTTTCAGAGTTTTCCCTTTGCAAATGTGATTTATAGAAAAAGTTAGTTACAAGACTAAACCAGTAGGTGCAACATGAAGTAATACTTGCTGTATTTAAGATTAAACTTCTGCAGATTAAACAGAAACGTCATTTTTGTATTTTATTTCAAGATATGCTTTGGCAGCTTGCATAATCACAGCCAAGGTGTGTTTTTTATGACTGAGGACTCAGTGGCTGCTGCTCTGAGGCTGCCTTTGGAACTCCACGAGCAGTAAGGGACAAGAATAACAAGGTCAAAGGTTCCTTTCCTGCTGCAGTGAATGGGCTGTTTCATGGAGCCTTGGCCTGCGGCAGCAGAAAACCCAGGAGCAGAGTGCAGTGCAAGGGGCGGTGCGCAGGGGCTGGGCTGCAGAGGACACAGCACCGAGTTTAACAGGTCCATATCCACAGGCGCTTCCACAGCAGCACACTGGGCGCTTCTCAGAGCTCACTCTGTAGGTTGTGGAAGCAAAGTTCATGAAAGGGAACACAGTCTGAGAAACAAATGTGATTGCCTTGCTTCTAGCCTGAATTGCTCTGAGGATTTAAGCCCAATGATTTTTAGACATTTTTTTTCTAAGTAGATCTGACTTGCCAAAAATAGAGTGCTTACTTTTCAAAGAATTGAAGTGGGTTTTGTTTTCCATCTCCAACAAGGAATTATTTAGGGGTTTAAAATAAATATATCTATACAATTTATTGGTATTTTGGTATCTGAAATGTCTAAATGATAACCACATGACATATTAATGTAATTATATTCTTGGCCATGTGAAGAATTCCTGTTTGTTTGTTTGTTTGGTACTAGGGATTGAACCCAGGGCCTTTACATTGAACCATATCCCCAGCTCTTTTTTTTATTTCAAAATAGGATCTTGCTAAGTTGCCCAGGCAAGACTCAAACTTGGGAGTCTCTTGCCTTAGCTTCCCCCCATGCTGGAATTACAGACTTGTGTCACAAGGCTCAGCCTGTTTTGTTTTATTTCATACTGAATTTTGGGTCATCGTACTTAAGGATGTAGAGAGCGTCTGAATTTGATGGGTGAGGCCTGAAGTGTGGGGAATGATTCTGCTCTTGTTCTCACTGACCCAGCAGGCTGTCCTGTTAGAGCTTAGGCTGTAGGATGTTTCACTCTACCTCACCAGGTTATGTACGTACAGGATATTCTCTGTCCCTATCATCATTCATGGATGCTATGGCTTGTCACCCAGGAGCCACTTTGTCAGGAACACCATGGGGGGAAAACAGGGGATTAACCTACTATATTTGCATTTAGAAAGATTCCTGATACCTGTGAAGATGACCTAAAAGAGGACACACCACGTGTCCATAGAGATAAAACAGGTTTGACCCAGGCAGAGAGTCCACAATGGGAAAAGAGGACCTCATAAGGGCCCAGCTGGCAGGGTTTATGTGTGGATGGGAAGAGACCCCGCCCTCCCCCTGGTGAACAGACCTGGATGAGACATGTCATTCCCACATGTCTCCTACCTGGTCAGGAAGGGAGACAGCCTGGGAAAGGCCAGCACTGTTGTTGCCTGAGGAAGGAGGATGAGTAAGGGGCATGTCCCACCCTAGAGGCAGCCCACACAGTGACACGCTGCCATGCACTGCAAATGAGTCTCCTTATGGTTGTGACACATAGGTGAGAGGTTCCCCACCCTGTGACTGGCTGGCAACCACAAGCTGGGGTTAGGGAATACCCATAGCCGATGAGGTCACTTGTACACGTGAGACATGAGGTGCCTAATGAAGTGGATGTGTTGGATGAAGGTTGGATTTCTGAGTAGGAAGATGAGGGAAAGGGCAGGCTGAAGAGTCAGCTGTCTTCAAATGCTCCTAAGACAAGCCATGCTGGAGTCACCTGTGTAGGGGTGTAGCAGCTCAGGACAGAGTCTGCGCTGTATATTCTCTTTCCCCACATTATACCAGTTCTTTGTTTTTGTTTTTTGAAACAGAATCTCACTATAGTTCAGACTGGCCCCTTGCCTCTACTTTCTAAGTTCTGGAATGACATTTGCCAGTCTTACTGTTGTTCATCCTGTCTTTCAGCTCACCAGAATTTTTTTTTCCTCTGGCCTCTGACCAGCAGGGTGATCCACTAGCACCCTCTGGTGTTGCTGGGTGTGAGTGGTTCCAAATGATTCTCTATATTTCCCACCAATGTCTTTCTCAAAGAAAAGTGTGCCACCAACCACAAAAGAGATGAACCCTGCACCCCAGTGGGTCTTACTACCACTTTCTGACATGAGACTCCTTTGTCTTGAAATATTCTCCTCTGTCTCACATGACTGTACCATTTCAGAGAAGTGATGTCACCCCAGGAAATCCAAGGCAGAACGCTAACCCTGCTGCCATGTTCCCTAGTATTGATGTGTTCCAGAGCACTTCAAGAGCTCAAATGAGAAAAATGGCCACTTTCTCTTGTAACTGGCAGATAATCAGGTTAAGGATTAGATAAAAATAAATCATATAGTTCCTATAGTTAGTTACTGTGATGAGTGAGGAATCTTTGAATATTTCAAAAAAATAAGAATATTTCATAATTAAATCAGATACCTAGAACCTTAGGGAACAAGTAAAGGAAAAAACAATGAATCTGAAGACAGAATGGATATTATTGAGGTCGTGGAGTAAGTTTATTCTCAGCTGTTGCCTCTGGAACTCATCCCTAGGGACCTAGTCCCATTCCTGATGTGTCTCGGGGCAGAAGCGTCCTGCGTTTCCTTCCACCATGTGCTTCCCTTCCTATTTTTGCAAACTTGGCTATGGCTTCCCTAACATGTCTGATTTTGCCCACAGGCCATGTCCTCATAGAGATTTCGAGCACCCACAAGAAACTCAATGAGACCCTTGATGAAAACGTATGTGGACTCTTTTTATATTTGCAAAATGTTTTTATTTTTTAAATTTTGACAAAGCCTCAACGCTGGTGTAAATTTTTTACTTCCTCTTGTGAACAGTTCAAAAAATTCCATAAGGAGATCATCCATGAACTGGAGAAAAAAACAGACCTTGATGTGAAATACATGAATGTGAGTGCACAGTTTCCTCCACCCTGCCCTGCCAGCCCAACTTACGAACTGGAAGAGAATTTTCCCACTGTGGTCCACAGCAGCAATGGGGGTGGAATATGGTATTGTTACAGGTGTGGATGTGTGAAGGTCCCTTTGGGCTCAGTGGGCCTGTTTTTGCTACCACTTGGAGTCTGCATTAAAAGGATAGAAACAAATGTTGCAGAAAAGCTTGCTGCTTCTGAGAGCACTGTTTTCAGAGCACATGGCTGTGAGGCAGGACATGTGTGTCCCTATTCTGCAGCTGGTGCTTTCACAAACCACTTTAGGATTTGAGTCACACATGGGAGAACTAGGGTCCTCTTGCCCATCAACCACCACCGTCCATCTTAGGGTTCTTCACTTCTAGCGAGGTACCGGGCTGTTTCCATCTTCCTCTTCTGCTGTAGAATGCTTGCCCAAAGTCCCCTTTCTTACCAGGATTCCCCCATGGCAGCAAGCAGTAGGGTTTACCCAGAACCAAGCTGTTACCAGGCCTGTTACCCAAATGCTACACGTACGTGCTGTGTACGTTACCCAATTTTTAACTACTACCAGCACCTCAAGACAGATACCTTTATTATCCTCACTTTACAGATTAGAGGGAAAACATGAATTTTAGAGAATTTAAATAATTGCTGAGATTACACAAGTAATGGGAGCTGTTAGTCTTCAGATGCTGTGTTCTTAATATTCTGCTATATACCAAGAAGCAGCCCCCCTAAAATGTAAGCAGTGTGAGCAGTTTATGCCATCTTTTAAAATTTACATCATAAAACAACCAGAAACATGTGATTTAATATTTTTTATATATTCATCAAAGCATTTATTACCCAGCATCCAAAAACCACTGAAGAAAGGAAGAATGAAAGAAAAGAAACCACTGTCCTCCGAGAGCTGCCCTTCTGGTCCATGGCCTCTGGTGTGAACAGGGAACCTTAGAAGCAACAGCCCTGCCATGATTAAGTTGGATGGAGAAGGGTGGGTGAGGCGTGAGTGTGAGGGCCCCGCAGGATAGGGCCACGTGGAGAGCAAGTGTGTGAGGGCCGCAGTCCCACACAGTGGCAATGTGAGCAGAAGCAACTGCGACAGCATGGTTGGTGCTACAATAACATAAACAACACTGACTTTACAGGCAACTCTTAAAAGATACCAAGCAGAACACAAGAGCAAATTAGATTCTTTGGAGAAATCTCAAGCTGAATTGAAGAAGATCAGAAGGAAAAGTCAAGGAGGACGGAATGCACTAAAATATGAACACAAAGAAACTGAGGTAACGTTTTTGGCCATATTCCCTTTTCTTTTGCCGTTGGTCATTGTCTGTACAACTTAACAGGACACTTACTTCTGTCATTCTGTACTTTATCCCCTTGCTGTTGTACTGGGGCTAAACGTAAAAATCAGCACTCTGACTTGGGAAGAGCAGAAGGCTGCAGAGTGTTATGCAGTTAAGATAACTGTTCTGTAGTCTCCTAAAAACGTTGCTCAGTTCGGGTTACAACTTGGTCTAATGTTTATCTTTGTTTAGTGTTTACTCCATTATCAAAATAAGCCAATGTAAAGGTGGCAGAAGACAGATGTCAGGCTGTACAGCTATCTGATGCCTCATGTCGAACCTATCTGTGTTATTTTCCTAGTATATAGAGACTGTTACTTCTCGCCAGAGTGAAATCCAGAAATTCATTGCAGATGGTTGCAAAGAAGCTCTGCTTGAAGAGAAAAGACGCTTCTGCTTTCTTGTGGACAAACACTGTAGCTTTGCAAATCACATACACCATTATCACTTACAGGTGAGTGCAACAGAATCAGTTCTCAATAATTGAGAAATGATACCTTCTTCCTTTTCTCACCTGAGTCAGCTTTCTGTAGTCTGACTTGCCTTTAGCAGGGCCAGCTCCTGGGTGTTCTGTGTGCATCTGGAGGCAAGAGGGATGTCACTGGCAGCTGTGCCGCACACCACACCCCCAACAGGACAGTTGATCCTCTGCTTTTCAGGTTGTCCACTCATGCTTCCCTCAGCTGAGTGACTTAGTTCCCTCCTCCTATCACAAGCAGCTGTGAGCTTAGAGCCCAAGAGCTATAATACAACAAGGGTTAAATTTCTCTTTTTAAAAAATGTATGGATTCTCCTGGGCCTGTGTAAGAATCTAAAACTAGCACTAATTGACGCCAGCTATTTAGTGTTGCTTCTAATAAAGTAATTTAGAGAATCATCTGCAATATGAGAAGCTTTCCAAGAATTTAGACTTAAGTTCCTCTCTTAAGCCTTGGTCTTATGTTTATGCATGCATATGTTATATATTCTAGAAAATACTTAAGATCTAAAATTGTTATACAAAAGGAAAAACTTACCATATTATCATTTTTCTCCACTATGTGTCTATACTAGTTAAAGCAGTGCTTTAGAAACTTGTTTGCATGGTAAAGGCCTCCTTGCAGCAGACTTGTAGCTTCTGAGGTGTAGAAATGTCCTTGAATCTTCCTTTCTATGACATACTCCTCTATATGATGAAGCAACTATGGCTATTTTTAGTTATTGGCAAAGTCTTTCTTACCTATAACTTCGGTTCCCAGTTAGCTTTGTAGAATGGTACAAACCAAGTCTACTTCTTTCTTTATTGGAAGTTTCTGCAGTTATCTATTAAGTTTTTTTGTGGCTTCTTTAATATCCCTAACACATTCTAGTACTTTCTGTGGCTCTTGGATGAAGCAGGCCCAAGCACTTGGCCCACAGGGTTGCAGTGCCCCAGTTTGTCAGAGTAAGAGCCAAGGCTAGAGATGGTATCAAGGAAGGGCCTTCTCTCTAAATCCATGGTCCCAGCAACCCATGCCAGACCTAGCATTGGGTAAGAATGGGGTGAATGCCTTGCACGGCATTTCAGGAGAGGCCCCTCCTTCTCTCTTCCAGCCATATTGCTATTCTGGAAAAGGCATTCACTGGAAGGCTACAGGGCCTCTGAGAGTCCTATTGCCAGAAGCAGAGCTAGGCATGTAGGAACAGAAGAGCCACCTCAACCTCTAGCATGTGGGTCTCAACTGTGCCCTTTCTGTCTGCACTGCAGCCCAGCTGGCCTGCAAAGCCTCAGCCTGTAGCTGTGTGTCTCCCGTGCTCTCTGATGCTGCACTACCTGTAGTCCGTCAGTCATGTTGATGGATTTCCTGGAACAGAATCTGATTCACTTGTCTGACACGTGCATAAGTTTCTCTGAGGTCAAAGAGGCAGCTCTCGGGCCTCATCTATGATGGAAACACTACTTTTTGAGGGGGTGGGAGGAAGAGACGGTGTCATTTCTGGGGACACCTGGAAATCGTAGGCTTCATACAGATTGCTAGATTGCTGAATCCTGGGGCAAGGGATGGCATACTGGGAACTGAATCTAGCACCTCACACATAATAGGCAAGAGCTGTTTCACAGAGCCACACACCCAGTTCCTGGATTGATTTTTAGTCATTTATGATCCTCACACTAATTCTAAGTTCTATATTTGCACTAAGTGGGCAGGTAAGCTTCTTGAGTGCATGAGCCTGCGTCCACCTCAGCAAATGAGATATAGCAGCTGCTCACAGATGCTTAAACTGCTTGCTGAATTACACTCTAGCTCCCACCCTTCTGATGGTAAGCCAGTACTACGTTCAGCAATGTTATCAGTGACATTATTTGATACAATGTTGTCAGTTCTTCAATGTGCCTTTGTCTTTATGTTGTTTCTTTTGGATTTGTAGTCAGCAGAATTACTTCATTCCAAACTGCCCAGGTGGCAGGAAACCTGTTGTGATGCCACCAAGGTGCCAGAGAAAGTCATGAACATGATAGAAGAAATAAGGACTCCATTCTCTACCCCAATATCTGGGACACCTCAGCCATCACCTATGATCAAGAGGAGCAATATGGTAGGAACCAGTTGCTCGTCTCAATTTCAGTTGTGTTTTTACCAATAGAGTTTGGGCTAAATTGAGGCCAGAGGATCAAGGCTGCCTGGTGTGAAATCATGAGCCTTTCTTTCCTACTCCTAAACCTGCCTTCCTCACCTTTACCTTTACCTTAGATTTGGAATTAGCTTTGCAAATGTTTTATATTACTCTTAATGCTAATATCTTTATTTTAGAAATATTATTGTTACTGTTTTTAGCTGTAATGAATCCAACTATAAATTTATTTCCAGTGAAGGAAATAGATGTCTTAAGAGAATAGAGTGGTAAACCCCAGTGTCATTTATCATAAGTCGCTTCAGGCAAACAAAGTATTCAAGGTAATGAGGCTTTGTAGTTTGCTGTCATTTGACCCTGGTCTTTATTACTGTTCACAACACATGGAGGGTGGTCTTTGGACCCAGCAGGCAGTTTAAACACATGGATCCCTCATACCTGTCTTTGACTTTAAAGTCTAAAGAAGGTGCTGTCAGTGGACCAGAAACACTGCAGGAGTCACTAGAAGAGTGAGTCAGAACCAGAAATGCTGAAGGAGTCTTTGAAGGAGAGAGAAGCAGGATGGGCACGTAGAGGATCAGAGTGGGAGGACCCTCAGCCCCAAGCACATGGGATGCAAACCTGCTCCTAGGAGCAGTGAGGGCAGAGTCACCAGACCAAGTTGGAGAGGAACTGGACCATCCCTTTATGTAGCCAGTCACTTTCTTCCCCTTGTGCTACATGTGCCAAACAACAAGCTCAAAGAGTGTATAACCAAGGGGCAGAGCATGCTCCCAGAAGCTGCCCCGCCTCCTCCCCATGTCACCATGGTGGTCTGTGGTTGTGAGGATAGACCAAATACAGTGAAAAGAATGGGGACTGCCACAGAATGAGGAGGGACAATGGAGAGGCATAGACCGTGAGGAAAGCCCACAACAAAAGCAGCAGCTAAATGAAACCCAGCTTGACCAATATTAGAGGCAACAGAAATCTTTAGAAGAAAGGCTATTATGTTCACAACGAAGAATCCACAAGGGTTCTTGGGAATTAAAAAGTGAATTATTATTTGTAGTTGAAATGACATATGTGGAATTTTCTTCAAAGTAATGCAGGCAGAGTTTGGGAAGGTGGGTAAGGTTATGCATGAAACAAGGTTGGCTATGAATTCATTATCATTGAAGCTAGGTGTTGGCTTCAAAAAGATTTCTTATGCTCTTGTCTCCTACTTTTGTACATTTGAGTTTTCTAAAACAGAAAGTTTTTATGTTTTGTTTTTTAGTTAGTTTCTTTTCCTTCACCCTTGCCTCCAAATACCATCACCAATAGATGGGCTTTTAGAAGAACATAGCTGCTTGGAAAACAGAGCCAAAGAATTCTCCCAGAGCACAGTACAAAGATAGAGAAAGCTTTTTTAAATAAGGCAGATTGAGGCATGGATGATTTTCACAACTGCCCACTCAGTGTCACCACCTGGGTGATCAGCAAGGCTCTCAAATCTTCCTTGCCCAAAACCAGAGAACTGGTTTTCTGACCCTAATCCTGCCTTCTCCAGTCTTCTTCACCCAGTAAGTGGCAGCCTCATCCTTCTAGTGACTCAGACACAAAACATCATCTCTCTCTCTTAAACCACAAAATTCCATTGGCACGTCCCCTTTTTGCCTCAAAAGCACACCCCAGGTCCACCTGTGTCCTGCCCCCTAGCCTTATAAACACTGTCATTATGGAGATTACTGCATTGGCCTTTTGACTGGTTGTTTAGTTGTTTGTTTGTTTGTTTTCAGACAGGGTCTCAATATATAATTCAGGCTATTCTTGAACTTGCTATATAGCCCAGGCTGGCCTCAAACTCATGATCCTTCTTCCTCAGCTTGCTGAGTGCTGGGATTATAGATGAGCACCGCCACACCTAGCTTTTCTGCCTGGTTTTGAATTGGCTATAGGGATCTAACATCTGCATAGTTAGGGCTTCATTTGAGAATGTTAGATGGAGAGAAGCCTGAAATCTTTTTAGTGGGGAGGAATTCTACTTACAAAGAAAAGTGATACCAGATTTCTTTTAGCAAAACAAGATGTCAGAAATTAGTGGAAGAATAGTTTCAAAATTCTGTGGAAAAATTATCTTCAATTTAGATTCCTATAGCCAAGTTGCACTTAAGCAGGGGCCTATAATCAAGAGACAGAAAGCACATTAATGGTTGCTGGAGAGGAGCTGCTTTGGGGTAGGCGGATGGGGTAAAAGTATGTGATACCAACCAGCCCCTTTCATTGCTGTGTTACTCTAAAGTTAGACTAATAAAAAATTTTTTACAGGATGAGAAAGAGTATGACTCCCTTTCTAACTATTCACCAAAGATGCCTCCAGCCACTTCAGCCAAAGACTATACCAGTCCTTTAGTTGATATGTTCAATAACCCAGCAACAGTTGCACCAAAATCAGAAAAGATAAATAATGCAACAGGTAAGACATCTAGTTTGATGTTTTTGTTTGTTTTTAGACTTTTGAGATAGGGTCTTGCTAGGTTCAGGCTGACCATGAGCCCACAGTGATTCTCCTGCTTCATTCTCCCAAATGCTAGGATTATATGTACCACCACACCCAGCTCTTTGATTTTCAAAGGTACCTTTTTTAAAAATTTTTAAAAAGTAAATACTTGAAATTTAAAAGTTTGTTAAACATTTTGCATAAATGTAAGGGGGAGATAAATAAACAGGTATGATAGATATTGTCTAGATCTGGTTTTGAGTATCTTACGCCTCCAGAGATCTAGACTGGAAGACATTTTGACAAGTGAAATATTTCCATGACCCTTACAAGTTCTATATACTGGTGAATGCTTACAAAGAGTAAAGCTGCTACTGAAAAGTACACATGCTGATACTCTGAGATTCTTGGGAGGTTGAAGCAGGAGATCTCAAGTTTGAGACCAACCTGGGGAATTTAGCAAAACCCTGTCTCATAGTAAAAAGAGCTGAGAATGAAGGTCAGTAAGAGGCCCTGGATTTAGTCGCCTATACTGCCTATACAAGAAAAAAAAAAACCCTGAAAAATGTCAGTAAATAATTGGAATAGAATGTACATAGCCTCACACTGTATTCCATATTTGGTGACTATAATAAAAAAAGGTTTTCAGTAAAACAAACTAAAAGTTCATATGACAAAATTATGATTGCTAATCTTAGCAACAGGCTTAATTTGAAATTTCATCAGCATTTTTCATCATCCCTGACAAGGTGTATCTCATGCTAACTACTTAAGTTTCTCAAGTACTGACTGTATTTCAACCAATCAGGACCAGTTACTATTTGTAGACATTTCCTGCTTCTCTTTTTAGGCTCCACTCTTCCAACAGTCTGTAGCACCCAGGACCCTCAAGACCTGTGTCATGGCTCTTGATCTGCCTGTGCAGGGTGTCATAGGCCCTTTCAGTATGAATGTGGCTGTGATCAAGTTGTCTGCTGGCAAGAGCTTACAGATCATAGCATTTGAAGCTGTCAGACAAAATATAAAAGATTGCCAAAATGGCAGTAAGGATTGCTGTAGCTAGGGAAAAGGATAGCCTGTAGTTATTGCTTTCAAAGGAAACAATGAGCTGGGTAAGAAATACTGTTAATGTATCTAATACTCTGTAGCCTCAAATGACTCCAGTTCTTTTTGGTAAAAGCTAAGTGAAAATTACTAGTGAGTTCAATATTACTGAGGTAATCAGAGAGTGGCAGGTTAAGGAGACAGCAACGTTTATATTGCAGTTACTAAGCTGTAAAAATAAAGCCAAGGGGCTGGGGATTTAGCTCAGTGGCATAAGCGTCTGCCTTGCAAGCAGGCAGTCATGAGTTCGATCCCCGGTACCGATAAAAACGAAAAAGATAAAAAAAATAAATAAAGCCAAAAGCAATCTTGCATTGCTTTGTATTAAATGTCCATCCCAGTTTGTGTTTCCTGTAGTGGGAACTGTTAGCCTGAGGTTGAGCTGAGCATGACTCTCAGCAGCATAGAGCCCACAAGAGAAGGCTGTGGGCTTGGCTTCTACAGAGAGTGTCTGGTGTGCCTCTTGCTGGCTTTGTGATCCTGACCAGCCTTGGAACTCTCTCAGGCTGTTTCCACATCTGTCAGTGTCAAAAGTAACTGTACCTTGTTCTGTGTGGAAGGACAGCAGAGTTGGTCGACTGGCGGTTCAGTAGAGGAACCTCAACTCCTCATCCTTTCTATGCTTGAGGAGAAAAGGCAGAATGTCCACGTTTCCAGTTTCCTTCTCGTCCTCATGGCACAAGACATTGGCTGGTTTGAGCTATTGCCTCAGTTGCCTTTTATTTTATTTTATTTATTTATTTTTTTGAGACAAGGTCTTGCTAAGTTGCTAAGCAGCTCAAGAAACTTGGGATCCTCCTCCTCAGCCTGAGATTACAAGTAGGTGCCACCGTGCCTAGCTGCATCCTTCTCTTAATAGGTTCCCTGCAGCCACAGCCTTCCTCTATCACAATTAGAGTTTCCATTGTGTGTGTTGGGGCAGGATTTGGGAGTGGGTATTTTTCTGGAGTTGTCCCTTTTGAACTTCTCTGTTGAACACTCTGAAAAGCCCTTGCTGCCACATTTCGCTTTAACAGACACTTCAGAAGATGCGAGTTTACAGAGATCGGTTTCGGTTGCCACTGGACTGAACATGATGAAGAAGCAAAAAGTCAAGACCATTTTCCCACACACTGCTGGCGCCAACAATACCTTACTCAGCTTTGCACAGGGCGACATCATCACGCTGCTCATCTCCGAGGAGAAGGACGGCTGGCTCTATGGGGAGCATGATGGCACCAAAGCGTGAGTCACCGTGAGCCCTTCTGCACAGGGTGCACACCAGCCTGGCTTCAGAGTCTGTGCAGTTCAGTTGCAAAGTGTCAGTGTACTTCAGCTGAAGCCAGGTTTATGGTGCAGTTAGCCGGACTTACTCCATGCCAGGCTGACTTTGGTGTATTTGTGCAGATTCAGATAAGTTTGGTATAGAATAGATCGTTAGATCACATGACATCACCTCTAATAGGGCTTAAATATTTTTGTGTCCTCTTAAAATATGTGGCACTTGCCAGTGGTGATGCCTGCCTGTAATCAGGGCACTGAGGAGACAGGCAAGAGGATCACAAGTCTGAGGCCACCCTGGGCTGAATAGTGAGTTCAAAGCCAACTTCAACTACATAGGGGCTCAAAAAACAAAAATAAATAGTAACTTTTGATTTCTCAGGGGTAATGTGCATATTAAGTACACTTTAAAATTTAAGATATAGGGGTTGGGGATATAGCTCAGCAGCACAAGTACCTGCCCGGCAAGCGCATGGTCATGAGTTCGATTCCCAGTACCAAAAAAAAAAAAAAAAAAAAAAAAGATTTAAGGTATAATTTAAATGTCACCCTCAACATTTCAGCCACTGGTATGCACATAAGCCTTGTGGTCCTAGGTTTTCAGTCTGTATTCAGATACATAAAATAAAACTAATATAAAAATAAAGGAGTTAGATGTGTGCTGGCGCATGCCTATAATCCCAGGAAGCTGAGGAAGGAGGATTGTCACAAGTTCGGGGCAGTTTGGGATACATAGTGAATCAGGCTGGCATGAACTACATAGTGAGACCCTATCTCAAAAAATAAATATAAAGGGTAACCAAATAACACGAATGCTGTATGCAAAAGGGCACATTATTATGTGGATGTGAAGTGCACTTACATAAAAGCTCCATTTCATTCGGTCCACTTAGGGACCTTCCTGACAGGCCTGCCTGAGCTATGCTACAGATCCCCCTTACTGCAGGTACTGCTTCCACCTTCCTCTGATGCCACAAACAGGCCTCTTTCTCACTTTTCCTTTGCAGGAAGGGTTGGTTCCCGTCTTCGTATACAAAGTTGCTGGAAGAAAATGTGAAGGAACCGGTGACTGTGCCCACTCCAAGGTAGTGAATGTGACCCAGGACACATGTGGCGTCATGTCTCATCATAGCCCAGACATGTAGCAACCCCGATGTGAAACCTCAGGCCTCGTGGAGTAGACACCATTGCAGCTCCATAGAGATTTCCGTGGCCCCAGCCTTTACTGGCCGTCTACTGAGAGGAGAGTGACCCAGACCACTTGCTCTTCGCCCCACTCCTGCCTGCTCCCTGCTGTCACACTCAGAGCTCTCAGCCCTCATGGTCTCCATCTTTACCTTCCTCAGTAGCCCTTAACACTGCTGAACGCTGCCATTTCTGCTCTCCGCCTCAGGCCCCTTCCATCTCCTCTCTGCCCACTGCTTAGACAGTGCTGCTCCTCACGCGGGATCCATCCTCCGTCCTTTCCCTTGTCAGTACTTTCTCAGCCATCTCACACACTCCATGGCTCTGACTACATCAGGGCCCTCAGCTGGCGCCTTTGTGCTGATAATCTGTCTATTTTAAAATTAGCTGTCAGGTGGAAGATTTAGCTCAGCAGCATAAGCACCTGCCTGGCAAGCACAGGCTGTGTTTGATCCCCAGTACTACCAAAAAAAAAAAAAAAGTTGGGCTGGGGATGTAGCTCGGTGGCACAGTGCCTGCCTGGCAAGCACAAGGTCCTGAGTTCAATTCCTGGTGCCAAAAAAACCAAGTAGCTGTCACTTAGAGGCTGTCCAAAGTACTTTACCTTGACTAGCCCACTTCATTCTCACAATCATCCCATGAAATAAGCCCCTACTTTAAAACTGAGGAAATGGAGACATGAAACATTTAAGTTGCTAAGAAATAACCTGGGAAGAGCTCTTCTGGGCCTGGGTATGGGTTCAGATGTGCATTGGGTGTATTTAGATGTGTATCAGGTGGTTGTAGTGGGCTGTCCCTTGGGCCCTCAGGAACTGGTCATCCTTACCCTAAACTACTCCATGCTTGCTCAGTGTTCTTGTCTTGGATTAACGCCACCCCCCCACCCCCGCCCGCAGTGCTGACAGACCCCAGAATACCACGAGCAATGTCTCTTAGGTCCTCCCCTTGTTGGAGTCTTCATCCCTAGTGGTATGGCTAAAGTGCCTTTGTGTCAGAAAATTTAAAAACTAAGTATCATTTTTAAGATTTAAAAAATCTTAGGGCCCAGGGCTTTAGCTCAGTGGCACAAGTGCTTGCCTAGCAAGCACAAAGTCATGAGTTCGATCCCTGGTACCAAAAAAAAAAAAAAAAAAAAAAGGATTTAAAAAATCTGAGTCTTAATCAGGCATGGTGGCACATGCCTATAATCTCTTGGCAGCTGCTCAAGAGATTGCGGCAGGAGGGTCACTAATTGGAAACCAGTCTGGGCAGTTTAGCAAGATGCTGTCTCAGATGGAGCTCAGTAAAAGGACAGCCCCCAAAAACAAAAAATCTGAGCCTTAAAATTTTTTATTGTAAAACCTTCAGAAGGAAAGGAGGATGTTTTGTGGACCATGGGGGGGCGGGGCGCAGTTTTTAAGTTACTAGTTTTGAAAATCAGCACTTATTAATGGAAACAACTTGATTAAAAAACTGTCACAATTTTGAGGCCCATTGAAACAGTTTAATGAGAGAAATAATATTTTAACTTTAAATGCTCAGTGCTTGCTCAATTTTTTGTTGATATCCTTAAATTACTTAACAGCCAGCCCCTAATTAAACTCATTTTCGTTTCCTGTCTTGTCATGCCCTTTAAAGAATTTCTTTTGAGTAGACGTTTATAATCCAGTGAAAGCATGACAGTGCTTTGTGTAATGTGTATGTCACAGTCCCCTTCTGCTGCACACTTTTTGACGGCGGCCTCCTGTTACTGTAGTCCTTGGCCGTGGGACGTTTGGGCACTGGGGGGCCAGGTGGCAGGACTGTTGTCTGACTTTGCTCTTTATCTTGGCCTCGAGCCCTGCCCCGGTGAGAAGCATCAGCACTGTGGACCTGTCTGAGAAGAGCAGCGTCGTCATCCCCCCGCCTGACTACCAGGAGTGTCTCTCCATGGGGGCTGCTGCCAGGAACCAAGCAAATGTTGCCAAAAACACTTCTACGTTCAGAGCTTCGGCATCTAAACCAGAAACCAAGTCTCCTGTGAGTATATGTGGCTTGCTGCCCTGCTCTCCTAAGGCACAGACCGTGTGCCCACATGGGGATAGGGATACTTTCTCCTCAGCCCTTCTGGATTCCCTTCGTCTGCATACACCTTTACCCTCCCTAACTTCAGGTCTTTGTTTTTGCTGTATCTTGTCAGTGACTTGTTTATTGGTGGTAGGTAGTTGTTGGCTACATTTTGTTAAGGCTTTCATCTCCCAGCCTTTGGTCACAGCTGTGGTCTTTCAGTCATTTAATGCCCTTCTCTGCATTGTCTTCCATTTCCTGTTGTGTTCTGGAGAGGCCTGAGGTCAGTGTTTGCTCTGTACAGCCAATGGGTGAGCACTGTGCATGGACTAACCGTAAACTACCCTAAGGACAGGAAAGCTCACAGGCCTGAGGTGCACCGCATCCTTCCTGCACCAGCTGTGGGGCTCTGTGGGCCCGGCCAGTGTGGGGCTGGAGGTGTAGAGACAATAGGTCAGGTCCTGGTTCCTTAGGAGTTTGTGTCCTGGTGATGGGAAGCACACGAAAAAATAAGCCAAGATAAATTAGAGATGAAAGCCTTGCCCAAGATGAAAACAAGTGTGGTGACAGTGGAGGAGTAGATGTGCCAGGGTAGGTTTGCAAGGAGTGAAGACCCAAGATGGCGAGGAAGCAAGTTGGGCCCATAGGCACGTGCTGAAAGAGCAACGCTTTCTGAAGAGGAGAGGGCAGAGCACGACAGTGTGCACAGCTGTGCACATCTCTGAGGAGGTGTTACTTCTACTGTACTGTCACCTATCATTTAATGACAGGATTGGTTCTCTGAGATGTGTTGTTGGCTGTGCGTGATGGCACATGCCTGTAATCGCAGCACTTGGGAGACTGAGGCAGGAAGATCACTGCAAGTTTGAAGCCAGCTTGAGCTACATAATGACTGGAAGGCAAGCGTGAACTACGTAATGAGACCCTGTCTCAAAAAAAACCCAAAAAGCAAAAGATGTATTAGTGATCTTGTGGTTGTGTGAGCATCATACAGTGTGCCATACATGAAAGCTGTGATCTGTATAGAACACACAGTCGTATTTGAACCTATCGTTCATGCATCACGTGACATACATGGCTGTAAGTAGTTAGAGTTGACTGGGGTGCTAGTGCTGGCGGGGGTGTCATGGATGTTTGCACAGGCAGGATTGTGGTGTCCCAGGCTGCAGAATCCACACTGTGTAAGGAGGCTAACAGAAACATGAGTGGGCTGGGGGAACATCCCCTCCAGCTGCATCATCACCAGAGGAGAGAGGATTGGGAGGAGCAGAGGTGGGGAACAGGCTGGACTCCTGAGGGTGCACCCCCGCGAGCAAGCATCCCAGGACCAGGTGGAATGCGGCCTGCCCGGCCTCTGCTCCCTCCCTCCCTTTCCTTGCTGGCTCCCCTAGACACTGTGGTAGCCGGGTACAGCAGGTAGTTTTAGTTCATATTCTTTTATTGCTTATCTTTTCATTATTTCAGCTACTGTGAAGACCTTTCTTTAGCTGTGTAGCACAAATACAAGTACCTGCCCACTTCACATGGGGTGTGGCTTCACAGCTCCACTGCCCTCAGAAACAAGTGACTGGTGGCCTTGTTTAGGAGTAAGCAGTGTGCTCCAAGAGTCTCTCAATTACATGAAGTAGGCTTTCCACTAAAAAATGTTGTACTTTTACCAGGAGCCTTAAGGAGCTTGGAACGCCCATGTTCTGAACTGCTAATGTTTCAGTGGTGGTCACCTCCTCCCTAGGCTACCACTGCATGTTCTCGTCCAGGAAACAGGAGCTTCTGAAATCTCAGAACATTTTGGGCTTCTCTTCCTGGGTGAGGACACTGTACATATACTGTTTATACTTTTAATCATTTCAGTTTACGCTAGGTACAGTGGACCCTTGATTTATGAACTCAGTTCATTCACAGAGCCTGGCTATAACTCAAGCTGGTTGTAAGTCAAGACTATTTTCCCATAAGAAACAATGGAGATGCCCATAATGTGTTCCAAAACTCCCAAAATGCCACTTAACCAGCCATTTCATTAAAAGGAGTTATATAACGTGCATAACTTACCAGAACACCAATAACTTTCCTACATATTCATCAAAAAGTTATAAAATGTGCCTAGTTTACCAGAAACAACAATTTCACACTGTACTCACCATTACAGTTGGCTTCTTTGGCTTGCAGGGAGGGAGGGTGAAATTAAGGAGAGTCCATAAGAATGTCAGGAACCTGGCCCTTGGTGTCCCTTTTCGCCTTGAGAGACTCTGTAGCCCACTAGCACCTGCTCTTCAGAAAACTCCTCACTGCCATTCTTTGTTGCTCAGCCAGAAGCTGCTGAAGTTCCTCTATAGACAGGTCTGCTGAGCATCCCTCCTCCAGGTCCTCAGCACCACCACTGTGTACCTGCAAGCCTGTGGACTCTGCTATAGTGACAGTGTCAGCTGAAGGCTCTGGGTCCTCAAAGCCTTCAAAGTCTCTGACCTGTATAATTTTAGGCCACACTTTCTTCCAGGAAAATCTCAATATCGTCAGAGGGACATTGGCCCAGAATTTCCCAATAACCCCACATTGGAAAGGATGTTTAATGTTCCTTCCAGAACTCTTTAAGGGTTAAATCTGTATCTGAGACCATCTGGAAGGACTTCAGAAACAGTTTCTTGGTGTGTAGCTTCTTAAAGTTAGCTATAACATGTTGGTCCATAGGCTGCAATAAAGGAATTGTATTAGGTGGGAAGAACTCAACTGAGAACCATGGGAATTCTTCAGCCAGTTCTTTGAAATCTCATGGTGAGCAGGAGCATTGCCCATGATGAGGAGAGCCTTGAGTGGTAAACCTTTGTCCTCTTGATATTTCTTAACAGGACAAAAAACCTCCCTGATACACTCAAGAAAAGGTACTGTTACCCAGGCTTTTGGGGGTTTTAAAATTTATTTTATTATTTACTATTTATTTTGTCTTTTTTGGGACAGGGTCTCTCTGTGCAATTCAGCCTGGCCTTGAATTCACTTTGTATCCCAGACTGGCCCCAAACTGGCAGTAATCCTCCTGCCTCAGCCTTACCTAGGCTTCTGCAGTAAATCTTCACATGACCCCAAATCCATCCTACATGACTTTGTTTTCTGAACACTCTAGGGGTCTCAGAGTGATAAACCAAGAGACACTATCTTGAGGTCACACTCATGTTGGTACAGAGCAGCAAGGGTAGCCTGTGCTTCGTAGGCTTGTGGCCTCCAGGCATTTTCTTCCAGAAAAGGCCAATTTCATCACAGTTAAAATCTTGACGAGGGCAAAAGCCATATTTGTCTGTGTCACTGTTTTGAAGTAGTATATGGAATTCCAGCAGCCCTTTTATCAGCACTGGCTGCTTCATCCTGCCTACTTGCATTGTGAACCCAGGTCTTGCTTTAGGATTGTGACCCCACCCTTGCTGGCACAAAATGTTTAACCATTACCACTCGTTGATGGGTTATCCTTTATGAGATCTGCATTTGTAGCCCTAGCTTTCTCACAGATTGTAGACTCAAGCTATAACCTGCCATTTATCCACACTAATAACAGGCTTTCTACTTCATCTAACACTGTCGATTGACACTTACTAATTTGAGTAACATCTTTAGTAACACCAGCTCCTTATCCAGATCTGTTCTCTGTAAGTTTGTCAGATGGTGGATTTCAACATGCTTTACATATTAGTGAGATTGGTCACATGAACACCACTCATATTTCTCCAGTTTCCTTCTTTTCAATTGTGACTGCTTGCTTTCCCTTCCTCTTCTTCCTTAGCTTCTTTTCTAGCTTTTGGGGGGCCATTCTGATAGCAGTAACCATAGTGATTATATAAAGCACTGACCAAAATTATGTCCACAAACATACTCCTTTGGGCACAGACTGGTGCTTGGTGCATTCACATACACTTTTCTGGCATTGCAAGTCTTTAGAGCATTTGGGTCGTAACTCAAGATTTTGGTCACAAGTTAAACCTAAAATCCTGGTGTACCCCAAGTTGTTCATATGTGAACCAGTCATAACTCAAGGAGTCCACTGTATCTGACTCCAAAATTTATTTTTTCAAAGAATGACACATTTATTGGAAATAGGGGTTCCTGTTCTATCCTCAGTAGTAGATGTCAAAACTGGAGAAAACCATTTGTAAGGGCAAAAACATCAAATGCTAGTTCAGTAAAGACTTAATACATTTCAAAACAGTATTCAGACTGTTTAGACGGTCATTCAAAAGTGGTCTTACAGAATTTCTAAAAACATTAGAAGTTCATTCTGGCTGAGGAAAACCTTTGACAATTGCACGTCATAAACTTAGAATATAGAGAACAGAGGATGTGTTGTTTCAATGTAACCTCTGAGTTTGTAGTACTTTTCCTGTCTGTTTTTGTTAGGTTTTCCACTTTTTCATAACAGAAAAATTTAAATATACATGAAAACAGTCTTCTGACTCCACTCCTGGCTTTAACAGTGATCAATTCACCTACCAGTCCTACTTCTTCTCTACTCCACCCCGCAGTTCAATTTGTAACTAATGCCAGACATCAAATCATTTCATCTGTAAAGATCTAAGGCTCGTTTTTTAAACATAATCACCCCCAGTTCAATTTGTAGCTAGTGCCAGACCTCAAATCATTTTGTCAGTAAAGATCTAAGGTTTATTTTTTAAACATAATCACCCCCGATTCAACTTCTACCTAATGCCAGACCTCAAATCATTTCATCTGTAAAGATCCATGGCTCATTTAAAAAACATAACCACAAGAGCAGTAATTCCTGAACACTATCAAAAGGTCACTGTACCCATTTCAAGTAGTCTCATTAAACAGTCATTTATAGTACAGTTATTTGAATCTGGATCCAAGTCAGCTTTGTATTTTGTAATTGGTTCAGAAGTCTTAGGAATTGTTTTCTATCAACAAATCTCTCTTTCTGTTCTTTCCTTGCAATGTTTTGTAGAAAACCCAGGTAATCTGCCCTGGACGAAACACTTCTACCTAGTGTTCTTTGCTGCAGCACCTCTCCACTGGGCTTCTGGTAAATCAACAGTTAGATCCCAAGCCTGATCAGAGCCTGTTTTGTTTTGTTTCTTGCTCTGTTTTGCTAGTGTGTTTCATTGATATTAACACAGCCATTCTTTTTTGTGACATTAGCAGCTAGTGATGATCACCTGCTTTAATAAGGTTATGTAATGCCTTTTAAGGCAAAAGAATCTCCCCAAATATCATACCACTAAAACTACAAATGATAACACTGACTAAAACTACAAATGATAACATTGACTACCGCAGGACAGTCATCCATTTTAGAAAATGAAGCATATTTTTATTTTCAGCATTTTTACCTTGTGGATTGAGCTTGATGAAGAAAGCATGGATGCAATAGTTTTTGTTTCACAGAATTAGAAAAACCAGAGCCCAGTTTCTAAATATCAATATAATCAATGATGATAACTTATGCCTTGTCTTGCATTTGACCTATGCAACTTAAATGTGACCTAGCTTCATTTTTAAATCTCTGTTGACTGAATGATAACCAGCTGTCAACATCAGGGGACGCCTTGAAAAGTGCTGAAAAAGGTGGAGGGTGAGGATGGGGACGTGCCCGCCCTTCCCTCCTCCCCTCCTTCCTCTCTCGTGGGCAGCAGCCATGTGCCAAACTTGGAGGGCCTGCTAGAGGTGTCCTGTGCCATGGCCGCTAGGCCATGTCTGGCCCCAGGGAAGCTACTATCACTTTCCCACCCTCCTGGCCTAGGGCCACACTGCTCTTCATGGAAGGGACTCAGTCCTGCCCTGGGCAGACCAGTTCCATAGCCGCAGGTCCCTGTCTCTGTGTCCCTGTTTCTGTCTCACAGATTAGAAACCTGTTTACTGTTTCATTTGGGCAGCTGTTCCTTACTGGCTTCAGGTAAGAACCATCAAAAGCAGCAAATGAATAATGAAAACAGTGGCGTCCTTGTATGGCTCTTACTGATGGTCAGAAGTGTCCATGGAAGAAGTGGTTACCCCTGCTGACGGGGAAGGGGCTGGTACCTTCATTGAGGTCATGTAGACGAGTGTCAGCAGCTGATTCTCATGGCAGCAGACTCCTGTGATCCAGCTGACCTCTGTTGGAATGGGAGGGATTGCAGTGGCGCAGATGAGACCTTCACATCAGCAGCACCCGTTCCGCAGTGGCTGGCCAGCTCACAAAACAGATAATAAAATCCATGTGGCATTCATAACTGTACGGTTCTTGACAAAAAGGAAAGTATAAGTTTGACCATAGTTCCCTTGTGAAAACTAAAATAGCTATCTTTACATCTGTATTTTAAGATAATTCTTTAACACTTGTTTTGCTTATAAGAACAATTCAAGGATTTTTAAATACTTCTTCCTAAAATTTTAATTATTCACTCACTTCCAGGATAGCTGCTGTTAACATTATAGAAATATGATTAGATATATAGGAAGAATTTTAACTTCCTAGCACCCACACATATGAGGAAATCCTAGCATTTTCCACGTCACAGTTGACACATTTCAGGGAGCCAGTGAGGCGCTGAGCTGAGCTGCTTTGTGGGTTGGCCTGACTGTCATGGATTGTGGGACCTTGTGAGATGGAGGAAAGCGAAAAGCACAGAAAAATGACTGCCACCCTCTAAGAAACTAAAATAAACTGAAATAGCCAGCAGTCAAGGAGCAGCTACCAGCGTGTCCACATCAGAGCACTTACTGAGAAGACACCTACCACTGGCATCTGTGTACTGCTTACAGAGGTCCTGATACTGTAGGTTTCCCAACCCAAAGGATAATGGAGAATAACACCAATTAAAAGTCACAAGAAAATATTAATTGGCTTTTTCCCTCCTGTACAGAGAGTTGAATCCAGGGCCTTTACACTGAGCTACATCCCAGCCCTTTTTATTTTATTCTGGGGGCTTTGGGAGATAGGGTTTCACTGTGTAATTCAGGCTGGCCCAGACTGGCAGCAGCTTTCTTGCCTCAGCCACCCAGAATGTTGGGACTCCAGGCAGTGCTACCATGTCTACTGAGTAATTGACTTAAACAAAAACTGCAAGGCTTGAGAACCTCCCTGAACAAGGCGCTTCTGGTCATGGTTTCAGGGGCCCAGCCTGGAGAACTTAACAAGAGCCTGTCTCAAAAAATAGGGGCTAGAAATGTAGTTCAGCATGAAGGTCCTGGGCTTAATCCCCATGACAGCAAAATTAAATATTATACAGGGTACTTGTGATTATATTCCATTTCTATCACAATCTATGTTTTCAAGTAAACTTCAGTATCCCATATAAACTACCAAAAGGGAAAAATTTCTGCTCTATAACTAGGTACATCCTCTGCTGACCTTACTGTCAAACACTCATTCCCCTGCCGCCAACTCGAATCAGGAGTCCTAGGAACACGGTTATGGGAGGCAAGCAGGTCACCTTCCAAAGTGACAGAAGAATCAGGACTGTTCCAGAGCAGAGAATAGAGGAGCAGGCAAAAAGGCCATTCTTAAAAAATAGCCTCCTTAGTCTGAGTAGCCTCTTGCATAGCAGCAAGAAGCAGAGGATCTAATGATCCGTGTGGCGGGGAGGGGGGTGGGCTATGCCTTGTGTTAGATGAAGCTAGTGTTTATCAGTGGTGATGTTACAGCAGCCCTGGCACAAGAACAGTTGAGTGCTCCATTTTGTCCATTTATGGCTAGTGGCCACCCTACTGGACAGCCAGGTACAGATCATATAAAATAGAATGCTATTCCATTTAAGAACATGACTCAGTGTGGTGGTTTGGAAGCACAAGCCCTGGCTGAAGCTTAAAAGACAGCAGCCCTCCCAGCAAGGAGGTATGTGAGGGACCATGGCAGCCTCCAGTTCTTATACCCAAGTGGATTAGCTCCTCTCGAAAATGTTTGTGTCAACTGATGCAAGGAAACATGCTTCAGGCCAGACACTGGGGTCCATGAGAGCCAGCAAAGCTGCTCAATGTCATTTTTAAAAAATTTCCGAATGTAGTTTGACATCCAGCTACCACTGATTGCACATGGTGGTTTTTAATTCCAGTGTACTGAAGCTTCTTAGATGGACCACTAGATGCCCATTACTGGGTTGCCACCCAGCTTGCTGATAGAATGCTCCCGAACCCTTACCTGTAGAGCTCCCCTGACGGATCAATGTCACCATCTCAGCTGACCTGCTTCCCCCAGTAGCTCAGAGGACTGGCTGTAGGGACTGAAGCTGCAGAGCTGATCGTAGGTCACATGCCCTTGAGTTCCAGGAGTCAGCCTTTTAATAAGCAGTTAAAGATGAGTTCTCATAAAGCTGTATTTCAAAACATGTGTTTACCAGAACCGAAGGCACGTTGATTCAGAAAAGAGCCTAGTGACTCATTGCAAGTAGTTTTCCCCTATCTGGGCTTCAGTGTCCCCATTTGAGAAGAAAGGCTTGGCCCAAATCAGAGGGATGAACCACAGGGGACTGGGCGAGTGGTCAGCCCCCAGGACAGCTGTCAGTTAGGGCTGTCTTCATGGTGAACAGCTGCTCCTGCCTGCTGAGAGAGGGGTATGCTCTGCTCCCTGAGCAGCTATCCAGGGCCAGCTTTCAGGCTGTTCTCACCGTGCCTCTCAGTCATACTACCTGCCCCTACAGTGCAGCCCTCCTCACCCTGGATGGACTTGGAGTCTGGCTCCTCCTTGAATGTGCCTGCAGCCTAGGGGACAATCAGCGCTGGAGAGTCTGAACTGGGGGGGACTGCCCTCTATGCTGGGATCCGCTGGCCCCGCCTCCAGGCACATGGCTCTGAGGTTAGGAAGAAGTAGAATAGACAGCAAGTAAGTAGTCTTCAGCAGACATCTACACAAGGATTTTGGATTTTTGTCCTGGTTTTTTGTGGCCATAGTCAGCTACCTATGCTTTGCTTCCAGTTCAAGGATGCCACTGCCTATCATGTATGTTTATGATAGTGTCGCACTCTGTAATCCATGCTGGCCTTGAACTCAGTGTAGCCCAGGCTGCCAGTGAAGTCTCAATCCTCCTTCCTCAGCCTTCCAAATGCTGCAAGGATTACAAGCTTGTGCCACCTTGCCTCACTCCACATGTGTCATCTTATAGGTAGCCATTTCCTGTTTTTGTTTTTTTTTTGTCTTTTTGAGACAAAATGCGGTTCAGGTTGGCCTTGGGCTCACTTTGTAGCCCAGGCTGGTCTCGAACTTGCAACGATCTGCCTGCCTCAGCTTCCCAAGTACTAGGATTACAAGAGTACGCCACCATGCCCAGCTCAGTTGCCCTCTTCTGATGACCCCCATGCAACCTTGAGTTCAGCCTGGATCATCACCAGTCTGGTGTGTTTGGTCTGGGACCAGGCCTACAGCAGCTGCTAGGGAGGAGTGCGGCAGGAGCTATGGATCAGGCCCCACCAGTCCTACCCCCAGGAGGGACAGTGATGAGATTACTCTGAGGTCACCCTGATGAAATGCACTAAAAGTGCAAAGTGGCAGCATTCTTTTTTATAGAAAATAGTGTTACGGGAGAATCATGACACTGGGTCACGCTGCTGACTGAGAGTTGGGGTTTCAGGTCACTGGAAAACATCTAAATGTCAAAGGGGAAATGTGTCTAAAAATTCTATACACATGCTTGACTTCAGACAGGATTCCATCCAGAGAAACGCATTGTAGGTTACAAATAGGGACAGACAAAAACGCACTCATCTACCAAACCTGTCCGAGTAGCACAGTGCTCCAAAGAAGTCGGGCGGTCTTTCTTTGACTTTGACTGAGTGGGAGCTGCTGCTCGGTGTCCCTGCCTGGCATCCTGGGAAAGGACTCTGCTACACACCACCAGTCATGGAAAAGATCTAACATTCAAAGTATGGTTTCTACTTATTTGTTTTAGGAGAGAGTGTCTTGAGGCTGGCTTCAAATTCACAACAATCCTCCTTCCTCCTCAGCCTCTGAGTGCTGGGTTTACAGGCACATGCCACCATGCCAAGCTTTTACTGAATACATATCACCTTCACATCAAAAATGCAAAAAACTGCTAGGCAGAGACTTGACTATATTAAGTGAATGTTTTATTAATACCACATACAAAAATGTGCACAGTGAATTTTCATCAAGTGACTCTATAACCAAGACAAGGTCAGGAAACAAATTTCTGGCCACAGGAGTCTCCTCTGTATATCCCAGAGTTACTGTCCCTCCTTCAGGCCAGAACCACACACACACACACACACTCACACCCGGTACAGAGGTGCCCTCAGAATTGCCCACTATCGGGATGCGTGCTGTGTATTGTTCTGTTGGGTTTCCAGTTTGAGCTATTAGCTCAAAGCTGCCTATAGTATCCTGGGTTTTTGGGGGCCACATGTGTGGGCCTGCTTGTTCATACTGGGAGTGGAATTGCTGGCCCCAGGGTATATGAGTGGCACTGAGAATGGGATTTGCCCCAAACTTGAATGACCTCAGGTTGTCCTAATAATTACTTTTCGGTTCCCCTCATAGCCGTTGCTGCTGTTTTTCTGTTCTTTCATTTGTATTTTGAAACAAGGTCTTGCTACATAGCCTAGAATGACCTAAAACTTGCAGTCCTCCTGTCTCAGCCTCCCCAGTGCTGAGATTACACGCATGTGTCACCACTCGACCAGTGGCTGCTTTTTGCCACGTTACTTTCAAAGATTCTCAATGATCACTTTTCTCAGATGCTGTGGGCTGAGCACTCCTGTACAGCTTATTAAACAGTGGCTGAACTTGTTTAAAGTTCACTTAGGCCAAGAAGAGGACAGCTGGCCCATAGGTGGCTTCTGGTTCTGTTAGGAGGCCAGGGCACTCTCTCTTTGCGATGGCCATGCAGGAAGGGGTCAGCACTTTGCCCCAAAGGAGAGCAGAAGGAAGGTGGTTTCACAGAGGGACGCGAGGGCCAGGGCACACAGCTAGATGAGCCATGCTTGAAGTGATGTGTACGTGTGCTGGGGTAGATATCTTGGCCACTGAGGCTCCTTTCAGTGCCAGGCTGCTGCTGTTTGTGCTCCAGGCAGCGTGGTCACACTCTACTTTGAGCAAACAGTTGATGAACCTCCTAGTGTATTTTCAAAGTAATTAGCCCTTAATCTCATTATGAGATGGAAATTACACCAGAACCAACTTCTGGGTCTGCCAAAACAACTCAGTATATGCTGTAGGAACAAATCAGGATGTCCTGAGCAGGGAAGTTGCTTTGTTGCTCTGCACTCTGATGAAAAACTAGACAAGAACTGGGTACCCTGCAACCCAGCCCCGAGGGGCAGGTCTGAGGGCACAGCCCAAGCAGGCACCCCCACTTGTCTGTGGCCATGAAAGTCTGCATTGAACATTCCGCACACACTAGCACAAAGGCGGACACCCCAGCTTTCCTTCACTCTGTTTAGTCTGCCTGTTCCCAAAACCACTGGGAGCTTTCTAGGGACCTAAGGACACCTTACTGGGATGACACTGCCCTCTGCTGGGTGGCCAGGAGAGGTTAGCTGCAGCGTCTTGCTAAGGGGAACAGCAGGAAAGATTTTGAAAGACCACCAGCTTTTTAGAATGAGGGGAACGAGGTGCACTTGAGTGAGCTGTGTGTCTTGGTGCCCATGTGAGACCCGCAAGACCTCCTTCCCCTGGAGACCCAGGAGCAGAGGCCTGCCAGAGCTCGTGAAGGGCCAGTGTCTGAGCTCAGCTGACATGTGTATTTGGTTCTTTTATTTTTGGAACTTTTTTTACAAGATCGGTCTCTGGAAATTGGCATCAGCCCCTGAACCAACAAGGTTTTTATTTTTACTGTTGTCTTTTGTATGCCATCATTTCAGGATTTGGCTCCACAGAAGCAAAGTGCCGTGTATGGTTACAGCTCTGAGAGTCTACGTTTCCCTGAAGTGTGAGCTGTTCTGTTAGCAGGTGTCTTCTTCAGTACTGAATGAAGCTCCTTTGCTCCGTATGATCTGCTAGGGTCTGTTTCCTGATTTAGATGGGTTTGTTGGCTTGTAGGTATCACGGCTGATCTGTGCAGGACACTCTGACACATGTGGTCTGGAACACTGTTGTCTCTCCCTTACTCTTCCAAGCAACTTAAGATACCTAGGCAATCTCAAAAACAGTTCTTAGGCTTTCCGTGGCTCTACCCACCTTATTTAAAATTTCGTCAAGAGCCTTCCATAAACTTCTTTTTCTTTCCCCAGAGTGACGCAAATGGGACCGCCAAGCTACCTTTCCTCAGGTACGCAGACCTCGAAAGCAGCTCTCTTGAGCATGGTGCCTCCCTCCCGATGGTAAATCGCCAGCAGGATCCTCCATGGGGCCAGGTGGTGCCCAGCCTAGGACGCCCAGCCTGAGCAGACCTTCTTCTTGGAAGACTATGGCCACCTTTCTCTTCATCACTTTAGTTATTCCTGGGAGTAGGGCCTGACATAGGGCAGTGTGGATCTGGCCCCTGTCCCAGGAAGGCTCTGCCACATGGCCTTCTCCCTAGCAAAAGACTAACAAATTGGCCTGTCAGGTGTTGGTGACTGGAAGCTTCAGGATTAGGCCAGGTGAGGTGGCACGCACCTGTAATCCAGGCACTGACGCAGTCTGTAATAAGAGTGTCACAAGTTCAAGTTCACTATTTAGCAACCAAGACCCTGTCTCTCTCTCTTTTTTTTTTGTCTTTTTCATTTTTATCGGTACCAGGGATCGAACTCAAGACCACACACTTGCAAGAAGGCACTTATGCCGCTGAGCTAAATCCCCAGCCCCGCCTGTCTCATTTTTAAAAGGGCTGTGATGTAACTCAGTGCAAAGACCTAGGGTTGTCCCCAGAATCAAAATTTTAAAAAGAAACAACTTTGGAGTTCCCAGGATGCTGGCATGGAGAGAAGTGCCAGAAGCTCTTACACTTAAAAGTGCCACCCACAGTTTGTATATAATCAGAAGATAGTGAGCACTAGGATTTCATAAAACCTGAGCAGTAGTTATTAATAGCCAATCCCTGTCTTGGAGTGTTAATTTCTTCTTTCTCTCTCCTGTAGTGGAGAAAACCCCTTTGCTACTGTGAAACTCCGACCCACGGTGACAAATGATCGATCAGCACCAATCATTCGATGAAGATGCCAAAGATTCTCCTGGTTCCTCTACTGTTCGGTTCTCATCTGAAAAATGATAGGTATCCATTGTGTGGCAAGCTCTGGGACTGTTGGAAGCTTCACCAGAAGGTGCCTGATTTTCAATGCATCCTACTTGAGCAAATCAATGCATTTTCTCAATTTAACATAGATGGGCGTACACATTTCTGTCAAGATAGACCAGCTCAATCATTTAAAAATATTTTCTTCCTGCTCTATCTAAAAACAGTAAATTTGGTTCCAATCCCCAGTGTATCTGTTTTTAATATTCTATTTTTTTTTTAAAGTTGCAGCCAGAATAACAGATAGTTTGCTTTCATGACTGGATTTCTGCATCTGATCATAAATGAGACCAGTTCTGTTTCATAAAGCATGTGCTCTTAAGTAGCATTATGATGTCTGTCTAAAGAAAATATTATGTAAGTTTGCATCTTAGCATGCAAATCATAATTTTAAGCAATATAAATTATGGAAATGTATTAAATAGAATTTTTAATTACAAACTTTAAACTCTTGATTAAACATAGAGCATCCCAAGATGGAGAGGTCCCGACCACCCAAGTTACAGGGCTGGAGTGCTGAAGTTCTGAGATCTGAGACATTTTGCCTGCCTGTCTCATAGCTATACTTAGTATCTCGTGTTAAGAGCTACCAGCTGGCTTCCTGGAGGCCTGGCACCCTGGAAAGGTGTTCTCCCTGAGGGGAGACCAAAGCTGTGGCTACTTACTGGGAAACCTCCTGGGGTCCAAGTTTGTGTGTGTTTGAACCAAAGTCACTTAATGAAGCCAGGATGACTCTGGTGGCCCTAAAGGGCAGAGCCTCTATCTCAGTCTGAAATCACCTGTAGGATTCTGGTCAGAAACTCCAGGGCCTGGAGTTTATCCTTAGCTACCAAGGAACAATAAATCACAACTAAAATTCACACCCAGGCCACTCACTGGGAAAAGGGGCTGTTGCTTATCATGGCTTTTTTGAGCTCATCCCTTGTGAATATTTTTCAAAGTTGGTCAGTGTTTCAGTAATAGTAGTAAACCAACAGACATAAGACTTCAGGCACTGGCAGGCTCTCCTGGGAGGACAACCTGGCACCTCTATGCAGGGTTAATATGCAAGATTAGATCACCCCCTTCCTGTCCTGTGGCACTATCCTGAAAGGTGCCCCAGTCAAGTTCCAAATTTACATAGGTGAGCCCACCGTTTCCAAAACACAACAGCAGAGTTGATGGGAGCCCTGTTCTCAGCAGTGGAGAACAAATGAGTGCCAGGTTTCAGAAAATGTGTGAAGACTGGAAAACGTCGGGGAGGTCACCTGGCTTTGGTACAGGGGTTCGGGAAAAGACCCCAGGACTATCGCTGCAGTGTGCAGCCACTACAGGGCTCTGTGGGGACCTGAGGCACATGCTCCGCCGTTGTCAGTGTTATGGTTTAATGTCAGTAATAAAGGAGAGAATTTGAAACCTGTGTCCTTGAGCTGTCAGAGCCAACTGAGGCACACACAGCCTCCTAACTAAGTCTGCATGTGTCAAACTTGCTTCGACAAGGTCCATACAGTAGCAGTGGGCAAACACTGAACAAGCAAAAGCAGCTGAACAGTGGTATGAATCTCATTTATTTAAAACAGTATTTCTCACCTTTCTCAAATTGAAGACTGCAAAAAAAATAAAAGCAATGTTTTTTTTGTTTGTTTGTTTGTTTAGCTGTTATTAACCTGGAGAGCAGTGTTGCCTCCCACCCTCTGTGAGACCTAAGCTGGCACATGCCAATGCTATCCCACCTCACTTTACAAAACAGTCCTGAAGCTTAGTCAAATAAAACTACTGTACACAACATTTACATTAGAAAAGATAGCTGGCCCTCCGGAAGCCAGGTGTGTTCTCTTAGGTGAAAGTCGCGCCACAGTTGGGACATCTCCGCTTCCTCAAGGCAAAGCAGCAGATAAACCCAAAGGGAAACAAGATGATGGCCAGGAAGATGCCCAGGAAGGTGAAGCAGTCCTCCAGAACGCCGACCCTGTGGAGACAGGAGGCATGAGGGTCAGCCCCACACACACACCCACCGCTGCAGTTTACCCAGCACAGCTGGTGACCTACAGAGGGCCAGCCTGGGAGGTGCAGGCCTCACCCAAACCATTGCAGTGGTCAAGAGTCCATGCTTTCTCGGACAAGAGGAGAAAGTGACAGGAGGCAAATGATAGTTTCTTTTTTTTTTTAAAGTCTTTTTCCTTTTTATCGGTACCAAGGATCGAACTCATGACTGCCTGCTTGCAAGGCAGGCACTTATGCCACTGAGCTAAATCCCCAGCCCCTAAATGATAGTTTCTACGAAAGCTCCCACAAACTGAAAACAAAGAGCCCCCAAACCAACTCATTTAAAGTATTATTTTCCCCTATTGAAGTTTTAGATTTTTTTTTGCATGCCCAAGGAAAACGCCGTCCAAGTGATTAAGATCTGGGATTTTGTTTCAGTACTGGGGACTGAACTAAGGGCCTTTGCACTGAGTTACATCCCCAGTTCAAGGTCTTAAGTTGCCTGGGCTCAACTCTGTGTGCCTCCTGCTTCAGGGTCCCAGGGTATACTTTTTTCTTTTTGTAGGGTAGGTGAAAGTCTTAAATCAGTCATATTCATACAGTGTCTAGAAGGCTTCTTGAGACTTAAGCTCAAGGATGCTGCATCATATCATAAAGTCTCCCTTCTATGTGTGTAACACATGTCCCACTGAACAGTGTCAGTGACCTGAGGTCATCACTCAGTCAAGGGTCTTTTCAGAGGCTCCAAAGATATTGGAAGCAGGAGCCCCATAAAGGTCACACACGTAAATAGCTCCTCAGGCCACTTCCGGAGAGTTCTGGACCCAGAGGGGAAATTATGAGAGCCACATAAGCACAAATGAGCAAAGTGTCCCTTCTGTGAGGAAGACTCTAATGGGCTATCCCCAGGCCTCAGTACTTCAGGGGACCAGGCCTCGTGCTCAGGTTCTTCCCTCACAGGGGAAATGCCTCTGTGGAGAGTGTGAAGGCAGCAGGAAATGAGGACAGAGATGACAACATGGGGGTAAAGGGTGACATCCGAGACATGGGGGACAAGCAGGGGTTCTGGGCATAGGGAAACCCAGCGAGTTCTCCTTTGTTAAGGAGAGAACACCCAGAAGCTCCACACCCATCCCAGGCATCTTCCTTCCCCAACAGCACTGCCCACCTCAGCGCATAGTCTTTCATCGTCCCTTTTTCCCAAACAAACCCACAGCAGACAGAAAGGTCCAGCAGCATTTTATCACCTCACCCCAAAAGTTCTGCAGAAGGAAGGTTTCAGGTTACTTTCTCTTCTGGCAGTGCCAGTGTCTTATTTACCCACAGGCTCTGCACCCCAGGTAAAAACTTTCAGAAAGCTTCTGCTGTACCCCAACTCCTCTGGGTGGGACACAGGCATCTCTGTGCTAAGGCAGTGCTTGTCAGAAGCACTGAGTTTGTGCTGTCCAAGTTAACACTTATTTTGTGACTTTAACCAAAGTACCCTCTTCTAAGAACCACAAAATCACCAGATCCTTTCATTTTTCCAGCCCTGCCACCTGCAAGCTCAGGCCAGGCAGGACACTTCAGCCAGCACACCCTGTCTGGGCTCAGGGCCTTCTGACCAAGCGTCAGGCTGGCTGCAGAGCCAGCTGGAACACACTTGAGACCACCCTGGCACCCTCTACTTTCTGCAGCTCCTTAAATCTCAGGCCTCTTTCTGTTTCTTCCAGCACCTGCATTACTGTCTACCTTCAGGTCAAGTCCCAAGAAACAGGTCTGCCATGTTGCAGGTAGAAACAGTCTCAGGAGCTGGGCATGATGGTGCACTTGTTAAATCTTTTTTTTTTTAAATTTTTTATTTTTATTGGTACTGGGGGTCAAACTCACGACCATGCACTTGCAAGGCAGGCACTTATGCCACTGAGCTAAATCCCTGGCCCCGGATGGTACACACTGCAATCCCAGCACTCTGGAAGGCTGAGGCAAGAGGGTCCCAAGTTTAAACCCAGCAATTTATCAAGACCCTGTCTCAAAAATGTTTCAAAGGTGTTCAATCCCTAGTACTGTGGGAGAGGCCTGGCCTCTAAAGAGGTCCCGAAGTACTGTACCTACCCCACCATCTCCAGTGTGTGAGGAAACCAGAACTTCCAAGGACCACAGAGGCAAAAGAACAGTGACAGGCTGAGCCTCTGCCAGGTTGGTCCTGAGAACCTGCAGCAGAGTGGAGCCCAGTGGGTGGAGCCCAGCTTGTGCTCTGAGGCCCTACTGGACCACTGGCGCCTCACTGCCCCAAACAGATGCGGAGGCCCCATCAGGGTGCAATGGGGCTGGGGAGACTTCCTGTGTTGCCTGTCTCATTCACAGGCACCATCCCAGCTATATGTTCTGCTGTCCCCTGGGGTCAAGCATCCTGCCTCTTAATTCTCCATCCAGACCCCAACCCTCATCTGCACTCCTCTGAACTCTCCTCACCAGCTGCCAGGGCACCAGCACTAGTTGGCACTGTGGTTCTTGACAGGACCAGGCCACCTTCTGAGGTGGCATCATAGTCATCAGACCCATCCTGGGAACCTGAAGAGTAACAGAGATTGGCCCAACTGGCTGGCCTGGCTCCCTAACTTTGCAGCAAACTCACCTGGCAGAAATGGGACAAGCACACTGATGTAGCTATTTATAGCCCTAATTTATCCTGCATGGTGGGAAGTATTAACTACAGTACCACCCCACTCCTCAAAAGGAGGTGGCATAATCTGGATTTTTAAAACCTGACACCTGATCTAAGAAATGTAATCCAGACTCTTGGCCAAAGTGGTTTCACAGATCTCCACAGGGTCCTACTGGGAGAGCAAGCAGGAGACCAGCGTGTCCCCAATACCACCTTTATCTCCAAATCCAAGAGGTCCAACTCAGCCAGGACTTGTCTCAACTCTGTGCACTGGCTCAGAACCTATATCAAAACCTGACAGGCATGGCTCCATGGAAGCTAGGTCTCATGGGGGAGGGCCAGGAGGATATGGAAGTTGGAGAGATTAGGGAACTAACACTGAAAACTCATCTTTAACCCTTGACTAAAGCCTCCCAGAGCCAGTGACCACTGGTCCACTGGGTCCTCTGATGTGTGCAAAGCCAGGTGCAGGGAGGTCCCCACACCTCACTAGACCACGTGGGCAAAAGAGGCAGAGAGGGAGGGAGAAGCAGGAAGCTCTGAACTGCTGGGAACAGACAGCCCTGACAGTGTCCTGGACCAACAGCCAACCAGAAAAAGTAGCCCTTGACCCTCCTGTGTCCCCCCAGCACCCCCACTCTGTTGGTACCTTGTCCTCACAGGAAGCTGAGGCTGTGAGTGATGTGGCTAGGTCTGGATCCTGCCATCCTGTAGAAAAAGACCCCACCCCAGGCCACCAGCAGCCACCTCCCAAGATGGGAGGCCTCACCCAGAGTCCATAGCACTAAAGGACAGCACCCTCTCTCAGGAAGAAGCAAGCAAGCACAGGACTTCCTCTGTTGGCAGCAGCCCTGCAGCCATGGCTGGGATAGGACTGGATGGCCCCCAACCAGCCCCAGCCTGCCCAACATCTCTACTCCAAAAAGGGACCCCACTGGACACAGTGAGCTGCCTTAACAGACAGTTCACTAAGACCTTTGGAGAAACCACCTGTCACTTGGAGGCAGTTCTCATCAGCCCAATTCTACTCTCCAGCTTGACCCCCAGGGACTGGCTCCTCACATTGGCAGAAGCCCAGGCCCTGTTTTGGTCTCTGCTCCCAAACCCCTCCGGATGCCTTTTTCGTCACTTTGTGCCTCAAAAGCGTCTACGCAGACCACCCAGTGCCAGGACCACCCACACTCCAGGGCCTCTGGGCAGCACCGATTAGGAAAGCTGCACTTTCTTTACGTTTCCAAGACTCCACTCTCCCCAGATTTCCTCCTGCCTGTGGCCACACCCACAGCTAAACATGCAATGTCTACAACCCAGTCAGGACTTGTGGGGGTCCTGCACACACAGGAGGCACCTTCCACTTGTGACCTGTATTCCCAGGGCCTTGGCTTGCCTCTCCCATCCTTTAGGGCAGAACAGCCCCACCAAGCCAGAGTTGCAGAGGGGACAGAAAGACCCAGTTGCAGAAGCCCAGTATGTGTGTGGACCCAGCGCCCCAAAGGGGCCTCCAACAGCAGGGCAGGCTGCCATGAGGAGGACAGGCAAGAGCTAAGCACAAGACTCACTCATCTGACGGGGGTGTAAGAATTGCTTATCAACAGCTAAAAAAGGAAGGTGGAGTCAGGCGCTAAACAGGCTCAGACGAGATGGCAAAGTGACAAGCGACATGGGGCTCTTATGCCAAGCTCACTCAGAGGGAATTGCAGAAGTGTGATTTGGGCAAATTCATACTAAGCCACTGAGGAGGGAAGGGACAGAGCCTGGCAGGCTGGATCTGGAAAGGGAGGAAGTATGGTCATGTGAGAAGTATCCTGTTGCCCAGCCCTAAAACAAGACAGAAACAGGCTTCCCTCGTTTTTTTTTTAGGGGGAACATCTCCATACTATCATCACAGAGGACTAGCCCAAGGGCCACACACCCTTTCTCCAGCCTGAGGGCAGTAATGGCTGTCTACTCATTTAATGCTGCTGCCACAAGGGTAGCAGAGCATGTCCTCAGGGAGCTGAGGGTCAGCAGTGGAAGGTACTGTGGGCAGAAGATAGGGATTCTGTGGAGGCAGGCCCTCAGGGGCCTGGAGGATCAAAGAGTGCTCTCTCTGGGAAGGGTAGGGTATGGTCAGAGGCTGAGGCAGGGGATTTCTAAGTCTAAGCCCAGCTCTGGCAACTTAGTGAGACCGTCTTCAAATTTAAAAAGGAAAAAGAAAATAAGTAAACAGTTGGGGGGGTGCCTTTTAATTTCAAGGTTCTATACACAGCAGTGCCCCAAGAGCTCTGTCCTAGTTTTTTTTGGTGGTGGTGGTGGGGGGGGGGCAGTACTGAGGATTGAACCCAGGGCCTGTATTGTTATACACATCTCCAGCCTTTTCTTATTGAGCTAAGTCACCCAGACTAGGTTCAAACTAGCCTCAGCTTTCCAGAGTGCTGGGATTACACCTGTCTTCTGGTACACTCCCCTCAAGGACTAGGCACCCCCAAACTTGTTCTCCAAGGAACTAGTGTCCTCCACACTAGCCACCGCTGCCCGGGAGTACAAAGGAAGCAGCCAGCTTCCAGATGAAGGCAGTACCCCACAGGAGCCCAAGACCTTCCCCAGGATGACTCTGTTCTCTATGTATAACTGGGGAGCCCCCTAAGTGGATGCCACAGGCCTCTGAAAGACACAACTCACCTCTTGTGGAAAAGGAAGTATCTGGGAAAGGGCTCCCCATGGTGACAGCAGCCCAGCCTCCACTAGCCCATTGCCCTGCTGCTTGCCTCCCCTCCTCCAAGTTCAGGAGCAGAAAAGAGCCTCAGACCATCTCATCAAATACCATCTCCCAGACAGGAAAACAGATGCCAGCTGCACCTGGCAGGGGCTAGGATCTGATCCCAGCTCCTCTCACTCAGAAGGCCCATGAAATCCCAGCCAGAACACTCTGCTCCAGGCTTTTTTTTTTTTTTTTTTAAACAATACTAGGAATTAAAACCAAGGCTCTCACACTGAACTATACCCCAACCTTTTTTACTTTTAAGACCGGCTCTAAATTACTAAATTGCCCAGGCTGGGCTCAAACCTGTGATCCTGTTGCCTCAGCCTCCCAGAGTGTGGGATTACAGGCCCCATCATGGCTAGGCATCTTTTTGCTCCTCCCTTTAAGTAGACCAACCCCACATCTCTCCTAAAGTTGGGGGCTCAAAATGACCTCTCCCCAAAAATATACCATCAGAATCTTCCAGCTGGGCTGAGTGGTGACATGACCTCAGGCACAGCAGAGCTGTGCATGCCCAAGAGGCAAGATTATCCTGAAAACTCAACATAGAGGCTGTCCAGCCCCTGCCTCTGCAGTACTTTCCCAAGCCTTCCCAATGGCTTTCAGCACTGGGCACCTCACAGGACTGCCTTCAGGCTGTGCCCCTCTTTACCAAGTGCACTCCAGGTACAGCCCTGCAGAGACATTCCTAGGAAGCAGCCAGTTTCCTGCCCTCCCTTCCACTCTTCCCGGTCTCCAGAGGCCAGTGTGCCCACCAGGCAATGACCATGCCCTGGCTGGGGTTTGCACTGGGGTCCACCTGTGGCTGCACTAGCTAGGTTACACCTCCCCTTACTAGGCACGTGGTCAACTCGAGATTATGGGTCTTGTCCTCTCCTGGTGCCATCCTCCTATACAGCTGCCTCCAGGGCTCTGAAATCATTAACTTCTCTAGGGCCTGACACATAAACTTCTGAAATGAGTCTAAGTCCAAACCAGGGCAGCTTCTTAACTCCATCTCAGCAACTTCAACTTCCTGCTCCCTAAGGAGGGCTGAAACCCTGCTCTGCTAACTGTCTGCTACCCAATCATCTGAGGGCCCCCAACTACCACGGGCAAGGACCAAGTCTCATCTGAACTTGAATCTCCAAGACCCACAAGAGAGGAGTATGGTGCTGCACCTCAGGCTCCAAAAAAAAAAAAAATCCTCATAAAGTTTCTTTCGGCTCCAGTTTGAGGATATGAAAAAAAACCACTCCAGCCCGAAACAAAGAACCACGGGGTTTCCTCCGGGGCCAGCTAGCAGCCAGAAGTAACTAATCCCTGCTGGGATTCAGCTACCCTCACAGCTGTACCTTCTCTGGCCACCTGGACCCCTCCCCCCCAGTTCCTTAATAAACACAAGGGCCACTGGACTCTGGTCTGGCCCCGGGCAAAACAAACCTTCCGCCTTCTTAAAGAATCAACCACACAGTAAACTTACAGAAATTATAAAAAATAAAATAGTTTTAAAAAGAAAAACAGAAAACTATTGCCATCGGGTCCCAGAAGCAAGAAGCAAGGAAGACTCATCGGTCCCCATTGTTAACATTTCTGCTTCCCGCTCACTCGAGGTGCAAAGCCCCCAAATGTACTCAGCTCCCCAGGAAAACGAGCCCACCTCCTCTGCTCTACAAGTTACATTTATTGCCCCGAGAAAGCACACGTGCCGCCTCCCACAGTGCAGCCTGCAGCCAAGGTGCCCCTGGCACCAAGGACCCAACCCCGGACCCCCCCTCACCCCGAGGTCTCCTCGCGAGCACGCTGGGCCGCCCCGGGCTGGGACTCACCTGCACACCGGGCAGCCTCCGACGACGACAATGGAGTTGGCAGGGTACCGAGTGACCGTCCGACTGTGGATGCTGTACACCCTGGGGTGCGGGGTGGGAATCCCTGTGGGGGAGGGGAGCACATGAGCGCGGAGTGGGAGCAGAGACCCGCCCCGCCCCGCAGCGAACTGACGGCCGCACGGGGAGCCGCGGGGGCTCCGCGAGGTTCCGGCGCGCCCCGGCTGGAGCCCCGAGTGCGCGAGCGCGGACCCGGGCCCACCTGTGACGAGGTAGGGGTAGGGCGGCGGCGGGGGCGCGCTCGGGATGGCGCCGTAGCCGGGCGCGCCGCACGCGTAGTCGCCCTGGCCAGCCTCCAGGTTGTAGGCGGGCGGCCGCTCCTGCAGCAGCGGTTTGTGGTCCATGGCGGCCCGGCCCGCCCGACCACCCGCTCCAGCCTGGCCCGGCTCGCTGGCCCGCGGGGACGCGGCGGCAGCGGCGGCGGGGACGGCAGTAGCCCCGGGCGGCTCGGCCCTGTGAGGCGGGGCGGGCTCCGCCCCCGCGGTCACAAGACCCGAGTCACGTGTCGGCGCGGGGCGGGGCTCCCGGCGTCTTAAAGGGGCCGGGCCTCCTCCTCCTCCCGGAGCCAGGCTGTATGCTCTGGACTTCCTGAGGGCGCTGTGACATTTATGGCCCACAGAGGTACTGGGCAGCAATACAGCCCCCACTCCCCGCCGCGCGTCCCCGCCGCCAACCGAGGTACACTGGGCGAGCTCTTGGGAACGTTAGGCGTGGCTCTCACCGCCGAGGCCAATGGCGTGCCCAGCTGCGTGCATTCCTCCTTTTTTTTTCCAGGACTAAACGAGTCGTGTACAGGGTTGTAAACGCCTGTGTGCTGGCTCTCGTCTGTAATCCCAGCACTCAAGGCAGAGGCAGAAGAATTGCAGATTCGAGCCAGCTTGGCAACTTGGTGATTTAGCGAGACCCTGCCCCCGAATTTAAAAAAATTTTTTTAAAATTTTGTAGAGGGGCCAAGGGCTTCTGGTGGCGCAGAGGTCCTGGCTGTCACTCCTGAGGCTACAACCCAAGGGTGTGCAATAGGTTGTCCGCAGAAACCTGGGTGCAGCCCCCGTGCCTCCCTCATAACAGGAAAGGCGTGCACAGGTCTGGCTTCCTGAAACCATCACCCAGGGGCCCGCATGCTCCTCCCGTCTTGCTGACCACAGGAGAACAGGTGATAGCCTCTCCTTTCCTGCACTGCAGAAGTTTGTTAGATTTCATTCTCGGGTAACTTTACCCTGGTCACATGCCTGCCAATACAAACGCACAAAAGCCACAGCCTCTGGTTCTCTATGTTCCCATAATTGATTTGTTGCCCCCCACCCAGTGCTAGTTAAAGATCCAAATTTGTGGATGTCTGCATGGGGCTTTGGTATTTACCAATACAATACTGCTTTGAGAAATACAGCTCATACCCACAAGGCAGCCCTGTCCCCCCTTTCATCCAGCATCGCCATCGCCTGATTCCACATGCAAAACCTGGGGGACAAAGGTGAGGTCCGGCCTGACAGGAAGCTGCGGCTGCAGAGGAGTGATGTATGTGCTGTGAGAGAGTTGAGAGATGCCACACAAAGAGGCCACGAGCCTGGACGTCCGGGCAGCGCCAAGGCTGAAGCCTCACTTGGAGGTCAGTGGTGAGCTGATCCCAGAGGCCAAGGCAAGAGCCCTGCAGGCAGTGTGAAGTGCCGTCCCAGAGGCTGGTGTGGAGCTGCCCATTCTATGCCGTGACTCTGTGTTATTTGACATGGCCAGGACCCTGAAAAGTCTCCAGGGCTCAGAAGAGAATCCATATATTGGGTCAGGGGAGGATCCTGTAAGAGCCAATTGGGAACTAATGGCTTGTGTAAATAGGAGTGTGTATGCACATCAGAGTAGCATATTAGAACGATGATTTTGACAGTAGCAGGCAAAGAAGAGGGGCAAAAGAAAGGTGTGAAAGAGGTCAACAGCCAATTAAGACCAATGGAGAGATAAGGATCTGAAGGTTCAGGTCTCCTGCTCAGGTGACAGCAGATACAGGTGCTTGCACCCAGCAGTGGACACAGGCACTTGCCAGAAAGACCAGGCAGCCCAGGTCGTTAAGGTGACACCTGACAAAGCTGGACAAGGCTATGTGCAGGTGTTTGTGCTAAAAAGTTGGTGACATCTCAGATGAGTGTGGCAGCACATGCCTGTAATCCCACCATGTGGGAGGCTGAGGCAGGCACCCCAGCCTGGGCTACATAGTTCAAGGCCAGCCGAACTATGTAGCGAGACCCTGTGTCGAAATAAAATTGGTGACAGTGTAAATAAGGATCAAAACGTATAATAGATATTGTAACATAGAAAAAAAATGTTCAAATTGGGAGAGGGGAGGGGGAAAGGAAGGAACTGAAAAGAAAAAGTGAGAAAAGAACAGAAAAATGGAAACAAAGCTTTTGTAAATGAGAAGGGGGAAAAGGGGTTGATGGGAGAGAGGGAATGGGAAAAAAAGAATTAAATTATTCACATACAGGTACACATTCCCTATGATGAATGTGATCAATATGAATGCCCAAAACCTACCAATAGTTATTTTTTTAAAAAGTTGGTGGCATCACATGACCAGAGAAGCTCATTGGTGCAGCATCTGTGGAGCGACCTGCCTGTGTGGGGACAAAGTGGAACACTCTTCCCTTGTGAAGCCGAGGGCTGCTAGGACATGGGGAGTGCACAGGCTCAAGGTGTAGGCGTGCTTTGCACTCTTCCCTGGGGTGTTCAGGGTGGGTCCTGTTGGAAGGGGACATCTGAGCAAAGATAGCGACCTAGTGAGTTGGTATGTGTGCAGGTGAAAGGACCCACTTGTGCTTGCCCAAGGCAGACGGGGAAGCACCAGAAAGGGGAGAAGGGATGGGCCCTATGTGCACCCACAGGAGTGGCCACGCGGATGTGGGAGAGCTTTGGGAGGGGGTGTCTTCTGAGTGCTGCTAGCTTTTCTGAAACAGGGAAGGAGGCCAGCAGCGGAGACGGAGTGGAAAGGAGGACATTTGGGGGTCTGAGAGCAGAAGGTAGTCTAGCAGTTCCCCAGAAAGAGAGCTTGAGCCAGCCAGAGTATCCCAAGGTTATTACAGGGCAGCATGACTCTGCCCAGTATGGCACATGCTGTGCAGAGGAAACCAAGGTATGGAGCTTCCCTAGCCTTTCCAAAGTCTCTGACCTTCAAGCACCACACAGCTGTCCTCACCCAAGAGCATGCCATGATGCCCCTGTACCAGGTTCACCAGAAAAGCCAAGTGCTCCTAACTGGTTTTAACAGAAATACATTTGTGGGGCCAGAGATTTAGCTCAGTGGCATAAGTGCCTGTCTGCCAAGCACGAGGTCGTAAATTCAATCCCTGGAACAAAGAGAGAGAGAGAGAGAGAGAGAGAGAGAGAGAGAGAGAGAGACAGACAGAGAGAGAGAGAGAGACAGAGAGAGAGAGAGAGAGAGAGAGAATAGACAGACATTCCTATCAAGACAGAAAATAGTTCAGTTAGAACATACCTCCTTCTGTGTTCAGTTTTTTAGACAACCAACATTCTCTGCTCTTTGTCCATTTACGTATCACATGAACATAAAAAAAAACTTTTTATGTAGATGGGGTAGTGGTACACACTTGTAATCCTGGCACTCTGGAGGCCGAGGCAGGAGGATCACAAATCCAAACCCAGCCTGGAAAATTAGTGACTTAGCCAGACGCTAACTCAAGATTTTAATGAATAATAATTTAAACAAAATAATAATTTAAAAGGGACTGGGGATGTAGCTCAGTGTGAAGGCCGAGTTCAATCCCCAGTACAAGCCACCCCTCCAAAAAAATGTTAAAGTTTTTAGTACTGCCGTTTCCAAAAAGAAAAAGAAAAATCACACATCAATATATATATAATTTTGAGTGAGTGAAAAGGTTTTCTCTGGGGAGAAAAAAGGGAGAGGTCAGGTGGGTGGGCTGGCCCTTGGCTGGGGAAAGTGCCCCTGTCTCCAAGCTCTTGCCAGTCACCATGACTCTCCTCAGATGTGCCAGAGGAGGCTGAAACAGGCTGCTGCCCTTCCCTGAAAGCTCTAGCCAAGAGCTGACAACACATCACGAGTGCCGCTTGGCACAGCAGGACCTGGCAGTTCACGTGGCTGGGCCTGTGACCAAGAGAAGGAAGCAAATGTGATTTCAAAATCCAAGGCTGCAACCAACTATCAGTGCCTTGCTCAGGGAAGGGCCTTGCCAAATATTTGCTGAATATTTGCTAAATGTTTATCTTAGATAAACATGTTTCAATTTTATAGTAAGCCTGTGGTAAGCTTTGCAATTCTATTAGGCAAATATCTCTAAATATTGTATAGTAAGCATGTAAATTACCACATGACACCTGGAAGTGCCTCTTTTGCTGAGTTGCATCGTAAATGTGGTCACAAGTCCCATGTGTACATATTTAAACCCACAAGGGGTAACCAGAATATACAGTGACTAAGGCAGGCGTGATGACACACTCCTATAATCCCAGCACTCTGGGAAGCAGGGGCAGGAAGATCTCAGAGAATGAGTCCAGCCTGGGCTACACAATGAGTTCAAAGCCAGTCTGAACTCATAGGAGGACTTTTGTGTCAAAAAGTACACATAAATAGGTTGAGTGTGGTGGTGCATGTCTGTAATCCCAGCACTTTAGAGGGTGAGACAGGAGGATCACCATGAATTTAAAACCAGCCTTAACTGCAAAGCAAGACCCTGTCTACAAAAATAAATGAAATAAAAAATTTTAACGGGTTGAGAGCTGGGCATGGTGGTGCAAGCCTGTATTCTCAGCACTCAGGAGGCTGAAGCAGGAGGATCATTGTAAGTTTGGCACCAGCCTGGGCTACAAAGTGAGCTCAAGGCCAGCCTGAACTGCATAGTGAGACCTTGTCTCAAATAAATAAATAAATAAATAAATAAATAAATAAATAAATAAATAAATAAAGGGCTGGGAATATAGCTCAATGTGAAGGCCCTAGGTTCAGTCCCCAGTATACCCAAAAAAAAAAAAAAAAAAGTTTTAATCCATTACAGTAAAAGACACATTGTCATTAACACCCCAAAATGTACTCCCCAGTGTTTTAAACACACTTTGACATTGTTCTTGGCACTCTGTGAAGCAGCTCTGGAAGTCTTCTTTCATCAGTGTCCTTAGTTCTGCTCTCATGACTGCCTCCATGACCTAAATTGATTCAAAATGTTTCTTTTCCATGGAAGAACCAAAAGTCACACAGTGCTAGATGTGTTAAATAAGGTGAACACAGTTTCATCTTATTTGACAGAAATTGCTGTCAACATTTTGAATGGATTCAGGACACCAAGGTAACCACAACAAGATGCACAAAAAATATACAGCAAATGAGGCGAGGCATGGTGGCACACTTCTGTAATCCCAGCACTCTGGGAGGCTGAGGCAGGAAGATCTCAGAGAGTTTGAGGCCAGGATATTCCAGAAGTGCTTCGGAAAGTGGCAAGAATGATGTGTGACTGAAGCAAGGGACAGTATTTTGAAGGGCATGGATGGCAATATGTGTTTTACGGTAAAGACAGACATTCACTGTAGGGAGTGGCTAAGCCGGGGATGGATCCTGCGTGCAGGGCCAGAACTAGCCCAGCCCCAAAAACATGGGGCACCGAGGCGAGCCAGGTGAACAAGTTGTTCGGCAGAGGGGTTTCACCTGACACCTGCCAAGTGTATAAATAAACACGAGGCAGTCAATGGGTGGTTTTTTCTCCCACCAGGAGGGGGGCTCCACCTGACCTGAGCTTTCTGCCTCCTGACACTGGTCTTTGCTTCTTCATCCTCCATCGACTGTCCTCCCCCTGGGGAGTTTCAGGAGCTGTGCTGACCACAGCAGGTCATCATACTTTTTTTTTTATCATGCCCCATGTGATATACTTTTCATTTTCTACAGAGTGGCCCTTGCCAGATAATTCTGCTCATACATCACAACACAGAAAATAGTCTCAACATTTTCAAGCAAACCTTACAAGATCAAAGTAACACATTTCTGGCTAGTTTCCAAGATGCTGTACTCACAGGCCCTGAAAAGCCACGGCAGTCTTGCTGGATGGACTGATGCATCTAGAGGAATGGCTAAAACGTGGACGTCAACGTGCTTGTGGCCTCCATGTGCAAGACCAACGGAACACGTTTCTGAGTGACAGGATAGGATTGGCAGAGCTACAGGCCTAGCCTCCAAGACTTCCCAATTGTGGGTATTCTGGATCCTCTGTCAACTTTGAAGGAGGTGTGGGAGAGAGTGGGTATGATGGAAGAATAGCTGGTTCTCATCTAGAATGTTCTAGAGATGCCCGGTGCCACCATATGCTAGGAACCAGGCCTCCTTAAACCAGAGACTTCAAATATCCTTTTGGAATCCTAATATCTTTTTCCTGGGGACAACTGAAGAATCACCTTTTCTTTTTTTGGAGGGAAGGGCAGCACTCGGGTTGAATTCAGGGCCATCATGCTGAGCTACAGCTCCATGCTCACCCCCTCGTTTTAGTTTTTTGAGACAGGGCCTTGCTAAGTCACTAAGGTGCCCAGGCTGGGCTCCAATTTGTATTCCACCTGCCTCAGCCTCCAGGAGTGCTGGGATCACGGGTCTATCACCACACCTAGGTCAGAATCACAACTTCTAAATGGAACACTGAGAGACAAACCAGCATTTGTCAGGCACCTGCCCTGCGGTGGCCACTCATGTCCAGGTCCTAGTATCACATCTGACCCTAAGGCCAGGATGCAAGGATATCACTGCTCCAACCTACACTGCTCACTGAGTGGGGCTCACTGAACCCCATGAACTGGGACTGTGTCTTAACCCTGAATGCACCCTGTAATAGTGGGTGTTCCATAAATGTTTAACTGAATTTCAGGTCATGTGCCCAGGAGCATTTGACCTATAAGCAAGGATTTAGACCTCCCTCTCCTGCGGAATGGAGCTGTAGCAATAGACTGTGGCCTGTATCTTGCTGCGAGCTAGAAATACGTCTGGATCGTGTCAGAAGGCTGCTCCTGGTTTTTAAAAAAAACAAAGGTGCCCAGAAGTAGGAACAATGCCAGTGAGGCAGGAAAAACTGGGGCTCCCTAGGATCCTCATGTGTGGAGTCTTGTGGTCACAGGGTATGCCCAAGAGGGTAAGGGGCTGACTCCCTAACTTTTATCTCCATCAGACAACAGCTCCTCAGATTCACAGAAGTCTCTCCCTCAGAATCCAGCAGCAACTAATTATTTATAGTGGCAGAGAAAAACTGGGTGGAACACAAGGCATCCTGGTCACCAGTTGCCAGAACCCTGAAGCTGGGTGACAACTAGGGATCTTCTCTCATTGGGAGACGCAAATGCCCACTCCTGGATTGACATGGAGAAGTGATGACCTTTGGTCAGAAAAGATTCCTGGGCCCACTTTCAAATGGTGATTTTTAGGGGACTCTTGCAGGGCTTGGGGACAGTGTTGTCATTGAGCCCTGGCTTTGTGGGACAAATGGACTTAGAGATTACTGTGAGGGTGGTCCTGGCACCACGGCGCTGGAAGGACAGAGAGCAGCAGCCACAGTAGCAGTTGATGCCACCGAGGCAGAGTTCCTCCTCCCTGTGCTTTCCCCTCCCCTTCCTCTTTCCTAATAGGTTCCCGCGTGCCCTCCTCTGGCCCCCAGATGCGTTGTCCCTGGGATCCTACCTGCTTCCTGCACTGTGGAGGACATGGCCAGGCCCAGAGGGATACCCAGGAACAGAGGGAAGAGCCTGAGGTCAGCTCAGGAGAAGCCCCTTTATGGCCCAGCAGTGGCCAGGCGGAGAGGGTGACATGAAGGAGCCACCCTCAAGATCAGCGGAGATGCACCATCATGCGGGGATGACGAGACCAGGCCAGGCCTCACTGGGCACAGAATGTGGCCTCACAATCCACCCTGTGCCAGGATTCTCAGGTTCTGAGGCTGAAGCCTGGCACTGGGCTGTGGCCTGTGGGGCCACCAGCAGCTTCTCGCCTCTCAGAGTGGTTTCAGGAAGCTATTTTAAGGGACTGCTTGATTCAAATCATACTTATGAGGGGCCACTGCAGAGCCACCCGCACAAAGGCAAATGCCACCAGCCACAAAGACAAGAGTCCAGTGTCAGGCTTTTCCCTGTGGCCCAGAAAGTATCAGTAGTGGCAGGTGAGGCAAGGATTGTGGCCTAGCCCATCAGTGGCCCCAGGCCCCACAGACTGACCCCCTCAAAGTGGGCCATCAAGGTGATACAATAAACAGCAAAAAAACCAGTCTGTCTAAGATTCGGTTCCAGGTGACACCAATGTGAGGCAGGGAAGGAGGGAAGTGGATACCTGGGGCCCAGCAAGGATCCAATGTGAGAACTGAAGCCCACAGGGAGAATGAAGAGAGAGACGCCAGTGAAGAAGGAGGAGGCGGCAAGCAGCGCTTTCTCCCAAAGCGGGGACAGGTGGTTCCAACCTGCAGATGATGGTGACTACTGACCACCCCATAGGCCTCCACAGAGAAACACACCGGTGCAACAGAGCAGTGGACACAGCACCCTGCAGCGGCTAGTGAGTGATTTGGGCTCAGACATCCCCCAGGAGTGGGTGACTGGCCGATAGTCATCTTGGAGAGGGGCCAGCTGAGCTTGGCACTCAGGGTAGCTGCAGGCTTTCTCCATCCAACAGCTCCCTGTGTCAGGGTGAGACAAAACCAAGTCAAATCAGTAAAAGATGAAGAAGCTGAGATCAAGCCAGCAGGAGGCACATGAAGTGTTGAAGCCTGAACAAGTCAGTTTCCAGACTCAGCCGGAAACCAGTGGAAATCAGTGTGCAGGCTTCCTGGGATTAGCCACCACCCTGCTGTAAATACACGGCTGGCTTGCTGTGATTAATCAACATGGATGTGGACTTGTCTTCCTACTTTGCCGTGACAGCAGAGACGTGCCCTAAAGTGGACATTTTTTTCTTGTTTTTGTTTGTTCTTGTTTTTATGAGTGTAAACAGTGTTCCTAGTATTTTTTTTCTCATTCTGTTCTGTTTCTTTCTTCTCTCTTTCCCTCCTGTCTTCTTTGCTGGTTTTCCAAAGTTTGTGTAGTCTTCCTTTGCCTTCCAGCCTTGTGTATAATCACTTCCTCTTCTATTTCTCTATTTTTCCCCCAACCCCTTTTAAATTTCCCCCCTTGAGGGGAAAATCACCATATTCACTGTATCCAATTTTCCATTTTGTTTTAGATTTTGTTATATAACCACAAGTGCAGTCCACAAGTTAAAGGCAACCAATTAATATTACCAGAGTTTGTCATTTTTTTTGAGGCAGGGTCTCACTATGTAGTGCAGGCTGGCCTAGAACTCGATTATGTAGCCCAGGCTGGCCTAGACTCAGAGTGATCCTCTTTTTTTTTTTTTTTTTTTTTATCTTTTTTTTTTTTAATTTTAAAGAGGGTAAAATTAAACAACAAAACGGATCATAAGAAAACAACTTAAGAAACACAGATTTCCAAGTAAGACCACTGGAGATCTTCACGGTCTATCTTGTTTTCTTCCAAATAGTTGTCCATATCTTCACACACAGAGAATTCATACCGAACAAAATAGTACCAAACTGATCAGAACAGGATGGTAAAGGCATTTTAGGCTTCAAGACCAGACAATAGGGGAGTCAGCAATGGCTGCCATAGTGTCTCTCATTCTCTTCAAAATAGCTGTCCATACCTTTATGTATATTGAAATTAAACAAAAGAAGACAGACTAAAATCACTCTGAACAGAGAATAATAGCATTGTTAGATTTTATATCGTGAAACTACGGAATTAGCACTGGGAATCTTAGTGTCTCTTTTTCTTCAAAGTATCTGTTAGTAACATTGTGCATTATATAATCAATTCTCATAAACTGTTTAGAAGTTCTATGCATGCATAAGTCTCTCCATGTATACCTATCCTTTTTGTATGAGGGGAAAACAAATCAAAATAAGACAACAAAACAAATTCCTAGAAAAACATGAAATGAAAAACACACATAAAACCACAATACTAGATGATCTACAGTAGTTACTGTGATGTCTCTTGTTATTTTCAATAGAACTATCTACATCATCAGGCATAGTATAATGGAACATAATAGTACATAGCAATATTAATAAAAACAAAACATTGGAGACATAGGACTTCAAAAGCAGTTAATAATCAAACTGGAATGGGTATCCTATTGAATCTTGTCTTCAGAGTAGTTGCCTCTACTTGATACTGTCAAGCATACCAGATTTGAATAAATGTCAAGACAAAACAGCGGTCTAACAAACCAGATTCAAATAAGATCAGTTATAGTTAGACATGTAAGTAATAAAGGGCTTCAGTTTAAGTTAATAGGAAATTAAGGATAGTTACTGTAGTATATCCTGCTATTTTGGGGATAGCTGTCTGTGCTCTCAATCTAGTACGAGTAGCCAGATTGGAACAGAATAAAATCAAACTAAACAGTGTGATAAGAATAATGTGGATTTTAAATCCTGATACACTATTAACAATGTCCTCTGCCTTCCTTTTTTAGATAATTCCTCCCCTTTCATTTTCTCAGGATGCTTTGTACATTTTGGGTCCCACTAACTCCTTTAGTGTTTAGATTGGGGGGACAGCCCACTGTCTACCTAAGTGGTTCTTAACCTTTTTACCCCGAGCTTGATCTTGAGTTGTTTTCCTTTACCTACTAAAGCCTCAAGGTTTTCCTTCCTTATAGCTGAGCAGTTCTCCACTGCACAAAGTGTCATGACTTTCCAACCTATCTGCAGCTGCAGGATGAGCTGTCCCTATTTCTCTCTGGTTCCCTGTCATATAGAGCATTGTTTTCTCATCTTTAACTTTGGGTTCATTAACCCTCTTTCAGGTAGATTATATTTCCTATTCCGACATCTTGATGGAACCTATCTCCTGATCTACTCTGCCTGTGTTTCTTTTTGTTAGTGTATCAAGGCCGTCTGTGTTAGAAATTATAGCCAGCCTCCTCTGCCTCATCTCGGCTATGCTATTTTCCTGCTGTTGGTTGTCTACTTTTCCCCTTCATTCCACTGTCTGCCCCATTCACTGAGGCCTCTCTGCCACTGTTGCTGGAATCCTGGTGATTTTTTTTTTGTAGGGTTGGATTGGTGGTCACAAACTCCCCCAATTCCTCTTCATCATGGAAATGTCTTATTTCTCCATTAATTTCGAAAGACAGTTTTTCAGGGTACATCAGTCTGGGTTGGAGGTTATTTTCTTTCAGGGCTTAAAACACTTCGCTTCAAGCTCTTCTTGATTTGATGATTTGTGTCGAAAAGTCTGTCATGATTTTGATGAGTTTTCCTTTATAGGTGATCTGTTTCTTTTCTCTGACTGCTTTTAATATTGTGTTCTTATGATGAATTTCTGGGATCTTGATTATTTTATGTCTGGGTGTAGCTCTGTCTTGATTGTAGCTGGCTGGAGTTCTGTATGCTTCATATATCTGAATATCATTTCCTTTTCCTATGCTTGGGAAGTTTTCCTTAATTATTTCTGTGAATAGCCTTTGTGTTTACGCCTGCTTCTTCACTCACATTTCTTATTCTTAAATTACAGATCCTCTTGTCGTCTTCTAGCCTTTGTATTGTTACTTCTTAATTTGTATTGTTCCTTGTTAATTTATAAGAGATCTTTCCTTTCATGATCACACATTGCAAGTCTATCTTCAAATTTTGAAAATCTAACTTTAGTTTCTGTCAAGCAATTTTGCCAGCTTTCAGTGGAGTTTTTCATTTCCTGGTAATCTCTTTGAATCTGTTTCATGTATTCTAGATTTTGTTTATATTCTTCATTGAATGTTTCTCTCCTTTTTTTTTGTGTTCCTCTATTTTTCCATCTGTGTCTTCTTGAGAGGAGCTTAGCATTTCTTTTATTAATCATTTTATATCTTGCCTCACTTGGATTAGAATTTCAGTTTTAAGTTCGTCTATGAGGTCATTGAAGGTATTTCTTTATGTCTGCTGATGCTGTGTCTGATATTGCATGTTTGCTGCCTTTGATCTCTTCTCTATTTACCCCTCCTGGACTTACTTTCCCCGGGGTCAGTGGCTGGAGGATTTTTCTTGTTTCTTCCTCTTGTCATGTTTCTAGTTTCTTTCAGACAGGTGAATGGTAGAGGTCTCAGGTCCTTTCCATATTGCTTATAGTTTTTCTGAAGCATACTGGCTAGAGGATTGCTGCCCTCTCCAGTTTACTGTGAGGTGCATGCAGGGGCGATGTGGGCTGGCCCCCTCTCCTCTGAGCCAGTAAGCTGGCGAGTGCCTTTACTGCATTAGTCTGTGCCATGTGGATGTCACAAGTTTGGGACAGTTTCATCCCTGGCTATTGGATCCCGACCAGGGCTGTGATCCAGCTGAAGCAGATCCCACCAGTCCGCTTTGGGCCAGGAGCGGCCGACTGACGCCACTGCAGTTCCAGGTTCAGGTCTGTCCTGCCCAACTCCAGTATGTCAGTCACCTCCGCCCTGCAGAACCAATTTCCAAGCACTCACTGTGGGTCAGGTCAGCTTTCCATGCCGGTTCTGCTCTCCGTTGCACCACATCCTTGGTGCATCAGAGCCAAGGGTCTTGGGCTCCCAACTCCCGATTTCGGCGCGACTCCAAGGCACCCAGCACAGCCTGGGACCAGCTCCTTTCTGGCTCCAGCCTTCCATCCACATCTTTTCTTTCTTTCTTTTTCTTTTTCCTCAGTTTCTTTCTGGGTCATGAGAATCCCTCTCCTTTCGTCTGGTCTTCTCCATAGTGTTAAATTCTAGTGTCTGAGTTGTTTCTCTCTGAGAGGCTCTCTACCTTGTTACCTATCAATCTGCCATCTTCCACCCAGCTCCCACAGTAATCCTCTTGCCTCAGCCTCCTGAATACTGGGATTGCAGGTGTGTACCACCATGTCTAGCCAGTTTATCAGTTTCTAGGCTACATTTGATGCTATTGTTATTGTTGTTCGTATTACTTTAGCTGAGATGATGCAGTTGATCTAATCAGTTGTTCTTCCTCATATTCTAAGGCTGAGACTGCCTAAGGGTAACAAACAATGCTATGCTCCAGCCCCAGGGAACAAGGGGCCAGGCCAAATAGGCAGCAACTTCTCACCCCCAATCAAGTGAAGACGTAGAATCTTGCAACAGACTCAAAACTGAAAAGGCAGCACTTCAGGAAGACATCTCTGAGAAGTCGTCATTTCCTAAGGGTTCTAAATACTACTAGCCATAAAGCTACTTGCCATAAGTAATTTATAAGCATCAAACCAGGAATTGAACTAAAAAAAAAAATGAGAAGATTAAGCAATGTGCAACCCCAGACTTCTAGCTCACCAAAAGCAAACTTCAGGTGCAATGAGGTGGAACGATTCAAAAGCATCCCACCTGGACTTTCTGAAGTGATAACGAAGTAACAAAGCAAAAGGAGGAGGCTTTGTATGAGTTCTGCCAGCAAAGGGAAACTAAAGGTATACACACACCAAGGGTCAGAAAATGGCTGCCACCCAGCCAGCATAAGAAAGCAGCTTTTATTGAGATAAAGAACAAAGAAACTAATATTGTCCATGCTTAGATTATATAACTTGTTTGTTTCTTGTCCTTAAAAGACCTCATGTCTTGAGGGGTGTTTCAAGGCCTTATCTTGAGGGGAGTTTCAAGGCCTGCACTTTCTACCAGGACACTGTCAACCAGATATGTCTGAGACAAAATGGAGTCAGTGCGGCCTCTCTCTCTACAATGCTTAAGAAAAAAAATCAATTAAGAAATAATTTCTCAGATAACTACACAAACAGTGACCATAATAAAAAAACATGGTTAGGGCTCGGGATTTAGCTCAGTGGCATAAGCACCTGCCTTGCAAGCAGGCGGTCGTGAGTTCAATCCCCGGTACCGATAAAAATGAAAAAGACAACAAATAAGTAAATAAATAAAAATAAAAAAACATGGTTAGTGACCCTAGAGGATCACAGATAAAAGCAAATAGAGGAGCCTAGGAAAATGATGAAAACCATGAATGCCTAACATAGGAAACAAATGAAATCCATGGAACAGATTCAAACAGATATCCAGGAGATTAAAAATTCCACTGAAAATAGTCACAGCAAAATGAGCCAATGTGAGGACAAAATATCAGATAAAGAAGACAGGCTGGCAGTTGGCAAAAATGAAAAGAAAGACCTCTTAAAAGTATCAAGGGACAACAAAAACATGTTAGATGACACAAAAAGTAACATAATAGGGCTGGTGATTTAGCTCAGTAGCATAAGCGCCTGCCTTGCAAGTGCATGGTCATGAGTTGATCCCCAGTACCCCCCCCCAAAAAAAGTAACGTAATATTGATTAGAGTCAATGAAAAAGCGGGAGATAATACATCCTTAAAAAAAACTATTCACTGAAGTAATGTGAGAAAACTTTCCAAGCATGGAAAAAGAATAGGACATTTAGATAAGTGAGGCATATACAACTCCAATTAATCATGAGCCTCCAATCTACAACAAACAAGATTCCAGAAATTCAACATAAGAACAGAGTATTACAAGCTGTTAGAGAAAAGAAACAAATTACCTATAAAGCCCATCAGAATCACAGCTGACTTCTCAAAACAAACCCTCAGGTAAGAAGACCTTGGAGTGAACTATTTCAAGCCCTAAAAGAAAATAGCCTCCAATGCAGATTGAAATAGCCTGCAAAACTATATTTCAAAATAAGATACTTCCATGACAAAGAACACCTGAGGAAATTCATGACCACCAAACCAGCACTCCAAAATATTTTCAAGAACTTTCTAAAAGAGATAACAAGCACTACAACCCCATGAATGCAAACAGAATGGATCCAGCAGGCAAGGCAAGCAATTAGAGTGGAAAAGGGAACCAACAACAGGAAAATAAATGACAAGGATAAGTCAATACATATGTTATATGGTTAATACATATCATGTTAATGTGTCAACTCATCAATCGAAAGAAACAGACAGGCAGGATGGATCAAGAAGAGAGATCCAACAATATGTTGCATACAAGAAACATATTTTTTAAAAGAGCACATTTAACTCAAAAAGAAATTCATAGGTTGAATGTCAAAGCATGGGAAACAATATTCCATATCACAGGAACCTGAAAACTGGGGGGTAGCTATTTTATTTCTTCACAAAGTAAAGTTCAAGCCAAGCCTGAGTAAGAGAAACAAAGAAGTCACTACATCCTTGTAAAGGGAACAATCCAAGAGAAAGAGGTAACAATCATAAATAGATATGTATCAAATACCAGCACACCCAACTCTATAAAACAAATATTAACAGGAATGAGAAAACAAGTAAGCACTAATACAATTGTAATGGGGGACATCCATGCCCCTCTGTCACAAATAGATAAACCAGAAAAAAATCAACAAATATCCTGAACTGAACCAAACTTTTGAACAAATGGACTTAGTAGATGACTACAGAGTGTTCTATCCCACAACACCAACACATTCTTCTCAGCTCCACATGATACATTTTCCAAAATCAACCAGTTCATCTAATATGCTTAAGTGCAAAGGAATTGAAATTACCCCGTGCACATTATCAGACCACAGTGCAATGAAATAGGAAATCAATGGCAAAAGACACCATGAGAACTTAAGTGAAACCCTTCTAAACAACCAGTGAATCACAGATGAAATTATAGAAGAAATTTGACAGTTTCAGCAATTAAACAGGAATGCGAATACAACATACATAATTTATTGGACATAATGAAAGCAATTCTATAGGGAAATTTATAGTGGTGAATTCCAATATTAGAACAACAGAGCAAGATCAAATTACCTAAATACTGAATCACAAGCTTCTAGAAAAAGAAGAGCAAAGCCAAGCACAAAGCTCATACAAGAGAAGAAATGACAAAGATCAAAGCAGAAATTAATTCAGTGGAGACTAAGAAAACAGCACAAAGAATCAATGAATTGAAGAGTTTCTTATTTCAAAGATTAAATAAAAATAGAAAAACCCTTAGCCAACCTTATCAAAAGAAAGAGCGACTCAAATCTGTGTAGTTAAAGGTGAAAAGGGTGAAATCACAAAATATTCTGCAGAAATCCAGATCATCAATATCTACTTCAAGAATCTGCATTCTAATGAAACAGAAAACAAAAGAAATGGACAGATTTCCAGATACATATACATTATCAAAGCTGAATCAATAAAATATAAAAATTCCAAATTAACCAATATAAGTCAATGAAATTAAAGATGGAATTAAAACCTGCCAACAAAGGAAAGCCCAAGCCCTGATGGATTTGCTGCTGAATTCTACAGGAAATTTACAGAAAACCTAGCACCACTACTTCTCAAACTCTAATTAAACTGAAAGGGACATAATATCCCAAACTCATTCTTGGAAGCAAGTATCACCTTGATATTGAACCCAGAGAATGATTCAACTAAAGAAGAGAATTACAGGCTGATTTCTCTAATGAATACAAATACAAAATCCTCAATAAAATACTGGCAAGCAATGCAGCAAATCATCAAGAAGATTATACACCATGATCAAGTAGTATTCACTCCAGGGATGCAGGGATGGTTCAATATATACAAATCAATAAATGTAATAAACCATAATAACAGGGCCAAGGACAAAAAAATCATATGACCACTTCAATAGATACAGAAAAATCATTTGACGAAAGTCCAGCACCCATTCATGATAAAAACCCTACAGGAAATTGGAATAGATAGTCTTTATCTCAATCTGATAAAAAGCCATCTATGACAAACCAACAGCCAACATCATATTAAATGGACAAAAACTGAAGGCTTTCACTGTAAAATCAGGAACAACACAAGAATGTCCATTTTTACCACTGTTACTCAATATTTTCTGGAAACATTAGCCAGAGCAATTTGACAAGAGAAAGAAGTAAAAGGAAGACAGGAAAGGAAAAAGTTAAATTAATATTTATTTTTCTTTTTTTGTCTTTTTCATTTTTATTGGTACCAGGGATTGAACTCACGACCGCCTGCTTGCAAGGCAGGTGCTTATGCCGCTGAGCTAAACCCCCAGCCCCGTTAAATTATTATTTATGAATGAGTTGATATTCTACGTAAAAGACCCCAAAAACGCACCAAAAGACTTCTGATTTAAAAATCAAATTCAGATGTTGTTGGAACTTAGGGTGCTGGGAAACGAAGCAATCAGCTCACCTCCCTGGTAAGCAGCCATGAGCCTATGATGCGTGGGCTGAGAATCAAACATCCCACCTCCCCCTCCCCCGTTAGCAAGTGGGAGCCAGAGGTCTGAGAATCTCTTCGGAGGTTGACCATGTGCAGTGTAGCAAATAGGGGGGATTTCCTTCTACCATCTCTTTGAAGGCAAATATTGTTATCATTGTTTTGCTTTGTTTCGATTAATTGTATTGCTCTGTTCAATATTCTGTTTTGATAAGTTCTATAATGTTCTATATTTCATTTGATTTTGTTATACCTGCCTGAAAGAACAACTATTGTGAAGATAATGAGATATACTATGGTACCATTACTGTTATTCCAGTAACCTGCCATAAAGTCCTGTGCCAACTTCACTGCAGTGTCTCAGTTGGCTTTGTTCCATATTGGTTTTTTTTTTTTTTGTTCCATATTGTTCTGTTGTATTATTCTACTTTCAAAATAATAAAAAATTTTAGAAAAATCAAATTCAGTAGCATAGCTGGATACAAAATCAATAGTCAAAAATCAGTAACACAAATACACAAATAACAAACTCACTGAGAGGGAAATTAGAGAAACAACACCTTTCACAACACCTACAAAAACATTAAATACCTCACACTCTAATGAAAAGTAAAAAACCTTTACATTGAAAACTACAGAACTCTAAAAGGAAATCAAAGAGGATATCAGAAAATGGAAAGCTATCCCATGTTCTTGAGTATGAAGAACCAATACAGTGAAAATGGCCATACTTCCAAATTGTTATATAGATTTGATGCAATCTTGATTAAAATATCCATAGCAGGGGCTGGGGATTTAGCTCAGTGGCATAAGCGCCTGCCTTGCAAGCAGGCAGTCATGAGTTTGATCCCCGGTACCAATAAAAAGGAAAAAGAGAAAAAAATATATATCTATAGCATATCTCACAGAATTAGAGAAAATAACCTTAAAATTCCTTTGGAAGCAGAAGAGACCTAGAATAGCAAATATAATGCTGGGCAATAAAGACAAGGCAGGGGCATCACCATCCCTGACTTGAAATTATACTACAAAGCTACACTGATAAAAACAGCATGGTCAGGGCTGGGGATTTAGCTCAGTGGCATAAGTGCCTGCCTTGCAAGCGTGTGGTTGAGAGTTTGATCCCAGTACCGATTTAAAAAAAAAAAAAAACAGCATGGTAGTGGGGTGTGATGTTGCATGCCTGAAATCCATCGCAGCACTTGAGAGGCTGAGACATAAGTGTCACCTTCAGTTCCAGACCACCTTGGGCCACATAATGAGTTCAAAGCCAGCCTGGACTATCTCAAGAAGCAAAACAAAACAAACAAAAAACCAGCCAAACAACCAAAAAACGCCAGCATGGTACTGGCAAACAGACCAAAGCATCAATGAACAGATTAGAAGATGCAAAAACAAGTCCAAACATACTCGTCCACCTTATCTTTGACAAAGAGCTAAATACCTTCACTGGAAGAAAGCTAGTCTTTTTAATAAATGGTGCTGGAAAAACTGGCTTTCCACGTGCTGAAGACTAAAACTAGACCCATGTGTTTCACCAGGCACTAAACTAAAATCAAGATGGATCAAAGATCTAAATATTAAAACACAAACACTAACTCTGGTAGAAGAGAGCAGGTAAAACTTTTGAAGATACTGGTGTAGGCAAAGACTTTTTCAATAAAACTCCAGCTGTACAGGAACTATTGCAAAGAATCAAAACTGGATTCCCATCTTATTAAAAAGCTTTTGTGGCTGGAGATATAGCTCAGTGACATAGCACCTGCTTGGCAAGCACAAGGTCCTGAGTTTGGTTCCCAACACCAAAACCAAAACCAAACCAAAACAAAAAACACAAATTTTTGCACAGAAAAAAGAAATCAACAGACCGAAAACCCAGAGTACAGGAAAACATTTTTGTCAGCTGTTCCTCAGACAGAGGACTATATCTAGGCTATATAAAGAACTAAAAAACAAAAACTAAAACAAAAAAATAGCAGACCCCCCCCCATTTAAAGACCCGATCCAAAAAAGGGCATCTGAGATGAATACACACTTCTCAGATGAAGAAATGCCAACAGCAAATAAATAAGTGGAAAATGTTCAGTATCACCAGGTGTTCAAGAGATGCAAATCAAAGTAATACTGAGACTCCATCTCATTCCAGAAAGATTGGCTGTCATCAAGAAATCAGCCAATAACAAATGCTGGAAATGCTGGCAGGGATGTAGGGAAAAAGGAACCGTTCTCTCCTGCTAGTGGGAGTGTACACTGGTGCAACCATTGTGGAAATAAGTGTGGAGATTCCTCAGAACACTAAAACTGCAGGTTCCATTTGACCCAAGTATTCCTCCTCTTGGTATCTGCCTGAAAGAATTAAAAGCAATCTGTATAACTTGTACTGTTTCTCTGCTTTTTTTTTTTCTCCTTAAAAAAAAAAAAAAAAGAGGGGCTGGGGTTTTAGCTCAGCGGCATAAGCGCCTGCCTTGCAAGCCGGCAGTCCTGAGTTCGATCCCTGGTACTGATAACAAGGAAAAAGACAAAAAAAAAGAAAAAAAAAAAAAAAAGAATTAAAAGCACCATATCGCAACAATGTGTGCACACTCATGTTTATAGTGGCACAGTCTGTAATAGCTTAATCTTGGAAAAAATGCCCATCAACTGACGAATGGATAAAGAAAACACAGTGTTTCTTTTTTTTTTTTTTAATACAATGGAGTACTACTCTGCCATAAGGTTAAGCGTGAGTCTATACTCTTAAGTGAAATAAATCAGACACACATGTTTAAATACTGCGTTGTTTCTCTAGTGTGAGAAACCAAAAGTATAAATAAGGACCAAAACGTATAACAGATATTGGGAAATGGGAAGAAAATGTTCAAATGAGAAGGGAACCAGGGAGGGAGCGAGGAGGAAAAGAGAAGGCACAACCACAACAAAAAAGAATAGAAGGGGAAAAAATGGAAGTTTTTGTAAATAAGGAGGGAAAGAGGGGGTGAAGGGGGAGAGAAATGGGAAAAAGAGAAGCAAGCTATACCACGTACAGGTATAATTCCCTATGATGAATGTGACCGTGTTATTATCCTGTATATCTAAAATGTACAAATAAACATTTTTTAAAATGCAAAAAACAAGACCACAATCTGACCATCATTCTTCCTGGGTTTTATGCATTATTTCCCTTCATTTCCTGAAACAAGTTCCTTTTTGTATTTTCAACTCAGATCTTAGAGAAAGGGTTTGCAGGCCAGCTGTGGTGGCACATGCCTATAATCTCAGCAGTCTGGGAGACTGAGGCAGGAGGAGGATGAGTTTGAGGCCAGCCTGGGCAACGTAGTGAGACCCTAACTCAAAATATGAAAAAGGACTGGGGATGCATCTCAAAAGCCTTGCATTCAGCCTCCAGTATTGCCCAAAAAACCAAAATAAAACAAAATGAACTACAAAAACTCCAGCGCCACCACCAAAAACAGTCGCTAGCTCTCCACCACCCACGTGTAAGATCAAGCCCTCCAACAGGCCATTTGAGACCTCGGGGCCCCGTGTGTGCCAGGGACCCTCCTGAGTGACTCCGAGAAGCACCCGCATATGAGCTGCTCTTTCTTCTTCCTCTGAATCCCAGCATCCGTCACTGGGTGTCTCCCTCACCTGCTCTGTGGACACTAAGGAAGTCTTGTCTCCTATTTCTGCATCAGCCAAAGCAGCTTTCTCCCACACAGCCTTCTGATGGAGTCCATCTGAGCCTTGGTTTCCCTCACTGTAAAATGGGGCAACAACTGCAACTGCTCCCTAGAATATTTGTAAGTGGTCAATGAGGCAGTGTTTGGCCTCTGAGTACTCACTTGGTGCTGCTCCAGGACCCTTGCATGCACAACTTGCACAGAATTTACATAGGGCAAACATGACAGCCACATCTGCAAAGCTATCAGGGCAAGTGGCTTCCAATAAATTATTTTGTCTTTTTCCCTTAGTCACATGTAGTTGGCTATGACATACTGACAACAACAGATTAACAGGGGGGCTGGGGATTTAGCTCAGCAGTGTAAGCGCCTGCCTTGTAAGCAGGCAGTCGTGAGTTCAATCCCTGGTACCGATAAAAAGGAAAAAGACAAAAAAAAAAAAAAAAAAAAAAAAAAACATTAACAGGAGAAAAGGGACAACAATTTATCAACATGCAAATATACATGGGAGCCATTCAAAATGGAAACCTCAAAGAAAGACCAGAGAGTTCAGAACCTGCTTTAATCCCCAGTATTGCAGGCCAGCACAGCAAGACACATTTTCTGTCTGTGAGGCATCTGATGCCACCAATTCCACCCAGGGATGTGGATCCTGCTCCCTAGCAGCCAGTCTCAGCTCCCATGTCCAAAGCAAGGAGGGACATAGAAATTCAGCCAGTCTCTGACTTTGGTCCTAGCCCTACCACCAGTGACTAGCCCCAGGGGACAGTGCTATGTGTTACACTTTGTAGTTTAAAGACCCCCAAAGACCCTTATGGCTAAGGTTCAGTCTTCATCCTGATGATACTGGAAGTGGGAGACGGTGCCTAATGGGAAGGAATGGGCCCTAGAAAGGGATATTGGGACCCTACTTCCTCCCCTTCCCTGCTGAGATGAGCTAGCTCGCCTCCTGCCCTAGGGCTGAAACCTCTAAAGCCATCAGCCAAAATTTACTTTTCTTCTTCTAAGCTGATTTATCTCAGGTCTTCTTTACAAAGACCTGAAGTAAATCAAAGGATGTGAACTTCCTTCTACTGCTTTGGGAATATGGATGAAGATGTCTTAATAAGAAATATACTTGGTCTTGGTCTCCAGTTCCTGGTGCAGGGCACTATTGTGGTATGTATCTAGAAGTCACCCCAGAGCCTCATCTGTTCTTGGTGAGACTTTCTGGAGATGAATGCATTACAAGGTGTGATATTCAGCAGTGGACTAGTGTACCGATGGGCTTATAGCTAACTGTGATTTGGGAAGTGAAGCCTGGTTGGAGGACATGTGTTACTGGGGATGTGGCCTGGAGAGGTGTGTCTCCCTCCTTGCTCCTTGATTATGCTTTTCTTCCTGGCATGCCATGAGCAAGCCTCCTCTGCCATGCCACCCTGCCTTGGAGCCAGCAAATTATTGACTGAAACCTCTACAAACCATAGCCAAAATAAATCTCTCCTCTTTCAAGTTTTGGATGTTGGGTATTCTTGTCTCAGAGACAAAAAGTTAACAAAGACAGATTTGGGTAAAAGGAATGGGGTTATTGGTATGACACTACCTGATCATGTGGTTCAGAAGCCTTTGGAATTGGTTTGTAGGAGGAGTTTGAAAAGGTTTGGAAATGCTGCGTGGAGAAGCAGTCCCAGAATGCTGAGCTCTGAGCTTGAAGGGAGATTCTGGCCAGAGCCCAGGAGAGCAAAGTTCTAATGGGCATGCAACCAGTAAAGATGCGGCTCAAAAGGTTTCAGGTGGAAAGAAGGATACCACTGGAAGCTGGACTCTAGGCCAAGGCTTTGACAACCCTTAGATGCTCTGGCAGAAATTTATCTGTAGGATTTTCAGAAGAAAAACATTATTTTTAGGGCCAGAGATTTAGCTTAGTGGCATAAGCACCTGCCTGGTGAGCACGCAGTCATAAGTTCAACTCCTGGTACCACAAAAAAAAAAATTATTATTTCAGAGGATTTTGAGGAGGCTAAAATTAAGGGCAGCAACTAATCAAGCTAGTGGAAGAAATTTCAAGGCAGCCAAACATTCAATTTGTAGCTTGGGTACTGTTGGGGGGCTTTTAGCCAGCTTTATCTTGCAAATCAAGAGAAAACAGCCCATTTGAATGATTTTAAAAGTTGTGAGTTTGGCCAAAAAGGAAGCTCAGGTAAAGCTGGGGCCTGCAGACACAGAACAGAGTGGAGCTTGGTTGGTAAACAGATTAGCATTAAAAAGAAGCCAAGTACTTTGGAGCAGGACCATAGAAAAGATGGTCTGAGGGTTTTCGGGAACCAGTAGGATGCCATCCTTCCAAAGTCTGAAAATGCAAACATGAAAGACTGCCCTAAAAGATAGCCCCAGAAGCACCATGCTCCAGAATGCCTGCAGCCTAGGGAAGGGGAATTAGTTCCCTGGCATTCAGTTCCCTGTGCTCAGTCATCCAGGCACTCAGAGGCCTCTACAACCACTGGCAAAATGCAAAAGGGCTCAGCTACTGTTTCGGCTGCTGACAGACCTTGGTGTTATCCACGTGGTGTTGGCTTTACACACATGCAAACTGCAAGTTATGAGGTCAAGGAGGCTTCAGAAGAAGTCCTGGGGGGCAGGCAGTGTGCCCCTCAAAGGGCAGTGTGTGAAGCCAGAAGAGCAGTGGAGACACCAGAAGATTGGAGAAGCCAGGAATGTAGAACGTTAGAAGGGAGCTCAAAGCAGTAAACATAACTGGCCCAATAAAGTGGTCTTGAGGGCTACAACCACCACTAGCAATGCTGGAGGCGTGAGATGCCCAAAACCATTGGAGTTTACATCCAAGTTTACATCTCACCACCGACTGCCCTGGGCACTGGAAAGGAACTAAAGGATTTAATGTTTTCCCTGCTGGGGTACAGTCTTGCTTTGGTTCCATTCCTTTCTATCCCTCTATTTCTACCTTTTAAAATGGAAATGTCTATCTTGTCCATTGTTGTTAGAACCATTTAACTTTCTTTTTATTTTTATAGGGGCTCTCGATAAAGAGTTTGCCTTAAATTTCAGAGGAGACTTAGACTTTTCAGGAATGCTAAATCTGTTAAAGTTTTGACATCTCAGAGGTGGACTAAATGTATTTTGAATATAGAGATATGCATGAGTCTTTTGGGGGCCAGGGGTGGAATGTTATGCTTTATACCTAAATGTCCCCTCAAAGCTCCATGCACTCAGAGGTGGGGATTTGGGAAGGTGACTAGATCATGGGGCATGATACTCACTAGTGGATTAGTTCACTAAGGAGTTTATAACTAAGTGTGACTTGGGAGGGGAAGCCTGGTCTGAGGAGGTGGGTCACTGGGGGTGTGGCCTGGAAGGGTTTATTTCCTACTCCCATCTCTTGAACATGCTCTGCTTCCTGACTGCCCTGTCAGGAGACCTCTTCTACCGTGTTGCTCTGCAGTGGAGCCAGCATACTCTGAACTGAAACCTCAATAAACTGTGAGCCAAAATAAACCTTCCCTCCTTTAAATTGCAGAGCCTTGTGTCCCACTGAGGAAGAAAAACTAACATGGGTATCCATAAACCTTGGGAATGTCCTGAGCAACAGGATCTCTGTTGTTACTGGTCTGAGCCACACCTGGGTGTATATTAATGTGGTGACTTTAACTTCAGGATACAGGCCAGTTGCCAGAAAGATCAAAAGTCATTAGACAGCTAGAACTTTCAGCCCCAGGCAGCAATCTATAGCAGGGGTGGGTGCAGCAGGAGATAAGGCACCATCTTGCTTCTGAGGGAGACTTGGGGTGCTGCCAGTAAAGGTGAACATATGGAAGGCAGCCCTGGAAGCATATCCCACACCGTCCCTGGGGTGCTTTGCTAAGCACCAGTCTCACCTGGCTGGTCCTCGGTCTTTTCCTTTATAATAAATGACTAAACTGCAACAGTAAAACATGAAGATGAAAATATTAAAAGCTTTAGGAAGGCCATCAAGGGAAGACTTACATAACATGTTTAAAATATATTAGTGTTTAATTAAAACAATTACAGAAAAAGACACAATGCCTCCTCAAAACATTCCTTCTGGCAGAGCATGGCAGTGTACACCTGTGATCCTGGCACTCAGGCCAACCTGGGTTACATAAGCAAGTTCAAGACCAGCCTGCACTACATAGTGAGATTCTGTCTCAAAACAAAAATCCCTCTGGCTTTCAGCACACTTATCCCATTGTTCTTGCCACTTTCTGAAGCAGTTCTGGAAGTGCTCTTTCCTGAGTGTCTTTATGAGTTCCAATCAAAAGTACTGGGAATGCCGCTGCCTAGTGCCATCCAACAGAAAGGCAGGCTCATAAATGCCCATGATGCCGAGTTCCACAGGTATCTGGAAAGACAGACTATTACACTTCACCCAGACACTCAAGATGCACATCAGGACCTTATGAGACTCATGTTTTATAGATATTTCCATTCTGTCATACATTCTTTTTTTTTTTTTTTGTAGTTTTACCGGTACCAGGGATCGAATTCACGACCACATGCTTGTAAGGCAGGTGCTTATGCCGCTGAGCTAAATCCCCAGCCCCCTGCCATACATTCTTTAACCTCCTTTCCTCACGTTTCCCACCTTCAGTGGAACACCAGTTCTCAGCTATAAACTGGGTCCTGAATTGTAGTCCCTAAGATGCCCAAACAAAGCCTCATCACTTTTTCAGTTTCCGGGTTTGATTGATCGATGTTACATGGTACCAGAAGTGGGGTCTGAGGAGTCTTGTCTCTGTCTGTGGTGCTGCCCAGACACAAGCAAAGGCATCTACCCAGGGCCATTCAGACTCTGGCTTCCCGTGGAGTCAGGCTGCAGCTGAGGCCTCTGGATTTCTGAATGTCTCATCTCTTTGGTCAAGAGTGTGAACCTTAGGGGCTGGGGATTTAGCTCAGCAGCAAAAGCACCTGCCTAGAAAGCAGGCAGTCGTGAGTTCGATCCCCGGTACCGATAAAAAGGAAAAAGACCAAAAAAAAAAAAAAAGAGTGTGAACCTTTCCTGGGGTGTCCTTCGTTGCTGGTCGCCCATGAGGGAAAGCCCTAAATGTCTATGTCTAGAAGGGAAAGACTCCACTGGGAAAGGGAACCTTTATAATTATAAAATATACACAGAGACAAGTTTTCCAGTGACATCAATGTTGTGAATCATCATAAAGGTAAACTTCAGTAACCAACACCCACATCCAGAACTAGAACATCCCCAAGTTTAATCTTGTCCTTTTGGTGCTCCCCCAAAGCATCCACATCCTAGTTGTTATGGTGACATTATGGTAATCACTTCCTTGTTTTCACACTTTTACCATCAAACACACATTCTCATTTTAAAGTAGTTTTTGGTTTTTTTTCCTCAACACTGGGCATTGAACATAGGGCCTTGCACATACCAGGCAAGGACTCTAACACTGAGCTACCCCCTCAGCCCTTATTATTTTGTACTTTGAGACAAAGTCTCCTAAATTGTCCACACTATTGCAATCCTCCTGCCTCAGCCTCCTGAATATCGGGGGCTATCATCCTGGCACCAAGCCCAGCTCTTGCCTGTTTTTGAACTCCACATATAAATGGGATCAAATGGATACTTTTGGGCCTTGTTTTCTTCACTTGGCACACATTGAAGACTCATCTGTGTTTTTGCCTGTAGTGTCCTTCATTCACTTTTGTTATCAGAAACACTCCTGTACGGTGACATCGTATTTATCTTTGTTCCACCATGGCGCACAGTGGGGCTGTCACAAACAAGGCTAAGAACTCCCTGTGCTGTGCCTGGTGTGTACGGTATCTAGAGCACACACAGGTGCAGGGCTCCTCCCTCCAGGTGACATCCCCAGTGACAGCCACCTACATTTCCACCCGTGGGCACTTTCCGCACTGGCCTCTGTGTACCGCTGAAGCTGAGCACTGTTTCCTAAGTACACTGACCACTTGCTTTTCCTCTTGTCCTTTTTTAAAGTACCTGCTCAAGTTCTTTGCCTCTGAAATTTATTTTTAGTTTTTCAACTTGGATGTTTCTCCCCTTCAGCCTTGCAAGAGTTCTATGTTCTGGATCTGAGCCCTTTGTTGGCAATATCTTCTCCCATTCCTTGCTTTCCTTCTCATGCTTTGAGTGGCATGTTTATAAGGAAAAACTCTTGTAGCAGGGATATAGCTCAGTGGCACCTGTCTGGCAAGCGAGAGGTCCTGAGTTTGAGCTCTTGCTTTAAAGTACCTGTGTTTACTGATCTTTTCCTTTAAGATTAGTTCATTGTATGACTTTTTAAAAATGCTTCAAGAAATTTATAATGTTTTGTTATATCTTAAAATGTTGGTTTCATCTTTCATGTTTAGATCTGAAAGTAGCCATCTGGAGATTTATGCCTCTTCCTGATATCTGTCCCATCCAGTTGACATCTTTTACATTTGAGAGTAAAAAAGCATCTGTATAATTTCCTTAAACCTTTCTCCTTGGAAACAAGCACTGACTCTTTATTAATTCTTTTTGCTTCCTCCGCTCTTCTCCTCCCCACCCCAGATTGAACCCAGAGCTTTGCACTGAGTCACGTCTCCTCTTTTTTTGTTGTGACAGCATCTAAATTGCCCAAATAGGCCCTGCTCTTGCTGTTCTCCTGCCTTGACCTGCCAGATAGCTGGGATTGCATGTGTGCACCACCGCTAATCAGAATTCTGGCCATTGTAGATGATTGGCTTTCTTTAGTAGTTCATGTTTGTACTATATAATCTTTATATTCCTCATGTGCAGTTGGTACATGCTCAAAACATACATTTTTCATCCTATCATTCTCCTTCTCTTCTAAGAAATATCTATCTCCCTACTCTTTATTTATACTTTGGATTTCTCACATAAAAGGAACCATGCACTATTTAAACTTGTGTCTGATTTACTCCACTTAACAAAGTCTCAAGGTGCATTCTTTTTCCTACGGATGACTCAAGTTTACTTGGTACTCTATAGTGTGTAAATCCCCTTTGCTTTATCCATCCACATAGATGACTGGCCTTTGGAGAGGTGTGGGAAAGCACAGTGTAGTGTTGTGGAAGCTCCCACCTGGAGCCCAGGATACCAATCCTCAGTGCCCTGCCTGTCTGGGATGCTATGTGAGGCTCCACAAAAGAGACCAGGAAGTGCGCCCTCGGGTCCTGTGGAAGGCAGGTCCTGCCTGCAGCAGCGGTTGGCAGGTTTCTATTTCTCCATTGGAAAGACAGCTCATGGAGTATAGGATGGAGGAAGTTAATGACACTAAATAAAACAGGCAGGAGGTTAGTGTTGACTTTATATCCAGCTACACTACTGAATTTGCTTATTAAATCTAGCAGTGTTTTAGTGGTTTGGGAGGTCTTCTATGTAGAGTATGTTGTCATCTGCAAGTAATGATAATCTAACTTCTTCCTTTCCTATCGTTATTCCTTTTACTTCTTTCTCTTGTCAAATTGCTCTGGCTAAAGTTTCCAGGACTATGTTGAATAAGAGTGGAGACAGTGGACATCCTTGTCTTATTCATGATTTAAGAGAGAAAGTTTTCTGTTTTTGTCCATTTAGTATGATGTTGGCTGTTGATTTGTCATAGATGGCTTTTATGAAATTGAGATAGACCATCTACTCTAATTTTCTATAGGGATGTTATCATAATGGGTCCTGGACTTTTGTCAAAGGCTTTTTCTGCATCTGTTGAGGTGATCATATGATTTGTCCTTTGTTCTATTAATATGGTATATTACATGTATTGATTTGCATATGTTGAGCCATCTCTGCATTCCTGGGATGAATCTTACTTGGTCATGGAATATAATCTTCTTGATGGTTTGCTGCATTGTGTTTACCAGTATGTTATTGAGGATTTTTGCATCTATGCTCATTAGAGAGATTGGTCTGTAATTCTCTTTCTTAGTGAGAGCCTTCTCCAGCTTTGGTATCAGGGTAATGCTTGCTTTCAGCAATGAATTTGGGAGTATTATTTCCCTTTAGATTTCATTAACAAGTTTGAGTAGTGGTATTAAGTCTTCTCTAAACTTCTTGTAAAATTCAGTAGTGAATCTGTCAGGGCCTTGGCTTTTCCTTATTGACAGGTTTTTAATTATATTTTCAATTTCATTGATTGATAATGGTTTAGGATTTTTATGTTCTCTTGATTCAGCTTTGATAATTCATATGTATCTAGAAATCTGTCCACTTCTGTATTTTCCATCTTACTAGAATACAAGTTTTCAAAGCAGATATAGATGATCTTCTCAATTTCTGCAGGGTACATTGTGATTTTATCCTTTTCAGTCCTAATTGTGTGGATTTGAGTCTTTTCTTCTTTTGATAGTTAGATACAAGTTTATTGAGGCAGGAGATTAGGGTTCTTCTCGCTCTCTTTTGCTGCAGGATTGGGAGTGAACACCTCCCAAATGAAGTTATGGAGAAAATCTTATCTGCAGAGTATGAGAAAAAGGTAGAGGACTCTCTCCCTCCAAATAAGATTAGGGAAATGTGTAAAATGTGGGAAACGGTGCAAAATTCTGTAGAAAAGCACACCCAAATAGGGTGGTAGCAGTGCAAGCAATGAATCTGTTTAATGACAATGCAGTGTAATAATCCTACAAAATCTTCACAAGGAGGTAAAACCAAGAGTCATTGGTCAGGGTCTTCATTAAAGCAGCATGAAAAGAAAAAAAATTGCACTGAGCCAGTAGAGAGCAGGGATTCTGTTAGTGAAAGTCGTCCTACACAACAGCCCTCCTCTCCCCGCTCCCTCACACCGGCCATGAAGGTTTGCAAAGCTAAGTGCCGGTTAATTTATTTTTATTTACTTTCAGATATTTTCTTATATTACAGTATTGTAATCACTGTAATACAAGTGATTCAGATCAGAAGCATGTTTCCAGAACAAACTATGCTTGTAAACCAAGGTTTTGTGGTGCATGGCCACAGAAGCCAGGTATGGAAGTTGCACACCTGTAATTCCAGCACCCTGGAAGGCTGAGAGGAAATGATCACCCAGCCTTGGCAACCTTGTGAGAGCTTGTCTCAAAATAAAAAGGAAATGTAGTTCAGTGGGAAGGCCCTGAGTTACATCCCCAAGCACGCACGCACACACATATATATTGCCAAAACCAAAATAAACATAAACACTCGGGTTTTTTTAATTAGGATTTATTTGCAATAATAAGTACATTCATCTTGGGGAGTTGATACATATACATATTGTATCTGAATCATTTTTGCCAGTGCTGGGATCAAACCCAGAGTCTCCCTACCCATTCTAGACAAGCATCAGGCATAACACTGATTATACTTTGGTTGTGAACGCACTGCAATTTTCCCATCATGAGAAATTCCTCAAACTCCTCAAACTCCATGAGCAGTCATATGGTGTAGACCAGATCACAGAAATACAAGGTCAACCCAAGCCTCCTGGTGCATAAACCTCTTCCCTTAAGGATATGAAGGCAAGTTTTATTTTGCTTCCTGGAGAGTAATTTTTGTTAAAGAAATGAACAAGGGTTGGCCAGGGGTGGGCAGGCCACTCCTGGTACTCTCTGCAGTGGGTCAGCAGCCCCACAGTCACATGGAAAAGTTTAGTAAACAGCGGAGGGAGCAGGGTTTGCAGCGTCACCTGTCCCCACTCACAGAGGTGACCATCAGCAGTGGCACATCAGGCCGAGAGACTGCCGTCAGGTGTACACCAGGAACATGGCTCAGGAAAGGAATCATAGCCAAGTGCCTATGCTTTGTTCCACTGGCTGCAGATTTTATGGAAAACCTCGTACAAATGGTGTGTGTTCAGTGTGCTATAAAGAGCATCTTCAAGCCAGGCATGGTTGTGCACATCTGTAATCCCAGCACTCAGGAGACTGCGGCAGGAGGATTGCCATGAGTTCGAGGCTAGCCTGGCCTATGTAATGAGCCTGAATTAGAGTGAGACCCTGTTTAAAGTGAGACCCTGTTTTAAAAAAAAAAATCTCAAACACAGAATAGAAGTACTGGTAGAGGGGGCTGGGGATTTTGCTCAGCGGCATAAGTGCCTGCCTTGCAAGCAGGCAGTCGTGAGTTCGATCCCTGGTACCGATAAAAAGGAAAAAGACAAAAAAAAAGTACTGGTAGAATAAGCCCACCTGCAGGTCCTGTCAGCAGTATGAACATTACCAGTTCAGTGCACAGACGGCAGTGTCCAGGGGCTCAGTCAGCATTAGAATCTACGTCTTCATCTATGCAGCAAAGCTCTGTATCAGATCAGTCGTGTTATCAGAATCTGTAGAATCCTCCCTAATGGACCAAGTGAAGATCTGCAAGCTTGAGTGCCAGGCACAGCATAGCAGTCGTCTGAAGAGCAAAGCAAGCTCCCTGAAAAACCAAAACAGAAAAAGAACTGGTGTCTCACGTGTGGAAAGGAAATGAGGCTCCTTGCATTTGAATGCCACTGTGAATATTTACAGTGGTGTACACCGTTATTCAGATGTGCATGGTTGCTCTTACCATTACAAAGCTGCTGCAAAAAGTAAAATCAGAAAAGAAAATCTAATAATTGTTTGTGAAAAGATACAGAAGATTTGAATTCCTGCTGGAATACAAAATCCTCTGACCATATGCAACTAAAAATTTACTTGAAGTTTTTTCTCCTAGTCTCGCTGGAAATGTAGAGCAGTGTATCTTGCACAGACCTTTGAATTTTATGTATTTTTTGTCTTTTTTGAGACAGGTCTCGCTATGCATTTCAGGCTGGCCTTGAGTTCACTTTGTAGCTCAGGCTGGTCTCGAACTTGCAACGATCCTCCTGCCTCAGCCTCCTGAGTACTAGGATTACAGGCGTGAGCCACCATGCCCAGGTGAATTTTATATTTATTTATTTCTGATGAAAACTTTTTTATTTTAAAGGGAATAAAATAAGAGTAAACAAAACAAAACGGTGATAGGACAGTAGTCCTATATTGCATATTGTTATCCTCTAAATAGTTGCTGTGTCCAGGCCTGCACAGTCAACCAAACACAAATGTCAGGTTGCTTCCCTATTTCGGTTTTTACCATCTCAGCCTGTGTCGCATCTGGTTGCTTACAGGTGGGGGTGGGGGTGGCTTCCCTGTTGGTTCTCCCTGGCCAGCAGGGCCTCCTGCACACACACTGTAGGTGGCAGGCTGTTCATAATAGTTTTAATCATGCATGCCATCAGAAGAATGGGTTTGTTTTGAAAATGACTCTGAACATTTATTTCCATTGCAGTTTTGTGGCTGAAAAGATTTAAACTTTATGAGTATTATCCTTTTAGGAACATTTTAATTTTAGTTGAATGCAGAGGGCTTTTATAATATGGAGAAATTTTGGAGGGCTGTGATTTTTCCCGCATTAAACATGCATGCATTAATCTTAAAATTTATATTCTCATTATGTGTATGTATGTGTGTATTTTTTCTCTGCAGCATTTCTCTTTTGACTTTTTGAGTCAGGGTTTCACTATGATTCCAGGTTGGCCTTGAACTTACTATGTAGTTCAGGTTGGCCTCAGCCTCCGGTCCGGCACGATTGTTCTTTTGACGGTGCCTTTTCAGGCACAACTAGTCATCAGTAACTGAATGTATCTTAATCACTATGGCTGCTTCCATTTCATTAACAAAGGTTATACATATGTTAACACAGTTTCTTGGACCCACCATTTATGTCTAAAACATTTGTCACATGAGCTGATGTGATTCTTGGTTTATTTTTCTTTTCAGGAGCAAAGGAAGAAAGTGTTGTATTTCATCACCGAATGCAGGTTTCTTTCAGGTCCTGTCCACTAGGCTGTACAGCATGAAGAATGATCTGAAGAAATTGTGCTGTATTTGTATTTATCCATCAGTCTTTGAGTAAATAAAAAGGAAAGCCAGGATAACAAAAAAAATTAACCAGGCTTTGCTTCCTCCTCTCCGACCCTTGTACTTCACCGCTGACCTCAGGGATCCTGCTCTTTACCAATGCAGAGAAGTGCTAATGAGCTTAACTGGCAGGAAGCATCTGCAAATGTCTGTCAAATGAATGCTTGATTTGCCACGTTTGCATGACTTTCCATAATCAGAAGGGGCCTGAGTTTTTTCAGGCATGAGTGATTATTCTTGACTTTCAGTTTGCCCCGTGGTTTTTCTATATTTAGGCCTTAGATGTTTTGTGGTTTCAATCTTAGGTATTACTTTCGTTTTAGAGACAAAGTGTCGCATCTTCACTGCAGAACACTTGACTGCATTTAGATATAAGAATCTGGACTTGTATGTAAACTTTAAACAAATTTTTTGAGACAAGGTCTCACTATGGATTTCAGGCTGGCCTTGAACTCACTCAGTAGTCCAGGTTGGCCTGAAACCCTAAAACTCTTGATGATCTTCCTGCCTCAGCCTCCCGAGTGCTGGAATTACAGGCAAGTGCCATCACACCTGGGCAACTATACCTTTCAGGGCACAATTTTTGTAAATACTTCCCTTTGCCAGAGGAAAGAGGACATCACATTTTTATCTGCTTTACTTATCATGTTGTCACAAGGGAAAAAGAAAATGCTGAGCTTGATTTAATTAGCAAAGTCCAAAGGAAACAGCTGGGTACAGCCAGGGCCTGTCGGGAGCCGGCCTTGTGGGCATGAGGGATAGAAGCAGCCAAGGAAATGGGCTGGCTAGGGGCCACCCTGGGAGGATCAAGCCCCCTGCCAGACACACGACTCACCGGCTGGACAAAGGTGGATGGACCATAAGCAAATGTTAGTGAAAATGGCATATGAGGACTGCTTGTGATTAGTTTACTCTACAAGGGAAGCAAATACATAACCATGGTTAACCAATGTGCTGTCTTAAAGTGCTCCAAAGCCACCCAACCACGTGGACAGCCTCCCTGTCTGAAGCAGACCTGCTTTTAGGTCTTCAACAGATTATTTCCAGGTAGTTGGTGTCCTGAACAAGAAATTGGATAAGACACATAGAGAGGACAGTGAGGAGTTACACTTACTGAAGGTGGGAAAGAAGTAATTTCTGCAGAGTGAGAGCAGAGTGAGAAGGCTCACAGAACTGCCGAGGAGTAATGGCCGGGCTTCTCTGTATCTCCACATTGCTTCTCCCTCATGCAAACAAGGCATCTGGGACAGCTGTTCTGTCACTTCACCCCATGTCAGTTACCCTATTCTGTCAAGCCCCGCTTGGTTTCATGACACATGTAAATGAGGAATCGAAAAGGTCCTTTTCTGATTGGTAGTCTGTATTCTCATCCGGGTTTCTGTGTTCTGCACATGCGCCCTCATGATTGACAGTTGGCTGACTGGTTTGCCCTGCCCTCATCTCCTACCTCTCTGAGATGCGGCATTGCCATTGGAGGGGAGAGACAAAGTGGACAGTGGGGAACAGACAGAACAGACTTCTGCTAACCACTGCCCTTTTTGCTGAGGATCTTTCATGATAGACTGGTTTTCTGGGGATAAGGAGAGTACTCATTCTTTTCATATAAATTATAGGCGAGGCAATTATTAAACCCTGGAAATTCCAACTGGAATTTAAAACATCATTTTTTCAAAGAGTGGTCAGGGAGACAGGCAGCAAGAGAATAACACATCATGTGAGGGATCAGAGTGAAGAACGTACAAAACAGAGCATCGAAATGCAGACCTAATCTTGGCTTGATGGCACAAGTCAATAATCCTAGCACTAAGAGAGGTTGAAGCAGGAGGATCACAAATTTGAGACCCACCTGGGCAACTCAGTGAAGTAGCTGGACTCTGCCTCAAAATAAAAAATAAAAAGGCCTGCAACTAGCTCAGTGGTAATGCCCCAGGGTGCAAGACCCCTGTACTGCAACCATCACCACCTCAGGCCTCCTTTCCCTCAGGTTCAGTAAAAGTTGAACTTTGACCTGAGACTTGAAGGCTAACCCTGAGGAGATGAGTGATGGCATTGCCCCACAGACAAGCACGAGGCTCAGAGCCTGAGTGACCCTAAGTGATGGCCCAAGAGCAAAACCACTGTGCCTGGCCTGGCAGAGAAGTGGTAAAGTCAGGATGGACAAGAAACAGGAATTAAAGGAGATTAACATAACAAAGCAGAAGTAGGAACGGGGGATTAGCCACATGGTGAGGGCCGCAGGAACCAATTGCATATCTGACTATGTTGGGAGCCAGCTTTGTGAAAACTGGGGGTGTAGGAGGCACAGAATGGAACTGTCATAGCTTAAGAACACCATGAGGGGCCACAGAAAGTTCTTGATGTCTTAATTATGGTTCAGGCTGGAGTTGAACTTGAGGTTCTCTTATCTCAGCCTCTCAAGAGTGCTGAGATTAGAGGCATGAGTCACCATGCCAAGCTTCAATGCCTTTTTTTTTTTTTTTCTGTTTTTATCGGTACCAGGGATCGAACTCACGACTGCCTGCTTGCAAGGCAGGCACTTATGCCGCTGAGCTAAATCCCCAGCCCCTTCATTGCCTTTTTTTTAGGAGGAAACTGAGGCCAAAGAGGAAAAATGGCTACAAGTGTCCCTGTCACACTGTTTCTGCCATAGCCCTCTTTCTGCTGAGCGTACCCAAGTCTTCCTCCAAGGAACCACTTGTTATGGTTTAGATCTAGACATCCCCAGAGAGCCTCACCTGCTTTTGGAAGGTGACTGGAGTATGAAGGCCTCATAGCTGACGTGCTCTTAGGGGAAGTCTAGGGGAACAGGTATGTCACTGGGGGCCTGGCCTGGTTTATCTCTCTCCCCAGCTCCTCCCTTCTCTCTCTGCTCCCTGGCTGCCAAAACCTTGAGCAGTTTTTCTGTTTTTCCACCAAGTCATTTCCTATCTGGAGGCTGCCAACTATGGACTTAAACATCTAAAACCGCGAGCCAAAATAAACTTGTCCTCATTCAAGTTGTGGATATCTGGTATTATGTCTCAGCAGCAAGGTAAGTGACTAAGACCGTGTTACGGTGTGTGTCCGGATGTCCCTCCAAAGTTTCACACAGTCATAGGAGCAGGCATCTAGAATTTGTGATTAAATTATGGTCCAATGCTGGGATTATGGATGTGAGTGCTACCCTCAACCTGGGGGTCTACATACAATATAAGCAAAGGAAAGTCTCTCAAGCTCCTCCTTCTTGCTCTTATTGTTTTTGCTGTTTTTCGCTATGAACTGTTGCTCTCTGCCATGTGACACTCGGAGTCAGCAGATTATGGACTGAAACTGCCACAAACTGTGAGCTAAATAAACCTTTTCTTCCTTAATTTTGCGCATCAGGTATTTTGTCTCAGCTACGAGAGAACATTAACCAAGATAGATCTCATCACCTTTGGCCCTCTGGACCCTACTGTTTTGGGGTGGCTGCCAGATTCAATTCACAGATGCCAGCCCCTGAGGGTGGTTAGGGTCAAGGTTAGGTGCAGGAATTCACAAAACCAACAGGGACAACATGAGGCTTCTGCTTTTTTTTTTTTTTTTTTTTTTCCTTCCACTGGTGTCAGCTAGTGTAGGCTGCCCAGTCTTTTTTTTTTTTTTTTTTGTCTTTTTCCTTTTTATCAGTACCAGGGATCGAATTCATGACTGGCTGCTTGCAAGGCAGGCGCTTATGCCGCTGAGCTAAATCCCCAGCCCCAGGCTGCCCAGTCTTGACAGCAAAAAAACCTATCCACATCCTCAGAAAGGAGCAAAAACTAAGAGGAAACAGAAGGGTATGTTACACAGCTGTTACTGTAAGAAACACCTAAAATAATCAACTTTTTTTTTGTTTTGTTTTTTTTTTTTTTTTGATACCAGGGATCAAACTCATAATCTTTTTTTTTTTTTTTTTTTTTTTGTCATTTTCCTTTTTATTGGAATCGAACTCACGACTGCCCGCTTGCAAGGCAGGCCCTTATGCCGCTGAGCTAAATCCCCAGCCCCAAACTCATAATCTTGTTCTTGCTAGGCAGGCATTTAGCAGCTGAGCTAAATCCACTTGCCAAGTTTCATTTATAAGTAATCAACTTATAAATGAGAAAGGCTCTTTGATTTTTGTTTTTAGTTTTTGTTTTGTTATTTGAGGCTGAGTCTTACTACGCAGTTCAGGCTTGCCTTAAACTTGCTTATGAGGCTTAGGCTGGCCTGGAATTCATGGCAATCCTCCTGCCTCATCCTCCAAAATACTGGGATTATATGCACCACCATGCCCAGCCGACAAAAAATTTATTTGGCTCACAGGTTATGAGGTTTCAATCCATTACTGGCTGGCCCTGTTGTGGTCTCACTATATAATTCAAGCTGACCTTTTAGCCCAGGCTGTCCTCAAACTACCAGTGATCTTCCTGCCTCAGCCTCCCAAATGCTGGGTTCACAGGAGTGTACTGCCTTGCTTGGTTTGGCCCTGTTGCTTTTGAGTCTGTGGAGTCTCATGCTGGACAGCATGGCAGAGGACAGTCACTCACCTCATGGCAGGAAGTGAAAAGAAGAGGAAGGGGCCAGTCTCATTATCTCCACTGAGAGCTCCTCCTCAATGGCCTGAAGATCCCCCACCATGCCCCATCCCTTACAGGGTCCACCCGCTGCCCAGAGCACCAAGCTGGGGGCTTTTCAGATACAAACTCCAGCAGAAGGGAAACAAGTTCTAGGTGACAGTTTTTGCCTCTGTGTCAGTTGTGCCTGGGCTTTCACCACACATCACCCTTGACGTTTCTTTTGTTTTCATTCTCCATCCTATCCTGGCTGCTTTCCACCCAGGGCAGATGCAGTGGGTGTAAGTCCCTGGGGGCCAACACTCATGATAGGAGTCACTCAGCCTGAGGCCTCAGATGTGACACGGGAACACCACCAACACTCACCTCTATAGGTGGAAAGCACTCACATCCATACCTGGCACCAAGGAGCACTCGCGTATTACTAGCATCACTAGAACAAGTGAACTGTGTTGTCACTGGCAACAAAAAGAAGTTGAGCAGTACAGCAACTATTATTGTCACCATGCCATGGTGACAATATTACATTTCTTTCATGAACATGTTTTTTTTTTTACTTGTACTGGGGATCGAACTAGGGACCTCACACTTGCCAAGCAGGTGTTTATGCACTGAGCTAAATCCCCAGCCTTCTATGAAGATTTTTAAAAAAAAAATTTTTGCAGTAATTGGAATTGAATCCAGGCCTTTTCAGAGAGCTACATCTCCAACCCCTTTTAAGTTTTTTTTTTTTTTTTTTTTTTTTTTTTTTTTGAGACAAGGCCTCACTGAGTTGCTAGATTGCCCAGGCTGGGCTCAAACTTGCCATGCTTCTGCTTCAGTCCTCCCAGGGTGCTGTATTACAGGTGAGAGTCACCAGGCCCAACTAAGTGAAATTTTAAATTTGTGCACTCAAGAGCTACCTTTCAACTAGTCGGAATCCATAGAGATACCTGTTTACTTAGCCACCTCCCTGTGCCTCACGGGCGTTCAAGCTGCTGGCGCTCCCAGACACCCAGATCTGCCCCTTCTTGCCTGCGAGCCCCGCGTCCACATCTCCAGCTCCGCTCCTGCAGCCAGGGCCCGGGGGCAGCGAGCGGTCAGCACCGGGTTTCGTCGCCTGAAAACGCGGAGAGCCCCCTAGACCAGATCTTCGCAGCAACACCTGGCGCGACCCCGGAAGTGGGCGGGCAGGAGAACCTGCGCCCCCCTAAAGCGACTAGACAGTAGCCAATCGCACATCCCAGGTCGTTACGTCATGACAGTACTGTCCAATGGGTGATGGTCTGTACCCCACTTCCGGCCCGCCCCTCGCCTGCGGCTGGGGAGGGCCGGCCCGCTAACCCAGCAGGAGAGGAGCATCTGGCTCAAGCCGGGCCAGGCGGCGCCGGGCCAGGTGAGTGTGTCGTGGTGCCCTCTCAGCAGCTGCCACAGGAACGTGGCGACTCGGGCGCTTGCTCTCTAGGAAGGTTCGGGTAGCGGCGCCCCTCAGTTGGCTGCGTTTATGAGGACCCTGGGGAGGGCGAGAGGGGCTCTACCTGTTCTCTGTCCTGCACACCTGGCGGTCGGCTCCTCCTCACTCCCCCGAACGCCGACCCGATCGGCCAACCCAACGCCAGGCTCTGATGACGCCCCCACTCCTTCAACTGGAGTGATTGGAGAAGCCAATCGCTGCACCCTAGCGGCTTTAGAGAATGGAGTTACATGGGCCTTTCTGGGCAGACGGGGAAACAAATCTGTTTGTGCTGGGATTAGCATGGGCAGATGGTCAGGGCCTTCCTCGCGGATGTATCCACTAATGGCCGGGCAAGGGCCCACCTGTCGCCCAGTGCAGGAAGTGTGGTACAAGGCAGGCTGACTCAGGGCACCTCCTGCCTGGTGAGGCTGGACAGACACCCGCGCTCCCATACACCGGACCTGCACCTTCTTGCCTGCGGGGCCCGCGTCCACACCTCCAGCTCCGCTCCTAAAGCCGAGCCCTGGGAGCGGCGAGTCCCATCTATTCACGAAGGACTCAACTGTTGTGCAAATCCTGTCGATTCCTCCCTCGCTGCTTCCCTGGGATCCTGATGTAGCTTTCAAGCCGTACCACAACCAGCAGCCAGCAAATTGCCTTAGTAGCCATTCAGGAAGGAGTCCTAAGACAGACTCATGCATGCATGGGAAGTGCATGCATGGGGAGCTTTCCTGTACCCTGCTGCCCACTCTATCACCTCTACTCCCGCTGGCCTTGGGCCCTTTTTGGTTTCTGTACGATCTGTAAGCAAACTGATGCAGAAAAGCAGGTGGCTTTAAGGGTGCTGAGCAGGCCTTTTTCGTCTGTTTTCTTACACACACACACACACACACACACCTGCCCTCATTTTATTTTATTTTATTTTATTGGTACTGGGGATCGAACTAGGGACCTCATGCTTGCAAGGCAGGCGCTTATGCCACTGAGCTAAATCCCAAGCCCCATCTCCTTTTTTTTTTTTTTTTTTGTCTTTTTCATTTTTATCAGTACCAGGGATCGAACTCATGACTGCCTGCTTGCAAGGCAGGTGCTTATGCCGCTCAGCTAAATCCCCAGCCCCCCACCTCCATTTTTTGAGACAGAATCTCACTTTGTAATTAATGGTGGCCTTGAGTTATGTAGCCGAGGCTGATCTTGAACTCAGGGTGATCTTCCTGCCTCCGACCTCCTGGGTGCTGGGATTATAAATGTATGCCACTATGCCCAGCCTTTTAAAAAAAATATTTTATTTTGAGACAGAATCTCCCCACCTTGGCCAGGATGGGCTTGAACTTTTGATCTTTCTGCCTCAGTCTCCCAGGGTACTGAGATTACAGGTCTGCACCATCACACCTGATTGAGAAGACCTTTTTAAAACAGAATGACTGAATATCCAATTCAAAATCATTCTGTGGAAAATCTTGGTGAATTAGAGGTTGCTTCTTTGGAAGCTGTTCCCTCCATACCTTTACTTTTACAAAGCAAAGAAATCCCAGAATCCAGAACCACAACACTTAATATTCTACACCTGTTTTCAACAGTATTGCATCACAGTGACACAGGACAGGTTGCTTGGTCGGCCCTCAGCAAGGAAATGGCATGTGAAGGGTTGGGGTGCATCCTGGTTGAGGCAGAAAGGTGTGGCTAGCCAAGGGTATCGGCTCAGTGGTACCTTTTGCTGGGAAGTAACAGGTGTCTGGGCCCACATTTCAAAAGGATTTGTAAACACAACCTTCATGCATCCTTTCTCTGCCAGTGTTTTTCCTAACTGCCCAGAAGGTTGAATTATGTTTGAAAGGAAATTACTGCTTAGTCACTTATCTGAAGGGAAGTGTATCAAACACAAGTCAGAGGCTCCATTATTTGAGCTCAACTTTAGATGGAACCTGACTGGCTTATGAGCTATCTTAGAAAATTAATTTATAATTTTAAAATGACATCATAGAAACTTTTTCAAAAAAATTACTTTTTTGGTCAACCATTTATGGTGAAAATTTTCAAACATACAACCAACTTGAAAGACTGTTTCTGTCCCTTCCTCTTTCCTGTTTCCTTGTCTCCTTCTTTCCTTCTTTCCTTGCTTCTTTCTTTCTTTCTTTCTTTCTTTCTTTCTTTCTTTCTTTCTTTCTCTGTGCTGCGGATCAAACCCAGGGCCTGTTAGACAAGTGCTCTACCAGTGAGCAACACTTCCAGCCCCAAACTGAAACAGTTACACAATGAGCACCCACCACTGTGCTCTTCGCCTTATTAATTATGCTGTTGGTACTTCCTCCATCAAATATCTGCCCACCAGTCATGCCTTTTCAAGTAATCTGTGGTTCCCTTTCCTGGAGCAGTATTTCTGTCTAGGCTCAGGGAATTTGCAGCTTGTTGGGAGTGGGTGGAGGTGATTATCATTAAACACTGGTTGAACATCCTCTGTTTATGGTAACTGTTGTGAGAAAATGAAGTGACTGAAGACTCAGGTGACCACAAAGGAAATTGGTTTTTGTTTTCAGACATAGGAGATAAATAGCACAGTGTGTAGCAAATGGCAAGTAATGAAATGACATCAGTCCCACTCATTCAGTTCTTGCTGAGTACTGAACTATGTTTATCAGTATTGCCTGATTTAATTCTTACAAGGTAAGTAGGTCACTATTCCATTCTGGCTTCTTTTTTTTTTTGGGGGGGTGGGGCGGGTATTGGCAATTGAACCCAAGGCCTTTATATACTTTCTCAGCCCTTTTTATTTTGAGGTAGAGTCTTTGTTTGTTTGACTTTTTAATTTTTTTATCTTTGAGACAAGGTCTTGCCATGCAGTTCAGGTTGGCCTTGAACTCACTTTGTAGCCCAAACTGGCCTTGAATTTGCAGGGATCTCCTGCTTCAGCCTCCCAAATGCTGAGATTATGGGTGTGACTGGCCTGAGATATGGGTATGACTGGCCTGAGATAGAGTCTTGCCAAGTTGCCTGGACTGAGTTTGAATTTGTCTCAACCTCCCAGAGTGCTGGGATTACCGGCATGTACCACCATACATGGCCCTTTCTGATTTGTATACAAAAGGAAGTTAAGGCAAAGAGAGATTAGTACTGAAGCACGCCGAATTGTGCCGAATTGTGGCAGTGTGGGTCTGGGATGCTCTGAGCACTCTTAGTCACTTTGAAGGTGCGGGAAGGACCCTCAGGCCTGGGTAGACAGGAAGGAAAGGGCTGGGAGTCACCAGTGGTCCTGCCTGAGGCCCTGGAACACAGACCCCAGTTTCCAGGTGTGTCTGACAGGCGTGCTGCCCTGAAGTTTTGGGAGCCAGCAATTTCCAAGGCGGGCTCTTCCCATTCTCTCTCCGGTTGCGTTTTCTACTTTCCTGTCAGGGGTGCTTTCCAAAACTTGGCTTCTGTTCCTTGTTCCCCTCCATCGCTTCCTTCTCGACCTGTTGTCTCAGGGTGCTCCAAAAGAGGCTTGTTTTGTCTGTGGCATCCCAGCCTCGAGGCACCTAAATACACCTTCTGGTAGTTTCGGTTTGTAAACCAGAAACCACGCAGTGTCTTGTCAGAGGATCTTGCCTGTCCTGTCTCGTGGCCTGAGGGCAGTGTCCCCTTGTTGTGTCTGGAAGCCACCCTGTCTGGCCCGGCTTTTCCTAGTGAATCCCCTGCCCTCATCGCTCCATGTGGGTCTGGCCATGTGGCCCTGCTATGGCAAGAAGCTGATTTCTGGATTTACCCCAGGAAGCAGCAACAGTGTCAGCCCTGGGACAGTGCGGCTTGGCTACCATTAGAGCGCAAAGAGGAGAAAGGAAAGGAGCGGGAAAGGGCAAGAGAGACCTGGGCGGGGGAGCCGGGGAGGCCATAATGAGGGACTTTTATGTCCTAGAATTCCCATGGTCACCTGGCTCCTGCAGGACCTTACAAGACTCCAGCTGGGACCCCAGGCCCATGTGGCTGCCCCTCACCAAGCCCAGGTAGGACTGTCACAGTGAGACCAGCATAGGGGACAATGAGATTCAAATAAATCTATAGGCTTTCATTTATTCTTTTGGAAAAAAAAGGTCTGAAGAAACTTTATAACAGGATAATGATCATTAAATTTGAGGAGATCAATACATAGATGTTACTTTTTTTGGTCCCTGTACGTTTTTTATATGTTTGCAAAAATTAAAAATCCCCATCATGTGAAAGAAGGGCCTGGGGGAGGCAGTATTGCACATTTGTAATCCTAGCATACAGGAGACTAAGGCAGGAGGATGGCAGGTTGAAACCCAATTCAGCGATTTAATGAGAACTTGTCTCAAAACAAAAACAAAACGAAACCTAGGCTGGGCCTGTAGCTCAGCATGAAGGCCTCGGGTTCAATCCCCAACACTGCAAAAATAACTAAGGAAGAGGGAAAGTCAAAGCAAAAAAGCAGCTGTTTACACTGGAAGCCAGGCTCTGCTCCTCCGGTGTGGAATAACCACCTGCTTCTCTCTCTCTGGACTTTATTTTGCCATCTGTGGCATGCGAAGTTTCCCAAGTTCCCCGCAACGATGTCCCCAGGCTGGGGATCGAGACACTGACCCTCCCTCTCGCCTCGGATTTCCTTCCAGCCCCCGGCACCATGCCCACGTCTGTGCTGTGGGCCGTGGACCTCTTCGGCAGGGTCTACACCCTGTCCACAGCTGGCCAGTACTGGGAGCTGTGCAGAGACACCCAGCTGGAGTTCAAGCGGGTCAGCGCGGCCACGCAGTGCTGCTGGGGCATTGCCTGTGACAACCAGGTCTACCTGTACATGTGCGCCAGCGACGTTTCCATCCGCTGCCGAGAGGAGGCCTATGAGAACCAGGTAACAGGCCTCCCCCACCCCGTCAGCAGGTGCTAAAGGGGTTGGGGTTAAATGACCTGAAGAACAGAATCGAGGCCCCAGCCTTGCCCCGCCCCCTTTCCCTCACCTGCACCTGGCCCAGCATTCAGCCTCGGGGCTGGAGCCCAAGGTGTGTCTTCGCCAGAGCAGACTGGCAGAGGGGCTGTGTAGTGCGGACTGTGGGTGTCCAGGCCCCGGGATGACTGAGCTGCCCCCTGCCTGTCCCTTTTGTAGCACTATGCTGTGGGTGGGTTTTCTATCCTTTGAGGCTGTGTTAATGCCCTGGAGTTTTTTCTCTCTCTCTCTCTCTCTCTCTCTCTCTCTCTCTCTCTCTCTCTTTGCTATACTGGGAATTGAACCCAGGGCCTTTGCATTAAGCTACCTCCCAGCCCTTTTTTTTTTTTTTTTTTTGTCTTTTTCCTTTTTATCGGTACCAGGGATCAAACTCACAACTGCCTGCTTTCAAGGCAGGCGCTTATGCCGCTGAGCTAAATCCCCAGCCCCTCCCCAGCCCTTTTTTATTTTGAGGCAGGCTTTCACAGAATTGCTAAGTTCTTCTGGCTGGGTTTGGCCTTGTGGTCCTCCTGCCTCAGTCTCCCAGAGTGATGGGATTATGGCATGTGCTAGCATGTCGTGCTTGCACTGGTTCTTGATGAAGTGACCTGAGGACCCTCCTGGCAGCCTCAGACCTAACACCATCTCTGTGTCCCTGGTCCCAGCGCTGGAACCCCATGGGTGGCTTCTGTGAGAAGCTCCTGCCGAGTGACCGCTGGGCGTGGAGCGACGTGAGTGGGCTCCAGCACCGGCCGCTGGATGGGGTGGCGCTGCCGTCCCCACACTGGGAGTGGGAGTCGGACTGGTACGTGGATGAGAATTTTGGAGGGGAACCCACCGAGAAAGGGGTAGGTAAACTCGGTACCCACCTTGTCTACCTTAGGAGGAGGGTCACCTTGTGCTCAGCCTGTCCCCTGGTGCTTCTGTCCCCAGCAGTGCCCTGGGGGGGTCTGACTTCTGCTTGCTGTGGGGTCGTGCATTCAGGTCCTGCTGTCACACTCCCGACGCCCTCTGTCCTCTTCCTCCCATCTTCGTGTCTCTCCCCCCAGAGCCTTATGGAGTCCCGTCCTTGGCATTTCAGGGATGGACCTATGCCATCGATTTCCCTGCCACCTACACAAGAGACAAGAAGTGGAACTCGTGTGTGCGGCGGCGGAAGTGGATCCGATACCGGAGATACAAGTCCCGGGATGCCTGGGCCAAGGTCTGTGTCTATGGGGACGCTGCACCTGCCCTAAGATCTGGTCTTTGAGTTCTGCTGTGGCTTCCAAAGAGAGGGGTGCTTAGACACTCACCTAACCTGTGTTCCTGGGCAGCGGCTGGGCTCTGCCAGGGCCCCCAGGCTCCAGAGAACAGAGTCGTAGCCGTCAGTCTTAGAAGCTGAGAACAGAAGCCCCATGGCTCATGTACCTGTCACATGGCCACTTCAGGACAGTACCTGAGCCTGGTGGCCTATAGAGAGGGCAATGCAGCGAGAGCCCATGGCTAGAATCCTGCATTCCTCTTCCCTCCTTCTTCCTGAGGTCAGGTTATGGGGGCCCAGCCCCAACTGAGGGGACATAGCATGGGCACCAGACCAGACAGTCACCAGGTCATGACAGCCACTGTTTGTCACTTACTCATTTCAGATCCCCTCAAAGGATGACGTCAAGGATCTGCCTGACCCCTTCAATGACCTCTCTGTGGGTGGTTGGGAGATCACAGAGGAGCCCGTGGGCCGCTTGTCAGTGTGGGCTGTGTCTCTGCAGGGAAAGGTAAGGCCACTGTCCTTAGGCCCTGGGTGCAAAGCAGCAAGGAAGCCTGACCACAGGCCAAGCAGGACAGGGGTCCCTGGGTGCAGGGAACAAGGCTGCCTGGAGACCTCTGCCTCCTATCCCTGGAGTAGGGACGTCCTGAAAGGCAATACCTTGCCAGGCTCCCCATGGGCCTCTTCCTATGTGTCCTGCTCCTCGGGCCTCTGGGTCCCACCCCTCTCAGAAGCCTCTGATCCCCCATCGCATGGCTGATCCTGGCCTACCTCTCTTGAGCATCCCCAGCTCAGATGCCATCCAGATGGCAGATCCTGGGCTCCCAGCCTGCTCTGTATGAGTGCCTCCTACAGTATCCAGAAGCATTGTGTGAGGGTAGGGATGGGGTGGTCAGATGGTTGGCAGGTAGATGGATGGGTGGATGGATGGTGGATGCATGTTTAATGGATGGGAGGGTATGGGGACAGTTGCTGTGTGGATGGATGAATAGGTGATGGGTTTATAGGTGGATGGATCATGTGTGGCTGGCTGGATAGAAGGGTAGGTGTGATGGATGGATGGATGGATGGTAGGGGTATGCACGGATATGGGTAGGTAGATGGTTATGTGGGTGGATAGACAGGTGTTGGCATGTGCATGAATAGATGGTAGATGGATACATGAATGATGCAAAGGTAGATGGATATAGGGTGGCTAGATAAACAGGTGTTAGGTGTGTGGCTAGATGAATGCATGGTGGGTGTATGCCCGGATGGTATGTAGGTAGATGGATATGTGAGTGGATAGACAAGTGTTGGGTGTGTGGATGGATGGATGCCACGTGTGAATGTTTAGAGAGAAGAGATCATTTTCTCAAAGACTCTGAACTATGTAAAAAGAATGAAGTTACCCCTGGTGGCAGCAGCAGCTCAGGGGACACAGCCCTCTCGCTGTGGTTTTAGAAGATACTTTACAATTGCTTGGTAGCTCCTACCACAAATTGACCACAAGCCTGCTGTGAGCTTCAGGCTTATCAGGGCAGGTTAATTTTAGCAGATTCACTTCCAGGGTTCCACCTGCTAGGACTCAGGTTAATCACAGGTGCTCTCTCTGTGCCATGCTGAAGGGTGGCAGAAGGGGTCAGCAGGGTGAGGTGCTGGCCTGGGACAGAGTCTCCTGTCAAGGAGCCTTGTCCATCTGGATGCAGAGGGGGGAGGACAGGGCCACAGCAGCGTTCGTGTTCTCCAAGTGCCAGCACCACTCCTGTGATCCTTAAGAAGTGGCACCAGGACCCTGCGCTCCAGGAACCAAGGAGACAGCATTCAGTGAAGCCACTTGGTACCAGGAAGGAGGCTTCCAGGCCTGACTAGTGGGCCTGACTAGTGACTTGTAAGGGTGGGTTGGCAGAATGGGGATGCCAAGATTCCCAGTCTGAAGACTCAAACGGCTCACCAGCCCTGCCTGGACCGTGCAGCCTCTTCCTGATGAAATAAGCCAAAGCCTGCATGATATGAGAGCATTGTGCAGTCTTAGCTATTTAGGTTAAAGAGTAAAAGAAGTGAACAGTTTAGACTTTGGTATGAATGAGGCTTGGGGATTTCCCTCCAGTACCCCATCCCTACCCCCCACTTGTACACCCCTACCCCTAGAGAATGGGTGTACTGAGGGCACATCACCATTAGGGGGCGCAGGTCACATGGGCTGGCTAGGAGCCCTGGGCTCCTCTGCTGGAGGCTGGAGTTGTACATGGTTGGCTGGTGTCTTGGGGCCTGTTAGCTGCAGGCAAATAGGGCAGGTGAGGACTGAGTGAGTGATCTGCACACTGGGGTACCTAGAGATCCCCCATACAACTGTTCAGATGAACTAATAGGCCACACACGGGTGTCATACCCTTCTGTCATTTCCCAGGTGTGGTACAGGGAGGATGTCAGCCACCCCAACCCGGAAGGGTCATCATGGTCTCTGGTGGACACGCCCGGGGAGGCTGTCCAGATCAGTTGCGGGCCCCATGACCTCCTGTGGGTCACCCTCTGGGAGGGGCAAGCCTTGGTCCGGGAAGGGATCAACAGGAACAACCCCAAAGGTGGGTGACCCTGCCTTGGGGGAGGTGGGAAGCCACCTCCAAGGATCTTGGCTGATGCAGCTTCCTGGGGTGTTGGGGGGCTGCCAGGCAGTTCGTGGTCCGTGGTGGAGCCTCCTGGGTCTGAGAACGGGATCATGCACGTCTCGGCTGGAGTGAGCGTGGTCTGGGCTGTCACCAAGGACCGGAAAGTAAGATGGGGATGCTGGAGCCTGGGGGTAGCTCTGCAGGTGCCACTTAATGTTGGGGTTCTGTTCTTGTGAGAATAGTCTGAATTCTTTGTAATAAATCTGGCATCTGTCAAGCACTGTGAGCTTTTGTGCTATTGAAATCAGCACCCAGGTCCAGGACGTTTGATGCTATGGTCTCTCCCTTCCCTCACACCCAAGTACCAAACTGCAGAGCAACTGTGTTAGGCAAAACATTTCAGATAATCAGACGCTAATTTGCTGAAACCCTTAGTTAAATGCCTCTTCTTTCCTTTACTCAGTGCTTATGTTTGTATCTTCATGTGTTACTGGTGATTGAACCCAGGACCTTCACGCTGAACTACACATCCAGCTCTGTCTTAATTGTTTTTAAAACTTCTTAAAGTTTTGGGGACAAAGTTTTGTCAAATCACTAAATTGCCCAGGCTGGGCTTGAACTTGTGATGTTTCTGCCTCAGCCTTCCAGTATGAGCCACCATTTGCATTTCTGTCTCAAAAGTAGGTTTAAGATTAGCCAATTCCAGGCTGATTTCATGATTTTTTTCTAACCTCATGTCAGGGAGCTCCCTGGCACCCAAGAGGATCAGTGCTCACACACCTGAGTCTGTATCACCAAGGCCCATAGGCCCAAAGCCTCAGGCCACATCCAGCCTGACAAATATGTTCCCCTGCCCTCTAGAGAGTTCCAGGCACCCCACTTCTCAAAGATAGTGATTGCCAGCCTCCTTGTATAGCAACATGTCTATCCCTTTGGCTTAAATAACAAAAATTTGATTTGCATGTATGTTTGCTCAGTCTTCAAATATTTGATATGTTCACATTCTTTGGGTTTAGGAGACACATTTTAGAGTTTTAGGGTTTGTTTGTTTGTTCTGAGACGAGGTCTAGCTGTGTTGCTCAGGATGGCCTTGGATTCCCAGGCTCAAGCAGTCCTCCTGCCTCAGCTTCCTGATTATCTGGGACTTCAGGTGCATGATACCACAATACCCAGCTTTCTAGAAATGTTTATAAGAGGGATTTGAGTTTTCTCATTAACTGACCCCTCAGGCAGTACACCTTAGAAATTCAGCATGAGTGCTGATTCACCAGAATCCCAGGGGACCCAGGGCAGCCCACCCTCCAGAATGGGTGGAGGCAGCCCTGGGGAACAATAGGGGCCAGCCACTACCACCAGATGAGCCTTGGAGCCACAGGTAAGCCTGGGGAAAATTTAATTGGATGGTGTATAGTTTTACAAACTGACATTAAGGAGACAATTTCATAAAGCATTATAAACCCCAAATAGGTCCTTTATTCTAATAAACAGTTTATACATTTCCTAGATAAGCCCTCTAAGGCTGTTGTCATACAGAGAGGACAGTTTGAAGGAAATGATCTTTTCCACATATCGGATTAGGGACCGATGTGGCTGAGGGCAGGTGACTCTTAGCTGGAGCACAGACAAGGATGTGAGAAGATGGACATGCACTGGCCCTGCTCACCTACAGTGTGAGCCAGTTATTATTACTCAATTGTTCTTTCTGAGCCCTGAAGAAGCCCCTTATTAGCTGGATATAGTGGTGCATACCTATAATTCCAGCACCCTGGGAGGACTGCAGGAGGACTGCAAGTTCAAACCCAGTCTGGGCAACTTAGAGCCTTAGCAAGATCCTGTCTCAAAATAAAAATATAAAATAAAGGGCTGGGGGTGTAGCTCTGTGGGAAGGCTCTGGGTTTTATCCCCCATATGGCAATCAATCAATCAATAAAAAGGAAACGGGGGAGCCCTGTTTCTGTGGCCTTCAGGGAAATGTGTTCATTGCTGGCTTTTCCAGGTGTGGTTCCGAAGAGGCGTCAACTCACACAATCCCGGTGGCACCAGCTGGATCGAGATGGTTGGGGAAATGACGATGGTGAACGTGGGGCTAAATGACCAGGTGGGCTGTGACTCCCAGGGCACCCACTGTCCCTTCCCAGTGGCAGGGCTCCTTGCCTTGGAGAGCACCCAGCAGGCTGCTCCTGCCAGGGTCTGCAGCCTCGCCTTGTCCCTGGGTGTTTTCCTAAGGGTTCTTACTCAGAGTAGTGAGCACAGATCTGCTGGTGGGAGTCGGGGGACTATATCTGCAGACTGGCAGGTGTCACAGAGACACGTGAAGGTGGTTGAAAAATACCATTTATGGCTGAATGTGGTGGTGCATGCCTGTAATCCCACCGCTTGGGAGGCTGAGGTAGGAGACTGCCGTGAGTTTGAGGCCAGTCTGGGCTGCATAGTGAGATCCTGTCTTAAAAAAAAAATGCCACGTTATGTTTAAATTTAAGAATTTATTACAGTAAAAAACACCTTGGGCTGGGAATTTAGCTTAGTGTCATAAGCGCCTGCCTGGCAAGTGTGAGGTCATGAGTTCGATCCCTGGTATTGCAAAAAAAAAAAGACATCTTGCCATTAAGTCCCTCAAAATCTTCCCCCTCACTCACAGTACTTGGCCTGTATCGTCCTTGCCACTGCCTAAAGTAGCTCTGGAAGTCCTCTCTCATGACATTTTTAGTTGTGCTGTTGTGGCTACCTCAGTGTCCTGAACTGAATCAAAATGTTCTCCTTTCATGGTCATTTTGACTTTGGAGAAGGAGATAGAAATTGCACAATGCCAGACCTGGTGAACAGGGTGGTGAGCTCTTGCTGCCATGTTTTGGTGAGCCTGCCTTTCCATCGGCTGGCACTTGGCAGCAGCATTTGTCATGTTTGTTATTACATCTTATAATAGAGAGGACTTCCAGAACTGCTTTGGAAAGTACCAAGAGAGATGGATAAGTGTGTTCAAAGTGAGGGGAAGTAACTTGAGGGGGACTCATGGCAGTATGTCTTTCTCTGTAACAAGTTTTCTTTAAAAGAAAAAAAAAATTAAACATTCACCATATTTTTTGATTAATCCTTGTACTTGGAGTAGTCATCAGGGGTGGAACTGGTTTCCTGACTCTGTGGTGCCACTTCTCGTAAGTGGCACTCTATAGTTTGACAATGTGGCCTCCTTCCTGTAGGTATAGAGGTTTGGGTACTGTGCAAGCTCAAGGGTTGCAGCCCCTTGCTGTGACAGTGACACCCCCAGTGCTCTATGCCTGGGGCACATTTGTTCCCCTGAGGAGCAGCTTCCCAGAAGCCACAGGGAAGACAGGGACACAGGTGGACCTTGCATCCCAGTGCAGTGTCCATCCACCTACTTCCTCCTCCGAGTCTGCCTGACATCAGGGAACCAGGCCGGGGAGTGCCACTGACCTCTCAGCGCTAGCACACAATCACACCCACTTTCACACCTGACTGCATGGCATGGGGGCTCCTCCTGGTTTGCAGTTTTCCTCCAGCCCTGCTGGACACCTGCTTTCCCTCTGCCTCCCCAGTAAGACTCAGGAGCCCCAGGTCTGCACCAGCCTTCCCTGAGCAGTACCTCTCTCTGTCCCAGGTCTGGGGCATCGGTGCTGAGGAGCGAGCTGTATACTTCCGGCAGGGCGTCACCCCAAGTGAGCTCAGTGGCAAGACCTGGAAAGCCATCGTCGCAGGCAGAGAGAGTGACAGATCGCACACTGGCAGCTCGTCGAGCCTTCTCAGGTGACCTGGAGCAGCAGGGCAGAGTAGTTGTGGGCGGAGACAGGCTGTTTGTGGTCTCTGAAGGGTGCTGGCCTTCATCAATCCCCAAGCCTACAGGGCCCCCAGTGCTGTAGCCTCAGCTCAGAGCCTGGCGTGTGGCCTGGCTACTCAGCCCTGCAGAGGAACCTGCAGGGTCAGTCAAGAGACCGAACAGAGGCGTCTTTAGACACTGGGCCATGGCAGTGTGTCACACTGGAGAGCAGGCTGGAACTATGACCGGAACCAGGTCTGGCCCACTGGTTCTAAGGGCTCAGGCTCAGGGGTAAAGCACCATCTCTGAGGGGCAGATGCTAAGTCCCCATGGGAGGCACTTGGAAACCAGACAGAGGCCTCTTGTGGTATGATCACAGACTGGGCATTCCCTGCAGTATACTGGGGGGCCTCAGGCTCAGACAGATCTCCAGGTCCTACCTGAGCCTTTGGTGGGATTTTGGGTTTCTCATGAGGTCTCTGGTGATGCGGCTGCTGCTGCAATTCTGGGGACCATACTTTGGGGTACTTGGGTCCAGGATTGTGAAGAAGTCCCAGCTGTGCTCCAGCCATATGACCACAGGCAGGTGGCCGAATGTCCAAGCTGGGGAAACTTTGTTGCTACCATGGGAGTGCCCACAGCTCTGAGCCCTGATCAGGAGTGTCCCCTCTAACTCAGTCTTCCCCAATCCCTGGTGCCCACCCCCAAAGCTTGGCTGCCATCCCTACCCCAGGTTCAATCTCCTTCACTGCTGGTTGTCACATTGGATCAGTTGACAGGCTGCAAAAACTTCTGATGCCACATCTTGTCCTTGGATTTGGCCGTGGTTTCTCAGATATGACACCAAAGGCACTGTCACTTTCTGTACAGTATTAAATTGTGTGAGATAGTCAACACTTTAGTGTAAGATACTTTTCACACTAGGTGATTTTGCCCAGCTGATCTGTGAGTGCTCTGAGCACATTTAAGGTAGGTTGGGCAGAGCTGTGATGTGCAGTACATGAGGTATATTAAGTGCTGTGTGTGTGTGTGTGGTACTAGGGATTGAACTCAGACCTTTTTCACTGAACTACAGTCTTAGTAAATTTTTTTTGGTCCTGGGGATTGAACTCACAACCTTGCGTTTGCCAAGCAGGCACTTATGCCACTGAGCTAAACCCCCAGCCCTTCCTTAGTAAATTCTGAGACAAGGTCTTGCTACGTTGCTAAGCTGCCCAGGCTAGGTTCAAATTTGCAATCAGTGTGATGGGATTATAGACATGTATGTCTGGCTTTTAAATGTACTGTTACCTTACAGTATTTTCAATTTATGATGGGTCAATCAGACCACAATCTAATTATAAACCAAGGAATATCTGCACAGATAATTGAACTTCATTAAAATGAAGTATTTGAAGGCCAGGAATAGTAATGCATGACCATGATCCCAGCTACTTGGAGGCTAAAGCAGAGAAGGCCAGGCTGGGCAGTTTAACAAGACCATGTCTCAAAATAAAGACTGGAATACAGCTCAGCGCTGCAAAAACTACAAAAAAAAAAAAAAAAAAAAAAAAAAAAAACCTTTTGTAAATCAAAAGACACTGTCAAGAGAATGAAGAGATAACTAATGCAATGAGGAAAATATCTGCAGGACATAAGATGAGAGCCTCATAGTTGGTACATACTGAAAAATGTCTTTCAACTCAACAAGAAAACAACGCGTTTAAAAAGGGGTAAGGTGTGGCTGGGGATTTAGCTCACCTTGCATAAGCGCTTGCTTTGCAAGCAGGCAGTCGTGAGTTCGATCCCTGGTACCAATTAAAAACAAACCCAAAACAAACAAAAAAAGGGGTAAGGTGTGAATAGGTGTTTTTCTCAAGATACACAAAAAACCAAAAGCACGTCCGTACAAGGACGTTCAGCATCATTAGTCATTTGGGAAATGCAAATTGAAACCTCATTCAGAGACTGTGTCTTCCTCCCCAGAAGGGCTGACTCAGAAAACAGAAGTGTTAGTGAGGCTTTGTAGAAATGCAAACCCTCCCAAGTTGCTGGTGAGAGTGTAAGGTGGGTCAGGCACTGGGGAAAACAATTTCCCCAGTGGTTCATAAAGTAAAATTTTTGTTGATGAAAGGAATGAGATGCTGATCTACAATATGATGTAGTTGACCCTTAAGAAACTATGCTAAATCATACATAGTATCACTTGCCTGCACTCCCAGGACTTGAGAGGCTGAGGCAGGAGGATCACAAGAGTAAGGCCAGCCTAGGCTATGTAGCAAGACCCTACCTCAAAACAGAAAAAACTATTATGCTAAGTGAAAGTAGCCACGCACGGAAGGCCACACATTGATTCCATGATTCCAGTTAATGTGCAATGTCTCATTAGGCAAATCCATAGTGACAGAAAGTAAATTGGTGTTTTTTAGAGGAGCTGGGGGTGAGGAAGTGGAGGATGAGGGCAGTGACTCTGTGGGTACTAGGTTTCCATTTGGGTGATGAAACTGCTGTGGCAGTCGACAGTGGTGGTGACTACACAATTCTTAGTGTGCAAAAGCCCGAGGAACATGCTTTACAATGGTTTACATGGTCAGCTTCATGTCATGTGTACTTAGTGAAGAATTCCAAGTCAGACTCAGGCATGGTGGCACACACTGGTAAGCACTGTGGAGCCTGAGGCAGGAGGATGGAATGTTTGAACCCAGTATGGGGAACGTAATGACTTAGGAAGACTCTGTCTCAAACAAACAAACAAATTGCTGGAGATGTGGCTCAGTGCCAAGGCCCTGGATTCAATCTCCAGTACTACAAAAACAAAAATGAAAAGAGTCCTAGGTCACCATAGCCAGGCACATTGCTATGATGCTCTGGGGTGTGGCCTGGGTGTTCTGGCCCCTGGGAAAGCGCATATCCACCTGTGCAGAGGAGACAGGAGCTCAGAGAGATTGTGATGCGTCCCAAATTGCATGGATGGTCCCAGTAGCCACATACGTCCTGCAGGAAAGAATGACAGTCTACCCTGTTCTGTCCCCAGCGCTGGCTGCTTCTTTGGTGATGAGGTGAAGGGCAATAGCGAGTCTGCACCCAGCGACACTGACACCACCTCCGAAGCAGAGAGATCCGGGCCTGAGCACTCTGCCCCTCAAGAGCCTCTGGACAGTTCCAGGGACCACAAAGACAACTCAGCCCTGGGCCCTGAGACTGAAGGGACTGCAGAGTGTATCTTAGAGAACACCTGTCCTGATGTAGAAGGAAAGGAGGCCGCTCAGGCCTCTGTCACCAGTGAGCACCCCAACCTGGCCTCCGCCCCGGCTGAGCTACCCTGGACCAATATTGACCTGAAGGAGCCCAGGAAGGTGCCCAGCCACTCTGCTGCAGGCTTTGCTGAGACTGTGGGCCTCTCCTCCCTAGGGCTTTTCCCTCTAGGCCTGGATGAGCCCTTTGGGGCGGATGACCACCCACTGTGGGCCTGGGTGTCCGGGGGTGGCTGTGCAGTGGAGGCTGGTTCTGCGCTCAAGTGGTTCACTGTCCAGTCGGGTAAGGGGCCCTGCAGGGCCAGGTGTCCACAGAGGTGGTCTTGTGGAACATGGGGCATGACCTGAGGTGGGGTTGGGAGGGTGGCACTGATCCGCTGACCAAAACCTTGGGCCAGTGTGCAACCCTGGTCACAACCCTCTCCCTGTCCTGGCACTGGTGGTAGTTTTCTAGGCTGAATTGTTAGGCTGGCAACTTGTTCATCAGGGTGACTCCAAGGGGACAATGCACAGGACATTCAGTAGAAGTTGAGGCTATCTAACAAGCAAGCCCGACATCTAGTTAAGTGGCACATGCCTGTAAGCCCAGCACTTGGGAGGCTCATGCAGGAGGATCACAAGTTTAATTTAGCAAGACCCTGTCTCAAATCATAGTAAGGGCAAGGGCTGGGGATTTAGCTCAGTGGCACAAGCACCTGCCTGGCAAGGGCAAGGTTGTGAGTTCAATCCCCAGCACCAAAAATAAAAAAAAAAATATGGGAAGGAAAGTTACAAGGTGATTGTGATGATAACAAAAATTAGTTAGGGCTGGGAAAGCAGCTTCAGGGGAAGGTCCGGATTCCACCTCGAGTAGTGCAAACAAAATAGGGGTGGGGTGGGGAGAGCAAGCTCTGGCCTCCGCCCAGGTGCAGGCAGGCCAACACCTGGCCCTGAGGCTCTGGCCTCCTGCAGGCCTGTCTCCCTCAGTGCAGACCCTGTCCCTGTCCATCTCACCGGCCCAGACTGCCGCCTGGAGGAAGCAGATCTTCCAGCAGCTCACAGAGAGGACCAAGCGGGAGCTGGAGAACTTCAGGCACTATGAGCAAGCTGTGGAGCAGGTGGGTGCCCAGCTGTCCCCGAGCCCAGGCATTTACCGAGCACCTGCTATGTACCAGCTCTGAGCTGGGGAGAAGGGGCACACAGCAGCATCCTTGCCTTAAAGATGAGGAAATGGGCTCATTCACCGATGCAGCCATCTTGAAAATCTGTTGAGGCACCAGAGGGCCTCAAGACCTGGAGAGGGCAGCAGTGTCCTAGGAGGTGGGCAGGGAAGGCAGTGGTGAAGCACCTTATCCTGTCTCTGTCTGAGGCCACTTCATCCTGATCCTGCTGAGGTTTGTTGAAATGAGTCAGGATGGAGTGGCTGGTGATCCCGGCCATCCCCAAGGTACAGCTTGTGCCACCCGAAGCAGAACCCCAACCCTGGAGGCCACCATCAGCCTGGGGAGCTGGATCCCAGGAGCCTGGCTCCCCTCCAAAGCCTTGGCCTAGGCTGGGGCAGTCAGGCTGGAGTCTCGGTTCCTCTCTGACGCTCAGCCAGTTTTGGCTCGCACTGGATGTGTGATACAGAGGAGGTGATGCAGGGACAGCTTTGGCTCACTCCAGAGCCTGACATTCATGGAGCAGGGTATTGGAACCGGGCAGCTCTGGGGTGTGAAAATGGGACTGGGCGTGCAGGGCCGGGGGCCTGCAGTAACAGTGTCCCCATGGCTTTGGCACTGGCTGCAGTCTGTGTGGGTGAAGACCGGAACCCTGCAGTGGTGGTGCGATTGGAAGCCCCACAAGTGGGTGGATGTCCGCGTGGCTCTGGAGCAGTTCACCGGCCACGACGGGGCCCGTGACAGCATCCTCTTCGTCTACTACATAGTCCATGAGGAGAAGAAGGTATGGAAGGGGGCAGGGAGCTCGGTCAGTGGGATGGGAATTACTGGAGATGGGACACAGGCAGGGCATGGAAGCCCTGGCTCCAGAGTCTGTGTGTAATTTACAAAGTTCTCTCCTCCACCATGCTTGTCCAGAGCCACCTGCCCTCCCACTGCTGCATGTAGATGCTTGGTTTTGGTTTTGGTTTGGTTTTTCATTTGTGTTCTGAGACAAGAGTCTTGCTATATAGTTCAGACTGGCCTTGAAATTATGGTGATCCTCCTGCCTCAGCCTCCTGAGTACTGGTATTAGGTAGGTGCCACCATGCCTGGTCAAGCCTAGTTTTTGAGATAAGACATCAGGCTCAAGAAGATGGTGTTGTCACCTCCCAGCAGCTGGCATGTCACAGGCAGTTCATGTCAAAAGCATTTCTTTAAAATGTCATGAGGAGCTGGGGATTTAGCTCAGTGGCATAAGCGCCTGCCTTGCAAGCCTGTGGTCCAGAGTTCAATCCCTGGTACCGGTAAAAATACAAAAAAAAAGAATGTCATGAGGAAGCTGAACATGGTGGCACATGCCTATAATGTCAGCACTCTGGAGGATTAAGGGTTTAAACCCAGCCTGGACAATTTAGCAACTGAGGGAGATCCTGTCTCAAAAATTAAAACAGGGCTGGGGATGTAGTTCAGTGCAAAGGCCCCAGTACTGCCCCCCTCCCAAATGTCCTGAAGCCATTTGCTCACAAAGTACAGTTTCAGTGTTGGCACTTGCTCTGCCTAGTGGCCACATGTGATTCTGGCAGGGTGACAGCCCTGCCAATTGTGCCTTTTCAAATAGTACTTCCACGTGTTCCTCAACGAGGTGACGGTGCTGGTCCCAGTGCTTAACGAGGCCAAGCACTCCTTTGCCCTGTACACCGCAGAGAGGACTCGGCAGAGGTGGCCTGTGCGCCTGGCCGCTGCCACGGAGCAGGACATGAACGACTGGGTAAGTGAGTGGTGGCCCCAAGGGCTGGGGCAGGGAGCACAGCTGTGGCCTGCCCAGCAGTGACCAGCTGTGTACCCACACCAGCTCGCTCTGCTCAGCCTGAGCTGCTGTGAGAGCCGGAAGATCCACGGCCGCCCATCCCCGCAGGCCATCTGGTCTGTCACCTGCAAGGGAGACATCTTTGTGAGTGAGCCCAGCTCAGACCTGGAGGCCCAGGACCACCTGCTGCCCTGTGACCAGATGTGAGTAGACAGTGGCCTCTCCTGTCCCCCGTGCCTGCGGCCGATGCTGCAGAGCCCCCCCCCCCCCCCACGCCTGGCCTGTACCGCACAGGTGCCAAGTGCACACAGGGCCGGTTTCCTAGCCCTCCACACGCCCACTCAATTGAGTGGGATGGGCAGGATGTCAGGGGGGCACGCAGTGCTGTGAGCAGGCTCCGTCCCCACCCAGGGGCTCGTGGCCAGAGTCTGCATCGCTCCCCTGTCCCAGAACTCAGCCTGGAGCTCAGGTGCCCCGCTGCTGCTGAGCCTGCAGCACAGGGCTACGCAGGCGGTGAGGAGAGGGAGGAGTCACTTGTGTTTCCAGGGAAGGGTGGGCAGCAGAGCAGCGTGGGGGCAGATGCAGACTTGGTGGCTACAAGGGCAGCGCTGCTTTAGACACAGTAGAGGCCAGACCTCGAGCTTGGATTGCTCAGTTGGGGCATTTAAAGCTCCTAAGGGAAGCAGGTGTGTTCATGTACACTGGCAACCCCAACACCCTGGTAGGCTGATGCGGGAGGATGGCAAGTTTGTGTCCACCCGGAAACCTAGAGATACTCTGTCTCAAAATGGATGGGGATTTAGCTCAGTGGCACAAGCGCCTGCCTGGCAAACATGAGGTTGCGAGTTTGATCCCTGGTACTCCCCCACCAATGGATAGAGTGGGGCTTGGCGCGTAGCTCTCCAAAGCACCATGATCTCCAATAGCGCAAAAAGAAAGACTAAAAAGACTCTAGCGGGATTGAGGTAGCCTGAGGGGACTGGTGTGAACAGAGCCCTGAGGAGGATGCGCAGGGGCACGGCCTGGTGAGGCTGGGGTTGAAATCAAGTCCTGGAACCCCATCACCCCCAGCCTTCAGTGGAGAAAGGGATCACACATTCACTGAGCCATGTGCGCCTGGCGCCCTCTGGTGACAGGGACGTGGCCTCAGCCCGCAGGAAGCTGACCCAGCCCTCTGCTTGACAGGCTGCAGTGTCACACCCTCCGATGCTCATGTAAAGGATTAAACAGCATGTTCCTGCCCTGCCACCACACTGTTTCATTCCAGTACTGGGGACTGAATACAGGCCTTCTTGCTCAGCTTCATCCCCAGCTCTTTTTTAGAAATATTTTTGACGGGGTCTTGCTAAGTCAATAAATTGCCCAGGCTGGGCAGCCTGACCTTGCTCCTCTCTCCTGTCTCGGCCTCCCACAGAGCTGGGATTATACGTGTGTGCCACTGTGCCTGGTTCTGCCACCACATTCAGGCTCCTGTACCTGTCACTGGGTGGACTGCCCAGTCGCATGTTGCAGCCTCCATGGGGCAATGCAAGCCGTTGCTGACCCCTGTCCCTGGTCAGCATAGCTCAGGGATAGGGGGCAGGCTGCTGAGCACTGCCTGCCTGGTACTGAGATCCTGCCTGCCACACACTGCTTCTCAGCCCTCGCAGCGTTGACTAACACACAAGGGAGGCCAGGCAGGTCACGGGTACGTCTGGTCTGGAGCTCTGGAGTGCAGAATACCTTGTCTGTGGAGGCTGCAGACAGTTACCCCAAGAGGGTAGCAGGTTGGTGGCCAGGCTGAGGTGTCTGTCCTGCTCCCCGCTCCCGGCCCCCCAGGTTCTGGCGGCAAATGGGAGGTCACCTGCGGATGGTGGAAGCCAACAGCCGCGGCGTGGTGTGGGGCATCGGCTACGACCACACGGCCTGGGTGTACACAGGCGGCTATGGTGGAGGCTGCTTCCAAGGTGAGCCTGGCCTTGTGCTCCTCTCTCTAATCCCCTGCCCGACACTGGGGCCTCTGGCCCAGCACTGACACTTGACTTCAACAGCTGGCTGACAGGTGACCTTTACCACTGCCAGCCTGCACAGAAGGACACTTCCTGGCCAACGCACGAGGCAGAGGAGCCCAGAGACCAGACCTCACCTCTGGGGTGCCCTCTGGGAACTCAGCAGTGTGGCTGTGGACTATGAATATTCTAGAAGGCAGCTTCTGGGGTCTTATAATACAGTCAGCCCATTTCACACACAAGGGCTTGGGGTGGATTTGACTGGACCCAGGACCCAGCTCCGGATTCCATGGCCCAAACTCTAGCATTGCACCTTGGGAATGGGGGATTACTGAGCCTCCCAAGGGATCCCCAAGTTTTGGGAGCAGAGTAGAAGGTGGAAGCAGAAGCAATGCTGAAAGGACATTCTGTACCCCTTGTGGACCCCGTGCCCCATGATGGGAAGCAGCTAACACTTGCACTGTGGTCACTAAGACCGCAGGACTCACATCTGCATGGGCTTGACGGCTCCTCTGTGTCCATTTACATGAAGGAAACTGGGGCTCATAGAGGTTGTGTGCATGCACTAAGGTACCTTTCAGGACAAGGGGTGAGCGGGGTGCTTCACACCTGCCTGCTTCTGAGTGAAGGGGATGCCTGAGATGGGGTGTGTAGGTGGTGGCCTGGGAGGTCTGGTGTGCAGCAGATTCTTCCCATCAGGGTCCAAAATAATGGCCATGGTGGGGCAGGGGAGGCGACCCTAGCCAGGCCAGGCCCTTGCAGATGAGCTTCACACACCTGCTCCCCACCTCAGCTGCCCTGGCTCCAGCCACACTTCCACCTGTTTTCTGCAGGCTTTGGGGCTCCAGAGGTCAAAGCAGGGCCCCAGGCCAGTGTGGAGTCCCAGGCTGCCCGCAGGGCCCCAGGGCTGGCATAGCCTCCATCCCAGGGGCCTTGTCTCCTTCTAGGCCTGGCCAGCAGCACTAGCAACATCTACACACAGTCAGATGTGAAGAGCATCTGCATCTATGAGAACCAGCGCTGGAACCCCGTCACGGGCTACACCAGCAGGTGAGGGCTCTGGTGGCTGGCCGGGGCCACCTGGCCTAGGAGCAGCTTGTTCTCTCCCCTTTCTATCTCCCTCTCTCTTTTTCTCCTTCTCCCTCTCCCTCCTCTCCTTTCCTTTCCCCACCTCTCTCCTCTTTTCTCATTATTATATTGAGGGGTTGAACTCAAGGTCTTCACGCTGAGCTACATCCCAGTCCTTTTTTACTCTTTATGTTGAGACAGGGTCTTGCTAAATTCAAACTTGCAGTCTTTCTGCCTCAGCCTCTCAGTGCCCTACACACGTGGTGGCTTTGCTTGGGATTTCTAGCGGGAGGGTGGCAGTGCTAAGGCCACGCCTCCTGTTTGGTGATTTAGGTTTTCTCTCTTGGTGTGACTTTTGATGTTTAAATGTATTTAGTCCAGTTGCTCAGTCTTTTTTCTTTTTTTGCCTTCATTTACGTGTGTGTGTGTGTGTGTGTGTATACGCTGGGGCTAGAACTCTAGGTGAGCATTCTACCACTGAACTACACCTCAGCCCTTATTTATTTTATTTCAAGGCAGTGTCTAAGTTGCCCGAATTTCGATCCTCCTGCCTCAGCCTCCCACTGGGATTATAGACATATACCACCCCTTTTTATCATTTTCTTTATGTAAAGTCAGAGGACTTTTTAAAAGCCCCTTTGAGAAATAATTTTCAGCTGTCCCAAAATGTTAGTCTTCTTTTGGTCTTTTCAGATGTTCAAAAATGTAAAAACCATCCTTACGTTGTAGCTCTGTATCAGAAGAGGCAGAGTACCTGCTGACACCGAGGGTCATCCTTTGTCCACCCTGCTCTACAGGTTTTGGCCCTCCACCTGTGATGTCAGGCTGGACCTAATCAATGTGTTACTCAAAGGCCAACTGTTTTGGCTTTAGGTTTCTATTTACTTATTTTGAGTTAGTATGATTGTATTTTTTCAAATGTACATTTTCAAATGTCCATGTGTCTTCCTGCATTTTCACTAGCACGTGGGCCACTTCCATCCTGGGTGTCACAACTGTGAACCGGTTGCTTGAACTCTGCTTGGAAGTCAGCTGACCCATCCAGCCATCTGCCATCTGCTATCTAACTGTCATCATCATTTTTTCTTTTCTCCTCTGCTTTTTTTTTTTTTTATGTTAAGCTATCTCCTTTAAATTTTTTTTTTTTTTTAATTTTTAAGACAGGGTCTCAACTAAATCATGCAGGCTCGGCTCAAACTTTTGATATTTCTGGTAATCCCAGAGTACTGGGATTAGGAAGCCAGTATTCAAACCCTAACACCAGGAAAAGAGAGGTCCAGAATGATGGCCACAGACTGCCATGACCTCAGTAGACAGCTCAGTTCTTAGGGCCTGGGCACCATGGTAATATGGGGTAGCCCCAGTTGGTGTTCCTGTTCTGGGGGGTTTTGTGTTTACATTTGACCCCAGTAAGCAAGCCACTCGGGAGACTGCTTTTTGTGGGGCTGGAGTTCAGACCTGTTCCCTCAGGCCCTCCCAGGAATGGGGTACAAATCCGCTACCAGGGCTTTCTGGGGTGGGTGCTGCTCTCGGTCCCCAATGTCACCCCGTGCCTGTCGTCCTGCTGCAGGGGCCTACCCACTGACCGGTACATGTGGAGCGATGCCACAGGGCTGCAGGAGTGCACTAAGGCCAGCACAAAGCCCCCGTCCCTACAGTGGACCTGGGTAAGCCCTCCTGTCCTGTAGTAATCCCCTGGTTTTTGACTGATAGGGGGACATGGGGTCCCCATTCTCACTGACTTATCCCTTCCCAGGTTTCAGACTGGTATGTGGACTTCAGCGTTCCTGGTGGCACAGATCAGGAGGGGTGGCAGTATGCCAGTGACTTCCCTGCGTGAGTATCTCTGTCTTGGGCTTCATGGGCCAGGTCCCCAAGCACTAGGACCCTCTAGACTCCCAACTCAGCTCATGCAGGGCTGGAGTAGGAGGCCAAGGGGCTCAGTAAACAGGCAGAGGCAGCAGCATGTGGCTCCCTCAGCACTGGCTTTGTCCCTGCTGTGCCAGGCCTAAAGGTTCTAGAACATTCTGGAAGGATCTGGTGTCCCAGGCTGAGGGGTTCCAAGAGGGTGAAGAGGCTTAGCACATCTGAACTGGAGGACCTGGAGGTGGTCTGAAGCCAGGTTCTGAATGACTGGTGGTGTGGGCAGCCTAAAGGAGGATGTCGGGGGAAAGGGGACAGCACAAGCCCCTTGGAGCAAGGCTGGCACCATCTTGGGAGGCCGGAATATGTAGGCAGGTAGGAAAATGGATCAGTGTCAGAAGAGCCGAGCCAGGACCCAAGTGACTTCCCACCAGACCCAGCTGGGAGGCAGAGGCCAGCCCCAGAGTGAGAGCTGTGTCTCAGCCTCAGACCCTTGGCTACAGAGGGCTCCTGTTCTCCAAAAGGGCTCTGACGGGGTTTGGGGAGGCAAGGGGCCCAGAGCTCCCGAGCTGGACCTGCTGCATGGAAGGGAGGCTGTAGCTACCAGGTCCTTGTGTTACAGAGTGGTTTCTTTAGAAATGGTTGCTAACTAAAAAGTATTCCATGACCTTGCCTCAAACAAAGGACTGGACAAGACAAGCCCAAAATGGTGTTAAACATTTACTTGAAGAGTATGGGATAGCCAGGTGTGGTGGTGCACGCCTGTACTCTCAGCACTTGGGAGGCTGAGGCAGGTGGATCCTTGTGAGTTTGAGACCAGCCTGGGCTACAAAGTGAGTTCAAGGCCAGCCTGAACAGCATAGCGAGACCGTCTCAAAAAAAAAAAAAAAAAAAAAAGGAAAAAAAATAGGATAAATGGATATAGGGGAAACCAGCTCTGCAGAGGGAACTTAGGCTGAACAAGGAGAAAAAAAGGGTAAACACAAAAATAAAAGTGCATTTCAGTCCCTGAGGAACGCATGTAGAACCTCAAGACAGTAGCGGCTAGCGGGTCTTCTTTTATGCCTTGTACATCTCATGGGGGCTCCCAAGAAGTCCTATATACAGGGCTCTTGCATTGCCCTGGGGTCTCATAATTGACAGGTCCTGCTCATCCCCTCCCCGCCTAGCTTTGCCAGGCCTTACCTCTGTCACCTGGAGGCTGCGCTTCAGCGCTGACCCCCTTGAGACAGTGGGAGCTGTCTGAGCGAGGCTTGTCTGCTGTGGCATCTATGCATTGTGGTGGAAAAGAGCAGTTTAATATTTTTAAAAATTTATAGCCTTGCGTGGTGGCTCACGCCTGTAATCCCAGCACTCGGGAGGCTGAGGCGGTTGGATCATTGCGAGTTCGAGACTAATTGAGCTCAAGGCCAGCCTGAACTGCATAGCGAGACCCTGTCTCAAAAAGACCAAAAAAAAAAAGAAAAGAAAAAAGAAAAAAAAATATTGTAGTAAAATCACATTGCCATGAGTCCTTCTCCAAATTCTTCCCCTTACTTTGCACACACTGACATCATCATTCTTGGCACTTTCTGAAGCAGCTCTGGAAGTCCTGTTTTGTGTTTGTAGTTGTGCTCTCCTGAATGCCTCGATGTCCTGAATCAATTCGAAACGTTTCCCTTTCTTGAACATTTTGATTTTGGGAAAGAGCCGGAAGTGTTGTGGTGCCAGATCCGACGAGTAAGGTGGAAAGGCCATGCTAATGTTTTCATGAGCCTGCCTTTCTGCTGGATAGCACGGGGTACAGTATTCACTCTATTTTTTTTTTTTCTTTTTTTTGGTCAAATCTTATAAAGATACTAATGAAAGGGGACTTCTAGAACTGCTTCAGAAAGTGACAAGAACAGTCAGATGAGTGTGCTTGAAAGGAGGGAGGGTAATGCCTTTTATTGTAATGCATTTTACAAATTGAAGCATTTTCCGTATATGTTGGTTATGCCTTGAACTTCTTTGCTCCCCTGACCCGTGCCAAGGCTGTTCGATAGCAGTTGGGAAAAGAATGTGCACAGTGTCACTTTCCAGAAGCTTCCACAAAATCGGTCTTGATTTCACCTCTTTTGCCCTTGCAGCTCATACCACGGGTACAAAACCATGAAGGATTTTGTCAGGAGGAGGTGCTGGGCCAGGTGAGATGGAATCACAGAGTGCCAGGCCTGGCTACCCAAGGAGCTACCACTCCAGGGGAGGGACTGTGGCTCCTCTGGGCCAGACCTGCTGGGGACTAACCCTGACCTGGTCCCAAGGGAAGAAATGGAGAGGGCGGGAAAGCAGAGTCAAAGTAAATGTCAGCCCAGGAAATGCCTGCGGCTCCCCGTGCTCTGGTTTCTGAAGAGTTTGTTTTAAAGAGCAAATAAGACAAATGTCACTGGCAGGTTCTGCTTTCGGGCAGGAGCAGAGGCTGGCCGGGCTGGGGGAGGGCAGGGAGCACTTCCGCTCACCAGGTGCTCTCTGGGGTCCTGCTGTCTTGCTCTAGTCCGGGCAGGGTTGTCCACCCTAGTCCTGTGCACTGAACCTTCTGAGTGTCTTCAGCAAGTAACTCTGAGCAGCGATGGGTCCTGAGTTTTGAGATCAGCCTGGGCCCCTGGGCTTGTGTCGCTTTTCCCCATATAGAAAATGCAAGCTGGTGACCAATGGACCCTGGCTGGAGGTGGCCCCCATCGCCCTTGGGGACGTGTCCATCATCCCAGAGAGCCCAGAGAGCACAGATGGTGATGGCCGCAGTCACAACATTGCGCTCTGGGCCGTTAGTGACAAAGGCGATGTACTCTGCCGCCTGGGTGTGTCTGAGCTGAACCCTGTGGTGAGCACCCTCTTCCCAGCCACCCTGTCCTCCCAGCTGCTCCCCAAAGTGAAGACTTGCTTTGCAGTCAGGCTGGGCTCAGGCCTCCCCAGGCTAGGTCTCCGGGATGGGGGGAGGTCCCTGGGGCCTCTGAGCAGTTGGTGTTGAGGGTGAGGCTGGCATGAAGATATGCCATCTCTTGGGGTCTAGAGCAGCAATAGGGACAAAGGTTGGTTCTGCTGACATGGAAGCTCTTTGACATATGGTATTCTGAAGCCTAGGGCTTCAGTGATGACCAGTGTCAGGCTGTGGTCAGGACTGAGTCGGAAGGGGCTGGGTCCATGTTATACCAAGGTCACCCCATGATGTGATGTACTTCCTAGAGTTGCCCACCCTCAGGCAAATTTGGGTGCTGGACTTTGCATCAGTCCTGGGCCAGGGGACCTGGTGGCTCTGGAGGTCACTTTGATGCCCTTCCCCTGCCTCCAGGGCTCCTCCTGGCTGCACATCGGCACTGATCAGCCCTTTGCCTCAGTCTCCATTGGGGCCTGCTACCAGGTGTGGGCTGTGGCTAGGGACGGCTCTGCGTTCTACCGGGGCTCTGTGTCCCCCTCCCAGCCAGCTGGTGAGTACCAAGCTGTGGTGGAGACGTTGGAGCAAGGGTCCCCATATTTAGTGCCACCTCTGGAACATTAGGCCTCCCTGGCCCCACACTGACCACTCGGGGAAGGTGAGTCATACTGGCCTGCTCTGTGCCAGGTATGCAGACAGCATCCAGCTAGGAGAGGCTGGCAGTGGTGGAAATATGGGTGGCAGTGGCTGGCACATAGACCCTCTGTAACAGTGGATTTGAAGGGTCATCACTGAGGCTAGCGCTTGACTGCATACCAGGCTATGTGTCTATATTACTGAGGCTGGTCCACTGGGCCCCATCTTTAGAGCTTGCCATGGTCCCTGGAGGGCCCTGGACCAGGCCAGGTCGGGTGGACCAGGGTGTCGGGTGGATGGTGGTCCTGGGTCAGGCTGGGTACACTCTCAGCTAACACCAGGCCCCCCTGTGCATCTGTGGCCCTGGGAAATGAGACTGGCCATGACAACTCAGCCCACTGTGAGCTCTGGAGAAGCTGACATCCCCAGAGATCTGGGCTGACAGGTTTGATGTCCCTTGCGTCCTCCTGAGTCAGCTGTCCTGTCATAGGTGACTGCTGGTACCACATCCCATCACCTCCCAAGCAGAGGTTGGTGCAGGTGTCCGTGGGTCAGACGTCTGTGTATGCCCTGGATGAAAATGGCAAGTAGTTTGGGCTGTGGTGTGGTCAGTGAAGAGGTGGAGTTCCCTGAGCACCCCAGAGGGATGACGGGCAGGTTCCACAGACTTGTGTGGGAGGCTGGGGATGGATATCCTGGTGGTCTCTTTGCAAGGTACCCAGAAGCATTCAAGACTTTCTGTTCCATGATTTCCCAGGGCACAAATGATAGCTAGGCAATTGGCCCACCTGTCAGTGTGAACCTCCCAGGTCATGGTGACCATGGAGCTGAGACCTCACAGCCTGGGCCTGGCCTTCGGGAGCCATCCAGGACCTGAACCAGGCCAGAATAGCACAGTCCATGTCTCATGTCCACCATGATAGGCATCCTGCCCAAGGTCAATTTTGGTGCCAACCTCTACCCTGAGTTACCCAGGCCTGGTAGGTACTGGCCCAGTGGTGAGACCCTGCTTGGGCAGAGAGCAGACTGCCGATCACTTGTAACAGTAGAAGCATCTTCTGGGAGTATCTTCTAGAAAGTTTCATTCAGGTCAGAGGTACAGGAGGCACAGGACTGGCTCTCAGCCTTCTCCAACCCCCACGTCTCCTTGAGGTGGGCTCTGGCCAGAACCTTTAAAGATTGTGTCCTTAAGTAGCTGGGTGTGGTGGCACACACCTGTAATCCCAGAACTTGGTAGGCTAAGACAGGATTGCCATGATTTTGAGACTACCCTGGACTACATAGTGAGTTCAAAATCAGCCTGAACTACATAGTAATACTTCAAAAAAGTAAGAATAATATAACATAACATAAAAGGGTCTACCACCGCATGTGGTGCCACACAACCTGTAATCTCAGCACTGTGAGAGGCTAGGCAGGAGGATCGGAAGTTTAAGCCCACCCTGAGCAGTTTAGCAAAACCCTATCTCAATAAAAAGTAAGTAAATAAATAAGGACTACGTATATAGCTCAGTGCAAAGCCCTTGAGTTCAATCCCTGCTTCTCTGACGGAAAAAAAAATTGGTCGTCGTTATGGGTGAAATGGCTGAGAAAAGACAAATTCAAGACTTGAAGTCCGGAGTGTTTATTACAGATCCACCTCTCTCTTTATTTGTTTAAAAACTTCTTTGTCCTCAGTTTTTTCCCTCAGTAGAGAGGCTAATGTCGCCAGCCCTGCCCGGCACAATGGGACAATTATGAAGCTCAGGGAAGCCCAGGCATAGAAAGGGCAAGGCTGGCTGTGGTCCAGACTTGGCTGCAGAGCTCGAGGGTTTGGAGAAGTGGAGGGGCACTGCCTTGGCACACAGCACCTCAGCGCCCCCATACCTTAGGGGCAGGATGGGCTGGGGGCCTTTGCCATTGACTTTGGCCTCTTCTGCCCCAGGGAACCTGTGGTACCGTGCGGGAGTCACGCCCAGCTACCCACAGGGCTCCAGCTGGGAACATGTGTCCAACAATGTACGCAAAGTGTCAGTGGGGCCCCTGGACCAGGTGGGTAGACAGGGCACTGGGTACCTGGGCATCTTGTCCCCCTTACTGGTCTACCCCTCCTGTCCCAGTGACCCACAGTGGCTGCTGGGTAGGGGCTTCAGCTGGTGTATGTTCCAGGTCTGGGTCATCGCCAATAAAGTCCAGGGGACCCATGGCCTGAGCCGGGGGACTGTGTGTCGTCGCACTGGCGTGCAGCCCCGAGAACCCAAAGGGCAGGGCTGGGACTACGGTATTGGGGTGAGTGGGCCATACTGGCAACATTGCGCGTGTCCCAGGCTGACACAGTACTAGCTGCAACCTGGCATTGGGTTGGGGTTGGTGGAGGCCCCAGGCACAGCCCCTCTGGTGATGTGGCTTTCTCCTTCTAGGGAGGCTGGGACCACATCTCTATCCGAGCCAATGCCACTAGGGCCTCCCGGAATGTGTCCCAGGAGCAGAAGGTCCCTGGCCCTGTCAGCTGCTGAGGCCACCAATCTCTCAGAGGCGGGGGTGGCGCCAGATTTGAAGGATCCTGGCCGAGCCAATCTGTGCTAACATGCACACCGTGGAGGCTTTTGCAAAGGCCGACTCAGGGGAAGTCTGGCCCGGGTTGCGGCCAACTTCAGAAGCACTGGCTGAAATGCCCAGAAATGTGAAGCTGTGTGGACATGCCCATCTGTATCTCCAGTCTTTGAGAAATGCTAGAGAGAGGGGTGGGGGACAGGGACCCTCAGCCACATCCCATCCCACCGTCACTTCCCACTCTGCCTTCTGCCTCCCTAAGCTGGAACCTAGAACCCCACACCCTCCAGCCCAGCCCTCCAAATCACATCTGGGCCCTATCCCATCAGGGGAATTGCCATGAGGCCTGGGTCACATGTCACATGCGTGATCATTCCTCAGCATAGGACTTGCAGTGGGAAAGATACTTTCCATGTTCAGCAGAGTGAGCAGATTATAAGTGGATGTACGAGTGGGTGGTTTGGGGTCCCCAAGAGTAGACTGCGAGGTGGAGATGGTGTTGGTGTGCAGGATTATCATTAGCTCTTCATCACCTCCCTTCCTGTGGTGCAGTGGGCTGGGCCCTTCTGGTTCACCCAATCATGTGGAATAGTGGCCAGTTGGAGGCTGGTGCCAACCTGGGACTCACAGGTGTGGGGTAGGGAGCAGGAATGTGCCTGGAAGCAGAGGTGTGGCCAGAGCCCCAAGTATCTGTGCCTAGGGCAAAACAGAAGGCTTCTTTGCTCCAGGTGGGCCCCCTGCCCAGCCAGACAAGAAGGAAGTGCTTGGCCAGTGGCCCAACTCCCTCATGCAGTTGTGTGGCAGCCTATACTTGGTGACATCTTAAATTTACTTCCTGTAGCTGGACACCTTGGCCAGGAGGGAGCTAGAGCCAGGGCCATTTGTCTTCCAGAATGAGCAACTGGCCACTTGCTGACTTCCTGGGATCCCCAGGATGTAAGGGGCAGACCCGCATTTGCTTCTGAATCCTCAGTACTGTTAGAGTTTGTCCCCAGAAGCCGGCTCAGCACTGGCTCCCCCTGGGCCCTCTCCCGTGGGCATTTGAGGGGCCTGGGCTCCATAGGCAATGGTTCTTGAGTGGGGCTGGTCCCACCTGGATGTGGAGCTGTCACAGAGCCTCAAGGGTGGATCCCCCCACCCCGCCTGTTTACATTTCCCTGTCAGGTTCCTGATGGGCAGTGTGGTTTGTCCCCTCACACCTGTGACCTGTATGTTCTGCCGTTGAGTCTCGCCGTCTGCAGGTGGCTTTCAGGGAACCACCTGGAGGGTGTCACTCTGCCCTGTCTCTGTGGTGACCTCTCCTGAGTGTTTCCCTGCTCAGCATCACTGAACTCTCTTGATTCCTCCGATGCTTTATTCAATAAAAACTTACACCACAGTGTACATGGCAGCATCGTTTTATTGATACACTGATTGAAATGCATAGTTCCTATGCATTTATACATGTGGCCAAAGCATTTGCCCTCAATTCTTTTATTTTCCTGGTATGGCAAGGTATCAATTTCATTCCTACTTTGAAGGTACAGTTAGCCAAAAATAAAAGCAAGTTTGGGTCAATTAAGGGACATCCTCACCACAATGACAGCAGAATACAGGCTGCTCAGTCCCAATTTGATTTTCCCAGACAGAAAAGTCACAGTTCTGTCTTTTCCACTTGTGGAGAGGATGGTGGGCCAATACCTCAGGGGACCCCAGCACCAACCTGCTTACCCAGGGCTTTGAGAAAGTTTATCCCTGATGGTCCAGGAGGACCTCTCAAAGGATGAAAATGTCCAGGCTGGGCTGGGGGCTCAGGACAAGGGTCGTGGGAGACCAAGCCACCGGCCATGCTGACTGGTCACCAATCCATCCCTGTCTTCTCTCTAACATTCAACACCCCAAAGTGAGACTGAGGCATTTGAGTACCCTTTGTAATGTGGCCAAGGGCACATAGATCCCCTCCAACCACCAGTGCAAAAGGACTGGCTACCTGGGAAGTGGAGGGGATTGCAGGCGCCAGCTCAGGGCAGGAAGAGTCGTGAGGTTGTGGTCCAACAAGGTGGTGACTTGTGGCAATCCTGGGCTATGGCCAGTTCTCAGGAGGATGTTGGCAGCGCCCCTGCACCCTCTACTCGAGGCTCAGATCATCAGCATGTCCAGCGGTAAGCTGTGTCCAGTTCTGGCCTCAGCTCAGCTTCCAGGGGCCAGTGGTGGCCTCACTCATCTCAGGGCACCTCTGGACTGCAGGTCCCTGTAGCAGGAGATGCCTGGGCCGGCTCTGTCTCAATCTAGGGGTTGTATCCAATCTCAGCTCACACTGGTAGGTCCCCAGGGGGCACATGGGAAGGCTCACATGCCCACCTGACCCTTAGTGGTAGTTGGAGCAGAGGGTCAGACCAGGCTCCCAGGCCTACAGGGAAGGACCCAAGATCACCTCATGGAGACAGGGAGCCCGGTGTGCCAGGGCTTCCTTCCAGAGCACCTGGCTGGGAGTTAGGACCAAAGCAGAAATGCCTGTTCCTTTGGGTGCCACCTGCTACCTTTCACGTGACCACAGCTGACCCCAAGCTGACAGAGTGCCACACTGCCCAAGCGTGGGGAGGCAAGGCCATGTGTTGGAGACAGGCCAGCAAAAGCCTCAGCCAAACTCCTGGTCTAGGTAGGTCCCCCCTGCCCAGATCCTCAAGGTCTCTGGGATAACTCTGTGTGGAGGGACAAAAGAGATGAGATGCCAGCAGGGTTGACAGCAAAGTGGCCCAGTCCGGCAGAGCCAGTGGGGCAGGAACGCCCCGACAGAAGGAAGCTGGGCCTGAAGCAGCTGGGCTGCCAAGCCACCCAATCAATCCCTGCCATCAGGAACAGCACTCGGTGTGGGGAGGGAAGCTCCTGCCTCCCCAGGCTTCACCGTGCAGAAAGCCCCAAACCCTCCCCATGTGCAGGGGCTCAGGGGAACTCTTACCTAGCACTGAGGCCCCACAAAGACCCCCCCACCAGTCAAACACAGCCCAGAGTGCTACCCCTCTCTAGAAGACCCCCAGTAGGGTCTAGGGAGGGAGCCCCGCCCCAGGACCTTTTAGAAGGAAGTGGGGTCCTCTGATTAGGGTTTCTGACTACTCAAAAAACTGCCATCTTTGTTCTGCCATATTCCTTGAAGGGCCTTGGGTTCTGTTCTGCTTAATTTCCCCAAATCAGAGGGCTGAGCCCCAGGCCCCACCTAGGTCTATGACTCAGGGTACAGGCGGCCCCTTCCCCTGCTTTGCCTCAGGGAAATCTTTAAGTAAACCATTTTCTGGAATCTTTGCTGGGGGGAGAGGGAAGGTCATGCAAGGGGAAGAGATTTAGTGATGAAGAAAGCAAGCAGGTCTTTTCCATTCTCATAAGGCCACTAGCTCAATGCAAAAACAACAGGGCCTGGAACCTTCCTGGGGCTTTAGGCCTTATGATACTCAGGGTCATAGCCTGGAAATAACCAGACAAGTTGCTTATCCCCTGGAGGGCTGGAAAAAACTGCTCCAGGGAAGTGACTGAGCTGAGTTTCAGGGAAGAGGAGTTGCGGGAGGCCACAACCTCTTAGAGCTGACATCCTTACAGGTCTAGGTGAAACTTGAGGCTCTGAGGGACCAGGGTTAGGAGAGCAGGCCAGCCACCACTGCCACCCCGCCCCAGTCTGGGTGCTAGCTGCCCTCTCTGAAGCTGTGGATCTGTGTAGAGTACCGCTGCAGGTGGCCCTGGGGCTGGACCTCTGTGGCCCCCATCGGGGCCCCAGCCACATGCTGCTGCTGTTGCTGCTGCTGCTGCTGCTGGTAGTGCTGGTAAAGCTTGGGGCCCACCGAAGGCTCTGGTCCCTCGAGGCCTGGGAGGCAGCTGCTGGACATGGTCAGGATGGTGGAGGTCAGCGACTTGATGTAGTTCTTGGCCAGCGTGAGCGTCTCGATCTTGGAGAGCTTCTTATCAGCTCGTACGTGCGGGATCACCTCTCGCAGGGCTTGGAAGGCATTGTTGAGCTTGTGCATCCGCTGCCGCTCCCGCTCGTTACTCTCCAGCCGCCGCTGAATGCTGTTCTCTCGTCGGCTGCCTGGGCCCTGTCGCCGGCGCCCACCCTCAGCCCGTGTCCCCGCTGCCCTGGATGTCCTGCTCCGCAGACCCTTGGCCAGCTCTGAGCCACAGCCAGACTGGGGCCTGTCAGGGGTTTGCTCCTCCACAGTGGCCTCGGTGTCCTGCAGTGGTACCCGGCGCCGGGGAGGACGGCTTTTGGTCTTCATGATCCAGACTGGTTGTGCAGCAGGTGGTGGCCAGGAAAAGAGGTCCTCGGCACTGAAATCCAGAACGAAGGCCACTGTGATCACTCAGCATGGTCAATGACACACAAGGTGGTGTCCTGTCAGCTTTCTCCCCAGTGCAATGGATTAATGGCCTGTGAAGGCTGACCACTCAGTGCACAGTGACCCCAGGGTCTTTCCACACACCTTGAGCTGACTTACCTGCCCCCTACACTTCTGCTTGATCTCACATCAGCTCCGCAACTCCCCATGATCTCCTGTTCCCTATCTTTCTCCACTGGCTCACACTCAACCTGGTGGCCTTTTTCTGGTCTCATGTTCCTCACTGCCCTGTGAGTGCCTCCTGAGTATAGGTGACCTGTGACATGTGGCAGCCATTCCTCCTGCCCTGTTGAATGTGTCAGGCTGTAGGACAATATTGGGACTAGAAGCTCTGTGTACATGGTGCAGCTGTCACAGGTCAGAGGTGGACAGTTTCCAAGGTCTCTGCACAGCCCCCAGCCCCACCATGCGGATGGCACCATGGGAAGGGGGACGACAACTTCCCCGTGGCCACCGCCTGGGTTTTCTCTTTGCTGTCACCTGTTCCTGCCTCTGGTCCCCTCCCGGGAGCCCCACCCGGGTCCTCCTTCCCCCGTTACCTGGGGATCCGCGGCTGCACCCGTCAAGGCTGCCCACGGGGGACAAGGACACGTCGCTTTAGCCGCCCCGGGCGGGGCCGAAGACGCATGTAAATCAGCTCGCGGGGCGGGACCGGGTGGGCGGCCACGCCTCATTCTCAGGACCCGGGTCTCCCAGACGGACCGGAAGCGCAGGGCACCGAGTGTGAGGTAGGGGCCCACCTGCGGCTGGAGACCCCGGGGCCTCTGGGGGCGACCCCGGGGCCTCTGGGGGCGACCCCGTGCGCCTGCAACTGACCGCCGCACCTGGCCTCGCGGTAAGGCTGGAACCTGGAGCCCAGATTGGAAGACGCGGTGGGGCAGCGCTTGTGTAATCATAGAAACCATGTACAGGCAGCGGCCACATCCTCGTGGAGCTGTGCAGGGCCCGGGACTTCCCCCAGCCCCACCCCTCCACCCCAGTGCATCCGGATGTTACCGGCTGACCCTGCAGCCCCGAAGGGCTTAGGGACGCGGGTCCCTTTCCCATCCCCCCAGGCGCTGGGCGGAGCTTCTGCAGCAGTGTCCCCTGGTCAGCAGGAAAGGTTGGTTGTCCCTGGAGTTTGGTTTCTAGGGGCGGGAAGTAGACAGCTTCGGCACAAAACCTACAGTTCCCTCACAAAACCTCCCCAGGACAACCAAAAAACAAAAACGCTGCGCTGCATACCTGATTGCTCCCTGCCTGTTTCCACATCCTATCACTGGGGAATTTTTTGTTTTGGGGGGTTGTTTTTGCGACAAGGTCTCCCTATATGGTTCGCGCTGGCCTTGAAGTCGCTATATAGCTGGGAGCTTTCTGAGGCTGCGCAGGTGAGCACCTTAGAAATGAAATGGGTCTGAATTCCGCAGCAGGTGCAGAGGCTTTGGATTACAGATACACTTCAAGGCAGCATGAATGCAACGTGGCACTTGTTTTACTGGGTATCCCTATAATTCCAGCATTCTGGGAGCCTGAGGCAGGAGGATCCTAAATTCAAGGCCTGTCTGGGGAATTTAGCAAGATTCAGTCTCAAAACAAAACAAAGCCAACTAGGGAGGTAGCTTTGTAGCGTGAAGACCCTGGTTCAACTCTGCACTCATCTCTGGTCTAAACAAAACTCATTTCCCAGTGAAAACCCTCTTTAAGTTTTCAGGATCCTGAGAGGTTTAGGAGACCCAGGCAGTGTGGGCTGAGCAGGGTAGTCAACGCCATGATACCTCCATCCCAACACGGTGGAAAAAACAGAATAGACTCAGCAACAGTTTATAAATATATAACTATATTTATTTTGAATATTAAATAGTTTTTAAATTACAAGCAATTTATTGAATCACACTATGCATCAATATACAGTAAAAATCTTACAATTTAAAAATGTACACAATTTAAACTGAAGTTCATTAACTGTTATATTGCAGTGAACCTCTTTCCGACTGTGGTTAGTACAACCTGGAGGTGTGTGAGACTTGGTAGGTGTGATCACTGCCCAGGTCCTTGTCTGCAGACAGGAAGAAACAGTGGGTATGCGACGCACCAGTCCTGTGGTCAGGACCCAGCTGTCCCTCCACAGATCACCATAATCTAACAGCCCCTGTTGGAGCCTTTTAAGGGGACCGAACAAGTTTTGGTGGTACAATACTGTCAATACGTTTAGAACTTACATAATAAATAGAGTTTTCAACAGCCAGAACTTCAGCCAACCTATTACTACTTAGGAATATTGTTTTGCGATTTTTCTGAAGTCAGTGTGTACACCCATTCTTATTTTAAGGCTACTTCTCTCAAGGCCAATGCTCTGAAGCCCAAAACTTGAAAGATGCCGTTTGAATTTTCAGGTGACGGAGGGGCTGGGTAGAGGAGAATGAGGAGCTGCCTCCCTTCCACCTGGTCCTGGGGCCAGCTATGTAACAGGTCATTAACTATAAACACTCTATGGGAAGTACGAATAAAAAGAGTTTTGAAAGACCTTTCATGACAGCAAGACATACAAGGACTTTTCTTAAAGCCTGTATGAAATAGTGGGGCCGGACATTTAAAAGAGAGCGGATGTCAATTCCACAGAGTTAAGCCTGCCTCCCACATCCTGAAGATGGACAGCTGCTGACCCGGATGTGGACTCGCAAGAGGCTCTGGGAGCACGTTCTCTACCTCTTTCTGTTTTATGATGGATCAGTGAATAACACAAATCAGCATCTGGCTAGGAGGGAAATGAAGGGTAGATGACTTATACTGAAGGATCTAAAATACACACACTCTGCCAACCACGTCATCTCCCCACGTCATCTAGAGGATGCCACTGATTTATTTCATTGCGTAACTTCTTAGAACAAGTATGTTGGAAAACCTACCACTGGTAACTAATAAGTAAAAACAAAAAACACGGTATGTGCTGACATTTCAAAAATGGGCTGAAGTTTTAATCTATTTAGTTAAACTTCTTTGTATTGCTTCAGATTCCATAAGAACACACTGATTCACATGTTGATGAGAGATAGTCTCCCCTTCCATGCAACACCATAGTTCAGTCTACCCCGCCCCCCACTCAATGTACAAAATGCTTTTTTTGGCAATAAATTATAAGTGATATAAAAATTAAAAATGGGATTCATGTTAAAATCTTAGCTTAGTGAAAATGTACAGCTCTGAAATATCCATAAACGTATCCTGGGCTTACTGTATGAGAAGGCCATATAGTCTATGAATGTTTGATTTTAATTGTTAAATTATAAATTCCTTGGACCTATATTTTAAATAATCTAATTGCCTCTCATCTCTCTCAATCAATTAAGACTAGTAGGTAGAGGTAAAAATTTGGAAAACTCGAGAAGTCTCCATGGTAAGAAATTCAGAGTTATGACAGTTTTGGCAACATCACCTTCAAAGGCCCTGTTTTTAGAATACAGGTGTTCCAAGAGCCAGTGCTCCCTGCAGGTCCTTGGTACACGCTCAGTTCACACCAAGTGGGGGATAAGGGCAACTCTATTCAGAATTTTCTTGCTTTGGAAAATTATTGCTTAGTATAAAAAAATTCACAGAGTGAATCAGAATCGATAAGAAAGGTCATAATTTACTATGTAAACTCTAGGCAACATCCACATTTGCAGTCTGCACTGGGACCCAAGTCCTGCAGGTGACAGCCAGGGCCTGGAGGCGTCCCAGCGTCACACTGGAGTGTGGGAAGCAGATCAGCACCGGGAAAGAGCCGGGGTAAAGGGCTGATGTAGGGTACCATCCAGTAGGATCAGGGCTCTGCTCAGTGCTGCCATGCTGCACAGCCACGGGGGACCTCCTGACGTCCAGGCAGTTCTCTAGGCCAGGACAATGAGGTCAGCTTTGTGTGAAGGACACTGGTTTTAGACGAAGCCACATTGGAGATGCTCAGTTCCTTTCAAAGCAAGAAGAGGACTTGGTGCCTACAGCAGGAGGAAAGGGCCAGGCAGCTGGGCCCTGGGAGCTGTGAAGACCATGAACCCGCTAAGGAGGATGCATCAGCTGCTGGGCTTCTGCTGTGGTCCCTTTGCCCTTTTCCATGGCTGCGAAGAAGAGTGAGCACGGCTGTGCAATGCGGTGTTGTTCTGGGTCACAGAGATTGGCCGCTCCTGGCTGGACTTGGAATGGTGCCAAGCTGAAAATCCAGCTCTGGAAATGTTTTAAGAGCTTGAAACAATACCACCTGCAGTGGACCAATCCTCCTCACGCAGCCAGAGCCCCTCATGGGAACATGTATGCCTCTGAGGCGTCCACCTTCTTAAAAGGAGGACTCAGCAGGACTCCCACAGCCTGACCTGCCACACCACACTGCAATCCAAAACTGAGTGTGGGGTGCCCCTGTCAGTCTTAAACACCAGGGGGATGAGGGAATCTTATAGGGAGGCTGCAAGATTTTGGCAGCCCAGAGAAGCTGTATTTGCCACAGGGAAACCACCTTCTAGGGAAGAGACGAAACATGTTTGATTCAATCATTGTAAGTAACAGAGCAGTATTTTGGGACTCATCAAAAATATTTCCTATAAGAACATAAAACACTAACATTCAGAATCAGTATCATGTATGAAACAGTACCATATATACAGCTCCAATAATTCTGAAGACAGCATATCACTCAAAATATTTAAGCTTTACAAGTACCATGCAGGGCAAACAAACTATCAAACAGGAAAAAAAAAAAAAAAAAAATCAAACTAGTGGATAGCACCAGCTTGACCTGCCTTATTTTCCTTGAATAATTTACGATTCTGTACAATATTGGGGACTCTTGGAACACTTATCCACAGTGCAATTACAGAGCAATTAGTGATTTCTTTTAAAACAGTAAATATGGCTCACTTGTGACCATTCCCCTGGGGCATCCTCCGTGGCACTCATGTCCAGACCCGGAGGCAACAGGTGTGGACACAAAAGACAGCAGCACAGAAAACAGCACACCCTGCCACGCAGTTTCCCCCAAGCAATTCGGACGATCAGAGTGTGAGCGCTGCAAGTGTGAGAGGCCCTCAGGGTGCGGCTGCAGTGGGTGGCTGGGACAGCCGCCGAGCGTGGCCTCCAGGGTCCTCAGGTCTCACGGCAGCTGCTGCTGCTGCTTGGGCTCATGGGTCAGAACAGTCTGGCCTGGAGACTGTATGCGAGGCCACCTAATCCTTTTCTCCATCTTCGCTGCTGCCTATTTAGGAGAGAGCACGTTTTAGAAATGATTGTCCTAGATAACAAATCTGGAGCGCACCTGACCACTGTGGCAGGAAAAGGATCTGCAGCTTGGGTCTGCCTGCTTCACACCTGCCCGACCTGCCCTGTCAGTCTTTAAAGTGGCGCCTACTGACTCCGTGCACCCAGCTGCTTGGCTCCCATGGTGATTCCGTGCCAATGCTCAGGGCAAGGAAGGAAATCAGCCCGGCTGCCTGTATGCACCCATGCACACCTGCCCACCAGGTCCTCGGGTGCAGGCATTATCTCCTCGGCACTAGTGAAGCCGTGCAAACACAAACACAGCTCTTTATGGTTCACATTTATTATTTGATCTGTAAACTTCAAATAAAAAAATGCACCTATTTATTAACATTTATCTTTCCATCTAGGTATGGGGGAAATGACCCATATGTTCAGATCCTGCCACTTCAAATGTGCCTGTGCCTGGGCATTCCCACCTGGCCCTCTGGTATCACACGGAGACCAGGACTTAATGGCAAAACCAACATTCCCAGGGGAAAAGCCAGAGTGCACCCAAGCTCAACTCAGAGGCTTGGCCAAGAGTTCAGAGGAGCCCACACCTGCTGAAGGGCTGCATCTCTGAAAAGAAGTGGAGACTGTGGAGTAGGGCAGCAGCCAGAGAAAAAGGAAAGACAGACAGTGATCTGGGGAACCGCTGGTGCTCCAGATCCAGGGCACTCGAGCCCAACACGGGGAAGCAGGAATGAGCTTCCAAGTGTTTCTAGAAGTGGGCTGCATGAGCCTAGTCAGTCCACCATCAAGATGCAGGAGTGTACAAGTTTTATGGAAACAAATTTATTCACTCCATAGCACTAGAGATTGAACCCAGAGCTTTTACACTGAGTTGCATCCCTAATTATCTATGCTAAGCTATGCTAAGCTATGCTAAGCTATGCTATGCTATGGTCTTGCTGTTGCTAAGTTGCCAAACTGCCCAGGCTGAGCTCCAATGTACAATCCTCCTGCCTCAACCTCTCAGAGTATAGGGGTTACAGATGTATATCATCACAGTTGGCTTTAAAAGCAAATTTATAACCTATTCAGCAAATACCCAGAAACATTACATTACCAGGTCTTCAACTCCACAGAGGGGTGGGTGGAGGGTGGACACCACCAAGCCAAAACCTGATCTCTTAGACCACATGCCCATGCCAGCCCATGCAGGGTGTTTCTCACCTCCTTGCTCAATGTCCGAGTCAGTGAGGTGCGTGAGAGAGAAGCTGGCAATGTTGGCGGGAGAGATGGAGAACCTGGAGCAGGGTGACACGTGTGGCCAGCTCTGCTCTGTGCTCCGGGCTGGCGGTGGAGGGGAGAAGTACTTGGACGGCTGAAGGGAAGGCTTGGAACCTAGAAGGCTGCTTGTTGTCTTTGACATGAAAGGATCTGGGGAGAAGTCATCATCCCACTCAAAGCCTCCACCTGGAAAAAAAAATCCTCCTGTTATCATCGTGCAATGAAGAGCAGAGGAGCCCGAAAGCACAGGTGTGCTGGATGCATGAGCCAACACCAGCCTTGCCACCAGATGGCCAGCTGTGCTCCAGGTGTTGAGAGAAGGTTATTGAAAGCAATAAGCCATGTGCTCCTGCCAGAGTGTTTACATTACCCAATGCTCTGTTTTCTGATTGTGTTTAAGCTAGTCAATGAAGTGAAATACCTTCTTCATCCGTGGAACTCTCAGAGTTTATACACCTGCTCAGATAGGGTGAGTCTGAGGTGGGTGCCGAGCTGCTGGGCCCAGGGTGGTGTGCTTCTTCTCCACAGTGCCCCAGCTCTTTGGTTGGGGTCTCCTGAAAAGCCAAGCAGAAGGACCTGTCAAGCCTGTGCCTGGGAGCTGCTCAGTGTGCCACAGCCCTGCTGACGGGTGCCTTGCAGTTTAAAGCGAGGGCAGTTTCATCCCTGCTAAGTGGGGGACACTGATGAGTAGCCTGCCTTCCTCTGAATGAGGCCCCAACAACTGGGCAGGACAGAAAAGCAGCTTGGAGGCCTCTGAGAAGTAAATGTAGCAGGCAGATGGTGATATTAGATTTATCACCATCAAAGTGCTACAAATGAGCACTTCATTAGCCATTTCCCTTGAATGGCCTTGGACCGGATTCAACTCAGCCTGAAAGCCAGAGGGGGTCCTGGTGTGGACAGAGCTGCAGAGGCCTTTGGTGTCCAAACAGGTAATCTAGGTTTTTTTTTTCTCTATCCTTTCCTGTTCTGCCACCGCCAGGCCTATTAACCCCAGAGTGACAGAAGTGTGACTCTAAGGGGGCTGAAGCCTCTTTCTGCACTGGTGGATGCTGACCCACAAGAGTGAGGGACTGCTGCTCATTTCTGCTCTGTCCTCTCCTGCTCATCCTAGGCATGGCACTGTCAGGACCTAGCCTGCGGAGATTCACAGAGCTAAAGTCCAGGGCCATCAGAGAAAGTAGAGCTTAGAATAGCGATTCTAGATAGTGTCTGGGGGGCTCCTAGGCCTACCTGAGCAGACCCCAAACAATACAAAAAGCTTTGCGGGCTGAACTGGGGGAATGGAGAGCCAACATACAATACTGTGTTCTGGCCAGGCCCCAGCTGGCATCCACTAAACAAAGGCTTCAAAAGGGGAACAAGCACTGAAACCACAACCCACAGGGGCTGACTGGGGCTGGTGGCCTGAACCCAGCTGGGGGGAAGGGCTGTAAAGACAAAAATACCAACATTTGCCAGAGCTTAATACAACAGAGTAATCGTATGACACCATGTGACACAAAATCTAAAATCACCTAGCAGCCAAAGAACCTGGCATAACCCAATTCACGAGGGTAACAGTAATCAACACATGCCAGTGTCAAGAGGAGATAGGTGGTGGAATTACCTGAAAAAGACATTAAAAATCTCCGAGGCTGGGGGTGTAACTCAAGGGCAGAGCACTTGCCTCACATGTGTGACAGACACCCTGTATTCAATCCCCAGCTCCAAAAAATACTGAAGTAAAACCACAATCCCCTCAAACCAAAACAGGCACACATGTTCTCACTCACTGACTCGCTCGCTCGTTCTCTATCTCTCAAAACCAAACCAAACCAACAAACAAGAACAAAGTCCTGCAAGTACGGGCAAGCACTCTTGAACAGAAATATATAAGATCTCAACAAAAGGTCAGATGAGCCAGATGTAGGAGTACTTGCCTGTAATTCCAGCTACTTGGGAGGCTGAGGCAGGAGTATTACAAGTTCCAGGCCAGGCTGGGCAATTTAGCAAGACTATGTCTCAAAATAAAGACTTTAGAAAAAAAAAAAAAAAAAAGGGCTGGGGATGTGGCTAGTGGTAAAGCACTTGCCTAGCATGCACAAAGCCCTGGGTTCTAGCTCCAGTGGGTATCTGTGTGGTGGGAGGCAATAAAAACAAATAGAGATAACCTAATCCAGCCACCAGCAAGAAAAACAACTGGAGGAATAAAAACGAACAAACAACAACAAAAAAACAGTGTCTTGGGGTCACTGGGAAGACACTAAAGGGTCTCATGTTAGGGTCCCAGGTGGAAAGGAGAGTACTGTGCAGAAAAAGTACTTGGGTAAAAAAATGTCTAAAACACTTGTCAAATTGGTGCAAGATCTAAAACTACAGATTCAAAAAGCACAGCAAACTTGGAATCAGCATGAAGAAATCCAGGCCCAGGTGCATCACAGTTTAAATTAATGAGAGCTGAAGATAAAGAAAAACATCTTGATAACAGATACTTTTGAAAGAGGGACAACAATCTAAATGACTGCAAATTTCTCATGAGGAACTATGAAGATCAGAAAGAAGCAACACTTTTTTCTGAGGTGGGTGCTATAGGGGATGGAGCCCAAGATAGGCAAGTACAGTGGTACCCTGACCCACAAACTTAAATTGTTCCACAACTCTGGAAAAGATGGCCACATTTATGTTTGTGCAGGAATGATGGCTGCAGTCATGTTTGTCACTTGATGTAGAGTTTGCGAACAGAAGCATTCGTGAATGGAGATACCACTGTACTCTACTGTACCCTCAGCTAGAAGTGATCTCTTTGCTGAAAGAAAGAATTGCCACCACAGAACTCTGTATTAGAACTCCCATTTTAGAGAAAATATTCTCAGGGAATAAATGTGAGATGAAGAAAAACTCAGGAGAATTTGTTGCCAATAGATTTGGAAGGGGAAAATAGAAAAAAAAGTGCAAAGAGAAAAGCTCAACAAACTTCTTCAGTTAGAAGGCCAATGTCACCAGATGTAAACCTGAACAAGAACAAGAACAATGGAAGTGGGAACTTTCCAGGTAAATATAAAGCTACTTCTCTTGAGTTTCATAAAATATGCTTGATGACTGAAACTAAAGTTCATAGCATTACCTGATGGGGTTTTCAGTGGGTCCATGTGGCACACCATGAAGAGGAGGAAGGGAGGACCTGTGCAATAGCCAGGTCCCCTCTCCCATTTCAGGTATTGAAACACTGATGCCAAGCAGACAGTGCATATACTGAAATCCTTAGAAAAACCACTACCAAAACTGTAACACAGACAAGATATACAGTAAAAACAGTAGGTAAATTAAAATGTAATACCAACAGTGTTCAATTACTCAAATGAAGGGAAGAGGAAGAACTACAAGAAGACAAAATATTGCACCTCAGTTCAAATATACTAATAATTTTATGAAACGTAAATGGTGTAAACATACAGTTCAAGACAGATTTACAAAATATGACTGATTGACTGATTGATTAGGTATGGAGAATCGAAATCAGGATCTCATGGTTGCCAGGCAGGCGCTGTGGCACTGCAGCATACCCCAGCTTGAGAATACATGTGATTGATAACCTTTCCCCATACTCTCCTGGTGAATGAATGGGTGGAGAAGCAAGCCTTATTAATGAGTCTAAGTTTCAGTTAGGTAGGATAAAAGTTCTATTGCACAGCAGGGCAACCACAGATAATATGTATTTCTAAAAGCTAGAAGAGATGGTCTTGAATGTTTCACCATCAAAAAATGATAAATGTCTAAGGAGATTGTTTACCCTGATTTAAACATTACACGATATATACATGCAACAACACATCATGTGGTACCCCTGAATATGCACAATTAAAAAATAAATTTAAATAAACACCCAAGTATATAGAAAAGTGTCAAATATGATGATAGAGGTAGATTAAAAGTACAAAGATGAAAAAGATATGCCACACAAACACTAATCAAAAGCTAGAGCAGCCACATGCATATCAGAAACAGGAATAAAATACATTATATAATAACAAAAAGGTCAATTCACCAAGAAGACCATCATCTTAAAAATATTGTATTTCATAGAGCTGCAAAACACATACAGCAAAAATGAAAAGAGAAATGCACAAATCTACAGTTGCAGGTGGAGTCTTCAAAACTGCCCTCCCAGCAACACATACAGACAGAAACATCAGCAACAACAGTGAAGAACTGAGCAATACTCCCAACGATGGAATCTGGACACTTATAGAACAATAATCTACACCCTCAAAGGAAAATTGTCATTCATGTGCATGTGGGACATCCACCCAACAGGCGATATACAGACTCTAAAATAAACCTTAACAATCTCAAACACACAAAATATATTTGCTGACCTTAATGGAATCAGACTAAAACTCAATATCGCAAAGATACAAGAAAATCTCCAAATCTTGCATATAAAACAATACACTTAGAAATAATCTATGTGTTGAAGAGCAAGTTTTAAACCAAACTAGGAAGTAATCTTAGCAAGATGAAAAGGAAAATACAGTGCGTTAAGATGGGTGAAATGTTAATAAAGTATATAAAGGGAATTTATAGAATGAAGTGCTAATATTAGAAAAGAAGTCTCAAATTCTAAGCATTTAGCCTAATATGATAAAAAAGCAAAATAAACCCAAAGTAAGCAGAAGGAAGAAAGTAATAAAGCAGAAATCAATGAAATTAAATTTTTTCTTTAAAACCCATGAATGTACAAGCAATTATTTGGAGAGGTCAGCAGGTCTAAATCATCTCTTTGAGAAGCTATAGGAGGAGGAAACGCTTCCCATTCATTTTATGGGGCCAGCATTACCCTGATACCAAAACCAAAGATAGTACCAAAAACAAATAACAAAAAACTAAAAGAAAAACTCAGGTGAAGTCCAAAACTGTTTGTCCCTCAAACCCGCAACTGTACCCTGTCTCAGTCCTGCTCCCTACTGCTCCTGGTGGAAAGGGCCCTCACTCCTGCAGCTCCAGCGACACACAGCTTTGCCAGGGGCAAGTGTGGGTAAGAAGCACCTGGAGAGGGCGGAGCGAGGCAGCCCCAGGGCCCCTCTCAGATTCAGCACCCAAGCCACTTCTGTTCCTTTAACCACTCCCCTCTCCTCACCCTCCCAGCACACATGCTATATTCAAATGTGGAGGTTTAAGGAGTTTTCTGAGAAGCATCTGAAGAACAAAAGTGAACACAACACAGTGGAACAAAAGCACATAAAGCAATGTGCAACAGAAGGAAGATGAAAACAGCTGGGCTTAGTGCCACAGGCCTGCAAACCCAGCTACTTTGACAGCTAAAGGAGAAAGATCACAAATTCAAGCCTAGCCTGGGCAACTTAGAGTCTGTTTCAAAACAAAAGATTAAAAGGTGTTGTGTGTGTGTGTGTGTGTGTAATGTAGCTCAGTGTGAAGATCCTAGGTTCAATTTTTAGTACAGAAAAAAAAAAAAGAGGCCTCTTGTTCTCGGTGAGAACTATAATCACATTTTTGCCTAATCTTTGAAATGGAACCAACCCCAAGTAACTTTCTACAGTCACTATCTTGTCCCAAAATGGTGATTAAAAACACCACACCCAACTTCCACACTCAATTTGTGACGTTCTCCAACACAGACACAAATAATCTTGAGGTAACAGATACCTGGTCAAACAGATAGACTGTGACATCATCGAAAAAAGTGACTGCCTTTTTTTCCTTCTTCCAGTCTTCGGGCAGCTGACTGATGGCCACTGTTGCAGCTGCTGCCGGCTTCAGGAGGCTCCGCAAATGCCGACTGTCTTCTTCATTGCTGAGGATCACTGGCACAGGGTGCTCCGTGTCATCTTCTGACTCAGAGCTGAGACTGTGCAGGTTGAAGGCCCTCAGGTCCTCGTCAGAGTCGTCACTGTTTTCATCCTCCTCATCGGCGTCCATCCCATCCTCGGACAGGTCGAGCATCCCAGACACGCTGAGTTTCCCCAGGTATTTCCCTTCGATGTCGGGCTCCTTCAGCTTGGGACCCTCAGAGTGGCTGGAGAAGGATTTGTCTATAGCAGCGTTTGTGTACGCAAGGAGTTCATTAGTGTTGGTTCCTGTGGAAGTGAGGGTGCAGGGGTGATCTTCCTGTGTCTCAAAGTCATCACCACTGCTCAGTTCTGAATTCAGCAAACTTAAGGGGCTGTTGGCCTCATCTTCCACAGGATGTGTCTGTCTGGAAACATCTGTCTGTGCTGGCTCCAACATTTCTAACTGCAGGTTACTGGGATTTTCTAGAATCAACGGGTAACTTTGATTGGGCTGGCTTTTGGTGGCTTCTAGGCAGCCATCTTTGGCACCTGGGCTTTGCTCTGGGATGACTGACTCAGGCTGTGACTGATCTTTTATTAACAGCAAGGCTGAGGTGGAGGCTCCTGGGACCTCCTCAGACTTTTTGTCTGGCTCCGAGTCATTGTCCGAGAAGTATGCAGAGTCTCGATAGGAGCTCTGCGAGCCTGAGGCAAAGGTCTGTGAGGTGCCTTCTGCACCTCTGTGGCCACTGGCTGCATCTGAGACGACGATGACTGGGTTGGGGGGCAAGCTGCTCTGCCCAAGGTCTCCAGCAGTGGCTGGGTCCGAATCTGAGGTGCCCTCGGGGGCAGGATGCAGAGTCCACTCAGGAGACTCCAAGTTCTCCGTTTCATAGCCACTGTCTGCTGGCTTATCAGGGGGTAGGAGTTTCTGAGGGGTGTGGGAGACTAAGGACTCCAGTAATGCTTCGTGGACATCCACAGAATCCAGGGAGTCTGGGGTTTCCACTGATTGCTCAGAGGTCGGGATGGCTGTGGATAAGCTGTCTTCCAGGAGGCTGTCCTGGCTGGTAGAATCTGAGGAAAGGGTGGATGCCAAGCCTATGTCTTTGGTGGCATCTTTAGAATTGAACTGATTTAAAGTCTCAATAGCTTCTAAGTTTTTCTTCTGCAAACTGCCACCATGCTGGTCTTCTGAAAAGGGCTGGTTTTGTAAGTCTTGTCTGGATTCTGTACTGGCCTGATTGGCAAGAATACCATCCATGAGGGCAGCATCCCTTTTGGTTAGTTTTAAGGCCTCCTTATTTTGGTGAGTCCTGTCAGGGGGCCTATGGTCCACAATATGGGTGTTGGCATCAGTGGAGGGAAATTCAGTGCGGGCAGTCACCGAGTCTGGGGTAGGGTCCTGGCATGGACAGTCCTCAGGGATGCTGCAGTCCAAACCTGTGGGCTTGCTTTCTCCTGCCTTCGAGAGTGGTTCTGAGGGGCCACCAAGAAGTGTTTCTTTTGCTGTGAGAGAGGTAGGTGGTGTCGGTATTTCCAGGAAAGATGGTGCTGAGGTGCTCTGAGTGGTAACCTTGACACCTGCATCTTCAACCTTGGTGCTTGTGTTCTCCTGTGACAAAGGAGAGCTGGGTGTATCTTCAGGAAATTTAAGCTCACTGTCTAGAGAGTTTCTATGTGATGTTTCCATCAGAGCTTCAGTAAAACCAGCATTCTTAAGTTCTGTGTGAAGATCATTTATAAGCTCCTTGCTGGACAGTGAGCCTTTTAGTAAGTTTTTCTCTTGAAGAAATAAAAAGTTTTCTGACAATTCTTGAACATTCAATGAATCAAAGTGATCTTGATGCAAAAGATTTTCTGATAAACAAAAAGGCTCATGGTCAAAAAGCTTATGGGGCTTTTCTCTGTCTGAGTGGCAGGTTATTCTTGACTTTCTGGGATCCTCCAAACCCGAACCTAATGTAGTTGGCTTAAAGTCAGCAGGAACCCCATTGAGTTCCATTAAGTTGAATATATTTTGGTGGCTGGGCAAATCCTCAGTTTTCTCAAGATCATTGAATATATTGTTGAAAGGGCTTTCAGGGCCACTGGTAACATGGAAGTCTTCAGCTATGCTAGAATCTTTAGGATCTGTACTACTCTGAAAGAAATCCTCATCTGTACTAGATTCCTCAAAGTCAAGGTTCTTGAGGGCTGTCAACTGGGATGCCTCAGTTCCTGTCTTTTCTGGGTTATCCATTTCCGTTGTGAGCAATGCAGGTGGGTAATCGAGCTCCAAGTTGCTTCTGCTTTTTTCTTCTAACTGGATGTAATAGTCACTTCCAACAGAAAGGTTGTGAGCATCAAAAACAGGAACCACTCCAGGGGCTCTAAGGGGGACCTCCTGGCCACTGTCATCTTGTTTCCCAGGCCCGGGATCTGAAAGGGAGCTTTCGAACACTTCAACAGGAAAGAAGACGCTGGAGTAGGACAAGGCTTCATCTGGGTGTCCCCGGCTGCGCTCGTCAAAATGATCATGCTTGGCGGCCTCCCACACATATTCGAAGCTCAGCCCCTGGCTTGTTTCAGTCACTGTGAGGACCTCTTCCATCTCTCGACCAAGCCGATCTCTGGTAAAATGGTCAAGAATTGGGAATGCGGCATTGCTTGAGGTGTCTCTGCTGTTGGTGTTTGGCTTGAGAGCGTTCCACTGTTGCTCAAAGTCCACTTCTGGGTCCCGCTGGCTCTGCATGCGCAGGTATGTCAGCAGTCTGTGCACGTCTTCAGCTGCTGGCCGTTTGTCTGGTGACCGCCAACACAACTGTAAAACTTCATACCTAGGCAACACAGGAGAGGCAATTAGTGAAATGATAATGAACTATTTTAAAATAAGAAAAGACCATAGAAATGGTAGCCAACTCAATACCCTCAAATATTTCTGTACTTTAATCACTGCCAACCACCAAAGGGAGTTCAGTTCACTGGGAGATCATGAAAGAAAGGAAGAAAGGAAAAGAAAGAAAGAAAGGAAAAAAAAAATGAACAAAGAAATGTAGTATTTAGGCCATTCATGTTTTGTTTTTGTTATTTTCTTTCTTTTTTTTTTTTTTGTCTTTTTCCTTTTTATTGGTACCGGGGATTGAACTCATGACTGCCTGCTTGCAAGGCAGGCGCTTATGCCGCTGAGCTAAATCCCCAGCCCCCTGTTATTTTCTTTTGAGACAGAGTCTTGTCACATAGTTCAGGCTGTCCTTGAACTCAGTATGTAGCCCAAACTAGCCTTGAACTCATGGTAATCCTGCTTCAGTCTCCCGAGTGCTGGGATTACAGGCATGTACCGCCCTGCTCAGTTTGGCCCATTTATTTTCAGGACATTCCAAATTATCTAGCTGCAATTCATTTGCTAGGTTATTTGTTCTTCTGATGATTATGCAATGACTCAGCCATTGAATTCAGAAACAGATCTACTATGCTCTTTTAACACATGCACTATCTCATATATTTTTTAATTTACTGATTCTATTTTATGAGAGTTCACACGGATAAATGTTCTTGTAGCCGCTCTCTATTCCTCTAATAACAGTAGTCCTTGTGGTATGTGGCTTCCTGCGATAAGGTAGCAGCTAAAGAGGAACTGGATTTCTAGTATAGTGTATATCTAGTTGTCCTCACAAAGCCTACATGCTCATAGGTGGGGCTTTTTGGAGGTGGCTGGGTCATGGATGTGTGGTACTGTGTCAGGGCAGTCCATTTCAGGATGAAAGGCTTGTGATAACTAAACTGGTTTAGTATAGATCTGGGTGTGGATAATGGACGGTCTGCCCTGAATATGGGCGACACTACCAAAAAGGCTTATGGCCCGGGTGGGATACAGAGGAAAGGGAAGCTCGTGCTGCTTCTTGCTGCTTTGATGCCTCCTGCCTGCTTCGCCGTGGACTGTTCCTCTGCAGTGAAGCTCTGCTGTGCCGCCTTGCTTAGAACCAACAAACTATGCACTGAAGCCTCTACAAACTGTGAGCTATAATACAGCTTCCCTCCCTTAATTTTGGGTGTTGGGTATTTTGTCTCAGCAATGAGAACAGTAACCAAGGCAGTCTCAGCAGGACTGGATGACAATGTTCGAAATTTTAAACTGTACCCACAAACCAAAGGGAGGACAAAGACAGTGTTACAGCACTGCATTTAGAGATTATGTTGCATCGTTCTGGGCGAGACAACTCTAGCAACCTGGGGAGATGAGCAGCACTTGAAAACTGGGTGCTGCCAGATAGGCAGAAGGGGTATAGGTAGTGGTTGCAAGGGAGGTGAAGCTAATCCCAACTGGGAATACAGCAAGAAATAGTCCAAAGACTTGCATAAAAAGTAAATTTTTTTTGTAGGTGTCAATACACACTATGCAAATTAGTTCCCATTGCCAATTTGAACACTATATGCTATCCAAGTTCTCACACATGAGTCACTGCTCTTATTTTTTTTTTTTTTTTTTTTTTTTTTTTTGTCTTTTTCCTTTTTATCGGTACTGGGGATCGAACTCACGACCGCCTGCTTCCAAGGCAGGTGCTTATGCCACTGAGCTAAATCTCCAGCCCCCAGGTCACTGCTTATATAAATAATCTTGTTTTAAAACAATCTCACAACAGAAAACTCCCTTATCACTGGCTTTTCTAATTAGTTCATTTTTTTCTTTATTCCACATAATATACAAATTCCAGTTTGCTGTAAACATTTTATGAAAATAATACTAAAATTTAAATATACATATTAATTCTTAAATTACTCACAAATACTGTAAAATGATTGCTTTTCATTTTTTCAATGATTTTTTTTCTGTTTAAAAACAGAAAAAAAAACTGGGTGTGTTGGTGCATGCCTATGATCTCACACTCTGGGAGAATTGCAGATTGAGGCCTATCCTTACTAAGTACCTGTCAAAATAAAGAAGGGGTGGGAATGTAGCTTGGTGCAAAGGCCCTGGGTTCAATCCACAGTGCTTCTTAAATAAATAAATAGAAAATATATGAACTAACACCAAGGACACATGGTTTCCTTATTTTTTGCAAGTGATAAAACATAACGAGAAAGTACTGACCATCTATCGGAATAGGGTTGTTCCAATTGTGGCTTTGGGAGCTTTGTATCTCTCTCCCTGATGACCTGATTGAGGACATCCAGGTCAGACAGGTTTGCATAGGGCTGAGCAGCATTATTAAAAAGCTCCCAAAGTGTCACACCTAGAGACCTGTGGAAACAGAAAATGATTAGCTCTCTCCCCTTTTAGGTGTCAAATTTTTAACACAGTCAGGAATTTCAAAGACAAGGTATGTATTGAAAAGGCTATTAATAATCAGTACATGTGTTTATTTACAAAATAAAACAGCTCTCAAACCATGAGGGGGCATTTCCATAGAAATGAGGACAAGAATGTGTTCTCACATTTACTACCCGCCACAAAAGTACACAATAGAGGTAACAAGCATTGCTATGAGGATATGCTTGTCAGCTTTAAAGGCTCAAGAAACTACTTGAAAGGTACTAGTGTGTTTGAAGTCCTCAGCAAAAAGACTCGAGACAATATTCTGAATTCTGAGGTAGAAAAAAATCCCATTCATAACAGTTGTGAACACCAGAAGATATGTTAAGGAAATCCTTACATGAGCAAAAATTCTCTTCCCTGTTAAGACTCCCACATCTCATGTTCTGGCTACTCCTCAGTACCCTGGTTGCTATCTGGTTACAGAAGAGGCTTCAGATTTGTATCACTGCAGTGAGAGACCTCTTCTCATGCTCATACCCCCCAGCTGCGGGGCTAACGGAAGTACTTTCCCTTTGCTTCCAGGTCTCTGCATTTCCCTCTCTCCACCTACTGTCTTGCTGAGACTCTCCTAACATGGCAGTCATCCATCCTCTATGAGGCCTGAAACCACACAATGGCACTTAGTGTGATCCACGCTTGAGCGAGATCAGGTGCAGCCTACGAAACTGGCATGAAAGCTCCCCAATGATTTGGCCATCCACCAGATTTGGGTATTGATGGTCTATGTAACTCTGATCAGTATGTATCTAGAATACATATTGAGTAACAAACTGTATTGACTCAACAGTTTATCTAACATCATAAAACACAACTTTAAATTTTCTTGTTTTTATAAATGAGTGAAAAGATCCAGCAGATTCAGTATCTAAATTGAGAGATCATTTCCATCAAAAGGAATACAAGAACCTAAGTCTCCCACTCCAAGCCCACAAGTAAGAAGTGCTTCTCTTCCCCAACACAGAATTGTGAGGGTGTATCAAAAGAATTTAAAACACCATCAATAACTTTAAAGAGTTTACAATTTAACTGAAGAAAATAAAAACTTCAAACGAAATATTAAAAACCAGAAAGGTGTTATATGATGAGTGCCAAGATGAGCTGTCCTGCCACTAAGCCTAGTTTGACCTTGGGCAAACCTGCCCACCTGTTTCATTTGCTCCACATCCCTACTTACCTCCCTCCTGTTCTCTCAATAAGGCCCATTCCACCCCCCTGTCCACGCCAGTACTCTTCAGTGGACACAAAGCACAGGCAGCTCCCCTCTGGGAAGAAAAATGTCCCAAGTCTATTCTGCTTTACCCAGAACCTCTGCACAAGATCCCTTTTAGTTGCCCTGGCATGAGCAGTGAGGCCTGTGCATTTGGAAGAGCCCAGCAATGCCACCAGGGACTACTCCAATTATCAGGAATAAGGGTGCTCAGTCAGGGAGAACATAGGCTATGTTTTCAAGCCCACCACCCCTGAAGTACAGTGAGAACTTGGGATGAAACATAAGAAGGTGAAAGCAGCCAGGTGTGGTGGTGCATGCCTGTGATCCCCACACTCTGAGGAGACTGAGGCAGGAGGATCCCAAACATGGGATCAGTACGCGCAACTTAGCAAGATCCTTTCTTTCTTTTTTTTTTTTTTTTTTTTTCCTTTCTCTTCTTGGAATGGACAAGATCCTTTCTTAAAAAAACAAAAGAAAAAGAAAAAGAAAAAAATGTGGGAATATAGCTTATGAAGGCCCTGGGTTCATACTAAGCTATGGTGTTGTAGTAGGGGATTGAGATGAAAGGAACACTGGGTAAGCCCAAAGGAATAACCAGGATACCACCCAGAACTCAGAGCTAAGGAGAACACTGAATCCCCTCTGTTGAAGTACTTCTCAAGGATTAAGTGGGTGACAGTCATGAATCAAAGCCTGGGCCTGCCTACGATAGAGGCCTCATAGAGAGACCACCTCACCTCCTTAAGAGGCAAAGCTGCCATGGCACTGAGGGAGGGAGGGAGGGAGGGAGAGAGAATAAATATGCATGAACAAGGTGTACATGTGAAGCAGTAACCACAGAGCTGGCTTTTATGTGTATTTGCAGCTCAAACTCACATCACAAGCAGTTCAAAAACTCTAATGCTGACTACATACAGCCCTCGCCTACTGTCCTCCCCTGTGCACAACAGAACACCAGGTACGCAGCAGAAGCAAGTTCACGTCTTCTACAGAAGAAGGAGACTTATTCTACATCTCTGAGGATTCTTACCATTGAGAAGTCTCAGAGGAAACAAGGCACCACCAAGAACCAGGAGGACCAAAGCAGTAGTTATTGCAATTATTAATAATTAATCTAATTATTTAAAAAATTGACAAATTTTATGAACCTAAAAAAAATGATTTCTTGGCCTTCTTGGCTAAGATCAAGTACAAAAATAAAAGTACTTCTCAGAACCTTGAACATTAACAGAGATTTAAGAAAAGATATAGCCAAAAAAGAATTTTAGAGAAAGTATTAGTGGCTGGAGCATAGGTCTGAAAAATTATTCATGTAGCACAAAGAGAGGTTATGTGAGAGAGTTTCAGAGACAGAAGTTAGAGCAAGAAGCCATAATTCATGTCTAATTTCACTTCTAAAAAAGGATAAAGTGGGACAGAGGCAATATTTAAAGGATAAAGGCTAAATATTTTCCAGAACTAACATATATCCCCAACCTATAGATATGGAAACTCAAATAACTCCTAAGCAAAAAACTGTCAATCCATACACAAACCATGGTGAAATAGAAAAAAACCAAAGACGCAGAGAAGATTTGAAAAGCAACCAGACAGAAAGTCATATGGCCTTCAAACAACTTAGACAGACTTATAGCTGACTTCTCAAAGCAACAATGGAAGCCAGAAGACAGTAGAATATCTCTTTAATATGCTGAGAAAATAAATGTCATCAAGTAAAAATACATTTCAAGGCCAGGTGTGATGGCATACACCTGTAATCTCAGCAATTAGCAGGCTGAGACCGGAGGACTGCAATGAGTCCACTCTGGGCTACAAAGTGAGTTCAAGGTCAGCCTGAACGCCATAGCGAAACCTCATCTCAAAAACAAACCACAAACTGCTCCTCCAAAATCAATACATTTCAAGAATGAGGACAAAATAGTTATGCTCAGACTTAAAAGAAAGTGAATAGTCTTTTAACCAGTGGGTCTCAATGAAGGATACTCATTTCAAGCAAAAGGGGAATAATCCTAAGGGAATGCCTGAGATTGATTTTTAAAAAAAGAAAAACAACAGCAAAGTGGTTTATAATATGGATAAGTGTAAATGCACACTGATGTTTAAAAACATGGTGGGAGAGTAAAAGAAAAACTTAAAATAACATTAATTATGTGGGTATCTACACACAGGGTGTCAGGTAAACTGAATTAAAATATTCTAAGAGGGTTAAGAAATTAACTAGTATAAGAGTAAAGTAAGTGAAGTAAATCGTTATAGCTTCGAGGGTACACCTCCAAACTAAGACGGAAAGAAAGTTAAAAGAAAATCAAACCAAAAGAAAATAAGAGAAGAAAACAAAAAGAGACAGATGTAAATCAGCACCAAAAAATATGTAGCTATCAATTAAGAAAAATGTGACAGAAATTGTTAGTCAACAATCTGGACACTTTTTTTTAGCATTCACTAAACAGATCCCCATGAGTTATAGTATCAAGTAATACTCCGAATCTTTTTTGTTTTTTTTTCATCAAGTTGAAGAAATATTTACTAAATACCTACTGTACAGTAGGCTCTATGGAAGGCACAGAATATAGAATAAGATGTGGTTTCTGGTTTTAGGGAGGAAAATGGGCAAAAGAGGCAATATTCACAGTTCATCACATCATGGCAATTGTGATCAGTGCCACAGCGTCACTAAGTTGCCTTTTCACACCATCAGGTGCTTCTCTTCCTACATCTTCTGCTTACTCAAAGAGGACACTGTTCCTTGCTAGCTAAAGTCTTAAGAAAGCAGGAAACAGATACATACCAGATATTACTATACTTAGTTTGATCTGCAGTCAGTAGTCTGTCTTGGAAGCTGGTTACTAATTCTGGTGCAGTCCATCGCAGAGGGAAAATTTTTTTATCATCTGTCTCAATATAATCTTCCTGTGTTGTCAGAAAGCACATACAGTATTCAATAGTTACATTTTTTGTGAGCTCAGTGACTTAATTCCAAGTCCAAGAAAACAGTGAAATACCGAGCCTCAAAACACCACTGAAAATAAAGTGGGGATGAAGACAGACTTTCTGGGTGGAAGGGAGGAAGCAAGGCATTTCTCCAAAGCCTCCTGGGCATGCGGAGCTGGTCTGAGCAATGAACACTCAGTCAGCCTTCCTGGAAGAGGGGAAGAGGAAGGTACGCCGTGTCTGCAGCCATGTGGTCTCAGCGTGACAGCTCCCTGCACTGAGGAGGGGGTGTGCCACTGGTGTGCAGCAGTATGTGGGTACGTGCCGGTAATCCCACCACTCTGGAGGCGGAGGCAGGAGGACCACAAGTTAGAGCCCAGTTAGAGTAACTTTGTGATTTACTGAGATCTTGTCTCAAATTTTAAAAAAAGGGGAGGGGGGAGGACTGGAGATAAAGCTTAATGCAAAGATTCTAGGTTCAATCCCCAGTCCTAAATAGAGATTGGGTCATTCATTCTTCATTCCATGTTACCAGGGATGTGACCATAGACAGGCTACAGAGGTGAGAAGTCTTTCTCATCTGTAAAATGAGGATCACACAAACCTATCTGCCTTTGTGATGGGGAGTAAATGAAGACCCTGGCAGCTACTTCAGTGACAGGTAGACAGCAAGAACTCAAGAGAGTAGAGCTGCCACACGGATGAATAACCAACTTACACTTACATGTTTTGAAGACATTATCCCTTGGCCTTCTCCCCTCTGTAAGCATTCAGTAAGATGGATATTACCCTTGTTTTGCTGCTTAAAAACTGAAGGTCAGGTGGCTCGTGTGCGGCTCCTCGAAGTACGGAGTCACACAATTTCACTGTGTCCCCTTATTCAGTTGGCACACACACACACATGCTTGCATGCACATGTGTATATACATGTATGTGCACACACACGTGAAATCTCACCTATTTGGGCACACTTTTTAGGGGTATATTTATGACAGAGTTAAAAACCTAAATTCCAAGCTTACTGAATTTGAGCCCCAATTTTACTGATCATGTAATGAAGACATTCTATATTATACGTTATTTTGTTACATACGTAATATAATTACTGTTGTTTATATGTTCATTTTGAGATTATGTAACACCAGACTACATCAGTTACACTCAGTAAAAATTCATTCATTTGTTTGTTTGTTTGTTTCTGAGACAGGTCTCACTATGTAGCTCAGGCTGCCTGGAACTCACAGTGATCCCCTTGCCTCAGCCTTCTGAGTGCTGGCATTACAAGCATGCACCACCATGCCCAACAAGTCCTTTTAAAGAAAGCACTTGGAAAGCTGTCACAAAACCTCAGGGCACAGAGCCACTGATTTATTAGACAAACCATGCAGCAGAAATCAATACTACCATTAAGAAGAGGGAACAAACCACACTCCCTAGAGGCATCATGATCAAGACGCTTACCTTCGCCTCCAAAAACAAAGTTGCAGTATAACTTCAGGGTTGAAATTAAATCACATTAAGGAGACAGTGTTTAAACCGCTGGCTTACCTTGTACCTGCTGAATCCGATTCCATAATCTCCCACTTTCACATTTAAGTCAGAGGTAAGAAAACAATTTCGCAGCGCTAAATCACTGCAAACAAGAGCAAGAACACAAAAAGAGTCAATAATCGCTTCTGACAAAAGCCTTCTGTAGAAACTGGAGTTGTGCATTAAGAGCTCTCTGCTTACCAATTCATGTTTTATTTTATTTCACTTTTTGAGACAGGATCTCACTACTTAGTTCAGACTACCCTCGAACTTGTGATCCTCCTGCCTCAGCTTCCTCACTTGTGGGGAACGCAGGCATGCGCCACCATGCCTGGCCCAATTCATGTTTCCAATTTTCATAGAAAAAAAGTATATGTACAATACTCCCAATTACTTAATAAAGATGATCACATTTTTGGCAAATGATACAAATGTTAAATACTGACTCTGTACTATGTTCTGCATTAAAGCCAGATTTCTGGCTTGTTTGCTAGTATTTTAAGAAATGACTGAAATAGCGGTTTAAAAATAGCTAAATTGAGTCTGGGGCAGCATAAGCACTTGCCTGGCAAGCACAAAGTCCTGAGTTTGATCCCTGGTACCAAAAGAAAAAAAAAAAAAGTTAAGTTGAAATATTGTTTAATAAGTTTTATTACTTGATTCTAGCAATAGTCTATTTGTTATAAGATTAGTAAAGTTACCACTTTGGGAAACCCAAAATAATCCACATTGTTAAAAATGTCTCATTTCCCTCTCATTTTTCATTTGATAGGCAGCCATAATAATCAGGCCCTTTCCAAATCATTTATCCCTTCCAAATTCTAAATTGCTACAAGTGAAGTTAAAAGTCTATTTTCTTTCTGTTTTTTTTTTTTTTTTACCTGTACCAGAGATCGAACTCACAACCACGGGCTTGCAAGGCAGGCACTTATGCCGCTGAGCTAAATCCCCAGCCCCTAAAAAGCGTATTTTCAAGACTTACTTAAAGTCACTGAGTTAAAGGATACCTAGTATATAATTTTAAGATATCAAATTAATCAAAAACTCTTATAGTTCATAAAAATTTAAAGTATCTTTATAGAATTGTAAAAGACCCCAAAATGAAGACAAAACTATTAAATCTTTTTTCACGAATTCTCATTTCCAAAACTCACATCTGAAATGTAATCAAATCCCAGATGACAGTAACAGCTAACACTGAAATAATTATTCATTGACTCAGTGATTCAGTTTATATATATATATATATATATATATATATATATATATATATATATACATATATGTATTTTTTACCAGTGAGGTCATTTCTCCGAGCAGGGTACATTTCCTTTAAGCATAGAATCTTCATCACAATAAGTCTATGAGGTGGGCACTATTATTTTCCCCATTAACAAATAAGGAAACCAAAGCACAGAGGCTTGAAGTAACTTTGCGGGGGTCACAATGACAGCAAGGTAGGCACTGTCGCACTTCTGCCTTGGAAGACCACCAAGGATGGTACCAATGGCTGTCGCATGGTGTCACACATGTCTCATAAACTTACTGACTTGAATTTCGAGTTAGTTAGGTTCAACTGCTTTCTACATTCTCTGTTTACCAGTGACAATTTTCTTTTCTTTTTTTTTTTTTTTAAAGCCTACAGCACCCGGTATTCCCAGGCGGTCTCCCATCCAAGTACTAACCAGGCCCAACCCTGTTTAGCTTCAGAGATCAGACGAGATTGGGCGCGTTCAGGGTGGTATGGCCGTAGACACCAGTGACAATTTTCATGACACTCCAACTAGGCCTGAAGCAGTCTCACTAATAAAGAATCTTTCAATGTACAGAAAGGAACTGGACCCTAGTTTTTTTTTTTTTTTTTTTTTTTTTTTGAAAGGAGGAAGGAAGGAGCAACATGCCATTCAAGGACACAAAAAAACGCAAAAGAAAAGCTACTTCATCCATTGGACCAAGTGCAATGGGAAGCAATTGGGTTCAGATGATAGAGGCCTGGTTCTTGAGCACCACTAAGCACCTCTGGAGTGAGTCTATCAATAGATTCTACTACAGCTTTCCAACACTTCCCCCCAAGACTGGAAATAAATGCTGGATGCCAACATCCTGACAGGGGAACACATGTCCCCATCAGCTGGGGACAGGGAAGAGCTCAGGGCTCTACAGGGCCTGGACAACTGCTTGTCCCTCCTGTCTCCTGACAAATGTCCAGTATAGGTCTCTGACACAACAAATGTGAAGGCTAGATAAAAGATGAAGCTAGGTGTAGTGGTGCATGTCTGCAATCCCAGCACTCTGGAAGCTAAAGCAGAAGAATCTCAAGTTTGAACACAGTGTGCATAACTCAGCAAAATCCTGTCTCAAAAGAAATAAAAAAAAAAGGTTGGGAATGTAGCTCAGTACTAAAGAAAGAGACAGACAGAGAGAACAAATATACACATGAGGCCTTGGCTCCCATTCTCAGACATAAAATCTGAATGCAATTCACCTGATATCCTTGGATCAAGGAACACTTCTGAGTACCCGGAACCCAGAGGTACTGAGGAAAAAAACTGTGGCCCAACTGGTGAAGACTTACAAACCTGTTCCCCAGCTCCACCTCAGCACAGCAGGAAAAGCAATGGATTATCAGGAGGCCTAGATCTTTTTGTGGCCAGGAGGGTATGATGTCAGGCAACTTGTGTGTGCTGAAAGGCCTCAGTTTTTGCAAAAGGGCAACAGGAGTATGGAAAACAGCTAACTTGCACAGTTGTCGTAAGGTAAATTAAAATGTACATGGGATATTTTAAAATATTAAAGTGCTACCCAGACTTAAGGAAATTATATACTTTAGTTCAAAACTGGCAAAAATACTCTCTGAAGCCCAGTAATGTGCAAAGCCATAGAACAGGAAAGCATAAGGTGCCACCACATAGGTGACTTGATGTCAGGACTACTCCCTGTTCCAATAGGGAAACACGAACACACAACCAGCATGTTCTTCAAGCTGAAAAACAGGTCTAATGACGAAGCTGCCCAATTTTAGTGGCACAGGCTGATCACTTTGTTTGGCAGCACCTGCAGTGGATAGCTCAGTTGGTGACCTGTAGGGTTGCAGGAGGAAGTTGGACACAGGAAGTAGGTCACAAGTATAAAAGTTCCCAGAAACTTCAAGTGGAAGCATCACTTCTTTTTTTCTTTTTTTGGTGTTTCTGAGACAAGGTTTCGCTATGCAATTCAGGTTGGCCTTAAACTCACAGTGATCATCCTGCTTCAGTTTCCCAAGAGCTACCACATCCAGCCATCACTTGTTTTTAACTCACACCAACTACACCCAACTTTGAAGGAATTCTCCAATGAAAATGTTTTTTGGTGGCAGGAGACATTTCCAAAATAGTCCACACTTCTGTCCATGGTGAAGGGAGTAACAACAGGAAGTCAAATGTCTGAGTTACTGAATGTTCTTCTAGGCTCGCCATACCTTGTCTTATATAATCCTGATTAACACTTGCAGTCAGAGAAGATCCCTACTCAGTATAAGAAATATGCCCAGCAAGGAGTGTAATGCACTGGTAAAGTGGGTGACAGCACACTGACCACTTTAATGGGTGCTGCAAGCAGTAAGGTTCTAGAGAGGGTCCCAATAAGATGTGACACGGGTGTAAGTGGGAGGTTATACTGAGAGCATTCTGGGGAGACACAGGGGCTTTCCTACAACCTGGCGGCTTTCTCCTTACTTACTTGTTCTGTTCTTGCCAGAACAGTAAGTACATTTACTGAGCATTTACTGCGTATCTGGCACTCATGGGCTCTGGGTACCTAGAATTCTTTCACTGCGACATTCAGCCTAGACCTCAAGGAATGCAGTCTTAGCCGGAGCACGCTTGCCACTGCAGTGGGGCCAGTACAGAACACAAGAAGGGCTCCCATGCAGGCTCTCTCCAGGGCAGAGCAGAGCTGAGAATGAGCTGGGCATTGGGGCTACATGGATTTCACCTTAGTGCTCCATGGTACCTACTGCAAAGCTAGATGACACATATATAAGGCAGCAGCTTCCAGGTCCTGGAGATCTGCCCAGGGTTTAGACCCCAAACAAGGGCAACATTTGTTCTGCTCAGGGCACTTTTCACATCTGGCCCAGAGATGGAGTCTGGAGGTGTGAGGCTGAAGTTGCTAAGAAGGCAGAACTTGAGGGAGGCTCTGACCTAAGGGTACTAGGTCTAGGTATTGCCTAGACCAGTGATGGCGATCCTTTTAGAGATTTCACTGATACAAACAGCCTGCTGTGGCATGTGTGCCAAAAAAGGTTCCTGGCCTAGATAGTGTCTAGAACCAAGGTGAGCTGAGCCAAGCAAAGCTGCCAAATGACCACCTTCCAGGACAAGGTGGTTCACTCATTGCCATAGTGATTCTCACTTAGAGGGTACATCTGAATCACCTGGGGCAGTTAAAACAAAATGCAACAGGCTTGGGATAGGAGCAAAGAACACACCTAAGATGTGGCCCAGAACCAGACTGGTCTGCAAAGGGTGGGAGGCTGAGCAAAATGCTATTCCTCTCACCGAAGGAACTGTTTGTCAAACAACCTTCTCCCAACACCCCAGTCTAGACTAGAAGGCCACATCAGATTAGGATCAAAGAAGGCCAGCATGTTTCAATCAGTGGCCACAGTGCTGGTTAAAAAGGCAGCCAGCACTTTTCTACAGGTTCCGGGACAGTAATTTTCCCCTAGGGCCCTGGTTTACTTAAAAGGATTGAGTATTTAGTGGTTTACCACAACATACTTTTTTTTTGATGCTGGGGATTGAACTCAGGACCTTGTGCTTGCCAGGCAGGCCCTGCACTGCTGAGCTACTGCCCCAGCCCTCAATTTTTTTTTTTTTTTAAGACAGTGTTTCTCTAAATAGTCCAGGCTGGCCTTAAACTCCCCATGTAGACCAGGCTGAGCCCTCACTCACAATCTTCCTGCCTCAGTACTCCCAGTGTTCAGGACTAGAGGTGTCTGCCAGCACACTTGGCTACAACACATGGTTTTATACCGAAAGTTATAGCCCCAAAGTGATTGCCTGGTGCTGGCCACCACTGGACTTAGGTTTTCTCCTGGGCTGCAAATACCTGGCCCACAGCACACTTCACACATTAACTTCCCCCCTCTCCTGTCCCCATGTCTAGTGCCATGTTCTTCCTGACCTTATGCACATTTGCATCCAGGCTTTTAGGGTTGACACACTGTGTCAACTTGAGAAGTTTAGAATTTTAACTGAAGGACTCAGCAGGGAGCCAGGGTTCTTACTTTGTAAATATCCTCATCCAGTACAAAGGAGGGCAAGGAGATTGTGTGAGTGCTACACCAAGGGGTGGGGGGCGCATGGCTGAAGAAGAGGCTTTTTTTGCTCCCTTTTGCTCTTGAAGTATTGTCCCAGTGCCGTGTCATCCTGCTGCCTTGGAGCCAGCTGATTATGGATTGAAACATCCAAAATCTGTAAGCTAAAATCTTTCTTCACTAATTTGGGGCATCAGGTATTTTGTCTCAGCAACCAGAGAACCAAGTAACCAAGACAGAATTTGGTACCAGTAGAGTGGGGTCATTGCTGTGATTGTACCTGACCATGTGGTTCAAGAACCTTTGGCAACGGCTTGTCGGAAGAGTTTGGAAAGGTTCGGAGATGTCGCCTGAATGCACAGAGCTGGAACAGCTTATGCTGTTTGTATGGGACTATTTTGGCAGAGCTCAGAAGACCGGAGCGTGATAGAAATCCTGCAGGTAAAGACCAGCCTTGGGGGTGGGGGGGAAGACCAGGCTTTGAGGTTTCTGCGGAGAAGGGCTGCATTGGTTATGGACTCCAGACAAGATGTGTTATGGCTTGACAGAAAGTTTGCTTGTGTTTTTCTCATGTCCAGAGACTCTGCCTGTGCAGTACTGAGATTAAGGACAGTGGACTGATTAATATGGCAGAAGAAATTTCAAGGCAAATGTTGAGGCCGTGGCATGACTATTGCTGGGGGCTTTTAGCCAGATTATGTTGTGAATTAAGAGTAAAGAGCCCAGCAGGGTGATTTAAAATGTGAGTATGGCCAGAAAGGAAGCTCCAGTAAAGCTGTGGACTGCAAAGATAGAGCTGAGGAAACTTCAATTGCTAAGAAGAAACAGAATAGAAAAGGTGGCCTGAAGGTATTGTAAAAAGCCGCCAAGTCCCTAAAACTGCAAAAGTGAAAGACTTTACTTGGAGGAGAAAGCCTCAGAGTACCATGTTCCAGAATGGCAGCATGAAGAATCTGTTCCTCAGAATCGGGTTCAGAGTGCCCAGTGATCCAGGAACTTGATCCCTACATGCAAGAGAGGACAGCCTGCCTACTGTTCCAGGGGGCAGCAGACCTCAGCATCATCATCCACATTGTGCTGGTTTTAGGTGCATACAGAATTCAAGGGTTCTGCGATTAAAAAGGCTTCCACCCCAATTTCAGAAGGCTTGTGAGGCCAGGCAGTGTGCCCCAGAAAGGGCAGTGGGTGAGGCTGTGAATGTGAAGCTAAAGGTTCAATGGAGAACCTAGAAGTTTGAAAAGCCAGGAGTGTGGATTGTCTAAGGAAACCTGCAAGAAGAGAGCAAAGCCAGCCCAAGAGAGAAGCTGTGGGAGCTAAAACCGGAAGTGTCATGGGGGTGGAGCCACACAAGCCCTCTGGAGCTCACACTTTGCCACAGATTGTTTCAAATGGTGCACACGGAACTATAGGACTTAATGCTTGCCCTACTGGATTTTGGACTTACTTTGGTTCCAATTCTTTGTATCCCCCTTTGTACCTTTTGGAATGGGAATGTTTACCTTGTGCCTTTGCATGTTGGAAGTGTTTAACTTTGTTTTCATTTGTACAGGGGTATGTAACTAAGAGTTGCCTTCCATCTTGGAGACTTGGGACTTGAACTTTTCAGCAATGCTGAAACTGTTAGGACCTTGGCAACTCTTGCATATGGACTAAATGCCTTTTGCATAAAGAGATGTGCAGGAATCTTTGGGGGTCCAAGGACAAAATACTATACTTCTAATGTAATATAATGTTGATAGATTTAATGCTGGTTCTTAAGGATTGTTAAACTGCATTATAATATTCAAGTTGCAAAAGGTTAAGAATAAGCATGCCTTTGTATCTGGCGGCTGGTTTAAAGCAGTATGTCTGGTTGTCAACTTTGGACTGTGATGGTTTTAACTCAGATTCAGCAGGAAGCCAGGGTTCTTACTTTGTAAATATCCTCATCCTGTGCAAAGGAGGGCAAGGAGATTTTGTGAGTGCTATACCCACTCTGAAGGAGGGTAGAGGGAGTTGGTGGCCTGTATACAATATAAGAAAGGAGAAAAGGCTTGTTTTGCTTTTTTCTCTGGTTGCTGCCTTGAAGTATTGCTCCAGTATCACACAACCATGCCTCGGAGCCAGCTGATTATGGACTGAAACCTCCAAAAACTGTAAGCTAAATAAACCTTTTCTTCACTAATTTTGGGCATCAGGTATTTTGCCTTAGCAAGGGGAGTAATGTAACCAAGACATGCTCCACTCCTGCATTAATTGGATGACGACAATGTTGGACTCTTTCAAGTCTTTCTAAAGTAGAAACCTTTTCAAAAATATGTTCTTTCTTCCTCTCCACCCTTCTAGTTCCTATATACTACTAAGAAAATATAATCTTTCTGTACTTCTTTTCATGGCAGGCACATACACACAAGCATACAAATAAGGGTATTCAGAAGCATTTGCCTTACAAAAATGTACATTTATCCCTACTTTTCTGCATCAGTGGTTCTTAATATCGCAATACAGAACTCTAGCAGTTCTAAATCATTCTTTACACCCATAGTGTAGTATTACACTGTGCAAATGTACTTGTGATTCTAGTTCCCCTCTCATTTACTTTGTTTTCTTTTTGCCACCCCTTCAACTAATGCTGTAATAGTTATTTCTAATACATGCCCTTAAATTCTAGTGCTTGTTTTCTACAGAATTCAGTCTAGGTGTGAGATTAAAGGGAGTATGTGGGGTTTTTTTGGTGCTGGGGATTGAATTTACAACCTTGCACTTTTGTCACAACCCATTTTCTCTATGTACTATTAATTTATTTCTTAAAAACTGTATCAAACTTTATTACAGTGAGTAGGGCTCATTGTGGGCTCTCGTATCTGTAAACCAGGCCTCCTATCTAACCCCACAGTTCACACCATTCTGCCAACTTATACTTCCACATGAGGCTAAAGATAATTTCATCCCAGCTCTTCCTGCTCTCATCAAAAAGAAAACCTGTATTAGAATGCTAACAGGAATTTTAAAATTTTTTTTTCTTTCTATCATAAGTCATGGTACATGTTTCCATTTGTCTACGTTATATCTTTCAATAAGATTTCAGTTTTCTTTAAAGTAGTCTTATTTTTGCATGTGATTTACTCCCAAATAATTTATAATTTTGGCATTATTGAGAATACTTTTTGTCACCCTAGTTTTTTTTTTTTTTCCTTGTCTTTTTGAGACAGGGTCTCACTATGCAGTTCAGGCTGGCCTTGAGCTCACTTTGTAGCCCAGGCTGGTCTCGAACTCACAACGATCCTCCCACCTCAGCCTCCCGAGTGCTGGGATTACAGGTGTGAGCCACGGTGCCCAGCTTGCCACCCTAGTTTTTATGTACTATATACCAACTACAAAGAAAAACAATTTTTTTCAGTACTGGAGATTATCCTGTCATTGGGTTACATTCCCAGTCCTTTTAAAATTTTACTTTAAGACAAGGTTTCACAAAGTTGCCCAGGCTGGCCTCAAATTTGTGATCCTCTTATCTCAGACTCCCAAGTAGCTGTGTTTATAGACATGTGTCAAAGTGCAAACCATGGCTGATTTTTGTACATTTATAACAAGGCGTAACTAATTTAAGTTCATTCTATTATTCATTTATTTTATTTTTTTGTCTTTTTGAGACAGGGTCTCGCTATACAGGTCAGGCTGACCTTCAACTCACTTAGTAGCCCAAGCTGGCCTTGAATTGTAACAATCTTCCTACCTCAGCCTCCTAGTGCTGGGATTAAAGGTGTGTGCCACCATACCTAGCTTTCATTCTAAAATTTAAAACAAACTAGTGTCTTGGTTTTCTTCAGCTGCAACACTGCATCATAGTAAAGAAAGGTGACATTCTTTTCCTCTCTGAATGTGTTAGAGCAAGTTGGTGGTTAGTGTTTGGATACTGGAGCCAAAGGCCCCTGTTTACACTCACTTCTGCCATTTCCCAGCCATGTGACCTGTGTGACAATCAGGACACTGCCCCATGACCCCAACTGTGTCAGAAAGGAAAAGAAAGGCATCCATCTCTCATACACACATGGCAACCACAACAATAGCTGGTATGTGGAATCATTCAGTAAGTCTTAATTATTATCTTAAAGCTGGCACTTTTCTAGTTTGTGTTTATGTTCACTAGTGCCTCTGAAGAAATGTTGAAAATTAACAGAAACAGTGGGCATCTCTGGCTGATATGGAATTTAACTGGCAAGGCTTAATTATTTTGCCATTTAGAATTACATTTCCTGCGAGTTTTAGTAAACCATCCTTATGATACTGAAGTTGTTCTTTTCTTTCCTATCAGAGATTAAAATATGGAGTGGGTGAGTTACACTAAATGCTGTGTCAGCAATCTATCGATGTGTTTTCCTTCTTTGATTTTTGTCAATGGAATAAGTATTCAGATATATTTAATGACAGGAAACTACCCTTAAATCCCTAAAAGCTGTGTCAATTGCTGGGTGTAATTTGCTAGTGTCTGTCTATATTCATTGATAAAAATTGCCTGGAATTTTCTTTTGTCATAATTTGCTAAACTTATTATGAGTGATAAAACTTCTATCTTCTTTACGGCCTGGAATGGCTTAAACACATTCTATTCTTTGATGGTTGGATAGAAGACAACCACGGAACCCCATGATCCCAGCATGTTTTTGTTTTAGCAGCGTTTTGGGGGTTGGGGTGTTGTGGGAGTGGTATCAGGAATCAATCTCAGGACCTTGCACTTTCCAGGCAGGTGCTGTACTGCTGAGCTACATCTCCGGCCCCAACATGTACTGAATAAAGGTTCTTTAATCACTTTTCTGGTGTAGTCACCTATTAGTCTTCCGTTGCTCCTTGGATTTCAACGACATTTAAGTTGGTTCTTTTAAGTAGTTCAATGACTATTAAAGGAATCAATTTTTTAACTTAGTATCAAATAAAATAAGTAAAAAACAAACAATCAAGAAAACTCAAGCTCTCAAGGTGGGGGGTGGGGTGGGGGCTAGCCTCACCATTAACATCTCTCCACTTCTTCCCCTCCTGCTTGTCACTGACTCTGCACCAGGGCTCCAGGATGTCACTGACTCCGTGTTAACCTGGAAAGCTCAGCACTGGTGTTGCTGTCCCCCCAGAAGATGAGGCCATGCCTGCCAGATCGCTTGTTCCTCGCCCACCCACTGAGTGCTGCTGGGGGCCACACACTTCAGATTCCAAAGTGTGTTTCCATCATGAAAGCAAATGATGTTAGAATTCTAGTTTCTTTTCTTCACTACCACTACTTGTGGCTTTGACTTAATCAAATGAACTAAAACCAAAATCATATATATTTACTTTTTTGGGGATGGAGGTGGTCTGAACCCAGGGCCTTTGCACTGAGTTACATTACCAATTATTTTTTTAAAGACAGGGGCTCATTAAATTTTCTAGGCTAGGCTTTGACTTGCTATCTTTACTGTCTCAGTTTCCTAGAGTGCTGGGATTACAGGCATGTACACCATGCCTGATGCAAAATCTTATTTATTATAATGTATGAATTTTCCCTTAAAGTTTTTTTTTTTTTATTCACTATGTAGTGCAGGCTGACCTTGAATTCACTTATGTAGCCTAGTTGGCCTCGAACTCACTGCAATAGCATCCTGAGTGCTAGGATTACAGGTGTGTGCCACCATGCCTTGCCTTAAAGATCAATCTTGACAGTAAGTGTTACAAGGAACTTTCACAAGTTTAAAGATTTGACAGCCACACAAATGAAGAAAAATCCCTCACAATTCACCAACTGAAACATCCAGGCCACAAATGCAGCACAGAGGGACCTATCTCTTAAGTTTTATGAATACCTGTGAGACACCTGTAAGAAGAAATAAGGTTATAATCATGTTTCTATAACACTTAATTACCTGATACTCTGAAGGCTAGAAATTTAGTGACCTTGGTGTTATTGGCAGAAAGTAATGTAAAGTGTAACACTGGGCAAATCCTGGGCATTAGCATCACCCAGGGCCTCCTGAAGGTTGCTACCACAGGTGTGCAACTAAACAAGGTGGTACTTGCCACCTGCCACCTGCCAAAACCCTCTGCACTATGCCCACCACTGTGACCTGATAGTATCTCACTGCTCAGGAAGCCTCCCGGACAGGATATGAGGGTCCTGGGCCCCAGGCCACCTGTGAGAGAGTAGCATGGGCTTTCACAAGGGCCCTGCCTGTCACCTCAGAAATGCAGATTGCCTGAGACCTAGTGACAGGACTCTTCTTAAGCCTTAGGTAAAATAAAATTTATTTTTATTTTTACTTTTTTTAGGTAAAATAAAATTTAACTGGGGTAATTTACAATTTCCAACACAACAACTTTGAGTTGCACAGGTGGACTGTTCTATTTCAACCACCACAGGAAGTACCCTCTGAGTCAGTCTGGAACTATTTCAAATCCCAACTTGAAAACAGGCCACATGGAAGGCTACCCACCCAAAAAAGAACTTAAAACACAAAATTTTGCCCTACATAAAATTTTATATAAAACACCGCTACCACTTGAAATAAAACTGAAACAGCTGTGAATAGTTTCTAGGATTTTCTTTACTTTGAGTTTCTGTACCTGAATAACCCATGTGACTTAATTTGTCACCTTTGTTTTAAAGTTCACAAAATTCCAAATTAAGTAAAACTTTAACTTGAAAAAAAAAACACACAGAAAAATAGTTTGCTTTGACATCTTTGCCAGTTTTAAAATACACTAAGTAGAAAGGTACTTGAGTCTTGGATGTAATTTCCAGCTGTCTCTGAAAACTTTATATTGCTAATTCAGATGTGACACTCCTTTATTTTTATTTTTTTGGGATAGGGTCTCACTTTAGTTCAGACTGGCCTTGAACTCACTATGTAACCTCAGCTAACCTCAAGTTCGCAATCCTCCTGCCTCAGTTTCTTGAGTGCCACACCTGGCCAATACTCCTTTTAAATACTCCTTCCTTCAAACTTTAAAAACTCCTAAAGCCAGGAATGGTGATGTGCACCTGTAGTCCCAGCACTTGGGAGGCTGAGGCAGGAGGATTCCCATGAGTTTGAGACCAGCCTGAGTTACATAAATGAGTTCAAGGCCAGCCTGCCCTATATAGCAAGACCTTGTTTCAAACAAACAACCCTAAAGCAAGCTGATAATCATCTGTATTTGACTAAATGCTAACAATATACATTGTGCTAGATATTAACATGATATAAAGACCCAAAGAGTAAATAAAGAATTTCTCTATGATAAAATGAGTAGATCTTTATTATTCTGAAGCTTTGGGCCTCAGGAAACCCGCAACATTTTGGGTCTCTTAAAAACAATTTAGGGCCGGGGATTGAGCTCAGTGGTGTAAGCACCTGCCTGGCAAGCACAAGGTTGTGAGTTCGATTCCCAGTACCAAAAAACAAACAAACCACCAAAACCAACCAAACAAAAAAAACACTATCAGAATGGTTTGTCATTATTATAATCCAACAAGATATAGATGTGTAGTACAGGGAAAAGGTCGACTGCTTCCTTTTTTCTACCCTGCAGAATGTTAGGAGCTTTTCCATCATGCCAATTCATATACACCCCTAAAAATACAACCAGATGCTTTTTAACTTTTAAAAATGGGAGTCACACTATAAATACATTACTCTGCAACCTGAGTTTTAAAAAATACAACACAAACTAACAGACACAGATACTCCCTTTCAAGTCTCTGAATTACGAAGTTACATGATTCACTTGTAATCAAATAAAGAGTCTATTTTAGCCAGAGACCTAAGATATACTTTTAAACATAATTTCAAACTCAAAAGCCTAGAGAACTCGCAGAAATCTGGATTCACTGGAACAGACCAATCATCAGAGATAGGACTCAAAGTCTTTGGTTGTTTTAGCTATGAAAATCAACATCACCTGTTTAGCTGCCGCGCCTGGCCACAGGTCTGCAGAGGAGGAGCTGGGCAGATCTGGGGTGCCCTCACTGGCCTCTCTGCGTGTCTGGAGGACTCTGGATTTCTGCGCCCAGACTGCTGGAGTTCCCTCAGGCTTCCAGGTGCAGTGAAGGAGAGAGGTGGGTTTAAGGCTTCCACATCAGCCTCCCCATTCCTGGCTTCATTTGGAGACCTGCTGAGCTCCCAATAGGTGGGCTGGCCCACACTACCAGCCTAGCCCAGCCTATTTAGCTGCCGTGCCTGGCCACAGGTCTGCAGAGGAGGAGCTGGGCAGATCTGGGGTGCCCTCACTGGCCTCTCTGCGTGTCTGGAGGACTCTGGATTTCTGCGCCCAGACTGCTGGAGTTCCCTCAGGCTTCCAGGTGCAGTGAAGGCGAGAGGTGGGTTTGAGGCTTCCACATCAGCCTCCCCATTCCAGGCTTCATTTGGAGACCTGCTGAGCTCCCGATAGGTGGGCTGGCCCACACAACCAGCCTAGCCCAGCCTGTTTAGCAGCCGCGCCTGGCCATAGGTCTGCAGAGGAGGAGCTGGGCAGATCTGGGGTGCCCTCACTGGCCTCTCTGCGTGTCTGGAGGACTCTGGATTTCTGCGCCCAGACTGCTGGAGTTCCCTCAGGCTTCCAGGTGCAGTGAAGGAGAGAGGTGGGTTTAAGGCTTCCACATCAGCCTCCCCATTCCTGGCTTCATTTGGAGACCTGCTGAGCTCCCAATAGGTGGGCTGGCCCACACTACCAGCCTAGCCCAGCCTATTTAGCTGCCGTGCCTGGCCACAGGTCTGCAGAGGAGGAGCTGGGCAGATCTGGGGTGCCCTCACTGGCCTCTCTGCGTGTCTGGAGGACTCTGGATTTCTGCGCCCAGACTGCTGGAGTTCCCTCAGGCTTCCAGGTGCAGTGAAGGCGAGAGGTGGGTTTGAGGCTTCCACATCAGCCTCCCCATTCCAGGCTTCATTTGGAGACCTGCTGAGCTCCCGATAGGTGGGCTGGCCCACACAACCAGCCTAGCCCAGCCTGTTTAGCAGCCGCGCCTGGCCATAGGTCTGCAGAGGAGGAGCTGGGCAGATCTGGGGTGCCCTCACTGGCCTCTCTGCGTGTCTGGAGGACTCTGGATTTCTGCGCCCAGACTGCTGGAGTTCCCTCAGGCTTCCAGGTGCAGTGAAGGAGAGAGGTGGGTTTAAGGCTTCCACATCAGCCTCCCCATTCCCGGCTTCATTTGGAGACCTGCTGAGCTCCCGATAGATGGGCTGGCCCACCCTACCAGCCTAGCCCAGCCTGTTTAGCTGCCGCGCCTGGCCACAGGTCTGCAGAGGAGGAGCTGGGCAGATCTGGGGTGCCCTCACTGGCCTCTCTGTGTGTCTGGAGGACTGTGGATATCTCTGCAACCAGGGAGGGTCCACAGGTTCCTGAAGCACTGCGGCCTGTGGTGAGTACCCTAACCCGGCTGCGATTGAAGAACTGTGGAGCTTCCAAGGGGCAGGTGGGCGCACAGTGTCCCTGAGGCCCAGCTTGTCTGGAACTGTGGAGTTCTGAGCAGGCAGAGGAGGGCCACTGGTTCTGTAGGCCTAATGGCTTGGAGTAGCGCGGCACCAGAGTCCCAGTAGCTCCAAACATAGAAGGGGATTTTCAACAGATCCTGAGGAAGCTTTCAAATAACACTTGAAACACAGAAATATAGGAAAATGACAAAACGAAAGACCAAATTACAACCTCAAACCTCCAGCCCATCTCAAGAAACCCTAGGAGCGATGTATATAGAAGAAAATATATCCCATCCACCTCATATATCGGACACAATAGCCACTGAAATTGACAAGCAACTCCAGGAAGCTTTAAAGAAATTCAAACTCGAAATAATCTCCCAGATAAAAGAAGAAATGATAAAAGAAATGAAAGAGATTCTAAATATATCTAAAGAAAACACAGATAAAAAATTGGAGGAACTAAACAAAAAGATAGAATCCCTAGACGAGCAATATAAGAAACAAACAGAATACATAATGCAGATGCACAGAGATATACAGGAAATAAAAAACTCCACTGAAAGTTGTAAAAACCGCCTTAATGAAAGTGAAGATAGAATTTCAGACCTTGAAGACAGGATTGCAGCTAGTGAACAGGAAAGGAAAGATCTTTTGAAAATAACAAGGAACCAGGAAACAACAATTCAACAACTGCAAGACGATGCAAAGAAGAATAACATAAGAATGATAGGGATTAATGAAAGAGAGGGAGACAACATGAAGGATGTCAGGAGGATATTTAGAGAAGTAATAGCTGAAAATTTCCCAAGCATGAGATCAGAAACTGACATCAGGATCAGTGAAGCATATAGAACTCCAAACAGTCATAACCAAAATAAAACTACACCCAGACATATAATAGTCACCATCCCAGAAATCCAACACAAGAATAGATTATTAAAAGCTGTCAGAGAGAAAAGACAAATCACTTATAAAGGAAAACCTATCAGAATCACAGCAGACTTCTCAGCACAAACGATAAAGTCAAGAAGAGCATGGAGTGAAGTATTCCAGATCCTAAAGCAAAATGATTTCCAACCAAGACTGATATATCCTGCAAAACTATCATTCAAAATAGATGGTGCAATACGATACTTCCATGACAAAGAACAGCTGAAGAACTTCATGAACACCAAACCAACCCTGCAAAAAATATTGAAAGACAGTTTAGATACACAAAGGAAAAAACCACTAAGCAAAGCAAATAATTAAACAGAACCGAAAGATAAAGATGCAACAGCAGAGAGATAACATCCCTACAATTAACCAGCATTTAACAGTAATAACCATTAATGTAAATGGTCTCAATGCACCAATCAAAAGAAACAGACTAGCAGAATGGATCAAGAAACAAAATCCAACCATATGCTGTTTACAGGAAACCCATCTAACCCAGAAAGATACTCACAGACTGAAAGTCAAAGGATGGAAAACAATCCTTCATGCAGCAGGAATCCAAAAAAAGGCAGGAGTAGCCATTCTGTTTGCAGACAACGTGAACTTTAAACCAACAATGACCATAAAGGACAAAGAAGGTCACTACATACTCGTAAGGGGAAAACTCCAAGAGGAAGAGATAACTATCTTAAATATATATGCACCAAACTCCAGAGCACCCAGTTATATAAAACAATTATTAACAGAAATGAAAACTCAAATTATCAGTAACACAATTGTAACAGGAGACCTTAATACACCACTGACACCAAGGGACAGATCAACCAGACAGAAAATGAGCAAAGAAATAACAGAACTGAATCACACCTGTGAACAAATGGGTTTGATAGACATATACAGAATGTTCCACCCAACAACATCAGAATACACATTCTTCTCAGCAGTACATGGATCATTTTCTAAAACAGACCATATATTAGCTCACAGAACATATTTAAGCAAATGCAAAAGAGTTGAAATCATCCCTTGCATATTATCGGATCATAGCGCTCTGAAATTAGAAATTAATGACAAAGGATACTGCAAAAATTCCGCAAACACATGGAAACTAAATAACACACTCTTGAGTAATCAGTGGGTCACAGAAGAAATTAAAGAAGAAATTAAACAATACCTAAAAGAAAATGAAAATGCAGATACAACTTACCGGAATCTGTGGGATGCAATGAAAGCCGTTCTGAGAGGAAAATTTATTGCACTGAGTTCCCACATCAGGAAAACAGAACGAATACAAGTAAATAACTTGATGCTACACCTCAAACAGCTAGAAAAAGAAGAGCAAGTCAAGCCCAAAGCCAAAAGAAGAGAGGAAATTATAAGAATCAGAGCAGAAATCAATGCAATAGAGACTAAGAAAACAATCCAAAGAATCAACGAATCAAAGAGTTGGTTCTTTGAAAGAATAAATAAAATCGATAAGCCCCTAGCCAACCTTATTAAAAAAAGGAAAGAAAAAGCTCAAATTCATGCAATAAGAAATGAAAAAGGAGAAATCACTACAGACCCAATAGAAATACAGAGGATCATCAACACCTATTTCGAAAACCTCTACTCTCAAAAGTTTGATAACACAGAAGAAATAGACAGATTCTTAGAAGCATATGAAGTACCAAAGCTAGATCAAGAGGATATAAAACTGTTGAATAACCCAATCTCTGCTAATGAAATTGAGAATGTAATTGGGTCCTTGCCCACCAAGAAGAGCCCAGGCCCAGATGGATTCACTGCAGAATTCTACAAGAAATATAAAGAAGACCTAATGCCGACACTCCTCAAACTATTCAATGAAATTGAAAGGGAAGCAATCCTTCCTAAGTCATTCCTGGAAGCAAATATTACTCTAGTACCAAAACCTGAGAAAGACCCAACTATAAAAGAGAACTATAGACCGATCTCCCTAATGAACACAGATGCAAAAATCCTCAATAAAATATTGGCAAATAGGATCCAGCAAATCATCAAGAAGATTATACACCATGACCAGGTGGGATTCATCCCAGGAATGCAAGGATGGTTCAACATACGCAAATCAATAAATGTAATCCACCATATCAATAAAGCCAAAAATAAGAATCACATGATCATCTCTATAGATGCAGAAAAAGCCTTCGATAAGGCCCAACACTTATTCATGATAAGAACTTTACAGAAAATTGGAATAAATGGTCTTTACCTCAATATAATAAAGGCCATTTATGACAAACCAACAGCCAGCATCATACTAAATGGCCAAAAATTGAAAGCCTTTACTTTAAAATCGGGTACAAGACAAGGATGTCCTTTATCACCACTCCTATTTAATATAGTACTGGAAGTACTAGCCAGAGCAATTAGGCAAGAAAGAGAAATAAAAGGGGTAAAGATAGGAAAAGAAGAAGTTAAATTATCATTGTTTGCAGATGACATGATACTCTACATAGAAGACCCCCTAAACTCCATTGAAATACTCTTAGATACAATAAATAAATTCAGTAATGTGGCTGGATACAAAATCAATACTCAGAAATCAATAGCATTCCTATACACGAACAACAAAATTACAGAGAGGGAAATAAGAGAAACTGGACTATTCACATTAGCAAGCAAAAAAATGAAATATTTAGGAATTACTCTTACGAAAGAAGTGAAAGACTTATACAGTGAAAATTATAATACACTGAAAAAGGAAATTGAAGATGATCTCAGAAAATGGAAAGACATCCCTTGCTCATGGATAGGAAGAACAAACATTGTGAAAATGGCCATTCTCCCAAAACTGTTATACAGATTCAATGCAATCCCAATAGAAATACCATCAACATACCTTATAGATCTAGAGAAATCACTCCTAAATTTCATCTGGAACCAGAAGAGACCTAGAATCGCAAAGGCAATTCTAAGCAGCAAAGACAAAGCAGGAGGCATCACAATCCCTGACTTGAAGTTATACTACAAAGCAACAGTAGTAAAATCAACATGGTATTGGAATCAAAACAGAGCTGAAGATCAGTGGAATAGATTAGAAGATACAACCACAACTACGAACACACTCAACCACCTTATTTTTGATAAAGGAGCCAAGCAGGTTCACTGGAAGAACGACAGTCTCTTTAATAAATGGTGCTGGAAAAACTGGCTCTCCATTTGCCGAAAACTAAAGCTAGACCCATGTCTATCACCATGTACTAAATTAAAATGTAAATGGGTCAAAGATCTGAATATTAAAACAGAAACACTAAATCTATTGGAAGACAAAATAGGTAGAAACCTTGGAGACATAGGAGTAGGTAAAGAATTCATGAACAGGACTCAAACCGCACGGGAAATACTTCCCAGAATCAATAACTGGGACCACTTCTTATTAAAAAGTTTCTGCATGTCAAAAGAAATCTCCAGCATAGTGAAAAGAAAACCCACAAACTGGGAAAAGATTTTAGTGAACTCTCTCTCAGACAAGGGCCTCTTGTCTAAAACATACAAAGAATTAAAGAAACTCAGACCTCCGAAATTCAAAGATCCAATCCAAAAATGGGCATCTGAGATGAATATGCAATTCTCAGATGAAGAAATGCAAATGGCAAATAAATACATGAAAAAATGCTCATCATCATTGGTCATTAGAGAAATGCAAATTAAAACCACACTGAGATACCATCTCACTCCTGAAAGAATGGCCAGGATCAAGAAAACCGACAACAAATGCTGGAGAGGCTGTGGGGAAAAAGGAACTCTCCTGCACTGCTGGTGGGAGTGTAGACTGGTACAGCCTTTGTGGAGATCTGTCTGGAGATTTCTCAAAAAGTTGGGACTGGAAATCCCATTTATTCCAGCTATTCCACTTCTAGGCATATTCCCAGAAGAACTGAAAGCATCATACCACAGTGATATATGTGCACCTATGTTTATAGCAGCACAATTTGTAATCGCCAGATCTTGGAAACAACCCAAGTGCCCATCAACTGAGGAATGGATAAAAAAGTTGTGGTATTTCTATACAATGGAGTATTATTCAGCTATAAAGAAGGATCACATTGAGATATTTATCAATAAATGGGCACAGCTTGAGACCATACTCATAAGTGAAATAAATCAATCTCGCATGTGTGAATACCGAATAGTTTCCCTAATGTAAGTAATGATTCAAATATCTAAAAATATGTGGTAATCATGATTCCCCATTAGGTGGCCTTGAAGCCTTATAAAGTTTTCACTCATTAATTAGAAAGGCTTTATTCTGGGCTTCTTGATATGAAAATATTTGAAGCTAGAGTATATGAAGTTTTACCCAAATATTTCAAGGAAAAAGACACTATGGTAACTACTATTAAGTCAGGTTATAAGGTGGTGAAGTACTAGGTTATTGAAACAGTCATGCTGTGACCTCTATTGTTATATTGTTATGTCCTGTTTTATCTCAATCTCCCCCTTATTGTTTCAAAAAAAAATTAGTCATTTCTTATGTTTGTCTTAATTAAAGAAAAAATTCAAAAAAATTAGGATATATAAATAGTAACTCTTTTCGATTTCCTATTAACTTGTTTTGAAGTCCTGTAGTACTCCCACGATCTTGTTTTGACTGATTAGACTCTGTTCCATTCTATATGATAGTATCAAGTTTGAAGACATAGGCAACTACTTTGAAGACAATAAGATTCACTAAGATACCCATTCTGGTTTGACTATTGTCTTCTTTGGAAGTCCTGTAATGTTTACAATGCCTAAGTTTTATTGGTCTTGTTCTCTACTGTTTTGTCCAACTTTATAATATCTAATAAGATAGACAATTCTTTTTAAGGAAACAAAGGACAACGTTGATAACCATTGTTGATAAACTTGTACTCTGTTCTACACCATGTGCTACGTCTGTCCTTGGTATTGACTGACAGCTTTGTTTTGCCATATTTGACTGTATTCTTCCCCCCCCCCCAAAGAAAGTAATAAGCACTAAGGAGTAATAAAATCCAAGATGTGTAAATTTTGTTGTAAAAAAGAGAGGGAAAAAAAAAAAAGAAAAGGAGCTCTAACGGATATAACAGCAAGTGTGTTTGGGGGTGTTAAATAGGTGACTTTATCAATGTTTTTGGAACATTGAACACAGCTGTTTGCAGTCTCCCTGTTTGAATGTCCACCTTGTGTTCTTTGATACTGTGATTTGAGGAACTATTTTCAAGAAAATAGTGTGTAATCTACTAGCAGGTAATTTCTTACTGTTATGGTTTTTTGTTTTGTTTTGTTTTGTTTTGTAGTTCTGTATTGCGTGTACCCTTACGCCGCTTTGGTTTGTTTTGTGTTTTTCTCTTTTTCCTCTTAAATAAAAAAAAAAAAAAAAAAAAAAAGAAAATCAACATCAGTCACCTGGATAAAACACGTATGACCACTCGGACAGGCTCTGAAAACTGGACAGAAATGTGTCAGGAAGATTGCTGTGCTTTCTCACCCAGCCCTTGATTACCTACCTGCAGCCATGTATGGACAGGCCTCTCGGTTGACTGAGGGCCATGACACCTTCTACTTTGGAGTGGGCACTTTAAGCCAACCCTTTGGTTGGCCAGAAATCAGTACTACAGACCTTGTCTACAGATTGTTGGGCCAAGAATGGTCACAGCAGTACAACCTGGGACATACCATGAGATCTCACAGATAGTCACTTAAAGCTGGCATGTTCAGAAGGTAGCCAGTGAAATGTGATGAGGTCATCTGGGACTGCTGATGTAAGACCTCTATACTTTTTCACACTCTTTGAAATTCTGGAAATATCAGACCGACCGGTGGTGACAAACTTATACCATGTGTGCCACAGGGGGCTATTTATATCACTGAACGCTCTAAATGGTTTGCTGCCACTGCCTTAGACTGTGTTAAATCGTTATTTCCTGGTTTTGGCTTAAACAAAGCTTAACACAGCCACTGCTGCAATGTTGAAAGTACAGGATGGCTTTTACTAGTTTAATCCTGGAGTTCACTCTACAACCTGTCATTTCTGAGGTTTCTTAGTGCCTTTTCACCCCACACAGCCTCTGGGGCCACAACCCCAGTGATGTGTGAGGTACTCCCATACCAGACCCACCTGTGCAGGAAGTGCAGTTTGTGCATAGCGGCCAGCCCCGCAGCGATCTCACATGCCATCCTCTGCAGCAGCATGGTCTGCGAGTCGCCCCGCACATGCTCTTGCTCGTTGCGCAGGTAAGCCTTCAGGTCGCCCTGCAAGAAGCAGCCCATGTGAGCAGCAAAGTGGATCTTCAGAATAAACTGAGTTAAGATATACGCCTTAGCTAACATGCACTTAAAGACTATTTAGTAGGAAATGCTAAGGTCTGCACTTGAAGAAAGGTTTATCTCAGGTTGAACAAGCATCACATTACAAATGGTAATTCTGACCCAGATTTCAAAAGCATAGATCATCATTATGCTTTTAGGGTCATTTAAACTGATTTATGTTTGTTATATAAATATATGGAAAACAAATAAAATATAACTTGAAATGATACACGACTGAACTAAGTGGGGAAGTCGAGAAATCTTCAGGTAAGTAAGGTAATGTGGCAAGAAGAATGGTGTCTTTTGCACTGCCTAACTGAGACTGGCAGGATCTACATATCACTCACTGAGTGCTTTGTGCCTGAAGCTCTATGGCCATGGCCCCCACATATGTGAACAACAGAGAGAGCGAAGGAGAGGTTGATGGTAAGGGAAGGGCAGAGACTGCTCTGGGCTGGTGACTGCTCACTTCTCTCCTAGCTTCCTTCCTCAGAGCCCCGGGCTACCCAGAGACCACACAGGAAAGAGTACTCCAACTATACCAAAACACCATGTTAACAAGCCCCCCAGGCAGAGAAAACCCCTAGGTAAGTCTGGCAGAACCATCAGACACACCTGCCCACAGAGCTATATCCCCAGGATTTTTTGAGACACAGTCTGGCCAAGACACCAAATTGCCTGGGTGGGACCTAAATTTGTAATCCTCTTGTCTCAGCCTCCCGGTGCTGGGATTACAAAGGTGCCAACAAAACACCTGGCTAATAGTACTTTTAAGGAGTATCTTTGATGTTCTCCTTGGGACATGATTTAATATGTATTAAAGTAATCTAATCTTGAATGAAAGGTTTTTATCATCAGTTAACAAAATGTAAGCAAGCCAACAGCCTTCAATTTTCTTTATATTAGAGTCAAGCAAATGTCTTCCTTGACTGACTGAAGCACAAAGTTCTTATAACTTAATGAAGATAGCAAATTTTCTAGACTCTCCCTGGCTGACTTTAAATCACAGTATTTCTTTACAAACATTTGTCTACATTTAATACGAAGAATATTCTAGGGTAGTGGTGAGGTCCTGCATTTTTTCTCATTCCCAGCTCAAGTGACCACTGCATGAATGACTATGCTGATACCACTGCCCTCGCTCACTTTGGAGCATACTTGCACAGAAATGAGGTTTCGCGCTTGACACCCAGGGCACAGACTTCACACAACTTCACACATTTTACAGATAAGGAACTGAGGCTAAGGGAGGCTAAGGAATTTGTTACAGGTCACAGCTGATACTGGCCTGGCTATCCTTTTATGTTTCACTTTACCAGTTAAGCAAGGAGAGTCTACTTAAGTAAGCAAACTAAGTTAATATGCAGATTAAATCAATCTATTTTACTAGAATGAACTGAAACAACTTAAGGTCCAACACATCGATCTGTAGAATTCTCTTGAGGATGGTGTAACTGCTCTAGAGGGAAGTAGCATCTGCCCCAAGCACCATGTGCACCCAGATACCCAGCCAGCAGCATAATCCCCTCTTCCTTCTTGGAGGTACTGCAGACTGCAGCCAGGGTGTTCACACAGTTATATTCCTAGTCTTTTTTCTAAGCAGCCAAGCTGCCCAGGCTAGGCTTGAACTTGCAGTCCTCCTGCCTCAGCTTCCCTGAGTGTTGGAATTATAGATGTACACTACCATGCCCAACTCCCCTCATATTTCTTTCCAAACACGATGCTTTCTCCTTTTGCTTCCCCTGGAATTACAATAACTACTCAGGACATCCCTTTAAAAAATAAACACCCTTTCATGTAGGGTGGGCTCTATCCAGAGGTAGGAGTTGGAGAGATAATGAAAGATTCAGATGATAATAACTCAGAAAAATTCCAACAAAGCACCCCAGAACTGCAAGCTAACAAGATTTTTGTACCTAAACAGGTTTAGAAACTAAAGAACATAGTGTAAGTCTAGTGACATTAACAGTGAGGTGGCAGTTTAAATTCTTTTGCCCAACTCTTTTCCTATAGCAATACCCATTTATGGAAAAAATTACGCTCACAAGAAAATATGAGTATGCTGCACTACATCTGGCTGATTCTCAAGACAAACAGTAGCTGCTGGCAAACACAGTGACTATGGCCCTGAAGGGAGGGAAAGAGCAGGTCGGGGTAGCTGTATGGAAGTGAATTCATTGCTGCTCACTGTCATTAAAATGTCTTAAAGAGAATCTTGGAGAAGTCCCATCACTCTTCTATGGGTGAGACACCTTGATATATGTTGGGATTCCAGGATACCAGCCCTAAAATCTTTTAATTATAGTAAGACTTTTATCTTACATGCAAGTACTAAACATTGCATATTTTATATGCAAATACTAAACATATTGATTCATTCTAGCAGAAGTAGATACCTATATTTAGGTATCTAGCCTGTTGTATTTCTGTTTTAATGGTATTTAGTGAGTAGATATAATTACTTTGGTCCATTGTTTAAAAAGAAAAACCAGGGCTGGGGATTTAGCTCAGCGGCCTAAGTGCCTGCCTTGCAAGCAGACAATTGTGAGTTCGATCCCTGGTACTGATAAAAAATAAAATAAAAAAAAAAGAAAAACCAACAAGAGTAGCAGTGTATTTTATTTTATTTTATTTTTTTCTCTTTTTGAGACAGAGTCTCGCTATGCAGTTCAGGCTGGCCTTGAGCTCACTTTGTAGCCCAGGCTGGTCTCGAACTTGCAACAATCCTCCCACCTCAGCCTCCTGAGTGTAGCAATGTTTTTTAAACTAACGTTTCTTCTTCCTCAACCCCCCTCAAGAAAACTGCAAGGGAAAAATCTATGACGCTAGATGGCAGCAAAAGGCTATACAATAAGAACTCAACAAGGGCCAAGCAACTGCAATGACTTCCTGGGGGTGGGTAAATGGGTTCCTCCCTCCCCTACGCATCTCACTTTCAACATGAAAGGCTGGCAGGGCGTTAGCCAGCACTTTTTTGCAGGACACAAAACAAATAAATTTTAACACAATATTTGTTGAAACTCAAGTTTTATCTCTATAATTAAAAAACTTTAGTCATTTATATATTTAATAAGGTTAGCTTAGGAGCAATTCGTAATTTTTCAACATTTATTTATTTGGATGAGTCCTACTGAGGATTAAGCCCAGGATCTTTGCACTGAGCAACACCTCCAACCTTCTTTCCATTTTTTATTTTGAGACAGAATATTGCTGAGTTGCCCAGGTAAGACTTGAACTTGCAATCCCCCTGGCTCAGCCTCCCCAAACCGGTGGGATTACAAGCGTGTGCTATGATGCCTGGCAGATCTTTCAAAAAGAAATTTTAATTAAAGATTAACATAGTCAAGAGCCATAGCCAATATCCGAGTGGTGAAATTAAATATACTTTTTGCAGGTGAAGTCCAGTCATGGCTCCATCTGAAAGTTTTGACCGTTTCTTCCCACATCAGTACCCTAACACATCATTTTCTCCTTTGTTATCAATGATTATTCATTCTTCACCTCTCTGCCCAGCACAGTTATGCTCACCTGTAATCCCAGCTACTTAGGAGGCTGAGTCCAGGGGACTGCCAAGTATGAGGTCAGCATGGGCAACTTATCCTGAGTCTGTCTCAAAAACATTTATAAAGTGCCAAGGGGTGTAGCTCCCTGGTAGAGCTCTTATCTAGTGTGCACAAAGAACTAGTTCTTTCCCCAGGACAGATAGGTAGACAGACAGGCAGGTGAATGGATGGGTAGATGGATGAATGCAAATTCAATCTCATGAGTCCATCTCTCTTCTCAGCTCTAATGTTCAAATGTCTTAGGCAAATCCAACAAAAACCGAAGCTTTTTCTGGCCGTCCTTTCCCTCTCAGAAAGACTTCTCGCATGCCCATTCTGTTCTATGAGACTCCTTCAAGAGTGTCCCACCGCTTTCCTCTCACAGGGAGGTTTCCACAGGGCTCTGCCAAACACCAGTGAAACACAGCCAGGGCCCACTCCTTGCTTCTTCACAGTCACACTTCTTCACTTGGATCTCAACATAGTCTCCTGCAATCCTTCCCACCCTGCAGGGCTCTGCTCCTGGTGCCCTTTACTGGCTCTCCTGCCTCTAGCTAAGCTCCAAGAGTTGTGGACACCCAGTGATTGTATCTACTCTGTGGCTTTAAAAGCCAGGCCTCATATCCCTTTCTCTGGCCCTGCCCCCAGGGTTTCCCAACTGGAGCTCTCTCCCTCAAGGCTAACACATCAGGCACCAAATTGCTGACCTGCTCCATCACAGTAAATGACATCACCATTTTCTGGCAGATCAGACCCAGGATGAAAGTGTCACTCCTGAGACTCTAGACCAACCTCCACCCATAACCCGGTCCTGCCCTTATTTTCAAAGTAAACTTAGAGCCTTCCAGAAGGCCACTGCTGCAGTGAGGTCTAAGATACACCCACCGCGAGGTGCTCGTGGCCACAGCTTGAGACCTCTTGGCTGCCACATAATAGCCAGGGTGAGCTGTTTCATTCAAATCACAGGGTGACTCTCAGACTGCTTCCCAGACCTATCTATACCTCCCAATAGAAGATGGAGGTGCTAGGTTCTGGCCAGTTCCCTATGCATTGTGTCCCTAAGCCCAAGGACAGCACTAGGCACACAGCACATTCAACAAGCATCTGCTCTGAGTGGGAGGAAGAAAAGCCTTACAGGAAGTTTCAAAGTGTGCTCCCCCCAAATTAAAGCTGGGACAACCATTTTCTCAGAGTAGTGCCAGCCCAGCATTTCAATTAACTGCCTAGTAATAGTAAACCTGAAGTAAATGTATAATTTCACATTTTTATTGGGCCATAAATTTATTATATTACTTTATTACTCTGTATATTAAACCTAGCCAAAGATAGCTAATGTGGAAAAACATACCTGGATAAGGCACGTTCCCAGTGCTGGACAGTTCCAGAGGCTGTGTGCCAGAGGGGGAGGGACATGTCATTCCCCATTGACTGCCCAGAGCCCAGAAAAGTCCCTGGTACATGGGGCTTACTTAGTGACTACAGTTATCAACAAGAGATGCCCACTGCTCAGGCATTTTCTGCACCAAGGCAGTTCTAATTGGTGGCTCCCACTGTTGGAAGCCTTAAACTATCTGATCTCAAAGTACACGGAAGAAGATCCTGTCACCAGTTACAATTTCCACTCAGGTGCCCCTAATGACATGCTCTCGGGCAAAGGAATAAATGAAAGTGTTAAGGATGAGCGAGGTAAGGCAAGGTCCTGGGGACGCATGGTCCCGTGCACACAGACTAGGGCTGGATTCTTCACCAAGTCCCTCCATCTTTCTCATCAATGGGGTGGTTGAGAAGCTGCTTCTGGACATGAGTAACAAAGCCCCAGTTCCCATCCTAAGGCTGGCACAGAGAAGTGAGCCCTTCCATCCCTATTCCCAGTGGGGTCCCTTAAAGTCTAAATGCCTTAAGCCTGAGAGCCCTGGGCTTTGCCCAGCCAGGTCAGCTGCTCCTCATAAGGGTTAGGAATAAGCAGATCCTGCAGAGGAACATGCTGCATGTCAAATACCAATCGGACTTCTCTCCCCTTCTCATTTGGCCACTGCTAACTACATTCAGAAATTCACTGGCTGTTTTAGTGCGTAAACATGGTAAAGAAGATCGGCACATATACTGTAACCAAGAATATACCCATCAAAACATCCCCCCTGCTTTGGCATCCAGTAACAGAGGTGAAAGAACTGCCGATCAGCAAATGTTAAATATCTGCTCTTTATCAACTTGCCTGCAGCACGGTCACTTCCCTGTCTTTCTCCCTGCCACTTGTGTCACGTCCAGCAGGTCCTGCCTGCCTGCCTCTCCCACCATGTCACCAGGTCCCCGAGCTGACTCCACACTCCTGGGCCAGAGCACCACTTCCAGGGTTGGCTCCTGCTTTCCTGTCACCATCTCTTGCCAGCATCCACCCACTCACCTACTCTCAAACACTCAGACAACTGTCATTTCCTGTGTAAAACCTCCCAAATGATCCTAGTTAGCATTTCTACAGCTCAGTACACACTAATCAAATCTTCCTTACAAGAGCTGAGGGGGTGGCGCAGTGGTACAGCACTTAATTAGCAGATTAGCCAAGACCATGGGTTCCATCCCCAGCACAGCAAAAACAAAAGCAAAATTTCATTTTAGTTTATTTTTTCTCACAGTGCCTCGGCATGTTTACTTTGAGCCTAAATAATCACAGTTCTCAGTGACAGTGTCATTAGCTGCTCAAACCTTTATTTAATGAATGATTAAATCAATTAAACAAGTAAGAATAACTACCATTTACTGAGCACCTTCTATCTCTTCTATCATTTCACTCATCTCATCTCACAGGTGGACCTTTACACATGTCTAAACCTGGCCCCACAGGTGGAGAAGGCAGGGACCGGTGCAGCCACACAACTCTCTGTACTTCACTGGTGCCCAAGACTTTTTTGTTGAATGAGTGACCCTCAACCAAAGGACAACTGCATTGTCTTGACATTTCTGAGAGCACTATGAACCTGCTACAGTAGCAAGTTATACAAAACACCCTGCAGTAACTTCACAACTCATCTTGCATACACTACGGACTACTCCAAACCAACTGGTGACTGCACACCAGCTACCACACTCAGCAGTTTTTTCATTCTTGTTTTTTGTTCTGGAGATCAAATTCACAACCTTGTGCTTGCCCAGCAGGAGCGGTACAGCTGAGTGATATCCCTGGTCCCTCCATTCATTTTTATAAGATTCCATGCTTTCTAAAATCAGGCTAGTGGTTTCATTTTACTATACTTGATCTTAGGCCAAACACCAAGAAGCGATGATGGTTCCACTTTATACGGAATTGCGTAAGTACAAAAGTATTCTCTTTTCTACTTGGAAGATGTTATCATTGGGAATGACTGCCGTGTGGTAAGAGCAGAAAAGATCAATGTTCGTTTAGTATCTCGTGACCTAAGAACAAATGGAGATGGGTGGTCTTTTCACGGTGGCCACAGCCGCTTATGAGGACAGAGACAGTAGCCAGAGGGCATTTCTAGCCCTGAACTTCACTCCTCTGCTGGGCTGGTCTGTTGGGCAGCTCTGGACATGCCTGCTGGGAGCAGGGCTGAGTGCCCAGGCAAGGGCCTGGTGAGTCCCAAGGACATTCCTGTAGCCTATGCAGAGTCCCCTCCTTGGCTCACTGGGCTGACTGCTGCCACATTGTGTTCGTACAAACTGCCCAAGGGAGACAGACTCCAGGGCCTAGTCCTTGGTGCTGTTGAATCTGTTCCTTTGAGGTTTCCCAGGGCCTAGAGTTGTAAGAATAAAGTTGGCCCACAGAGACACTTGTGACTTCTCACTATGGGGCGAGGTGGAGGACCCTAGGGTCAAAAACTTTAAGTTAATCCAGGTGTTGTGGTACAAACCTGTAATCCCAGTAATAGGAAGGCTGAGGCAGGAGGATCACTGTAAAATCAAGGCCAGCCTGGGCTACAAAGTGAGTTCAAGGCCAGCCTAAACAGCATAGCAAAAATCCTGTCTCAAAAAAAACAAAAAAACAAAAAAACAAAAAAACTTTTACTTTGCTCTGAGATCAGCCATGTCAAGCAGCTTTCAGAAGTTTCTGACTTTGAAAGTCAGAAACTTTCAAAGGACATAGCAGCCTCCTCCTACTAACAACAGATACCACCTAAATAAGTAGTAATTATCCATGCATTTTTGTGGCCAAAACCGAATAAACTTATCATAACATTTACCATATTAACCACTGCCAAGTGTACAGTTCTATAAAGTATATGTACATTGTCATAAATCACCACCAATAACCCTTTCCAATATTTAAAAACTTTGCAATAGTGAAACTCTATATCCATTTAAAATTTTCTTCCCTCCTTCCAGTCCCTGCAAAAACTGCTTCTGCTTTGTCTGAAGGCAAAGGTTCCACCTACAAGAGGAGTCATACAGTCTTTGTGATTGGCTTATTTCACTGAGCATAATTTACTCCAGGTTCATCCACGTTGACCAGGTATCACAATTTCTTCCTTTATAAAGGCTAAATAATAGTCCATTGTATATACAGTTCTGTGTTTTGTTTACCCACTAGTCCATGGATAGATACCTGGGCTTCTTCCATGCTTTGGCCACTGTGAATGATGCTGCTGTGAACTTGGGAGGGCAAGTATCTGTTTCAGACCCTGCTTTCACTTTTTGGGGAATATCCCTAAAACTGGAATTGCTGGATCATATAGTAATTTAGTTTTAGGGTTTTTTTTTTTCTTTTCTTTTGAGAAACAATGGTTGTTTTTAAAATTTTAGTATTGACAAAGTCCCACTGGGTGGTACAGAAATGATTATCAGAAATGGTTATTACCTCTTGAGAGCTGAAATGAATTTAAGTCTTCAAGAGTGAAAAATCCACTGAGACTTAGATATGTCACATAAAATGTTTTAAGGAGTCACATTTGTTAATTCTGGAGAACTATAAGCACAATCTTCAACTGAAAAGTATGAAAGTCAATGGAATTGAATATGCTTTGAACACTTAATCTAAGAACCTAGATAATATATGTACATACATATTTAAGTCTGAGATCTAAATATTAGAAGGAATATTAGTGTTAAGGGGAAGCTTATAAGACTACACAAAGCAAATATATTTATTGTATTTTCAAAAAAATCATGTCTGTGCAGTGACAAAGATACAAAGAATATTATAGAGTCATGTCAGAACTGGGTCATGAGAGCTAACAGTAAATGAATTGTGAATCTGGATATGTCTTAAGTGTTTCCTTATAAAAACAGATTCAGTTACTATTCACTCAAAGAACCAGCCATTTTAGTAAAAAGTAAATTAAGGGCCAGGGATTTAGCTCAGTGGCATAGGCACCTGCCTGGCAGGCATGAGGTTGTGAGTTCAATCGCCAGTACCAACACGAAACAAAAGCAAAAAGTAAATTAAAATAGCACTAAAACAAAACCTCTCGCCTAAATCCATTCAGGGGGAAAACATTAAGCTGAGCACCCAGTCTTTTTTACCACTCCAGGAAACAAGTGAACAATACTGTCTTGTATTTCAGGACAAGATGTGTATAACACTGAAGAAGAATAAGAATATACCAAAATATCTGAGATGGTTTTGTAAACACCTCAGCCTGGAAACAGGTGGTATTCTAAACAGGTGCTGATTACCTGCTGAATTTCTGCTTATGTTCACTTACCAAGTGTTTTTCAATTATCATTTATACTCTGATTAGAAGCGTGGGAGCCAAAGACAACACATCAGGTATCTGACAGACAAGGACTACTAGCTAACAGACCTGCGCTCTCACATGCAGGCATGACCTGGTATTGTATCTTTTTCTCTCAGCACTCTGCCAACACTGAAATCATCTAGTATGTTGGTCACACAGAGCTAGATGAAAAAGCTATTTCGGTATTGTCATAACCTAGGACCACAGATATTACCGCTCTGATCACACTGAGATAAGCAACACAGAATATAATATGCAATAAAACTGTCAGAAACGGTTTCAAGAACTCCTGCCTCTTAAGCGTAGCTTACCACATCTGTGGCCCCTACCTGTGATATTTAGAGGACAAAACTTACATTGCACCTCTAAGTCTTGGGGCTGCCACATGCTCCTCTGTGATGCTATGTGTTCAGTAATGAAGCATACTCCAACATGGAAGAGACCATGGGAAAAACCCAGAGACTAAGTTTAATTCCCAGTTTTCTCAGATACAGTGAGAGCTCTAAGAGACCCCAGCTTCTTTACAGCAGCGTTAAAAAACAGGGTTAAGTTCATTATGCATGTTGTAATTTCCAAGGCAGCCACATATTAAATCAAGAAAAAGTACCTAAAAATTAAATTAGTAGATGGGAATAACTGAAGAAAAATTGAGAATCTACCAGAAAGCAAAATAGAAAAAGTGGTAGAGGGAAGAAAACTAATACCAATTAGGTAGAAAAAGTTCTAAATATCTACCTACAATAAATGTAAATATCCTATTTTAAGTGACCAAGACTGCCAGGCTAATAAAATTTAAACAATAAGTTATTAATAAGAGATGTAAACCACAGAAGAAAATGACTGACAGAGATGCTCTGAATCTTACAGCAGCCCTTTCATATGCTAAAGATTCCAATTACATATAGTGGACCCTCGAGTTACCAACCTGACAGCATTCTTTCCTGTGTGGGGTTAACTGAGAAATCCTGAGCCAATGTCTAAGGACACTGGGATTTGCCTGTATGCAGGAGAGAGACTCTGAAGGTTGTATAGAGAGCCTGAGCTTTCAATCAGTAACCAGTCTTTGGGGATGAAGTGACTTTGCAAGGCAAGGGTCCACTCATACAAAGTCACACCAATGCTAAATTTAATTAAAAAAAAATTCTGAGTATAGGACCCAGAGTCTCACACACACAGTACTAGGCAAGTGCTCTATAACCAAGCTGTATCTCCACTGTCCAAATCTAAATTTGCACTCCTTACACAACAAAGTATCAAAAAGTATAAAGCAAAACAACCAGAATTTTAAGGAAAAGTATGGGAAAATCCAACATCAGAATGGAGAATGATTCAAATTCTCTCAACACCCTTTTCCTCACTCCAAAATGCAGAAGGGTACAGATTTGAACGTCATAAACTGAACCAAAAGCCCCATAAGCAACACCATATGAAATATCAACAGAATATACATTTATGTGTATATGTCACAATTCAGAGACAAAAACACTCATCCTGGAATGTTAGCTGGATAGAGCAGCAGCTGACCCAAAACTAACAGATGAAAGGTGTGACATTTACTGTGGTGGTGTAAGTCAAATGACAGGAATTTAGGGGTCACTCTGACATAACAGAATAAAAGCTAGTATGTCCAGTTCATTATCTAATTATCCTTTGCAATTAACCACTTCTGTCAATGACAGAAATATGTGAATCACATTAAGAATTAAAGAAAAAAATTCACAATATTTACAGCACTGTTTCTATTTTAACAAAAGGAAATGTTACCTGAATTAACTGGGGATTTATTTTGGGTACTCCTAATTTTCTATGTACAGACAAGGAAGGTTTAATGTTCTGAAAACTAAGATGATGCAATGAGATCAATTAAAACCTAACAAATTCAATGAACTGTTTTTGGAAAATACTGATTATGTGTTATAAATAGGCTTAAGAAAAGATGAATTTTTTTCATGGAGTTTAAAAAGACAGGGAATTATCACACTAAACTTGTTATTAAAATTCACAAAGTGCAGTCTTTGAAACTGTAAGTCTTTGAGTAATATATAGTATAGAGCCAGAATACTTCAGAAAATAAATTATATAATTCATTAAAAATATAAATGTTAAATATACTACTTTCAAACTTGTTGGGAGCCAGCGCTAGTTCACCATGCGCGGCGGTCATGCGGCCTGTAGGAAAAGGCAAAGCCTGAGCTAAATTACCCCTCCCATCGAGTGAGCCAAGATGGCGCCTGCTTCTTGCCCCCTGATTGCCCTGGCGACTTAAACAGCCCGCGCAATAGATTGGTCTACCTAGCAACCAATGACGATGACCAATCAGCTTGCATTGCTTGCTGTTGCCCTATTGGATGATGAGTCCATATTTATAGATATGTGACCCTCCCTGTAAAGGAGATAGAGGAAGTCCACCGGTGAGAAAGGACTGGTGGCAGAGCAGAGGCCTCGCGCGGCCCACGCGGAGACAAATAAAGACAAGGTTGCACACCGTCAGAATTTGTCGTGTGTTCTTCCTGCCGGCCGGGAGCGACACCGACACAAACTGATAGATCATGGGTATTATATTGGTAAAGGAGTATTCCTGGGCTTCCTCAATGGGGAAAACTAGAATTTCAAGGTGCCAGGCCCAAGTGAAGAGCTCAAGGTCTCAGGAAAAACAGGTATACTTAACACACAACATTTTTATGGCTCCCTAATGCTCCACCCCAGCCATCCTTTAAAGTGTGGACAAATACTAGTACCTAACTCAAGGGTTTTTTTGATTCAGTGTGTTAATGGGAGTAAGAACCTAGCACAGAGTATACAGTAAAATGATACAATGATCAAAGGTAATAAGCTAATATAACACAAAGATCTTCAAACAGGGACAGCCATGCAAGTATTTCCATCCAAGTCCACTATGTCTATGCATCAAAAATAGTTGGATAACTGGGCATGGTGGCTCATGCCTGTAATCCTAGCTATTCTTCAGGAAGCTGAGGCAGGAAACTACAAATATGAGACCTATCTGGGCAAAGTGGTAAAACTCTGTTTGAAAAATTAAAAAGGACTGGGGATATAACTAGGTAGGTTCAATCAACAGTACTAAAGAAAATGGGCTTGAGATGTTACCTGGTGCAAAAGGCCTAGGTTCAGATGCAACACCACCAAAAACAAAAAAAAACACCCTGGATATAACCCTCTTATCTCTTCAATTTGAATCTCTACTAAAAACTTACCAAGTCGCAGAACTCAAACACCAGAAGATACGGAATTGCTTCTACACACTGTCCAACACACTGGAGAATATTTGGATGCTGAAGAATACTGGTCAAAATAAAAGACACAGTATTATATTCATCAAGAAGCATGCTAGAAAAACTGTCCAAATAGCAATTCGAGTTTTACCATTCATATGACTTAAATATGCATAACAAACTGAAAAGGTCATGTTAAGATTCTACTGAACAGATATAGCCTGAGTTATTTAACAATTAAGTTATTCAAAGCCTATTAAGTGGAGTTTTTCCACAGATTAGTAAAGAACTAGCCAGTACCTACAATCCCAGCTACGCAGGAGGCTGAGACACGAGGATCACAAGTTAGAGGTGAGCTCGAGTTACTCAGCTACCATACTTCAAAATTTTTTTGAAAAGCTAGAGATAAAGCTCACTGGTAGAGCACTTGCCTAGAATGTGCAAAGTCCTGGGTTCCACATCCAGTAAAAGAAAGGGGGAAAAAACAAAACAAAACAAAAAACTCCCTCTCCTATAAGAATCTTTTCATTTACCAATTTAAGTTTAGAGATATTATTCTGAGGTAGCATTTAAAATAACGCAGACAAAATGTACAAATTTATTATCACATTAAATAACTCAAGTTTTTCTTCAGGATATCTAGTATTTGCATAAATTTTCAGAGTATGTGCAAACTTTTTGGAAAATTTCTTTTTCCAAAAGAAAAATAAAGGTAAATAAAAGCCATGCCAAACTACTTTTTAAAACTTATTCTGAAACAAACAACCTAGAAAGTTGCAAAGTCTGTACCTTCACCAGGTCCTTCAGTGGTTACTTATGATGTAACTGTAACTGTCTACTGCACAAGACCAAACCCAGGGAACTGCCCATGGAAGCAAGTGCTCTACCTCCTGTCACCACTATGTGAGTTATGTGACCACCACCTCACTGGAGGTACAGAACTAGTCTACTAGGCACAGAAATCTGCTCCAAGTTACCCTTTTTGTCTCTTACATCATTAAACTATTTTCCATTTTTATGCTGTTCTCATTTTCAAAATACGGGTTTAAGATTCCTTATCCAAAATACCTGGGACTAGATGTATCTTGGATTTTGGAGTATCTGTATGTATATCCTGAAACCTAAGTCTAGCAAAAATTAAGTTATGGTTCACACACACCTCATATACAGAGCATGAAGGTAACTTTACAAACATTTTTAGGGCCCCTGAGTTTGACTGTGACAAGTCACACACTCAGATACACAAATTTCAACTTGTGGTGTCTTGCTGACATTCAGAGTTTCAGTTTTGGAGTATTTCTGATTTCTGATTAGGGATGCTCAACCTGTATTACATACACAGAATCATACAGGATGTGGCTTTTGGAATTGTTTTTTTCAATTAACACAATGCCCTAGAGCTCACCCCAGCTGTTGCACCTATCAGTACTTCATTCCTTTCTATTGTGCACCAGGATTTCACAGTATGATGTGTATCAGTTTGTTTACCCTTTCACCTACTGAGCAACATTATAGTTTTTGCAGTTTTTTCCCCTTGTGGTTATAAAGTACTATGAACACTCATGGAACGGTTTGCAGGTAAACGTAAAAACTTTCATTTCTCTGGAATAAATAACCAAGACCATAATTGTTAGGTCGCATGAGGTGACAGTTAACTTGCTGTGTCAGTTCAACAGGGCCAAAGTACAGATATGGGGCCAACATCATTCTGGTTTTTTCCATGATGATGTTTTTGGGCTAGATTATCATTTACAACAGTGGACTTTGGGTAAAGCAGATCGCTCCATAATGACGGTGGGCCTCATTCACCAGATGAAGACTTAATGATGATACTAAAGGTAAGAAGGAATTCTATCAGCAGACAGCCCTCAAAACTAAACCATTAACACTGACTCGTCCTCAGGCTGCCTAGATTTTGGGCTTGCCAACATATGCAACTTCATAAATCAGTTCCTTAAAATAATATGTATACTGGCCCTCTTGATATACATACTGGCCCTCTGTATCCACAGGCTCAACATTCATATGTTCAACCCACAAAAGACTGAAAATATCGGCAAAAGAGTAACTGCAACTGCACTAAACATATACATTCAGTCTTGTCATTGTCCCAAACAACAGAATATTTACACAGCATTTATATCATATTGAATGCTATAAATAATCTATAGAGATGACTGAAAACATACAGGATACGCTCAGATTACACGCAAATCTCTGCCACCCTATGTAAAGAACCTGCACATCCTTGGACTGTGGCATCTACAGAGGGTACTGGACTCGATGCTCTTAGGTGCTGAAGGGTACATGCAAATACACATCCATTAGCAATGGACATATGATCTAATTTCTTCTCATCCTCACTAGCATTTGGTAATTTGGTATTGCCACTACTTTTCCAGTTTAGCTTTTCTAACAAGTATAAAGTGACATTTCACTGTGATCTCAATTACATTAATAGCTATGATATTGAACATCTTTTCATGTGGTCACTTGCTAGTCATACATACATTCTCTTCGGTAAGATGTCTCTTAATGGCTTTTGACAGTTTCCTAATTGGACAGTTGCTTTAATTTTTGTTGTTGTTTCCTGCTGAGTTATGAGAGTTTTTGATGCTCTAATTTATCTTTTTTTTTCCTTTAAGGCTCCTGTTTTCAGTGTTATGTCTAAAAACACTTCATCAGGCTCCAGGTCTCAGACTTTCTTCTATAAAAAGTTCTTAAAAACTTCATTTTTTACATTTTAAACTATGTTCCATACTGTGCTCACTTCGGCAGCACATATACTAAACTTTGGTCCACACTGAATTAAACTGCGTAAGATGTGAGGTTTCCAAGCATCTTTCTTAAATATCTAATTGATCCTACATCACTTTTTGCAAAGCACATCTTTCATCTATTTAGCTACTTTTGTACTGCTGTCAAAAATCAAGCGGCCACAACCCAAACTGCAGGGCTATTTGTAGGTTCTCTACTCCATTCCGGTTTGTCTATTCCTCTGCCAGTACGTCTTCATGACTATAACTATATAAGACGTTTAAAAGAGGAAAGCAATTCTAAGTTTATTACTTCTCATTCTTATTTTGGTTATACTAGTTCCTTTGCTTTTCCATATAACTTTGTAATTTTTTGTTTTAAAACAACAAACTTTCCAGATGTGGTGGCACACACCTATAATCCTAGTACTCCAGAGGCTGAGGCAGGAGGATCATTGTGAGTCTGAGGCCATCGTAGGCTACAAAGTGAGTTCTAGGCTAGCCTGAACTACACAGCTTGATCCTTCCTCAAAAGGGGGGAGGAGGGAATAGACAAAAAACAAATTTGTATGGCATCTTTCTGCACAAGGTCATGTATATCTTCTTCGTATTGTTCTAATTTTTAGTATGCATGCTGCTGAAGCAAGCATTTATAATAATCTTGTATATGGGTTTTAAAAGTTTACTGGAATTTCAGTATGAAATGCAACTTATCAATTTATGAAGAATCAACAACTTTACTATGTTTAGCCTCTCAGTGCATGAACACTGCAGACTATATTTATTTATATCTTTGATTTTTTTATATTGGCTTTTATAGCTTTTAGCATACAAGTCTCTAAAGTTTAATTTTGAGAAAAATGAAATATAATCTTTTACATTTTGGTTTTCATGTGGGCAGTGCTAATTTACAGAAATAAAACTGACTTTGTAAAATTAGGCAGGGAGTGTATTTGGGATTGAACCCAGGGCCTTGTGTTGGTTAGGCAAGTACTCTACATCCTTAGCCCAAAATTGACTGTTGATGTTGTATCATGCAACTTCTACACCATGTTGAATAAGAATGACAGTAAACATCCGTGTGTCATCCTGATCACAGGATGAAAAGCATTAAATCTTTCATCATCAAGTATGATGACAGACATAGGGTTTTTATGGATCTGAATTAAGCTAAGTAAATGAAGCCACAATTTTGTTTTTTTCTGACGTTCTTGCTCCTTAGGGTTCTGAAATCCTTTCTTTTATTATTTGCCTTGAAAAACTGTCTTTTAAGAATAAGTTTGGGCTGGGGATTTAGCTCAGAAGCATAAGCACCTGCCTTGCAAGCACGCGGTTGTGAGTTCAGTCCCTGGTACTGATTAAAAAAAAAAAAAATAGGTAAGTTTGCTGGAAATTGAATTGTCTTAGTTTTCCTTTATTTGAGAATGACTTGATATTTCCTTTATTCTTGAAGGATATCTTCCCTGGATATATACTTTCATGGTTCCTTTGAAAAACACCATCTCATTTCCAACTGGCCTCCAGCGTTTGTGACAAGGAACCCAATGTCATTCAAACTGCTTTTTCCTTTCAAAAGTTTTTGTTTGACTTCAGTTTTGAAAAGTCTGAGTTTTAACTTGACTGAGAGTTGCTCAATTCCATCAATCTATAGGTTTTGTCTTTTTAAATTTAGCAACTTTTTTTGTCTTTTTGAGATAGGGTTTCCCTATGTAGTTCAGGCTTGAGTTCACTTTGTAACCCAAGCTGGTCTCAAACTCACAACGATCCTTCTGTCTCAGCCTTTAGAGTGCTGGGATTACAGCTTCCACCACGCCTGGCTAATTTAGCAATTTTTAAAGCCACTGTTTAATGCTTTTTTCTGTCTATCCTCTGTCTCCCTTCAAAGACATCTATGACAAGAATGTTAGTCTATTATGCTCCCCAGCGTTCCTGGGGTTTTATTTTTCTCCAAAGTCCTTTTGTTCAAACTAGGCAATACTTACTGTTTTACCTTCAACTTCCCTGTCCCCTTTCCATTCCACTGCTGAGTTTTTAATTTCAATTCTAAAATATTCCACCGATGTTTTCTGTCTTCTTTGTTGAGACCATATGTATTTCATGTTTTATGTGTACTGCACATGTTCACTGAGGCAGTTCTGTGATGGCCACTGAAAATACCTGTCAAATAGTTCTAGCATCTCTGTCATCTTCATGTTAGCTACCTTTCATAATTCAAGTTGGGTTCTCCTGGTTCTTTAGATTATTGGTTCTTCAGATTATAAGTGATTTTCAATTGAAATTTGGACACTGTGAATCTTATAAGACTCTAGATCTTATTTAATTATGTATGTATGTTGAAAGCAGAAATCTAAAAGCAGTTTTCAATGCTTGATTTTTAAAAGAGCACACTATGTTTACAGAAGGCTTACTTACTAGTAAGGTTCCCCATTTTTCAAAAAAGTATCTTGTTCCTTTGGGCTTGCACTTGCTTTTAACTCTTTCACTATTACTCGTGCTACACTTGTGCCTGTATAAATCTCTCCAAGGAGGACCTAAAACAACACAACAGCATTTTTTGAGTTATTTTCATCAAAATGATAAAGAAGCATGTCTCACTTACCAGGAAATGGAATTCAAGAAAACTTAAGTAACAACTAGATGGTCTTCTATTACTTTACACACTAACTTACAAAAAGCTTAGACACCTCAGACATTTTTCAGGAAAAGAAGTTATTTAAATCTAAGGGGAGATTAGAAAAGGGGAAGAAGCAAAAATGATTAAGAGACTATACAAGGGTATATATATATCACAAAAGTACTAATAATAAACTAAAAATAAAACTGCTCATCATACAGTTACAACATTTATAACATATGCATAAACATACACACATATCTTTTCTATTTATTTTAAACCATATTTTCAAAGTAATAAACCATGACATTATAGAAGAGCAATCTGAAGGTTCCATTCAAACATAATTCAAGTGCTTCTTGGAAATATTTCAACTAAACTGTCACTTAGTTTGCTTCCCACATGAAGAAGAAAGCTGACAAGCTGCCAATGTACAAACTGCTGTTGTGCTAAAAATTTTTAAATCCATTATATTCCAACAACACCAGTCCTTTACCTTCAGTAAAATCTTCAGGCAAGTACCAAAATTTCAGTCAAAATAGTGAGAAAAAGTTTTACTAACATTAGCAGAACATAAAGAAAGACCTACCTTATAAGAGCTAACTATGAGGAAAATATTAATTGTAAAATTAGGACAGTGCAAAAGCATTCCAAACTACAGTCATTTCCCCAGGGGATTTTAGCTCTGGCTAGTACAAGGACCTGAGTTCGACTTCTAGTACCAAAATATAGTTATTTCATCATCTTAAGTGATAATGGAAGTACAGGTTTTAACTGGAAAATGATCAAAACTAAATGACTTTCTTTTAAAATAGTTTTAGGCATACACATTCTTGTAATCTTGGCTATTTACAAAAATGAGGCAGAAAAATCACAAGCTCAAGGCCAGCTTGGGCAAACTTAGTAAGATCTATCTCACAATAATGATAATAAAATAAATCACAATAATAAAAGCAGCTCAGTGGAACATGTCCCTGGATTTAATTCTCAGTATTGGAAAAAAAATTATTATTATTATTATTTTTTTTGGTATGAGGGATTAAACTTGCGACCTTATGCTTGCCAGGCAGGCACTTACATAGCTGAGCTAAAATCCCCGGACCAAAAAAATTATATTTTTATAAAGTAAATTAATTTTAATACTCTAGATTAAGTAAAAACTTGAACAGAACTCAGTATATTTATCAGGAATATAAAGCAGAAGACTTAAGAGAATAAAAAATTCTGATAATTAATTTATATTTTTGTCTCAAAAGACCACTTTGCGCACATACATAACTATAACAGGTAATAAACATAACAATCTTGAGATGTCAATTTAAAGGGGGTAACAAAGGGCTCAGCTTCTTGCCCCATCATCACTAGCATTGTGCTCACTATCTTCAGGGACAATTCATGTAACGCCTGGACCTCTCAGTTCTTTTACCTCATCTCTGATCATTCTTTTTACTTTCTCAGCAGCTCCTTCATGGGTCTAGGCCTAGCTAATAATCATCTTATGGCCCAAACCTTGAATTCCGACTCTCCTTTTCCACCAGTTTCGTTACCTAATTCACCTCTATGCACCATACATGTCCAATTTGCTCTCTGAATCCAATGCTGACAACAGCTTTCTCACAAGCCTCCCTCACTCCCCTTCTACCCTTCACTCCTTGCTGTCTCTGAAACAGCTCAGCCAAACCCTGGTGCTGGTTACACTCAACTACCAGCCTACAATAAACATCAACAGCCGAGAAAAACACTACCACGATGACTGCTCTTACACATCTGTCAGGTCCTCAGCACCGCCCTCCTGCATTTCACCAGCTGATTCTCTTTCTCTCACAACTTTCACATCTCCTGTTCAGACTTCCTATGTGTCTTTTCTCTCTTAAGGGAAAAACAGGCCTCCCAGCCACTGGAATGACCATCAGAAGTGAACATCCTCATTTTAACACCACCCAATGTACCTGTGTCCACACCCTCTGCTACGACCTCATTAGGAAAGAAAATGCCTCTACCACAGTTCCAAGCCCTACAACTCTAGCAACCCTGACCTCTTGATCATCAAGGACTTTGTGCCTATGACTACCTTTTCTCTCCTGCACCATCAGAGTCCTCCCTACATGCAAATATGCTGAAACAGCTTCCCATCCTATGCAAAGAGTATATCATAAAACCTGTCCCTGGGCCTCAGGATATCCCCAGACACATACTTCTCCAGGTTTCTGTTCTTCTTAAAAGTAAAACTCAAAAGAACTGTCTTTTCCTTTGCCTTTCTTGAACTCTTTCCTTGCAAGGCTGTGCCATTGCTATTTCCCTCTATAGTCTCCTGCCAGGGTACCAAGGATACCAATGTTCCCGAGTCCTCATTCTCCCGGTTTTGATCTTGCTCACTCTGGAAGCTGCAGCACTTCCTGTCATGCAACTGACCTCCTGGACCACATTCTCAGCCAGTTTTCCATTCTCAGTCCACGTTCCAAATGCTCCTCTCAGGAGGCAGGCTCCTTCCTCAGTGGCTGCCTTGACTGCACTGATCTATCCTGCGGCAGGGCTTAAGGGTTTAATACTTTTACTTCCCTTTTATCTTCATCTTGAAGTCCTCAATGAATTCATCTAGACTTGCTGCTTGAAATCCTGTATCATCTGTATTCTGGTTCTCCCTCTTCTGACCTCTTGAACTCTGGACCTGCACTTCCAGTTGCCCTTATAGCACCTAAAGCACTTTAGAACTGTCTGCATAGATAATGAATGCATGTAGAGCCCAGGATTCTGGAGCCAGTCTGAGAAACGAATGAAACTATCTCTCTCTCTCTCTCTCTCTCCCTCCATTTTTTTTTTTGGGACAGGATCTCACCATGTAACACAGACAAGCCTTGATCTTATTATGCAGCCCAGGCTGGCGTGGACCTTTAGTGATCCTCCTACCTCAGCCTCCTGAGTGCAAGGATTATAGGCAGGGCACCTCCAGAAAGCGGCTTTAGACTTCTACCACGCGAATACATAGCAAGAAGTAGAATTCATGCGCCAGAAGGTGAATCAGTCAGCACAACTTGATCTTGGACTTTCTCATCTCCAAAAGGTAAGAATACATTTTTGTTGTTTATTAGTTGCCCAATTTATGCACTTTGTTATGCACTTTGTTATAGCAGCCTAAATGAATCAAGACACCCTTCTAAAAAGAGCTGCACATCTAGGAATGCTAGAGCTCACGTTCCTATGTGGTTACAGGGTACAACAGGGAAACTCTATTCATACAGCAATATCTACACAGAATGTGGAACATCAATTAATACAAATCCTAAACTGATTAATCTGGAGGCAAAAAAATAAAACTGAAAAACACTTTACCTTTCCAAACCAGCCATTTCCAATTTCCTGTATATAGTTTAGACTGTGGCGGGCAACTTGAGACTTCAAACCTTCTGTAGTAAAAAGAAATTAAGAATTTAAGTGTCTAACTAAAATAAATGTTAAATACCTAACATCTGAGGTACAAATACTAATATAAATTTAATGCCTGTGCTAATAAAGTTAGAAACAAATATACAGAAGACTGATTTCAAATAATGATAGAACATTTGCATATTTTAATACTGACAATATTTCTGAATGTGTATTCCACTTGAGTCATTACTACTTTGCACTGTTTTTCTGATCCAACAGTTCTAGTGTGGGAACACCACCAAGTGGACCAATACAGACATAACAGGAGTATTGGAAGGAAGATGAGAATGAGAGAAAAAACATTTGAAGACATAATGGTAAAAATGCCCCAAACCTGCTAAAGGACATGAATCTACACATTCACCAAACTCTAACATTAAGCTCAAAGAGACCCGCATCAAGACATACTAAAATTAAGCTACAGAAAACCAGAATCAAACTACAGAAAACCAGAATCAAACTCTTGTAAGCAACAAGAGAAAGATAACTCATTTATGCACATGGGATCCTCAATAAGATTAATCGCCATTACTCATGGAAAAAAAAAAAAAAGGCAGACCAGAAAGCAGTGGGCTCACAAGACAAGTATTGACTGAAAAGACCAGTGAATCAAGAATTCTGTCTTGGAAAAACTCTTTCAGAAATGAAAGAGAAATTACAATATCCTCAGATGAATGAATGTATAATTTATAGCTAATATACCTGGCCTACAACAAATGTTCCTGCAGGAAGAAACAAAAGGACAGCAAACAGTAACTCGAGCTGTATGAAGAAATGAAGATCTCCGGCAAGCATAACCAAACGGGTAACAGATCAGCCAGTATTGTTCTATTATTGCGTAGAGTTCCTCTTTTTTATTTCCAAAGTGATTTAAAATAGGCTTTAAAATTATAAATCCATGTTAATGGGCATAAAATGAATGAAGTTGTAATGTGTAACAATGTAAAAGGAGGGAATGTGCTGTATGGGAGCAATTTTCATTATGTCAAGTTTAACCCAACTGTTAGAAATGCAAGAGGTTACTTATAATCTTTATTATAACCACTAAGCAAATATCTAAAAATACATTCAAAAAGAATGAGAAGGGAATCAAAATAATAAAACAAAATAATGTCAATTCATACCAAAATCTCAGTAGTGTGTTCTGTAGAAATAGAAATTAGAAACATTAATCGAATTTACATGAATTGCAAAGGATCCCAAATAACAACAAAATTTTTTGAAAAGAAAAACAAAGTTGTAGGACCCACACTTCTCCACTTCTACCACAAAACTCAAATGACAGTAATCAAAACAGAGTGGTATCTATTAGCATAAGGACAGGCATATAAATCAATATAACTCAGAATCCAGAAATAAATTCAAAATAGTGTATTGATTTTCATAAAGGATGCCCAGACAATTCAGTGAGAGAAACAACTCCAAACACCATTATTCAGAAAACTGGATAGCCACGTGGAAAAGAGTTAAAACTAGACCCTTACCCTATACTACATTAAAAAAAGAAAAGAAAGGAAGAAAGAAGTTATTTTGAACACAGAAAAGGGAAATATTTCTTCAACATTAAAAAAGTTATCTGTAGAGATATACCTTAAAAGAACTCTAAAAGAGACTAGTAAATTTTGGCTCTAACAAGACAGTTGACTATATTAACATCAGGAAACCTGTTCATCAAAAAAAATCTATTTTTGTATATATGCGACTTTTTTCTTTTTGTGTGTGCCACTTTGATTTCCTTTTATTTTTAGTGGTTTCCATGGGAATTACAGTTAACATTCTAAATTTATAATAATCTAGTTTGAATTGATACCAACTTACTTCATATATAACAGCACAAACCACTGATGCCCAATCAGCAGAAATATAAATTGGTACAACTTCTGAGGTGGATTAACTGGTAATATCCATTAAAATTTTAAGAACATACACAGTTTTACTATTTCTAAAAATATATTCTACAATAACATACATTAGTACAACAACAATGTTGCAGACACCGTTCGTAAAAGCATTATTTATTTTTTTAAAGCTTTATTTTTAATAGCAAAATAGAAACAATCCAGATACTCACCAGTCACCTGGTGCCTCTTTTTTTTTTTTTAAGATCATCCTGCTGTGTTGCCCAGACTGGTCTCAAATTACCTTTCCACCTCAGCATCCACAGGAATGTGCGCTACCACCCAACCTTAGTGTTCTTTCTTTTCATCTTTACTTATTATCTTACTTGAAGTTTGTATTTTTAAATTAATAATAAAGTTCTCCCATTTATTAGCCTTTTGAATTTCTTCCCATGATTTTCTTCTTTCATAGCCTCAGCTTATCTTTTCTAGTGGAGTTATTTCTTACTCTTTTACTACACATTTGTGTGAGCTCTTATATATGTTATGGTTTGTGTTTAGATGTCCCCCTAAAGCCCCATGCACTAATAGGGGGCAAGCTTTTCAGAGTGTGTATTTAGAGTGTGTGGTGCTGGGATCAAGACTGTGTGATGAGCAAATCAGTCCACTGATTGGTTTGGCACAGCTCCAGCTAGGATTAAGGGTGTGAGAGCTACACCCACCCTAGGGACAGAAAGAGGCTTGTTCTTCTGCCTCTTGTCTCTTTGCTACAGTCTGCCCCATGAACTGCTCTCGTTTGACAAACCACTCTACCTTGAAGCCAGCAATTATGGACTAAAACCTCTACACTGTGAGCTAATAAACCTTTCTTCCCTTAACTTTGGGGGTCAGGTATTTTGTCTCAACCACAAGAGAAAAGCAACTAAGACAATATATAATGATTTTTTACTGCAGTTTACAAATACATTTTGGTATTATGTCCAATCAGCATATGATTTATTTTTCCATGGAGAATTATTTCATTTCATCAATCAGATTTGGTCATATTTTCTTTTATGGCTTTTAGCCTTAGTGTCATGCTTGGAAAGGCCTTTGATAAACCAAGATAATAAAAATATTTTGCATATTCTACGCAGAGAAACTTAAACAGTTTCTCCTTCTATTAAGAGTAATTTTAGAATAGAAGGCTTCAGTAAAACAGAAAGGATGGATACAGATAAAAGTCAGGATGGCTACCTAGCTCATAATTTCTCTGTGTCCCCATCTATTCCAACAGATCTTAAAGAGAAGTTGCCGGTCTCTTACCTGGTTCTCCTTCTACCTAATGGCTCTGAGGCCAATCAGAATGCTTCTCCCAGGTTTTCCTGCTGATCCAAGGACAGAGAAAGACCCTTCCTCTTTGATTGCAAAACTACAAGAAGATAGACCTGGACTTGCCAGCAGCCACATTCATGACAGAAGAGAGATGTCACAGGGGCAAGCCAACACGGACAGAGAAAGAGTGCCAGTGGGGATCAAGGCTCAGCTGTGTCCAAGATGGGCTTCACCACTATTCTTCCTATGGTTTGGGTCTGAGTTTCTTTCCTACTAGTAGATGCTGATCTGAGTTGGGAATTCTACCACTTAAATTAATTCAGAGGGGTTAAATGACAGGCCTGCAAAAGCTCTAAGCAGCCTTTTAAAGCTATTCTTAAGTACCAGGAAAGCAAATTATCAAATAAGTAATAACAAAGTAGTTCTGTTTAGCAATAAGCCTACTAAACTGTCCCAAGAATACAGTAGGTTTCCTTCATTATTCCCGCTGAAGTTAGGTTAATGTCACTTACAAAGATTAAGGCTAAATACTACATGCCATTATTTGCTAATGTTGTGAAACTTATAAACATTAAATACACCTGATTCAACAAATACTTTACAAAAGAGGCACCAGCAGAATCATACTTCATCTTACTTTTTCTTTTAGTTATGTATACCTAAGAGAAGTATAAACTTGAGTTTATACTGCCCTAAACATATCCCACATGGTATGCAGGGTACCACAAAAAGCAGGGCCTGCACCTATAGACTTAGAAACAGCTTTCTTTTAGGAATCTTGGAAAAACTCCCTTTTTGAATCACTATTTGTTATATTCTTTGTTTTTTTTTTTTTGTTTTTTTTTTTTTTTTTTTTTTGACACAGGATCTCACTATGTAGCCCAGGCTGGCACTGAACTTCCTATGTAGCCCAGTTGGCCTTGAACTCACGGCAATCCTCCTGCTTCAGCCTCCTAAGTACTGGGATTACAGGCATGTGCCACCAAATCCAACAGTCATACTCTATTTTATAACAAGGAATCAATTAACATCTAATCAAACTTCTACTTTAAGGAGCCAATCTTATTAACATATCCAGTACTTTCTATCTCTCCACTTGCAGCACATCCCAGAGGAGACAGCAATGTCTGCTCAGCAAGACAACCTAAGTCCAAAGCAGTCACAAAGGACAGGAGCTATGTCAAAGGGTTCGGGTTCAGTACACTAGGGAAGCCGTCCTATTCTTATGCCAGTCCCTAAGGCCAGCAAGGGCAAAACAGCTTCTGCAGGATGTGATGGACCTGACTAGATCACAATTTCACTGAGAGCAGAAAGCAAGGAAACACACAAGCAGAGGAGAAGATGGGCAGCCACTATTTTATGAATGTAACAAAAGGGTTTTTTTTCCATTTTCATTGCTCAGAAGTAATTCATGGGAAGCTGATGTTAGAACATTCGGTCTTACCCACAGAAGGCTGGAACTGTGATGGAGCTGGGAGTGAAATATTTGGTACTGAGAGTGTGAAGACCTCTGCTGGGGACTGAACAGATGGGGTGTCTTCTGCTGGTGGTGTGAAATCTATCTCATCATCAAAATTATCTTCAAATTCCTAAAACCAAAGGGAGCACACATTAAAAATCACTAACACTTTAGGTAGGACAATTCATTCATATGGAGTACAATGCTCTAATTTTCCCTGAAACTCGTACTCATGTCAAATAGAAAAGCATATGTGATTGTGCTCCTCAATTTCAAATAGAACAAGATTTGAAAATAAACTACACATATATGATGTAACTTTAAAAACTGATAGGTTGAATTTAAAGGAAAAATTTTCTATAATAATCATGAATCTTAAAATGAAAATATTCTTCTGCATTTCTAAGTTTATTTTTAAGTTGTAAGAGCTTATCCAACTGTTTTAACATTATTATTTGTTTTCACAAGTCTCTTTACATGCTGAATTAAAACAAATTTATTTTAAAATTTTATATGTAGTTTTTAACTGCAATGTGATTTCTATCAAAATGAAGACAGTTATGAGACATAGGAAAAAATATGTTTAAATGAGTCTATTTCTCTGGAAAGAGTAACAATAGAAAAACTACAACACTGGGCTGGGTGTGGTGGCATACACAAGTAATCTCATCACTTGAGAGGCTGATGCAGGAGAATTTCAAGTTTAAGGCCAGCCTGGCCTACACAGTAAGTTCAAGGTCAGCCTGAACTACACAGTGAGACTCTGTTTCAAAAAGCAAAGCAAAATAACAACAACAACAAAAACTACAACACCTGGTAGAAAAATTATCAGGATCTAAACCACAATGACCAGAGTAAATAAACTGTGTGGTATGCAGGGCTGGGGAGGTCTTGAGTTCCATGCGGAGTATGTCCCCCTTCCAGCAAACAAAAACAAAACACCACAGAACTATGTGGCATTGAAACATAACTACCATAAAGAGCATCCAATTTTCTAAAGATGGTAATTTTAAAAATGAGAATGCACAAATTGGTTATGGAACTTTTTAAAAACTCTAGGGTAGAAATCCCTCTTGACCCTTACTATCCTCATGACTACGATGTGGGTGTTTCTTGGGGTATAGGTTAATAGAGAAATTAGATTAGCAAGTTGCTGGTCTGTTCATGTATCTACCACCTCTCTGGACAGCATACTGAAGCTGAGAACACATCGGTGGACATGACTCTTTTCCATTCTTCTGCCAAAATCCTTTTTCCGTCTTCCTTTTCTACTACCTTCCCTTAGCCCCTACGCAATATAAGAAACCAAAAGTTAACAATGGTAGGTTTCTCTGACATCTATTTTTGATGTATGTGAGAAGCTACTGTCATTATGTTATATGAAAGCACTGAAGGACATTATTTACTATTTGGTGGGAGAGAAGAGCAAGGAAACTGAGACACTGTAAACTCAGTCTCAGAAGGCATTTCTGAACAGAAGAAACTGTTCAGTTTTCATTCAGGACATTCGTAAACGTTCTTCCATTAAAATGACTGGGTCATTACACCTAATTTAAAAATAGTATTTCTCAAAATCTGGCAGCAGAGATGATTTCATGTAACAATAATAAAAGTGAGATGTAGCTGGGTCACTCTTATAGCTACACTAGTGCTTTGTTGGACGAACTTGGGCAAGTCTCTCTACCAGACTGTAGCTTCCTGGTCTCAAGCAACTTCCCTGGGATAGTTCAACTCTGAAACTGCAAACTCTAAATCCAAAGGAATCCAGAGAGTCACGGATGACAATAAATACCCTTATTCAGTCAGGTGAACTCTACAGTGGAGGAGGCCTGGCAACAGAATCATCTAGGCACCCAGGATAACAATACTGGTTCCCAGCCTTGACACCAAGTTACAATCACCTCCCTCATTCAATAACAACATTCGAAATTGTGAGAACAACTGAAGGCAAGTATGAGGTATCACGAAACACGAGAAGGGACCAACTTCAGTGTCAGCAACATTTATCTTTATCTTTGTCCTGAATTGGCCAGAGCTCTGTGCAAAGTCACACAGCAAGACTGACTGTGAAGGGATATAGATCTCTGCTTACACTTGTGCCCTGGACACTGAAGGTCCAGACAGAGCAGGATCTGCAGTGATGTGACTGTCCAGGGGCTGGTGCTAAGAAGAAAGTCCCTTGGCCTAAGCAGGCTCACTCAAGCCTACAGCCTGTGCTGGTGAGCCCTGCCTGCAGCCCTATTCTAAACTTTTAATGTAGACATAGTATTGGGCCTAAGGAGAGCACATACAGAAAAGTCCTCAGAGCTACCACTCTAGATAAAGATAGCACACAATCAAAACAGGAACAATCTGGCTGGGGATATAGCTCAGTGGCATAAGTGCTTGCCTGGCAAATGTGTGAGGTAGTGAGTTTGATCCCTGGTACAAAAAAAAAAAAAAAAAAAAAAAAAACCAAAAAACAAAAAACAGGAACGAGGCTCTAAACATCAGTCTACAGCTCAACCAAAAAGTGTTGATAAGAACAAAATTCTGTTTTCTAACTGGAGCCAGTGACCCTTAGGATGCTTGTGCTTGCCTTAAGTACAAATTAAGGTCATTTTCTCTGCATGCAGGTACTCATGTTCCCCACTCCTTCTCTCCCGTACTATACAGAGCATTAACATAGGTCTGTTGGCATACAGCAAGTTCCAGGGTAGGAGTTCCTATCTGGTTTACTGGTAAGTCTACCCATCAGCAGGGAGATCTTCAGTTACCTCTCCCTAACCAGGATTTTACAGTTGGTAGCACTTTTCTCTGGGAAACTCAAAGTTTCAAGGTAAACTTGAGGTTTCAATACTCTCCTTCACATACAAAACATGGGGGAACCCCTCACCTCAGTGATCTAATGATCACAAATCCACCAGCCTAGAAAAGTTAGGAAAAACACAAAACCTGCCTGGTTCTTCCTTTTTCATGGTAAGTGAAATTGATCATCACACTGTATTCCTCACTCAATAAGAGCTTACAACTCACCGCAAAAGGTGCCATTGTCAGGTATGTTCTAAGGCAGAGGTGGCAAACTACAGCCAGTGAACCAAATTTAAACCACCCATTTATAAAGCAAATTTTACTGACACAAAGCTATGGTCATGTGTTAACAAAATACAGTATCTGTGTTTGACGCAGTACAACAGCACAGCTAAGGATTGCGTAGTTGTCACTGGGACTGGATGGCCTGTATTATTCACTGCTAAACAGGGCAGAAGATATTTCCTATCTGGCCCTGCTGACCCCTGCTTCTAGGAAGCTGGGATATAAGACCATTATATGATAGATAAGCAAGTCACAAGATGATTTCAAATACTCTTGCAATCTGTCCTTACCTTAAAGTCTATTTCTGGGTCTTTACAGCAGGAAACACAGTTTGCAATTAACACTATTAATATCATTAAACTGCACACAGACAGGATCACAAATGTTGAGGGAACTTCTGTAACAGGTGCTTCATCTGGAAAGAGAAAAATAGTATTAAAAACAAGTACATTCCAAAATCAACATCAATTACCAAATATATATTTTCCTTTAGATATAAATGAGACCAAGGGCTAATAAGGCTTAACTGCTAAAGAAAAAGTTGATGGTCAATCTAAGACAAGAAGTTGGTTCTTTTAAAAAATATTTTATTTTGAAATCATCTCGGATTTATCTAGACAATAAATGCAGAAAGGACAGAATTTCCATGTATTTTTCCCCAAGCTTCCCCTCAATGTTCAAGTCTTGAATCTCCATTGTATATCTATCAAGTCTAGGATAGTAACTTTGGTACAACACTCTTAACTGTATTTTCAGACTTCATTCAGACTTACTCTATTCTCCATTAAAGTCCTTTTTTGGTCTTTCGAGTCTGATGCAGGCTACCAATGTTACATTTAGGCTCCAATCTCTTGACAGCTTTTCAGTCTTTCTTTGTGTTTCATAACCTTGACATTTCTTTTTCTTTTGTCTTTATGAGACAAGAATTTCACTATGCAGTTCAGGCTGGCCTCGAACTTGCAGCAAGCCTCCTACCTCAGCCTCTTAAGTGCTGGGATTACAGGCATGTGCTACCACATCCACCTAACATTTCTTGACAGTAGTATTTGTCAACTATTCTGTGGAATAACTGGGTGGTCTGGTGTTTTTGTAGGATCACAGATACCTGGGATAAGTCTAGAATACAAAAGGATGAACTGCTCTGACCTTGTGGAAGATCAGGGTATGTGACTTTGACGATGTGATCTAGGTGGTCTCACCACTCTAAAGTTATTACATATTTCTTTATGAACTCTATCTTAGAAGCAAGTCCCAAAGTCCAGGGCACACCCAGAGAGAAGGGAAATAAGTGACACTTCCTGGAGGGAGGACTGATAAAAGAGTTTACAAGCATTTCAGAAATAATTACTATGGAAAATACACATATTGGAAATGAGCAGATAACTTTAAAGCTATGCAAATATCCTGCTTCTCCTTAAAGTTCTATACAATGATTTTTGCATTTGTCTGCACATCTCATCTACCAGTCAATACTGTGATGTTTTAAAAAATGGTGTTCTAGTTCCCTTGATCCCGCTACACTTGTTTAGAATTCTCTAAGACTTAATTATTTTATCCCGTTGTTTACTCAGTCACGGACTCATAATGCTTGTTCTGTGGGTTATAATTGAATAATACTATCATTTATTTTGTGGCTCAAACTGTTCTGGTTTTCCTTACTGGGGGCTCTCTTCCAAGTTGACTACTGGCTCCTTTGCTGTGCCCCTTCTGATCTTTTTTCTCCAACATTTCCTCACTTTCTGGCACTATAGTAAGCTTCAGACTCCGCTTATATTTTCTTTCTTTCTTTAAGGGATGGAGCCTCAATATGTAGTTCAGGCTGGCCTTAAACTTACTATATAGCCCAAGCTGGCCTTGAACTTGCAGTGCTCCACTTGCCTCAGCCTCTTGAGTGCTGGGATTACAGTCATGTGCCACCACACCGGGCTCCTCTTGTATTTCTTACCCTAGCTCTAGAAGCAGCCAGCTGTCTGAGGATCCCTGGCCATGATAAGGACCTTCTAACATGGAGAAACCACTACAGAAAAATGACTTACACATCACTGCTTAAAAAAAAAAAAAGATAACAAAGACTAAACAACCCATAAAGAGCCAGAAAGCCTAAAATAGTTTACTTTTTGGCCCATTCCTACTTAGAGCATAGAGATTTTACATCTTATTTTTAGCAAGGTCTTAGTTTTCTGGAAAACATTCACCTAGAGTAACTCTGAACCTTTTCTTTGTTAGAGCAAACTGCTAAGTCTTGTGCATTACTAAAACACAAACTTTGTCTTAAAATCCTCATCTATGGGTAATTAAGTGCTCCACTGCACCAACAGGAAGGCAGACACAGGTTAACGATGCCATCATTTTTTCTTATGCACAGCTATAGGAAGGAACCCACCCTGTGAATACGAGGCATTTTTGAGTATAAAATAACTTCAACAAGGATCAGAAGACTAAAATGAACAGCACAGAAGACTGTGTTCTTTGTCAATATCCAAAGGCCAGAGCTGGGCATGCTGGTGCACCTGATGCACACCTGTAAGCCTAGCACTCAGGAGGCTGAGGCATGGAGATCACTGTAGGTTCAAGGCTAGCGTGGGCTACAAAGTGAGTTCAAGGCCAGCCTGAACTGCATAGCAAGACCCTGTCTCAAAAAAACAAAAACAACAACAAAATCTAAAGGCCTACTTGTGAAAGTGATGCTGGATGTGCATTGTTTCCAGTGGTGCCTAGGTGCTGCCCATGCCTTCCTGGCATCTGTGCCCGCAATGACTCCAGTTAACCAAGCGCTGTTAGGTTCTAAGTCAACAGAGTGTACAACAGAGGACAGTCTAGTTTACACAGAAGGATATCTGCCAGCCCCTCTCAAAAACAGTCTGAAGGAAAACTAGTAAAAATTAACTTTCACTGAAAACAAGAATTTCCTAATTAAACATACTTTCCTGCATTTGGCAAACTAAATGATGTAAGGGGCCTGGGCTGCTGGCAGCCAATAGCGTATGAATGAAAACCAACAGGGATCTCTCCTGTCTTCCTCTTTGTAGCTGGCTGTTGTCTTTCCCAGTCTGCCCGGTGCTTCCCCATTGGACAGATTCCTAATAACTGCTTCATTTCCCACATAATCGAGATTAAATATGACTCCTGGGGATTATATGGCAAACTGCTTTCACATCCAGCATGCTTCTATTTTATTCACCTTTAAAACAGCCTGTCCACTGCACTTCAACATGCCTGGAGTTTTAGGTGTATCACACACTTGACACCAAGTTGGTTTAACTGGCAGCATTTCTCCTTCATGGCGGTACAAAAGCAAGGGAGTGACTTCTAACTGATGACATCTGAGATTTGATAGAATACAGCATTATTTCACTCCACTGTCACAACACCTCTGAGGTAAGTGGACCAGCTCCACGTCACAGATGAGGAAACTGATATGCCCTGAGTCCCAGGTGAAGTGGGCAGAACAAACCCAAGGGCAGGTGCAGAAGACAAGTCCCACTTCTCTTCCACACTGTAGCCCCATCTCTGCCACTTAACTTTTCATCACACAAAAAGCCTCATGTACTTTGAACCCGAGTCTATCATCGTTAAATAAGTCAGTTTATAATTCTGATATCAAGTTACCTTTACCTCTCTTTTTACTCACAATTGGTCTTTTGTTGTTCTGTATTTAATCATCACATATCAGGCATTTATTGTAAAACTGGATCAAGATTGCTTGAAAGCCAGCCCAATTATCTGATTCATGGAAGTGGTCTTCTGTGAGTCACCAGGCAGACATGGAAAGTCACATCCACATAAAAAACAACTGAGGCCACTTTTTGCTCTAACTTTCCACAGTATTTCTGCTGCGGTACTACAGAAGAATCTGCACTCTCTTACTGAATTTCCTCAAAGTAGTCTGCAGCTACTCAAACTCAATGCCTCACAGTCCCCTTGAAAGGACTACAATTGATTGCTTGAGAAATTTACCAAGAAGACAATTTTAGTTTCCATTTTGAAAAATTATTTTATTTGCTGGTGTTTTCTTTTGATCAGTCCAAACAACTGTGCCTTAAATAAACTCTACCAGTGGAGGAAACAATTCCTTAAAATGAGGAAGTGAAATTGCAGGCTGGAAAGTGAGACGGGTTTGCACAGGCCACAGAGAGGAAGTAAATTTTAGATGTGGGGAACCACAATTAAAATCCCCAGACTCTGGTGGTCAAACCAAAAATCCAACCTTATAAAGATTCCTGGTTGCAACTGGTAGGAAACTATGAACTCAGTTTTCCTTTAATATCCCCAGCCTACAGCATTCTGAATGCTCAAGTCAAATTAATCATCTACTACAGAAAAATATCAACAGTGACAAGAGCGTTACCATACATTTAGACGGTTTTCCCAACTACACACCGAGGAGGAGGATAATTAGAGGTTTGGGGTACTTAGTGTGCTTCCCCAAGACACTGTTTAAACACACCTGGCTTCTCTACAGTGTACTCCAAGAGTTTTCATTTACAGTTTTCAAAAGCATTTTAATAGCTATCTAGCACTTGACTTCATAAGCAGAAAACTTGAGAAACTCTTAAGAGGCAGGTAGGTACCTATTATCTGCTCCAGAGACAGGTAATTTGGAGAAGGTGGTTTGTCAGTAATGACTTGGGGTTGGTCGGCAACACTACCTGACTATTAATTCAACCATTATAAACCCAGCCTAATTACCTGGTTCATGATGCCTAGAACATCCAATGGGACTTGAACATACATGTAATTAACTACAGACTTGCCTGTGAGTCTGATTTTTGATTCAATAAAAACCATCAAAAGTTCACAGGTATAATAATCAACAGATCACTAGTGAACACACAACGCTGACAGCCTAATTTTGTCATTCCTCTTTGAGCTTTTCACTGATCTTTATAAAGAGAAATTTCCTCCTTCTTACTATCTGGTTACCCAGTGGTTCAAGTCTTAGAAGCAAGGAGAGCCAAGATACTTAAATCTGTCTCTTTAACACCTGTTTACAAGAATGAGTTCGTTTCCCAGCATACTCTAGCAGTTACCAGTCAGGAGTGGGACTGGTATAGTTTGGGTAATCATTATGAACAAATGGATTTTCTGGTGTGTTTCAATCTAGTGCAATTACTTTTATCAGTGCTCATACTATCCTGTCTTTGGCCAGCTGGCACTGAGCAGGAGTCGGCTTCCAAGCCCACTGCCAGAATCAGCAGTCTTGGGGTATGCTGTATCCCTAGCGTGTTCTATGCTTACCTTAGGTATTTTCTGTTGCAGACTTCATCGCAATCATTTCTCCCAGAACCCGGGTTTCCTGGTACCAAATATGTCTAAAGACCCCAGCCTCAGGCATAAAAGCTGCTTACTCAATGCTAGCATCACAACTATGGCACAACACAACCTGGTACTAAAGTGTCTATAACACTGACAACTGGTACCAATGTGGCCTAAGCAGTTTCCTTTTTACATAGTGTATGGGTCTGTTTTTCATTATATCCAAGTATCTGAAGCTGACAAATGGATAAAGCCGTTTTGGAGAATGCAAGTCAGCATCAGGCAGCAGCCTATGGTGAAAGCCTGGTGACCTATGGCACCATGATGGGAGCACATGCGAGATAGGAAGTGAGAAAACAACTCAGGGGTTAGGCTTGTTTTTCTACAGTTCTGGGATCAAACCCTTGCAAATGGTGAGCAAATGTTCCACCTCTGAGCTACATCCCCAGAAACCAACCTGCTCCCTAAGACCAGCATCAGTTCCTTCTGAGGCAGCATACCCAGGGACCTAACAACCTCCCACTATGGAGCTCCTTTAAGGTCCACCGTCTCTCACATCACCACACTGGACAACTAAGCCTCCAACATGTGAACCCTAGAAGGTCAAACCACACTCAAACCATAGACAGCAGGGAATGAAATCTTTGTTTTCTAGTGACCTACAAGCCAAAAATAGCTACAATTTTACATTTTAGAATAGTTAAAAAAATGACAAAATAGCATTTTACCACCTAAAATTTGTATCAATAGCTGTTAACAGATATTATGAGACTCCTGATAGCAAAACACACCATCACCTATGAAATAGTATTGCCTAAATGAACAATAAAAACAAAATACTAAACCCAAAGGGAAGCAAACCTCTAGATCCAAATACAAATGTACTGAAGACAGAACAAGGTAGCATTTTAAATATCACTGTAGGAATGTAATCACCAACATAGACTACCAAAGTCCCTCAGGAAAAAACACAACAAATTTTAAGGGAGCAGTTACTTTTAAGAGACTTAAATGACACAGAAATAAAATAAAATGTGCTGTATAGAATTTATCCAAATCATCACTCAAACTACTGAATAATTATGACACATGAGACAATGAACATTCAAACATCAACTGACCATATTCAAGAAGTAAAATTTATTTCTCTAAGAAAGTTAATAATAAGGGGCTGGGAATTTAGCTCAGTGGCATAAGCATCTGCCTTTGCAAGTGTGTGGTCATGAGTTCGATCCCCAGTACCAATTAAAAAAGAAAAAGAAAAAGAAAAAGACAACAGAAAGTTAATAATAAAACATTTATGCTTTAAAGCATAACTCTTTGTCTTCTACGGACAGTAGCCTATTGAATAATACCTGAAATTTGCTTTAGAATAGCATGACAGGTAAAAGGAATGGGCAGGGGATTAGGTTGGGTCAAAGATACAAGGAAATTCATTAGAGTACCTAAGTCTTGTATACGTCTGAAGGGGCTTTTGGGGAGAGACTTGTTTGTTTTAGAAGTCCTGGGAATTAAACTGTACTACACATTGGACTGCCTTCTCTGCTCCTTTTTATTTTTTTACTTTGATGCAGGGTTTCACTAAATTGCCCAGGCTAGGCTTGAATTTGCAGTCCTTCTCCTTAGCTCCCACAGCGCTGGGATTACAGACATGCACCACCATACATGGTTTATTTATTCCATTTATTAAATAAGTAACTTCCATTAAATAAAAGGTTAAATGGAGAAAAAGCAGTTAATGCAATCTTATCTACTCTTGATAAATGCTTAGTCTGCTAAGGTTGCTGCAACAAAATATCACAAACTGTATGATCAAAATCGATTACCTCACCTTTTTTAGAGGCTACACATCCCAGATGAAGGTGTCAGCAGCCCTCAGAAGGGTCTGTCCTGCATCCTCTGGCTGTCTTTTAGCTCTTGTACCTCTGTCTAGCACATGGTCTACTCTCTATTAGGAGGTGCCAGGGAAGTGACCTGTCTCAGGCCTTCCAGGTCCATATTATGTCACTTCAGTCTTTCATCCTCCCCTTCAGCAAACAGGATCACTGACTCCCCCCAACACATACCCTCTCACCCATCACGGAACCATCCCTAAGGCCTCACAGTTAGTGCCTCTGCCTTTGGACGTTCAATTACCTGCATTTGTGCATCACAGCACTGATCAATCTGTATCTTAAATGTTCACATCTTCCCATCTAGATAAATGGGGTCAGGGACCAGTCTTGTACAATTCACTAGAACACCCCAGAGGACAGGCTGGAATACAAGGCAGAGACAGTAACCATGGGGCACCAGCAAGAGAGGGAGGATGAACAAGAAGGAAAGGGAGAGCAAGATTCACCCATAACTAATCCCGCAGTTAGCAAAATAAACACATTTCAAGGCAGACAAGTAAGATCAGAGAAGTAGCATTCCTTCCATAACGTCAGGCTCCTGCTAGACAATTTTAAAAGGGCTACAGGTAAGGCTCAGTGATACAATGCTTGCCTGCATGGCTCCAATTCGCAGCAGAGCGCCAGAGTATGGCTCAGTGGTAGAGCACCTCCTCTGGTAGGCACAGCCCTGTATTCTGCCCCCAGCACAGGAGGTAGGGGAGCAAAACTGAGGAATACTGGGCTAGTCAGACAAGGAAATCACAGAACTAAGGGAAACTAAGGACCAGAAATCTAAACTGGCCTGACATAAAACCCACCTCTAAAATACACAGTTTGTACCTTAAAACTTAAACAGGACCAAGAAAAACATCTTCCTCTTCCAATGCCTTGGTAAGTAGTTTTGCATCCCAGAGACTTAGTAAAATGAGTCAATAATCACAAGATTTAGGGGAAAAACTGTAGACAATCACTGGAGATCATGCATGTTTTAATTTAATGCCTCAGAATTATTAAACCATGTATGAGGTTTCTCTGTTCTTAATGTAATGACACATCTATTTATAACATTACATGTATTCTAATATTAGAAAGGAAATGGAAGTGAAGCACAGCCCTAAATACAGTCTGCTACACACAGTGGCAAATGGCACACTGATGGTTTAGGCAATGAATCAGAGATTCCACGAAGCCTCCTAGGCAGAAGACCAACAGCCCAGAGAAACAAATTTCACTTTGCACCAATCCCACTGGCCAAACATTCTTCTTTAACTGTGACCTTCAAGGTCAGCCAGCCCAACTGTTCTCTCACACTTACAGAAAGGTTATATAACTTGAGTGCTAAATATCTGTGGAGATCATTTTATAGGAAACTGCTGGTTTCTCTCAACCTATTTCATTATGACCTGTCATCCAAGGGTTGAGGCACTCGTACTTTTACAAACCATTTAAAATTCTAGCACTTGGGAGGCTAAAGCGGGTGGTTGAGTTTGAAGCCAATCTGGGTTATACAGTGAGTTCAAGGTCAGCCGGAATTACAAGGTAAGAGCCTGTCTCAGAAAAACAAAATTAGAAAATAATTCATTTAGAATAGGGACTGTCACAAAAGGCTGGCGATACTGTGTGGCTAAGAGAATGTTAAGTTGGAATGACTCTGATCACACTTCCATCTACCCCCCAAAAAGTGAAGGTGTAGATTCATAATTAAGCGGATGGCGTAGATGAGCTGTGGAGTGACACACAGTGCAGAATATCTGTCACCAACAATGTCAGTAACAGGAAGCATGGAGACCCAGAAGCAGAAACTCAGAACCACTTTCTCTGGTATTTTCACCCACAACTGGTCCCATGGTACAGTCCTGATATCTGTGGGGAGGCTATTCTGTCTTTCCACACAACTGCCTGCTCGGACCAACAGACATGCATGGGCAGCTCAGCAGCAGCTCCACAACATGGCCATGATATGCATGATATAGCCAAGAAGAGGCGACAGGCCCACATATATACATACACTGCACTGTCATGCACAGCAGCTCCATGTGCCCTAGATAAACATGTCTACCTGTGCCCGTAAAGTTTCCTGCAATGCCCTGCTAGAATCTGTGCTTACCTTCCTAAGGTCTAATTGAAGTTCTCGATGGCAGGATTGAAACATATTTCTATAAGGTGTCCTGAAAAGTTCTCCCTTCAATGAAAAAGGAGACGTGGTATGGGTATACAAGTGATGGTGGGACTGGGGGAGTGGAGAATTCATTATACTCCTGCCTCCTCCTGTGTGTGCTCAAGACTCCATAATTAGTTCTGAAAAACCATTTTCATAATTAAGCCAACTGCTTCCAACGTTGACTTCCATATAGCACCTAAAAGGTCACCTAGGGTTCCTATTTCACAATGCTATCTTTATGTCATGCAGAAAGGTAAGACCAAAGGTAATGTCATCCAAGATAATTAAGTGCTGGTAGATACTCAAGTGTCCAGCCCATGACAAAAGACCTACAACAGTTAGGAGGGTTATAGCAAAGGGGCATCTCCTACTGTAATAGTGCTCAGTCAGTGCACTGGGAAAACCATCAACCAGTAAGCCCCAATTAGCTCACTGAGTCATTCAACAAACATTTGCTAAGCATCTTTTATAGAAAAGCCAACTGCCATAGGTTCTGGAAATATGAAGTAGGGAAATAAAATGTCCCTGCATCCAAAGCTTACATTTTTCCCTCAGGGAGGACAGACAATGGCAAATAAATGCACACTACCTGAGATGGAGAGAGGTACTATGGCATGGGGTGGGCAGGAAAGTGTTACTTTAGATGAAACGATCGGATATGTAGGCTTGATGTTACAATAATTTACACAAGAAATGCTGGTGCAATGATGTGACCACCCCTGGAGTTATGAAATACTAATGCTTACTGTGTCTACTATATGCCAGGCACTAAACTCATCCAATCCCACAATGATCCTCTGAGACAGGTACTTGTTTTAAAATAAGAAAACACCAACAGAGCAGCAAACAAAGTAACCAAGATCAAAATCCCTCCAGACAGGGACGGGGTGGCAGCCAGCTCTGCCAGGACTCTAGCAGATGTGGGTGGACCATGAGTGGCAGGAGCGAGGAGGAAGCCTCCACACTATTTTTAAACCCTTACTCTTGGACATGAGCAGATTCGGCCCATTCCCTCTGTGTATGAGAATACCTCTTAGGTGAAAGACTGATGCAGACAGACAAAAAGAACCTGAAGGAAACAGGCAAAGCAGGGGAGGGGGTTAGGAATAGAAACAAACCAAGGAACTATAAATCAGGATTTTCAGCATGAAGAGACACTACATGTATGAAAAAGATGTAGCTTCAAAAGGAGGAGGAAGGAGCTGGAGATTTAGCTCAGTGGCACAAGTGCCTGCCTGGCAAGCGCTAGGTCATGAGTTCAATCCCTGGTGCCAAAACAACCAAACAAAAAAACAGAAACAAAAGAGGAAGAGGAGCTGGGTGTGGTGGTGTCATCGTAGCACTCTAGGAAGCTGAAGCAAGAGGATGGCAAATTCAAGTGCAGCCCAGGCAACTAGCGAAGCAGCAAGACTCTGACTCCAATCCTGCACATACCACACACACACACACACCTCCCTGAAATATGTATGGAAGTTTTCCAGAGCCAAAGCATGGGACTCTCAACGTTTGAAGTGTTCGCTGAATGTGCATGTTAATGAATGGAAAGAGATTTCCACCAAGACACACACTGTTCAGAATCTTTAGTCTTTTATTTTGTTTTGTTTTGGGGTTGAACCCAAAGCCCGCGACCTCAGCTACTTTTATTTTTTGAGACAAGCTCTCAATAAGTTGCTAAATTGCTCGGGTTGGGCTCAAACCTGTGATCCTCCTGCCTCAATCTCCCAGAATGTTAGGATTACAGCCATGCACTACACCAGCCTTAGAGATAAAATCTTACAACCTCTCAAGAAAGAGGAAAGGGAAGCTACATAGGCAGTAATAGTTGTCTCAGACTTCTCAACGGAGTGTGGAAGGCAGTCAGCATACGAACATTGCAAGCCCAACACTGGGTCCAGAGGCTCCAGGACAGACCAGTCAAAGTAGACAGGGGAGATTGAAATGCCTGCCCAGGAGCCTAGTAGGGACGAATGATGAGAACATAAAAACTAACAAATAATAATAAGGGCAACTCCAGGGAAAACGAAAGATGCTAAAGAAAAACAGTACAGAGGCAGCTGTAATGATGAGTAGAAATTTAAACTGTGAATAATGGTGTCAAGGAAGGGTATACATGTGTCAATAGTAAGTCCTCACCTTTGCAGATAGAAATTAAGTGCCTAATTGAACCAACAAGCAGGGGTACCAGCAGGTTAGTTAGCAATACAATTAGAATAGCTGCAAGAGGCTGCCTGTGGAGTGTCTGTAGTAAGCATGGGGGCAGGGACAGCATGGGATAGGGGTCTGCTATTTTATAAGCCCTGGAAAACTAGTTTTTAAGTTATTTACATGCAAACAATGTAACTTACAAAATACATAATAGGATGGGGGATGGGGGAAGAAAAGAGAGAAAACAACATTTCAGGCTGGGACAAAGAAACTCTAAACAGGAAAGAAGGGAAAGGATTTTGCAGAGCTGGAATCACCTTGGAAGGCAGAAGACAGTTTTACCTAGGGCCAGGGGGAGAGAAGCCCTGGGTTCAGTCCCTAGTCACACACATACAAATGCACAAGTGCATGCGCGCGCACATGCGCGCGTGCACACACACACACACACACACACACACGCACACGCACACGGCACGCACGCACGCACGCACGCACAGACAGAGCTGGTCTTAAGGAACTGAGAAAGAAGACGAAGCCAGGTGCAACAGCCTGGCTTAAGGCTGAACGTGCACCCTTAAACCCTGCACTCAGGGAGCTGAGGCAAGCAGGATTGCAAGTTCAAATCCAACCTGGGTAATTTAAGGAGAGTGTGTCTCAAAATGGGGAGGAGACAGGGAAGCCGATGAAGGGGTGGGGTTGCTCAGTGGTACAGCACTTCTGAATTGAATCACCCAATACTGAAGCAGAAAAAAAAAAAAAAAAAGGAGGAGGAATAGGAAAACAGCACTTGCCAATTACTCTACACAGTTTTGCTGATCTAAGGATTGAACCCAGGGACTCAAGCATGTCAGATAAATGTTCTCCCACTGCCCAGCCCTTGTATTTTAGACAGTGTATCATTAAGTTGCCCAGGCTGGCCTAGAATTTGTGATCCTCCTGCCTCAGCTCCCAAGTAGCTGGGATTATAGGTAGTCACCACCACACACAACCCACATGCTTCTTAAATACCTGCCTGCGCACTGGGAAAGAATATGCAAAATACTACCTGTGGATAAGCATCATTCGTGGGATCCATGGCAGTCAGCAGATTCTTAAAAGGCCCTAGGCCCCCCACAAAAGTATATAAGCCAATAGTGTTTAAAGGATTTTCTATATTTACAAATGAATGTGAGTATATGACTATATTTCTTAAAGTCATATATTTATTTTTACTTTAAACTGCATGATACAATGTCATTTCATATGTAGAAATGAAAGTTGTTCTTATACATTTTTTTTTTTTTTTGTCTTTTTCAGTTTTTATCGGTACCAGGGATCGAACTCACGACTGCCTGCTTGCAAGGCAGGTGCTTATGCCGCTGAGCTAAATCCCCAGCCCCTCTTATACATTTTTTAAAGATACATGATTTCATAGGCTAATTAAAGAACAGCATTTTTAATTTCTTAATTTTCAATATACACTATTTAGTTCTTCAAGAGTAAATTTTATGACAGTTTAAAATTTCATCTTAGTATTCTTTTTTTGTTTTTTCTTTGTCTTTTTTTTTTCCTTTTTCTTTTTATCTGTACCGGGGATTGAACTCAGGACCACACACTTACAAGGCAGGTGCTTATGCTGCTGAGCTAAATCCCCAGCCCTATCTTAGTATTCTTAAAATGGTAATTTGAAACACCAGAGGAATGTGGTCGGGGTCAGGCAGTTTGTCCTGATCAGCAGGGTGGCCTGAGTGCTAGTGTCCCTCATATTAGAATTATATTTGCCCCAATTGGTCTTTTGGGGCTGAATTTGAGACAACTTCTCTGGGCTTCGGTTTCTCCATTTGTAAACTAGTATTTCAGCTCTGAAACTCTACAGGCAAGGATTATAATTTCAAACTTACCTACCTAGTGCCTATATGGTTAATACTGGTAATCAGATCTCTTACTAAAGTTAATTTTATTTTCCTTAAAGCAAATGAAGTTAAATGTCAGGCTTCTGGGTTGCACTGCTACAGTTTGGGCCTCTGGTTGTGTCCCGGGGGACTATTTTGGTAAGTGTGTTATTTTTCAGGGCCCCTCTAGCAATCAGCATCTGAGTGTTGCATTTAATAACAGTCTGAAGTAAATGTCAAGTGAGGCTCTGCTCAGTAAGCAAGAGGCTGCATTCTTGGAAGGACCAGTGGCTGTCTACAGAGAGGACCATACACAAAAGAGAAGAAAAAATCTGCAATACGTAAAATACTTTAAACTTAAATTTACCAGTTAATCCTCTTTTCTTTCTTTCTTTTTGCTCCTAAAACAAACACAGTCTTCTGTACAGGCTGGCCTCAAATTCTCGAGCCTTCTGCCTCAGCTTCCTAAAGTGGCTGGAATTGGAGATGTGGGCCACTGTACTTGGCTTTAGAAGCTAACCTAAGTGGCAGCCAACAGATGACAAACCTTTGGTTTTGTAGCAAAAAGATGAAACCGCAAAATTTTGCAATTACTGGTTGGTTAAAATAGGTACTTTAAATATTTAAAATGATTACAAGCTTATTTCATAAGTCCAAGATGTCTCAAAGATATACTTCCTATAATTATACATTGTATGTATAGCATGTCAAACTCAGGTCTCCCCTTCAGGATAACAAAAACAAAAATAAAAATAAAGCATTGTGAGGATGGATTTGGAACATGAATTTCAAAGGAAGAAAAGCCAGAACACTTTAAAAACCAAACTGTGGCTTAACTTAAATAAGATCAATTTCTCTCTCAAAAATCATTATTACAGGGGCTGAAGATTTAGCTCGGTGGCATAAGCACCTGCCTTGCAAGCAGGCAGTCGTGAGTTCGATCCCCGGTACCGATAAAAAGGAAAAAGACAAAAAAAAAAAAACAAAAAAAAAAACATCATTACAGGTACTTTTAACTAATTGTCCCACTCACAGTATACATGTTACTAAAAAAGTATATACTATTATATGAGCTTATAAACTTCTTAAACTCCATGAATTATACAGTCATTATAATGCAGTAGTTTCAGAGATAAATAGTTCACTTTAACTCATCATCAGAATATTTTGTACATATCAATATACATACAGCAAACGTATCAAAATGTAGCTATCTATGAATACATTACCTCACTGAAAAATGCAAACTAGGTCACAAATCCCAGGCTATACCAAAATAAATTAGCTTAGAAAAATAAACTTTTTAAAGCAAGACTGTAACTATATATACCAGGAAAAAGAGAAAGAAACGAAAGGGGGAAGAGAAAGAGAGAGAGGACAGAAGGTAAAGAGGAAGGATGGATGGGATCCCAGCCCATCAGGCAAATAATCTCAGCACTCAGAAGGCCAAGGCAGGAGGATCACAAGTTCAAGGTCAGCATGGTCTACATGAAAGGCCCTGTCTGAAACACAACAACAAAGAGGTAAAGGAAAGGGTTTGGAAGGAAGGAAAGAAGGAAGGAAGGAAGGAAGAAAGGAAGGAAGGAAGGAAGCAAGCAAGTTTGTACAAAAATGAGGAGTCTGTGTTCTCAGGTTGTATCGTCCACATCTGTCACCGCTGAGTTACACCTGCACTAACTTAACTTCCTGTCAGCTGCACCCTGACTCATGCCATAGTGGGCTGACCTCTGGCATGTGTGCACCATGTGGACCTCAGGCTGTGCAGCAGGCACTGGCTAAGCTAACAGTTCCCAGTTTTCACTGGCTATATATATAGCATACTATAAAATGTATGCGGGCTCTCATTTATATCAATATCCAGAGGGACAGTTGAGTTTAAAAACAAACAAATGAGAGAGAGACAGAAAGAGAGAGAGAGAGAGAGAGAGAGAGAGACAGACAGACAGACAGAAGACAGAAAAAAGGAAAAGTCCCTTAAAGCTACCAGACATGGTGGTCAGGGCTAGAGATATGCTCATTTCAGATTTTAGGTACTGTCATCAATTTGAGAATTTAAAATTATGTTTATTTCCTTCCTTCTTTGAATGTCATTATTTACACCAATCAGATTTCTATTAAGTAACTAATAGTTTTATATGTAGAAGATAAAATATTTGTGCCACAGGAGCAGGAGGCAGGGGTAGATAACCAGAAAAATACTGTAAGTGTAGGTATCCTGGTCAACCCCCAGAATTCTGATTCAGGTGGTTACAACTGGGCACCTGGATCTAAATTTCTACAAATCCTTAGGTGACCCTAATGCAAGCCATTCTGTTTTATAAAACAGCCTTATTTTTCCCAGAGCAGTTACAGTCAAATAGAGTTGAGGCTAGATTTACATCAAAAATCCAGGCAGTAGGGAGGGTCCAGGTAAAGCAAGACTGACCATAAATTTAAAATTGTTGATTCTGGACAAAGTGGGTATGTAAGTCCACTATACTATTAACCTATTTTTGTGTATGTTCAACACTTTCCATAATAAAGCTGAAAAGAAAAGCTCTAGAAACACACTCAAACAAGCTTTCAGCCTTGATACCATTCCAGAGATTTGCCTCCGGACATTTTATCTGAACTTTGATCCTTTAAAGGAGTTGCTTGTAAACCCTTTCAGCAGTGTCCAATGCTGAAAGATCTTTTTAAATAATCCTCTCTCTAAATTATTAGGCCAAAGAGGTTTCCCTCATATTTTTAGAGATTAGGCTGCTCTTGGAGGTGTAACAAACTTGCTTTTCATGTATCCACTGCTATAGAAAGAAACATAAGATCTTGTTAATATCATTACAATGTATTTAGTACCACAAACATGGTATCTCAAATATTTATGGAGGTATTTAACAATTTAAGGACACAGAAGAAAATATGTGGCCAGAGTCCTTGCTACTTGTCCATCCCTAAGTCATCCCTTCTCCCTCCAAATCTCTTCCCCTAACACTTCAGACAAAGGAAGCAGAGAATCAAAACTCTATTATAAGTGTCCTGTGCAAGCAGCAAATCCAGTCCTCAGATCTTGGTCTCTAATATTTTCCATCAAAAGGCTCCCTGAGGAAAAGGTGAATTCTAGGGGGAACCACAAAAGATGAAGCTGTGGTTCCTAGTGATGTCAGAAAGTAAAGAGGTGCTGTAACCAAAAAAATAGAGCTAAGCATGATAGCATATCCTAGAATCTGGGATTACAAATTTGAGCCCAGCCTGGGCAATTTACTGATTTAACCAGACTCCATTCCAAAAATAAAAGGGCTAGAATGCAGCTCACTGGAAAGGCTTCAGTACAAAAAAAAAAAAAGGAAGGAAGGAAAAAAAGTAAAAAGATGTCAAGGGGACATACAGAAGCTAGTACAATCAAAGCAACAAAACAAACACAGCACTGAATTGTGACCCAATAAACATCCTAATCCCCACACTGATACAGATTCCTGTGTAGAGAATCCAATGGCAGAGAATAGTCAAATCCTTCATGCAGAACTCAAACAATATCTACAGATACTCGCCCTTAAGGAGTTAGAACAAAGGTCATCACCCTGAAGTGTGGACTGTGGGCATGTAGAATTTGAAGCAGGGGGGAGAAAGTAACTCTCTAGTGGGGAAAGTTAACAAAAACACACCACCTCAACTAGGTGACCAGTTGACAAGTCACATTCCTTCAACTCATTTGATGCATGTAGCACTCTTGACATGTTATAATGAGAATGGCATTTTATCTCTGTGATCCTCCTCCATGAAGGCATAATCCCATTCTATTTGTAAGGCAAACAGGAGGATCACTTCAAGTTCAAGGTCAGCCTGGGCTACCCAGTGAGTTCATGCCAGTCTGAACTACAAAAGCAAAAAAACAAAAGCAAAACATAACTACCAGAGTCATCAAAAACAAGAAAAAGGCTGGAAAAGCCTATAGTGACAAGATAGCTAAATGTAATGTGGTAGTATGACGAAAGAGAAAAAAGTCATGAGAAAAACACCAAGTAATTCCAAATAAAGTATAGATTGTAGTCAGTAACACACACTAGTGCTGGTTCTTTAGTTGTTATAACATAATAGGGGAAACTGGGTAAAAGCTACACAGGAACTCTTTGTACATCTAAGTTTGTTCTAAATGTTTACTGTATTTTTTAGAAACCATGAAATTTATTATATCAAAAATAAGACATTATAAAGGGGCTCATTCCAGGTGAAGGATTGGGCTGGAATGCAAAGCAAGCCCCCAGGAGAATGCCAGGCTGGGGCCACCATATCTCCTCGTAAGCCTCACGGGCACACAGCAGCAGCAGCAGCCTGGGGAACTCATTTTCCCAGGACCACCTTCCTCATCCTCATTTACTGAACGGTTTACAACCTGTGTCACACCATGCAAACACTAGAAAGTCCAATGAGATATAACACGCCCTTTGCACTCCAGATACAGAGCAACAACATGAAGTAGTATTTGCTCAGTGCAAATGGGAGACTGTTACGATGAATCCAGACCTTTCCCCATCATTCCACCTATCAGGAAATCTTTCTCATACTCCTCCCATTTTTAGGCAAATTCACTTAACCACTAAAATGTGTCAGTGACTGAAATATATGGTGAATGTTGACGTTTTAAAAAATTACTGTAAAAGATACATTGCTACTAACCCTCCTCAGGGTACTCCCCCTCTCTTTGAACATATTCCATCATTCTTGCCACTTTATGAGGCAGTGCTGGAACCCCTCTTGTACTGCTGTGGCTGCCTCAATGTCCTGAATCAATTCAAGACATTTCCATATCATGGTCATGTGACTTTCGGGAAAAGTCAGAAATTGCCTGATGCCATATCCCATGAATAAGATGGATAAGTACATGCTGTCAGGTCTTTATAAGCCTGCCTTTTTGTTGGATGGGACTTAGTAGCAACATTCACGTATTTTTGATAGCGTCTCCAGAACAACTTCAGAAAATGGCAACAATAGGATAAGGGCATGTGAAGCAAGGGAAGTGGAGGATTTGGTGTAGACCCATGGCCTTTTACTGTTATAGTTTTAAAAACATTCAGCATACATTTTGATCATGTTTTATATTTTATATCTTAAAAGGGTCCACATAAATCAAAATTTTAAAGATAAGATAAAAAGAAATAAAAACCTAAGTTGCAATGTTTTTATCCAGCACCCCATGGAACATCTTGTCCCATGGGTACACACTCTAGAGTTCACTGGGGTAAGAATTTCTAAGGGCCCAGCCAGAACAGAAGGCTCAAAAGCAAGCAAGTCTGCAAAGAGGTTTTAAAAAAAAAAGATGATGTGACAATAGCACTTAGAGGAAAAAACCCAACCCCACCCCACCAAAACCATTTAAAAAAAAGAGAGACATTTATAAACAGGGGGAATATATGCAGAGCTGGAAGTTGGGAATTTACCCAGAATATTTTGGTAAGCGATAAGCAGGTCAATGCAGCTCTTAAAGAATGTGTCACACACAGAGTCAAGTGTGGTAGCACATGTCTGTAATCCTAGCACTTGGCTGAGACAAGAGAATTGCAGGTCCGAGGACAGTATGGGCTACAAACTGAGTTCAAGGCCAACTTGGATAACATATGGAGGCCCTGGCTTGAACACACCCTGTGCCAAAAAATTACCACGAAAAGTAGACAGGGCAGAAACAAGATACACTATCACAGGTACATAGAAGCCAGGATCTACTGTGGCCACAGCACATGGTCCGGGCACATCTATTTGACTTGATGAGAACTTAAGCCTTTTAAAATATCAAATCAAGCACATTGTAAAATGCAAAATTGTAAAATGTAAAATCTGTCAAACTGTCACAAATAAAACGTCAAATTTACCATCACCCCCATTAGAGCCTCAAGAGAGCAGAGGACTACGGAGTCATTCTTGGTCACTGGATAAGGAAAAATGGCCAAATCCAGGGAGCAGAGAAAGGAAGAGCCATGTGTGGCACTGTCAAGACTCAGGCACCTGGGGCACTTGGTATTCATGGTTCTCATTTTCTCATTTGAAGCACAATAAAATCAAATAGGATCTGGGACTGTTGCACTGTGTTAACCTTTGCCAAGAAACTTTTTTTTTTTTTGTCTTTTTCCTTTTTATCGGTACTGGGGATCGAACTCACGACTGCCTGCAAGGCAGGCGCTTATGCCGCTGAGCTAAATCCCCAGCCCCTGCCAAGAAACATTTTTAAAATACTAAGGTTATTTTTCTAATATGCCTGTTTTCTGTGGCAAATAACTGTAATGCCAGGGCATAATTCCAAGGTAGCCACTTGCCATAATTTTAAAATACATTGCTTCAGTATTTTTGTTCTACCAACACATGGATTTTACCATATTTCCTGTACTTTCTCTTAAAACAGTTATCTTCATATCAAGATTCAAAAACAAAGTTGAGAATCAAATCTAAACAACACAAATGTGGCATTCTGCTCTAGACTTCTTCTTTCTGTAATATACCTTTCCTCACTTCTCAGTAGCAAATACAAGTCGTAACAGAGTTAAAGCACAGCTGGTACACTGCAAAAGCACATGATTTTAAAAGAGAGAGAAAAAAATTCATCTTCCCAAAGGACATTTTCCAAGGAGAAGAATCAACAACCTGGGCTAACCATCCTGTCTCTGGGGATGGTTCCTGCAAAAACTATGGAATTGTTTTGGGTCAAGGAAACAGATTGTTCGTGGCTCCTTTAAGTAAATTAAAACCAGCAATTGTTCACTTGCAAGAGCTTTAGTCATCTTGATGCTTCAAAACAGGTTTATTATGTAAAAGCAGGCTAATCTAGATCATTCTAAAAATTTTCAGTATAGTTCCCCAACATTATGAATTTGAGGAATAAGCCAACTTATATATCACATTTATATCAACCAGGTTTATTTCTGTCTATAGGGCCTCCATTCACCACATAACAAGTTATTTTGAGCAACAAAGACTTCTCGAATCCATTAAATTCTGAACATTCCATGTTATGCAGCTACCACTTCAAGTGCCCTGTCTAAAGCCATTCCACCTGCCATTAATCGATCCTATGACAACCTACCAAATTCACACACCCACACACAAAATGAAAATCCCAGACACAATGAAGACACCTACATCACCAAATATATAATATATAGCCATCTCAGGTACTACCATATTATCCCTTCCTCCCAACATTATTATCATTCTTTAACAGCTGAGTTCTAAAATGCCAGAAGATGCCAAGTAAATGGCCCAAGATCTCAAAGGTAGTGAAGTGAAAATGCGAAACCACACATCTAGGTCTAACTCCAAAGTGAATTTCCTTCTAAGACATTATGTTCCTCCTATAATTGGTTTGTAAATTTTATTTCCAACCACAATGAAAAGTTGGAATTCTTTTTTCTGTCTATCTACAAGGACTCATTTGAGGATCTATTTGTTTCAGAAGCCTGTACATCCCTTGTTTATATGACAATGTCTTTTTTATTATATGTAGAGCTGTTATCTAAGTGACACGGCCCACAAGGGACAGAGAGGGCCCAAGGACTCTCCAAATTTCAAAAGAATTGCATGAACAGTAAGCACACTGATATCAGCAAAACAGTAAGGATTTGGTAACTTCAGTGCTTGCCAGCTACAAAACTGGACAGACTCTATTACTGTGCAGATGAGCATGGTTGGTGTCACCCTTTAAAAGCAAATACAGCAATCCTAACCTAAATCCAACTTCAAACTTCACAGCCATAAATCCTGAAGGAATTTGAATAGGAAATAATTTTTATTTCTCAGGAGCTATTAATCACAAAAATTCACACTTTAGAAAGCACTTCCTTCACTCTAGAAATCTTCAAGATATGTCTGTTTAATCTGAAATGAGAGCCCCAATTCCCCAAGCTGCATTTAATCAGTGGCTGGGTCCCATCGGCTTCCCCGGTTTCCTTCCGTGAGGGCCTTTATCTGGAACTGCTAAAAGCTTCCTCTGTACTCTGTGACCTAATATGCCGCAGAACAATAGAAGTGAGTTTCCCTCTCTAATCATTATCCTGATATTAATAAGAAAGCGTGGGCTCAGGGGAATGCTTTCACGTAGACATGTATAGCATCTACCTTTATTTGAAATACTAATTTATGATCAGAATCTTACAAAAGGCACAAAAATGTTTTCCAAGGAAATGATCTAATAACTATGATCTGAAGAAAAGAACTAAACTATGATCTTAGTTTGGTCATTTAACAATGTAAGAAAGTGGATTTTCTCTCAACATAATCTTACTACCTACCAGGGGCCAGTCTCAAGCTATACCAACAACATGGGCTCTTGCTGCAGAAATATGGATTCTCAGGAAAAGAAGCTCATAGCCAAAGCAACACAAGGGCATCCCACAGCCACAGTGAAACCCAAATTAAAGTTCAAACAAGAAATGCCTTCTGGCCTGCTAGGCAAAAGTAATCCACATATTTATGTAACTTTCTTATGATTCAATTAATAAACACTTTTCTAACTTCCAAAACTCAAAATGATTCTGCATAACAAAGACAATTTGAATAAATGAACTTTAATTTAAAAGCTGAATTTTATTTAACAATCTCATTTTCTTCCCCAATAAACAGGCTTACAGAACTATATCTGTAACCCCAGCACTCATAAGACCGAGGGAGAAGGATAATAAATTGTGGATCTAGTCTGGGCTACTGAACTAGTTCAAAAGCCATGGAATATAAGCCAAGACTCTATCTCAAAAAAAAAAAAAAAAAAAAAAGACAGACAAAGAAAAAGAGAAATGCTGGCAAAAGACACAACTCAAATATTTTAAAAACACATTATTTCTGGTACGCATGCTTTCTCCAAGGGACCATTAAATAGACTTAGCTTCAGAAAGAGTAACATCAAGGAGGCAAAAGACTTGATGCAATGGGTCTATTCTTACTTGAAAGGGACTAGCCCTAACTAAGCAGGAATAGAATCCAGGTTCCTAAATCATCAGAAGTTTGATGTTTTTTTAAAGGTATTGCTGCTCTTTTATCTACCAAATAAGTTCAAAAGAAGTTCTCCTTTCTTAATCAGTGAGCTCATTAATCAAGATTAGCTCAAAGGTTTCTTTACTCCTGATCAAGATCTATCCTACTCATAGAATTAACACTCTTTTTAAAATGGAAAGAAACCCCCTCTCCTTTTTCTCTTTTTATATTGGGGATTGAACCTAGGGCCTTCACAGTAAACTATGTTCCCGGTCCTTTTTTTATTTCTAATTTTGAGGTGAGTTTTAACTAAATTGTTAAGTTACCGAGATTGGGCTCAAATTTGTGATCATCTGGATGGGGTTATAGGCATGAGCTACCACACCTGGCCTGTATCTGTGTTTAATTGTGCCTTTTTTCACAGACTTTACCCCCAACTACCTATTATTCATGTGCCACACACCTCCCCTTCAAGGATCAAAATATGAAAGGGAAATCTGCAAAAATTGCTCTAAATCACTGAATTATTTCCTTGGACTTTACTTATATCACAATTAAATATATGTATTTATGGATTTATTTTTCTGATTGCTTTGTTCTACAACACTCCAAAAAAAAAAAAAAAAAAAAAAAAACCTTAGCCTTCTGTAATCATGTCTGCATAAAACAGTAAAACAAAAAATAAAAGCATGGACGAAGTATACAGGCAGATACATTTTCACCAGTCTTCATAAAGAACATGTAGATTTCAAAATACTAAAAATTTGATTAAGTGCAAAGACTTCTAGAAGCTTCTTGAATCTTCTACATACACTGTTTATCCACTATCCTACTCTAGTGCTAATCTGCAGTTTCAACATCAACACCCTTATTTATCAACATCACTGTCTTTCACTAATTCCTAAGTGTTTTCTGGGACTTGTACTTGGGCTGGCTATACAGTTCAGCAACACTTACTCTTCTTATCCACAGGATCAGAATTCACCTTAAAAGAATTGATCTAAGGGAGCGGGAAAATTTTAACACATATATGGTAAAATGATAACATTATATACTTTGTAAAGGACACTCAAGGCATAACCTAGTGTGGCTCTAGAAGTAATTACTTATAGCTTTCATTGTACATTTGCTTAAAAAAAAGTGTCTTTTCTGGAAGCAGAATTTCCACATTCTGCACCCTATTAATATTTCAAACTAACTCTTGACCTAAGGAGTACTCCATAACAGTTACAAGGTGAACAAGTTAAAAAAAAAAAAAAAATCACACGAAGAGAGAACAAGTTTAAAAAGAAAAAGATCACACAAAGAGGGAATCTATAGGACCTCAGTGTATACTTCCAACATTACTTAGCTGGGTCACCTTGGACAGGTCATTTAACCATTTATGGTATCGAAAAATTTCATTTGCAAAATGAAGTAAACTAAATTCTATTTCTAATTCCAACTCTAAAATTCTATGTATCTACGAAAATATCAATCTCTCCCCATCTCAAAGACAAGCAGCAGCCAATAATGGCAAGGTAGCTTAGATTTTTTTTTTTTTTAAGCCAACTTGAGACGCTTTCTTGAAGTTTTATTTAGCACAATAAACCCAAATGAAAACGATATGAGAAAACGTGAAAGAGCTCGAAGAAAAAAGGAAAGATAGCTAGATCACACACTGACGTCGTTAAAATAGAAACTTCAATTACCCTTAGGCCAGTTTGTCAATAGTTACTCCAAAGCGACTAATCACTAGTTTCCTAAAATAGAAATATTTATCGCTGTTTCCTTCTCATCCCGAGCTTCATTTCGAATAAAAAGCACAGCGTCTAAAATCAATTTTACAACTTTAGAATAAGTTGCAGGGAAACTCCGCAGAGCTGGCCAAGTCATTTCATTTGCATTTAAGTATGCTGAGAGCTATGAAAACGGGCTCTTACCGTAAGATGCGAGAAACGCACAAGAGGCAGGTGACATCTGGAAAAGGGACGGCATTGCCACAAAGGATGCAAGCTGAGGCAACAGGTCCAGAGTTGATATCGCAGCCCACCCGGGGAGGGGTCGTAGGTGCCACCTAGCCTGCCCTCCCCAGCAGCCGAGGCGTCGTCTCACCCCCGCCCCCAACCCCACGCCCCTGCGGCAGACATCACCCTCATCACTACCTTCACCAGACCTCTTGCTCTCGGCGGGCCCTCTGATCCCTCCAGGTAAGGCCAGACCCAGCTGGCCCGACGCCCGCGGAGCCCCCACCCGCCGCACGGGCTCCGCAGCCCCGAGCCCGCCGCGGCCCGCTCACCTGCACCTGTTTGCGGAAGTGGCGCGGCCCCGGCAAAACCGATGACCAGGCGCAGCAGCAGCAGCAGCAGCAATGCGGGCGGCCCCGGCATCTCGACCACGGCGCGGCCCCTTGGGGCCGGCTCTCGGGTCGCCTTCCGAGGGTCGGTCCGTCCGCCAGTCGGTCCTGCCTCAGCGGCACCCGCGCTGGCTGCTCCAGAGCACGCGTTGCTTCGGCCCAAACTCAACCTGGCTTCTGGTCCGCACCCGCCGCTCCGGCTGGAGAAACACCATCATTCCCGCGGGTCTGCGCTGCCGTCTCCGCTGCCTCTCAACAGTAGCAACAGCAGCGACCCTGCGGAGCCGCGGGCCCAGGCAGCCGCGCTCCCGGCGCCATGATGGGCTGCGTCATGTGACGTAGGGAGGGGGCGGTACTCTGTGATGGACAGATGCACAGCCAATCGTCAGCTCATACCGGTTCCGGAGGCCCTGCCCATCATTCTGGAGGAGGAGAGGGGAGCGCCGGGGCGCCCCCTGCAGACGAAGGAGTGCGTGGGTAGCAGGTAAGACAGACAATTACTTTAAATTTAAAAATACAGGGATATATAAACATTATAAAAATCCATCCATAATCCATTCTGATTTCCTCAGTACTTTTACCACCGAAAAACAGGTCTTTTTTATCTTCTGCCTTTTTTACTTGTCAAAGCCATTTTAGGTTCTTCGCAGGTTGACCAACACATCCTATCCAGTCTTCAGGCACCTTTGGGCATCTTTTTTTCCCCTTGCAGAGCAGGGTTAAAGTACACATTCTTTAGACAATGTCTACAGGAACAGAATGCCTCTTAGTTTGTCACCCCCTGACTCAACTCCTGTCAAGGGAGCCCCTTCCTGTCTCCTCTTATCCATCTGGAAGACACTCTGTCTTTCCTTTGTCAGGGCACACCTGAAATATGACTTGTCTAGGAAGGCTCCTCCCCATTCCCAGATGACTAGCGTGTCCTAGTGCCTGCCCCGGCCCTTGCATTGAACTGAAACTCCACTGCCATGTTTTGTTATTCTTGTGACTATAAGCTCTATGAGGACAGCAGCTGTCCCTATTGATTCAGCTGAGAGTGCCTGACAGCTGGCACAGAGCTTAGCTTAGGTTAGGGGTTTTCTAAAGGAATGGTGCTGGGACTTGGTCCTGGGTGCCAGTCAGGAGCAGCTCCTTGGTAATGCAGGAACCGTAGTCCTGCGGTAGGAATGGAGGAAGTACTTCCTAATCATGCATGACATTGTAGTGAGAAGCTTTGGGATTAGGAAAATAGCCAGCTTTTCTGGAGAACCCCAGTGGTCCAGTTTGTGTGTCAAAGGAACTATTTGAGTCTTATCAGTTGGCCTTAAAGGCACCTGCTGAATTCTCTAAACTCCCAAATATCTATCCTAAATGCCAAATATCTTTGGTGCTAACCCAGCACTGGACACAAAAATAATGCCCAGGGAATATTTCATTGAATAACTGAGGCAAGCCACAAAATATCTCGACTGAGCTGGCAACTCAAGCTGTGTGACATACTGAGCTAGAGGCTCTGTGGCTTTCTGCTGATCACTCTGTGGGAAAGGAAGGTTGGCAAACATCTAGAAAATAGACACAATCACTCTGTTGTGCTTCTACTTCTATCAAGAAGCCTTTTTAATCAAAGAAGTCAGGCAACACTCACACTGTAACCTGTGAAGACACTCCGTAACTGTTTGCAGCGCTGCTGGCACAAGGAAGGGCCTGCCTCATCATCCTCTTGGTAGTTAGTCATAATTCTAGTGCACCCCAACAACACGTCATTCTACAATCACAAAGCATGTTTTGTTATTATTTAAACAAGCCCCAACGTTTTTTTAAACACATACCCCCTTTTTTTCCCCTTGCACAGAGCAGGGTTAAAGTACACATTCTTTAGACAATGTCTACTGGAAACCTTTACCCCACTACCCTACCTCACTATGTATACCTTTGGCCAGTATTTTCTTTGGAGACTTCTAGTTAGAGATTTTACAAAACAAATAAAAACTCCTTCGTTAACTTTCACCTAAGAGTCAGAAAACAACCTTTAGCACAGTTTGGCACTAGATTCCTGGAATTTGATGTAATAGATTTCAGTGTTTCTATAACTGATCTCACATGTGCCACCGCCTTCTCCAAGCTTTGCTCCATGCCAAGCCATCACATGGAAGACCCTACTGGCTATATGTGTCCTGCCAGGAAGTTCTGGCAGAGATATGCGTGTTGAAGGATAATGAATCAGTTTAGCACTAGGTGAGTTGCACCTATGAAATCTGGCACCCACCAGATGTGCTAAAAGTTTGCAGAGCTTAGCTAGGTCAAATGGGGCAGCCAGAGGGTCCTGTTGTTGTGGGTACTGGAGAAAGCTTGTGACAGCTCATGAAAGCCAGTGGTTAGAGCTTCAGGAATTTGCCTGCCAGTTGTTAATCACAACTATTATTAAAACTTAAATTATACAAATTTATAATTAAAGCAATTATATGAAAAACAAAGGTAAGGGCTTCCAGAATAAAAAGCAACAAGAACTGGCAAAATCTTTCAAAGTGATAATTAGTCAAAAGTTTGAAAAAATGGCTAGATCTCAGTAAGAATAATGAGTTTTGTGGCATTTTTTTTTCTTGCTTAACTGCCATTTTTCTCATCCTATCTCTGTGGTAGCCCTGGAAAACCAGCAGCCTCAGCATCGTGGTATCTGTGAAGATAAGCAACCTAGAAGCTACTGGAGGAGACAGAACAGGTTTGGGAAACACCAAAAGCTGTATCCCCAGATGGTCATCACTATTTGGTCTGTCTGGCAGCACCCAGGTAAGGCACCATGTTATGCCCAGTTTGTTGGAAATAATCAGTGACAATGAATTAACATGGCAGCTGCTCAAACCAATGACATCCATAAACATTAAAAAATATGAAATAAAAATCTTGGGACTAATATGTTGGTAGTGGTTTTGAAAAATTCCACTATATTCATAGAAATCTAGCTAGCCACGTGCATATGTAAGACCACAAATTTTCCCAGGAAAGACTTGAGAGAGACCTTGTTTCTCATTTTTAGCTGACCTTGAAACTGTGCAAACAGGAATTAAGGACTGAGGCAGAATTGTAGGCTGCAAGATCTTTGGGTGCATGCACCAACACACATATCACACCAGGGAGGCATATTAATTCAAAGCATTTAAGGAAATCTCAGGATAATCATCAGCTGACCATGAAGATAACAGAACAGAGAAGTTAGTGGCCACATACAATTTAAAAAGAGACTGCGCAATTAGTGTGGGAAAGTCACTAAAAAAGTGAATGGTGGCAGCAGTTTTAACAACAATGAACATAAGCAGTACAAACCTTGGGAAAGGGACATATCAGGCAAAGTTGATTTTCAGAGTGTCCACGTTATAGGATTGAAAATGTTTGGTTATCAAGAAACAGTTGCAGGACATGTAGAGAAATAGGGTCAGGGATATAGCTCAGCAGCCCAGCACCTGCCTGCCAAGGATAAGGTCCTGAGTTCAGTTCCCAGTATCAAAAAACAAAATGAAAAAATAAACAGGAAAATGTGTGTCTGTATATATAGGCTGAAAAAGCAGTCAATAAAAGTTTTCCCCAAGAAAGCTGAGAAGTTGAACACAATGGACAAATACTTTAAATTTTAGATAGATAGATAGATAGATAGATAGATAGATAGATAGATAGATAGATAATGGCATCAGGGAAATGCAAGTCAATGCCATTTCATCTCCACTAGCATGACTTTTAAAAGATCCACTAAACCAGGTGTGATAGAACCTGCCTATAAATCCCAGCTTCTTGAGAGGCTAGGCAGGAGGGTTGCAAGTTCAAAGCCAACCTGGGCAACTTAGTGAGATGTTGACCTAAAATAAAAAATAAAATTGATTGAGGATGTAACAGTCTGAGGCTCTGGGTTCAATCCCCAAGACTGAAAAAATAGTAATAAAAGCGACACTATACAAGTGTTGGTGAAAATGAGAAGAAACTAGAAACCTCATTCATCTCCCATCACACTACAAAATGATGCAGCTGCCTTGAAACCCAGGCAGTTCCTCAGAATGTTACAGAGAGTGACCTTATATTCAACAATTCCATTTCTAGAGTTATATCCCAGAGAAATTAAAACTGATATGCATACAAATACTTATACATGAATGTCCATTGAAGTTTTATTTCTGATAACTCAAACCCCCAAATTTCCCAGTCAGTTAATGAATGGGTTAACAAAAAGAGGTAAAACCATACAATGATATATTATTTGGCAATGAAAAAGAATGAATTGCTGACACTTGCTACAATGTGAATGAGCCTTGAAAACATTAGGCCACATGAAAAAGAACAAACCACAAAGGTCACATGTTGTATGATTTCATAGTTTTTGAATTGCCTAGGCAAATCCACAGAGACAGAAAATAGATTAGTTGTTGCCAGAGGCTGAATAGGGCAAGGAATGGGACTACTAATGAAGATAGGCTTTTTTTTTTTTGGCAGTGATAAAAAATATTCAAACATTAAATAATAGTGATGGTTATACAACTTGAGACTGCCCTGAAACCCACTGCTAAGTGGAAGAAATTTTACAGTTTGTGAATTGAATCTCGTGAAATTTTTATTTTAAAAAACAAAGACCTCAGTGCCCTAGGAGGTTGAGGCAGGAAGATAGCAAATTTGAGTCCAGCCTGGGCAACTTAGCAAATCAGCAAAAACTCATTTGAAAAAAAACCCCACAAACAAACAAACAAACCATAAAAGGGGCTGGGAATGTAGCTCAGTGAGAAGGCCTTGGTTCAATCCCTAGTTCCACCAAAAAGGAAGAAAGGGACATAGGAAAGAAGGAAGCGAATAAGAGAGGGAGGGGAAGGACACTAAAAAGCTATCGGTTCCTAATTATTTCATTATATGTGTCTTACTGTTATCTATGTTCTTATGGGCATTTGCATCTATTGTTTCTGTATTATGGAACATTGTAACTTTAGCTCCGGGGACACCCAGTCTGTAGTTTGAAGAACGCCCCAGTGTCAAGTATTTACACCACAGAGATTGGCAGTCACCGCTCATGTGGGCTCTTTTCCCCCAGAGAGCCATGTGGTCCTATTCCCTAGCACACCAGTGGGTCTGGGCTGTGACACCCACTGTTTGCAAAGTATGGTCCTTTCCCTCTCCAAAGCCTGGAGTCCTTTCTTGACTTGAATCCTTCTTGTGGTTGCATCTTTCACATCCAACCTTAGGCAAATGAGGAAACAAAGAAGGCTAAAAGTCCTCTGCTTCTCCCTCACTATCTGCCGATCCAAGGCCACATACCACTTCCGGAAGTCTACATCTGTGGTGTGTTGAATTTCCTTCTAAATGCCTCGGCGTGGCATCTTCTTTGTTTTCTAGATCCTCTGTTTAAAACTGTGAGTCAGGGACAGCTCATTAGGTATCTTTCAGATCCCTGAGCCACCTCCTTTCAAAGTGGGAGCGATCCACTCTGATAAAAATAACATGCAAAAATTTATGTCTAACAAATTAACACTTTCTTTTTGGGTACCAGGGCTTGAACCCAGGGAGCACTGAACTACATTTCCACCCTGGTTTAAAGTTGACTTTGAGACCAGGGTCTTACTAAGTTGATAGGCTGACCTCAACCTTGTGATCTTTCTGCCTCAGCCTCCCAGAGTGCTAGGATTACAGGCCTGTGTCCCCACATGTAGCAAATTAACGTGTGTGTGTGTGTGTGTTCATGAGCATGCAATGCTAAGAATTGAATCACAGGTTTTGCAGTGCTAGGCAAGCACACTATCACTGAGCTACATCCATAGCCCACAAATTAACACTTTTAATATACATAATTTATACTGCAATATAATGGTGCTATCCATAACATAATTTTAGGGTTTATAAAAACTATACAACAGACGGTAAGAGCCAGGAATGGAATGCCTCTTTCAAATCGTATTATGAACAGATTTTTTTCCAAGCTCATCAGTACGTATGCCTTCATTTGGAGGTGAATTTTATTTAACAGTGACTTACAGATCACTTTTGATGTGTCAGACACCGCTCTAAGCACTTTATAGTCTTCATCTTTATCTAATTTTAGAATATTCTATCATCCACAAAAGAAACTCTACCCATTTGCAGTCATTCCCCTATTCTCCCTGGCAACCACTTATCTACTTGCTGCTTCTGTGGCTTTACCCATTCTGGATATTTTTGTATAAATGAAATCCTACAATATATGCCTTTTTATGGCTACAGTATATGGCTTGACCTGCTGTTATTCCCATTTTGCAGAGGAGAATACAGAAACAGAGTGGTTAAGTACCTTGACCAAGAGTCACACAACTATGAACTGGCAGAAGCAGGATCCAAACGTAGGCAGCCAGAGATACTGTAAAGTCAGAATTGAATAATAATGTCAGAAGTGGAAGTTGAGGACCTTCTGTAAATGAGATGTGGGCCAAATTGCTCAGTGTAATCTCTCAGGTAAGAGATTATAGAGTTTGCCTTCTGGTGGGGCCAGAGATAGAGAGATTGGAGAATGGAAATGAGGAAACAGGTATTTCCCAGAAGGTAGTAGTTGCTCATTAAACATTTGTCTCTTCTTAACAAAGGTGGAATCTACCCCTGGGTTGAGCATTTGTATTTTAAATCTCTTGGTCTTCGCAGGAGCTGAATTCCTTCCCATATTGAAAAAGTCCAATCATATAATCTTAGTAGTAGAAAGGTTCTGTTCCACTAACAAGACTAAAGGCTAGGCATACCCTCTGGGGCTCCAGGAGCCAGAACATGACCACCACCCTTGTGGTTCAAGTGTGGTGTCACACCACATGATTCCCAGGCTAGGGCCTGGTGACCAGTCCACCACCCAGCCTTCTTGGGTGCTGTGTGTGTCCTGATTCCTCAGTTCTCTGTGCCTGTCCCTGTCACTTATGAACCTGCTCACATGATTCTCATCACCAGCTCCTGCTACAAAGGGGCTTCTGCATAGACCCTTTGGTGCCCCTTTCTGGGGCTGTATCCAAGGCATGGGCTGCTCTGGAAGAATCCTTCAGGGACACACCTGACCTACTCATTCAGGTATGCACGAAGCATCAGTTATGCATACATCACTAAGCTGGGCACCTGAATCCATGGTGGACAAGACAGACTCAGTTCTTGTCCTGGGACTTATGCCTGGCTGGGTACCAAAATCACACAGCCAGTTACACAAGTCACTGTGAATGTGCTATTGTAATCTGCTAGGTATGTTGAAAGGTATGTCTGCAAGGTGACCTGACCTGGCCTTGGTCATCAGGGAAGGCTTCTCTGAGGAGGTGACATTTGAGCTGCAGTCCTGAGGATGAGCAGGAGGTACTTGGATGAAGGAGGAGAGTGGGAGAGTTCCAGATTGGGGAAAGAGCATAGTTCTTAATACTTTATCTCCTGTGTCAACGTGGAGGTTGACACTGTGGAGAAAAGACCAAAAGAGCTAAGTTTTGCTAGAGAAAGGGAAGAGTCCAGTATAGGTGACTAGAGCTTGGGGGTAACATGGGGCATTGGATGGAGGAGTCTGGACCTGAGTGTGGTGTAGAGATGGCACATAGTGGGATCAGGTTGTGACCCCTTCCACTTATCCCCCAGGGTATGGGGTGGGAGAGTTCCCTTTCCATTTCCAGCCTTAAAGCAAACACTATTCACAGTGACCAATGGCCCGTATACCTTGCTTCCTTCCTGGCACACCATTGCGTGGAGTCAGGCTTTCTATATATGAGAAGGAAACAGCTCTAGGGACTTCCAATCTGTGAGCTGTGAGTTAGGGTCCCCTGTGGAAGATTCCAGGAGGGAGGAAGTTGCCTGTTTCTGTCTCATACCCACTTGGCCCTGGCTCAGCCACCTGCCTTTCCTAAGATCCACGCAGCAGCAACAGACAAGCTCCTTGTCAGTGTGGCGTTGTTAGTGTGTGTGTGTGTACTGCCGGCTTGTCTTGCACAGGGTGTACCTGCAGTGTGTCGGGCAGGGCGTGGTGCAAACAGCAGGGTGTGGCCAGTGCTGAAGTTCCTGTTCTCAGAGCTGTCAGTTTTAGCAGAGGGAGAGTCAGGAATTGTGGAAAACCCCGCCTGCCAGTCACGAGACTCTTGCCCCAAGTTGGGAGTCACTGCCATCTCAGCTCCTACCAGGCCAGCTGGGCAGGGCTAGGCAGGTGCAGGCTGGCACGTGGGCAGGTGGGGTCTGGATCCTTGGCTCATGGAGACTGGTTCATCCTGCAGTGTCATTCTCTGGCACTTGGCCAGAAAGAATTTCAGAAACCTAGGCGGGGACTACCAGCAGAGCAAGTTCCTGCAAGGCCGGCCTGGCCGTCTACCTCCTCCTGGGATGCCACCCTATCCCATCTGAGTTGCCCATGGTGCTGGACCCAGAATTATTCCCCTCCCTATTTTTTTTAAGTGAGGGAGAATTGTTTTGGGATATATATATATATATATATATATATATATATATATGAAAAAAATAAAATTTCCTTTAAAATATAACACTTAAAAGCATGAGTTCTCAAAAAAGGGAGCAACTTTTATCTGCCCTCACCTATAGATGATCCCCTAAAGGAAGGAAGTGACTCTTTTGCCACCCAGTTGCCCTGAATCTGAGGTCTAAATTCACCTGAATAGTCCATGAGCCTCCATTTCTGCCTGCTACTGGAGTGGCTTTTTGGGCACAGGGCCCAGCAGGAAGCCAGATCTCACCAGCAGTACCTCCCCAACCCACTACTAGGGTGCAACTCAAGGAGGTCCCAAGTGACTTCCTGCACCTCCCTTAGCTCCACCTGTTTGGGCCCAGAGGTATTCATTAGGGCCGCTCCAGCATGTGCCAGCAGGCCTGGCTGGAACGTGTGGTTCCTCCATAATATTTGACGAATTTATTATTTAATAGCAGAGGGAGGTGTGGCTACTTGTTTTTTTAATCAGAAGTGGATCTTTTCCCTGATCTTTGTATACCCAGGTCATACCTCTTCTTTTAGAAGGATGCATGGGTGCCTATCTCTGAGGTTCCCCAGTAGACTGCACACAATTGTGAAATCTGCTCAGGGTACTCCGTCTCCTGTATGTTCTGGGGCATGTATGGACATCCCATGGGTGTTACGTCATCACTCCTCTGAGGTTGGAGCTAAGTCTGTTTTCCAGATTCAGGGACTGAGGAAACGCCCCAGAGGATGGTATGGCTTAGGTCAGGGTCTGATTGGCACCTGAAGGGATGCTGGGGATGCTGATCACCCACTGACAGTGTCCTCTTGAGAGAAATTGGCCCCATCCTATCTGCTGACCTCTCTTCATAAAGGCTGGGCCACAGTCTACCCAGGCTTTCCCTTGGGGACCTTGAAAAAGGATGAGGAAGAGGGCGCCTGGACACCAGGGAACAAATCAGAAGATTAATTCAGCTAGCTCCTCAGTGCACAACCAGGACTTAAGTAACCCCGGGAGGTGTCAGGTGGCAAAGGATGTGTGGGACATTTACATGGGTCTTGCTCTACAGTCCTTCCCCAGACTTCTCTAGGAATGACCAATTGTGACTTTCCTCTCACCAAAACAAGAAGTGAAAAATGTATACACTGATTATTCAGAAGGATAAAACTGACCACAAACACCTTTACACTGTAACAAAAGTTCAAAAATAAGACCCAAGGCCCTATGAGCCTTTTAAAATTTTATTTTTATTCTTTATTGTATATATAACGTATCCAACATGATGCTTTGAGATACATATACAGTTACTGGGGACTGGGGATTTAGCTCAGCGGCATAAGCACCTGCCTTGCAAGCAGGCAGTGGTCGTGAGTTCGATCCCTGTTACCGATAAAAAGAAAAAAAAAGTGTATACATATACAGTTACTGTAATCAAAGCAAATTAACATATCCATCACATTACATAGCTCTCCATGTGTGAGTGTGAAGAACACCCAAATACAGTATAATTTTGAATACAGTCCTCAACTTAGGCACTGCTCTCTAATACATTTGCTACTATGGATTGACCTATGGCCCCTGTCTCCTGCCTGACCCCCTACAAAGCTGGTGGTGCGTGGTGACCCCCAATGGAGGCTGGCTGGGTGGGTGAGAGGCCTGGCAAGAGAACCGGAGTCCAGCAGGAGCTGATGGGCTTTCAGAATGGCCCAATCCCCCTGATCAGGGACCCAGAAGAAATTCCAGTGCAGACACTGACAGAAGTCAGTGTCATTTCAGGGAGGAATGAGTCACAGAGACTCATATCCTGGTGTGGCCAGATGAGGAACTCAGGAAGTAGACGGTAAGAGAGAGCATTCCAGCCAAAGCACAGGGCCAAAAGTTCTCAAAATGCAAAAAAAGGAGAATCAGCAAATATGACCAGGTAGGGAATGATCATGTTAACAAGGAAAATGCCTGTGTTGCCATGTTAAGAGGAGGCAGCATGAGACCATATGCATGTGTATATTTATATCCATGTCATGCATATTCATAGGACTGGAAAGAAATCATCAAAACATGAGACCACTAGCAGAGGCTGCCTGAATGAAAAGTCTATGGTTATTTCTTTCCTTCTTTTTTTCTCCAAAGTTTTCTCTTTGTTTTACAATGAACCTGAATTCTTTGATGAGCAAAAGAGAGGTTCTATTTGTGTATTTGTTTTTAAATGCATAGATTTTACAGATGAGATTTTCGCCTTCCAGCAAATAATCACGTCAAAGACAGAGACTTTGTCACCAGCATAGCCTCACAATTAGAAAATCATTAAGGAATTTTTTTAAAGCATGCTTTATACCATGGCAATGATTCCAGATGGCTCCAAAACAATAATATTCATGTCTAAGCATTTATATTCATGGCCGAGCCAGGCCATGTTTTATTTCACACCTTAGGCTCTGGGTGCTTGATTATTCACTGTTATCCTCACCAGCTCACTTACTGGATCTGCTGCCTGCTGGGAGGTGTTAAAAAAAGCCCTTTTTAAGAGAGATAATTGAATCGGCTGAGGGAAGTGGAGTGTTTTATTTTTGGTGGGGATGGTTGGCTACATTCCACACAGTCTCTTTAAATTTTACTTGAAGAATCATTACCATCTGGTGATGGTTTATAGCTTTTTGATTTTGCTGGCCTGCATTGTTTCCTACAAGGTACAGGTGTCTGAAGAAAAAAATTCTTCTTGTGTTTTTGTTCAGATCTAGGAGTGTATATGTATCTGCGTTCAAAAGAAAACTGGAATCCTTGAAGAGCCTGCTTGTTTGAAGACAGTTTGGGTGATTTGAGAATGCCTGAGTTTCCCAATTTGGGTCTGTTGGCTTAGGGGGTCCCCAGCTCTAGGGTCCATCAGTCAGTTCATAGGCATTAGTGATCAGCTGGCTGCTCTTTCATAGAAGGGCTGGGAGGTGGGGGAAATGTTGACTGGTGTTTTCCTCTATTCATCACAGTTATTAATGAAGTGAGTGAACCGATGAGGTGTTTGGTAATATGTCACTTGGCTTTATTTCTTTTTTTTTTTTTTTTTTTGTCTTTTTCATTTTTATTGGTACCGGGGATCGAACTCACGACTGCCTGCTTGCAAGGCAGGCGCTTATGCCGCTGAGCTAAATCCCCAGCCCCACTTGGCTTTATTTCTGCTAATAAGATCCAATTGAGGGAGTCTTTGAAGACATTACCCTGAGGGGGAAGCCAGTATTTTATTATTGTGGTAAAATATACATAGTATTTATCATTTTAACTGCTTTTAAGTATGGAGTTCCAAGGCATTCAGCATATTTCCTGTTGTACAGTGATTACCACCACCTATCTCCAGAATTTTTTTACTTTCCCAAACTAAAACTCTGTACACATTAAACACTGACTCTCCATCCACTCCTCCAGTCCCTGGCACTCACCGTTATACTTCATTTGCGTTAATTTGGCTACTACTGTAGGGGTCTCATGTAACTAGAGTAATTAGTATTTTTGTCCTTTTGTGTCTTTTTTTTTTAAGACAGGGTTTCGCTCTGTTATTCAGATTGGCCTCAAACTCCTGGCAATCCTCCTGCCTCAGTGTCCTGAGTGCTGGGATTACAGGCATGCACCACCATGCCTGGCTGTCTGGCTTATTTCATTAGCAGTGTTGTCAAGGCTCACCCACATTGTGCCATGCACATATTGGTGGCTTGTTCCTTTCTAAGGGTGAATAGTATCCCACCGAATGCACATGCCACATTTTATTAACCCATTCACCCATCAATGGGTATTTGTGTTGCTTCTATCTTTTGGCTGTTGTGAAAGATACTGCGATGAACATTGATGTGTAAATGTCTGTACATGTCCCTGTTTCAGTTTTGGGGGGTAAGTATACCCAGATGTGGGATTGCTGGACTAGCAGATTTCAATGGAAATAGAAACTAGGCCATTTGGAAACTCCTCTGCCTCCTGATTCTTGATGTCAGTACCTGCCTCAGGGGAGACTCCTGGGAAATTTTATAAAATACAGCAGCAGCAAATGCAGACCATCAGTCTGAGATGGAAGGGTCTTCAGAAGCCGTCGAGTCCTAAGAAAATGGAACAGCTAATTGGGAAAAGGAGCTGGAGGGGAGATTTTCTGCTGGGTCAGGAACTGTTGGCTGCCTCTGCAGGCTTCCCTTCAGAATGGCCCAGGGGGTTTCAGGAGGTACCACACAGACTCATTAAATACAAAATGACAGGCAACATAAAGCATTCAAGGTGGAGCTGATTAAGTCATGGATTTAAACTGCAGTCCGCCAGGGATTTCCTCCATCCCAACATAAAGCTCTGTCCAGCAAACAGCCTGCTGATTCTGCTGGCAGCAGCTACGAAGAAGGCTAGAGGTGGAGATAGTGGCATTTAGTAATCTTGCTGGCTCGTCACAGGAGCCTGGTGATCATTTTCTCTGCCTTCCTTGAAGCAGAGGTGCTGCCACATGGCCAACCAAAGGCTAGGGTGGAAAAGGAGCAGGAGAAGATGAGTCCATGTCAAAGAAGATGGACATAATTGCACCTAATGTCTACACAGGGAATCAGCCAAGCTGCTTTTTCACTCCAACAAAAACAGCATTAGCAGTACTGGCTCCCTCAAACAATTTCTGTCACGTGCTTTTCAGGCTTGTTTCTGCCTGTGTAGACTTCATGCCAGTTTATCCAACTTTCCTGGAGACTCTGAGTTACCCTGAATCCTTTCATGCATTCCTTTTCTGATTGTATCACTTAAAATTAATCCCTGTGATTGCAACAAAAAATCTACACTGATTGGTGAGATTATTTATTATTAGTTAGCATTAAGTTCAGCTGTAAAGATTGATCACACACACACCCCCACTTTCATGTAGAGTGCTTTATAAAAGAAAGTTTATGTCTTTCCTACCTAAAAGATTGGATGTATCTAGGCACAATATTGCATACGTGTAACCCCAGTACTCTAGGAAGCTGAGGCAGGAAGATCAGGAATTTGAGATTAACCTGGGAAACTACGTGACCTAGACTTTATTTCAAAATGAAGTTGGACTTAAAGAGCAATTCCCCTCAAACTTTCTCCCCCTTTCCTGTAGCTGTAACTTCTTTTTGTGGTACAGGTAAGATTGGTAACTATGTCCTGTAAAGAGAGTTTGTGTCATTTTGTTCTTGCATGATTCATAGGGCTCTGTCTTTTTTCAAGGCTAAGTTATTATATTGTCTTGCTTCTGTATCCTCACTCACAACACAACTCTGCCCCTGATTTCTAAAGACCAATCCCCTCAGCCAAGTATATAAAACTAGAACCTTTCCTTTGTTCTAATGCCCAGCACTTTGGATGTGAGTTCAGCTGAGTCAGTATGCCTCTAAAATCCTGTATAAATCCTCTTTTTCTCCCATTGATCTCTCCAATCTCTTGGATTCTGCAGCATTTCTGGTGACCACAAAGGAACTGGAGATGCTTTATTTGCCTTCTCCTTTGCCTGCAGGCCCAACAGGGCTGGAGCTGTTAAGAGTCCCGAGACCTCTGGTGCCACTGGGTAAACTCCAGCTCAAAGAGGATGTCAGCCTGCCCACAGGGCAGAGACCTCTCCCCTGTCAGCCCAAATGGAACCTAAGATGATTCAGGAAAATTCTGGAACAACAGCAAGTTACAGGGCCACAGTAAGGTTTCCCCCAGGGGGAAAAATCATCCCATTAGGACTGAAGGAGAACCTGACCACCTCCTGGGTGATGTGCCTAGTAATCCGATGTGAATTGGGTCACCCCAAGTGGAGTATAGGTGAGGCCCATGGTGAAAACTGCACTCTAATAACTTGCAGGATAGGCCAACACTGAAAGCTCACAGGTGACTCTCAACTCCCTGGGTAGACTCCTGGGACAGGTCCACAAGGAGAGTGCCAACTGGAAGGTGGGGAGTAACCACCTTCAAGCAAAGCGCTCGAGAGTGTCAGAACAGTGAGAGTGGCCCACAATGGGAGAGTCCCACAGTGGGATGGAAAGGTGTATGAGTGTGTATATAAAAAAAATGTGTGAGTACAGGGTCACTTGGACTTACCTCGAGACTAGGGGAGAAAAGCAGTCTAATTGGTCTAAAACAAAAGTAAGTAAACAAAATGTTTTGTACCATGATGAGCAAAGATATGAAAAAGCTGCTGAGTGTATCAGGATATATACAGGCAGGGCACCATGGACAAGCTGATAGAAAAAAAGAGAAGCACCCTGTGAAACAGGATGATGACAGCCCAGATGGAACCCAAGACTAAAAATGCCTCTGCGGCCAGCTGGTTCTGTGGCTAGGCTGAAACAGAGTCACAAGCCCAAGAAGCTTAAGCCAGCTGTGTCTGCCAAGAATAGAAAAGCAAAACAGGTTGTCCTTTCATTTCAAAGAGAGCACAGGGTGAAACAGTTCTCAGGGTGTCCTCCTGGCTTCAGGAACCCCAAAGCTAGCTTTTGCTCAGCATCACCAACTTGGTGCTGTCTGCAGGAATCTGAAAGCTGGAACGGCTCCAGCCTGCAGTTGAATGACCAAAAAATTCTGTCAGGCTCAAGGAAATTTTGCAGGAGAAATCAAATTACAAATTTACTGGTTGGTAAATGTACTTTTGGTTTCCAGATTGAGTTGATGTGCATAAAACATTTCTTGTGCACTGAAAATTCTTTTTTAAAAAATGTATTTATTTTAAAGAGGAAAAAACCATAGAGGAGAAAAACAGAAAACAAGAAACAAACAACAGCTATAAGAACAATAAAATAACCAAAACAATAACAATATAGGCTTTCAAAATAAAATGATAGGAATTTAACAATGTTGTAATATTGCATATTGTTTTCTTCAAAAGAGTTGCTTTGATTACCAGATGTAGATATGAAAAATTGATCTAGTTGTATAACTTTTTCCAAGAGCTAATAGAATTAGTAGTCTAATCATCTTAGCTATTTTATGTATATATAAATAAATTTATATCTTTTCCCTTTCCTTTCCTTTTATCCTTTCCCCATCCCAGTTATTTTTCCATTTGAACAGTTTCTCACTCTTTCACAATATCTATTGTTGAACACATCTAAAGAAGACACAGTTAAAAAATTAGCAGAACAAAACAAAAAGATAGAATCCCTGGATGAAAAATATAAGAAACAAACAGAACACATAAAGCAGATTCAGAGAGATATACAGGAAATCAAAAATTCCATTGGAAGTTGTCAAAACTGCTTCAACAAAAGTGAAGATACAATTTCAGATCTTGAAGGCAAAATTGCAGCTAGTGAACAAGAAAGGAAAGATCTCTTAAAAATAATAAGGAATCAAGAAATAATTCAACAGCTGCAGATGATTCAAAGAAAAACAACATAAGATTGATAGGGATAATTGAAAAAGAAGGGGACAACACAAATGATATCAAAAGACTATTTACAGAAGTAATAGCTGAAAATTTCCCAAACATGAGAATGGAAACTGACATTAGGATTAGTGAAGCATGTAGAACTCCAAATAGCCATAACCAAAATAAAAGTACACCCAGACATATAATAATCACCATCCCAGAAATCCAACATAAAAATAGAATATTAAAAACTGTTATAGAGAAGAGACAGATCACCTATAAAGGAAAACCTATCAGAATCATAGCAGACTTCTCAACACAAACAAGGAGTGAAGTATTTCAGATCCTAAAGGAAAATGATTTCCAACCTAGACAGATGTACCCTGCAAAACTGTTCTTCAAAATGGATGGAGAAATAAGATACTTCCATGACAAAGAACAGCTGAAGAATTTCATGACCACCAAGCCAACCCTGCAAAGAACACTGAAAGACAGTTTAGATACACATAGGAAAAATCTACTAAGCAAGCAGACAATTAAACAGAATGGAAAGATAAAGATGCAACAGCAGAAAGATAACATGTTAACAATAAACCAATATATAACAGTTATAACCATTAATGTAAATGGTCTCAATTCACCAATTAAAAGAAACTGACTGACAGAATGGGTTAAGAAACAACATCCAACCATATGCTGTCTACAAGAAACCCATCTAACCTGAAAGGAAACTCACAGTCTGAAAGTCAAAGAATGGAAAACAATACTTCATGCAATAGGAACTGAAAAAAAAAAAAAAAAAAAGCGGAGGTAGCTATTCCGTTTGCAGACAATGTGAAATTCAAAACCAAGAATGATCAGAAGGGATAAAGAATGTCACTACATACTGGTTAGGGGAAAACTTAAAGAGGAACAGATAACCATATTAAATATATATGCACCAAATTCCAGAGCACCCAGTTATACAAAGCAAGTATTAATAGAAATGAAAAATCAAATTACCAATAACACAATTATAACAGGAGACCTTAACATGCCATTGACACAAAGGGACAGATCAACTAGACAGAAAATCAGCAAAGAAATAATAGAACTGAACAAATGGATTTGATAGGCATATACAGAGTGTTCCATCCAACAACATCAGAATATACATTCTTTTCAGCAGTACATGGGAAATTTTCTAAAACAAACCATACCCTAGCCTACAGAACATATTTAAATAAATGCAAAAGAGGTGAAATTATCAGATGCATGTTATCAGATCATAGCACCATGAAACTAGAAATTAATGATAAAAGAAACTGCAAAACCCCCCACAAACACAAGGAAATTAAATAATACACTCTTGAGCTATCAGTGGGTCACAGGGGAAATTAAAGAAATTAAACAATACCTACAAACAAATGAAAATACAAATACAACTTACCAGAATCTGTGTGATGCAATGAAAGCTGTCCTCAGAGGAAAATTTATTGCACTGAGTTCCCACAGCAGGAAAACAGAATAAATACAAATAAACAACCTGATGCTACACCTCAAACATCTAGAAAAAGAAAAGCAAGTCAAGCCCAAAGCCAAAAGAAGGGAGGAAATTATAAAAATCAGAGCAGAGGGTTGGAGCTAAGATGGTGGATAGATAACAGCCAGCTACAGTGACTCCATGAGATAATCAACTCAGAGCTCAACGTAATTTAAGGGGAGCCCCAAACAGAGGGAGAGGAATTGTCTCATCCCAAGAAGAAATTACAGTGAAAAAATGAATCAAACATTCACTCCTGGCTGTCTGCACCACCGTGCAGCCCTGAGCATCTCTGGGCCACCGGTGAAACAGGCCATCCCTGCGCCACCACCTCTAGCCGCTGCCTCCAACTCTGTCACCAAGGGCCTGACAGAGGCTGGGGAAGTGAAACGACTCACTGGCTGCCTCCGCCCCCACCATCACTGCCGCCTCCTGGGATCTGGGCCGCATCCAAGAGGACGCGAGGAAGATGGCGGGTTGCGGCCCCGCAGGCTTGGGACCACATTGCTGGGACGCATTGCCACCTTCACACTCACCGCTCCATGAGGACCAGAGCCCCCAGCATTGGCGCTGAGCAGGCTCCTGGTGCCGGAGTGCCCCCGAGGTCCCCAGGCAGGTGAGTGTGTCTTCACTGCCACAAGCCCTGCGCGACTGGAGCCCCATGGAGCCGCTTCCACAAACAGAGCCCAGAGAAGCTACTTCTGAAAACACCTCTTCAGACAATAATCAAAAATATAGAACCAGAACTTCCCAGTTTCCTGCCATGATCAACCAGCTTCGGGGAATTGGGCCTGCCTGCCTGTGCCCAGAGTGTGCGGCCTGGGGTGAGTGTCCCCACACCATCCCTAGCCCCTGGGAGGGAATTTAAGATATCTAAGGTAACAGCAATTTGAAGAGGGCAGCAAAACCTCAGTATTCTTCAGAAAGACTCTAAGCAATACAGAGATGGCCAGAGACCCCCAGGACACTCCAGTCTGAAAGAAGCCAGAAACATGACAAGAGATAGAAATAAAAAATCTCCAGCTGCCGAACGTGAGAAAATAAGCCCAGGAGAAGTAAACAGAAGAGAACCAGCACAGTAACCATCCAATACTAGACACAGCATCAGCCAAAATAAAGAAATGCCTTCATGACCTCATAGACGAATTTAAAACTGTATTTCTGATCCAAGTGAGGCAAGATATAAAGAGATTAATTAAAGAAATGATAAGCCCCGCCCAAGAGAATACAGATGGAAGAATGGAGGAAATCAGAAAAGAAAGAGAAACTTCTGATGAAGAATTTAAACATAACCTAGAATAATGAAATAGATCCAAAGAGATTACCAGGAAACTAAAAACTCCATTGAAAACTGGCAAAATGCCTTGACAGAGACTAAAGTTAGCCTTTTGAAACTTGAAGAGAGATTTATGATATATGATTGTGAAAGAAAAGACCTCTTAAAAATAAAGAGGAACCAGAAAGAAACAATTCAAACGCTAGAAGATAACAAAAGGATACATAACTTAAGAATAAAGCACATGAGCGAGGAAGCAGGAGGAACCAAAAATGAAATACAAAGAATATTCACAGATATATTAAAGGAAAACTTCCCAAGTATGGGAAAAAGAAATGATATCCAGATAAATGAGGCATACAGAACTCCAGCCTTCTACAACCAAAACAGATCTACACCCAGACATATAATAATCAAGATTCCAGAAATCCACCAAAAGAATACTAAAAGTGGGCAGGGAAAAGAAGCAGATAACCTACAATGGGAAAATTATCAAAATAACAACAAACTTATCAACATAAACTCTCAAATCGAGAAGGGAATGGGGGGGGGATATTCCAAATCCTGAAAGAAAATAAATTGTAACCAAGACTCATATATCCAGCAAAACTCTCTCTCAATGTTAATGGAGAAATAAGATGTTTCCAAGACAAGGAGGAACTGTGGGAGTTCATGGCCACCAACCCAACCCTACAGAGAGTGCTGAAGGACATTCCAGAGAGAGAGGAAGGGATACCAGGATTCCAGCAACAGTGGCAGAGAGGCCTCAATGAATGGGGCAGACAGTGGAATGAGGGAATAAGGTGGACAAATTATAGCAGCAAAGTGGAGTAGCAGACATGAGACAGGGACAGTAAGCTATAATCTTTAGTATAGATAGCTTTAATACACTATTAAAAAAAAGGCAGAGGTCATTGTTGATAATGTATCAGGATTTAATAGATACAGTAGTCTTATCGCCCTGTTTAGATTAAATTTAATTTGTTCCGGTCTGTCCACTCATATCAGATTTGGGGGCACAGACATTTGACCCAAAAATAGCAAGTTATACCATGGTAACTATCCTTAATTTCCTATTAACTTAAACTGAAACACTGTAGTACTTACATTGTCTTGCTATGACTGATCTTATTTGAATCTGACTCGTTAGACCATGGTTTTGCCTTGGCTGATTTTGTTTGAATTTGGTATGCTTGATAGTATCAACCCTAAAAGTAGAGGCAACTACTCTGAAGATGACAAGATATAAAAGATATCCATACCGGTTTTGATTATTAACAGCCCTAAAGTCCTACAATGTTTTCAAAGTTGTGTTTTTATAAAAATAGCTATGTAATACTATGCTTAACTATATTAAACCTGATGATGTGGACAAGTCTATTGAAAATAACAGCAGAAAGCATAGTAACTACGGTAGATCACCTAATATTGTGGTCTTATCTGTCTTTTTCATTGCATGTTTTTTTAGGAATTTGTTTTGCTGTCTTGTTATGATTTGTTTTTCCTAATAATACAGAGAGGATAGATACACATGTAGAAATTCACACATGAGAAGATTTTTTTTAAAACTATTTATGGGAACAGATTATATAATGCAAGATTTAATGAACAGATACTCTGAAGAAGAAGAGACACTAAGAAATCCAATGCTGATTCTGTAACATTATGATATAAAATTTAGCAATACTCTTATTCACTAATCAGAGTGATATTAGTCTAGTCTCTTATGTTCAGTTTCAGCATATGGAAAGATAAGGACAGCTACTACGAAGAGAATGAGAGACACTGTGGTAGTTATTATGGTCTTCCCCAATGTCAGATCTTGAAGACTTTAAAAACCTTCATCATATTGTAATGAATTGATTAGTTCTATAATATGCAGTATATATTCAATGTGTGTGAAGATGGGGACAACTATTTGGAAGAAACTAGAGACAATTAGATAAACAGTGAAGATTTCCAGTGGACTTGCTTTGAAATCTGTATTTCTTTAAATTGTTTCTTTTTTAACTGTTTTGATATGTTTAGTCATACCCTATTTAAGATAAAAAACAAGTGTGTAGGACTGATAACCATATTACTAAGTTTTTGTTAGATCATTGAGCAGAACTATTGGCACTCTATCTGAATGTCACTTTACATACTTTAATTTTATAACCTGAACAACTATTTCTAAAATGACATATGTAACTTATCAACTGGTGATTTCTTCCCATTTATTTTTCTGTAATTCTGTATTATTTCTACCCTTTTTTATCTCCATGTATCTTTTTTCTGCTTTACTTTAAATAATAAAAAATCAGAGCAGAAATTAATGCAATAGAGACTAAGAAAACAATCCAAAGAATCAATGAATCAAAGAGTTGGTTCTTTGAAAGAATAAATAAAATTGATAAGTCCCTAGCCAACCTAATTTTAAAAAGGAAATAAAAAGCTCAAATTCATGCAGTAAGGAATGAAAAGGTGAAATCACTATTGACTCAGTGGAAATACAGAAGATCATCAACACCTATTTCAAATATCTCCACTCTCATAGTTTCAATAACACAGAAGAAATGGACAGATTCCTAGAAACATATGAAGTACCAAAGCTGAGTCAAGAAGATGTAAAATTGCTGAATAACCCAATTCTATTAATGAAATTGAAAATGTATTTAAGTCCTTACCTACAAAGAAGAGCCCAAGCCCAGACGGATTCAATGCAGAATTCTATAAGAAGTACAAAGAAGACCTAATGTCCACACTCCTCAAACCCTTCAATGAAATCAAAAGGGAAGCTATCCTTCCTAAGTCATTCTTGGAAGCAAGTATTACTCTAGTACCAAAACCTGAGAAGGACCCGACTGAAAAAAAGAACTACAGCCCAATCACCCTAATGAACACAGATGCAAAAATCCTCAATAAAATATTGGCAAACAGGATGCAGCAAATCATCAAGAAGATTACACACCATGACCAAGTGGGATTCATCCTAGGCATACAGGCATGGTTCAACATATGTAAGTCAATAAATATAATTCATCATATCAATAGAGCCAAAAGTAAAAATCACATGATCATTTCTGTAGATACAGAAAAAGATTTTGATAAGGCCCAAACTCATTCATGCTAAGAACCTTACAGAAAACTGGAATAGATGGTCTTTACCTCAATATGATAAAGGCTGTCTTTGACAGACTAACAGCCAGCATCATATTAAATGGCCAAAAAATGAAGGCCTTTACCTTAAAATCAGGCACAAGACAAGGATGTCCCTTATCACTGCTCCTATTCAATATAGTACTGGAAATACTAGCCAGGGCAATTAGACAAGAGAGAGAAATAAAAGGGGTAAAGACAGGAAAAGAGGAAGTTAAATTACCATTATTTGCAGATGACATTATACTCTACATAGAAGACCCCCAAAACTCCATTGAAAGACTCCTAGATATAATAAATAAATAAATAAATTCAGCAATGTAGCTGGATACAAAATCAATACTCAAAAATCAGTAGCATTTCTATACACCAACAAGAAAAACACAAAGAGAGAAGTAAGAGAAGTCACATCTTTCACATTATCATCCAAAAAAATGAAATACTTAGGAATTAATCTCATGAAAGAAGTAAAAGATCTATATAGGGAAAATTATAATGCCCTGAAAAAGAAATTGAAGCCAATCTCAGAAAATGGAAAGACAGCTCTTGTTTATGGATAGGAAGAATAAATATTGTGAAAATGGCCATTCTTCCAAAACTGTTGCACAGATTCAATGCAATCCCAATGAAAATACCATCAACATACTTCATAGATCTAGTGAAAAAACTTCTAAAATTCATTTGGGACCAGAAGAGACCTAGAATAGCAAAGGCATTTCTAAGCAGCAAAGACAAGGCAGGAGGCATCACAATCCCTGACCTCAAGTTATACTACAAATCTACTGTAATAAAATCAACATGGTACTGGAATAGAAACAGATCTGAAGATCAATGGAATAGATTAGAAGATACAACTGCAACTATCAACACACTCAACCACCTTATCTTTGATAAAGGGGCCAAACATGTTCACTGGAAGAACGACAGTCTCTTTAATAAATGGTGCTGGAAAAACTGGCTCTCCATATGCCAAAAACTAAAACGAGACCCATGCCTATCACCATATACCAAACTAAAATCTAAATGGGGCAATGATCTGAATATTAAAACAAAAACACTAAATCTGCTGGAAGACAAATTGGGTAAAACCCTTGAAGACATGGGGTAAGTAGTGAATTCATGAACAGGAATCAAACCTCATGGGAACTAGTTCCCAGAATCAATAACTGGGATCACATCTTATTAAAAAATTTCCACATGTCAAAAGAAATTTCCAGCATAGTGAAAAGAAAACCTACAAACTGGAAAAAAAAATCTTAGTGAACTGTCCCTCAGACAAAAGACTTCTATCTAAAACATATAAAGAATTTTAAAAAATCAGACCCCCAAAGTTCAAGTACCCAATCCAAAAATAAGTATCTGAGATGAATACACAGTTCTCAGATGAAGAAATACAAATGGCAAATAAATACATGAAAAAATGTTCATCATCATTAGTCATTAGAGAAATGCAAATTAAAATAACACAGAGATTCTGTCTCACTCCAGAAAGAATGGCCATGATCAAGAAAACTACCAACAATAAATGCTGGAGAGGTTTTGGGGAAAAAGGAACTCTCCTGCACTGTTGGTGGGAGTAGGGACTGGTGCAACCATTGTGGAGGTCAGTCTGGAGATTTGTCAGAAAGCTGGGATGGGAAGTCCCATTTGTTCCAGCTATTCCACTTCTAGGCATATTCCCAGAACAACTGAAAACATCATATCACAGTGATATATATGCACCCATGTTTATAGCAGCACAATTTGTAATAGCCAGATCTTGGAAATAACCTAAGTGTCCGTCAACTGAGGAATGGATAAAAAAGTTGTGGTATTTTTATACAATGGAGTACTACTCAGCTATAAGGAATGATCACATTGAGATATTTATAAATAAATGGGCGCAACTTGAGACCATTCTCATAAGTGAAATAAATCAAACTCACATGCATAAATACCGTATAGTCTCCCTAGTATAAGAAATGTTAAGAGTACAGAAGAGTTTATGGTAACCCCATTACATTGCTTTGAAGCCTTATAATGATTGCATTCATTACTTGGAATGGGTTTATCCTGGTTTGTTTGATTTTATTATCTGTGATGGTATGAACACCCATTTTGAAGAAAAATAGTCATTATAATAGCCAGTACTGATTTAATATCATCTTACTCTGAAGTCCTACCATGCTTTTGCTCTTCTGTTTCCATTGGTTCTATCATGTTGTATCTTATTGGATTGTATTATGTATGATAGTATAAACATTTTCTGTGGACAATGAGATAATATAGTAGCCATTGTTCATTTTCTGTTATTTGGTTCTAAATGCCCTGTAATACTTTCATTCTCTTTAAGGGTTTTATACTATTTTGTTATGCTTGATATCATTGTGTATGAAGTTATACTCAACTATTTCAAAGAAAGAGACATTATGGTAGTTACTGTTAATTATGGGTTGTCTTCTGGTGAAATACTGTGTTGCTTACACTGTTTTGTTCTGATCTGCTTTGTTATATCCTGTTTTGTCTTAATCTTTTTAAAATAAAAAAATAAAAATACTACATTTTTTTATCCATTCCTCAGTTGATAAGCATTTGGGCTGTTTCCAAGATCTGGCTGTTTCAAATTGTGCTGCTATAAACATGGGCGTACATATATAACTGTGGTATGATGTTTTCAGTTCTTCTGGGAAAATGCTGAGAAAGGGGATAGCTGGGAGCTAGCAAATGAGAGATCTAATTCTAGATTTTTGAGGAACCGCCACACTGATTTCCATAGTGGTTGCACCAGCCTACATTCCCACCAACAGTGCGTAAGAAGAGTTCCTTTTCCCCCATAAACCCCTAGCTTTTGTTATTGGTTGATTTCTTGAGGTTGGCCATTCTTTCTGGAAAGAGACAGAATCTCAGCATTGTTTTAATTTGCATTTTTCTAATGGCCAATGATGTTGAGCATTTTTCATATATTATTTGCCTTCTGTATTTCCTCATCTGAAAAGTGTGTATTTGGTACTGGGGATTGAACTCATGACCTTGAGCTTGCCAGGCAGGCACTTATGACACTGAGCTAAATCCCCAGTTCAGAGATATACTTTTGATATGAGAGGATTTTATATGATAAAAGTTCCATCTTGATAAAGAGATAAAAAGAGAGATAATGACAAGACTGGCAAGCTTACAGGCATCAAGGAAAGCTTGTACAAGTGGTTGTTAAAAAATATGTATGACTGCTTGTTAATTTGGTGGAACTCAGATTGTTCCTCCTACAAACTCCTGTGAGGAAAATGATAAAATTGACATAAAACAAAAATGCTTAAGAAAGTGATTTGCATCACAACAGAGAGATATGGGAGCAAAAACATCAAAGCCCATCTCATTACAATGTATGTTGGCAGCCAGATGTGATGACAGCATGCCTGTAATCCCAGCACTTGGGAGGCTGAGGCAGGAGGTTCCTTGGAAATTTGAGACCAGCCTTGGCTACAAAGTGAGTTCAAGGCCAGCCTGAACTGCATAGTGAGACCCTGTCCCAAAAAGATAAAATGTATGTTGGCTAACTTTAAAAGAGACTATACAGAAAACTATAAAATAAATCTGATTAAGAATTCTTTATAAAATAGTTGGGCCTTCCTTTGATGATAAATGACTGACCAGGATATATATATATTCCAACGTAAGTTTTTGTAGCTTTCAACTGTCTGGTTCTCTTGCTAAAAAGGGATCTACTCCAGAACTATAGGACCAAATTACCTTGGGGCCACAGGAATAAAGAAAAGACAACACAGCACAAGGCTCATATTGTAGAGTATCTTGCCCAGCTGTGCAAAACATCAAAAAGTAAACTTAAGCAACAAAAAGGTCTAACAAAAAGCACACTGAGGCAAAGATGTCAAATAGAAAAGATCCTCACATTGAAGGTGAGCTTTGAAAAAGCTAATGTTCCCCCTTTCTGTGGAATGGTTCCACTCCTGTCACTCACCACAGGTCAATGCAGGCTCCCTGCCAGCTCAGCTCTCTCTGTTCTGCTAGTCAACCCCTGACATCAGTGTGATTGTGCCTCCAGTGAGTCGAAGCGGTAGGACCTCAGATGACTCAGCAAGTTGCCTGCTGTGGTGGGAGCACTGAATCTTTAGCTGTTCCAGTAATAGTACCAGGACTGTATGTTTGGTTGGTTCTTCTCACTTTAATTTCACTGCATTATGTTGAATTCTAAGTTGACTATCTCAGGGAGCCTCTTTGGCAGCTGCTACCTATCCACCATCTTTGCTCCTATAGTTCTTTTTAAATCCATTTCTACCTTCCTAACATTAAACTTTTTTAAGACAAGACTCATGACTTATTTAATAAAACCTTCACATTGTATGAGAAAAATAGCTATTAAAGCATAAGATTTTAACCTGTACATGGCTACTCTTGTTCTAGCTGAACTATCAGTGGAAATTATGATATTTGCTCCTCAATTGGCTTGTCTTTTATCACTAAATTTAATACTGAATTGTTAAATCCTTATAGCAATCATATATTTCCACCTCCTTCATTTCCTTTATACTTTCTAGTAATCCTCTTTCTTTTAATCTATTCTTTTTCTCTTTCTGCTGGTTAGTCCAAGAGGGAGGCAGCAGTGTGAGTGGCTGGGTCTAGGCTATGCTTCAACAGCTCCTGGCTCTCACGTACCTTTGGCAAGTGTCTTAACTTCTCTTTTGCAGTCACTATTAATTAAGTTTGGAAATTGCACAGGGGAAATAAAAATGATACAATAGGAAAAAAAATGAAAAAGCTAATGTTGACAAGAGAGATCTAAAACTAGAGCTGGGACTGCCACAATGCTGAAAACACATTGCACAACAACAAACAGACAAAATCGGGGGCTGCTTGACCCCGGTCAGCCTGACAACTAGGAAGGGAGCCTCCAGACAGCGCAGGGTTGCACTGTAGGAAGTTGAGTGACTCCAGGCCAAGGTAAAAGAGGCTCAGTGCCTGCAGAACAAGAGTCAGCTCAACAGCTACTGCTCAGAAGGCTGCTCAGAGGCTGCTCAGAGGTCAACAGAGGCAGGAAACACTGAGCATGGTAGCGTGACTACATGATAAAATGGAGGTAGCTTGGCAAGGGACCAAAGAGGCCAAGTTGGCTCAGAAACATTCCAAACATAAGCCAACACAATCTCCCTGGCAGATGAAAGGAACAGAGTGACTAAAACAGCTGACAGAGGCACATGCCCAAAGCAAGTTACAAACGGAACTAAAGACGTAAGAAACTGTAACGGCACATGTGAGAGGAGATAGCATAAGGGGAAAGAAACAACAATAGATGTGCAAAAACACAGTCTCTAAGAAGACCCACAATATTTGCAGCAGACTCCAGAGGTAAAGGTCCAAGCCAAGACCCAACAAGACCAAACACAAAGGGATGCACATCAAAAAGGCGAGCCATGTGGAGACAGCTGGAGACAACTGAGCACCAGCATGATAGGAGTAAAGATGAACTACGGGCTCTATGTACATGGACAGTGGGAATGAAAGAGATAAGCGCAAGAGGAGGCAAGTGCTTGCAGAGAAGAACCAACACAAGCATCAAGCAGAAGCAAAACTGGCCCTGTGCGTGAAGAGTGACACTGAGACAATTAAAAAGAACAACAACAAATAACCCCAGTAACAAAGGACTCCGCAGTCACTGGAGGAGCTGCAGCTGTAACTAAGGAGTCCGAGAGGCTACTACAACAGAGACAAAGCAAACACACCAAGTACAGGGGACCCTGGAGACAGCTCAGTGTAGTAGAGACAAGTCTATAAGGCAAGCACGCCTCCTATACAAAAAGACTGCAGGACTAAATTACACCCTACAGGAAAGACTTGTAACAGTGGCCCAGGTGGAAGAGAAGATGAAGTGACAGGCACAGCAGCCGACAAAAGGTAAATGTACCCATGAAAAGGCTGAACAGGGACTACAGTGCCAACAACTAAAGGCCAGTGAGACATTAAGGCTGTAGCCACAAGCAGCGGTAACACAACAGAAGGGCTTGACACAGGTCAAAGCCAAAAACAAAAACAAAAAGGAGACTGTACTCAGATAAGCTACCAAAGAGGGGGCAGTTCCTCCTCTGACCAGGAGAAAACATTTAAGTGAATCAAAGAGACAACAACTCAGGCCCCAGCCTTAGGACTGTCAGATATAACTTTCCTTCCTATAGGTCCATAAACAAAAAACTAACCATAGGAGTCTTAACCCGGGTCATGGGATCCTGACATTGTCTGATGGTATACTTGTCAAAACAGTTAGATTCTGTAGCACTAGAATGTCCTCCGTGCTTTAGGACACTTGCTGCCACCACCTTTGTGAAAGGAGGCAAATAAGCTGACCGTAGGACAACAACTGACCATTCAAGTACCATGCCCAGTTATAACCTTAATGGACCAGTGAGGACACCATTGGATATTAAATCCAATGATGACTCTATATCAGGGGCTTTTATGTGAAAATCCCTACATAACACTGAAAAAAAATGAACATCCTTAACCCAGACATTTTGCTTCCAATAGAACTAGGAGCTTCTTTCATGACTTATAGTTATGCTAAAAAGGATCCAACAAACAGGATATGCAATGGTGACTCAATTCTGTGGAACAGACCCAGCATATACCTACCAGGACCTCCGCCCAGAAGGCAGGACTGACATCCTTGACAAAGGCTCTTTTGCTAGCAAAGGACAAAAAGGTTAACATCTGTACTGACTCCAAATACAAAAAATTCAGATGGCTGGGGAAAAAGAGATAAAAAATTTTACAGCCACCAGATGATGTAGGGACCCTAAGAGAAGTGGCATTGTAGGGGGCATCAGATGACTAGAACATTAAAAGCCAGAAAAGAACAAGACAGAGAAACAAAGCAGGCTGCTATGACAGCCCCATAAAAGGAGGACCCTAATTTTGCCCCTTATACTAGAGATTCTTCTCCTGAGACCCCAAATTACTCTCCAAATAAAAAAGACATGACTTTTCCTGAAATGTAGAAATTATATTCAGGGAGGATTATGAAGACTCTCTGATGAAAACTTTAAACTGCCTCAAGCAGGAGGCTGTTGATGTATGTTGATACTTACCTTCATGGGGTGGGTTGAAGCTTTCTCCACCCAAATAGAAATGACCTGAGAGGTAACCAAGGTACTATTAAGAGACATCATCCCAAGATTTGGGCTGCCCCTTGACTTTGGGGTTAGATAATGAACCCACATTTGTAACTGAGATAGTCCAGGGGCTCATGCAGGTATTAAAGGTAAAATGGAAACTTTACCTGGCTTACTGGCCACAGAGCTCAGAAAAGGTAAAATACATAAACCAGACATTCAAACAATTGCTGAAAAAGTATTGCCAAGAAACGTACTTGAGATGAGACCTAGTCCTCCTTCATATCTAATAAACCCCCGATAAACAGAGTATTCCCCTTATAAAATTCTATTTGGCCAGTCGCCCCCAATCATAGATCAAATTAAAGGAGATCTCTGTAAATTAGGGAAATTGTCTCTGAGGAAACAAATATAGGCTTTGGAAATAGCAGCACAGGATATGTATGATTGGGTACAGGAAAAAATGCCTGTAAGCCTGACAGACCCAATGCACTCATTCAAATCTGATGATTTGTTTTGTTTAAAAAAATAATAAAATCTAACAATTTGGGATCATAAGAAATGGGCCTCATACTTTAATCATGTTACCCTGACTACTGTTAAAGTTATAGAAACTATACCATAGATCCGCCACAGTTGACAGAGGCTAATGGCCCAAGACAGGTGGACCAACCAGCAGGATCCTCACCACCTAAACCATCTTATCCTGTGACAAGATGGGCCACTACAAGAGCCCTGCTCTAGTCACTGCTAAAGTTGACTAATCTATGCATGGCTCAAGCCCTGTTCTGGTCACTCTGGAAGCTGACCAGTCTCTGCACGGCTGAACCTTGAGGATCAACATTGGGATACAACAACATAAGTATATTTTTCTTTTTATTAGAATTCTTCCTCTGACCAATAGAGAGCCAACTCCCTATAACAAGGTAAATGTTAATGATAGTGATATTCTCTATTAAAACATTATAGAAAGCATCAAAGAGAGAATGAAGTGGGACTTAAAGAACAATCCCCCATGAAATCCTTTCTGCCCTGCAGCTATAACTTCTGGTACAGATAAGATTGGCAATTATGTTCTATAAACAGAGTCTATGCCATCTTGTTCTTGCAGGATTTGTAAGGCTCTGTTTTCTTTCAAGACTAAATTATTATTTTGTTTTGCCTCTTACCCTCACTTGCCCCCCTCCCCAGTTTGTAAAGACTAACCTCCTCAGCCAAATGTATAGAAAACTAGAACTTTTCCTTTGTTCTAATGCCTAGTACTTTGGACATGAATTTGGCTGGATCAATGTGCATCTCAAATGCTGGAAATAAATTTTCCTTTTTCCCCAGTGGTCTATCTAATCTCAGATCTGCAACAAATTTTTTTAAAAAGTGGGGAACTTGGAATGTAACTAGATTCAACACACACATACACATAAACACACACACATGAAAAAGCAGTTGGTCTTGACTGATCCAGTAGCCCAAACACCTCAGGTGTCTTGGATCAGATATTGCTTCATCCTTGTGAGCAGGATGAAAACTGAAACTCCAACTATCATATTCACATTCCAAATTTTTTAAAAATGGCAGACAAAGAAGAAGAGACGAAGAGTTTGAACAACCATCTTTTAAGAAAGGCTCCTAAAACATAAAACTCAGTGGCCCTTCCAGAATTAGATAGCGGTGATTGTTGTACAACTTTGTGAAAAATTCCTAAATTTCACACGGTAACCAGGTGAATTTTGTTTTATGATAAGAAAATTGTATCTCAATTGAAAAAAAGTACCATCTGATGGGTCAGGCCTATAATCTCAGCACCAGAGGTGGCTGAGGAAGGAGGATGGAAAGTTTGAGGTCAACCTAAGCAATTTAGAAATTTAGCAAGACCCTGTCTCAAAATAAAAAAGGACTGGTGATGTAGCTCGGTGCTAAGGCCCTGTGTTCAACCCCAATACTGCCCCCTTCCTAAAGCCCAGCATTTAGCACATGGCTACCTCTTGCTGGAGGTACCCTAAAATACTCATTCTTAGTGTTTTATCCTTCAGCTCTCTTATGCCAATCAAAGTTCTGAAATGGATGCTTAAATTCATATGAAGTATTGTCACCCTAGTTTCTTACGATCCCAGTTAACTAAGAATGGGGAAATTTAACACACTAGGCGCTGGGTGGAGGACTGTCTTAGCCATTTCATCATCACTGAGACACAATATCCAACACTTCCAAGTTAAAAGAACACGGTTTATTTTGGTTCAGTTTGTATAGGTGTTAGTCCATCATTAACTGTTTCCAAGGCAGGACAGCATGACACAGGGACATGTGGAAAAATAGCTGCTCACCTCTTGGCAAACAGGAAGCAGAGAGTAATCAGAGGAGCTGAGGAGGGAGATAAATCCTTCCAGGTCACACCCCCTGATGTTTATATTTAAGGTGTGGTGGCATTTGTTTTGCCTTTTGTCTTGAGATCTGCCCACAGCAGAGGTGTCTGTCTCCTCCAGTGTTGCAGGTTATCTGGTCTTCTGTACTGGCTCCTTTGAGGGCCCAGCCCTGTCTGACTGCCTACAGTATTTCTAACTAACTCAGCTGCCTGTAACACTTGTGTGGTTGACCGGCTCTATAGTAGAGGAAAGCTGCTTATGTTATAGTATGGTAGAAGGAAGCAGAGTATGGTATGGAAGCATAGTATGGTATAGGAAGCAGAGAGTGAAGGGAGGAACTGGGAAGGGAAATACAGCCTTCTGGGGCCCATCCCTAGTGATCTACTTCTTCTGACCAGACCTCACCTAACAGCAAGTTAGCTATAAACCCTCATAACCTACTTCAAGCTTCCTTCAGTCAGATCATATGGTAATTCTGTGTTTAACTGTGCATGTGTGCTTGCGTGCATGTGTGTGTGTGTGTGTGTATGTATGTGGGGGTATGTGTGTGCCATACTGAGAATTGAACCCAGGGCCTTCACACTATCTACATCCCCAGATTTTAAAAAAATTTTTATTTTGAGGTGGTATCAATAAGTTTCCCATGTTGAACTCGAACTTGTGACCCTCTTGCCTTTCAGAGTCCTGGGATTATAGGCATACACCATCACATATAGCTGTGTGTTTAATTTTTTGGTGAATCTTATCACATGTGTTAGTCAGCTTTCCATTACTGTAATAAAATGCTTGAGACAATCAAGTTTACAGTGAAGGAAAATTTATTTTGGTTCAGTTTCTGAGGTTTCAGTGCCTAGTTTCTTGGATTTATTGCTTAGGTTCCTGTGGTGAGGCAACACATTCTGGTGAGTACAGATGGCAAAGAACAATGCTCATCTTATGGAAGGACGCAAAAAGAGACAGGAAACGTACAAGTGTATGCCCCTTCAAGTGTATGTCCCTCGGTGACCTAATTTCCCAATAGTGCCACAAGTTGGTGAGCAAGCCTTCAAATCTTGGGACTTTTAGGGGATACTTACCTGAACTTCAGCACCAAGATGCTGAATTTTGTGTTTCAATCTAAATTCACAGTTGGGAGATGGGCTAGAAGGAAGAAGGAAGAAAGAAAAAGGAAGAAAAGGAAAGAAGGAAGGAAAGATAGTAAGCTCTCCAGAAAATGGAAAGGTCTGATTTACAGTGTTTCCTGATATACACAGAGCAAATGTTCTTGCCAGGGCCTGTTTGTGACAGACACTGGCTGGGAGGACGCCTGCTGTTGGCCCATGCATGTTGTTCTTGTATGCAGCCAGAGTGTGTTCTGCTCCATTTGCACACCCTGCATGCTAAGGGCTTAGCTCTGGGAAAGCTGGGTCATCACACAAAGGTGGCATCACATGCTGCTTCTCATCGCTCTCTTCTATGCCCAGGAAGGGGACATTTGTGCCTTCTTGTTTAATCCTGTGGTAAAGCAATAAAGTCACTTCTGGCTTTAGAAATGTTAATAGAAACTAAATAAATGAAAAATTCCTTTCCTTTATAACAAAGCTTGGATTCCAAAACTAGTGTTGTTTTGACACAGGGACTTGAAAAAAGAAAAGCTAGAGAAACTCAGAAATGCTCTACCCTGGGCTCCATCCTCAGCTCTTTTTTTTTATATTTTGAGACAGGGTCTTGCTAAATTGCCCATGCAAAACTCAGACTTGTAATCTTCCTGCCTCAGCCTCCTTTGATGCGGGGCTAACAGGTGAGGACAATGACTTTTTTGGTTCTGCTTTTGTCTTCTTTTGTCCTTTTTAGGTAAATGAATTAGCCTAGAACAGGGTCAGCAAGCCACTGCCATAGGCCATATTTGGTCTCTAGTCCATTTCTGGTGTGGTCCACACATAGGAATGGCTGACTGAAAAAAAATCAAAAAAGAATAATATTTCATGCTACACAAAAAATATATAACATTTCAAAAAAATTTTTTTGTAGTACTATGAATTGGGCCCAAGTCTGTCCCACTGAGCTACATCCCCAGCCCTTTTAATTTTCATTTCAGAGACAATGTCTCAGTAAGTTTCCAGGTTGGGCTCAAAGTTGCTATCTTCCTGCCTCCACCTTCCAAAATGCTGGGATTAAGGTGTGTGCCCTCATACCTGACTCATGATAGAAACTTTAAGAGGCAGGACCTAGCAGGAGGATTTTAGGTCATTGAGAGCATGCTTCTAAAGGTAAGAACAAGATCCAGGCTCCTTCTATCCCACTCCCTTTTCATGTGACAAACAGTTGTCCTCTACCATGGACTCCCATCGTGATGTGCTGCCTCCCTCCAGGCCCAACACAATGGAACCCCTCAACCTTGGATTAAAACCTTTATTTTTTTTTAATTTTATTTAAGGAGAAAAAAAAAAGCAGAGAAAGGGTACAAGTTATACAGATTTACAGAAAAAAATAAACAGTAGGAAATCACTAGTTAATGGATTACATATTGTCACCTTAGAAATAATTGTTCAAGTCACAAAATTAAAGCTTGTAAAGTGGACATTCCAATAATGTTACTACAAACAATTCTGTTCAATGATCCAATAAAACTCTGTGATATCATTTTCTATCTTATACACTTAAATATACATGCAGTTATATAGTTTAGAGCACTTTCTTTTCCTCTCTTTTGTACAATGACTATTACACATTTTGGGTTTCATTGCTCCCACGGTTCTTATTACGTTTTTGGAAGAGAGTAAAACCAAGTGTGACATAACAGAGCAGAATCGGTCAAATCAAAAGGGTGGACATAATAGATAATGTAAAAACATAATGCAAGGTGATCAACAATGGTTACCATAATGCCTCTCGCTATCTCTAATAGAATTGCCTATATCATTAGTTATAATAAAATTGAACAAAACAGTAAAGAACAAAACCGACAAAACCAAAACATTGGAGACATTGTAGGTCTTCAAAAATAGATAAAAGTCAACGAGAATGGGAGTTATAATGAATCTCATTATCTTCACAGCTGATACCTAAACTTTTGAACCTGATACTATCTAACAAAACAGAATAGGGGAACATCAGTCAAAAACAAGATAGTGAGAGTAATACAGGGCTTCAAATCGAGATAATAGAAAGTCAAAGTGGGTTACTATAATATATCCTGCTATTTTTATTTATTTTTCCCTTAATTAAAAGGATAAAAATAAAGAAGTAAATAATGGAGTGGAGATTGAGATAAAAGAGGGCATAACAGTGAAACAGCGCAGATCAAAACATAACCATTTAAGCAGAATAGTGTTTCACCATCAGATAATCCTGACATAAAAGTAGTTACCATATTGTCTCTTTCCTTGAAATCCTTGAGTACAACTTCGTATACTGTAGCATTAAATATATCAAAACAATGTAAAACCATTTAAGAGAATGACAGCATTACAGAGTATTTAGAATCGACTAACAGAAAATGAACAATGGTTTCTGTATAATCTCCTTGTTTTTAAAAGGTTTTTGCTTATACTATCGTACATAATAAAATCCAATAAGATACAACCTATTTAGACCAATGGAGACAGAAGAACAAAAGCTTGATGAGACTTCAAAACAAGATGATACTAAATCAGTATTACCTATTAAGATGTCATTTTCTCCAAAATAGCTGTTCCTATCATCCAATCTTCTCTGCCTCATTTCTGTTGAGCTCTTTTTCTGTCAGTAGCTGTCAGTTTGTCTTCATTTTGTTCTCTGCTCCATTTGTTGTGGCCTCCCCGCCACTATTTCTGGATTCTTTGTATTTTTCTTTTTTTAGAATATCCTGCAATACTTTCTGTAGAGTTGAATTGGTGGTTGCAAATTCCCCCAGTTCCTCTTTATCCTGGAAGCACCTTGTTTTTCCATCAATTTCCAAGGACAGTTGTGCAGGATATCTCAATCTTGGCTGGAGATTATTATCTTTCAAAGCCTGACTTATTTCCCCCCACACTCTTTGTGATTTGATGGTTTGTGCAGAGAAATATGCTGTAATTCTGATGGGTGTTCCCTTGTAAGTGGTCTGTTTCTTGTCTCTGACAGCTTTTAATATTCTGTTCTTGTATTGAATTTCTGGAATTTTGATTATTATATGCCTGGGTGTTGCTCTGTTTGGGTTGTAGGTAGCTGGGGTCCTGTATGCCTCATACATCTGAGTATCTTTACCTTTTGCTAAATTAGGAAAATTCTCCTGGATTATTTCTGTGAGTAGCTTTTGTAGTTCATTTGTTTGTGTCCCTACTTCTTCTTTTATGTTCTTAATCCTTAAGTTATGGATCCTCTTATCATCTTCTTGTCTTTGTATTATTGCTGTTTGTTTCTTTGTTACTTTTAAGAAGTTTTTCATTTCCTTCTCCCATATTACAAATCTGCCCTCCAGTTCAGATAGTCTGTCCTTAGTTTCTTTCAAGCTGTTATGCCAGTTTTCGATAGACTTCTTAGTTTCTTGGTAGTCCCTTTGAACCTGCTTCACATATTCTATGCTTTCTCTGTTTTCTCCATCAAACAATTTTCCCCTCTTTTTCTGTTCTTCCATTCCACCATCTGTTTTTTCTTGGGTGGTGCTTAGCATTTCTCTAACTATTCTGCATACTTCTAGCTTCAGGTCATTGATAACTTCATTCCTGAACTGATCTATGAGGCTCTTTATATGGTGCTTTATGTCTATTGGTGCGGTGTCCGCTATTACCTGTTTCTCAGAATTGGGGGCCGAGGAGCCTTTCTTGTTGCTGCCTCTTCCCATATTCTCTGTTCCTTATATATGCAAGCTTATGTAAGAGGCCCAGCTTCTCTCCCTGTCAGCCACAGCCTGATCGAATTGTGTCGGTTAGGTGTTCCCACCCACCGCAGCTCACCAGGAAGTTCCAGACCAGGCAGCCTACGCGGGGCCTGCCCCTCCCGGCCACCGTCAGGCTCTGGGATCTGGGTTGGGCTAGCCTACTGGGTCCGCCAGCAGTGTCACGCACGCTAGGCACTTTTCACCAATCCCGCCTGAGAGGGGGATGTGTGGCTGAAGTTGCCACTGCGCCCTGCTCGTGCAGGACTGCCTGGGCCCAGAACGTCCTCCGCTGGAGTCAAACTGTGGTAGAGTGTCAGTTTCTCTCACTCACCTCACCACAAGTCAGTGTACGTCTCCCTGCCCATACTGTTTTCAACTCCGTTTGCAGATTCCCGTTCTCAGAGCTTCCGCGTGTCTCTCCCCTTAATGAGCCGATGTAGAGGCAGCCAGTCACCGTGCGGCGGGAAACCCAAATCACGGCTTCCAATGGCGCAGGCTCCAGCCTCCACACTGAGGCTTTTCTGTTCCTGTTTTTAGCACCAGGACTGCATTCCAAGTTGGTTTCTCTCAGCCCAGTTCGTTCCTGAGTCAGCAGAGCATATCTCCACCTGCTTATGTCTCCTTACTCCGCACCCTTCCTAACTTCTGAGCCGAGCCTTTCAGAGAGCCTCCGTAGTAGCTGTTATCTGTCTGCCATGTTCTCCCGGAAGTCCGGATTAAAACCTTTAAAACTGTGAACTAAAATGAATCTCTCCTCAACCAGGTGTTCTGGCACATGCCTGTGACCCCAGCACTCTAGGAGATGGGGTAGAATAATTGCATATTTAAGCCCAGCCTGGCTAACTCAGTGACTTAGGGAGATCTTGTCTCAAAAAATATTTTTAAAGAGTTGGGGATGTAACTCCACAGAAGGCCCTGGGTTCAGTCAGTAGTACTACAAAATAGCAGCAGCAACAATAACAATAACAATGAACAAACAATTACCCTCTTCTCTACATAAATTAGTCACCTTAGGGATTACTCACAGTAAAGGAGAGTGGACCAGCGCAGGTTGTTAACAACAGCTGTGCTGCCTTCAATATTTTCTCTTGTGTTGTCTTTACTACTCTCGCATCCTAGGTTCCTTTATATAATCTTCTTCATTGTCTTCTTAACTTCTGGGAGACTCATTGTGCATAGCTAGTTAAAAACAAAAACCGTACAGGAAAGGCCTTATGGAAAGTGCCCAGCCACCAAGGATGCCTAGCATGGTTCCATCCTGTCCAGGAAGATTGCAAGTTTGAGCTCAGCCTGGGCAACTTAGTGACTTAGGCTGTGCCTCAAAATAAAAAGGGCTGGATACCACTCAGTATGAGGGCTCTGGATTCAATTCTCAGTACTGATGAGAGAGACGGAGAGAGAGAGAGTGAGAGAGAGAGAGAGAGAGAGAGAGAGAGAGAGAGAGAGAGAGAGAGAGAGAGAGAGAGAGACAAGGAGGGGAGAGAAAATGGGAGAAAAAAACCAGAAATATAAAACTGAAAAGCAACCAGTTTCTCCAAGGAAAGGTTTTATTTTACAGAAGTTGTGGAGGTGTCAGCATCCCTAATTGTTTTTCCCACTTCCAACCTAGGACCAACCAGAGAAGGCCAAATACATCTCTAAAACCATCACACAGAGTGCCCGGCTTCTCACTGGCCACCTGCATCCTGCCTGGGCACTCCTGGGTCCTCCTTTTATCATGATGAAGCTGCCCTATTTCTGCCTACCTTGGAATCTCTGCCCAACAACGAGTGCTGGTGGCTTTGTCTGATCTCATTAGGGAGGTCTGCATTTACTTCTACATGGCAGTCCCTTTTCTTTGGGGGAGTTTATCCCCCAGTTCCCTACCTCTAATCAGCAGGAAAGGTTTCATTTCACCTCTAGAGGGGACTGTAACTCAAGCCAGACTACCCAGGGCATCCCATTCTCCCAGCCTAGAGGGCTTAATGGCATCACATCTCAGCTTCTTCTCTTACTGACATGCTGATCTGGTTGCTGTCAGCCAGCCGTATATTTGTAGATATTTTTCCACTAGCAATCCCCAATGTCCATTTCCACCCTTTCATGTTATCCTTGACCTTAAAGCTCACAATTGTATGGCAGCTGCCTATGGCAGCTGTCACACCCAACTTGGTTCCAAGTCCTTAGGTTTTAGATTTTGTTTGTTTGTTTTTTGAGACAGCGTCTCACTACGTAGTTCAGGCTAACTTTCGAACTCACTATGTAGCCTAGGCTGGCCTCAAACCTATGACAATCCTCCTGCCTCAGCCTCCCAAGTGCTGGGATTACAAGTGTGTGCCACCAGGTTGTTCCAAGTCTTTAAACCAGCTTACCACACTGCAGTAATTCTCCACAGTTAGTGTCCATTGAAGAAAAAGAGAAAAACTCAAACTAACCAATGCCTGTATAAAACCCATGGCCTGCAAGAAAGAACAAGAATCATTTGAAGAAATAGTGAGGTTTCATGTTAAGTACTTTCTGGTGCTTTTTTTTTTTTTTCACACACAGTTTTTTAAAAGAATAGGCCTGGGATACACAGCAGCTGGGACAGGTAGTACTGGGAGGTTTTATGGTCCACATTATGAGGCTGCAGTAGGAATCTCCTTTATGGCTTTGAGGCTGGCTATGGTTGAGGAGCCTGGACGCTGCAGCCTTTAGGCTAGAGCTCTGCAGAGGGAAGGAACCAAGAGCCTGCCAGGGACTCTCAGAGAGGACTCTGTCAGTTCACAGTGAAGCCCAAGTTGGGTCACTGATGTGCTGGGAAGGGTGTCTGAGACACACAGAGGGACATCTCTCAACTTGGTAACTCACAGGCAGGCAATGTCACTCATGCTCCTTTTTTTTTTTTTTTCTTTTTTGAAACAGGGTCTCGTTATACTGTTCAGGCTGGTCTGAAGCTCATTTTGTAGCCCAGGCTGGTTTTGATCTTGCAACAATCCTCCTGCCTCAGCCTCCTGAGTACTGAATTACAGGCATATGCCACCATGTCCAGCTACTCACATTCCTTTTGATTCCTGCTATTTCGATTTCTGCCAGCCATTGAGAGACCACCAGTATGATCCCCCATTTCAGGCTGGTGATTCCCTCACGTGGCTATAATGTGGTTGACCTTGGGCTAGGACAAACAGATAGAACCTGCCAGTGGCTCCAGTCACTGAAATACATGCTTGCTGTACATGCTCCATAAAGACTGATTGAAGCCAGGTGTGGTGGTTTATCCCTCTGGGAGGCTGAGACAGGAGGATCACAGGTTCAAACCCACCTTGAGCAATTTAACAAGATCCTGTCTCAAAAAATTAAAAAATGGCGGAGATTTAGCTCAGTATAAAGGTCCTTGGTCCAATCCCTTGTACTGCCAAAAAATTGATTGATTGATAAATAAGGACATGGGCATTAGAAACACAATGTGATTGCTAATAGGGGAAGTAAATGCACAGAGTGAATGGTAGCAGCTTGGAGACATTGGACAAAAGAGTTTATTTCTGGGGTTGTCTGAAGGACAGTGTCCCTTTTAAAGGGAAAGATAAGCAGGAAGCATCAGAGACTAGCATGGGGTATGTTCTCCAACATCTGTTCAGCCTGGAGAGGTGGGACACAAGCCAGGACAGAGAGCTTGGGTCCTGAGTCTAGGGCTGCCAGGTCCAGGGATTTAGACTCTGTCCAGTTGCTGTCAGGGATCCCTGCGGTGTTTGCTTATATAACTTTTTGCAGGGGACTCTTAGGTTTTATATCTGCATGTCGCCTCAGAGCCTCGTACTATCATTGACAGGACCTTTGGAAAGTGATTGGGAGCTTACAGCTGGCTTGCTGTTGGGAGGTGGGGTCTAGTCACAAGACGTGTGTCACTGGTGGTATGGCTTCGAGGGGTTTATCTCCCTTGTGCTCCCCTTATCTGTCTGCTTCTTGAATGCCATGGTGAGTAGCTTTCTTCTGCCCCCAGGACCTTCTACCATGCCATTCTGCCTTGGAACTGACCAACTATGGGCTGAAACTTGAACAAACTGTGAACCCAGATAAACCTCTCCCTCATGTGGTGGGTGTCAGACACTGTGGCTCAGTAAGGAGGAGAGTGACTAAGACAGGGACATTTCAAACATAGATGGCAGAGTTTAAGGGTAGCTTCCCTCTCGCTTCAGTACACCTCCACCTGCATGTGATTAAGAAGAAATCCCAAGGCAGGAGCAGTGGTGGATACCTATAAGTGCTCAGACAGGAGGATCAAAAGTTTGGGCCCTCCTTGGGTAATTTAGGGAGATGCTATCTGTTGTAGTTTGTGTCAAGGTACCCCTCTTCTGCCTCACATAGACATGGTAGTGGCTGGATCTAGTGTTTGTGATTGGTTTGTTGTCTAGTGCTGGGATTGGCAATGTGAGTGCTGCACCTGCCTAGGGGCGGGTAACTGGCATACAGTGTAGGGGTGGGAAAAAATGTGTTTTTCCCTTTTCTGCCCTTTAGCTCTTGTCATCTGAGGCCGCCAGGAATGGCAACCCCCCAGCCATGCGGTCCTTGGAGCCAGCTGAGTGTGGACTGAAACATCCAAAACTGTAAGAAATAAACCTTCCCTTGCTTCACTTTGGGTGTCAGGTATTTTGTCTCAACAATGAGAGAAAAGTAACCAAGACACTGTCTCAAATTTAAAAATTCAAATTAAAAAAAGGGTACTGAAGACCTATAGTTCAGTAGTAAAGTGTCCCTAATTTAATCTCTGTTACCACAAAACAGAGGAAGAGGGAAAAGAAAAAAGGAAGAAGACGAAAAAGGAGGAGGAAGAAGAAGAATCATCCACGCGTCATGCGACTTTATTTGTAGAAGTTCTATAGTCCGTCTCTTAAAGATAAAATGGAGGGGGAAATGCCTCAATGGAGACACTTTTAAAAATAGGATATAGTTCACTGCCATTGTTAAAACTAATCAAGAGAACCCCCCTCCAGGATCCAGTGGAGGCCCCTCCAGCCAGGGGAAGCCAGTAAAGAAGCCACGCCACCACCCCTTCCCCATAAGCCAGTAGGTGAATGGGCGGGAGAGGACACCCTCCAACCCAACCCACCCCTGCGGAGCAACCAGCTGAGTCAGGGGAGCACAGGCTGAGATTGCTGAAGTAAAGAAACAAATTCAATGCTTGTACTGTTTGATTGACTTTGCAAGCCTAAAGCCATAGTCTAAGCACGCTTTAGAGTATAACAATATACAATATAGTAACTATATTACATATAGTAGGATTCCCTACTATTTTGTTTTTGAAATCCAATATTGAGTTTTCACCATTCTATTATATTCCCTTTAAAATAAAAATAAATTTTAAAAAATGCAAACTAATCAAGAATTACTTTTTTTTTAAACTGAGGATTGGACCTGAGGCCTTTGCTCTGAGCTGCATTCTCAGCTCCACCCCTCAATTTTAAATTTGAGACAGGTTCTTGTTAAATCCCTAAACTTCCCAGGCTGGTTGCAAACTTAAGAAACCTTTTCCTCAGTCTCCCAGAGTACTGGTGTTACAGGTGCACACTGCCATGCCTAGATGTCAAGAACTCTTGTTGTCCAAGTTTAAACAGCCAACTGGTGCCCCAACCCTCAGAGGCATGAGTCCTTAGTCTCAGCACCTGAGGTAAAAGACTACATGGTTCCCTCCTCGGGGAAGTGGGCAGGGATGTAGGCTTGAGTTCTTAAGGGCTGGGTACTCAGTCTTGCCTTTGTGTTAGCATAGCAATTACAGACATGGTTGCAAAATAATTTTCACCTAATTACCCAGAAAATGAGCTTCTGTTCCTTAGAAAACAAAAACCACAGTTAATCAGAGATAAGTGCTGGCATCAGTTCTGTGTTCACCATTCTATAAAACTCTTGGGGCTGCAGTGAGATTCCCTCCTCCCACTCCAGATTTCTTCCTTTTGAATTTTTGTTTTGTATTTGTTTTTTTGAGATTATAGGCATGTGCTACCATGCCCGACCTTTTCCTTTTATTTTTTTATGAGTACCGGGGATCGAACTCACAATCACGCGCTTGTAAGGCAGGCGCTTATGCCGCTGAGCTAAACCCCCAGCCCCTTCCTTTTATTTTTAATTATCCAACCCAAACTTTTGTCTGGGAAGCCCCACTAATGACAATATCCAGGGAGGCACTGATGGCCAGACCCAGGGACAGACAAGTGAGAACAAAGATTATAGACCAGCCAAGTCCATTCCACGGTCCGTGTAGACCAACTTGGGCCTTTCCTTCTCGCTTCTCAGCCTGCAAAGACAGCTTCTTGCTAAATATTCTGTGTGTGGTAAAGAATTAATTTTATCCAAAGAGAGATCTGTCCTTTACCCTGTGCCCCTGGGAGGTAACTTCGAAGGCCTTGGAATTTCCAGTCTTATAAGAATGTCTTTCTTTACCTCGGGGCCTTGGGCCACATTAAGCAGTCTAAGAACATAATTAATGGTCGTGGCTCTGGGCCATGCAGAATCAGCTCAGCTTCTGAAAGAGCTACAACAAATGATGTTTGTTTTTGTTTTTATATGAGTGTGAACATTGTTTCTAGTTTTTTGTTGTTGTTGTTTTGTTGTGTTCTTATTTTTATTTCTTTTTTCTCTCTTTTCTTCCTGTCTTCTTCATCAGTTTCCCGAAGTTTGCATAATCCTCTTTTGTCCTCCAGCCTTGCTTCTAATCTCATCCTCTTCTTGTGTTTTTCTGTTTTTCCTCCCAACCTCCTTCACAGGAGAGTAAAACCACCATACTGAGGGCATATTTACTGTATACAATTTTCTGGTTCATTTTAGATTTTGTTGTATAACCACAAATCTGGTTCATGTGGTTAAAGGTAGAAAATCAACAGTTTGTAATATTCTAGGCTGTGTTTGATGGTATTGTTATTGTTGATTGTAGGACTTTACCCAAGGTGACCTAATTTTTCTAATCATATGATCTTCCTGGTATTCCAAGACTGAGATTATCTAAAGGTCAGAAAAAATGCTATAGGCCAGTGCCAAAGAACCGGGAGCTATGCCAAACAGGCAGCAAGTTTTCATCCCCAAAACACTGAAGAGGCAGGATCTAGCAACAGACTGAAAATACAAATGCCAGCTACACCTGGAAGATATCTCTAAGAAGTGGGCATTTCCTAAGTGTTCTAAATGCTAGCAATAAAAGTACTTGTCATAAACAATTTACAAGCATCAATCCCATTAATTAAACTAAAAAAAGAGAGGACACTTTAGCAACATGCAATCCAGATTTCCAGTTCAATGAAGATAAACCCAGGAGGCAATGAGGTAGCACAGTTCACAGCCACCCACCTGGACTCTGAAGAGGTAACAGTCAAAGTAACAGCGCATGAATGAGGCTCTAGGAATGAATTAAATTGGAAATAATTCCCAGGTAACTACAGAGATGGTTAGACATGAAAGACATGGTTAGTGACTCTAGAGTGGAAACAGATATAAACAAATAGAGGAGCTTAAGAAAATGATGGAAACCATGACACCCAACACAGGAAAGAAAAGGAATCCATGAAACAGCCAGGAGATTAAAAATTCCATTGAAAGTATCTGCAGCAGAATGAGGAAATATGAAGGCTGAATACCAGATATAGAAAACAAGAGTGAGGTTATTAATCATGAAAAGTAAGGTTTCTTAAAAATAGTACAGGACCCCAAAAATCAATCCAATAGCTGTTAGGTGATGTAAAGAAGAGTAACATCAGATTGATCAGAGCCAGTGAAAAAGAAGGAGATAGGACAAATGAAATAAAAAACCTGTCCAGAGAAGTGATGGCAGAGAACTCCCCAAGCAGGGAAAAAGAATTGGACATTCCGATAAGTGAGGCATATAGAGCTTCAATTAGTGGTGACCAAAAGGAAAAAACATCTACATTAAGGAATATGACAGTCAAGATTCCAGAAATTCAACAAAAGAACAGAATATTAAAAACTGTTACAGAAGAGAAAAAAAACACTTATAAAGGAAAGCCCTTCAGAATCACAACCGACTTCTCAATACAAACCCTTAAGTTAACAAGAGCGTAGAGCAAAATATTTTAAGTTCTAAAAGAAAAAATGACTTCCAACCCAGATTGAGCTATCTTTCAAAACTGATAGAGAAATAAGATACTTCCATGACAAAGAACACATGAGGAAATTCATGGCTACCAAACCAGCACTCCAAAATGTTCTGAAGGACATTCTAGAAAGAGATCACAAGGACTACAATTCCATGAACCCCACAGAATGAATCTAACAGGAAAGGCAAGCAATTAAACAGAGGGGAAAGAAAGGGAACCAACAACAGGAAAAACATGACAAGGGTAAGTCAATACATATCAGTTATAACCATTAATGTTAATGGTTTCAATTCACCCATCAAAAGAAGCATACTAGCATAACGGATCAAGAAGCGAGAACCAACAATACACTGCATACAAGTAATACATTTAATTTTTTAAAAAATCACATGCAGGGCTGGGGATTTAGCTCAGCAGCATAAGCGCCTGCCTTGCAAGCAGGCAGTTGTGAGTTTGATCCCCGGTACTGATAAAAAAGACAAAAAAAAAAAAAAATCACATGCAATGGAAATGGAAAATAATACTCTGTGTGACAAGAACCTAGAAAAAAGCAGAGTGGCTATTGTATTTGCAGATAAAGTGGATTTCAAGCCAAGATTGATTAAGAGACACAAAGATTAAGAGACTACGAACAGTCACTACATCCTTGTAAAAGGAACAAGCCAAGAGGAAGAAATAACAACCATAAATAGATATGCACCAAATACTAGCACACTCAATTATAGAAAACAAATATTACCAGACATGAAAAATAAAATAAGCACTAATATAATTGAAATAGGGGACTTCAATACCTCACTGTCACAAACAGATAAACTAGACAAAAAAAAAAAAAAGCAACAAAAAATATCAGAACTGAATCAAACTTTTGAACAAATAGGGACTTAGTAGATGTCTACAGAGTGTTCCACCCTACAACATCAGGATGCTCATTCTTCTCAGCTTCACATGGGATGGTCTCCAAAATAGACCAGATACTAGCTCATAGAACATGCTTAAGTAAATGCAAAGGATTTGAAATTACTCATGCATATTATCAGACCATAATACACTTAATAAACCCATGGAAATTAAATAACACCCTCCTTCACAGTCAGTGAGTCACAGATAAAATTGAAGAAGGAACCAGACAGTTTCTACAATTAAACAATAATACTACTACTACATACCAGACTTTATGGAACACAATGAAAGCAGTCCTACGAGAGAAATTTATAGTGGTGAATTCCCATATTAGAAAAACAGAGTAAGCTCAAATAAACAATTTAATGTGGAATCTCAAGCTTCTAGACAAAGAAGAGCAAGCCAAGCACAAAGCTCATACAAGGGAAGAAGTTGTAAGGATCAGAACAGAAACTAGTGCAATGGAGACTAAGAAAACAATACAAAGAATCAATAAACTTAAGACTTTGTTTAAAAGACTTTAAAAGATTAAATAAATTGACAAACCTTTAGCCAACCTTATCAAAAAAGGGGGAAAAAAAGACTCAAATTCATGCTATTAGAAATGAAAAGGGTGAAATTACAAAAGATCCTGCAGAAATCCAGAAGGTTATCAATGCCTACTTTGAGAATTCTGATGAGATACAAAGTGCAAAAGAAATGGACAGATTCCTAGATACACATGAATTACCAAAGCCGAACAAGGAAGTTATAAAAGTTAGAATTTAACCAATATCAGTCGGTGAAACTGAAGATGTAATTAGAAACCTACCAACCAAAGAAAAACCCACACCCTGATGGATTCACTACTGAATTCTACAAGAAATTTAGAGAAGACCTAATACCACTACTTTTCAAACACTTTAATGAAATTCAAAAGGATGTAATACTCCCACATTCAATCCTAAAGCTAGCATTATCCTGGTACCAAAACCAGAGAAGGATCCAACTAAAAAAGAGAGCTATAGGCTGGTCTCCCTAATGAATATAGATACAGAAATCCCCAGTAAGGTACTGGCAAACATCTTTAATAAATGGTGCTAGAAAAACTGGCTCTGCACATGCCCAAGATTAAATTGGACCCATATCTTTCACCATGCACTAAATTTGGAATGGATGAAATATCTAAATATTAAAACAGAAAAACATTAAATCCCTAAAAGATAGAATAGGAAAAACACTTGAAGACACTGATGTAGGCAAATACTTCTTGAATAAAACCCTGATGGCACAGGAACTATCATAAAGAAGTAACAACTGGAATCTTATCTCATTAAGAAGCTTTTGCACAGCAAGAGAAACCACCAACAGTGTGAAGAGACAACCCACAATGTGAGAAAAAAACATTTGCCAGTTGCTCCTCATAAAAAGGATTACTATCGAGAGCATATAAAGAACTTAAAAAAAAATCAGACTTCCCAAATTTAAAGAACCAATCAAAACTGGGCATCTGAGATGAATACATACTTCTCAGTGAAGAAATATAAACAGAAAATAAATATATGAAAAAATGTTCACTATCACTGATCATTCAAGAGATGCAAATTAAAACAACACTGATATTTCACCTCCCCCCAGAAAGAATGGCTGTTATCCAGAAATCAACCAATAGCAAATGCTAGAGGGATTATGGGGAAAAAGAAACCCTTCTCCACTGTTGGTGGGAGTGCAGACTGGTAACCACTGTGGAAACCAGTGTGGTGATTCCTCAAAAAGCTAGGATTGGAGAACAGTTATTACTTATATGATTAGATCAATTTTACATGTGTATATCTAGTAATCTAAGCAACCCTTTTGACAATATGCAATATTACAACCATTGTTAAATTCCTATCATCTTGTTTTGAAAACCTGTACCGTTATTGTTTTGGGTTTGTTGTTGTTTGTGTCTTTTGCTTTTTGTTTTTCTTTTCTGTGTCTTTTTTCTCTTAAATAAAAAAAGAAAAGAAAAGAAAAGAAAAACTAGGATTGGAGATCCCATTTGACCCAGATATTCCCCTTCTGGGTATATTCCCAGAAGAATTAAAAACATTGTACCACAGTAATATATGTGCGCCCATATATGTAGCAGCAGTTTATAATAAATAAATATTGGAAACAACCTAAATGTCCATCAACCAAAGAATGGATAAAAACAACGTGGTATTTTTATACAATGGAGTACTACTCAGCCATAAAGGATAAACTTGAGACATTTATAGGTAAATGGAAGCAACTGGAGACTATACTTATAGGTGAAATAAAGCACTCACATGTGTAAACATCACGTTGTGAGAAGCTAGTGTGAGAAGCTGAAAGAAATAATATATTTGTGTGTGGCTAGATGATGGTTAAGAAAGAAAGTTAGATTACTAATTTCTCTGAGTTCATTGAAAAGAATGGTTTGTGCTCACATGGTTTGGACAATTGTGGAGGACCACCTGGATTACTCTTTGAATAAAGAGCAATTGCTTCCACTTTGGCTAAACCTGGCCCTATCTCCATGTACTGATCTGTGCAGAGCTGGCTAAACTATTTCCTTTTCCCTTCAATTGGCTCTAAGCAGTGTAAAGGTTAGCTAAGGGGCTGATGCATAATATTTGAAGCTAGGAGATAGTTGCTGCCCCATCCCCACTCCCAGGGTCTCCCTAAACATGGCTGAGCTGGGTTGGATGGCAGAAGCCACTGCTCCAGGGCCGTCCATTGGGTTGGAGCCTCAAGATAAAGGCTGCGACTTTCCAGGATGGAAAAGTTTGCACATCAGAAGCTGAAACATCAGCCCCCAAACATTAAATGCTACCTCAATTGTGTTATGCAGATTGATCTTTCTGCATATCCTAGTTTCTGCATATTGCAGAGGTGCTTTCTGTCCTCCTAGCTAGCCCAGGTCACAGTACTCACATAATTCCCGCCATTCTCACAGTCACTCATCCTCTAGCCACTCCCTTCTTCACAAATAAATCCACACTAGACCCTGGGTTGCGGCCTTTGTCTGTGAACCTTCATCTGCACTGGAATCAGAACTCCTTGGCTCCCCATCATCATAAATATGTGTTAGTGTTTTTATTTTTGCTATGGGCTGCACTGGAAGTGGTAGGTTGGGATTAACTTGCTAGAATTCTAATAATGTTTCTACGGGATTGCAAATCTAAACTTCCAGGAGTATAATGAGGATGGAAAAGGGATCTTTATAGACAATTAAATGCAGATATCTTATGCTCTGAGTAATTTAAAGACAACCAGCCACAATGTATTAACCATTGTTATCCTCTAATTATTGTTTTGAATTTTTTCTTTTAAAATTAAAAAAAAAAAAGTGCCTGCTTTCCAAGCAGGCAGTCGTGAGTTTGATCCCCGGTACCGGTAAAAACAAAAAAGACCAAAAAAAAAAAAAAAAAAAAAAAAAAAAAGATACTGGCAAACAGAAGGCAGCAAATCACCAAGAAGATTATACACCACGACCAAATAGGATTCATCCCAGGAGTGCCAGGATGGTTCAACATACACAAATCAATAAATGTAATACACTATATTAAAAGAACCAAGGACAAAACTGTATGATCATCTCAATAGATGCAGAAAAAGCATTTGACAAAGTCCAACACCCATTCTTTTTTTTTTTTTTTTTGATTCTTTTTCCTTTTTATCGGTACCAGGGATCGAACTCACGACTGCCTGCTTGCAAGGCAGGCGCTTATGCCGCTGAGCTAAATCCCCAGCCCCCAACACCCATTCTTGATTTTAAAAAAAGTACAGAAAGTTGGAACAGATGATCATTATCTCAATCTGATAAATGCCACCTATGACAAACCAACAGCTAACATCATACTAAATGGACAAAAACTGAAAACTTTCAGTCTAAACTTAAGAGATGTCCACCGTCACCACTTTTTCCCATATAGTTCTGGAAACACTAGACAGTGCAGTTCCATAAGAGTAAGAAGTAAAAGAAGGATAGGAAGGGAAGAAGTTAAATTATTATTATTTGCCAATGATATAATACTCTACATAGAATACCCCCAAAGACTACATCAAAAGACTTTTAGATTTAATATCCAAATTCAGTAGCATAGTTGGATACAAAGTCAACATATAAAAATCAGTAGCCTTCCTATACACAAATAGCAAACTCATGGAGAGAGAAATTAAGGCTACAACACCTTGCACAATAACATCCCTCAAAAAGTGAAACAACCAAGAATCAGTTAACAAAGGAAGCTAAAAGGCTTTACATAAAAACCTGCAGCATTCTGAAAAGGAGGTCAAAAAGGACATCAGAAAATGCAATGCAATTTGTCCTTGTGTAGGAAAAACCAATATAGTGAAAATGGCCTGCCTTGGTTACTTTTCCTTCATTGCTGGGACAAAATACATGATACTCAAAATTAAGGAAGGAAAGGTTTATTTAGCTCACAGTTTGTGAAGGTTTCAGTTCATAATCAGCTAGCTTCAAAACAGGCTGGTGTGCCACAGGGGCAGCACTTTGAGACAGCAGAAGATGGCAAAAGCAGCAAGAGCAAAAGTGGCAGGGACAAGCATCTTCCCCTCCCTTATACTGTAGTCAGGCTCCCCTCCCAGCGGGGTGTAGCACTCACACCCCTTAGTACCCTCCCCTTGCACAGGCTGATGATATTTACGAGGTAAGGACCCTGGCTCCTTGCTGAGTTGCTTAGTTAAGCTTCTACACTTCTCAAGTTGACACAATGTATCAACCATTACATGGTCATACCTCCAAAACTGTTAATACAGATTTAATGCAGGCCCCACCGAAACAATCCTAAAATTCACTTGGAGCCAGAAGAGACATAGTAAAAACAATGCTGGGCCACAATGGCGAGGGAAGGGGCATCGCAATCTCTGACTTGAAATTATACTACAAAGCTACCATAATAAAAAACAACCCACCATGATATTGGCAAAAGGATCAGTGGAACAGATCTGAAGATGCAGAAACAACTCCAGAGATACTCAACTACCTTATCTTTGACAAAGGGCCAAACACTTTACCTGGAAGAAAGACACGCTCTTTAATAAACTGCTCAAAAAATTGGCTTTCCACATGCTGAAGATTAAAACTAGACCCATATCTTTCACTGTGCACTAAACTAAAATCAAAATGGATCAAAAATCTAAATATTAAAACAAAAACACTAAGTTATTGAAAGGTTGAATAGGTGGGATTCTTGAAGACATTGATATAGGGAGATACTGTATGAACAAAACCCTAACTGCATAGGAGCTTTCATAAAGAATCAACATCTGGGATCTCATTTTATTAAAAAGCTCTTGCACAGCAAAAGAAACCACCACCAGCCAGGAGTGGTGGCATATGCCTGGAATCCCAGTGCTTTGGAGGCTAAGGCAGGAGGATTTCCATGAGTTCAAGGCCAGCCTCTGACTACATAGTGAATAGAAGGTCAGCCTGAACTGCATAATGAGACCTTGACTCAGCAATTAAAGCAAAGCAAAGAAAAACAACAACACAAACACTGTGAAGTGAAAAATAGTTTGGGAAAAAACTTAGTCCCTCAGACTGGGGACTTATATCTAAAATAAATAAAGACCTCAAAAAATCAGACCCCTCCCAAATTTAAAGACTCAATTCAAATATGGGAATCTAAAGTGAATAGACACTTCTCAGATGAAGAAGTAGAAACAGAAAATAAATATATGAGAAAACATTCAACATCACTTGTCATTCAAGAGATGCAAATCAAAACAACACTAAGATTCCATCTCACACCAGAAAAAATAGCTAATATCAAGAAATCAACCAATAACAGATGCTGGAGAAGCTGTAAAGAAAAAGAAACCTTTCTGTCTTGGTGAGATGATAGACTGGTGTGACCAATGTGGAAATCAATGTGGAGATTCCTCAAAAAACTATGAATAGAGGTTTGCTTTGATCCAGGTATTTCCCTTCTTGGTATCTTCCCAAAAGCATTAAAAGCATCATACCACAGTGATATATGCACACTCATGTTTATAGCAGCACAGTGTAAAATAGCTAATTCTTGGAAACTGCCCAAATTTCCATCAAGTGATGAATAAATAAAAAAGATGTGGGTGTTTTTGGACTGCTATGGCAAACCAAAATGACACCCAGGATATGGAGGCAGATTTATTTACATTAACAAGCACTGACCTCAAGAAAAAAATGTCAGGTAGTCTGATCTCTGGTAGTCTAGGCTTATATGAAGTTTGCAAGCAGGAAGTATACAAAAGCAGAAGCAGTACTTGGTTGTGTTTGATTGGCTCTTACAATATGCATCATAGTAACCATTATGTATCACAGTGATTGACCGTTTCTAAGAAACAGAAGTAACAGGAACTGTTGCCTGGATAACTAACAGAAACTGAAATATACTGGCTGTGAATTTTCTGCTATAATACAATGGAGTACTACTCTGGCATAAAGAAGGATAAGCCTGAGACATTTTTAGGTAAATGGATGTACTTTGAGATCATCTTGTTAAGTGAAATAAATTGGACACACATGGTTAAATACCACATTGTTTCTGTGTTGTGAGAAACCAAAAGCATAAATAAGAACTACCGTGTATAATAGATATTGGGAAATGGGAAGAAAATATTCAAATGAGAAGAGGAGCAATAGAGGGGTGGGAGAGGAAAAAAATAGAAAGAAAAATGGAAACAAAGCTTTTGTAAATAAGGAAGGAATAAGGGGAGGGAAATGGGAAAAAAAGAAGCAAGATATATCATGTACAGGTACAAATTCCCTATAATAAATGTTATCATTACGTATATCTAAAATGTACCAACAAAATTTTAAAATGCAAAACAAAAAAAAAAAACCAAGGGTGAAATAAGACAAGGAAATTGGAATTTCGAAATCGTCCTTTAAAAAATATTGCAGCTTTAAGACATAAATATTACACAGTCCTTTTTTCCTTCCTGGAAACTTAGGGGATTCCTAGGGGACTTGAAGACACACTAAGCCTGTAAACCCAGGGCCTGGACCCTTCTTTTTAACCGTAAATGGCACTTCCCCCACCCTGGAGAAAGCAGAATAGCTCAACTTCAAGCAGGTGGAGGTGACTTGCAGTTTGACATAACCTGCCAGCAGGCAACCTGCCCGTAGGGATACACATCCTAGATCACCCGCCTTGAGTTCCCCTCAAGGCCTCATAAGTATATCCAAGGAACGCTGGGCATGCTTCTCTCCATTACGGATCTGAAGTAAACACTACCAAGTACAATACTTAATTCCCAGCATCCATCCCCTTCCCCTTCTTCTTCTTGCAAGACCTCCCACTTTTTATTCACATTATTTATCGAATTCTGAAATCCAGATGGAGAAGCAGCAAGAGCCCCACTTTAACCCAACCCTAACCCCATTTCCAAGGGGTTGGTTCTTATTGGATCAGCCAGTCCTGAGAACAGTGATACTTCTAGTGTCCTTGCCAGTGATTGACTCTGGTACAGTAATGAGGTACAGTTCTGTCCAATGAGATATCTTGCTCCAGTCTCTTCCTTCAGAAAAAGAAACAGAGGTTAGAGATGTAGTTCAGGGGAGAGTGCTTGACTAGCATGTGAAAGGCTCTGGCTTCCATCCCCAGCCTGTAGAAACAAACAAACAAACAAACAAACTCTATTTGCAGATGCTATGTGTCTGCATGGGACACTGTGTGTTACCATCTTGAAACCCTCCAGGGAGCCAACATGAAGTCACTCAAGGTTCAGCCACTATATTTTTCACCCTAGGGTTAAAGGTGGCCCTAAATGGCTGGATAAATGTTCATCCTGAAGGTGCTATCCCTTCTCACACTTTCCTAGGTGAAACAATGAATATCTTTATTATTTAATTCATCATGGGTTCAAATTTTTTTTCACTTCAGTAAAAAATATAAAATAAATTTTAAAAACCTCCCGGAGCTGGGCATGGTGATACATACCTGTAAGCCCAGTACTCTAGGAGGCTGAGGTAGAAGGATTGAAAGCTTCATCCCAGCCCAGGTAATTTAGTGACTTTAGGAGATCCTGTCTCAAAATAAAAAATGACTCTGGATATAGCTCAGTGTGAAAGCCATGGATTCAATCTCCAGTCTAGGAAGAAGGAGAAAAAAAAGAAGGAAAGATGTCAAATATGTTCTGGTTGGAGGTTATTGGCCTGGGGAAACTGGAGAGAGTTAACTAGAATACAGAGGTCTTATTCGATTGGTTGGGGGCGCATATTTGGCCTTCTCTGGTTGGTTCAGAGTTGGAAATAAATTGGTGAGGAAGGGACAAAAATTTAGAGAAGCTGACTTCTGACCATTCTAAACCAATGGATGCAATCTTTAGAGTATGATTGGGCTTGCTGGGCTCGTTATTGTAGGGGTTGTGTGTAGAGTTCTACTGTCATAAATGGACCTGTTGTTATCTGCTCATACCTGCAGAGAAGATTGATTCCTGTTCAGGATTGGTTTGATTCGGGGGCTCGGCATTTTTTTCTTTTCCTTCAGTATCACGAAAACACCCCATAACTGCTGGGGGTTAGGATGAGGGATTCTCTATTTCCATCGCATGTCCAGTGAGGGGGAAAGACTACTTTCAGAGTTTTTCTCCCAAAATTCCCAGCTGGGGCCAGAGAGCAGAACAAGGGGGCAAACTCATCCTGAGTACAGGTAATAATGAAGTGTACTGTCAGGTGAGAGTTTCGTAACAGTAATAAACTCAACCCAAAGTCCACCTGCTTTTTATTATCACCCTATGCCAGCTATCCTAAACATCATGATCAAGGACAAGTGTTCTCCAACTTACAATGGGGTTACGTCCTGAAACACCCCGTAAGTCCAACGCTCATTGAATACTGAACCAGGGGACGTCCTTGTTTAGCAGCAGGGTGTCAGTGTTTCCCCTGTGCTCAGAGGGTTGACTCACTACCACTGCCCAGAATCTCAAAAAATCTAAATCCAAGGGTGGTGGAACAGGCCTGTAACCCCAGAACTTTGGGAGGCTGAGGCAGGAGGATTACAAGTTTGAACCCAGCCTGCATAGCTTAGCAACTTAGTGAGACCCTGTCCCAAAATAAAAAATAAATAAAGGGCTGGGGATGTGGTTCCATGTGAAGGCCCTGGGTTCAATTCCCCAGTAACACCAATAAATAAAAATAAATAAAAATTTAAGAAAGTATTGCTCTGAATATTACTAGCCAGGAAAAGATTAAAATTCAAAATTGAATTTTGAATTCTACTGAATGCTTATTACTTTTGTAAAGTTGAAAGTCAAAACAGTCCTCAAGGTGGAACATGCAAGTCAGGCAGCATCTGTACTTCTCTATAAAAATAATACTGTTGGTTTCAGTTTTATAAAGATGTGATTGAAAAATATAGTGAATGTTTCAATACAGTGAATGTTTAGGGCTTTGGGGTTATATAACAGCCTTTCCCAAAGCCTCATGTAGTGTGTGTGTGTGGGGGGGGTGCTTTATGGAGGTGGCTGAATCTAGAGTTTGTGATTGGTTGACTATCTGATCTGGGATTGCTGGTGTGAGTGCTACACCACCCCTAGGGCAGGTAACCTGCATAATACTGTAAGGAAAGAAAAGAGGCTTACTCCTCCCTTTTTGCTCCTGTGGCTTTTGTTGTCTTCCTCTGCCATGAACAATTACCCCTCTGCCACATCACCTTGACATGGAGCCAGCTAATTATGGACTGAAACCTCCACAAACTGTGAGTTAAATAAATTTTCCTTACTTATCTTTGGGTGTTGAGTATTTATTTTGTCTCACCAAAATAAAGATAACTATACAGATATCACCAAATTGCCTCTTGTATTTTTTCCCTCTTTGAGTCAGTGTCTTTCTATTTTGTCCAGCCTGACCTTGAATTCCTGAACTCAAGAGATCTTCCTCTTCAGCCTCCCAAGTAACTGGGACTATAGCCACTGCACCTGGGTGTATTGTATGTTTTAAAATTATTAATTTGATGTTATGCAAATTTCATGTTAATGAAAAAGAAAGAATCCACATGGGCTGTGTGGAAGAGGCAGAAGAGTCAAGATAACAACTCAGCGCAGGGCAAGTATATCCAGTGACTGAGGGTGGACAAACAACAAGGCCCAGCTGTGTCCTGATGGAAGGCTGCTGGCCTGGGAAACTCAGGGAGCTAACTAGAATCCCAGCATCCTATGTGATTGGTTAGGAGAACATTACTGGCTTTCTCTCGGTGTCCTATAATGGAACCTAGGCAAAAGTAGGGCAGCTGGCTGTCATCGACCTAGTCCTGGTCACATGGGGCTGATGGGAGTGCTATACCAGCTTCCTAGCTAGTTCCTGCAGGTATGACCAGGGCTTTGCTGTTCCTTGGTTTGCACAGTCTCAATGGCAGATATAAGCAATGAACACAGTTGTCCCCACCCAGTGCATCGTGCACCAGAAATGGCAGGTGCCCTGAGCAGCAGAAGCCTGCATCCAGGGACAAGGACCCCATGTGTCTACTCCGTGGATCCCCGCATGGAACCTGCAGGCCTCAGTGGGACACATATGATGCATTTGAGGAACTGATCAGTGACTTGAACTCATAGATTTCAAGGTGTCCAGCAGTCTAGTTCCCTCCTGGGCTTGCCCCTCTGATCTTCACTCCCCTCTTATGTCCCAATGCCTAGTCTACATCTTTTTCTCCAGGACCTGCCTGCATCAAATCCTAAGGGTCCCCACCCATCTCAGGCACTGCTTATCACCACTGAAGTGGCCTACAGCAAGTGCTAGGCTTCTTGCTGCCAGCACATTCCTTCCTGGAACTAGGAACCAGGCCACTTCCCCATTCCAACAGGCACTGAGGCTATGGGTGTGTTTGTAGGGGGAAGAGGATACCAAGAATACCAGGATGTCATGATGGAGGGGGCTGAAAATGGAGCCGTCCCTGGGATGGGATGGCAATGCTTACTATCTTCCAACAGAACAGGGGCCCCCGGACTTGTGGTTTAGTTATAGTTGACACAGAACAAAAATCCTCCATTGGAAAAAAGAAATCCCTATTTGGAGTGCAATCTGACCTCAATCAGGTGCTTAGTCCACAGATAACGGTGCCTAATCTCAGTCTTGGAATATTCATCTAAGACCCTTAAGACTGAGCCAGGGGCAAGGACTATGTTGTCATTTAGCAGAAGCTTTGCTGAACTCTGGAAGGGAGAGGAAGGAAGCCCCATACCCAGCACCAAAAGCCTAGTATGACATCAAGGGTGGCCAGGACACTGGGGCAGCCCAGAAGATCATATCTGCTGTCCACAGCTCTCCACCTCCTGGGTGTCCAAGCCCTACCATCTCTGGGCTGGGGGTGACAACAGTCATCATTCTATATTTAGCCTGTGCCCCAGGACTAATTGTCCTCATGAGAAGAGGAGACACTCCGGGGAGACATTCCAATATAGAACTGTGCAGGCATCCCAGTGATGCAGCCACAACCAAGGAATACTCAGTGTCCAGAAGCTGGAAGAGACAGGAAGGTTCCTCTTCAAGAGCCGCTAGGGGGAGTGTGACTGCCCATACACTAGTTGGACTTCTGGCCTCCAGAATGAGAGATATGTTTCTATTGTAAGCCACCACCTTCAGGGTGGTTACAGTGCTCACATTATGCTCACGTGCTTGTCATCCCTGCCTCTAACCCAGCAGCTGGAGGGATTTTTCAGGTCACATCTGTCCCTGCCATCCCTCCCTCTGGAGTCTCTTGATGTGCAGGATAGAATCTACCCTCCTTCCTACAGCCTTGAGCTCTGGAACTCTGGCCCTACCTTCCTCTCCCTTACCTCTTCCTATTCCTTTCCTAACCCCTTTCCCTAAACTCTCCCATTCACTGTCCTGGCCTGGAAAGTTTTCCTTGCCAGAGTGTTGTAGTCAGGAGTTGCAAGGAGAACATACAGGACACATAATTTATAGTATTATTTATAATGGTCACCCACGGAGCCAAATAGAAAGTGCAGGACATCTATCCACAACACTGAAGACCTAGAAAACCCAACTGAGGGTCTAGAGCCCATGGAAATAACCTGCATGAGTTCAGCTGAAAGCCCAGAGCCCATGACAAACACCCATGCAAGTCTATCCCATGGATCTGTGCTGGGAAGGCCCAAAGGTCAGTGGTGAAAGCTAGAAAGTCTGTGCCAAAAAAGTGAAGGATCTGTGCCAGCAGGCTGAGAGTTCTGTACTGGAGTCAAGAAGCAATGGTCAAAATATGGAAGAGGACTCCCCTGAAAAGTAGCACAGCCACCCCAGTGACAGTGAGGTCCTGAGCTCCTCCAATGATCAGAATAGCTGAGTACATATCAGGAAACCAGTGTGACAAACTTCTGGAGATTAAACAGCACACATCATCTTCTCCAGAACCAGGAAGTGATGCTCCAGAGCTCCCCCAAAGTGAACCACAGCCATTCTCAGCAACAAGGTCCCAACCTCTTCCAATAATAACCAAGTTCATATCAGGGAAGCCAGCCTGACAAGCTCCTCCCGGGGAACCAACAGCTCCAAACAACACCACCACTTAGGAGAACCCATAATGCTGCTCTTCCTTTGCAGATCTCCTTTTATTCTGGCAACAGACCCCAGGTGGGCCACCCATGCTCAGCACCATGCTGATTCAGTTCAGCTGACGTTTAAGCTGTCCACCGGTTACCGATCCACTACACAGAAACTTCCATTCTGAGAAAATGTGCTTAGCTTGCTTCCAGTTGGTTGGGACCTTCTCGGTTATCTCTCTCTCTGGCCGGATGTCCTTCCTCTGGGTCGTGGATCTCAGCAGGCTTCACTTTGCCTCCAGGCAATGCGTGGAGAAGTCTGGGGATGTGGAGGGAGGGTTGAGGTCTGGGAGGTTCCTCTTTACCCTTCATGCTCAGGAAGCCCCTGGTCACCGAGAATCCTCCAACTCAACTCCCTACAGTGCCAAGCTGAGAAACCCAATTCTGGATCTTTTCACAACTCAATCCTGCTTGCCTTTTGGGCCTTAGTTGAAATGCCATTTCTCTGAAGAAGTTCCCGAGCACCATCTGCTGCATACCTCTTCTGAAATCACTGTCTTTTACTTTTTTCACAGCGCCTATCTTCTGGTGAATGCTCAAATTAAAAAAAAAAAAAAACTGGTTACATTAAAAGACATTGCCATGAATCCCCCTCAGAATACTCCTTTTTTACCTAGAACATATTTGTTCCATTTTTCTTGTCCTTTTAAAGGAGTTTTGGATGTCCTTGACTTAGCCAGACCTTGTCTCAAAATAAATGAAAACAGCGTTGGGAATGTAACTCAGTACAAAGGCCCTGGGTTCAATTTCCAGTACTTCCAAAACAAAACACAGCATGAGTACTGCAGAGCTGTGTACTGTGGTTGGGACTACTTCACAGGCATGGAGCCAATGTGCCCATCCTATAGATCCAGGGTGCCCATCCTATAGATGCCTTTGGGCACTGTGCAGTGTCCTATGTGGTCATCATGCTTGGAGTCACTGTCGTGGGACTGCCTGGGAAAACTCCCTCTAACCAGGTCCTGCACCCCATGAGTCCCACTGTATTACTCTGCAATCAGCCTCTTTCTCCAGGAAACACCTCTCAACCCTCTTTTGGCCTCACTCAACCACTGCCCAATTCAGTGCTCCTTAACAACAGGCCTAGATGGTTTTACCCTAACCCCAGTGGGTGGGGTCATAATTAGAGGGGCAAAGAGACAAACCTGTTACACGTCCATATTAAATGGCTAGAGTGCTTGTATATTGATCCCTGGGCCATTTTGTAAGCAGCTGTCAAACTGTCTTCCCAAACTGTGGCAGGCCAATTTGCATCCCCACCAATGGTGACACATCCTCGCTGGCTTCACTCTAGGGGTGTCAAGGCTGTGAATTCAGGCCACGCTGTCATGCATGCAGTGCTGTCTTGGGACTGCTTTAATCTGCAGTTTCCTAATGGCAGACAATGTGGTTTATCCTTTCCTACACTTTGAGCCCTCTGTGTGTATTCTTTGGTGATGTGTCTGTTCAGGTCTTTTGCCCATTTTTTAAATTACATCATTTGTTGTTTTATTGTTGAGTTTTACAAGTTTTTTTTTTTTTTCGTATAATGATGACACAGTCTTTTATCTGATATATATTTTGTAAATATATGGAACTGGGGATCACATCCAGGACTTCACACTGGCTTACATCCCCACTTGCTAAGTTCTAAGGTCTTGGTAAGTTACTACGCGGCCCAGGTGGGGCTCAAAATTTGTAATCCTCTTGCTTCAGTCTCCCAGAGTGCTAGGATTACAGATTTGCACAATTGTGCCTGGCTTATTTTGCAAATATGTTGTCCCAGTCCTCAGTTTATGTTTCCATTCTCTTTCACTTGAATCATCTTGGATAATCCACAGTAGATATAGTTCGGGGCTGTTAGTTAAGGGAAGGCGAGGAGAAAGCAGTGGCTGCAGGGCAATAGTCCAGAGAACAAAAGATGAGCTAAGGAAGGTAATTGCTCCATGTCTGCAGCCTTTTACTCCCTGAGAAAGTACATGAGACCGTCAGACTGCACTCTGTCGGTGGGTGTCAATAGCCCCGCTCACTCACAGGGCAGTTGGTGACCCCAGGATGCTCAGGCTTTCTTAATCCAGACACTGTGTTTCTGGTTATATTCCAAGAACAGTCTCCTGCACTGAGCACCAGCACAAAAATCAGAAGGCATTCATCAAGGATGTTTGAGATAGCAAAAAAATTGAAAACAATGTGTTGTAGTCAGGGGTTGTACACAGAGAACAACTAAGATTAGGACATGGGGTTTACAATATTTTTATGATGGTCACCGGAAGTTAACACAGGAAAATGCAGGAAATCTATCCACAACACCAAAGACAGATTATTTAGTCAAGAGCCTAAATCCCACGGCAATGTCCCACATGAGTCCAGATAAAAACCAAGAGCTTAGGACAGTGCCTCCCACGAGTCCAGCTGGAGGTCCAGAGCCCACAAGAAGGACTCACGCCAGTCTCTTTTACGGATCCGTGCTGGGAAGACCCAAGGGTCAGCGGTAGAAGCCAGAAAGTCTATGCCAGCAGGATGAAGAAGCTGTGCTAGTGGGATGAGGGTTCTACGCTGGAGCCGAGAAGTCACACTCACAACAAAGAGCGGGGCTGTCCTGAAAGGCACCACAGCTGTCTTCAGCGACACGGAGGCTCCAAGCTCCTCCAATGACAAGCACAGTCGGGTACGTGCCAGGAAGCAGTGTGACAAGTTCATCCTGGAGACCAAGCAGCACATGTCTTCCCTTCCGGAGCCAGGAAGCAATGCTCGATGTGAGGACCAAATCTCCAGGAGAAGCAACAGGTCAGACAGCAACTCGTAGGAGAACCCACAATGCCTCCTTAACACCTCAACCCTCCTCATCTCCCTTCTTCTCCACCTATTTATCCTGGCAACTTTCCTCAGGTGGAGCATCTTCACTCAATGCCACGCTGATGTAATCCAGCTGGTGTTAAGTTGACCACCAGTTCTCAATCCATAACACAACGTAAGTGACTATCTTTTTAAAAAGTCAAATGGATATTATATTAAAACAAAGGGCTTCTACCCCTGCATGATGGCACACACGTATAATTCCAGCGTGCTTAGAGGCTGAGGCAGGAGGATTGAAAATTAGAGTCCCACCTGGAAAGTTTAGCAAGACTGCTCAAAATAAAAACTAAAATGTGTTGGGCTACTGCTCAGTACTAAGGTCCAATGTTTGATCTCCAGTACTAAATAAATAAATGGCTTCTATAAGACAGTTAAACTAATCATCTGTCAGCAATAAACCCAGCAGCATAACATTGTGGGTAGTGAGCAATTTGAAGTGTGAAAATGTGTATTTGAAAACTCAGAAAGCAATTCTTTCCATTGCTGATGGATACCTATATAGGTAGCAGAGTGTAAATGCAGGAAAATAATGCTTTCCAACTTCAGGATAAGGGTCATTTCCAGGAGTTAGATCTCAAGGGATGCAAAGACAAAACTGAGAAACAGGTAAAGTGAATAATAATAACATACATAAATAAAAAGGTATATGGATATTTATTGTAATTTATATAGTTTTCTGTATGAACGATTCTATAAAAAAAGAAGTGGTTCTAAAAAGTGTCCTATGCTTTCTAACCCACTCCTCCCCAGTTCCTCCCTTTTAAAGATAGGGAAAGCGAAGTTTGTAGGGAGTGGGGTTGGGGCGACAGGATAAGAGGCGATGGGGTGCTGGATGTGATCAGCAAGTAGCTGGGAGACACCAGCTACTCATTTTCAGGATCTGATTTGGGTCCACCCAGTCCAGCTGTATCCATGGCAACCGAGTCTTGTTTGCCAGGCAAAGCAGACACCTAAGTATGCTGTGCTCAGTGAGGGATCCCCAGGTATGAGTCTGGGGCATAGTCTTTAAAAATAAAGAACAGTGTTTTCCCTTCCCCTGATCCCTTGTGGCTGTGTCTGCTGTGCCTTTGACATCTGCAAGTCATTTCAGAATCATTAACTTTCAGATGCAGCCACTGACCTTCAAGGATTTGGCAGGCACTTGCTAGTGTCCTGCCCTGCTCAGGGCATTTATCATGGGTGACGTCAAAGGAACCCTCAGAGCTCCTATGGCAAATCACTTGCAGACCCCCAGAGAGATTTCCTAGCCTACTAATGTGGACCCTATAGAGCTGTCTGCCTATTCTTTTGTAAAATGTTTTATACGTGTGTTTTCTTGAAAGGCAACACAAATCTGTACAGAATGTGGACAATCATCGGAGCACCCACGCATATGCCGAGCTAACATTTGGGTCTTCATCCTCCCATTACCCCTTCTGCCTTCATGTGGGAGGAATTGGTTTTGTTGCAAAATTGGAAATTCCTAGCCTCAGAGTGACCTTCAGGCACAGATATGAAGACAAGTGGACCGGGACTTGGGACTCCTGGAGCAAATGGATGACTCTCACTATATCTTAGTCTTCTGACCTGTAACATGGGAATAGTAATTGTCTACCTCATAGGGTCATTGGGTAGTTTCCAATATCATAATGTGGATAAAATGCCTAGCATGGTGCTGAACACGTGGTAATCAGCAGAATCTCATACATCACTATGATTATAGCAGCAAAGTGTAGCATGGTATAATTATAAAATTCTAGAATCCAGTTTCTAAGCATAATATATCAGGCATACTGTCCCTATGTCCATTTATGTAAAAGGAGTATGCTTCTTAATAATCACATAACTCAATGTGTGGATGTATGCAGTAATTTATTTTACTAATTTTCCATCATGGGATTCAAAGGTGGAGAGTTTTCTGAATTTTTTCCATTTCCAAACCATGCCACAATGAAATCCCTTACTGATTTACTGTTGCTTCATAAGCCTTTATATTCAGAAAGACTTTTCTCTCCTCAGGATCAGGTAAACATCCTCCTAGATATATTTACGTCCTTTATGGCTACTTTTTCCTGCTCCTTCTGTCTTTCCTTCATCTTTTTTTCCCTCATACAGGATCTTCATGCTGTACTACTTTTGATTCTTTATTTTTTTGATACTGGGAATCAAACTCATGACCTCACACTTGCCAGGCAGTCGCTGTGCTGCTGAGCTATATCTCCAGCCCCATTTTGGTTCTTTGTTTTGAGACAGGATTATGCTAAATTGCTAAATTGCCCAGGCTGTACTTAAATTTATGATCCTCCGGCCTCAGCCTCCCAGAGTTCTGGGATTACGGATGTGTGCCATCATGCCTGGTTGGGTCACTTTGATTAGATTCTAAACTTACCTGCGCATAGGCTCTCTGTTGGATTCACAGCCCTGGCTCCCAAATGCACATGCTGGATTTGTTGGGCCCCATCAAAGCTCTGGCTTTCGGCACTGGCTGCCCATGTCACCAATGAATTATCAATCCTTGGGCTTTCTCCATTCACCTTAGACTGCTTTTACATCCTTTGCTTCATCCTGTAAAATCTTGCATTTCTGTTAAGCCCCCAATTCACCTTCTTTGCACTTGGTCAGATGGCCTCATAAACATTCCCAAAACTTGGAGCTCTCTCAATAGTACTGACAGTCAGCCTCTCCATGTGTGGCAGATTGTACTGTCCAAGGATGGCCTCACGAGTATATGCCTAGGTGCTCTTTTTGAGAATTGACCAACATGAGATGTAGGGTCTGTGTGTCCTCCCCAGGAACCTGGGTCACGGCCTTGGGTCTTCTCCATGCAGTGGGCCATGACCAAAATGATGCTATGTGAAACCTGCAAGTAAGTCATAAAAGGACACAACTTCTGCTTAATATAATCTATCTATCTATCTATCTATCTATCTTTTCTTTCTTTTTCTCTCTGTCTTCTTCATAATCCAGCAATAGTCCAGGCAATATGAGGAGTTTATGTATGAGGGTGCCCACCTAGAATTCCAGCCACTCCAAGCCAATGTCACTTAACAGACCTGTGAAAGAATGAGGTGATTTCAGTTTCTCTCACTCTGTTTGTCTTCCCAAATTTCAACTGAAGAGCCAGACATCAAAGACAAAGCAGAGTGTGGTATACATCCTTGAGTCTCAGGACTCAAGAGACTGAGGCGGGAGGATCATGTGAACCTGAGAATTTCATGCCAGCCTGAACAACATAGCAGACTCATTTCAAGACAAAAACAAAAATATCGAATAACCACGAAGGAAAGAAAATGGATGAAGGGAAAAATGGAGAGAGTTACAGTGGGGGACCACCTAGATGACTCTTCTTGAACAAAGAGCAATTACCTCCACTTTGGCTAAACCTGCCCCTATCTCTGTGTACTGATATGTACAGAGTTGGCGAGGTCATTTCCTTTTCCCTTCAATTGGCTCTAAGCAATGTAAATAGGGCTGGCTTAGGTGCTGATGTGTAATTTTTTTTTTGGTACTGGGGATCGAACTCAGGATCTTTTATGTATATTTTGTCACAATAAAAAAAAAAACCCCTATAGCCAGGCACAGTAATGCATACCCATAATCCTAGCACTCGGGAGGCTGAGGTAGGAGGATCACCCTGAGTTCAAGGTCAGCCTGGGCTACATAAGCAAGTTCAAAACCAACCTGTACTGTATAGTGACACCCTATCTCAAAACAAACAAACAAACATCCTATAAAAAAGCAAAATACAACCCATCCCTGTACTATTCCCCATAAATTCCAGTGCCACAGAAATCAGCCCTACAAAATGTAGGAGTAATTTGTTATGCAACAACAGCTATCTTATACTATATATACTTCTGCTTTGCTGGAAATCCTGGACAGAGCTTCTCAAAAACTTAAAATATTGTTAATAAAATACTAGATACTCAGAGTGTCTATAAATTTGAATTATGGACTTCCAGGAAGATGGCAGGGCAGTAAGCCACAGAGAAAACAGCCTCTCTGAAAGCCACGGTCCAGAGAATGGAATATGGCATCATGAGGAAGACACGAAGGAAGGAAGTGGGCCCCCTGGAACAGGAAGAATCTGAAGTGTGAAACAAAGCCCACCGAAATAGTAAAAAGAAAAATTTCAATGAAGAAGAAGGTGTTTGTGGGCAGTGCCTTCACCCTGAGCTGGACTAACTGCACGAGACAAGCTTTTGGAACCTGGGGACGCATGGTCATGGTGACAGTGAGGACTGGTGACCCAGAGGCCTCTGCAGAGAGACAGCAGTTGAGGGGAGCAGCAGACCTAGAGCACTGCACTGGCTGGCAGGATTGAACTCGTGACCTCACGCTTGTCAGGGAGGCACTTGTGCTGCTGAGCTACGTCCCTGGCCAACGTAATTGTTCTATACAGCTGCTGAGCCTGATAAGCCATGCCTGAGATTAACTAAGGGTCACAGAAAATACTGTGGCACAGTGCCAAAGAACCAGGGACCAGGCCAAGCAATCAACAACTTCTCGTCTCCAACAAACTGAAGAGGTAAAAGCTTCGGAAAGGCTCAAAACCCAAAAACCAGCTACACCTGGAAGATACCTCAGAGAAGTAATCATCACCTAAGTGTCCTAAGTACCACCAATAAGCAGCCCACCATAGGCAACTTACAGGCATCAGCCAGGGATTAAACTAAAAAAGAAATAAGAAGAAGACATTTCAACAAGAGGCAATCCCAGACATCCAGTTCACCAAAGGCAAGCCCAGGGGTCAGTGAGGTGGGACAATCTGAAAGCCCCCCAACAGGTATCTCTGAAGTGGTAACAACAAAACGTTGAATGAGGCTCTGGAAAAAATGAAATCATATGTTTCGCCATGCACTAATGTAAAATCAGAATGGATCAAAGTTCTTAATATTAAAACACAAATATTAAATCTTTGGGAAGATAGAGTATGTAAAACTCTTGAAGATATTAGTGTAGGCAAAGAATTTAGGAATGAAACCCACATTGCATAGGAACCATCACAAAAAGTCAACAACTGGGATTTCAGCCTACTGAAAAGCTTTTGCACAGCAAGAGAAACTACCAACAGAATAAAAAGACAACCCACAAAGTGGGAGAAAATGTTTTCCAGCTGTTCCTCAGACAAGGATTACCATCAAGAACATATAAAGAATTTTAAAAAATCAGTCCTCCAGCTTTAAAGGCCAAATCCAAAAATGGGCATCTTAGATGAATACACTTCTCAAATGAAGAAATACATACAGCAAATAAATATGCAAAAAAATGTTCAGCATCACTGGACATTTGAGAGATACAAATTAAAACAACACTGAGATTCCACCTCACCTCAAAAAGAATGGCCATCATCAAGAAATCAACCAATAGCAAATTCTGGAGGGGCTGTGAGGAAAAAGGAACCCTTCCCCACTGTTGGTGGGAGTAAAGACTGATGCAACTACTGTGGAAATCAGTGTAGAGATTCCTCAAAAAACCAGGATTGGAAGTCCCATTCAACTCAGCTATTCCCCTTCTGAGTATCATCCCCAAACAATTAAAACATCATACCACAGCAATATATGTACTCATGATGATAGAAGCACAGTTTATAATAGCCAGGTCTTGGAAAGAATCTAAATGCCCATCGATTGAGGGTTGGATAAAAAAGATGTGGTATTTTATATAATGGATTACTACTCAGCCATCAATAAGGATAAACTGGAGATTTTTATAGGTAAATGGATGCACTTTGAGAACATACTCATTAGTGAAATAAATAAGACACACAGGTGTAAGCATCATATTGTTTCATTAGTGTGATAAGATGAAAGAAAAATGTATATGTATATGTATACATACATAAAATAGTTAAGATAGTTATATTACTGATTTCTATGAGTTTGCTGAAGAGAAAGATTTGTGCTGGTATTGTTCAGACAATTGAAGTCAGATACCTTGTGCTCTGGGTGAATGATTTGGGGATGACAATGTGCAATGTATGTATCATTGTTACCTCCTGATTGATGTACTTGTGAATTTTGTTGTAATTTTCTTCTTTTTTTTATCTATGAATAAAATGGGCATAAAAAATAAATTTGAACTATGATGTTCTAAGTGCCGGAGGTCACGTTCAATACTTGAATAATCACCAAAGATCCATCCACTAGCAGGACCTGTTGTGGTTTGGGATGAGAATGTCCCTCAAAGACCTCAAAGACCTCATGGGCAGGGCTGCTGCTGATTAAATCTGGGGCTTTGTAGCTGACTTGCTGTTGGGAGAGAGTCAGGTCAGAAGAGCCAAGTCACTGGGGTTGGGGTTAACCCTTCCAAGTCACTGGAAGGGTTAACTTCTCCCCAGCCCCTCTCTGTTCCTTACCATGGCCACCATGAAGAGCAACCTTTCCTCGTCATGTCCCTCTGCCATTCTGTTTCTGCCTTGGAGCCAGTTGGCCATGGACTACATCTGAGAACCGGAATAAACCTCTCCTTGTTTACATCTTAGTGCTAGGTATTGTGTCTCAGCAACAAGAAAGTAACTAAGCCAGTGTCTTAGTCTGTTTTCTGTTGCTATAACTGAGTATTACTACTATAAAGAATATGGCTTTCGGGCTGGGGATTTAGCTCAACGGCATAAGCACCTGCCTTGCAAGCAGGTGGTCGTGAGTTTGATCCTCGGTACCGATTAAAAAAAAAAAAAAAGAATATGGCTTTATTTAGTGCATGGTTCTGGATGCTGGGAGGTCCAAGAATATGGCTCTGGGTCTGCCCAGCATCTAGCCAGGGTTTTCTAGCTCACTGTAACATGTCAGAAGGCATTGCATGGTGAGACAGAACAAGTGTGCCAGAGATCTTGCTTTCGTAATTAAGCTACACTCCATGGATGGATGAATCCACTCGTGAAGGCGGAGTCTGGGACCCAATCACCTCCCAAAGGTCCCACCCCATTTGTTATTAACATAAATTTGGTGGTTAAGTTTCCAGCAGATGGAATTGGAGAAATGAATTCAAACATCAGGAATCAAAAACTGAACACAACCCAGGCTGTTATAATGGAAAACACAATGAGCAATTAGGGTCTGTCCTGTACACCAAGCATATCACGTGCTTTATGGTTAAATACTCACTACAGGTATGGTGGTGCATGCCTGTAATTCCAGCACTCAGGAGGCTGAGGCGGGAAGATTGCTAGGAGTGTGAGGCCAGCCTGGGCTACACAGTGAGGTCCTTACTAACTAAAAAATTCTATTCTCCCCCAAGCCTCCCATATTTAGAAGCCAGGCAAACCTGGGTTCAAGTTATAGCACTGTACTTATCAGCCATGTGATCTTAGGCAAGTTAGTTGATCTTTCTGAACCTTAGTTCACTGAGCTGAAAAATAGGTCCAGCAGAACCTATTATAAAGAGTTTTAAGAATTAAACAAGACAAATACATACCAAGTCACAAGCAAGCACCCAAGTGTATGTGTAGTGTTCAAAAATGTTGGCTCTATCTCATTACTTATCACAGCGCCAAGAGGAAGCAGGTGCAGTCTTTACTACCTCCATTATATCAGTAAAGAATGTTGTGCTTGTTTTCCATCGCCATAATAAAATACTGGAGGCTGGGTACTTTATAAAGTACAAATTATTTCATTTACAGTTTTGGAGCCCAGAAGCCTTAGTTGGGGTGGCCCATCTGTGGTGGATGATATCCTGGTGGAGGCTTTTGTGGAAAGCATCATAGGTGAGATGGGAAGCCAGAGACCAGGAAAGGGCCAGTCTTGCTTTTTCTGTAATGAACTACTCTTGAGGGAACTAAATGGGTTCCCATACATTAATCCCTTCCAAAAGCAATGCCTCCCAGGAGCTTAAACAACAAACATTTAGTATCTTATAATTTTGGAAACCAGGAGTCTGAAATCAAAGTGTGAGTGATATTGATTTCTTCTGTGGCCTCTCTCCTGGGCCTGTAGGCAGCTACCTTACCCATGTGTCTTCACATGGGCTTCATTCTGAGAGTTTGTGTCCTAATTTCTTCTTGTTAGAACATCTACTCTTTTTTTTGTCTTTTTGAGACAGTGTCTCTATGCAGTTCAGGCTGGCCTTGAGCTCACTTTGTAGCCCAGGCTGGTCTCAGACTCACAACGATCCTCTTGCCTCAGCCTCCTGAGTGCTAGGATTACAGGCGTGAGCCACCACATCTGGCAGAACATCTACTCTTGAGAGAACTAACCGGGTCCCACAAGAACTACATCAATCCCTGCCCAGGGTGATGTCTGCCAGTGACAGAATCACCTTCTGCCAGTCAGACTGGGTTAGGGCCAAGCTTGATGACCTCACTGTAAAAATCACTTCTTTAAAGACATTCTCTGCAAAACCAATCATGTCCTAATGTACTGGGGCTTAGGGCTTCAACATGTGAAATTTGGAGGATACAGTCACCTTGTAACACCTGCCTTCTCCAGTTACTTTGAGGTTCTGATTCTGAAACGAGTAGAGGTATTGATCTGTGAGACACCATCCTAACTGCAGCCTCCTGTGGATCCAGGACTTTGTTTAGATCAGGAGGAAAATGATCGGTGAGGTGGCTCGCACGGTGGCCCCACTATCGCCAGCCTGAGGTTTCAAAACTGCTCACACAGTAAGCCAGGCCGACCGTCTCCAAAGCCGCCCTCACGAGCTTGGCAAAACTTCTGGAAAATGCCAGCACACCCGTGAGGTGGGAAGTCTGTGCAGACAGGTCCCAGCCAGCCGCACTCAGCTCTATTCGAAGACCCGGGAGAAGAGGGAAATACCTGTTGGCTAAATGGAAAAGAACAAACCTTCAATCAGTGCCTCCCTGGCAGTTATAAGGCGAGGACTGGCAGGGAGACGGCTAGACAGTCAATATTTCCATCCACAGTCTGTAAAAATCTGCTGAGACAGCCTAGCAGAGGCAGGAAAGAGACAGGCACAAGCAAGTAAAATACATACGAGACGTAAAAATATATGGGAATATTTAAATTTTAAAAATCTCACTGCGGAAGTAAAAGACTGCCATGGATGCTGCTCAGAGTGCTCAGGCTGGACCCACATTTTCAATCTTTCTACCTCCACCTCCCAGTGTATTCAGATTAGTTTTCCTCTGTTCTAAACAATGTAACAGTGAACATACAGACTCCACCAAAAAATGTACACACGCTCCATCAGCTTACCTTTGAGCACCTCTTGAAATTGTAGAGGCCAAAAGCCAAAGGCAACTTGTATTAGTCTCATGCTGTCTCAATAAATTTAGTATTATAATATTTATAGAAGTTTTACTTCCCTTGGTGTATACATTTTTGGGTAGGGTATGGATTTTTGGCTCTCCATATCCATGGACTCTTTATCTGCAGGTTCACCAACTATGGATTAAAAAATATTTGAAGAAAATTGTGTCTTTGCTGAAGGTGTACAGACTTTCTTCCTTCTTCTTAGTCCCTAAGCAATATAGTATAACAACTACATACATAGTATTTCTATTGTACTAGGTATTATAAATCATCTAGAGATGATTGAAAGACATGTGTAGGTTGCATGCAAACATTATGCCGTTTTGTATAAGAGACTGGAGCTCCTGTATTTGGGACTATGAGAAGTTCCTGGAATGCACCCTCTGTAGCTACCACGGAACAAGTCTGTGTGTGTATTGGAGGGAATATTTCCATAAACTTGCATTGTCTGACATGGTGGCCTCTAGTCACATGTGGCTATTTAAATGAAGTTCATGTAAATAAGCTAAAAATCCTCAGTTTCACAGACCACATTTCAGGTACCCGATAACTATATGCAGTTAGGGCCGCCAACACATTAGCCAGTGTAAACACAGAACGTTTTGGTCATCCAACACACATCACAGATTTGAGCTTTAAGTTTTGTGCCAGTCTAGAGTGTGGATCAGATCCCAGCTCATTCTACCTGATTGCTGACACTTGTGTATAGAGGACGCTCTTGGAAGAATCCAGAGAAAGCTAGCGAACGAGTGGGCTGCCAGGGAGGAGAAAGGGCAGGCCAGGGCAGCCCTGGAGTGGCTGGGAGGGGCAGGGCATCATCAGCACCTACCCAGGCCCAGGAGTGAGTAACAGGCGAGGCATGAAGCCTGCAGAGGGCCTGGCGGCAGGAGACCCAGCATCTTTCTCTTGCTGGTATCAGTCTCCATTCTCTGCAGAAGCTGGTCTTCCACATTCATTCTCTTAAATCCAGTGGTTTTGCGGACTTTGGCCAAAGATGTCTCACACCACACTTAGAGCCTTCAGATCAAATTATAACATTCAGATCCACCCATGAGATCAGAGCTGGGGACCCCAGAGGGTGGACAGCCAAAGGAGCAAAAGTAATAGCTGGTATATGAAATGTGATAGAAAAACACAATGAATGTTTAAATTTTAAAAAATGGTTAAGTAACAGAGGCCATGAACCTGCCTCAGAATCTTCTCTCTCACTTTGAATACTCACGTCCCATTATTCTTGCCACTTTCCGAAGTAATTCTGCGAGCTCTCTTTTGTATCTTTAGTTGTGCTGTCATGGCTGATTTAATGTCCTGAACTGACTCAAAACATTTCCCTTCCAGGGTTATTTTGACTCTCAGGGAGAGCCAGAAGTCTCCCAGTGCCTGATCTAGTGAATAAGGTGGATGAGAACTCACTGTCATGTTTTTACAAGCTTGCTTTTGTGTTGAATCACCTACTGCAGCTGCACTGACATTTTTTTAGAATCACAATTTTAAAGACACTCTTGAAAGAGAACATCCAGAATCGCTTCAAAAACAAGCGTGTTTGAAGCAAGGGGGATTATTTTTTGTGGGGGGGGGGTTAAGGGCAATGTGTCTCTTACTGTGATATGTTTTTAAAAATGTAAGCATTCGCTGTATATTTTGATCACCCCGACTATCAAGTCTCACTGGTTCCTTAAGGACAAGTTCTGATTTATAGCATTGCCAATGTCCGTGGTATAAATACTTCCAGCATGATGTTCAAGTAGATAACAAGCAGGAATCAGGCAGAGTTTCTTTCTTGGATGCTAGCGTATAAAAGGGTGAGTGTGGTGGGAAGGGGATGTGAAATGGTGGATATATTGTGTCAGCTTGAGGATTGAGAAGTTTGGAAGCTTAACTAAGTGATTCGGCAGTGGGCCGGGACCTCACTTTGTAAACATCCTGAGTCTGTGCAAAAGGAGAGCAAGGCGATGGTTTGGGTGGGTGCTCTGCTTACAATGTAAAGGAAGAAAAGGGACCTGCTCCTCTTTCTCGTTCTTACTGCTTTTGCTGTCTTCTGCTACCTTGAACTGTTGCCCCTCACCATCCACCTTGCCTTGGAGTCAGCTGATTACAGAATGGAACCTCCACAAACTGTGAGCTAAGTAATCCTTCCTTCCCTAATTTTGAGTGTTGGATATTTTGTCTCAGTAACAAGAGAAAAGTAACCGAGACTGGCTACCCTTGGATACAGGCTAAGATGACAGTTGGTTCCTATCAAAACAGCCCCAAATTTCATCTTCGTAATAATGCCATGAAGCAGGAACCATTGCTATCCTTGTTTGCTATATGACAAAAGTGTAGGAAGACGTAAGTTGCCTAGGATGGCAAGTGGAAGATTTCAGAAAGCCTTCAAGCACCAACCTTAGGATACGGAGATGGGACACAGCTCCTGGTGAAGCTGTGTGTATGCTTGATGGAGGCCCACTTGAAGACAAGATGATTCCTGTGTTCACAAGATCTCATGGATATGTGATTGCTGATTCCTATTTATAAGAGTGATAGCCAGTTTATTTTTTAAACAAATAGAATTGAGTTGGTAAAGAGAGTCATTTATCTATGTGGAACTACACAGTGAGAGCCTGACTCAAAAACAAAATGATATGTTGCTTTTGCTATCTTGTGGGTACCATGAACTGTTTCTCCCCTGTGACAGTCCTCTGCCAAGCCACCCTGTCTTGGAGCCAACCAATTATGGATTAAAACCTCTACAAACCGTGAGCTAAATAAACCTTTCCCCTTTAACTTTGGCTGTCAGGTATTTTGTCTCAGCAACAAGAAAAATAACTAAGGCAATGGGACACCCCACCTATGTCCCAAGAGAATGCCAAGAACCTCAGGAGTAGAGAACAATCTCAAAGAGTTACAGGTGGTAAAAGACCTGAATCATTAAGGTCCCCAAAAAGCCAGGTCAGGGAGGCAGATGTTGCTGCTCCATATCAGCCTCATGGGATGTAGCCACATTTTTGCTCAAAGTGCTAGATCAGGGCCCCTGAATCCAGTTTCAAATTTAATAATATGCCAGAATGGCTCGGAGACACCAGCAAAACCAATTGATCACATGTATGGTTATTATAATGAAAGGACCTGTGTTAAAATAAGTCAGACGGACAGGTGCACGGAGTAGAGTCCAGGAAGGTCCACTTACATGACTGTGCTCAGTCTCCTGCCAGCCCAGAGCATGATGACCATAAATCCTTCACCCCAAATCACACTGAGGGATTATCTAGCATGGCCCAAGGCCCTCCGGCAAGTGAAGATATTCTTTTTTTTTCATTCAAAGAGAAAAGAACCCAACCATACAAAACTGAATAAAGACAATCAAAACAAAGCAGGGAAAACGGTACAGAGCTTCAAAACAGCAGGCGTGGTGGCTCACGCCTGTAATCCCAGCACTCGGGAGGCTGAGGTGGGAGGATCCTTGAGAGTTCGAGACCAGCCTGGGCTACAAAGTGAGCTCAAGGCCAGCCTGAACTGCATAGTGACACCCCGTCTCAAAAAAGACAAAAAAAAAAGGAGAAATCAACAATGGTTACCATAATATACCTTGCTATCTTCACAATAGTTGTCCATTCATTCAGACATAGTAAAATAAAATAAAACAAAACATAATAAAATAAAACCAATCAAAACATAACATTAAAACAAAACAATAAATGAGAACAAAACAAAACAGTGAGAAAAATACTGAACATTGTTATCTTCAGAATAGTTGCTCATATTACCAGATGCAGGGATAAAACAAAACAGTAAAATGGAACAAAACATTGGATTTCAAAAACAAGACAGGAAGAAATTCCCCACAGTTGACACTGCCATCCTCCAAGTGGATGCACAGACCACCAGCCCCAGGCCACTAGGGTCGACCAAACAATCTACTCCCTTCCCCTCAGTTGCTATCATCTCCTCCAGAATCAGCACGGGAGTGAGGGAGGTGCTGCTGGTTTTGCAGCCCACCCACCAGCTGGCTCACAGGAAGGAGAGGTTTTCCTTCTGGCTGAGGCTCCACCATCAGCACGGTGGAGCTTGCTTCACAGGAAGGTATGGAAGATATTCTTATCAAGCAGCACATTCCAAGAACTGTTTATCTTAGTTACATTCTCACTGCTGGGACAAAATACCTGACACCCACAAGTTAAAGGAAGAGACGTTTATTTTGGCTCACAGTCTGTAGAGGTTTTAGTCCACAGTCATCTGGCTCCAATGAGGGATAGTGCGGTAGATGGGCATGGCAAAGGAGAAACAGCTCATGGTGTGGCGGATAGAAAGCAACAAGACTTCCTTATTCTTCCCCTTTTAATTTTATCCAGGCTGCAAGCCTATTGGTTGGTTCCACCCATACCCAGGTGGGTCTTTCATCTTTAGTAAGTCCATTACGCACACCCAGAACTATGCTTAAAACAATCAGTGGCATAAAGAAAGAGAAACTGGAGACTTTTATAGTTAAATGGATGCAACTTGAGGCCATACTCATTGTGAAATAATTAAGACACACATGTGTAAACATCATATTGTCTCAATGTGAGAAGCTGAGAGAAGCAACATGCGTACATGTGTAGGTATATGTATATAAAATAGTTAAGATAATTATACTACTAATTTCTCTGAGTTCACTGAAGAGAATGATTTGTGCTGGTATTGTTTGGACAGTTGGATGCAGATGTCTTATGCTTTGGATGAATGATTTGGGGATGACAGTGCGCAGTGTATGTACCATTGTTGCCCCTGATAGATATGTTTTGAAATTTAGTTTTAGTTTTTTTCTTTTATTTCCTTGAAATAAAATGGATTTGGAAAAAAAAAAAAAAAACAATCAGTGGACTAATCTAGTATCACACACTCATGGTGTGTGATACTCCGAAAAGCCCATCGTATGAGCACAAGAGGCTTTGGGGGAACATCTAGATACAAGCCATAACACTGTTCAGTCTTTTCTGAGGTGAGGGAAAAAGCCAGATCTCTGTTGGGTAAAGCAACCTCTTTTGGTAGGTTGGTGGTTCTGGGTATTGAACCCAGCGCTTTTGCACTGAGCTACATCTAAATCCTATTTTAATTTTTCATTTTGAGATAGGGCCTTGGTAAGTTGCTCAGCCTGGGCTGGAATTTGTGATTCTCCTGCCTCAGCCTCACAGAATGTTGGCATTACAAGTGTGCCACCATGCCTTCCTACAGTAGCATTCTTTACTGCATAACACCTAACACTTCTGAGATGGCTAAAAGATTCACAAACACGAAGAAACAGGATTCCTCAAGCTCTGTTTTGGGAGTGTAAATGGTTCGTATCTCTCCCGAAAATAGGCTGGTGTCTTCATGTTTTATTGGAGAAAATAAAGTAGAAGAGACTTTGGAAGACTGTTTGGAGGTACACTTAACTACCCCAGATGTAGGGGTGTGTTACTAGGGATTGAGACCAGGGCCTTTGCACTAAGCTACGTCCCCAGCCCTTTTTAATTTTGTTTTATTTTGATACAGGGTCCCACTAAGTTACTAAATTGCCTAGATTGGGCTTGAATTAGTGGTTTGTGGGATGTTAGCCAGAGGTAGTTGATGCCATCTCTGGAAGGCAATTTGCTAACATCTATCACATCAAAAAAATATGTCCATCCCTTTGATAGATCAGTTTCACTTCTGTGAATCTATGTCAGAGGAACACTCTAACATGGACTCAAAGACTTAAATACAAGCAGGCCTGGTGATGCCTGCCTGAAACCTCAGCTTTCTTGGAGGCTGAGGCAGAAGGATCTCAAATTCAAGCCCAGTCAGGTTACTTAGCTATTTAGCAAGACCCTATCTTAAAAATAAAATAAAAGGGGCTGACACTGTAGCTCAGCACAAACGCCTTGGGCTCAATCCCCAGTACCAGCAAAAAGAAACAAATAAATATGCGGACTCAATCACAACATTGTTACTTGCATTAAAGACTAGTTAGATACATTGTGTGGATGATTACTTAGGGTATGGGGGACCCTACACCTAAACATTATGCAGCAAGTTATTCTCTCAACAAATATTACTTCAGCACCTGCTATCACTAGGCATTATTTTGGGTACTAGAGACTAAAATTAGTCCCTCCTACCACAGTGCTAAGATTCTAGTTGGAGGAGACAGACATTTTCCAAAATGTAATATTCCAGTGGTAAAATATGCTAAGGAGAGAAACCAAACAAGATCAGCACAGAAAAATACAGGGTCCCCTTCTCCCAAGCATTTTTTTTCTTCTCTTCTCTTCTCTTCTCTTCTCTTCTCTTCTCTTCTCTTCTCTTCTCTTCTCTTCTCTTCTCTTCTCTTCTCTCCTCTCCTCTCCTCCCCTCCCCTCCCCTCCCCTCCCCTCCCTTCCCCTTCTCTCTCTCTCTCTCTCTCTCTCTCTCTCTCTCTCTCTCTCTTTCTTTCTTTTTTCCAAACTAGGCCCTGCAGAAGGCAGGAGGAGACTGTCATGGTGGCCTGATGGGGTCTGTTATGGATTGAAAACTGGTGATTGGGGGCTGGGGATTTAGCTCAGCGGCCTAAGCGCCTGCCTTGCAAGTGCGGAGTAGTGAGTTTGATCCCTGGTATCGATAAAAAAACAAACAAACAAACAAACTGGTGATTAATTTAACAGCAGTTGAATTAAATTGGCATGGTGCTGAGTGCAGATGGCCCACCTGAGGAGTTGCCAGCCTAAAGGAGATGTGGAGAGGAAGAGCAAGGCATTGTGGATTCTCCTAAGTGTTGTTTTAAGTTATTGATTCTCCTGGAGGAGCTCGTCGTACTGGCTTCCCTGATATGAATTTGGCCATTATCATTGGAGGAGCTCAGGACCTTGCCACTGAGAGTGGCTGCAATTCACTTTGGGGTGCTCTGGTCCTTATTTTGATCATCTCTTATGATGCTGGAGGGGAAGATGTGTGCTGTTTAATCTCCAAGAGAAGCTTGTCATGCTGGCTTCCTGACATGTACTCGACTGTTCTCATCGTTGGAGTAACTCAAGACCTAATAGGTGCTGAGGATGGCTGTGGTAATTTTCAGGGCAGCCCTGGTCCTTATTTTGAGTGTCACTTCTTGGCTCCAGTGTAGAATCCTCAATCCACTGGCACAGATCTTTCACCCTTCTGGCATAGACTTTCTAGCTTCCACTGCTGACCTTTGGGCCTTCCCAGAGTAGGTCATGAAACATTTGCATAAGTCCTTGTCAGGGGCTCTAGGCCTTTAGTTGGACTCATGGGAGGCATTGTCATGGGCTCTACATTTTCAGCTGGACTCATGCAGGACATTACTGTGGAGTCCAGCCCTTGGGTAGATTTTCTAGGTCTTTAGTGTTGTGCACAAATTTCCTGCACTTTCTTATATTTAACTCTGGGTGACCATCATAAAATAACATTATAAGTTTGGTGTCCTGCATGTAATTGCTCTCCTTGCAGCCCCTAACTACAACCGGGTCAGACTTCTGGCTTCTAGAATTGTGAAAGAATAACTTCCTGTTTAAGCTGTTCTGTGTGTGTTCACTTGTCACAGCGACCCTGCAAGGCTAAGACACCTTCTGACAATAAAACCCCACCCCCAAGAGGGTAGTGCCCCAAGAGGGGGCAAAGTTTTGTTGGCGTATTGAGAAGGGAAAACAGGTCTTTTGTGCATATGTGCAGTACTAAATATTGAATCCAGGTCTTTCTCGATGAGCTAAACTCATCATTGAGCACTTTTTTTTTAACATTTGATTTTTTGTTTTGAGACAGGGTCTCACTAAATTGCTATGTTTCCCAGACTGGACTCAAACTTGTGATCCTCCTGCCTCCGCCTCCCATAAGTGCTGGGAGCGACATTGAGCAGACCTCCAAGGCCTTCCCAAGGGCGGGGGCTCTTTGGGAACAGTGTCTATAGATGGCAGCTTCCATTCAATTTATTTCTCCTGAAGACTTTAAAGTTCATTCCAGAATTTCAGCCTGAGCCCACTGGTGAATCTGGCAGCCTCTTCTCTCTCTGCAAAATTCTCATTTAACAACCATGAGTGCTGTTGAGAGCATAATCACAGACACTGCAGAACAAAGGTTCAAATCACAGAAGATAGGTGCAGACTTAAATGATTCCATCACAAAATGCAAAACTAGAAGACGCTTTCAAGAAAGAAATGTTTTACTATTACTTAAACAGTTCCAGAACATTAAAAAAATTTGTTTTTGCCAAATTCTTTTTACAGAAGGAGTCTAACCCGTGACTAAAAACCTAATGAAAAATAGCTCCCAAAATAGAATCCTGTAGAACAATCTTATTTCTAAGTATCAATGCAAAACTGGAAGGGAGGGATCAGAATTTAGCGTTGCATTAAAAAGGTACGTTCCAAGAATGCAGAGCTGGTTCGGGGCCTAAAAAAACATTGAGTCTGGAAGCTCAGAAGAGCCTAAGAATCATATGAATAGAGGCAACAGAAGCATCTGGCCAAGTTCAAGTTCTACTTTTATTTTTCAGTTCTAGGGATTGAACGCAGGGCCTTTGCATTAAGCTATATTCTCAGCCCTTTGTATTTTTTTTTTATTTGAAACAGGGTCTCACTAAATGCTAAGTGACCCAGGTTGCAATCTTCCTGCCTCAGCCTCCCAGAGTGTGAGGTATACACCATAGCACTCAGTTCAAATTCCTTTTTCTTTCTTTCTTTTTCTTTCTTTTTTTCATTTTGGTGTGGTACCAGGGATCAAGCCCAAGTCTTTATGACGGTAAGCAAATGTTCTTCTATTGAGCTACACCACTGATCTCAAACTCTATTAAAAAAAATCTCTTCGCAAACTAGAATTGGATGACTTCATTCCTAAAGTGATTATGTACAGGTGTGTCATCATACTGCTTAGAGGGGAAACACCAGAAATGTTATATTTTAAAAGCAAGAATAAACATTTTGGGAAGACGAAGCAGGAGAATTACAAGTTCGAGCCCAGCCTGGGTAACTTAGCAATTAGCAAAACTATCTAAAAACCAACCTAAAGGGCTGTGCGTGTAGCTCAGTGTGAAGGATCTGGGTTCAATTCCCAGAATGGCAAAAATTAAATAGAATAAAGACTACTTTATAGCACTTTATTTTTTTAGAATGAAGACTGGCCACTTAACACAGATTTTTAATCAGATAATTAAATCTTGTTTAGGAAATATTAGCTAAGGCAAGTAAAAAGAACAAGAAATAAACATTTTCATATAGAATAAGCGTGTGTTTGTGCCCTGTTGTTCACAATGGATGCATTTGAAGACCCCCAGAGGATGCTGGAAGCCATGGAGAGGACCAAACCCTATGCACCAAATTTTTTCTCACCATAGCTTTTAGTGGCCTCAGCAAACATTTTTTTTCTTTTCTTATTAAGTTGAGAAGCTTCAGCTTTTCACTTAAACCTGTGATTCTCTTTGCTATATCAGAATTGTCAGCTCCATTTCTTTTGTGCGTAAAGGCCATTAGGAAAAATAAGAGCTACTCAAACACAAGCGCTGTGGCTCCCAACAGTCACTCTGATAAGGACAAGGCTACTCAGTGACGGAGGAGCGTGCGCAGTGTGGATGTGCCGGCCAAAGGAATGACTCAGTCCTGGCCAGACGGGAGCAGGTGGGGTGAGATTTTTCATCACATAGCACCAAGAACAGCAGGCATTTATTTCTGGAATTTTCCACTGGATATTTTTGAAGTTCGCTTGACCATGGGTAAATGAAAGCACAGAAAACAAAACTAAAACTCCAGTGGGGCAGTGCATGCCTGTAATCCCGGGCTCTGGGAGGCTGAGGCAGGGGGATCTGGAGTCCAAACCCAGCCTGGGTAACTTAGCAAGATCCTGCCTCAAAATGAAAATAAAAGAGGATGAGGATGTAGCTCAGGAAGAAGATCCTGAGTTTGATCACCAGTACTGTAAAAGAAGAGAAAGAGAGAGAGAGAAAGAAAGAAAAGATAGACAATCAGGTACTATTAGGTATCTAGAAGATTGAAAAGAAAAGCCATGAGTTAGATAAACTTAATTCAAGCATAAATGATAGGGCTGCAGGGCACAAGCTGTATTAATAAATAAACAATACATATTAAATACGGTATCTTTAAACAGAAACACACACTGATGTGTTCCATATTGTTCAGGCAATACAAAGTCTTGACCAGAGGCCCTGAGGCCCCACCCTGTGTTTCCCCTGGAGCAGTGTGGGATGCTCTCTAACCCGTGTTCATGGTGCATTATAGAACAGGATGATGAAGTGACCAGCACCGAGGCCCTGGGTGGGTGACAGTGTGGGAGACTCCAAAGAGGATCTGGTCGGGGGGCCCACAATGGGGTGACTTCCTGCAAAGCAAACCGAGCCAGCAGCTGGAGCAAGGTGGCAGCCACTTCACCCAGGGACAGAAGACACCTTGGGGGCCTCTCCAGCCAAGCATTCAGGGCAGACGTATCTCCCTGATCTGTGACCAGGTTCAAGAGGTGGACAAAGTTACAAGAGCTCCAGTGGCCGGTGGAAGGCAGAGAATTAAGAGGCATCTTTTGATAAGTTTGGCTGTAAGAGGAGAAGGGAGAAAGAAAGCAGTTGGCTGGAGAGGGAGAAGGGGTCCCAGGAGGCTCTGAGGGTCTTGCTGTTTCTAGGGAGCCGCTAACGAGTGTTGCGAAGCAGGTGGGAGGGCGCAGTTGCCAGGAGACAGAGACAAGGGAGGAGGGGGTCCAAGCTGTGGATTGGTGAGCAGCTCAGACAGCGCTTGGCCGGAGTGACAGGGAGGCAGGTCTGTGTTTGGAAAAGAAGAGTCAAGGCCTGCAGCCCGCTGCTTCTGTGCAGTGGGAAGTGAGGCCACCAGGCAGGAAGGGGAAGGAAGGAGCAGGGGGAGAGGCCAAAGGGGTTACAGGTGGCAAAAACTGACGTTGCAGAGTGTAACAGGGACAGGGGGCCATGGGGAATTCACTGGTCTTCGTGGCACTCACCTCCCCCAGCCTGGCTCCTTCCCCAAATCCTCATCACAGACAGCAAGTTAGTTTTGTTCCTGCAATTCCCCCTTCCAAGTGCAGGGCCACTTCCTGGCATTACCAGGTGACACTGAAAATTCTGGATTTAAGGAAGCATCACTCTACAATCTCAGCTTGGGCAACAGAAAGAAATGTGCGATCGACAAGGGGGTGATTGAAAAAATAAAAGTTTAAACTTAAAAATTTCAGTGTTGGGCCAGGGATTTAGCTCAATGGCATAAGTGCCTGCCTGGCAAGCATGAGGTCATGAGTTTGATGTTCCATACCCCCCATAAATAAATAAATAGTAAAACATTTCATTGGTAAGTGAAGTAAGTCAATACAGAATGTTAAATATCAATGGCTTCTCTTATGTGAGAAGTATAAATAATTTAAGGAAGGAGATAAAAGACGATAGGAAGCAGAGAGTAGACTTTGTGGGGATGAAAAGATCTGGGGATGGAGGAGACAGGAAACGGGGGAAGGAAAGGGAAAGTAAACAGGATCAAGCTGTGAAACGTTTGTGAACCAGTTCCCCATGATGAATATCCAAATGTATACTACTATACGTTAGTAGCATACGTTAGTAGTATACGTTATCAAAAACGTATACTACTACAAAATTCATATTACAATAAAAGCCGTATCACCATTAATTCCTCTCAGAACACATCTCTTTGATGCAAGCAGACTTGCCCCATTGTTCTTGTCACTTTCTAAAGCAGCTCTGGACGTCCTCTTTGGTGAGTGTCTTTACAAGGTATGGTCAAAAATGGAGTGAGTGTTGCCACCATCCAGTGGGAGGCAAGCTCGTGGAAACACGGCGGCGTGACCACGCGTGACCTCACCCACTTTACCCACCACCTCGGCAGTGTGTCCTTCTGACTCTTTCACGAAGTCAAATGACCACCTAAGAGAAATATTTTTAATCGATTCAGGACACGGAGGCAGTCACAGCCACGCAACTAAAGGCATTCACGAAAGAAGGCTTGCAGAACTGCTCCAGAAAGCAGCAAGAACATGGGCTAAGCGTGTTCGGAGGGAGGGGAAGGATTTTGAGAGGGACTCTTGGCAACCTGTCTCCCTCCGTAGTACATTTTAAAAAATTTAAATGTTCACCATAGCCCGGATCATTCCTCCTATAGAAATCTAAATTTAGTGAGACATCAAATTACCAACAATCTCAGCCCAGGGAACAGGAAGAACTATGTGATGTGTTTATGAGGACCAGGGCATCTGGCCACCGGCAGGATCTTTGTGGTCAGCCCCTTCTGATGCTGACAATGGCCAGAGCTGGCTTTGCTCCAATACCTGGCACCAGCACGGGCGGAGAGACCAGAGCCTCCCCCGCTGCAGTTACCATCTGCACCCGAGTCAGCATCCTCCCGGTGCCTGGCTCCATTCCTGAGCGTCTGCAAGGGAGGGAAGCATCTCAGATGTGAAGCCCATGGGGGACCCACACGTATGGAGCAGCAGACAAAAAAAGGTGGCTCGAAATAGATTCTGTCTACAGAAGAAAAGGGCTTGGTGCCAGAGCGGAGAAGACAGACTGAAATGAGCCACGTTTTCAAAGTCCTCTGGGGAACATGCACACAGGCCCGAGCAGTGGCCAAAGAGGGGGTGCAGGGGGACTATGGCCTTGCTGGAAAAGCCTGTTTCTAAAATGGCCTGGCATTCTAGAAACTCACCTCCCCAAGAGGAGCCGAAGGCAGAACCCCCAGCAATCACTTGCAAGGAGAGCATAATCATATACCTATGGGGCGCTTCTAAGGACTGGGGGAGAAAAGCCAGGGTGGTTACTAAATAAATTATGTTTTAAAAACTGCGCAGCAGGCTGAGGGTGTAATTCAGTAGCAGAGCACTTGCTTAGCATCCACAAGGCCCTCGATTTAATTGCTAGCACCACAGAAAATAAAATAAGATTTTTAAAAACTACACACAGTCAACCTGCAGGGCAGTGTACACCTGTAATCTTGGTGCTCAGGGAGGGTGAGGCAGAAGGATTAGAAGTTTGAGCCCAGCCTGGGATACTCAGTAAGACCCCTTTTTAAAAAATAAAAAGGGCTGGAACCGACATAAACCATGTGGGTCCCGGGAAGAGAAACAAGGAACCAATTCACCCTTCCCGCGAGCCAACTGTTGCTTGGACCAGGAGACAAAAACAGACCCCTAGGAAACCCACCCCACCCCAGAAAACTGGCTGATTCCACGGATCACAGGCTGAGTTGTCAGCAAGTGAGGTACAAAAACAACTTAATGCTCATATTGTTTGATTAACTTTGCAGGCTTAAAGCCAATAGTGTGGGTGTCTATTAAAAAGATAACAATATGCAGAAGAGCAAGTATGGGGGATCTCCTTCTGTCTGGTTTTTGAAATCCAATATTGTTCTCACTGTTTTGTTTTGTTTCATTTTATTGTTTTGTTTTATTCGGCATTATGTTTTGATTGGTGTTATTCTGCTCTGTTTTGTTTGCTTTTATTATGTCTGATGGTATGGGCAGCAATTTTGAAGATAACAAGAGGCATTATGGTAGCCGTTGTTGATCTCCTATTATCCTGTTTTGAAGTCCTGCATAGCCTTCACTGTTTTGTTTTGATTGGCTTTATTCTGTTTTATTTTGCTTGGTTATATTCTCTTTAAAATAAAATTAAAAAGCTGAGGATGAAACTCAGTGTAAATGCTCTGCATGCAATGTCCAGTACTGCAAAAATAGAAAGAATAAAAACTAAACTATAAACAATACAACTATAAACAATAGAGGAAGAATAGATAAATTGGGTTACACTGAAATTAAAAGACTTTGTGTATCAAAGGACACTACTAACAAAGTAAAAAGGCATCCCATGGAATGAGAGAAAATATTTGTGAGTCATATATCTGATAAGAAATTAACATTTACTGGGGCTGGGGATTTAGCTCAGCGGCATAAGCGCCTGCCTTACAAGCAGGCAGTCGTGAGTTCGATAAAAAGGAAAAAGACCAAAAAAAAAAAAAAACCCAGAAATTAACATTTAGATTACATATATAGCACTGCTACAACTCAACAGTACAAAAAGATCTGATTGAAGAGGGCAAAGGACTTCAATAGACGTTCCTCAAATAGGATAAGCAAATGATCCAAAAAACACACACCTTCCTTCAGAAAAGGTGCCTAACACGGCTCCTCATTAGGGAAACAGAAGGCAAAATCACCGTGAGAAAAAGCACGGTGGCACAGGCCTGTAGCCCCAGCGCTGTGGGAAGCTGACACAAGAGATTGCAAATTCAAGCCCATCCTGGACAATTCAGCAACGCAGGGAGAATCTGTCTCAAAAATATAAAAGCAAGTTTGTGATACAGCTCACTGTGAAGGCTCTGGGTTCAGCCCCTTGTACTGCAGACTTCAAACCCAAACCCAAACCAAGCATCTAGAAAATAACAAATGTTGGTTAGGATGTGAAAAGGTTGGAACTCTCACACACTGCTGGTAGGAAGGCAAAATAGTTCCGCCACTGTGAAAACCATATGATAGTGCCTCAAAAACTAAAATTAGAACTACCTTATGATTCAACGATGCTATTTTAGGTATTTACACGAGAACACTGAAAGCAGAGACTCAAGTATTTGCACAGCCATGTTCTTAGTGGTATAATTCACAATAGCTAAAAGATAGATGCAGGTCAGGGGGCGATCAACAGATAAATGGGTGAACACAAGGTGGTATATGAATACTCTGGAACATTGTTCAGTCACAAAGGAAAGAAATCCAGCCACCAGCAACAAGGGTGCACCTTGAGGATGTGATGGCAAGCAAACCAGCCAGTTACAAAGGGAGTGATGCTGATGCTGTCGCTCATCAGAGGCCCAGGAGCAGCCAGATTCGGAGACAGAAGCAGAATGGTGCTTTCCAGGGGCTGTGCATGAAGTTTTAGTTTGGGAAAGTGAAGACGTGCTGAGTCTCTGCAGATAGACGGTGGTGATAACAGATGAGCTTTTGGACAAAACTTTTTGGTGGTACTGGGGTTGAACTCAGGACCTTTCCGCTGAGCTAAGTCTCCAGCCCTGTTGTTTATTTGATTGTTCTGAGACAAGGTCTTAGTAAGTCACTAAGTTACCTAGGCTATGCTCCAACATGTAGTCCTCCTGCCTCAGTCTCCCAGAGTGCTGGGATTACGAGCATGCATCACCACACCCAGTTGGTCAGTGTGTTTGGTACTAGTCAGTGAGTTGCTCCTTTAGAATTACTTAAGATGGTATGTTTCATGTTATGTACACGTTATCATAATATTTTTTTAAAAAATAAATAACTATTGAACTTAAAAGAAGCACATGTTTCGGTAATAAGTTCAGGGAATTCTAGGAGCCTATTTACAGGAGAGTCAGCAAGCAGTTTCAAAGACAGACATGTGCAAGTCAGCTGACCACTAGATAGCCTTCCCTTGGCTACGAAGAAGAAACCAGCCAGGGGAAGTCAACCTGTTTCCCTCTTTGAACTTCTGGATCCATGCTCTGTGGGGGGTGAATTTGGGGTAGCAATGAGACGACATTAAGGGTTACCCAGGGTCCTGGCAAAGCATTCCTTCTGCATGTGTTTGCCTAGATCTTTCTAGAGGGTATCAACAAACCAACCAGTGGATTGAGTAAGGATTCCTGCTCTGATCCTAGGGGACCCGGCCTTAGCCTATCCGCTGAGCTCCTGGACAGGGTTAAAAGCGCAACAGGCCAATGAGCGCTCTGTTCTTCCTCATCGGCAACGCCCTTCTTCTCCTGTGCTTGGACTCAAAACCTCCATTCACCAGCCTTCAGATTCTGGGCCTTGTGTCAGCCCTTGAGATCTGAAGTGAACCACGCTATCAAACAACACATCGTGGGACTTCTTGGTCTCTATAATCTTGTAAACCACTTCCTCTGGTAAGTTCCATAGCCATTATTTTATAGTACTAAGGATTAAATGCAGGGCCTTCACACTGAGCCACATCCCCAGCCCTTTTGGGACTGGATCCCCCACACCAACAAGTCACCCACGCTGGACTTTTACTTGAGATCCACCTGCCTCAGCCTTCCAAAGTGCTGGGATTATAGGCATGTGCCCCCATGCCCAGCCTTCTGCTTTGTTTATTTCTACATCTGTCTCATCAATTTGTTCCTCTGAAAACACCTTGATGATATACGGTTCCCGGACACTTTCCCCCAGCACGAGACAGGAGCCGCATACTGCGGGGTGAACTTCCCCAGACGCTGGCCAGATGAGCCTCATTCCCAGAAGCCGTCTGCACACAGCGAGGGCAAGTTAGCACATGCAAATGCTCACCCTGCATTCCCCAGCACAGCTCAACATCTGTCCTTGACTGCGGGCTCAAAGAGAAATTGAAACTTTGTGCTTAAATCATACCAAGTCTGATCCAGCCGAGCACCTTCCCAGATTGAGCCGCTTAGCTTGTCTGGTGTGCAAAGAGCACATGTTCCTCTTGAGAGAAAAACAGCAGGAGGTGATGGAGGGCGGGTGACCCAGGCCCCAGCCAGGAGCCAAGCTGGAGTCTGTGTGGGAACTTGGCTTCGTGTGAGTGCCACCGGTGGCAACACCTGCTTCCTGGCCACACTTAGGGTCACCCAACAGTGACCTGGAGCCAGAGCCCAGCAATGAGCAAACAGGAAAAGCATCTGTGTGGGACAGGGGGATTCAGCACACAGACCTACAGCTGTGTCCATTTGCTTTCCAGTTCCACCTGCTGGAGCCAGTCAACAAACATGCTCTGGAGTATCACCCAGCATGAGACGCGTTGGGGGCAGCATGGCCGGTGGTGAACACAGATTCTAGAATCTGTGACTGGGTTTCACTCTGGGGCCTGTGACCTTGAGCAAATCATTTTGTCTCTCCCAGTCTCAGTGTTCTTTCTCTTTCAAATGGGAATTTTGATGGGCCCCACCTGCCTTAGTCTATTTTCTGCTGCTATAACTGAGTACCACCAACTGGGCAATTTATAAACAAAAGAAATATATTTCTTATGGTTCTAAAGTTTGAAAAGTCCAAGGATGAGGGGTTGCATCTAATGAGAGCTTTCCTGCTGGTGGGGACCCTGTGGAGCCCCAAGACACTGTCAGATATCACACGATGAGAAGACCAAGGTGACCAGAGATGATTCATCTCATAACAAAGCCAGCCCCGAGATAACCATTAGTCCGCTAACCTGTGGACAGTTCGATCTGTTGTAAGATTTTTGTACAACCAATTGGTCACTATGGTGGGAACCCAGGGCCTTGGCACTGGGCTACATCCTTATCCCCTTTTAAGTTTTTAAATTTTGAGACAGATTCTTGCTAAATTAATAAGCTGCCCAGAGTAAGCATGAACTTTTGATTCTCCTGCGTTGGTCTATCATCCATTTCCATCCACTCCTGTCTGCCTCGTGGGGATATGGGTTAGATCATGGTAGAAAGAAGGAGCTACTCTGGCCAGACTCACAGAGATGTGTGCACTGCATGATCGTTCATAAGCTACGCTGAGCTCCCCAGAAGGATCTGGACTCTGTGGGGACCCCCTTCATAATCTGGGTGTCTCTGGCTTCCTTTGGAGAGGCCCTAATGTTGAGGCAAGAGGCTTTTCCTTGGCATCCTCCATGACTGAGAATCTAATCTTTGTTCTCAAAGCATTAGCTCAGTGGAGGTCTCAGGATCCAGGACTCGCTCTTCTTGATTAAACAGAAGACGCATTTGCCCTCTGAAAGTTCTAGGTTCCAGGTGTGGTGTTGGGCTGGATTTCGAGTCTGGGTGTCCTCTGGCAGGAGGCCACTGCAAATCAGTACCCGGGATGGTGGCCAGGAGCACACAGCTTGTCAGAATGGGTCTATGGTGACCAGGGCTGGCCCCAGCTGCAGGACCTGCCTCCTCTTCTCCCTCTTCTTCAGATTGCAAATTCTCCAGCTCATCTTCAGTGACAAGTGTGGCAGAAGCCAGCTGGTTGACTTTTAGCTGAGGCATGTCCATGTCCTATATCCTCAACCCCAAGGACATCAAGGTTGCTTTGGACAGCTGCAAAAGTGGAGAGTCTTCTCGTGTCAAAATGTGGTGGGGCCTGGCGTCCAGGTGGACGTACCCTTAGGTCACTTAGCCCAACACTCTTATTTCCAGACAAGGAAACTGAGGCTCAGAAGGGGAATGGGTTTTCTCAGGGCCACAGTTGGGCCTCCCAGGTCCTGCTCCAAGCTGCTGTGACCACATCTGGGACATCAGGGAATGGATTCCCCCCGGGAGATGCACAGTGTGTCTTCAGGGTCTAGGGCTCATGGTGCCCAGGTTCACCTTTTGCTCTGCCACTCACCAGCCCTGGGACACCAAGGAGCCATTTAACCCTCCCTTAACAGCTATTTCAGAGAATCCATTTGTAAAACAAAGCTACAAATAGACCTGGCTGCGTATGATAAATAGATATCCACTGTCTGATGTGAGGTTAAGATAAATACATTTTAGGTAATACTGTTATTGGCTTTGATGTCTTTCACGGGGTCCATTGTGAATTACAGGAAGTTGATATGCTGGGGAATTAAACTGTGCCTTTCCACTCTCCGGCCAAGCGTCCAAATCTGAAGAATTACTTCAGTCATTAGCATCCAATCATGTCTGAAGATAGTATGTAAATAAAAAGCACTATTTGTGTTGGCCACTTCCAGACATACTTTGATTTCACTGAAAGAGACCATTCGATATGATTCCCTCCCTAGTGGATATATACTAGATATATCCTATAAAAATCCAAGTCCCTTTAAATCCGGTAGGATGCATATTTTTTTAAGTGGAAACTAACAAGTGTTTCAAGGATGTGGAGACCCTCATACTTTGCTGGTGAGGAAGCTAAATAGTACAGCTGCTGTAGAAAGCCACGTTATGGTTCATGTCTAGATTGCTACACAAAGCCTCGGCACTCATAGGTGGGGATTTGGGGAGGTGGGTGGATCTTGGGGGTGTGATATTCATCAGCGGGTTCGTCCACTGATGAGTTTATAACTAAATGTGGGGAAAGGAAGTGGAAGGGTGGACAGAGGAGGTGAGCTCGGTGTTGGGGGGGTGGCCTGGAAGAGTCTCGCTCTCTTCTGTTCTTCCTTTGATTTTTCTTTTCCATCGCCACCACGCCCCTCTGCCATGCCACCCTGCCTTGGAGCCAGCGGCTATGGGCTGAAACCTGTATAAACTATGAGCCAAAATAAACCTCTCCTCCTATAAGTTGTGGGTGTTGGGTATTGTGTTCCAGTGACGAAGTAACTAAGACAGTTTGGCAATTTATCAAAAATGTTAAACAGTGAATTATCATGTGACTCGACAATTCCAATTCTAAGCATATACTCCAAATAATTGAAAACAGAGACTGAAACAGACTCTTGTAGATAACATGTTCATGTCAGCACTATTCACAATAGTCCAAAGGTAGAAAGATACCAAATGTCCAAAACTGGGAAAAATGGATAAATAAAATGTGGTCTATCCATACAGTGGAACAGTGTTCATCCATTAAAAATAAGGTACTGGGAATGCTACAACCTGTATGAAACTTGAAAACATTATGTTCAATGAGCTAAGCTAGCAACCAAAGACCCATGCCACATAATTTTACATGAAAATCCAGTGTATAGAAATCCATAGAGACACAAAGCAGTCTGGTGCCCGCCAGGGAGGGGAAAAGGTAAGGAATGAGGTGTGGTTAAACGAGTGGTTCATTGTTGTTGCTTTGTTTTTGGAGCGATGAAAATATTTTGAAACTGGAGAGCAATTGTAAACGCCATGGAATTGTTTGCTTTGAAATGGTTAATTTCACATGATATGAATCTCACTTCACATTTTCATATATCCCTGAAAATCCTTAACTTATCTGCAGGGAAAATAAATACCTGAGGCTACAGACCAGTACCTGAAGCATTGTTAATCAGCACAGTGTTGCATCACTGAGACAAAATACCAGAGATAAGCAACTTCATTTGAGAAGGGATTGATTTGGGTCTCAGTTTCAGAGGTCTGTCCGTGGATTCTTGGCCCTGTTGCTTTCAGCCTGTGGCAGTGCCGTCCATCATGGTGGCAGCATATGGCAGAGGAGGCCTGTTTACCTCATGGCAGCCAGGATGCAAAGAGAAAAGCAAGATGGGGCCGGGGTTCTGATATTCTCTCCAAGGCCACACCCCCAATGACCTAACTTCCTCCCGCAGGTCCCACCCCTGAAAGGTTCCACTGCTCAGCCACAAAGGATAAATTAGAGTCTTTTGTAGGCAAATGGATGACCCATGAAACCAGGAGGTTAAGTGAAATAAATCAGACACAGAAGGCTAAGTATCACAGCTTCCACCACAAAACCTTCTTTTCCATAGTGGATTTGTACAAGAACAGGACTGACACTGGGGAAGTATTTCCCATCATAGACAAGAACAAGAATAATTTTGCTGAAGAAGAAGAAATTCAGCAAGTCTTTCCTTTAAAATGCTTCTTAGGGGAAAAGTGGACAAACCCAGAGTCGAAGGACTGTAGGGCTGTAGCCCCTCTAGAAATCTATGAACGGCTCCCTGAAGCCCAGCCTTTCAGACAGGTGATTTGCTTTTCCTGGCCTCTCTCAACCCTGTTGCTGCCAAGGCGCCCCCTGGAACCCCAGCAGCAGCAGCAGCAGCTCTGGGGGTCGCTGAGAACTGTGTAGGTCACTCCAGGCAACCATGCCAGGCTTCCCGGTGTGCCCTGTTCGCCCAGGAAGTTCCTGCAAAACTTCACCTTGGCCTGGCTTCTGACCGAAGGGTAGATGAGTACCTTTCTGCTGGCAGGAGATGCTGACAGAGATGGCAAGATAGGAGTAGATGGTGAGTGGGTCAGGCTGGGAACCCTCTGTACTGCCTTCAGGGGCTTCTCACGCCCACCTGCCCACCTACTCAGCCCTTCCCGGGGATCCCTGCCAAATCCACCTCCCTTAAATTACTACTTTTTGTCATAAAGTAATGCCAAAAGGTCCCAGAGGTCCCAGTTCTGTTTACTTGAGGGTCCTTTAATTTCTCCAGACCTGACTAAGGCAGTGACCCTGCCCCTTTTCAGACATTCACAGCTGTCACAACCAGAAGGAAGGGGTGCAGTTGGTGAGTTGAGAAAGAGTCCAGGCTGATTCCTCCCCCTCGAGTAACACTGGGACCCTTTGAAAGAAGTTGTGGGTAGGGCCTCTTAGAATTTACCTGCAGATTTAAAGCTCTGAAGACCCCTGTTTGAGAAGCAATCATCTTAGACTCTAATCTCTCCTTTAATGAAAATCTGTCAGTTGCATAGTATCATTAGAACGAAGGTTGGGCACGGCTGGACATGGTGGTGTACATTTGTGATCCAGGCATTCTGGGAGGCAGAGGCGGGAGGAATGCAAATTCAAGCCCACCCTGGGCAACTCAGAGACTTAGCAAGACAGTGTTGCATCAGTGTAACAAAATACCAGAGATAAACCACCGTGTCAAAATTTTAAAAAGGACTGAGGATGCAGTTTGGCATGAAGGCATGGGTTTATACCCTAATATCCCCCCCCTCAAAGTTTAAAGAAACATGGTTGGGTATTGAATCTACTAAGACAATTATTGAACAAACAGGAACGGAGTCCATGTCACCCTCATTGGTGATAGAAGTGTTCTAGATCTTGAGTCTACGTGTACAAAAGAATTTATCGAAATGTATGCAAATAACCAGGGCAATGGTGGAAGCAGAATGCAAGGTACATGGTACAAGCTTTGTCAGGTAAAACTCCTGGAGAAGTTAGAGAGAGGACAGCGCTCAAATTTGCAGTCTTTCTGCCTCAGCCTCCCAGAGTGCTGGGATTACAGTTGTGTGCCGCCACGCCCAACTTAGTCTCCCCTTTTCTAGTGTGGCATTGAAACTGTAGTATTTTTGTATAAGAGAAAAATATAGAGGTTAAAATTTAAGAAATTCTCATTAAAGTATCTGGCTGGAGACTGAGATGAATGGGCCCCTCCCTGGTCCTCACGGTGCCCATCAGGACTGCAGCTCATCGACCACACACAGGAGCTGGGAGTGTTTTGGGGCTCCCCCCGCCTTCTCTACCTCTTGTCCCAGGTTCATAAAGTGAGAACCAAGTCTCAGAACTCTCTGACTGTTTGACACCGAGCATACCTGTGCATGGGAGGATGTGCCTTCCCCTAAATACAACAGACCCTGGCTCCCCAGCTGGCCACTATGACCCTGTGACTCTGAGTGCTTCCCTTGCTCTGTGACGCCCAGGTCTGGTTGGATGAACCTGAGGTCTCCAGGGTGCTCTGAAATTCTGTGGATTTCTAGAGTTTGGAAAAAGTAGCCTAGGATCCAATGGGCCTGGGGTCCTCTCCTCCAGGGAGGACCAGGGCTCTCTGGGACTTGGTGTGTCCATCTGTAGTGTGGGAAGAATGACCTCTAAGTCTCTGAATTACATTGCAGACCAACTTGAGACGGGAAAAAATAAGAGGAGCAGAGCATGCACAGTGGCACGTGCTTGTAATCCTAGCACTCTGATGAGGCTAAATCAGGAGGATTGCAAGTTCAAGTCCAATCTGGGCAACAACTTAGTGAGACTCTGTCTCAGAATAAAAGATCAAGAAGGGCTGAGGATGTAAAAGTCCCCGGGCTCAATCCTAAAAAAAAGGGAGGGGAGCAGTAGATCACAGGTTAGGGTGAAACCAAAGCCTGGGCCTTGGTTTGAATCCCTGCTTCATTATATAGAAATTGCTAAATTATATGGAAAGCAGAGGAAATTAGATGACCCTGAGTTTTACCAAAGTTTTCTCCATGGGAAAAGAATTGATAATACTCGCTACCTCTGGGAATTGTTACAATTTAACGATCCATTTAACCAATGAACAGACAGTGAGAGTTTTTCACAATACCTGACGCAGAGTGGAGAATTAGGTTGGCATTTGTCATTAGTCACAGCTTGCTGGCATCCAGGCCTCCTCTAGGACTCACTCCTTTGCTCTCTCTCTCTCTCTCTCTCTCTCTCTCTCTCTCTCTCTCTCTCTCTCTCTCTCTGTGGTTTTGCCTGAACCACATGCCCAATACTTACTTACTTACTTTCTTTCTGAAAGAGTTTTGGCCCAGGCTGAACACTGTAGCTGGAAAAGCCTCAGCGGGAACCAAGGAGCTCCATCTCCCCCACCCCTAGGAATTTACCTATGGTGCCAAAAGAATACCAGTGGGCTACCTGTGCATCACTAATGCCCCTCAGGCTCCACCCCAAACCTAAGCTACTTATATGCCCCTACTCCACGTGTTCCAGGGGATCGGGGTTGTCTCCCCACATTCTCAAAATAAAAGTCATTTATATTTCATACTTCTTATCTTTTCAGCTGCGGCCGGAGCCCCACAGCTCTATCACTTTCTTTCTTTCTCTTTCTTTCTTTTTCTTTTCTTGAGAAAGATTTGCTAAGCCACTAAATTGCCCTGGTTGGGCTCGAACTTGCAGCCCTCCTGCCTCAGCCTCCCAAGTGCTACCCACATAGGCATGGGACCTGTTTGTGCCTGGTATGCATAGCACAGAGGCTGAAGCAGGATCTGGACTGAGTTCGGTGAGGGGAACGAAAGAAAAGATGAATAAGGAGTGGAGACACTCCTTTAGGGAGAGGAGATAGAGACAGATCGATGGATCAGAGATACAGAAGCAATTGTAAAGCTGGGAACAGATCTTGGGGTTCAAATCCTGTCCTCTGTCCACCTTTCACACAGATACAATTTTGCATAAGTCATTTAGTATCGCAGTGGCTCAGTGTAGTCATCTGTAAAATGGGGATCACAGAGGCTGGTTTTGAGAATCTCAGGATGTGGCACACATCAACTTCTCATCAGAAAGCTTTGAGTACAGCCTGAGGGTCAGTTGGGGGTGACCTCTTCCCCAAATCTACCTTGTCTCTTGTGTGCCTTACTGTTAATGACTGAGTCAGTGTGACTTTTTTCCCTGCAGTGTCTTTAATATGTTCTCTTCCTCTTGTAAGACTTCAAAGCTGCAGTAAAGGCTTAGACAGCTCCAGCCTACCTGTGAGTGAGGCTAGACCTCAGTAATTTGTCCCCCAAATCCTTTCCATTCTTCAGACTTTTCCATCATCAATCAGTAATGTGTTGGGTGTCATGGCCATAAATCCCAACAGGGCAAAGCCAGAGGCAAGTCAGGGTAGATTTGGAGCAGGAAAATCAAGTAAAGGAAAAAGTCTACTGAGATCTCTCTCTTGTGCTGTCCCTCAAGTCTGCCCAGCTTTCCACAGTGAGATCTACTGGAAACTGGTCCTACTTAGATAATAAGAAGTTAACAAAATGAGCTGGGTGTGGCAGCACACACCTGTAATCCCAGTACTCGGGAGGCTGAGGCAGGAGGATTGCTGGAGTTTGAGGCCAGCCTGGGCTGCACAGTCAGTTTAAGACCAGCACAAACTATAAAATGAGATCCTGTTTCAAAAATAAACAAAAATAAAAACAAGGAGAGAGACAGACAATGGGCTGGAGTTGTAGCTCAGAGCAAAAGTCTTCCATTCAATCCCAGTAACACAAGCACACACACACAGCACCTGCTTTTAACCTAATCTATTTTGAGGAATTTCCTTTCTAAAATTCAATGACAGTGATACGAGAGGCACACTTGTGCACGTAGGGATGTGGCTGTCTGTGGGCGTATGTGCATGAGTGTATAGTTAGCTCTTTGAGAGGCCACAGAGAGAAGGAACCAGAATGATTGTTATCCTGCCCTTGGCTGTAGTGATCGTTATTAAGATCTGATTTGAAGCTGGGTGTGTGTGGTGGCACACTCCTGTGATCCCAGCACTCAGAAGGCTGAGGCAGGAGGATTGTTGAGAGTTCGAGAGCAGCGTGGGCTACAAAGTGCCCTTAAAGGCAGCCTGAACTACATAATGAGACCCTGTCTCAAAAAAGACAAATAATAAAATAAAAATAAATGAAATAAAATAGAATAAAATCTGACAATTCGTTCTGTGGAGGTGGCTGGGGATGGGTGGTTAGGGAATAAATGAGCCTGGGATATCTGTAGCCAGCACTTCACACTCCCAAGTTAGGGGCAGGGCCCGCCTCTTCAGGACTGCTGGGTCCAGCTGCCTGCTTGGTCTTAGAAGAGAAGGCACATTTGATTCCTGGTACCAAAAAAATCCGGCAGAGAAGGTCTCTGGCCTCTCCCGCCAGTCCGTCTTTCCCTTGGACACACATGGGGAGGGTGTGCAGTGTCTGGCTTCCCCGTGATTACACGTTGCAGCCCGGTCCACACCTTCAGCGCCCCATTTCCACACCTTCAGCAGCCCTCCCCCAAGCACATCTATTTTAGATGCTGCCGCTGTGATCATGCTCCCCGGTGGGTGTGAAGCTGAGCACCCAGGACTTCTCAAGCCAACCCCCAACTCAAGCCCCAGACTTCCAGGCACTAGAGCTGTGAGGACAACCCCTCTCCTGGTTGGAAAGGACCACCACAGCCTCCTTCTGGGCAGTGAGGTCAAGCAATCTTTCTCAGCGAGCCTGGACCATCGGTGTGCAATTTGTGGTTGGCATTTGGTGAGTGCCTTGTGATTATCGGCAGTGCCATGGTGCAGCCAGAAGGAAGAATCTGATCTTGTTCGTAAGAGCCTCTATGAGGCAGCGGGGTGAACTATGGCACGTGTGCCCCAGCTGGCACGCAGAGCCCTCCATCAGCAAACCAAGTCGCCCTAGCAGCTGAGCCTTCAGTGTTGACACTTTGTGATAAATAAGGGGGTTTGGGGCTGCAGTTTGAGAACTAGTTTCTAAAAGTTTCACCCCCTGTTGGACATGGAGGGGAAGAGTCTCCCAGGAGAGAGGGGAGCCAGACAGCCCAGGAGGAGATGGGGCTTGGATGGGCTTTGCATATATCTGTAGGATACTTGTTCAGCACTGGTGTGGGGGAAGACACCAGAGCATGCACCCACCACCACCTTCTTGAAGGAGAAGCTATGGGCCCTGGTTTCTCCTCAAAGAGGTAAAATTCAAGGAGACTCTTACAACTTAGGTCACTCTCCTGATCAGTGTCCCAGTGTCCCAGTGTCTTTCCTCACCAAGACTCCAAAGAGGCTGCAAAATGGTGCCCCTGGGCCAAGACCAGCCTAGGGATAGGTTTGGTAGTTCATTCAGAGCTTGAAAACATTGTAACTAACTGCCAAAATGAAAACATTTGGAGATTTCCTGTAGAAAAAAAAAACAACCCACATTTTCAGATTCTGTTACAAAACTGGAATATCTGGCATCACAGCCCATATTCAAATTTGGCAAGCAGCAGCTTCCTTTGTGTCCACCATGATGTCTACAGGCCCCTCTCCTGCTCAGGCCCTGTGGGCACTTAAATGTGCCACTCTGCTGGAAAACTGGAACTCTCCCAGTATGTTCTGATAAAGAAGGCCTCTTCAGGGGCCCAGAGGAGCAACGGTAGGCCCCAGGCCTGAGACTCAACACAGCTCTCCCCACCCCCAGTACCATCCCAGGTTGAGTTTATGAGGTATTTTCCCACACATGACTTGTCTGACCCTTGTGAAAGCCCTCTGGGGGAAGCAAGGACCTGGTAATTACCTACAGCAGGAGATCGTTTGGGCCAGATAACTATGCTGTTACAATGGGCCAAAAGACAGCAGAACCAACCCCAAGAAGACGGCGCACAGGTATGGAACATGATGATGTGACCAGGATAATCTTGGGCACTTCTCATTACTTCTTGTTGTTCTTGAAAGTAGTGACAGCAGAAGACTGGGGTGATGGAGTACAGAGGATGTGGTGAGGGGGAGACCTGGAGGCCCCCTTCCAGAGGGGCCAGAAATGGTGGAAGAGGAGGGCAGGACCATAATCAGAACTTCGGACAGTAGCGACCCCTGGTGGACATGATGAAGCTTACTCCTCCTCTCTGGGAATTTTATGACCAAAAAAAATCACAGTGAAATGATCCAAAGCGGGAGTAGGCACCAGGCAGCATTCAATGTACAAACCGTACATTGGCTGGCTGGCTGGTTGGTTTTCTGAAACAAGGTCTTGCTGTGTTGCCCAGACTGGCCTCAAACTGGTCTCTAAGGATTCTCCTCCCTCAGCTTCTGGAATAGCTGTAACTGTATGCATGTGCCACAACACTTGGTTTGTGTGGCTATTTTTACATAAATTTACTTGTCCCTCACAACTATCCTGTGATTGTAACTATTATTTTCATGATCCCTTGTCACAGTTGAGGAGACCCAAGATGTGAGAACGAAAGAGATTTATCATATTCCGGGTTAGGACCAAGATTACTGACCCCTGGCCCAACTCGAAGACAAAATCAGATCTAGCAATCCCATTTCGGGAACTTACCCAAAAGAACTGAAGGCAGGGACTCAGATATTTGCAAGCCCATGTTCACAGCAGTGTCATTTGCAGTAGTCGAAAGGTGGAAGTGACCCAAGTGTCCATTGGTGGATGAATGGAGAGACCAAATGTGGTCCATATCATACAACATAAAAAAGACAAGCCTTGAGGATGTGATGCTAAGTCAACTAATGAGATGAAAAAGACAAAACTATGACTTTATTCATATGATATTTATTGTAAAATCATAGAGACAGGAAATAGAATGATGGGTACCAGGTGGATTTCAAGTTCAAGCCCTACCTGGGCCACTCAACAATTTACAGAGATTCTGTCTCAAAGTTTAAAAAAAGGCCTGGGATGCAGCTCAGTGTGAAGGTCCTGGGTTTAACCCCTAACAACGAAAACAAGAGAACAGAAAGAGCAGATTCAACTCTGCCTGGCATCCCTCTGTCCAGGTTTTATGGTGAGGAAGGGCTCCTGGCCCCTACCCCACCCAAGCTGCCCTCTCAGGTCATTGGTTACTCATACCCTGCCTCAGCCTCCCTCTGGCCATTAAGTGGACATGTGCTGGCCAGGATTTTGACCACGCCACTTCCCATTCCTTTGCCCTGGCCCTCTGCCCCTCCAACAGATCCCACCTTCCTTCTCGCGCGTGACTTTGGCTCCTCACCGCTTTCTCTTCACTCTGCTGAACAATTCTCAGACAGACAGCCTCTGTCCTTCATTGGCCCTCAACCATCCTTGGCCTAGGACACAAGCAAAAGGACAGACTTTTGCTGCCGGTGTTCCCCAGTAGTTTATGTTCTGGCAAAGCTGATGGTGGACTCACCACCCTGTTCCCTCAGAGAAGTATGAATTCTGTCATTCCAAGCCGTCCTTCCAGCTTGGGACTCACGGGAGTACAGGCATTAGGACCTGCTTCCTGGCTTTGATGGTCAACCTATGCCCAAGCCATGTCCATCAAGTGACTTCTCTAGAGGCATCACATCTTCTACTCCAGCTGCCCCGAGAGAGCGAGGTCAGGCCCTCCATACGTCCCAGTCCTTTTTTTAAACTTTGAGACAGAATTTCTCTAAGTTGTTGAGTTGCCCAGCAGGGCTTGAACTTGAAATCCACCTGGTACCCATCATTCTGTTCGCAGAGTTGGATCTGCTTGGAGCTTGGTGGAACACAATCATAAAGTTCCCCAGGGCGGCAGGGCCTTTGCCTCTGGCCCATATGCATTTCTGATGGCGGGGGTTTATTCTTCATAAATCCTTTCAAAGCCAGCCACTGCATCAATGGCTTGAGCCAAGAATTCTCTGCAGAGTGTGGACAATTACATCCTTGCTTTGCCTGATTTAACTACAGTGTTTTACATTTTTGCTTCAGCATGCTCCTTTCTGACCTGATTTTCAACAAACTGGCAACTTTTAAAATGTAAAACAGCCAACGCTCTTTTCTCCCAAAGAAAACTTTTCTGGTGAGCAAGTAACATGCATACCCCATCAATTGGGAACCATGAGTAAAGATATAATCAGGGTTTATGAGTGAAAAAATTTAATACAGTTCACATAATTTATAGGATTATTTTATAATATTCACCCAAAGAATCAAATGCAGACGAGTGCAGATCTTTCCACGTACTAGAGACCCAAAGAATTCAGCTGACAGCTGGATCCCATGGCAAGGTCCTCCATGAGTCCAGCTGGAAGCCCAGAACCTACAACAGTGTCTCTTGCAAGTCTGTCAAGGCTCTGTGCTGGGAAGGCCCAAAGGTCAGTGGTAAAAACTAGAAAGTCTGTGCCCGTGGGGAGAAGAATCTGTGTCAGCAGGCTGAGGGCTCTGCACTGGAGCCAGGAAGCGATGCTCAAGGTAAGGGGCAGAGCTGCCCCAAGAGAGCTACAGCCATCCTCAGTGACAGCAAGGACCCAAGCTCCTCCGATGATAAGAACAGCTGAGTTCATTCGGGAAAACCAGCATGACGAGCTTCTCCAAAAGAATCAGTGGCGCTCCATCTTCCCCTCCAATTCTTCTTTCACGTTGTGGCAGCAACAATCCTCAGATGGGCCTTCCACGCCCAGCACCACACTGATTCAGGTCAGCCGGGCATCACACCTTCACCATTAGTTAACCCACCACGGAAGAGCAACTACATTTATTTTACAAAATCATGACATCTTACAAAATATCAGTTTGGGTCTTATTCTTGCTCCGGGAGATAAAAGAGTGACCAAAGTTCTTGCTTGTTTTCACTGAACCCTGGGCTTTCATCTGAGCTACATGCCCAGCACCTCCCCTTTTGTTTTGAGAGACTTTTATGAAGTCACTAAGTTGCCCAGGTTGGCCTCAAATTTGTGGTCCTCCTGCCTTGTGCTGTTAGAGTACTGGGATTCCAGGTATGTACCACCACGCCCAACTAAGGGACCCAGATTTTGTTCCCTTTCCTCACTCCCAGAGAGAGCCAGGCCTCTCTGTTCTGAGCTCCTTAGTCTCAAGAAGGGTAAGATGAATGTGCTAAAGTCAGATGGCTTCAATTCCAGCCCTGTCACTTATTGACTAGTCTCATTTTCCCATCTGAAAGACAGTGGCCATAATAAATGTAACTAGGTCATTCATGGAGTAGCTGGCAGAGTACAAGTATATGCTGCACCCAGAGGAAGCCCGTCAATAAATATTATTCTTTTTTGGTCTTTTTCTTTTTTTTATCGGTACCAGGGATCGAACTCACGACTGCCTGCTTGCAAGGCAGGTGCTTATGCTGCTGAGCTAAATCCCCAGCCCCATAAATATTATTCTTGCAAGCAGCTTTGTTTATCCCTGCATACTCAGATTCAAGCAACCATGGGAAATATGAAAATATTCCAAACGATGCATCAGTGTTGCACATGTACAGACTTTTTTTTTTAGTCCATCAAAATATAGTAGACTGACTATTAACATGGCATTTACCTTGCTTTAGCTATTAGAAGTCTTCTAAGGGGATGTGTATAAGTTATATGCAGATATGCTGTCGTTTTCCATAAGGGATTGAGCATCTGAGGGTTTGGGCATCCGTGAGGATCATGGAACTCATCCCCGTGGTGCTTAGGAACAGTAATGAAGTAAAGACAAAGCATAGGTTTTTTCTCTTCCAATTTGAAGGCACTTAAATCAAGACTACAGAGAGGAAGTAAGCGTAAGGAAGGACCCAGGGCTGCCATATGTCTTAGTTACTTTTCTCTCATTCCTGAGACAACATAACCCAACACCTCAAGTTAAAGGAGGAAAGATTTATTTAGCTCACAGTCTGCAGAGGTTTCAAGCCATGATCTGCTGGCTCCAAGGCAGGGCAGCACATGACAGGGGGCAGAAGTTCATGGCAGTCAAAGACATCAGAAGCCGTAGGACAGCGGGAGACACGCCTCTTCCTGATCCTTAATTGTATCCAGTCTACTGGGATCAGGGCAGTGCCGGTCCAGTCAGTGGGCTGATGCAACCATCACCCACCCTTAATCCCAGCACTGCACTGTGAATTAATCACATCCTCTGAATTCAGCCACCTCCCACCAACCCTATGACCGCATGAGGTTTTGGGGGATATCTGGACACAAACCATAACACCGTAGCAGGAGCTATGTTCCCACTGCCACTCTGTCCTCACTTCCCTGCCAGAGGATGAGGCCCAGACCATTGCATGTGTCAGGCAGACTGGGAGAGCTAGGGAAGCAGCGTCTCCAGGTTGGCAGGGCAGCAGGTGGCTGAGTGCCCTGGCTCCTCCACGCTCAGGGTGACAATTCTCAGGTGTGTCCTACATAGCCTAGCAGCATGCAGCCCCTCCCGACTGCCCAGAGCCTTTGCCCATCCATTCTGTACCCTCCTTGGCTTCCTCTCCTCTGGTCTCGCTGCCCGGCTCCTTTCCATGCTGCCTAGGGTGACTTCCCAACTAAACTGTCCATGCCTCCATCTTTCTCTCTAGGTCTCATTTTGGGGTTCCCTAAATAAAAACAATAAATTGAAGGAAACAACAGGCCAGAGGGGGTAAAAGCAGAAAATAGAAGAGCGCTCATAGATGAGACCATATTCTTTTATGTCTGATCTCTGTCTGTCTGTCTGTCTGTCTATTGGACTAGAGATTGAACTCAGGACCTTCACAATGAGCTATGTCCTAGGTCTTTAAAAAAGTTTTGAAATAAGATCTCACTAAGTCCCCAAATTACCTGATCTTGAGATCTGCCTGTCTTAGTCTCCCAGAGTGCTGGAAAGGATCACAGACATGTGCCACTACCCCCAGCTCAGATATGTATTTCCCTTCATATTTGCTAGCATTCGAAGAGCATAAGGGTTTGGGCCTTGGAGCCACACTGCTTTGACTCCAATCCCAGCCCTGCTATCTGCTGCTAAGTGTTCCTCCTGTCTCCTCATCTAAAACATAGGAACAATATCAACCCTTCCTTAGGAGGGTTACTCCAAAGAAGTTAATGTACAGAAATATATATATATATATATATATATATATATATATAGAGAGAGAGAGAGAGAGAGAGAGAGAGAGAGAGAAAGGGAGAGGGAGAGAGAGAGAGAGAGAGACTGATTAAAGTTAGTTGTTGCCATAGTAATCTGGAACACTGATTACTCTGGGCCTTGGTTTTACCATCTATAAAATGGGCATGTTCAGTGGCCTGGTAGAACTGAGAGAATCAGCGTGGTACCCTAGTGGCAGCTCTGCCTCCATGTGGTTATTATAGATTTACTTATTCATTTCCATAGGGCTCTGCTGTGTTCTGTGATGCACCATTCATACAGTATTAGCAGGACAGTATAAATTAGAAGTGGAAAACAGGAAAATTAACTTTAGGGCATTCAAAGGAGCTAAGAATAGGGACAAAAGAGGATGAGCTGTAACATAATCTCTCTTCCCCTGGAGTTCATTTCAGGGTAAGATTTCTCACATATTTACTCACCTATCATTCTGAATTACTGGGCCCTGGGTACAAACAAGTGTGCCAAGAAATCTTCCATTTAAATTAAAGCATCTGTGAGCTCAGGAGTTTATGGCCAGCCCAGGCAGCATGGAGAGACTTCATCCCCTAAATGAATGAAAGCGGCCGTCTTTGGAGGAGAGCCCGGCTCTCCTTCCTCTGCTTTGCTGGCCATACTTCTGTCACTCTCTCCTGGCCTTCAAGACTCACCCCTCTTGTAGCCCCAGGAGATTAGCTTTTTCATGAAGCACCAGCCAGGCTTGGGCAGGAGGCTCCCCACTGGTCACCTTGTCACTTTGGCTGAGGGGACTGTGCTGGATGGCCACTGTTCACAGCCCTTCTGCTGCCCTCTTCACCAGGGCAACCCTCAGAGCCCACTTGAGGGTAAGTAGAGATGGCTGCTTAATTAAGTTTAGCAGCCCAGTGGCCCTTGGGCAGCTAAAAGAACATTATCTTGCAGTACTTTTTTTTTTTTGGTGGTGGTGCTAGGGTTCAAATAGGGATGCTCTACCACTGAGCCCATCCTCAGGCCCCCCTTTTTTGAGATGGGTCTTACTAAATTGCCCAGGTTGGCCTTGAACTCGGGATTCTCCTGCCTCAGCCTCCCCAAACTCTGGAATTACAGTCATGCCACTGTGTCCAGCTCTACTCTTAAAGGCACTTCTCTAAGTGCCATTTTTCATTGCCCCACAACAGGCACTTCCTCCTTCCTGCTCCTCTTGTCTTCCTGGAATGCCTAGATGTCCTCTCCGCAGCTGACTGAGAGGCTGTGTAGCCAACCAGTTGAGGCACAGACCCAGTGCTGGCCGCGTCACTTGCTAGATGTGTGACCTCTCGCAGATCACCAACCTGTGCTCCAGGCCCCAGCACCCCAATCTGTGAAAGGAGGACATGATCCTACCACCCTCACCAGGATGGCCATCACAACTAAGCGAATCTGTGTGCATGCAGCGTTCAGAACACACGTGTGCACAGTGTTCTGACAGTGTCACGGGACCACACATCGGGTAGCTTCTGCAACTGAAATTTATTCTCTCACAATTCTGAGACCCAGAGTCCAAGATGAAGGTGTCAGCACGGCTGGTTCCCTCTGAGGTTGTGAGAATTTTGTTCCAGGTCTCTCCCTTGGTTTCTGGGTTTTTCTGAGCATTGAGGATGGATGGCTCCAGGCTTGCAGAGGACCACCCAGACCTCCCTGTTTACCTTTTCTTGTCCTTCTGCCTGTGTACACCACATCCCTGTGTCCCAACCCTCCACCTCTTTTCACTGTTTGTGCATTTGTTGAGACAGAATCTCATTGTGTCATGCAGGGCGTCCTTGAGTTCACTGTGTAGCCCAGGCTGCCCTTAAACTAATGCGATCCTTCTGCCTCAGCCTCCTAACTGCTGGAATTACAGGTTTGTGCCACCACACCCAGTTCAAACTTGCCCTTACATGAAGTCACTCTCCTTATTGGGTTACAGATCACCGCATGATTTAATTTTAATTTTAACACCTCTATAAGTACTCTATCTCCAAATAAAGTCACATTCAGAGGTACTGGGGCATTAGGGACTCAAATGCATCTTTTTGGAGAGACACAATTCGAACTATAAAAACATAGAATTATGTGATTGCCATGATGAGGATAAAGTTGAGGAGGAGGACTATGAACAACATAGATCACTAACTTTCCTCAGTCTTCATCAACAGCCTGTGCACTAGTCCATAAGAACCAGTGAGTCACCATAAATGGTTCTTTTTTATGGAAACTTTTTTCATTATTATTATCTTTTTTTTATCGGTACCAGGGATCGAACTCACAACCGCCTGCTTGCAAGGCAGGTGCTTATGCCGCTGCGCTAAATCCCCAGCCCCTGACCTTTCTCATTATTATTTTCACCTGGTACAGAGGACTGAGCAGAAGGCCTCACACATGCTGTGCAAGGACTGTACCACTGAGCTACACCCTCAATTTTACATTTTATTTTAAGGCAGAGTCTCTCACAGGGCTCAAACTCACAATCCTCCTGCCTCAGCCTCTCAAAGTACTCAAAGCAGGTGCAACCCTAGTTTTGGGGCTCCCGTCACAGAAGTCTCCCTTTGTCATTAAATTCTCATAACGGTTAAGCTTGACAGTGTTATTGGCGGAGCATTCTTTTGGGTGGATCATGGGCACAGCCATGGGGAAAATATGTCTCCCTGATGCTTTCCTGTCTCCCACTGTTCCTCTGCTCTGCTTTCCAGCTCCCATGAACGAAACTTCTTTGTTCCCTGATATGCTTTCCCCAGGATGCTCCTGCCTTTGAGCCAGCCGACCATGAACTGAATCTCCAAACAAGTCTCTCCTCCTTTACGATGGGGGTGTCGGGCATTGTGTCCCAGCAATGAGACAAATGACTAACACAGCCCCCAAAGACCTTTTGGAGCTGCTCCTCACGTTGCCCTCTCTTTGAGGCCTTCTGTGGATGGCTTTGAGATCCAGGGGGACTTTGTTGGAAGTTTTATTGTTAGAAAAATATGTCCATGTACTGCATATACACACTGCAACCACCACCTCAGTGAATTATTAAAACTTAAAACATAGCATTTTACAAATCTTGTACAATGCACAGATGGTAGGTGCTCCACAACCAATTATCGTCTGCACTGAGAATAATCTGAAATATCATTCAAATGAATCCTTTGGAAGGGCTGGCAAACTTCCTTTTCTTGTATCTAAAATGACTGGTTTAGAAGGAGTCTTATCCTTTCTGAATGACTGTGAGACATTTGGACATTTGTTTGGATATTACAATGAACAAGGGAAGTAAATACCTTATTTACTTATAGAAATGTATAGTTATATGTAGAATTACATGTATGTAATATTTCTGGCAATATTGGGGATTGAACCCAGTATTGAGCTATACCCTCGGCTCTCTTTTTATTTTTGAGACAAGGTCTTACTAAACTGGTTGCTCAGGCTGAGCTTGAACTTGTGATCTTCTTGACTCGGCCTCCCAGAGAGCTAAGTGTGTACCACCATGCACAGTTAATAGATTTTTTTTTTTTGTCTTTTTGAGACAGGGTCTCATTATGCAGTTCAGGCTGGTCTGAAGCTCACTTTGTAACCCACGCTTGTTTTAAACTGGCAATGATCCTCCTTCTCAGCCTCCTGGGTACTGGGATTACAGGCATGCATCACCAGGCCCAGCTCAGAATTAACTTTTTATTTTAAAGAGAAAAACAAGAAAAATAAAACAAAATAAAGCCAATCAAAATAAAACAGAGAAAGTGATACAGGATTTCAAAACAAGATAATAGGAAATCAATAATGGCTACCATAATGCCTCTAGTTATCTTTGAAATAGCTGCCCATGTGACCAGACATAATAAAATCAAACAACACAGAACAGAATAAAGGCAATCGAAGCACAACAATGAAAGTGACGCAGGGATTCAAAACAAGATAATATAAAATCAAAAACAGCTATCATAATATATCTTATTATCTTTGAAATAGCTGCCCATACCATCAGATATAATAAAATCAAACAAAACAGAATAAAACCAAACCAAACAATGAAAATAATATAGGTCTTTAAAACAAGATAATAGGGAATTAACAATGGCTATCATCTTCAGAAGATTCTCCATCATTGCTATACCGAATATTGTTACCCTTTAAATAGATTGTCAGACTACTGGCTTTGGGCTTGCAAAGTCAGTCAAACACTACACATTACAAGCATTAAATTGTTTTTTTAAGATTTTAACTCAATAGCTATCATTTTAGCTTGTGTTCTTTAAATCAGTCACTTGCTTTCAACAGGGTCTGGGGTGACTGGGTGAGGGGGACCTTGGCTCTTCTTGTCTCTCAGCCCATACGCTGGCTGGCTCACAAGAAGGGATTGGTTTCTTGTTCTCCTGGTGTCCCACAACTGGTGCTGCCTCACAGGAAGAGGCTGACTTCTTGTTTTCCTCCCAGCATCCCATGACTGGCCCAAAATCAATTTTTAAAAGATGCTGTTTAAAAAAAAAGACACTGTAGTTTGGGGTAGCCCTGAGGCAGAGAGCAGCCACAGGGAGCAGCAATATTTCTGCAAGAACCTGGGAAGAGGGTGGGGTTCTCCTGTTGGGGACAGCAGGGCTTGGGGAGTGCAAGTCCAGGATGCAAATACCACTGATTATGCTTCTCTGTGGTGCTTCCTACATAAGAAAATTTCTTTCAAAGATGAGAAAAATTGAGATTTGGAGAAGGCAGTTGATCTGCCCTGAACAGGGGAACAAATAGAAAGTAACAGACAAATATACAAGTGTAGAAAGCCAAAAAATACCCAAGTTGCCTCATATTCATGATTTTTAACACTCAAATTTTACATGCTGAAACAGCATCTTCCAGGTTGAAGTTGCCCGTCAGAAATGCTTGGGACCAGAAGCATTTTGGGTTTTGAAATGTTTTCTTTTGTCTTTGGAGCATTTTGCCTATACATAATGAGATGTCTTTAAGATGACAGCCAAATCTAACCACAAACTTCATTATATTTCATATATACTTTCTACACATAGTCTGAAGGTAATCTTATCCAAAAATATGTTGGAGAATTTTGTGTGCGAGACAAGCTTTGTGGGGTGGGATTTTTCCACTTAGGGTGTTCTGTCAGTGTGCAAAAAGGTTTATCTTTTTACTTCATCCTTGTTGCAAATCTTGGTTCTGCAGGCCGAATGACTTGATTTAAAACAAAACTCTTTTCTAGCTCTTTGCTGCAGTGCAGTGTCTTCCACGCTGCAAATTTTGTCCCTTCTGACTTGCCTTCCTCTAGTGACACCTACAGGCAGCTGCAAAACTTACGCTCATAAAGAACAAGGCAGCTGCAGGAGTCAGGATTCTGCTGGATATATTCTGCTGCACACACACCTAGAGTTTTTAAAGAAATCCTGTATTTCCTCGTCAAAAGCCTTCATACTTTATACAGTCGTTAACCCAAAATTTACCTTCTGGAACTTAAATTTTTTAAAAAATTGTGGAAAATGCCTTCCCTTGTGGCCATGATGGATTAACCCACTTGCCTAACACCTGCCAAAGCAGACCAAGCACACGAACTGCAGTGTTTAAATGTGGTGACAAGCATCACAACATGGCAATGCCTAACAGACAGAATCAATGATGTAAAGGGTTCATAGGCTGCAATGCAAGAGGGGCTCAGGAAGAGCCCAGCTGTTCGGATGAGCCGAGACTTTAGGAGACTCAAGCAGCTACAATTCACGGGGCGGAGTGCTGGAGAACACAGGGAATTCCGAAATCTAAGATTTGCACCTCCTTTGTGGCCCTGGGCATTGAATCCGGGTCTTAGCACTGAGATACATTCCCAGCCACTCTCCCCTGCTTTTAGAGATTTTTCATTTCTAAGTTGCTAACTCACGCAGGCTGCCTCCGCCTCTGAGAGTGCCGGGATTACAGGCATGCACCTCCATGCCCCGCTGTAAAGGATCCCTTTTGACTTTTCAGTGCGTGCTTGTGGAGGAGCCACCTAAGACAGGAAAAAGAACTGAATGACAGAAGCAAGCAGGATTATCCCGAGCCCAGAACCGGCCACAGTTTGTGTTCCCGGCAAACAGAAGAAAAACCTCACAATATCTGTGGCAGTAAATAAAGTGCTCAGGAGGGTATTGATTCTACGGTGGAGCAAAGGTGGCCCTCGACCGAAGACTGCTCTTGTTCTGCCTGGCAAAGCTTAAAAGCTGGCCTCAAAATGACTAAACTAGCCAGGCCCATAATTCCAGCACTACAGGAGGCTGAGGCAGGAGGCAGACAAGTTTGAGTTCAACCTGATGATTAACTGAGTGATTCGGTAAGACCTTGTCTCAAAATAAACACTAGAAACAGCGTTGGGTATATCGCTCAATGAAAGGTCCTGGATTCAAATCCTAGTACCGAAACGGGGTGGAGTGTGGCAAACTATCTCTGAGAAGTAATTTAACTATGTCTTACAACAAAAGCTTAAGAATATATACATATTTTTAGGCCAGGGGTAGTGGCACATGTCTGTAATCTCAGCACATGCCTTTAATCTCTATGAATTTAAGTCCAACCTGAACTACATAGCGAGACCCTGCTCAAAAAGAAACAAGGAATATTTATATTTTTTAATGGAAGATCATCCAGTGCCCAGCACCCAACAAAGTAAAGCTTATAGTATCTGGTACTAAACTGAAAATTACCAGGCGTACAAAGAGGCAAAGATTCCACTCTATGAGGAGGCAAAAAATCAGCAAGTTAAATGAAACAGAGTTTATGAAGACATTAGAGGCTGAGGCAGCAGGATCTCAAGTTTGAGTCGTGCTTGGGCTCCTTGTCAAGAAGCTGTCTCAAAACAGAAAATTTAAAAAATGGCTAGGGATATAAATCAGTGATAGAGTTCCCCTGGTTTGATTCCTAGTCCTGCAAAAATAAAATAAAATTAAGACATTAAAACAATTCTAAAACTCTTTTTGAAATGTTTGAGAAGATAGAAGAAAATATGGAACTAAAAGAAAGCATGAAAGAAATACAGAAGACCTGAACTGAACTTTAAGCCCCCTCTGAATTCACAGGGCTGTACTCTCCTCTTTAGCAAAAGTCTCTATACATAGGAGTCCCAGAACTGTGTGAAACACATTCATTATATATTTATTACTTATACAACAGCAATATTTGTTTTCCTGAATCAGCCAATTAATTGTTTTTATTTTTAACCAGGCATGGTGGTGCACACTTATAATCCCAGCATCCTGGGAAGCTGAAGCGGGAGGATCACAAGTCTGAACCCAGCCTGGGCAACTTTAGTGAAACACTGTCTCAGAATTTTAAAAAATTTTTAAAAGGGCTGGAAATGTAGTTCAATGAGAAGACTCTAGGTTCAATCCCCAGAACAACAACAAAAAACTTAGCGCCAAGCACTCAATAGCCACTTCATTAAAAAATTACTTAGTTAAATGAATTTTTAAAAAGTGATGTTCTAAGAAATTACATGAATCTTCCAAAGTCTGATTGCTGGAAGAGAGGACAGGATTCTATGTGTCTTAATCCTCCATCCACTCAAGGCCATGCTAGGTTCAGAATGTAGGGGCTTCCTGGGATTTTACAGCGATTGTCCGGATTAGGCACTGACACCATCTCAGTTCTCTGGAATTTTTGGATGACAACACCCTCTCATTGAAGCCATTTTATGGGATGGTTTTTCCTAGGTTTTGATTTTTTGGAGGTGGATCTGCCTGATAAAGCAAACCCATACAGCAGGCAAATGAGGAAGAAACCCTTGAGTAACAGATGCAGGCTCTCTCATCCTGTTGGGCTGCATTGCAATTTCTCCTTAATTAACTCACTTGAATCTCTCTCTGTTAAATGCTGCCTTCAGCCCATCTGTAAATTGAGACAAAGATGCTCACGTTTCTTGTTCATGAAAAAATCAGCCTCTTGCAGCATTTCGTTTCTTTGCTCCTATAGCATTTCCTACGTGGCTTAGTAGGTTTGAGCTCTCCCAATTTTTTGTTCTTGGTCAAAAATTGACACATTAATTAAAGGCCTCAGAGATGGTCAGATGGCCATCTGACTCTGAAGTCAGTTTGCCTTCGGGAGACTCTGAAGACAAGTTTTAAGTGCAAACTGCTCAAGTGCTTCTTGGCAAGAAGTCTTCAAATGTCATTCCTGACACCAAATGTGCATGTGCTTGAGTGCAGTTGTCACTGCTGTGTGTGACTGGGGATTTTTGGTACCGGGGATTAAACTGGGGCCTTCTCAGTGAGCTGCATCCCCAGCCCTTTTTTCATTTTTTATTTAAAGAAAAGTTCTTGCTAAATTGCTAAATTGCCTATGAACCTGTGATCCTCCTACTCAGCCTCCCAGAGTACTGAGGTTGCAGGGGTGCATCACCACGATAAAATGTGACAGTGAATCTTGACCATCAACTTTATCAGCTTGACAGACACCTAGGAGATTAGTAAAGCATATTTCTGGGTGTGCCTTCATGGACCACAGAAATAGGACCTTAGAGACTGGATCAGGTCCCTGGTGCCCTCCTGGCTTCTTCCCTTGGGCTCTGCTTCCTGGCTGTCATGAACTAAGCAGGTACATCCCACCCTTCCATCATGATGTTCCTGCCTTGGAACCAGCCAACCATGGCCTAAAACCTCCGAGACCATGATCCAAATTTAACCACTCCTGCCTTAAATTGTGGGAATGGGTACTTTGTCCCAGTACTGGGAAAGCTGACCGATACACCATCTTCTGAAAGACAGAAGTACCCTTGGAACTCCAGTTCTTTTCTTTTCTTCGTTTTTTTCTTTTTTTGTACCAGGAATTGAACTCAGGACCTCCTGCTTGCCACGCAGGCATTGTGCTGCTGAGCTATATCCCTGGTCCAGAGCCCCAGTTCTTTAGGAAGAAGAGAGGAATGGCTGGGTCATGCATGGTTGTGTCTTTAACATTTAAAGGCACCACCAGCTTGTTTTCCAAACAAAGTATAATTTTGGGAAGTAGAATGTGTTGAGGAACAAGAAAAGAATCAGGAAAATTGTTTTTTCTTGTCTGCTCAGAGGAGATAGAGTTCCAGAACCTGTATTCTCTCACTAACTCTTGACGTTGGCCCGTCTTTTTCATTTTGGACATTTTCATTCGTGTGCTGTACCACCTCATTGTGGTTCAATCTGTATTTCACTAGTAACTCATGAGGTTAAGCATTGTTTCATTTGTTCATTTGCCACCCCCTGGGTGAATTCATTTTACATGTAGTAACCAGCACACTATGTTTCTGAACTAAGAAAGATATATACAGAAGTAAAAAGCTGATGATGTAGGAGGGAAAGAGAGAGTAGGTAGAGAGATGTGCTTGAGTAAGCAAGAAAAGATAGGATCCAGTGTAGACACAGAGGAGGTGGCTTTAGACAGGACCGGGCGTATTCATCCTATAGATAACAGGAAGCAGGAAGTAGGAAAGAAAATGTGTGTGTGCAGATGCTGGTGGTGAGCAGGTGTGCTCTAGGGGGCTCTGAGGAAGCTCTGCTCTGGTTATTTCTATTTTCACAGTGAAAGAGGAAGCAAGGTCATCTCCTGAGAATAAAGAAGTGTTGGACTATGAGGGGAGAGGACAGGAATGAGGGAGGAGCCTGGCAAATGGGAGAGAGAGAGGACTAGAGACGAGGAGTCTGATTTCCTGGCAGGAATTTTGCCTTGCTTCAAACATTTCAGACCTAAAATACCTGCAAAATATAACAGGCAGCAGCTGTAGTTTGATAGCATCGGATAGGACCTGGGATTCCCATTAACCAAATTTGGTGTCATCATGACCCAGTTACCTGATCTTGTCACCTTGAGCCTCTTTGTAAGTGCTTTTTGGCCAGCGTCAGCACAACTGAGGAGTTCGCTTCTCGAGTGTCTGAATTATTCAAGGTTCTGACCTATTCTGACGAGCACTTTGCCCAAAAGGCTAAATTATTAAGCACCTGGTGTGAGGATGCTGTCTTGAAAACCAGGGCATGGTGAACATTTTTACTGAAAATGTTTGCTTCTGAAAGGAGGCTGAGCCTTTCCTAACAACTTAACTGCTTCCCAGATGAGACAATGACACTGAGTGGTGTGAACATCACAGAGCAGCCAGGAGAAAGGAGACCCCACTAATTAGATAAGGAGAGAGCAGAACGTGAGTGGGAAGCCACTGCATCTTGGGAATTCACGGTCCATTAGTCAGCTTTGTGACTCTGATAAAGTTCCCGAGAATGATTAATTAAAGGAGGAAAGATTTTTGGCTCATGGGGCCAGAGATTTAACTCAGTGGCTCAACTGCTTGCCTACTAAGTGCGAGGTCATGAATTTGACCCCCGGAACCAAAAAAAAAAAAAAGGTTTTCGGGTCATGGTTTCAGCCCATGGGACACTGGCTTAACTATTCTGGACCTGAGGTGAAGCAGAACATCACGGTGGAAGGGCATGAAGCGGAAGGTGCTCCTTTTACCGAAGCCAGGAAGCAGAGAGGCAGGGGCAGAGGTAGAGAAAGGAGCTAGGGACCCCATAATCCCCGAGGGCCTGTGTGGGGAGCCACTCAGGCTGCTTCAAAGCTCAGGGGCACCTAAAGACACCTGGGGTGCAATCCCACTTGTCTAGCACAGGTGCTCAGTGGGCTACAGTTATGTAACCATTACTTAGCACAGGTAAACACACAGGTGCTGGTTATGGCACTGTGTATGAATGTAAGCATAAGATGACAATCTGTATAAAAATTATACAGCAAAGACGCAGGCCAGTCTTGCACTGTCACTCTGGTTCTCTGCTCTGCTCCACGCTGCCTGCTGTTGGTCATGCTTTGCACACAGGAGGTCTTTAACCTTGGGACCCCACCTGTGAAAATCCCCCGTGGGCCAGAGTGGGCCCAAACCATTCCCCTCTGACCCACTCCTTTTTTTTCCCTTTTTGTGGCAGTACTGGGGATTGAACCCTGAGCTTTTGCATTGAGCTACATCCCAGCCCTTTTCTGTTTTTGTTTTGAGACAAAAATCATGAAGTTTTCCCAGGTTGGGTTCAATTTGTAATCCTCCTGCTTCAGCCTTCTAGAGTGCTGGGATTGCAGGTGACTGCCACCACACCTGCCTCCACTCGCTTTAAAGTGGCCCCATCATCTCCCAATGACACAATCAAACTTGAATTCCAACAATGCATTGATCTAGTGATAAAATCAATGCCCCTGTACTTCAATCACACCCCCAAATCCCATCCACCAGCAACCAAACCCCCCATCACATGGCTAGCAAGGTACATTTCAAACCATAACACTCAGGAACATAATCAGTGGAGGCCATTCCATTGCCTGACCTTGTCAAGCTGAGTAGACTTTTAAAAATAAACATTAATCACCTCTATCAATGGTAGCAAATCAAATTCTCATACTCAAGATCCTACTGCCTCAACCTTCCTAGTGCTGGGATTACTGGTGTATATCACAACACCCAGCTGGTGGTCTATTTTTTGTTCTCCATTTGGGTAAAGCTGTCTAGTCTCATAATTGCAGGGCAGTTTAAAGACTATTTGTGAAGAATATAGGTTTCTGTTCAAAATTCTATAGTTACATCTTCTGTGTAAATAATACTAGGCTTTCCTGATTTGCATTCAAGAATTTCTAAAGATGCAGAGCATCAGGATAAGAATGCACTGTATCCATACTGAAGCATTTGCAGATGAATTAACACTCTGTCTAGGATTTGCTTTATTATCTACCCAAACAATGGGAAACCTGAGAATAAGTGAAACATTACTAGAAAATATTTATGGGTGATGGATACACAGTAATTAGTTGTATTATTCTTTTCACTTTTACATATGTTTAGAAATTTACAGAGTGGAGTGTAAAAACACAAGACTCATCCAAGGTGCATTTAGAAATAAGTAGTTAGTACTTTCTGAACTAAAATTAGTTTTTCATGAATTTCCTACTCCTCGACACCGTGCGTTAGCAGATTCTGACACACCAAAACCATGGCCAACACAAAATCAAATTATTTTATTTGATTAGAAGAGTGAAAGGCACTCTAATTTTTAAAAGAGTATTCTTCAAGGTATTCAACACTCCATCATCCAAAAATAATTGTTCTGCTTCTCTCTGCCATCGTGTGTGTGCTCTTGCCTCCAAGCCTAACTGTGTCTTCTCACAAGACTTTCAGAATCAAGCGATTCATGACCAAGAAGCAAAAGCAGAATCGTCCTGTTCCTCAGTGGATTTGGGTGAAGACTGGCAACAAAATCAGATACAACTCCAAGAGGAGATGCTGGAGGAGGACCAAGCTGGGACTGTAAGGAACTGTACATGGACTGTAGCACATTTGTAGCCTCAGAGGTTGAGAGATGATACCTTCTCTTTGGAGCTGGGGATTTAGCGCAGCGGCATAAGCACCTGCCTTGCAAGCAGGCGGTTGTGTTTGATCCCTGGTACCAAAAAAAAAAAAAAAAAAAAAAAAGATGATACCTTCTCTGTCATGGTCAAGATTATATCACCATATCAAACCTAAAGAATGCCACTGGCTGGTTAGTTGAATATGCTTCCTCAGGAATCTTATTCTTTTTCTGTGGTCAACAGTAGTGGGTCAACAATTAATATTTGAAGCCTTTAAAGACACAACAACAAAAAAGTAATTATTGAAGCTGAGCTTGATGGGGTAGGCCTGTAACTTTGGGAGACTCTTTGGGGAGCCTTTGGGAGGCTCAGGCAGAAGAATTGCAAATTCAAGCTCAATCTGGGCAATTAATGACTTAGCAAGACCTACTCTCAAAATAAAAAGTGAAAAAAAAAAAAGGCCCCAAGCAAAGGCCCTGGGTTCAAAGGCCCTTCAGTAAGTAAAAGAAATAAAATAGTTAAAAATTCTTGAGCACCAACTTGGTGCCAAGTGCTTTTTTTTCCGCTGGTGGAAATATAGTGAGAAATAAGTTGAAAGGAACCTGGAGCTTAATGGCTGATCAGAGAGACAAACGTTTAACCATAATTCACCAATAAATATGATAAGTGGTATGAAGGGAAAGATGTTGATGTGATAGAAATAGCAGGTGGGTTCAGCAATGGCTTTGCTGAGAAAGTGACATTTCACCTGAGTCCTAAAAGATGTGCAGGGAATTTCACCAGGCAAAGGTGTTGGATCTGAAGAGTTTTGAAAGGTGGATGGCATCAGAGAGTAGTCCAGGTATAAAGAACAATATGTGCAAAGACCCTAAATGACATATATTTAGGGAATGATGGGGCTTCATCATACAGTCCAGATTGGCTTTGAACTCTCCATCCCCCTCCTCGGCCTCCTCAGTACTGGATGGAAGAGAACAGAGGATGCAGAAACAATCCCAGATGTTCACCACCTGATCTTTGACAAAAGGACCAAAAACATAGCCTCCTCAGCCACAGCGCAGGTAAAACTGGCTATTCACATGCAGCACATTGAATCGAGACCCTTATTTCTCACCATGTACTGTGCTAAAATTAAAATTGATCAAAGATCTAAATATTAAAACAGAAACACTTAATCTACTGGGAGATAAAATATGGAAGACTCTTGGAGTCATAGGTGTAGGCAAAAACATTCTAAACAGAATTTCAACTGCACAAGAAATAACAGCAAGAGTTAACAAACAGGATTCCATCAAATTAAAAAGTTTCTGCACAGTCAACAAAGTGAAACGCATTGTGCAGAATGGGGAAAAAGTCTGGCCAGATCTTCCTCAGACAGAGCACTAATATGCAGACTATACAGAAAACTTAGATCTATTAGGACCCTCCCAAAAAATCTGATTAAAACATGGGCCCACTCAAAAAACCAAATAATAGACACTGCACAGAACAAGTAAAAATGGCCAAGAAGGGCTGGAGATTTAGCTCAGTGGCAAAAGCACCTGCCTGGCAAGTACAAGGTTGTGAGTTCAATCCCTGATACAAAAAAAAAAGGCCAATAAACACACAAAAGATATGTTCAACCTCATTGGCCAGTAGAGAAATACAAATTGAAATAACACTGAAATTTCATCTTACTCCAGAAAGAATGGCCATCATCAAAAAATCAAATAGTAGCAACTGCTGTCAAGTTGCTATTCTACTGCTGGTGGGAATGTAAACTAGTACAATCACCATGCAAATCAGTTTGGAGCTATCTCAGAAAAATAAAGCTAGAAATTCCATTTGACCCAGGTATTCCCCTTCTGGGTATCTTCTCAAATGTCACATATTACAATAATGTAATACATATTATGGTAATACACAAATCCCATGTTTACAGAAGCACAATTCATAATAGCTAAATCTTTGAGGCAGTCTATATTGCCATCAACAGGTGCATGGAGAAAGAAAACATGTAATCTGTACACAATGGAATATTACTTGACTATAAAGAAGGGTAAGTTTGAGACATCTGTAGTAAATGGATGCATCTTGAAAACATAATGTTGAGTGAAATAAATCAGACACACAAGACTAACTACTATATGGTTTCTCTCATATGAGAAATCTAAAGTACAAATAAAGAGTAAAGTAAAAGAATGATAAAAAGGAAACAGAAAGATCTTTTGCCAATGAGAAGGGGACCGAGATGAAGGGCGTGGAAACAGGATTGGGGAAAGGGACACAAACTGATTAAAGATGTGTCATGTGTTTGTACAAACTTCCCACAGTGAGTGTAATAATTATGTGTCACAAATATGGGCTAAAAACAAATGAAAAAGGGGAAAGGGAATCTAGAGATGGAGGGGGGGGGAGAAGAGGAGAAGGGAAATAAAAAGAATCAAGACTTGTTAAGTATATGTACTAGTCCCTACGATGAATATAAGTACTATGTACTGCAAAAGTGTTCTAATGCATTTTTAATGATATAGCTTAGACCTTCCTTGGACGGCCTGTAAGAAGCCTTCCCAGAAGGCATCTGGGTGCTCTGCTCAAGTAAGGTTGCTGAGTTCAGCTTCCAAACAGCTGGGCTGACTTAGGACCATTTGCAGGCTTCACGTGGTCTTGACAGAAGGCTGCTGGAAAACAAAGAGAGAAGAAAAACTAAAACCCAGGAAGCTGACAGGGAATGATGCATGCCTGTAACCCTAGCACTCAGGAGGCTGAGGCAAGAAGATCTCCACAAGTTCAAGGCCAGCCTGGACTACACAGTGAGACCTTGTCTCAAACAAACAAACAAAAACAAAAATAAAAGCCAGGAAGCATTAATATTGCCCACAAGTAGGGTGCTGGGTCCTCCTAGCTTGCTTATGAACCCACGTTTCCTGCAAGATCATTGGCAGTTGGCATCTTTTAAAAAGCCTTTTCCACACTGTCCCTCCACCCTTTGCCAGCACAGGCTAAATCCTGTGGCCGGTCTTCGTCCTCATTGTCTCTGAAGTGGTTTTTTTTTTTTTTTTTTTTGAGAAGGGTTTCACTAAGTAGTTCAGGCTCACCTTAAACTATGTAGCCCAGACAGGCCTCAAACTTGTGTCGATCCTCCTGCCTCAGCCTCCTGAGTGCTGGGATTACAGCCGTGCACCACTACCTCTGGCCTTTCTCTGAAGCTTTACTACAGCTTGCTTCCCCAAGGCCTCTGGCTTCCATCCTGCCCCTGGTGGTGGCTGACCTGGATAAGAGTACACAGGCCATGTGCCAGAGTGTGAATTATATGCAACACTAACAAGCAGTTAAATACAGTATGTGGGGCTGATCTCCAACCTTAATGAATATTCTCATAGCAACAGACTCATAACCATGACTGCTTGCTTTGCTTTTTTCATTATTTTATGTTTTTGGCACAGGAACAGGCTGACATTTGCAGAATTGCTTATGCACTACCAGAGCAGTCTGTCCACTGACTGCGGCCAGACAAATGCTTATTAATAATGATTTGATCTCACTAGGACTCCATATTCTGTATCTCACAAATAAGCAATTAGTCCAGGCAGAGTAGAAAGAGATGAGAGCCAGGAAGTCCTGGGAATTGAACCCAGGACCTTCACACTGAGCTACTTCCCCAGCTCCTTTTATTTTTTATTTTAAGCCAGGATCTTATTAGCTTACTAAATTTCCCAGGAGGCTAGTTTTGAACATGCAAGCTTCCTGCCATAGTCCCTCAGTGTGCTAGGATTACAGGTGTGAACCATCCCTCCTATGTAAAAGCTACCTGATCTCTGAAATTTATCCTCATCTTTGAAATAAAAGCATCAGTGTCTCAGTAATAGTCTGAGTGTAAGCTTTCTTGTGTAAAATGTCTCCTACTATGCTGATCCATAAGTACTTAACACAGGTTATAAGTGATCACTTAACAGGTGCTAACAAAAATATCAAGCTTCAAAATATCAAGGTACAGAGGCCAAGGATTTAGCTCAGTGGCATAAGCGGCTGCCTGGCAGGTGCCAAATTGTGAGTTTGGGTCCCTAAAAAAAAATAAATCAAGTACCAAAAAAAAAAATCAAGATATAGCTCTTAGCATGTATGAAATAGGTCAAGTATCAACAATGATTAAATTTCATTATTTTATATGTCAAGGTGTCATGTTGCTGGCTTGGCATAATTTGGATATAAAATAAAACAAAGACACATATACTTGATAAATAGATATATTTTAAGCACATAAAATTTATTTTTCTTCCCTTGTTTTAAGCAAAAAAAAATCTGTTATGGGACTCAGGGTTTAGCTCAGCAGCATAAGTGCCTGCTTGGCAAATGCAAGGTCGTGAGTTTGATCCCTGGCGCACACACACACACACAAATCTGTTACATAAATGTGATGATAAGGATTTTTCACAAGCCAGGTATGGGGTGTGAATGTAATCCCTACACCACTGGAGGCTGAGGCAGGATTACAAATTCAAACCCAGTTTGGGGTAACTTAGAGATTTACCCCTCTTGTCTCAAAATTAAGAAAAAAAGTCTGGGATGAGGCTCAGTGCAAAGGCTGTGAGTTCACCCTCTAGATAAATGTCACATAATGGTTTACTGTCACTAATGGCCTAAAGGACTAAAAAATAAAATTAAGTTGTATAAATTTAAATATATTTTCATCAAAAAATATATTAAAGGCAAAAAAAATTATAAATCAAAGCATTTTTATGGATTGAAAATTTAGTTGAGTGGTAGGGTATGTGTGTTTAACATGTGTGAGGCTCTGGGTTTGATCACCAACAGTGAAAAAAAATATATTTTCATGAGATTATTTCTTTTAAAATATTCTGAATCAGTACCACATTAAAATTAAAGGGCTAAAATACAAGTTTTAGTTAATGAATATGAAAACTTTTAATCAAAATGGTTCACATAAAGCTAAAGTATTTTCAAATGATCACTGAAACACGTTAAACCTTATCAAACTTTTCCAAACCAGGTGTAGTGGTGCCTGTAATCTCAGCCACTTGGGAGGCTCAGTTAGGAAGATCACAAATTCAAACCCAGCCTGAACAACCTATCAAGACCTTGTCTCATAACATATAATTAAATATAATTAAAAGGATGGGGTGTAGCTCTGTACAGAACTCTAGCCCTGGATTCCATCCCCAGCACTAAAATTTATTTGCAAATCTAGCATTCAATATCCAACAAGTTGCTGGTATGAAAATTTTTCTCATGTTAACAAGACCTAGATGTAAGCAAATTAAAAAGAGGTAAATATGGCAAAATTTTCCTGCATTGCTGTCTCCAAATGCTTACTCCAAACCTTTCGTAAGTTGAACATTGTAACATAGGGGTAAGAAACAACATTAAATCTATCAACATGTTACACAGGTCAGTTACCTCCAGAGAAAGAGAGAGGACTGCATGAACATGTATATCAAGATGATTATGAAGAATTGAGTCAGGCAATTATGAAGTCTGCCATCTACTAGCTAGAGATTCAGAAAAGCCAATGATATAATTCCAGTCTAAATCTAAAAATCTGAGAACCTGGAGTGGAGGGCTGTTACTAACCAAAACAGACTTAATGCAAGATATACAATAATTTACAAGCTTGGATTACAACGGCAGCCCAAAGTCAGTTAATAGAAGAGTGCAAAAGGGCTGTCTGTGTGCTAGAGACCCAAAGGATCCAGTGGAGCTCACTGCAGTATCCCATGCGAGTCTCTATCAGGAGGCTGAAGCATCTACAATGGAAGCCAGGATGCAACATCTGTTATGGTTTGTGTTTGGATGCCCCCTCAAGCCTCACACAATTATGGAGGTGGCTGAGTCTAGTGTTTGTGATTGGTTCATTGTCTAGTGCTGGGATTGATGGTGTAAGTGCTGCACCCACCCAAGGGCGGGGAGCTGGCATACAATGTAAGGTTCAGAAGAAAGCATGCTTTCTTTTTTTTGCCCTGTTTGCTCTTGCCGTTTGTGGCTGCCATGAACAGCTGCTCCTGTGCCACACCACCCTGCCTTGGAGCCAGCTGAGTATGGATTGAAACCTCCAAAATTGTAGGATAAATAGACCTTTCCTTCCCTAATTTTGGGTGCCAGATATTTTGTCTCAGCAACGAGAGGAAATTAACCAAGACAACAACATCCAAGGTAAAGGTGAAGACTGGAGCTCCCTGAAGAAACAGAAGTGAGCCTCCCTTCTTCATTTCCTTTTATTCCACTCTGGTGAAAGCCTCCCCAGGGCAGAGCTTCTGTCTTCAGTAAATCCCTCCAGTTACATCCAGAACTACCTGGATCCGATGTAGTTGGACATTTCTTATCAGGTTTACATAATCAGTGACCTATCACAGTCCACCCCTTGTCAGTTTGACAAGCAGATATACTTCCTTAAGCCATAGCCTATAGATACAAAGGTAAGTTCACAGTTACGCCTAATGTTACAACTATCCTGTGTACAGACAGAAACACACTAATTCCCTCCCAGAACAAAAGGCAAATTTTATTTGGGTGATGCTTACTCCAGACATTTCATAATTTGAACACTATAACTTAGGTTTAATAATACTTAAGAACCAATATTAAATCAACATATTACACAGGAAGTATATTAAGAGAGAACTATTACAATCACAATCCTCGTTTCTGTAACTGATCACAAGGTCATGCTGGTATATAAAACTACCTTCTTCTACTACCCATTCTGTGTTCCCTTGGACTTCAGCAAGCACCTCTGCAGGTCTTGATTCTTTCCCTGGTGGCGTGACCCACACCTTCATTCCTGAAGGTTCTGGACCATTTGTCTTCCTACCTAGATTAAGTTGTTGTAGTTTCCCATTGTTTAATTACAAGTCGTGGTAACAGTAGGAGGCACCCTAAATGATCTCCTGCACTCCAGGTATATTCCAAGTATAGTCCAGTTTCCTCTTGGTACTCTGGATCAATCAGTCCTGCCAACACTCTGACTCCCTTTTTAGCTTGTTTCTTCAGTGGCCTGTGGATACCAAAATTGCCAAAGGGAAGGCTTAACATCCAATTTAATTTATTATTGTTGTGCATCCTTGTACAAACTTTCCCCCCTCTGGAACTAAGACTTCTAAGGCAACAGAGGATATGACTTTTAAGGCAATGTTCCCTGTCAAGGGAATAAATAGCAAAAATTTGGCTAGTAGGGGTAACAGTGAGTGGAATCATTCCCACTTCCAACCCTTGATTCCTGGACCCATGAATCTTGGCTATGGGAGATGTAGTTCCATATAGTGGATGCTGATCCAAACTTTTTGAAGAACCTTGCTCCAGCCCTGCAAGCTATTACCACCTACCTGACACTGTAGCTGTCCTCAAAAGACCATTCCACGTTTCTATCAATCCAGCTGCTTCTGGATGGTGAGGAACATTGTAAGACTACTGAATTCCATGAGCATGAGCTCATTGCCTCACTTCTTTGGCTATAAAATGTGTTCCTTATATATAAAAAAAAGCATGAAGGGGTGGGAATTTAGCTCAGCAGCATAAGCACTCACCTGGCAAGCACGAGGTCATGAGTTCGATTCCCAGTACCAAAAAAAAAAAAAGTGTTCCTTGGTTAAAGCAATGCAGTGTGCATTCCATAATGGTAGACAAGACATTCCACAAGTTCATGGATGCAGTTTTGGCAGAAGCATTACATTCAGGAAAGACAAATTCATATCCTGAATAAATGTCTGTGCCAAAAATGACAAAGTGCTATGCTTCCCATGATAGAAACAGTACAATAGAATTGACCTGCCACCAAATTGCAGGCTGGTCACCTGGGAAATGGTGCCACACCAAGGACTCAGTGTTGGTCTCTGTTGCTGGCATGTTGGTAACGGAGCAGTGGCTGTAGTCAAGTCAGCCTTGGTGAGTGGGAGACGATGGTGCTGACCTCCACTGAACATTCTCTCTCTCCGTCACCGGGACCACTTTGTTTGTGAACCCATTGGGCAATGACAGAGGTGGCTAAAGAAAGAGGTTGACAGTTATCTGTTGAACAGTTCATCCTATTCACTTGATTGTTAAAGTCCCCTTCTGCTGAGGTCACTTTTTGGTGAGCATTTATAGGGAGTACAGATATTTTTTATATCTCTTACCCATTTGGAGAGGTCTTTCTATATATCTCTTCCCCAAATGTCTTTGTCTCCAAGTCATGCTCCTCCCAAGTTCTTGACCATCCATTGAGACCATTGGCTACAGACCATGAATCAATACATAGTCACACCTCTGACGACTTCTCCTCCCAGAAAAAATGTACTACCAGGTGCACTGCCCAAAGTTCTGCCCACTGCAATGATTCCCCATTGCCACTGTCCTTCAGGGATGTCTGGGAAAGGGACTGTAATGCTGTAATGCTGTAATGCTGCAGCTGCTTGCACGTGGTGCCTGTATATTGTGCAGAACCATTATAAACCAGGTCCTAGCCTTCTCTTCCTGACCACTGGTCATATGGTATACCTGATGAGGCCACAGTGCATGCTGGGAAACAGAAGGCAATATTGCAGGAGTAGGAGCCATGGGCATTTGAGCAAATTTTCATGTAACTTGCTTGTGCCTGCTACATCTGCTTTAGCTCAATCACATATACCATTTCCATTTAATGATAAGCTGGTGTGTATATACAACTTTATGACTCAGAGGATCAGATCACTTACTCTGCTTCTTAGCCACTACAATGTTGGGGCTGGGGATTTTGCTCAGTGGCATAAGCGCCTGCCTTGCAAGCAGGCAGTCATGAGTTCGATCCCTGGTACCGAAAAAGACAAAAAAAAAAAAAAAAAAAAAAAAAAAAACCTCTTCTGCTTAGCCACTACAATGTTAGGAGTTCGACTCAGTCATGTGCTCCTGATATGAAGGTCTGTCTCTGTACAGATCCAAAAGTAATGATGCCACATACCATGCACTGAAATTTTTAAAATTCCATGAATTTTCTTGCCACTAAGTTATCTGTCCCAGAAATTTTGTCACAATATAGAAATCTGATTAATACAGGAACTGGTCTTGTGAAGTGGGGTGATGGGCTAGACTGTAGTTAGCTATGCATATGGATATGTATGTAAACAATTTGCAGGAATAAATTTTACGAGTTGGGGAAAACAGGCTAAAATATGTTAGCATGCTATAAGAAGAGCTTAATGGACAATCCTGTCGACAGGGAAGTTTAGAATCTGAAAGGAACTTTGCCTATACAGATTATATTATCATTGACTTACATCAGAGGAGGCCATGCTAAAGCCTCCAATATAGCAGGTCCAGCTGCAAACCTCAAAATTCAAATGGAAAAATTACTCGTCAAGTAGAAAAGCAACTCACATATTAAAGTTGTACTGGGAAGGAACCTATACTTAGCCATTCTTGACTTGATGGCTATGGGCAGTTTCAACTTCTGTCCCAGGAAACTCATCAATCAGAACTGCTATCACATGAATCCATGTTGACTGCAGGTGAGAATGACTAACAGGAAAAGACAATTCAGAAAGACCAGATGGTTACCTCCTGTGGCTTAAGGGCCATGACAAGATTTCTAAGTGCAATCGGCAAGTCTGGAAGAGGATGCTATGAAGGTTGACCTTTGAGAATCTATTGACTGACTGCCCTGTATGTCTTGAAAATTCAAGAAATAGAGATGAAAGGAGAATTGAAAAGGATTGGAATGGATGTGATATGTATATATATATATATATATATATATATATATATATATTATCTCCCTCAGATGAATGTGTTTATTTTATATGAAAGAATGTTCCTAAAAAGAAGAAAGAAAGAAAAGAGAATTCATTAATTATAAAAAAAAATATCCAGCTCATGTTGGGCCACTCAGATTGCATGGCAACCTAGTGTTCTATGGTCAAGTGTTAAGAACCACAAATCCACAATGGCTAATTTTGCATATTCCCTAAGGAATAAAATGGAGGCTTGGGATTATCAGCACCACCCACCTGAGATTTCCCATTGACTCTTCTTAGAAGAAGATCATCTATGCCCAGGATTATACCCCAGGACAAGATCCTTCTTAGCATAAGATCATCTATGCTCTTTTGAGTCATCCCAGGACTATACTTGCCTATTGAGTCATAAACCTCTGAGTCTGCTGCCAAATTAGAACCTTTTGCTAGCCCCACCTAACACTGAATATACCCAATAAACAGTGGCTGTTTTCAAGTGTCAGGAGAAGACTCATCTGGAGCCACTAACTCGCCAGTCACTCATGTATTACTAATCTTGTCTCTGTTTTTTATTTTCTTGCCCTTACCATAGACAATTGGGGCTCTCCACTGGGTCCCCAATATTTGGTCACGTGACCAGGACACATGACCTTCAAGCCAAAACAACAAGCCACATCAAGGTGCTGACAATCCACTGTTCCTTACATGGCCTATTTAAAGGTAAGCGGAGCAGTTTACTAACTATAGTGCTCAGACACAGCTGCAAATAGGAATCTATTCCAAGAGTCTGCTTGTCAAGAGAAACAATAGGGCAATCAAATTCTTCATCCGCAGAAGAAAAACAATTTAGCCCATTGATAAAGAAGCTTTTAAATAATGCAGATATCAAAGTGCCATCAAAACAGATTCACCCGTTACTCCATCATATAGCTACACTCTATCCTTCCTTTCCCAAAGTGAGTACACTCAATCTGAGAGTTTGGGATAAAATAGGTGAAAAAAAAAATCCACCTGAAAACTATAGCCACATATAACCTAGTGAAAAAGGCCCTGTCATCCTTGCAATATAATTTAGCAAAAACAAAAACAACAAACAAAAAAACCAAAATGCAGACCAACAACTGATTACCATTACAATACACCCTACCTGTGCTGACAAAATAATTATGAATGAGGTATTTGAATGGAAAAGGGCTGATGTAACTGTAACAAAAAGATCACCAGATTGATGATCCCCTAATGGGACACTGGAGAAAAATGAAGCATGTTTTTAAAATATGGTTAATCAAATGTATTCACTTTTTCAAGATCTTCGTTACAAAGTGTGAAATGTTTCCAATTTGCTCAGACAGTCTGCTTCATTTTCTCCACACCCCATTTGGAAAATACTATTTCAGCTGCTGTGCTTCCTACAGTCTCTCCCTCCCCCATACTGAGGACTCAGATGAGAAACCATCCCCTTTCCCTGCCCCCAAGAAAGTCAAGGTATAGTGACATGAGACTCTATCCACAGGCATGCTTTCCAGTCACCAAAAAGACAGATCCAGAACACATGGCTTGTAAACTCAGTATACACACAATTTTTAACCTTTTACTCTTGCAAGAATTGAGCCAGAGCATGGTTGACAATGGAGTCCAGGGTCCTTTTACACTCGGTTGCTTAGATAACATACCTGAAGGCTTTCAAATGGTGCCAGGTGATATAGCACATCTCACTCACATGTGCCTGTCACGGGCATAATTCCTACATTTGAATCACATTTAAAGACACTCATTTAGAACAAGCTCAGAATAATCCAGATAGTGAGGGTGAACAGTTACAAGTTATTATTCAGGAAATGTCATCTGGCATGGGCAAATATACTGATTTGAAGGTTCAAGCATGCACCCCACTCCTCTTTTCTCAGTGCAAGGAACTGTTACGTCGAGCATAGGTTTCTGTCCCAGTGGGTGATACACCTAATAAATCCTTTACCCAGATATTCCAGGACCCTTCAGAGACTTACACCCAGTTTGCAGCAAGATTGCAACAGGCTGTAAATAAGTAGGTTTCTTACAACGCAGCTAAAATACTCATTCATCAATTAGCATATGAAAATGCCAATAAAGAGTGTAATCAAGCCTTAATCTTGGTTCTTCATACTAAAGACTTCTCTACTTAAATTCAAACATACCAAAATATTGGTTCCACTGTTCAGGCTTCTGCACCCATGGCACGGGCTGTATCCCAACAACTTGCCAGTAAGTTTGATATGATTAAATGTTTTAATTATGGTAAGTAAGGTCACACTAACTGGGGCTGCTCAGAGCCTATAAAGAAGGCACCAGCTGCCCCAGCTACGCAGAGTATTACTAGACCAGACTCAAATTTACCACGCACTCTGTGTCAATGCTGCATGAGAGGTTTTCATTGTAGGTCTAGATTTCATAAGGATGGCATATCCTTGCCACAGGGAAACAGAGAACTGGCTCTCTCCAGGCATAAACACAGGGTAGAGTATCAAACAGTGTCCTGACAGCCCAGGCACAGTTGACTCAGTTGTATCCAGTCCAAACCAGACAAACATCAGTTCCTCTGCCAGGATGAGTACAAGACATGACATTAAGTCCCTCTTGCAAGGAACCACCCAGAGCACAGGATTAGATTTACCAGCAGCTTCCTGCATTCATGTATTGGGAGGGGCAGTTTTAATTCTCACTGGAATCTATGGACCACTGCCAGAAGTAGTGAATTATGAGAAATTAAACCCAAAAGAATACAATTGGAATGCTTTTATTTTCTCTCTCTTTCAAAATATGAACAGCAATCATTCAGATTCCTTGATTATAGGTTTAATTTTCTGTTTGACAATGCAGCTGGAGTCAATCATAATTTCTGTCTTAGACACATGTTTTGCTAAGGATTATAGTTTGAGCCCAGGAAAGTTCTCAATCTTATTTGTCTTTTTGCACCTAAGATGGTTAGAATTTGGTTCTTGTGCCATAGTTGGATTCACTGTTTTTCACTTCTCCACTGTCTTGGCCCTGAGAAATAACAGTATTTAATCCTAGGCAATTCTCTCCTCCCTCCATGGCTGCTTAATTTAAGGACAAATTTCCAAAATGGTACCTTTCCCTTCCTTTGGGCCCTTCCAGAGTGAAGCAGATTTTTACTTCTCTCTGGGTTATATTCAAACACAGGTATAGATGTAATCCTGTAGCTCTCAAAACTAAATGTACAGGTGTTAGTCGAAGTTGACCTGACTTTTAGTCCTTAAGCAGAGCTAGAGATTAACTCCTCTTTCTTCTCTCCCCAAGAATGATGCTGCCTGGTTTTTACAGCACAAGACAGGCTCACTGATTTTTCTAACACAGATAGGCCCATTGATAGAACAAAACATTCCTAGGGAACCTTAAATTTAGTAACAGTTTTACACAGAAGCAGGTATTTAAAAATATCACAGTCCCCAGAGGACTGCCTCATCTCAGGATTTCTCTCCACAATGTCTTGTAAGCTGGCCACTCTCGGAGATAATCTCTTTAGACACACAAATATGCTTTCACAAGTGTGAAAGGTTTTATTCCTTCTAACTTTTTTTTTTTTTTTTTTTTTGGTGCTGGGGATCAAACTTACAACCTTGTGCTTACAAGGCAGGCACTGTGCTGCTAAGCTATACCTCCAGCTTTCCTTCCAATTCTTGTTATAAGAGATCTCAATTAACTGACTGAAAAAAGTCCTGACTAATCTATTTATATTTACAAATATGACAACTATAAAAGCGTCATCATAATTTAAATTGGCCAAATATATTTGAGTGCACTCCAATTTTATAAGTTGTCTTGTATGTATTTGTTTTATCTGCCTGCCTAGTCCATAGACAGCTATTATATTTGAGCTCAAAAAGCAATTTTGAGGGACACTTCAGGCTTGGAGGGACTATTGGAATGTATTTCAACTGATGAATAAGGAAGCAGCTGCCTGGAGAAATTCCTCCAGTCCTTGTTCATTAATAGAGAGACCCAATAATCCTCATAGCCTTATGGGATATACTCCAATATATGTTCTTTAAAATATACTATTGTGATGTGTTTACATTTGTCATCATCAAAAGATTAAATTTTCTAGACAATACGTTTTTTATTTAAAGGTGCTCTGGTACAAAGGTTTTCATATGGCTATGATGAGAGTTATTAATCTCATGGTACATTAAATGCATTCATGCTTCCAGATGTACAGGTCTTCCAAAATGTAAAACAGGGGTTATTTATGATAATAGACAGATAAAGGCAGATTCAGATCTCTGCGTTTAACAAAAACGTATGAGGGGCCAGGGATTTAGCTCCGTGGCACAAGCGCCTGCCTTGCAAGTGCAAAGTCGTGAGTGCAGTCCCGATACCAAAAACAAAACGAAACAAAACAAAAATGTATGAGACGTACATCCTACTAAAGGGTAACAAGTTAGATAAAAGCTTTTTATGTATTAGGTAGGGATGGTAGACTAAAAGAGGGTATTTTATATCAAAATGGAAATTTGGGTCTGTTACAAAAGTGTCATCATGGTTGTCATGATAGTTTCGATTTCTAATTTTCTGTATAGGTAAATGGTTAATATTCTATAGGAATTGAGTGGCTGGGGATTTAGCTCAGCAGCATAAGCACCTGCCTGGCAACTGTGAAGTTGTGAGTTCAATCCCTGGTATCACCAAAAAAAAAAAAAAAAAGGAATTGAAATGTTAAAACACCCACGATTGTTAGAAAATAGTGGTTTCATTTTATGTTCTAACGCGCTTGATATTTAGACAAGATAATATGTTAGGCTTACTGCCTCTATTACACTGTACTGCTGTCGTTTTTTTCTTCTGGATGTTCAACAATGGAGGTTTGGAGACCAAAAACTAGAAAGATAGGTTAACAGGATAGTAAATATTTTGGCCCTAGCACTTGAGGATAGTGAGGAGCTAGAACATACGAAAACCTCTGCTATGATATCCTATACTCGGTGAATCCCAGGTCTTCTGATTAAAGAGACTGTGGGAACACAGAGGAAAGTGATCATTGGTGTGTAGTGTGCCTAAGAAGAGTCACCAGAAGAGAAAAGTCTTCCAAGCTTTCACAGAAAGCAATGGCCGTGACTCACCCAAACAGCTGACACTGACATAAGTACCAACAGGTGCTGTGCATGGTTCCAAGGTAATTCTCGAGATTTAACTGACCTTGATAGACAGCAAAGAAGTTAATTTTAATTAACATAGGCCTCACTTTAACTTGGTCTTGAATACCCAGCAGAAATGTATAACCAAAATATGTATAAAAATGCCATAGTAATTAGCTGGATATAAAAAGGGGCACCAGTTATTGGCCTCTTAGAGCTGTTTCCAGATACACCAGTAGCTGCACACTGTTATAGGTCATTAAGAAAAGCTACAATAAAATATACTATGATTATACATGTTGTAATTTCTCAGAAAATTTGTTTATTGCTGCCTAAAGGCTGCCAAACGAAGAAAGATACACAAACAGGAAAAGTAGGCTAACCCAATGCAGTTAATAACACAGGTCGAGAGTATGCTTGTGTTAACAGACAGTGGAATACCATTACTGCCTTCCTGAAATGTGTTACCATGGAGAGAGGAGACAGGAACATCCCAGCCCCATGATGGAACCTGTTCCTGTGCAGCCCTTCAGTGCAAGCATTTTTAAGGGTGACCCTGGGAAAAGACCTTGACATCACAAGGACTGAGATCCATACAGGCTACAAAACTCATGATATGAGGACAACTAAAACAGGACAAATAAAAGGCTTACATCCTGATGATTGATGTGATGGGACCTACCACACACACACACACACACACACACACACACACACGCACGCACACACATACATACAAAGAAACACTTGGGAATGTTTTTATACTCTATCAGCTTCAAGTACTATAATTACAAAAACAAAGAGGGGAATATGTTTGGAACCACAAATTCACAATGGCTAATTTTGCTTTCTTCCCTAAGGAATAAAATGGAGGTTTGGGATTATCAGTATCACCCATCTGAGATTTCCCATTGACGCTTCTTAGCAGAAAACCATCTACACTCTCTTGAATCAGCCCAGGATTACACCCCAGGAAAAGATCTTTCTTAGCATAAAATCATCTTCGCATTCTCCGAGTTATCCTAGGATTATACCTACCCATTGAGTTATAAACCTCTGAGCCCTCTGCCCAGTTGGAATCTTTTGCTGGCCCCACCTGTCACTGTATACTACGGCTGTTTCGGGGTGTCAGGAGAGGACCCATCTGGAGCCATTGTCTTCCCAGCCACTCATGTATACTAAATTTATCCCTGTTTTTTATTTTCTCACTGTACACTTAACACAGACAATTAGGGATCTTTGCTGGGTCCCCAGTAGCCAAGTGTTCAATTTCTACGAAGGCCCAGTAGCAGGCTAAGAGCTGTTTTGTAAAGGGAGAGTGGGTGTCTGCAGATGATGTCAGAGCCTTGCTGCAAAATTCTAAAGGCCTCCACTGCCGTTCATCCTTGGAGGCTTGCCAGAGACGTCAAACAGCATCTCTGCTTTGACTACCATTGGATCTGCAGGATCATACGGCCCCCATGGCCAAGCAGCCTGCAGCCTGGACCTGTTAAAGAGCTTTCTCTTGTTGTGGGCTCCTCTCAAAACTGGCAGCTTTGCTACTTGGTAAATGGGCCTCTAAGTGAGGAATGTATTGCCTCCAAAATCCAAATAGGCCCACTAGGCACTTCTTTTTTGATTTGGGGGCAAACCAGAAGCAACAACTTCTCTTTTACCTTAGAAGGGATATCTCTGCATGCCCTGTACCACACTCAACTTCTAGAAATTTCACTGCAGTACAAGGACCTTGAATTTTAGTTGAATTTCTTTCTCATGCTCTAGCTCTCAATTGCTTTACCAACAAATCCAGAGCAGTTGGTCCAATCAGCATAACTTGGTCAATCAGCATAACATCATCAATGTAATGGACTAGTTTGATATCTTGTAGGAGAGAAAGGTGATCAAGATCCCTACAAACAAAGAAACAAACAACAACAACAAAAAAGATCCCCACAAACTAAACTGTGGCACAAGGCTGGAGAGTTAATATACCTTAAGGTAGACAGTGAAGGTGTATTTCTGGCACTGCCAACTGAAAGCAAATTGTTTCTAATGGGCCTTATGGAGAAGAAGGCATTTGCTAAATAAACAGCCACATACCAAGCACCAGGAGATGTTCAAGCAAGGAATTCACATCTGGTACAGCAGATGCAATTGGAGTCACCACTTGATTCAGTTTATGGTAACTCATCATAATTCAAGTCCCATCCATTTTCTGCACAGGCCAATGGGAGAATTAAATGGAGATGTGATGGGGACCACCACCCCTGCATCCCTCAAGTCCTTGGTAGTGGCACTAATCTCTGCAGTCCTTCCAGGGATGCGATATTGTTTTTGGTTTACTATTTCATCTGGTAAAGTCAACTCTAATGGCTTCAGTTAGGCCTTTCCAACCAAAATATCCTCACACTACAAGCTAAGAAACCAATATAAGAATTCTGCAAAGTACTAAGTACATCTATCCCAATGGTGAATTCTGGAACAGGGGAAATGACTACAGGATGGATTCAAGGACCAACTGGACCACTGTGAATTGGACCTTTGCTAAATCTCCATTGATCTCCTGACCCCTACTCTTACTGAAGGACTTCATGGATGTTTTAAATCCCCTGGAACCAGTGTTAGTGTAGAATACCTAAATTTCTGATCATTTCCTTTCCCTAGTGTAGTTACCCTAGAAAAATTTGGGGAAGGATGGGAGAAAGACTGATTGCATAAATTTTTGGCAGCGTACCAAGGTCCTTCTTCAAGGGAATCCATTTTCCCCTTCATTCAAGGAGCTCTGGGTCTACAAACTGGCTCAAATCTGGGAAATGTTTGAGGGCTGTGATTCCCTGTTACCATGATTTGAAGTAGATTTCTATTTATTTGCCCTTAAATGTTTTCATTTGTATAAATCTAGTAAAAACTGTGTAGGCTTCCTATCTATTTCACTTTTGGGAACACCGTGCTAACCAGCCAACCCCGTAGGTCTGCATCTGTCAGACCATTCTGATGACTGTTCTGCCTCTGCTGTCCACTGCAGTCAGTATTCGGACCTTGCCTTTGGCAATTAAGTGCTACCACTTGACCACTGCCACTTTAATTAAACCACTGTCCATAAGTTTCTCAACTGAGTCACCAAAGGCCCCTGTAAAGTCTGCCACACAAAGAAGAGCAATGACAGGGCTTTTCAGGGATGCTGATGCTCCCTCCAAAAATCTATTTTTCAAGGTGTTAGTAAAGGCTACATCTTCTGGATCGTTCTGGTGTGGCAGAGTAGATTTAGAATGACAAATCCACGCCAGCATTCCCTTTTCCATTGGCCTCTGAATCTCCTCATTAACAGTGAACTGTGGAATATCAGGCACTCCTGACTCCTTCACAGTGGGCCATCTTTCAATCCATACTTTGCCAGCCAGCCAGCCAAATAATCTATTAACACCTGTCTTTACCTCACATGCTGCAACATTAAATTCACAATCCCTGCTTAATGAGCCCATATCAACAAATTCAGTGTGATCCAGATGTACTTTTTGCCAGCATTATCCCATATCTGTAAACTCCATTCCCACTTTTTTTTTTTTTTTTTTTAAGGATACCCAGTTTGGGATATGACCTCAGTCCACCAGAGTGAAAATAATGTCTGTACAAAACCAAATGTTTGTTACTGTGACTTCTGCATCACAATTAAAATCCAAACAATTTTTAAAACGGTCAACTCAAAACCCACTACTTTAGAATCAATGGCTTTTCCGAAGCCACAGAAACACTTAAATATGGTTAAGACTCGAATGTAGAAATTTGGTTAGTTGGAAAGCTAATTAAACTTCTACCTTGCTCAAACGGAATTACAAAACGGCAAAGTTGGGGTTTTCAGAGATACAGTCCACTGGAATCACCAACACTGGATAGTTGTTAGGAGTGTTTAGAGTCCTGAAATAATCAGGAATCCAGGAATCCTTTACACAGTGGTCTTCCATTGTCCTTTCTTCCCAGTCAGAGACTTTGGATTTGTGGGATGACACCACCACCCACCGACCTACCTTTTATGAGCAAATCCATTTCTTCAGACCCAGGACTGGCAGCTGCAAGTGGTGAGGGGTAATGCACTTTAACTTCAGGTCTTTGGGTGCATTTCCTGCCGGTTCAGGGACCTCCACCATGAGGTGCTCCAGCTGGCCATGCTGTACACCGTGGCCATGGCACACACGCGCCCATGGCTGGTCATCCTGGACTTCAGGAGTACATGGATGTGACCCACAGAGAACTGCAGGCCAGCCCTCTGCGAGCCTTCTGGGATTTAAGCCCGGTTAGAGGCCTAAAGGAAAAATGGTGCTGAGGGTGGGTCCTGCGGAGTGTCAGCATTGTCATGCTTGGTCAACACAGGATGATTTCCTCAGGAGGAGAGACCAACACCACAGGGGAGGGGATAGGGATTTCGCTACCACTAGGCGGCGGGCAAAAGGATCTCATTAGAGTCTAGGAGCTCAACATCCTCAGCCATGTCAGAATCCTCCAAAACATCTCCATCCTAATTTCTGGGATCCCTTTCTTTCCCAATCAGCACCTTCACCTTTACTTCAGATACCCTTCAAGGCGGAACATTAAACTTATCCTGTATTTCAGTCAATCAAATTATAAGGCAGTGTGTTTGGGTTTCTGCAATGTCAGCCCTGTGACTAAAAGAACAGGACATTTTTCTCTCAGAACACAGAAATTTAGATTTGTGCATGCCCCTGTGTGTGTGTGCGCGCGCACGTGCAGCTGGGAATTTGAATCTTTGGGCTTCTTATTGTCTTTTACTAATTTCTCCTCACAGTTGGAAGACTTTAGATTCCTGTGGATGCTTTGAGCTCATTGTTTTCTTTCCCTAGTTTGTCCAGAGATGCTAAGAGCAGCCAGCCAGCATCACTGTATTTCCCACTCTGCCAAAAACATTTAAAAATGTCACATACAGAGTCACTGAATCCCTGACATCTCACAAGTGGTGAGTTAGGGAAATCCAGTGGATCTACACTGTGAATTGCTTTAAGGAGTTCACACCAAGGACTCTCAGAATTTTCCGCAGTATCCAAAGGACAGACCATGGCATCTTTAGGGCTCATCAAATTAGAACGCCAACTTCATGAATCTCTAAATCCATTAAAGAATTTTGTCTTTACAGTTCTGTTTCTCTAGAGCCACTCCCAACCCCAAAAATCTGCTTAGTTGTTTTTTTCTTTGATGAGACAAAATATTCAATAACCACAGTAAAAGGAGGAAAGGGTTATTTCGGCAGTTTGCTTCAGTCCATTGTCAGCTGGCCCTGAGGCAGGTCAGCAGGGCAGAGGGGCATCACAGAGGAGAAACAGCCCATGCATGGCATGGCTAGAACACAGCAGCAGCACCAGGCGAGCCCGCCTTTCCCCTTTATTCCTTCCAGGATGCAGCCCCTCCTGGTACCACCCACATCCGAGGCGGGGTTTCTGTTTTCAGGAAATCCCTTCAGCCACACCCAGAACTATACAGATCCAATTTAGCTGAGCATTTCTTACTCAATTTGATGTAGTTAAGTATCACGGAGAGAGGAGGGTGCTGAGATGACATGTTTAACTCTAGCAGTGAGGCAGGGAAAAGGAGCACGGTAGCATACCCTTATAATCCCAGCATTTTGGGAAGCTGAGGCAGGAGAGTTGCAAATTCAAACCTAGCCTGGGAAAGTTATTGATCTAGAGAGATCAATCTCAATAAAATAAAATAAAATAAAATAAAATAAAATAAAATAAAATAAAATAAAATAAAATAAAATAAGGCTGGGGATGAAGCTCAGTGTGAAGGCCTTGGCTTTGACCTCCAGCACCCCTTCCCACCAAAAAGGACCAATTCCTCTGTTGTTTATTTCTGAATCTCTTACCCTCTTTGAATATTCAAAAAAATAAAACAATGCCTGACTGCAGTGGGAGGAGCAGTCAGTTAGTTTACTGAAGCCATGGGTTCAAATGCTGATGTGGAACCTCTCCCACCACCTTTCTGCAGTGCCGGGATCTCAGTGAGAATCCAGGTAACACAGAAGGAGAGCAGCCCCTCTCAAAGCCCCTCTACCACTGCAGCTCAGGTGAACCACACCAGAAGACTCAAAGATGGCCTCTCCCCTTGCTACCGCCACGACCAAGGTAAACTGTGTGGGAAGGTCCAGAGACCAGAGGAAACACCAGTTTACACAGAAGGGTCCCAAAAATAGCCCACAGGATGAACAGGCAAGAGGAGGAGTGTGAAAACTTCGAAACAATAACAATATAAGCCAGCAAGTGACTGAGGCCTCCTCAGGACTGGCAAACAACTCAGGAAAAACTCCAGGATTCAGTAACTCTCCCTCCCCTTTCTATTTTATACTTTTTTTAAATGGTTTTTTTTCTCTTCCTTTTCTTTTTCTTCTTCCTTTTTTCTCTCTTTCTTTTCTTTTCTTTTCTTTTACTCTCCTAAATGACGGGGGAGAACTGTAGCCACAGAAAACTAATCCCATCCCCCAAACCCAGAACCAACTTCAGATAATCTTCAAATACTTCTTCAGTTTTTCTTTTCTGCCCCCTTCTCTGGTTTCTCAAACCTTGTGTGATCATTCTTTGTCCTCCAGCCTTATTTCTACTTCCTTTTCTAGTTATCTTGGTTTTATACTCTCTCCTCCTTAAATTTCCCCACTACAGGGAAAAACTACTCTACCAAGGGGAACACTTTGCATACAAACCCCTTATTTATGATCAGTTCTGTTGTATAACTATAGACTGCTCCTGTGGACTGAAGTACAAAATTGAGAGCTACCACGGTTTGTCAGTTTATAAATTCTAAGTTGCTTGATGTTATTGCTATTGCTATTTTTTATTTAAGCTAGGATGTCATATCTGTTGTAATCAGTGGTTCTTCCTTCTATAACCATACTGGGAAGCTCCAGGGTAATCACCTCACCACAGCCCTATACCCAAGGCCCGAGGACTGAGTCAAACAGATATCAACATCCAAAACTTAATTAATTGGGAAGATAGAGTCTTGAGATAGACACAAACCAAGAATCTCCCCCACACAGAAGACATCCTTGAAGAACAGACTTTTCCTAGAAAGGCCTTGATACTAATAATATAGATACTCACTATAAAAGACACAAAGATTGAGCTTATTCACCCACCCTCTTGGTAAGCGCCTGCGGCGTGGGCCTGGAGGTCCCGAGATCTGGCCACGGTGGGACTCAAGCAGCTTATTCTTCTGCCCTCTTGGTAAGCACTCGCGGCATGGGCTAGGAAGAGAACCATTACCTGTGAGCCTACTGCCAACTTTCCCCCTCCCGCCCCCCCCCTCCTCATAGCTACTGGGGATAGATGTCTCAGCATCTCTTGGGAGGACGATCATATGCAGTAAAGCAAATATGGGGCATTTCCTTCTATCTTCTGTTTGAAGGCAAAGATTGTTTTCATTGTTTTGTTGTGTTTCTTTTGCTCTATTCGGTACTCTCAATTGGTTTTATAATGTTCTATTTTTGGTTTGATTTTGGTATACCTAATTGACTGGATAACTATTGTGAAGTGAAGGAGACAATACAATAGTACCTATTACTACTATCCTAGTATCCTACTGTGAAATCCTGTACCAATTTCACTGCATTGTCTTTTTTTTTTTTTTTTTTTGAGCATTTTTTAAAATTTTATTTAAGGAGAAAAAGAAGAAAAAAAAAAGCAGAAAAAGGGTACTGTTATAACTTGGGTCCCGGTATAAAATCCAAGGAGGCAAGAGACCGAAAATTTAGTGGCAAAGGCTTTATTTCCAGGCCTGGCGACCAGTCTCCGGGAGCCAATTTGGAGACTGTCCTCCAGAAGCTGAAGGGAGGACTTTAAAAAGGGGCTGGAGGAAAGGGCGGGGGGAGAGAAACAAAGAAACCTGTAGAGCCATCAAACTTGTTGACCCGAGTCTGGAAACTGTATTGCTGTCCACTTAGCTCTGACAATCTAGGGAGTTCCTGGTGTTTTTTTAAATTACTCCCATCCTGCAGACTGACATTATCTCAGAGTGGCACGTCTGCAGCAATATTTGGAGAAGAAAGTGGAGAGTTAATTATCTCAGGACAGCTTGTCTTCGCTAGTGAGTGCGAAGGGGTCACGAGTTATGAGACGCTGGAACTTAAGTTTTATAAAGACCTGATATCTAACTCATTTGATACATAGAGAACAAAAGGAAAGCACCGATTGGGGTTTGGGCCATAGTATTATCCGGTAATTTCTTTAAGCTAAGCAGTTCTTAAAATTGGGGCAGGCTCATTTTACGACAGACCATCACCGGGTCGGGGGGAGGTCACCAGAAACCCAAATTCTTTATGGCCTAGATAGATAGGTGAGGGGAGAGGGAGGCAATAAGGCGCCATACAGAACAGAGAACGGCGGTTATGTGTCAAGGTCAGGGTAAAGGGTTAAACTCACACGCAAATCTCTGCACACAAGCAGGTTACTTTAAACAAATGTAAATTAATTGCCATTTTAGTTTTTCTTAGCTCTTTAGCGGAGAATAGAGGCACCTAGCAGTGATTAACAACTCTTGTTAGCTTGTTTTAGCACAGCTTCTGTAGTTTGTAGAGGGCAACAATGGTTAACATATCAATTAGGTGAGATTCTTGCAATGTTTTACAGGGGAGAGTGTTGCTCAACATATCAATTAGGTCACTTAGCATATCAGTTAGGGAAAAAGGATAAAACAAACACATTTAGTAAGCCCCTATACAGGTTTGCTACAATACACATATAACGAAGCTATTTTCTTAGAGTACAACAGGTACAAGTTATACAGAATTTCAGAAAAAAAAATAAACAGTAGGAAACTAGTTACTGGATTATATATTGTCATCTTAGAAATATTTGTTCAAGTTACAAAATTAAAGCATATAAAGTGGACATTCAAACAGTGAGACTGGAAACAGTTTTGTTCAATGATCCAACAAAACTCAGTAATATCATTGTCTATCTTATACACTTAAATATACATGCAGTTATATCATTTAGAGCACTTTCTTTTCCTCTCTTTTGTACACTGACTACTATACATTTTGGGTTTTATTACTCCCACGGTTCTTATTACTTTTTTGGAAGAGAGTAAAACCAAATGTGACATAACAGAACAGAGTCGGTCAAATCAAAAGGGTGGACATAACAGATAATGTAAAAACATAATACAAGGTGATCAACAGTGGTTACCATAATGCCTCCCGCTATCTCAAATAGAATTACCTATATCATCAGTTCACTGCATTGTCTTGATTGGCTTTGTTATCTTGTGCTGTTGCATTTTTACTACTTTCAAAATAAAATTTAAAAAACTCACAAGGATCATCACAGAAAACAACATAAAATATTTTTAAAATAGAAAATGACAAGATAAAAAAGCAAAATGCAATCTCAGACCTTCAGCCCACCCAGAACAAGTCTAAAAGACAGTGACGTGAATTGGAAGACACCACCTGAATTCTTTGAAAAAATAGCAACCAAAGTAAACAAACAAATTCATGAAGCTATAGAGGAAATCAGATCAGAAATAATATCTCAGGTTAAAAAAAAGTCAACATTGATAAAGGAAGTGCTCAGCAAATCTAGAGTAGAGATAGGTAAAAAAAAAATAGATGATGATAGGGAGAGAATGGAAATCATGGGCTGGATACAAAGTCGATCCTCAGAAATCAATAGCATTCATATGCACAAACAACAAGCTCACCCTTCATGATAATATACAAAGAAATGAAATACTTAGGAATCAACCTAACAAAGGAAATAAAAGGTCTATGCATTGAAAATTACAACACTGAAAAAAGAGATCAAAGAGGATCTCAGAAAATGGATAGAAAGAACCAACACTGTGAAAGTGGCCATACTCCCAAAATGTTGTACAGATCTTATATAATCCTGACCAAAATACCATTAGCATACATCACAGATCTAGAGAAAATATTCCTAAATTCATTCGGAAACAGAAGAGACCTAGAATAGCAAAGGCAATCCTGGGCAACAAAGGTAAGGCAGTCGGCATCACAATCTCTGGCTTGGAATTATACTACAAAGCTACTGTGATAAAATGAGCATGGTACTGACAAAACAACAGGCCTGAGGATCAGTGGAACAGACTAGAAGCTGCACACACAACTACACACTCAGCCACCTTATCTTTGACAAAGATTCCACGTCCACTGGAAGATAACCTCTTTAATAAATGGTGCTGGAAAAATTGGCTTTCCACATGATGAAGATTGAAATGACCCATGTCTATTACTGTGCACTAAGCTAAAGTTAAAATGTATGAAAAATCTAAATATTAAAACAGAAACTCAGTCTACTGGAAGAGAAAGTAGGTAGAAATCTTGACATCATAGGGGTAGCTGAGGGTTCATGAACAAAATCCAAACAGCATGGGGAGTACTCCAAAGAATCAAAAGCTTAGATCTCATCTTATTAAAAAAGGTTCTACACATCAAAAGAAATCACCAAGAGAATGAAAAGACAACCCACAGAGTGGGAAAAAATTTTAGCCAACTGTCCCTCAGACAAAGGACTTCTATGCAGAACATATAAAGAATTAAAAAAATCAGACCCTCCCAAATTCAAAGACCCAATCCAAAAATGGGCATCTGGGATGAATACACAGTTCTCGGATGAAAAAAATGGCAAATAAATGTATGAAAAAAAATTTCAAAATCACTTGTCAGCCAAGAAATGCAGATTAAAATAACACTGAGATTCCATCTCACCCCAGATAAAATGGTTATCATCAAGAAATCAACCAATGACAAATACTGGAGGGTCTACAGGGAAAAAGGAATCCTTCTCCACTATTGGTGGGAGTGTAGATTGCTACTACCACTGTGAAAGTCAGTGTGAAGACTCATCAAAAAACTAGAATTAGAGGTCCATTCAATCCAGCCATTCTCCTTTTGGGTATTTTCCCAAACGAATTAAAAACATATCACAGTAATATACATTCATCCAAGTTTATAGCAGCACAATTTGTAATAGCTAAATCTTGGAAATGACCCAATTGTCCATCAACTGAGAAATGGATAAAAAAGATGTACTTTTATATAATGCATTACTACTCAGCTCTAAAGAACAAACTTGAAGTTTTTATAGGTAAATGGAAGCAACTAGAGACCATACTCATACATGAAATAAATCAAACTCACATGTGTAAACAGCACATTGTCTCCTGACTGTAGGAAACTAAAAGAGTAAATAAGATACAAAATCTGCAATAGATATTAAGAAAGGAGAAGGAACTGCTCACAAGGAAAGAAAATCTGGCATTGGGGAAAGGAAAAATGAAGGAAGGGAAAGAAAATTAAATATACATATACAAGATAGCTAACATAATTATGCTACTAATTTCTTTTAGTTCACCGAAATGATCAGTTGGTGCTTATAATGGTTGATTAATTTTGCATGCCTATGTCTTGTAATCTGAGAAACTACTTTAAAGACAATATGCAACACATTAACCATTGCTAATTCCTTTTTAATCCTGTTTTGAAACTATATCATTGTATTTATTTTTGTCCATTTTTCCCTCTAAAATAAAATAATAAAATAAAACAAAACAAATACTGATGTCAGTGTCAGTGTCAAACCCACTCACAGTCATACCCAGCAGCCATGTTTCATCTTGACACCTCTGGTCCACTCATTGACATAAAAATTCACTCTCTGTCTTAGTTACTTCCTCATTGCTGAGACCCAGTGCCTGACACCCACAATTTAAAGGAGGAGAAGTTATTTTGGTTCACCACCAGTAGAGTTTCAGTCTGTAGTTGGCCCGCTCCACCACAGAACAGCCTGCGGCAAGGGTGTGGGCCGAGGAAAACAGCTCACCTCATGGCGTCCAGGAAGCAGAAAGAGGGAGATGGGAGGGAGATAAACCCTTCTGGTTCACAACCCCGAGTGGCCCACATCTTCTTCCAACCAGACCCCACCTCCTAGTAGCAAGCCAGCTGTAAGCTCCATAATGCAATCACATGCCAGAAGCCCTGCCTATGAGTCAGAGGCTTTGTGGGGACATTTTATACTGTTCAAGCCGTCACACGCAATTCTGGCAAACACCATGCTAATCTCTGGGTGCCTCTGGAACTGCAAATTAAAAGACCAAAAGAAGGAGCGAGTGGACATCCAGCACTATTGAAAAATGCTCCTTCATGACGCAAGAATCTATTGTGTTCCATGGTTCTGTGTGAAAATGTCTGGGATCAGGAATGGCCCAATTTACAAATCTTGCTGGCGTGGGATGTTGGCCATCTGCTGTTTTGAGGATGTATAGCAAGAGAGGTAAAGAACCTTCTCCCTAAGGCCTGGGCAGTGTTAGCTATGCGAGTGGATGTCCTGGTCTCAAGTGACAGAGGGCTGAGTGTTCTTTGATCCATTTCTGTTTGTGTTTGTGATGCAAGGGCCCCTCAGTGTAGCCATGGGAGGTGGGGATGCCTCCCTGCCTGTTGTAAGAACCAGCTGTTTATTCTCTGGGGATGCTTGCTAGGCCTGAAAAACAAAGTACCAGTGTGTTGGATGGATTACACAACACAAATTTATTGTCTCACAGTTCTGAAGGCTGGAAATCCAAGATGTAGGGGTCAACAGGGTCGCTTTCTCCTGAATTCTCTCTCCTTAGCTTACAGGTGGCCTCTTTGTCACTGTGTCCTCACGTGGCCCTTCCTCTGTGCACATGTGTCCCTGGCATATCTTGGTGTGTTCCAGCTTACTTGCTTATTATTTATTTATTTATTCTTTTTAAATTTTCAGAAAGGGTCTCACTAAGTTGCTCAGTGTGTCCCCAAATTTGCAATCCTCCTAAGGAGCTGGGGTTACAGGTCACCACGCCCAGCCTCAGTCCCCTTTTCCTCCTCCTCCTCCTCCTCCTCCTCCTCCTCCTCCTCCTCCTCTTCTTCTTCTTCTTTTTCTTCTTCTTCTTCTTCCTCTTCTTTTTCTTCTTCTTTTTTCTTCTTGCAGTCCTGGGGGATCGAATCCAGAGTTTTCATACCAAACTGCATCTTCAGTCCTCTTTTTCATTTTTTATTTTGACATAAAGTCTTGCTAAATTGCCCAGACAGACCTCAAATTTGAGATCTGATTTCTTCAGCCTTTCAGAGTCTTGGGATTGCAGACACGTACTAATCACCATGCCTGGCTCAATCTCCTCTTCTTTGGAAGACACCAACTGGATGACATTCAGTTACATCTTGAGAGTCTTATTTTAATTTAATGATCTTTTTGAAGATCTGTCTGCAAGTACAGTTACATTCTGAGGTACTTGGGCTTAGAGTTTCAATATATGAATCCATCTCACAACACTAGGTCACTAATATAGCATTTGTCATATGTTGCCAGCCTTCCTGGTGGCTCTGTCTTTGGTTCAGGCTTATCTTCCTCTGCCGAAGGCCCAGAAGGTTTGGTCTTCAGTGCAGTGATGGGACCTATAAGAGGTGGAGCCTGAGCCAGGCATGGTGGCTCATGCCTGTAATCCCAGCACTCGGGAGGCTGAGGCAGGAGGGTCGTTGGGAGTTCAACACCAGCCTGGGCTACAAAGTGAGCTCAAGGCCAGCCTGAACTGCATTGCAAGATCCTGTCTCAGAAAGAAAAAAAAAAAAAAAGAAGTGAAGCCCAGTGAGTGGTGTCTGGGAATGTGGCCTCAGAAAGAAGAAGTGGTTTCCTGGTATTTCCATTAGTTCTCAGGATATGAATAGTTATAGAGAAAAAATGGCCCCTTCATACTGTGGCTTCCTGTCTAGCTACGTTCTCTCTTCCTGTCGCTCACTCCCACCATGTGATTCTGGTCACCACACCATAAGTTCCTCACTCAAACTGAAAGATGATGGTGCATGTGGACCTCTAAACTTGAGCTAAATAAATCTCTTGTTTATAGGTGACCCAGATCCAGGTATTTAATTATAGTAATGGAAAACAGCTAATGTACTCCCCTAAGCCGTGACCAAATTCACCCACTTAACCATCTAAATTGTTCTTACTTCATCCACTCCTTGCATCTCTACTGCTCCCTCCTGCTGCAGGATTGCAACTGTCTTTTGGACAATGTAATTGTCTCGCTGGTCTCCTGGTATCTGCACTGGCCAGTGCCAACCTTTCTCCACGAAGCAGCTAGTCTTGGTCACTTATTCATCCCTGGGACACAGCACCCCACATCCACAGTGTAAAGGAAGACAAGTTTACCTAACTCACATTTCTAGTCCATGGTTTGTCAGCTCCAAGGCAGAGAGGGACAACCTGGCTGAGGGATACAGTGGAGGAAAGCTGCTCGCCCCATGGTGGCCAGGAAGCAGGAAGAAGGGAAGATGTGGGACAAGAACACAGCCTTCCAGGACACGACCCTGGTGAGCACCTCCATGCAGGCCCCACCTCCTAAGAGCACATTTAGTCATCCACCAGTTTACCCACTGATGTGCTCAATGTGATCCAGCCACTCTCCAACACATGAGGATTTCAGGGGACCTAGCACAGTGTCTGATATTTGATCAGTATCGGTTGAATCAACAAGTATTATAAGACATTTCTGGCATATTCATACCCAAAATATGATAACTAACACTGGGCCTCAATATTTAGCCAGAGAGATTTTCTCCTGTTGCTCATTGTAATAGTAAAACTACAAAAATAATTTAGATGTCCAATAATAGGGGACTGATTACATTGGTGATAGCCACCTCTACCCATACACAAGAGATTTAGACATAGTCATTAAAAATCACAGGACTGAATATAGGTTTATACTTACTAACAGGGAAAGGGTCCATAATATGTTAAGTGACAAATCAAGCTGTTAAGATTTATGATTCCTTCTCTTGTGATGTCTAACAAGAAAAAAAGATTATGATTCCATTTCATTGTTTTTATTATTTTTTAAAATAAATTTATCTGCAAGGAGAGACATTGCAAGTTTAGCATAATTGTTTTAAGGGACTGAGGACTGATGCACGTCTTCCACTCTGAAGTACATCTCCAGCCCTTTTTGTTTATGATTTGTTTTTTATTTTGAGACATGGCCTTGCTAAGTTGTGATTCTCCTGTCCCCGCCTCTCTCCTGCATTAATCATTTGCAGTGGTGAGCTGCATGTAATTATCCTTCTCCTTTTAGTGTTTTCTGTCTCTTGTGTTTTCCCTTCTCCTCATTCTTTCTCTATTTCTGTTTTTGCTTATATATAATGTGCAAGTGCTATGCTTTTAATAATACTTTCACAATTATTTAACGGGGCTGGGGGAAGAGAGAGATGCTATATTTTACAATTTGCATCTTAAGTGCCTCCCAAAGGCCTATGTGTTTGGTGGATGAGGAGGATGGTTCTATTTCAGAAAGTCTATTTATTGTCCTTTGTCCAGAGATGGTAAGGCAAACTTGTCTTTTTTTAACTTTCTTTCTTTCTTTTTTTTTTTTTTTTTGAGACGGGGTCTCGCTATGCAGTTCAGGCTGGCCTTGAGCTCACTTTGTAGCCCAGGCTGGTGTCAAACTCACAATGATCCTCCCAGCTCAGCCTCCCGAGTGCTAGGATTACAGGTGTGAGCCACCACGCCCGGCTTCTTTTAACTTTCTAAGATTAAGAAGGGGTTATTCATCAACTGAGGAATGGATAAAAAGATGTGGTATTTTTTATACAATAGAGTACTACTCATCCATAAAGAAGGATACACTGGAGACTCTTATAGGTAATGGATGCAACCTGAGACTATACTCATTGATGAAATAAGACACATATGTATAAACATCGTATTATCTTATTAGTGTGAGAACCTGAAAGCAACAACATATGTATATGTATATGTATATGTATATGTATATGTATATGTATACGTATATAAAAGACAGTTAAGATAAAAAAAATAAAAGAAAGGGTTATAGTAGTTCAGGAGCCTAACAGCTTGGGAATTTTTTGCTGGCAGTAAGACAAATGCATTCAAGGGTGAGTTCTGGCCCTACCACTTAGGTAGCTATTTGACCTCAAGTCTTCCTCTCACGGTCACTTGTCATTCTTCTTCTTTTTTAATCTCTAGTTTATTTCTAACAAACGTCACTTGACGCTTGACTTGCAGACTTTATTTACATTTTTCTACAGCATCATTTCCTTTCAAAATGAACTAGTACAGCTTGGTTAAGCCAAAGGAAATCATGATCATCTGAATGGTCTGTCAACTCCTCTTAGCTAAATTTATAATCTTGCAATTGCTAGTATAATCAAAGTTTTAAATACAGAAAGCACAAGAATAAATAGTAACACATAGAATCTAGATGATCTATACGGGCAACTTAAAAGGTGGACTTTTGAAAAGTCTGAGGCACAATTACAAAAGTAAAAGTTCTTGCGCAACCTAGAGTATATGTAGGAAAAATAAGACATAAAAAACACGTGAATATGTAAATATGTAAATATTTCTACATAAGATATTTTGTATTCATCTTTAGATCAATGGAAAAGATTTTAAAATAAAAAAAATATAACTGTGTTTGATCTGTCTACTAAGCACCTTGTTTTTATTTAAATTGCGGCAGACAATGTTAAAAAAATAGAGAGAGAAATCGGTACCCCATAACAAAAAGACCCGAAGCACAGCTGTTGATTTCTTCATGTACTTACCTTGCATTGTCATTGAAGATGCTGTTAAGAGAAACCGTATTTTCAAATCAGAAAGCAAAATGGAACTCAAGTGACAGATTCTAACTCTGAGAAACAAAACTCAAAAAGCATTTTAAGCCATGAGTTTTCTCATGTAAAAATGAAAAACCGAGTCTCGTTTTTATCATGCAGAAACAGCATTCAATTGCTATTCAGAAGAGCTTGTCAGTATGTTTGAAGTTACAGATCTCGAGGCAAATGTTCGACTCACATGTCTCTGCTGGCCCTTTATCAAAAGAAAAAATATGCTTCAAAATCTTTCTTCGATTTGTCCATCAAGTACAATTTAGCCTTTTCTAACCTACTGTATTTGGTAACTAGATATTTTTTAAAAGACACTGCATAAACTTTTTAAAACCTTTTACTCAGAATAAACATTTTAAAATACAAGCAATCATATTAGGAAGGAACTGATAAACTGTTAAGCGTTTCTTCCCTTGTCCAAATTAATAGATCAGAAAGGGACATGAATAACACTCCTTCTGCAACTCACAAGATTTATTTGAATTAAATGTGATGATGCAAAACCAGTATAAAACTGCGTAAAAGAAAGAATAATAACTCTAAGGCAAGCTCTGCATAGGGAATTTAAAATGAAGTTTCCAGCTGGCTACTTTATAACTTAGTTGAAATTTTAATGGCAGCAATCACTCTGACATCAGTGAAAAACATAGTTTAACTTTTTTTCCATGTCAGCCTAGCAGATTTTTTCCAAAGAGTACTGGCTGAAGCTGAAATGGCTTCCGGGGAATGGATATAAATAATGAACAAAAGAGCTCTTATTTGGGGCGTTATGTCTTAAAATGCTACTTACTTTTAATTTCACAAATAAACACATTGTATTATTGTGAAAACAAAGGCATGCACCTCTGCTAGCACATTTAGCACTTCTGACTAAGACACTGACTTCTTAAAAGCTGTTTCATGCACTGTTCTGGATTTTTTTTAGGATGTAAATTTTAATTCATTATTTCTGTTTTGCCCTTGAATGGGATCCAGAATGGGATGATAGAGAAGATGACCTGTTCCATAGGGGTTGGCCTTGGGCTCAGGGCTGTTTAGTGTTTTCACCAATTACCTGGCTTTTGGGTGACCGTGATCATGTTAGTCTCTTTTCCTCCCATCACCAGAAGAAAATCTAGAAGGACTTCTCCTTCTGTTCCTCTTAAGAAAAGATGATGAACTTGAATAAGATCTCTTTTGAGGACAAGATGGGCCCCTGTGGGACCTGGAGCTGGATCTTGATTTTTGACCCACTATATCTCGAACGTTCTCTGAACTGGAACAAGATCTTGACTGCAAACTGGGACCTGGACCTGGACCTTGAACCCGAGGAGGGGGATGAACATGATGAAGATCGAGATTTTTGATCGATAAAGATCGATAAAGATCCTCATATTCTCCACCAGATTCTTTTCTTTCTATATTTCAACATTTTCTCTTTCACTGAAACCACCACTACATCCAGTCCTTTCTTCTAATGTCCTTTTCTTCATACTTTGGAGTGTCACACACATTACACTCTGACCTTCTGGCCCAGCTCACATCCCTGCAAATTTTACACTGCTGGGCATTAGCACTAAATAGGCGGTGGCTCTTTTCTGCCAGTTCAGTGCCCCCGGCTTTTATCCTCTTGGCCTCAGTTGTTTCTCCTGACCACACTGATTACAGCTGGTTCCTCTAGTGAAGTTTACATTGCCACATTTCTTGTCAGGGCAAATCCAGTCTCCACCACTGACTCGGAAATTCCTGGTCAACATCTTGGCTGCCTTCACTACCACAGCCTCTTACAGGAGAGCTGTCTCTTCTTCTTCTTCTTCTTCTTCTTCTTCTTCTTCTTCTTCTTCTTCTTCTTCTTCTTCTTCTTCTTCTCCTTCTCCTTCTCCCCCTCCTCCTCACCCTCCTCCTCACCCTCCTCCTCCTCCTCCTCCTCCTCCTAGTACTGGGTTCAAATCCAAAGCTTTGTGGTGCTAAGCAAGTACTGTACCACTGAGCTATAGAGCCCTAGTTACTGGAGTATCTGTTTTCCCTTTTTCTCATAGGGCTAATGAAACTTCATAGAGTTATTGAAATAATTAAATGACACAATGACGTATTATTGGTAAACTGGATACTGTTGTACTTATGGTTGTAAATTGTAAGCAGGGCTGGCTTTGTGGGTATGAGATTTATAGTCTTCAGGGTCCTACACTTAGAAAGACCATACTTAACACTCTGTTACCACTGTGTTGAAACCCCTCTCTCTGTCTCTGTCTCTGTCTGTTTCCTGGTACTGGGGTTTGAATCCAAGGTCTTTGCACTAAGTCATATCCTCAATCCTTTTTGAGACAGGCCCTCAGTCTTTACTGGTGCTAAATTGCCCAGGTTAGGCACAAACTCATGATCCTCCTTCCTTAACTTCCCAGAGTGCTGAGATTATAGGCATGCTCCATTAGAACTGGCTTGAAATTCTGAATAACTCTGAACGGGGAGATTTGCATCTTTCTTTGCACTGGCTCTACTGGCCACGTAACCAGTGGTCGTGCTGACCCTTATTTCATTGTTGAGTCTCAGGAGGTGACAAGGGATGCTGTCCCAGGGTTCACAAGAGTGGTCAGCCCAGTTAGCGCTTATAGACGAGGGCCATGTGCTCTTGGGGACCTACCCCCCCCCCTCTGCCATTCTCTCAGGAAACCTGCAAGCTGCCCTTCTTTTTCAGCTCTGAGATGTTTTAGTCTCTGATAGTGAAGAGCAATATCTTTGCCTTGCTAAGGAGCTTGTCCTAAGCCCTCATGCATCAACTTATTAAACGAGTCATTGCTGAGCCTCTTTGAGCGGGAAAGGAAATACCTTCTAGAGAAGAATCTCATTTATAAATAAACACACCTCTGTAACTCTAGAGCCCCCGAACCATCTCACCACACAGAGACATCAGATGCTTGATGCTACAATTCAGATTTTTTTTTTCTTTTTAGCTTTTCTAACTTGTCTGTCAGAAGTTTCTTTTCTGTGGGCCATGCTTTTTCATCACTCACATTTAGGAAGCTAGGCTTTAACTGGGCATGTTGGTGCACGCTTATAATCCCAGTACTCTGGGAAGCTGAGGCAGGAGGATCACAAGTTGAAGCCCAGCTGGGTCACTTGGGAACTTAGCAAGACCCTGTCGCAAAATAAGTAAATAAGGACTGGAATATAGCCTAGCACAAAAGCCCTGAGTTCAATCCCCAGTAGCCCCCTCACCCCAAATCTAGGAGCACATGTTCTTTCACAATTTTTCTAAGACCACGTAAAATATCGAAGAGTTTCCTCTGCAATTGGCCTTCTACATCAGCCTCTCTAAGCTATTCTGATAATATGTTTAGAAACTATCCTGTCAGTGTCAGGAAGTTGTGTATTCAGGAATCTCACACAAAGCTTGGCGCCCCTTCCCCTCCTCTCCCTTCCCTTCCATTCTCTCTCTACTCCTTCTCCTTCTCCTTCTCCCCCTCCATGGGAAGCCCCAAAACACATGGACCATTATTTAAATGAGACGTCAGACCCTCACCACATCCACCTCATGGTCTCTCATCCCTGTTCCTGGAGCCTCCAGAGTGTCAAATGCCAGGCTCTGAGGTCTGAGTGTTACAGCACACCAAGTCCTTACCTTCCAGAAACTTCCATTTGGTGGAAGAGAAGAATGATAAGCAAGCAAGCAAACCAGCTCATCTCAGAGCATGGAACATGCCTTAGAGAGAAAACCCAGAGGGCTGAGGCTGGTGGGAGGACAGGCGGCCTCTACGGTGGGCCGGAATGATGTTCCCTTTCTGCACAGCAGGCTAACTGCCTTCGGCACAGGATGTGGCCACTTCATGAGTCCCATCAAGCAACTCCATTCACAGCCCTGAGTTGAGTGTCTGGGTCTTATTTGGTAGAAGCCTAGAAAAGCCTTGCCATCAGTCACCCCAGGTATAGAAAGTCAGCTGTCGCAGGCCAGAGTCTGACCCATCACCTCCAATGGCCACACCTCAAGCCATCGTCAGAGGGCAGAACCACCTTTCTTATCTTCTAAGTCAACTTACTTTTTGGAGTAAAACCTACCTGACAGAAAAATACCTGGGAAAGTTCCATAAACACAGCCATGTAGCAAGCACTCAGATTAAGAAATAAAACATTATCAATACCCCAGGACCTCTCCACTTCCAACCTCTATCCTCCCCTCAAATGTAACTCCTACTCCCATATAGTACAGCGGATGACTTTTGCCTGTAATTTTTTAGAGTCTCTAAATTTCCCAGGTTGGTTTTAAACTTGAGATCTTCCTGCCTGAGCTTCCCAAAGCACTTACAGGTAGGTACCACTATGCCTGGTTCGGATATATATATATATACACCTGGAATTGAACTCATGACCTTGGTTTGCCAAGCAAGCACTTGTGCTGCCTAGCGAAGTCCCCAACCTCAAATATCTTCATTTTTAAAAATACTGAAATGCAGGGCGAGGATGTAGCTCAGTGGTAGAGTGCCTGCCTAGCATGCAGGAGGCCAGTAACAGCCTAAAAAAGAGCTGCCATTAATTCCTGCCCACTCCCTGTGCACCAGGTACAATGGTTATGAGTGGGTTGTATATCTCACCACTTTTAAAAAGGGGAATTGCGGCTCAAGGTGAGAGACTTGCTCAGGTTTGCATAGAGAGACAGTCCATTTATTCCACGGACACTGTTATTGAATTTTTACAATGGAACAAGGAATGTCCTAATGAGAGACTGAATACAAAGTTGGATGATGACCAGAATAGAATGCTGACCCAGTATCTACAGCAGCCAGCCGAGGAAATGAGCCTGTTATCTACAGGTTGAACTTGCAGGAAGTCAGGTCGCTGTCTCTAGCAAACAGTCCAGGAAGCCAAACATTAACCAATGCAACTGTCAGTCCCAGAGAGCCAGGACTCCATCAATAACTGACAGCTTCTCTAATTATTATTATTTTTTTTGTACTAGGGATTGAACCCAGGGCCTTCACACTGAGCTGCAAACCTTTTTTTTTTTTTTTTTTTTAGCTTTTTATTTTGAGAAAGCATCTTGCTAAGTGGCTCAGTTGTCCAAGCTTGTGATCATCCCTCCTTGGTCTCCCAGAGTTCTGGGATTATAGATGTGCACCATCATGCCTGGCTCAGCGTCCTAATTTTTGTCTCTGATTCTACCTAGGCCAACTGGAGAAAGCCAAATAAATGGTCTTAACCAATTATGGCCATTCCAAGCATGTTTACTGGATTTCTGTCATTTCTTTCTTTCTTTCTTTGTTTCTTTCTTTCTTTCTTTGTTTCTTTCTTTCTTTCGTCTTTTTCAGATAGGATCTGTTTATGCAATTCAGGCTGGCCTTGTGCTCACTTTGTAACCCAGGCTGGTCTTGAACTCATTAATAACCCTCCTGCTTCAGCCTCCTGAGTGTTGGGATTACAGGTGTGTGCTACCACATCCATTGTCACCTCTATTTTCTATCAGAAAAAAAAAAGCAAGAATATCTGAAGTGTCTGCTTTAATTCCTGTGATATTTTCATTTAAATGGGCAGCTTTCTTTCATATTTCTGTCTCTATGGATAATTGTAAACACTTCCTCGGAAAGAAAGTGTTCTGCTGGTTTCTATGGCAACTTAATGTTGGAAATCTAGTTCAAAACTCTTGAGACATTTTCAGAAGATTTTTAAAGAGCTGGATAGGTTGGTGCTGGGATGAGAACAATGTTTTCAAGACTCTTATTACTGGTTTAATCTGTTCTTTTATCAAAGAATTACTAAGCATCCAACACACGGCAGGTCTGTGCTAGACACATGGGGTGATCAAAATGTATACTGTGAACGCTTAAGATTTAGAAAGTTATTACAGTAAAAGAGGCATTGCCATCAATTCCTTTCAAAATACTCCTCTTGGCTTCGAACACACTTATCACTGTTGCCACTTTCTGAACCCCTTCTGGAAGTTTTCTTTTTATGTTTTTTTTTTTTAATTTTGAAAGGAATAAAACAGAACAAATCAAAAATGACAACAGTATTGAATTTCAAAAACAAGGCAGAAGAAAATCCCCCATAGTGGCTATATTGCATAGACTACTGGGCCCAGGCTTGCAGAGTCAGTATCAGTACTAGCATTAAGCTGTGTTTTGTACCTCAGTTGCTCTCATCCCAGCCTGTGATCCTCCAAATCAGCCAGTTGCCTACCTGGGAAAGAGGGGATCTTCTTGTCTCCTAACCCGGACACCAGCTAGCTCACGAGAAGAGAAGGCTGACCTCTTGGTTCTTTTCCTGGCCCACAGCTGTCGCTGGCTCGTGGGAAAGGCAGCCTCGCTTCCTGGTTCCTTTCTTGGCCCATGGCTGCCACTGGCGCAGGGGAAAAGCAGGCTGACTAGATCTTGTGTTGTCATTTTGTGCCTACCTCCATGTCTTGAACTGATTCAAAACATTTCCTTTTCATGGTCATTTTGACTTTGAGGTCAGACATTTCACAGTTCCAGAGCCAGTGAATAATAACATGGATGAACTGTTGTGTTTTTTGAGTCTGCCTTTCTGTTGGATGGCGCTCAGCAGCAGCACTTGCTGTATTTTTTTTTTATCACACACTCAGGAAAGAGGATTTCCAGAACCGCTTCAGAAAGTGGTGGGAATGATGGGATAATTGTGTTGGAGGTAAGGGGGAATAGTTTGAAGGAGTTTAAAGGCAGTGTCTTCTATTGTAATAAATTCTTTTTAAAATCTAAAATAAGGCACCATATATTTTGATCACACCTTATAATAGAAAATAAAATGTGAGCAAGCTGGATATGGTGCAGGCCTGAGGTTTGGTAGTCTGTGAGATGTTTTAGGTACCTTTGTGATAAACTACTCTTTGGTGGCACCAAGACACATACAGTGCTGGGTGGAGGTAAGGAATATATTTTGGGGCACTTGAAAATGCGCTTTGAGTTGGTAGCATCCAGGGAAAGTCCGAGGCCCCTCTCTAGAATTCCGGGACCTATGTGTATACTTAAAATAGACAAACTGGAATCCAGCCTTTGAAAAGAAGGAGATTCTCTCACATGCCACAGCAGGGACAACCCCCAGGAACACTATGCTGAATGAAACAAGCCAAGCGTGGAAAGAGAAACGCTGTGTGGTTCCAGCCACATGAGGGACCTAGAGTGGTCGGGCTCCCTTGGAAAGTGGAATGGTGGTTGATAGGAGCTGAGTGAGAGGTTCAGGGGGTTCAGAGCTTCACTGCTGCAGAATGAAAAAGTTGCAGGGGTCTGTTACACAATAACAGTATATCACTGACACTATTGTACTGTATGGACACTTAAATGGCTAATATGGTACATGTTATGTGGGATTTGGGGGGGGTAGTTTTGTTCTTTTTTTGTGTGTGTGGTGTTGAACCCAGGCTTTCTTTTCTTTTTTTTTTTTTTTGAGATAGTATCTTGCTGTGTCACTAAGTTACCCAGACTAGGCTTGATCTTGCAATTTTCTTGCCTCAGTCTCTAGAGTACTGAGATTATAAGTGTGCACCACCACACATGGTTCTGTATGTGTGTATTACAATAATAATATAAAACAGAAGTACCCATCTGGGGAAGTAGCCCAGCAATAGAGCATTCACTTGCCATGCTTGAGTACAGGAAGGAAGGAAGGAAAACAGGAGAAGAAACAAAGAAATAAGAGTCTAGCATAGTGACAACCACATAGAGAGACAATATATATTTGCTGAAAATGAAAAGCTTTTCTATAAATATTAGTTTAGGGTTTGTTTGATTTTCTCCCATTTTTCTCTTCTTATTGGTGCTGATGATCAAATCCAGAGCCTGGCACACACTATCACTGAGCTACCTTCTTGTCTCCTTTTTGTCCTTTGAGTGTGCAGATTTAGCTGGGAAACATCAAAGCCAAGGTGTTTGTAGGGAAGTCACCTGGCCAGAGCCACCACCTTTGCTGGACAAGTCCTGTGTGTCCACTGCAGGCTGCTGACTCTGAGCTCCTCAATCCTGGATTGAGGTCAACCTTGCACACCCACAGTTTCGGCAGCTGAAAACAGACCTGCCTCAATGACGGCCACTAACATCTGGGGAACCCTTCCAGTTTACAGAGCACCCCTGTGTGTGGTGATCTCCTTTCAGCCACCACCTCCCCCTCTTCACCGGGCCTCTAGTGTCTTCTCCCCTCTTTGCCAGCAGGGCTCGTTTGCAGAATTGAAACCTTAGTTAAGGTTTGTTGAGGTTTGTTTTTTAAAGTTGGCTGTTCCCACCCATGGTCCCTTGAGCTATAAATAGAAAAAAAAAGTTTAATTAGTAAGGTAAGACATCCGATCTACATCCACTTGATCCCTGAAAAGGAAATCTAAGAGGTTGTAACTATCACTTTTTCGATCCTATATAAGGTAGGTCAGGAAGGTAGCAAAAGCACATCTGTGTTTGACTCTTTCAACTGTTTTTCCCCCTGACTCTTCTTGGGGGAAAACGTAAAAGGGTAAGTATCTGGGCTTTGCCAGACCCCAAGGTCTTCTTTTCTCCAAGCATTCAAGTGAGGTTGCGCGTGTTGCCCTCAGATTTCTCTTTTTCTATGGCTTTCATGCCCAGAGGACTCTCACCTCTGGTCGTGTCCCTTCATCTGAGTCCCACCCTCCAGGACGGGCATGGCTTCCACATGGCTCAGCTGTAGCCCACGCTGTCTCTTTTCCCACATGGAATTTGCAACATTTCTTTGCTGATCTATCAGGATGCTGTTACGTTTACAACATGGTTTATTTTTAGTGTTTTGCAGCTGCCTGTGTAAGTGATTGATTATGTGTACATGATTTTTATAAGAAAACTGAATCAAGTATTTCTCTGGGTGGTATTTAAAAATGTCATCTTTGGAATCTATTCAGGAGAAAGCAGTGAGTGAGAAGGCCGGGATTTTTCCCTTGTCTGGGTTTTGCTTGGATATTCTGTTTCCTCACTGCATACACAAGAGTCTATAGTATTTAAAAAATTCTAGACAGGGGCTGGGATGTGGCTCAGTGATAGTGTACTTGCTGGCATGGACAGGGTCCTGGGTTCAGTCTCCAGGAAGAAAAGAGGAAAGAAGAAAGGAAGGAAGATAGGAAGAAAGAAAGAAAAGAAAGAAGAAAAAAAAGCATATAAGTAACATAGTGGGTGAACACGGGCCGTGTGTCTCCCTGGATGTGTGTGCTCCTGTCTGCCGTTTCTCATTCTCCTGTGTGACTAGGTGAAGATGAGCATCACAGACGTGCTCAGTGCTGATGACATTGCCGCTGCCCTGCAGGAATGCCAAGGTAAAGGGCTGGGGGCCAGCTGTGGGTGTCTCCCATATTCCCACCTCCAGGGAAGCAATGGAAATGAGCATGTGCACTTTGCTGAGTGATCACAGAATCAGAGGATGAAATTGCTTGGAATTAAATACCGATAGTGATGAAAATATGGGACTGAGCAGGTGACCACATTACTGTAAGGTGAAAAAAACTTAGGAGAAGTGGGGATAGAGTAAATTAAGCCTGTTTGAATCCAATGATTGCATTTCCTCCACCATTTAGGCCAGGATTCAGATGCACAGCCTGTTGGGGAGGGGAGAGAGACAGAGGAGAGAGGAAAACTGGGCAGAATTAAATGGAGAGGGCAGCTGGGGGAGCGAGAATAGCAGATGACACCACAGTCGCCTACCTTGACCATCTCAAGGTCTTGGGCCAGCCACACACTCCCGTAGTTCAAGGATGCTATGAAAGCCAATTTAATAATCTTTGTCTTCAGCACCATGGCCCAAACATAGCATGTGCTTCAAGGAGTATCAAAATAACCAGTCCATTCTCTGTTCTTCAGATCCAGACACTTTTGAGCCCCAAAAATTCTTCCAGACATCAGGCCTCTCCAAGATGTCAGCCAGTCAGGTGAAAGACGTTTTCCGGTTCATAGACAATGACCAGAGTGGATACCTGGATGAAGAAGAGCTTAAGTAAGCTTTGTCCCCAGCACCCCGACATTGCTAGGCCTCTGGGATTGCAGGGGCCCAGTTTGCTCTACACAGTGGGAACCTTTGGCTGCACCTTGTGGAAGTAGAGGACAGAGCGTGTGGACTTTGCCGAGTTGTTCACATTTATGTGTAAATAACCTCACACAAAACGCCAAACAAGGTGCTGAAGACCTAGGTGCAGTGTCCTTAGCTTACGACATTCCTTTGCCAAAGAGACTTAACAAAACGCTTTAAAGACTCTTAAATAAGAGCAGGGATATAGCTCAGTGGCACAGTGCCTGCCCGGCAAGTGTGAGGTTATGAGTGCAATCCTCAGTACCGGAAAAAAGACTTAAAAATAAGTACCTGCCACTAGTTTCTACAGCACAGCAAATCATTACTTGCTAAGGCGTTGACTGACTACTATGACTACTAGAAAGAGGGGATGGGCTAAACAGAAAGCAGGAAGCGAGGGAGGGAGGGAGGAAAGCACAGAGATGAGTGGTCTTTCAGAAAATCCCCATCCATCTTTATTATCCTGTAGGTTTTTCCTCCAGAAATTTGAGAGTGGTGCTAGAGAACTCACCGAGTCAGAAACCAAATCTTTGATGGCCGCTGCAGATAATGATGGAGACGGAAAAATTGGGGCTGATGGTATGTCCACAACTAACAGTTTAGAACACATAGCTCAGGGAGCAGGCGTGGGGACTTGGGCCATGGTATCAGGCAGATAGTTAAAGCTCCCTTTCTCAATCCTGCTGAGCCTCAGTCTTCTTATCTGTAAAATGGTACCGAAAGTGAGGATGCCAACTTTGAGAATAAAAATTCTGACACTGCTGGGCGATAGCTCATTGCATAGCATATGCTCAGCATACATAAAGCCCTGGGCTCCATTTTTAGCACTGCTAAAAACAGCAGCAAAAATCTGGCATGATGCCCAGGGTATTCAATAGCAGCTCGTCCTCTGGTCATTGTCTATGAACTAGAAGAAATCCTTCACCTGATGAGGACACCAGCTAATTACCTGGCCAGTTACCTGCAAGATACTCTGATATACCTTGAAAGTAATGTGAAGGCTTTATGTGAGGCCCCCACGAAGGGACTGGCTGGCATTCTCCAGTGTGTCTCACATCAAAGGGTTTATTGCCTTGCATGCAAAACCTCTCAGCTTTCAAGGGTTTAAACAAAGTATATACATTTTATTAGTCATTAGCCCACCAAAAGGATCATATTTTTTAAAAAAAGAAGACAGCACTTATGGACCCTTCCATGTGCAAAGCCCTAGATTGAAATGTTATCACCAGTGTAATTATTATCACTGTATTTTGCCATGTTGCTGATATGCTTTTCAAGGACTTTGTGCCAATTCAGGAGAACCTAGGGTGGTCCTGTTGGTGACACTAATTTGAAATCTGAAAGTGTTACCTTAGATCCTTCAAAATACATCACTATAGCTTACTACAACAGGGGTTAATGCAGTGTCTATGGATAGCTCAGAAAAATAGTTTAGGCATGAGAGGATTGATTTATTTATACATAACCATGAAAGACTTCCAAAAAGACCAAGCTTACCAACAAGTACAATAGGCTGGAGATACAGCTCGGTGGTAGAGCACTTGCCTAGCATGTGTAAGGCCCTGGGTTCAATCCTCAACACTGCAACAAAGAAAAAAATAATAACAAACATAAAGTAAATCCCAGTTTTTAATTTTCGAGCTGCAGCACTAACATCTTATTGTTACCACCACCTTTCTTTTAGCACTATAAATTTCCAGGGGTAAGTTTAGATTGCACTAGAGAAAAGTTGGTTCAAAGATCCACCTTCTTATTTCTTAAAAATGCAATATACTGCCACAGACTAGAGAAAGAAGACCTCTCCTTTTTGTCTTCAATTGGCCAGGCTAAAAAGTAAACATTCACAGATTGCAACACAATTATCCAGAAATTGATTGGGGGATAGTGAGTTCTAAAGATGAAGGTATTTGGTAAGGAAAATTTTGCAGAGAGACAGGATGCTATCGAGATATCCTGCCCAGTTTTCTTCCTTTTGTGTCCTCCAAGGAGACCATGCTTGTTGTATGAGAATGTGCTTTATCATTCCCTTCCCTCTTCAGAGCTCTTATGGTGACAATGCCTCTGTGAGGTACCACCCTCACTGACCCTATGCTCACCTCTTCTGTTTTAGAATTCCAGGAAATGGTGCATTCTTAAAACCCCAGTCAGTGGAGAACAGAGAGAAAGGGACACTCAGCTGGAAGGCCTCCAAAGTCTTGGGAATGGGAAACCCCACATCCTACCACAAACTAATTCACTAATTCCCCCCAAAATGCTTCTGAGATTTGCTCATTTCTCAAGTGAGGAAATAAGACACACTCCAAGGCTTTTTTTGGTGATGGGTTTGCCCTGATGACTCCTGTAAGGTCCCCTACAGGCAATGCCTTTAAAAATCACCCAATAAAGACATCTTCTTGTCATTGGCTGATGTGTGGGTGTGTTTTATTTTTTCCCCCTGGCAAGGTTGAGAAACCCACTTGGGTGTGGCGGCACCTACATATAACCTCAGCACTTTGGGAGGCTGAGGCAGGAGTATCACAAGTTCAAGACAATCTGGGTAACTTAGTGATTTAGCAAGAGCATGTCTCAAAATAAAACATTCTTTAAAAGGGTGGGAATGTAGCTCAGTGTGAAGGCACTGGATTCAGTCCCAGTATTGCAAAAAAAAAGGGGAGGGGGTACTTAATTAAGTGAGTAGGAATCAAAGAGCCTTCCAAAGATCTCAGGTCACCTCAAACACTGGGCAAGCCACACTGACATTGTATGCGAAGAGGCAGGAAATCGGGTTTAAAAATAGGAGTGTCATAAACAAATGGCATTATCAAGCTAGAATTTTTTCTTAGAGATTCATCTGACTCTGAAATTAGTAGGAAGAGATTTTCAGCCAGCATAAACTCACTCTTTCTGCCACAGGGGCTCCATTGCCACAAGACAGATCTAAGTCACAGGACAAGACCAAAGGGCAGAAGCTGGAGAAGGCTTCAGAGCCAGGCCTCGGGTTAGGTTAGGCCGGCTCAGCGCAAACAGACCCACTGTCAAGTGCATCTTTCTGTCCCTCCCTTCTCTCTGTCTCCCTTCCCTCTCTCCCTCCGTCCTCCTCCCCACCTTCTTAGAAAAACAGGCTCTTGACCCCTGTCCTCACCCAACCTTCTGCCACCATTTTCCTGGCTCTTAGGCAACACCTCTGGAACGGGTGACACCGAGCTTTGCCTTACCTGCAGGCCAGCCCAAGGGTCCTGTTACAGGGTTGTCGTGAAAGTTGGGTGGCCCCAGCCAGGAAATTGTCATTAGGCTAGTTTTCAGGTGGCCGGCCGAGCTGTTCTCTCGCTGACCCTGAGAGCTGAGGACTCTTAGGAGTCACTGAGGCATTCTCCTGCATGTCTGTGTAAAACCTCTCACCTTAACCCAAAGCTAACCTCACTGCATTGAGGATCTCCAAGACTGCTTCCCAAAGGCTAAATAGCTAGTGAGATTTGAACCTTTGTTTCTTGGAAGGTCGTAGTTAAAGCATTTTTCAAAGTAGGGGTCACATAAAGAGATCTCAGCCGGGCTGGTGTCCCATGTCTGCGACCCCAGCATTCTGGGAGGATGAGGCAGGAGGATCACATGTGCCAGCTCAGGTTTTTGAACACGTATCAGTTTGAAGACTATGAAGTGATATTATACATGGTACTATTTGGATCAACAAAACCCATAAAGGTAGTTTTCAAATGAGTCAAAATTGGGAAATTCAGCTTTAAAATGAAACTCTCTTGGGGAAAGCCAAAGAATGGACCTAATTTCTTGGCAGTCTCTCTTGTGCCTGTCCCTGCCTCCTGTTCCCCACACAGTCGTCTCCACCCTTGTGCCGATTTCTGGCAGGAAGCTGGCTAATTCCCCTCCCCTGCCAGCTTCCCTGGGTACATGGAAATGTCTCGCGGATGGACTTGTGAATCCTTCAAAACACAGAAAAGAGGAGGACCTTCCTCTTCCATGCACTTCCCCCAGGGGCCTTAGTTCTTAGAACAGTCACATTTTTACATGGTACTGTATGCTAGGGTTTTGGTCCTTTATTTTCATTTCATTTTGTGATTCCTCCCCAGCAGATTTTTTCCCCTTTTTTGTTTGTGGTAGTGGAAACTGAACCCAAAGCCTTCACACTGAGCAACCCCAGTCCTTCCTGTTTTTTTCTGGAAAAAGAGGTAGGGAGGCTTGTACTTGGGATTCCCCCTGATTCAGCCTCGCATAGTGCTGGGATGACAGATGTATGCCACCACAGCCATTTAAAAACAAATTTAAAAATATTACCTGAGTTCAGTTACTACATAGATTGGTACAAAATAATTTGTTTTAAAATGAATCACAGCCCAGTGTGATGGTACATGCCTGTAATCCCAGACTCGGGAGGCTGAGGCAAGAGGATCACTACGAGTCTGAGGTCAGCAGGACTACATAGTGAGTTCAGGGCCAGCTTGAACTATAAAGTGAGACCCCGTCTCAAAAAAGTTAAAAAAAATTTTAATGGGTCATATTTACCAAGTGTGGTAGCCCATGCCTGTAATGCCAGCTCTCAGCAGGCTGAGGCAGGAGGACCGCCACAAATTTGAGCTCACTGGGTCTACTTAATGAGTTCAAGGCCAACCTGAACTATTTAGTGAGACCCTGTCTTAAACAAAACAAAACAGGTCACGATCAGCATGTATCTCATAAAAAATAATAAAACGATATATAGTGAAACATCAACAATGGCTCCATCTAACAGGGAGGATCACAGAACAATGAGCTAAGATTGGAGCCTTTTTAAAAAGCGAAGTACAATGACTAAAGCAAATTAAGAGCAAAGATGTAGAATTTACCCAATTATAGTCACTACGCCAAAGGAGCAATAAATTCTGATTCCAAGAAGCTTACACATCTCAGACTGTAATTTAATGAAAGCCTTATATAGTGTTCTGTTTCTGAAATCTTGCTTATTTTTTAATCATTTGTATTTTGCATTCTAGAAAGACTTTTTAAATATAACATATCCAGAATCAAATCAAAACTGGAAACTCTCCAAAGGAAGTTCTAACAATCCAGGAAAAGGCTTAACAAGCATGTAAAAAGCCCTACTTGTATACTTGCCTTCCATATGTTTACCTGACTTGCAGATGACCACAGACTTAGCACACAAGACACAGTCTCGTGGCCAGGCACACATCTGTAATCCCAGTACTCTGGGAGAATTGCAAGTTTGAGAAATTTAGTGAGATCCTGTCTCAAAAGGAAAAGGAAAAAGGGACTAGGGCTGTAGCTCACTATATGAAATCCCTGGGTGCAATCCCTGGTACTGAAAAACAGTTTTCAATAATAAAATGAATATTTTGACTTTAAAATGAAAGCCTAAACTGCAACATTGGTTATAGAGCTGAAAAATAATTTTTTCCTAACTGTTTATAAAATATGGCTCCAATTCTGGCTTTATTATTACTTTTAACTCTAGCTTTAATGTTGATTCTTGTTCTTTCATGCTTTTAGTTTATAGCATAGTAGAGTAGTTCATAATTTAATAGACTTCGAAGCTAGCTTTGTAAATGCCCATAATTGTTGAGAGTAAATGGGTTATAACACCTCAAACATGACCTAGTATTTTCTTTCACCGTCTGCACATTATGAAATATCTGTCTAGCTAGGCATGGTGGTGGATGCCTGTATTCCCAGCACTTGGGAAACTGAGGCAGGAGGATTGCTGCAAATTCGAGGCTAGCCTGAGCTTCAAATGAATTCAAGGCTAGCCTAAAGTGCATAGGGAGACATTGTCTCAAAAAAAAAAAAAAAAGAGAAAGAAAGAAAGAAAGAAAATAAAAGAAAAAAGAAAGTTTATAAGATTTTTAAAACAAGTAAGTTTTCGAAATAAGTATTTCCAGCTCAAAAACAAACTGTACCTGGCATGGCAAGTATGTGTCTATTCAGGTTTACAAGATACATAGTTAATTCGATGTAAGCACTACAGTTTAATCTTGGGTAATGAGTACTCAGGTATCTAATTTCAAGCAAAAACCGATCTTCTATCTCCTCTGCTAATGTTAAGCTACGGTATCACTTTGCAAACACTTAAGAAGACAGATGAAATTGGAATCACCAGGATAGTTTCCACCTTGCCTGTTAATTTATTCACTGGAAAGACTATACATTTACATAATGTTTTGGTGGTTTCAAAAGGTGACTTTTTGATCTAAAGGATATAACTGCAAGTTTATTTAAATGTGTAGGATAGAGAACCATATTGCTGAGTTTTTCTTGGATCATTGAACAGAACTGACTGCAATCTCACTGTATTAATCTCCACTTTGTATGCTTTAATTTTGTAATCTGGACAGCTGTTTGTAAGATGACAACGTGTGATATATTAACTAGTGAACTCTTAATGTATATTTTTTTCTCTTGAAATTCTGTATTACTTCTAGCTTTTTACTGTCTTGCTTCGTTTAGTTTTGTTTTTCTCTTTAAATAAAAAAAAAAGGTGACTTTTTTTGGTGGTGGTAGTGGTGGTGGTGGGGATTGATTTTGACATTGTTCTCCTAGGGGTTAATAATGAGTATAAATGGATACTCACCTTAAATTGTTTTTAAGTCAGAAAGAATTTCAAGCAGAGAAGAAGCCAGGCAACATCAACATCTGCGTGTCTTGTTTTATCCAATCTTGGCACCTCCTGTGAATCTGTCAGGGTGGGTTGAAGATCTGTTGCCAGAGATCAGAGGGTGAAGCAGAACCCGTTCTGTCTATCTAACCTTTCCTCCTCTCTCCTCCCTCCCTCCTGATCTACTGGGGATTGAACCAGGACCTCTGCACTGAGTTACATCCCTAGCCCGATCGATTGATGGATGGGTCACACCTGACCTATTTTTAAATTTTTCAATCAAAGGAATCACATGTGTGTAAGATCTTTCCAGATGATCACATTAAGAGATATAGACTAAGGACAATTTTAAGAGTCGTTTGCCTCATGATGGAGTCATCTCTGAATGACACATGGTTTCTGGGTTCTGATTTCTAAATTAACAGAGAAAAGATTGATCTCTGGTTTATTCCTGCCAATAAAGTGAGATGAAGTGGTCCTTTATGTAGGCGGTCTGAGAGGTATGTATGGTGCACAAATCTTTACCCAGCAGCTTCTTCTTGGAGCTCAGTACAGCCTGAGAGGAGAACTCACAGGAAGAGAATTCACAGGCCACCCTGTGGCCAGCATCCCGTCAGCACCATGGGCAGAGCCAGAACTCTGGATGAGGAAAGTCCACCTCCAAGGCTTGCTTCTCCACCCTCCCTGCTCCCTGCCTCCATAACCTGTCACCATTCACTCATTCAATACAAAGTCACTGTGTGCTCTGAGGCAGGTACCGTGTTAGACAATGGCAAGGAGATGATGCCAATATAGTCCTGCTTTGGAGAAGCTTTTCTTTTGAGGGATGAGATATACAATATACGGCATCTTGTCCCAGAATCACCCATTCTGGAACTGCTGTGATCTTCTACTTGCAAATGTGTCTTTCCCACATCTTATCCCCCTTGAAACTTTGAGTTCACAAATTCTTTGTGGGAAATAGTTAGGAGTCCTACAACCAAACTTCATTTGAATTCCTCCTGTGCTGGATATCAGAATCACAGTTCGGGATTATGTCAGGCCATCTGGCCTCTTCTCCCTCTTGTGAGTGGTGGGTGCTGACATAGCAGAGCTCAGGATGGGAAAAAGGAGTAGTCTGCTACGTTCATGCACTGATTGCAGAGTGAGTCATTCTCATTCTTAGTCTTGTGGTCTTGAGTGGCCACAGACTATAGAACTTCTTCCTCATTTTGACCATAAAATCTGTTAGCTCTGAATTTCTCTGAATTGTTGCTGTGCCCAAGAATAATATTTGGCTGTTTCCTGCACCAACTAGGGTCTTTATTGACTATGCTCCTGTGACCACAGCTATTCTATTTTTGTAGACTCATTGTTACATGGAGGGAAACTCCATGAAACTGGCCACCTTCCCCAGCTCCACAGGGAAGCAAGACACACATGCTCTCTATGCTGAGCTCTCCAAACCTGTGTGGGTGTTGGAGACCACTACAAAGCGGCTCTGAGCAGGATTTAAAATTAACTACTTGGCTTTCTATGTTTATCTGTGAGTCTGTCCTAGACCTCCGCCCCTTGCCTGGGGACAGGAGCTGATTCATAGTAAGTCAACCTCTATGAATCACTGGTCCTGCTGAGGCCTATGGCGGCCTTTGAGGCCAGAGATACCTCAAAAGGCAAGATAAGGCCACATCTGCAGATGCTTGGCTCAGACATCAATTAAATAGAGACTACAGCTGCAGAAATTACTCCCTACAGTCTCACTCCTACATGTCTTCATGATAAGACAGTTCTCCTAAACTGACATGATCCATTACTTGGAGACATCCTTGAAGTGACTCCCAAGGTTTTCTCATTGCTCATTGCCTGTGCTTCCCTCAGTTTCCCTGCCCCTTGTTTTGGACCTAATAAAAATGGGCAGTCCAGAGAAGTCTTTGTCTTAGCCCTCAGTCTTGAACTCAGCTAAAGGGTTTGATCCTCCTGGAGCCCTAAAATCATACCACTTGTCTCATTTTATTTAAGCCTTCATTGTACACTGGTTTGAGAGACTGGGAATCGAGGTCATGTTGGATCTATCATCACTAGCAGTCTCTTGCACCTGTGTACACCCTAGGCCTGTGCTAGGACAGGAGGATGCATCAATGTCTAAGATTCTTTGCTCTGGAAACTTAAAAATATTTTGTTTCTGGGGTGTTTGGTACCATCTCTTGCTTGTGATAATTATTGTCACTAATTGTATGGATTAAGGCAAAGTGCATAAGGAAACAGAAAATGTCACCAGACCACACAGGTCCATGCTTCAATGATAACAGAAATGAAAACTGAAGCAATTACTATGAATTTGCAGGAAAAACCTTTAATTGACAAGTAAGACAGAATGGTTAAGGGACATTAGCCTGAGTTGCTGACAAAAATCAAGCTGGCCCCTTAGCAAAGGAAAGTAAGAGAAAATAGAAGAGACTTTAGCTTGAGAAACTGAAGAAGAGTATTATACTGGCCCATTAACAAAAGAAAGGGGACTAGTTGCGGGGGGGCTTGGGTCTGTTTGAGCACTGTCTCATTCCTGGTTTCATAGCTTAGGAGAAATCCTAATGTTTTGAGGAGTGATTCATTTCCTTTGACAAGACTGTTCTTACTTAGATGGAGCAAACTTGATTCCCATTTTGTATGGAGAAACTACTCCCACTTAGGCATATGATCTCACCACAGGGTGGTCTGTGAGGCTCTGGAGTAAAAGCTGGAAATTTTAGGTGTCCTTGAAAATTCTGAAAATTATTACCTCTTGTCTTGGTGTTGTCAGTCTTCAAGGGGGATGGGGTAGGCTGGGGAAATTTAAAACCTCATATTACTGATACTCCTCAAATGATTAATATCCCTATATACAGTTGAACAGGGATCTGAGCCCAATTTTTAAGGCAAAAAAGGAGGCAAAATGAAGGCAGAGAGGCCAAGCTTCATCCTACTTTTAGTTGCCATTTGGACATCTGCAGGTCTAGCTTCTAGGTTAATTGTTACAAAATCATTGACTAAGACTATGTTAACCACATATGTGTACAAAATACTCTTTACAAAGAACTCTTATTTGTAATCATCTAATGTAACATTCGCAATACTGTGAAGCAAGCATTAATCTCACTTCATGGGGGAGGAAACTGAGATTTTAGAAGGTTAAATGATTAGACAAATGGTAAACAAAAAGGCCAGAACTTAAGGCCAAGAATTTAAGAACTCAAGATTATTGCCAAAACATGTACTTCTAATGGCAGGATTTCATGTACTTAAAGTATAGTAGTTGGTAAAGTCAAGCACAAGGACAGGTAGAAATAATTTGTTGAATAATGATTATATGATGGACCCCTGATATACATTCATATTCCCATTTAATTATTAAAGTTCAATTTCCATGACGTATGAATTAACTATTAATCATTTTACAAATAAGAGCAACAGGAGAGAGGTTGTGTGATTGATCTATGGTCTCACATGTATTGAGTGGCAGAGTTAAAATATGTACCCAGATCTGCCTCAGTCCAAATTTCAATGCATTTCTTCCTTAAACCTGGTCTATGAGGTTGGATGAGGGAAGTGGTCTAAATTTCATGCATTGACACCAGGCAACCTAAACCAACGTCTTATGGAAGTTGGTCTGCTGTAAGGGCTTGAGTTCCAAATATGGAACATAACAAACCCTTCCAACTATGTCACAATCCACACGACTCAAAGGCTAAGGTAATCCCAGGGGTTTCAGGGTCTGAGAGTGGGCATCATGGGGTGAAGACCATGTATGATTCCACCTCTGCTGAACACACAGCTAGAGAAAGCGGTGGTTGATCAAGGGGGCTCCTAAAGTCTAGTAAGGACTCTGTAGAGGTGATGTGATGGTTTCAGTGCCATGCTGCAAGCACATACACCCCTAAGAGGGTTCATTTACAAGCCAGGCCTTTGCACATTTACATTCTCAGCTCAAAAAAAAACCCCAAAACCAAACAACAAAAAAAGCTGTCCCTGTTGCTTTTTTTTTTGGAAACGCGTAGCCTTAGCTTTAAGCGATGACAGAAATCTTGGAGCCAACAATAAATTTCGCCTACACCTAAACTCTACTGTACTGTTAATAAAAAGCTCAGCCCACGACTCAGAGAGGATCCAGGCCCACTCGGACATCTCAAAAGGAGACTCCGCGCTGAGGGTTCTCCTTCCGGGCTAGCTGCAATCACTTCCGGCACACAGCAAGCGAGGCGGAAGTGCAGTCTGCTCACAGCCGCTGTCTCTGGGCGGGCCGAGGGAGGCTCCCTAGTAGGGGGCCGGGCCGGGATGGCGACAGCGGCGGCCGGGGCAGGCACCGGGTCTTGGACATCCCAGGAAAAGCAGTTCCCACCGGCGCTGCTGAGCTTTTTCATCTACAACCCACGCTTTGGGCCACGCGAGGGAGAGGTACAGGGAAGGGGCTGCGCTTAGGCATAAGGTGACAGCCAAGGAGGGATTGGGGCGCCCGGCGGGCGTGGGTCCCTGGGAGCCGTGGGGTGCGCCCGGGTCGTGGCCCTTATTCTTGTGCCCACCTCGAGTGGCATTGATCGTTCCTGCAGCGTGCCAGGTGTGTGCCGGGCCGGGGGGCGGGGTACGGCAGAGACCGGATGATGCAGGCGGCGCGTTTCAGTTTCCGGATCGGTGCCCTTCTACGTAGTAAAGGTGCGGCAGGTGAATCGCTCCGCGCGGGTCGCCTCTCCTCTAGCTTTGCCGCAGTTCTGGGGAATTTAAATTGAACTCTGCCGGGCGTGGTGGCGCACTTGTTTTAATCCCAAAACTCTAGGATTAAAGGCAGGTTTGCTAATTTTAGTCCGGTCTGGGTTGTTTAATGAGACCACGTCTCAAAATTAAGACTTAAAAAAATTTTTTTATCTTAAAAGCAAAACAAAAAAAAGAATAAAAACGATACAGAACTTTTTTTTGAAAAGTAGGAAATTAACACTAGTATGTTGCATATCGTTATCTTAAAGTAGTTCAGGTTATTACGAGATTTAGGCACAAAAAAATGATCAAACAATTTTTTTTTTTAAAGATAATGGGAATATAGCTCAGTTCGAAGGTCCAGGGTTCAGTGCTTGGTACCGGGAAAAAAATGTTCTTTCGTTTTCTGAACTTGTCTTTGTTACTGGAAGTCTGATTTAGAAGTACGGAACCAGAATGTTGAATTGTGGTCCCAAAATAGTGCAAACGTGGAGGGTAAATGGAGGGTTTTTTTCTCCCCGAATTAGTAATAAATTACAGGAATTGTTCTGAAGTGAGCGTGGTGACATCTCCAAAGATGTGTGGAGCTGTGTTTTACCAGCAAATCACAATCGTATTAAAGGCTGTCTAAATGCTCATGAAATAGCTGAATTTTTAAATTTAAAAAAATGTATTTTTGTGGTACTGGGGTTGAACCTAGAGCCCTTGCACAGGGCTACATCCCCAGCCCTTTTTAGTTTTTAATTTTGAGACAGGAGCTTAAAGAATTTCCCATGCTGGGCTCAAAATTGAAATCCTGCTTCATCTTTCTGGAGTAATGGGATTATAGATGTGTACCATATCTGATTACCAGCTAGATTTACTTTTTCAGAGAGTGGTATTCCTATGTGTGTAGTCACATGCTTATTTCTTAATAAGTACTGGTTTAGTGCAAATCAGTGAACAGAAAGAAATCAGAGGTTTTCATTAAAATTATCTAGTACTACTTCGGAGGAAATGGGAACTGTGCCTTAGTGAATGTCACAGTTGCCTTTCAGACTGGTGGGCAGTTTTTACCCAATGATGAGAAGATAATTCCTGTTTTTGCAAAAAGGATTTTTAGAGTTTTGATGTTAGCATTTATAGCTGGAGAGGTCAGTGTTAAACTTAGCATTTTCAACAACTAAAGTGAAGTAATGTTTACATTAATATTGTGCTTGGTTTCTTCACACTTCAGGAGGAAAATAAAATTTTGTTTTATCATCCAAATGAAGTAGAAAAGAATGAAAAAATTAGGAATGTTGGCCTATGCGAAGCTATTGTACAGTTTACAAGGTAATGCCTTTAAATGAGCTTTTGTAGAGGTCGTTAAATTCTTGTGATCTAAGCTGGAGATATGCTCTAAAAATATTCTTTTACTCCTTTTAGAACCTTTAGTCCATCAAAACCTGCAAAATCTTTACATACACAGAAGAATAGACAGTTCTTCAATGAACCAGAAGAGAATTTCTGGATGGTCATGGTATTTACATACACAGTATATCTTTATTTCTTTCTTTTTTTTTTTTTTTTTTTGTCTTTTTCTTTTTTATTGGTACCGAGGATCGAACTCACGACTGCCTGCTTGCAAGGAAGGCACTTACGCTGCTGAGCTAAATCCCCAGCCCCCACAGTATATCTTTCTGTAGTTGCATAGTTTGCGTACCATACAGGTGGTATTTTCTGTTAGAAATTCAGGAAAGTCTCCTGGCTGTTGCATGAAAGTCAAATTACAGTAGAATTGATTGCTGTTTTAAAATTGAATTCCTGTTTGGTATATTTGTTATTGGCTGTTTTAAGAAGTTATACTTTAAAATTTAATTTTATTTTTTAATGAGATTTGAAGATTGATTTCACATAGATGGGCAAGCATTCTACCACTGAACTACAGCTCCAGCCCCAGGCGTCTTAAAATTAAGGCAAAATTAAAGACATATATAATCACTTCATTGTATAATTTCAGTTTATTCAACTTTGTAGGTAGTTCGGAATCCTATAATTGAAAAGCAAAGTAAAGATGGAAAACCAATTGTTGAATACCAAGAGGAGGAGCTGTTGGTAATGTGTCATTATTCATTATATTTTTAGAAAAAATACATTATTGAATGTATTCGATGACTTGGCCGGATTTAACTTGGTGCATTTTACAAATGTTTCTGAGGTCCACAGGAGGGAATCTTTGTTGTTTCTCTTGACTTGATATCTGTGCTCTTATTGTCTGCAGGACAAAGTCTACAGCTCAGTGCTGCAGCAGTGCTATAGCATGTACAAGGTAAGCATGATATTTTTTCTGATTTCTGTCCAGTTCCCCATTTATAGGTCTGAAAATTGTTTTCAAATATTTCTTAGACTGCAAAGTTCCTGTGTATCTGTTTTAGGGGAGAAAGCAGTGGGGCCTTTGAATCGGTTAGTGAAGTTTGTGTGCATACATTTTGTTCCATAAGTATTGAACCCCCTTCTCCTAGTCTTGCACTAGGAATATATCCTTGTTTGTGAATAAATGAATCCTTGGTGATTTATGTTAAGTGAAACTTAGTTATTAGTTCACTGGGGTTTGGGGGCGGTTGGGATTTTTTTTTTTTTTTTTTTTTTTTTTTGTGGTACTAGGAATTGAATTGACATTTTTAAAAACTGTCTAGCTGAGTGCAGTGACATAACCTTGTAGTCCTACCTTTTTGGGAGGATGAGGCGAGAGGATTGCTTGAGCTCAGAAATTTAAGACCAGCCTGAGCAACGTAGCAAGATTCCATCATAAACAAATATGTTGAAAACAACTAGGTGGTTCATAAAAATGACAGCATCACTTACCAGTGTGATTGTTTGTGTAATTTGTTTTATGGCTTAAGCTTTCTCATGTAAACATAGAAAACTATTTGAAAAGAAGGAGTGGTTAAGAACCAGAATTAACTAATTAATTAATTGCTGCAGTTAAGGTTCAGGTGATACCCTAATACACAAGAAGAGTTTGCAACTCACATGGGCCATCACTTCTGAAGGGCTAAAAGGAAAAGCTTGTTATACTAAGAAGTAGAGGGATCTGGACATTTATTTTCGCCCTCAATGTTTTGCACTGTTAGCTTTTTAATGGGACATTTCTGAAAGCCATGGAAGATGGAGGTGTCAAGCTCCTGAAAGAAAGGTTAGAGAAATTCTTCCATCGGGTAAGTGTTTCATATTTTATTTATAACATTCGTAGCATTCAGACGATCTCTAGAGAAATATAAGTGGAGACAGATTTGTTTTTTACAAACAAAAACTCAGAACTTGAGCATGGCAGAAAGACTAAGAGACACAGTGGCGAAGCCCGAGCAGTGAGGGGCCCTCGGGGCCTGTGCTTGGCAGCAGCTCTCTCCCAGCCTGCTGTGTAGGAGTAGGGCACCTACCGCTGCCATGACTGTATCTCAGAGACATCTTTGCGCTTCATCTTTATTCTACCAGGATTTGTCCATTTGGGCTTTCGTGAAAGCAGTGTTATGCTGAGCATGGTGTGCACACCTGTCATCCCAGCTACTTAGGAGGCAGAGGCAGGAGAATCACAAGTTGAAGGCCACATAGGCATAGGCAACTGAGTGAAGTGCTGTCTCAAAGAAAATCTTTGAAGAAGAGCAGAGGACAGAGCTAGTGATAGAGCATGCTGGCTGCAATCTCTAAATACTATACACACACACACACACACACACACACATCTCACTGTGCGTTGAGTTAGTAAATTGGCAAAATTTAAACAGTTAAGACAGTTGTTCATTATGATGGATTGGTTTTATTCTCTAAAGAGGAATAATTTGGGGCTGGGGATTTAGCTCAGCGGTATAAGCGCCTGCCTTGCAAGCAGGCAGTCGCAAGTTTGATCCCTGGTACCGATAAAAAGGAAAAAGACAAAAAAAAAAAGAATAATTTATGTTGACTTAAGGAAAACGTTTTGGTTGCAGTACATTAATTTTTTTAACAATTTTTATCCATAGTTTTGACATTGTATGTTTTTAAATAAATGTAAAGCTATAAATTTTTTTATTTTTTTGTTTGAGACAGAGAATCTGTTATGTACCATTGAATTCATTATGTGGCCCAGGCTGGCCCTGAACTTACAGCAGTCCTTTTTTTTTTTTTTAATTAAGTTTATTTTTGCATTGTAGGTATACATAATGATCACATTCATAATAGAGAACTTGCACCTGTACATGATATATGTTGATCCTTTTTTTGCCGTTCTCTTGCCCTCTCTTCAACCCTTCTTTCCCTCCTTATTTATAAAAACTTTGTGTCCATTTTTCTTTCTATTCTTTTTTCCTCCTCCACCCCTTCATTGTTCCTCTTCTCATTTGAACATTTTCTTCTCATTTCTGAGTATATTATACATTTTGGTCCTTATTTACACTTTTGGTTTCTTGCACCGCAGAAGCAATATGGTATTTACACATGTGGTCTGATTTATTTCACTAAGAGTATGGCCTAAAGATATATCCATTTAGCTAGAAATGTCTCAAGTTTACCCTTCTTTATGGCATAGTAGTGCTGTATTGCATAGAAAAACCACATCTTGGGGCCAGGGATTTAGCTTAGTAACGTAAGTGCCTGCCTGGCAAGTATGAGGTTACGAGTTCAATCCCTGGTACCGAAAAAGAAAAGAAAAGAACAACAAAACCCCACATCTTCTTTATCCATTCATTGGTTGACGGGCATTTGGACTGTTCCCAAGATTTAGCTATTACACACTATGCCACCATAAACGGGGGTTTATAGTGGTCCTTTTGCCTCATCTTCTCAAGTGGTAGGATTATAGGTGTGTACCATGACACCTGATTTGACACTTTTTTTAGTAATCTGTTTTTTTCTAGTTGACCAGTATATTTCTAAAGTTCGGAAATGGCCAGCAGACCACAGAAAGACATCCCTTTAGACTTACATTGGTGTTTTTTGTCAAAATAAATGGTCATGTCCCTAAACAGTTGCTGTTCTCTTTCGTTATAAATTGAATTTCACCTATCTGCCTCTATCTCTGTCAAATTCAGTTTATCTTAAAGCAGTAATATTCTGTTTTCTCCCTAAAATGCCTCCCATCTATTTTGAATTCAGCTTTTCTTTATAAAATACCTTTGGCTTCCTTTTTGCTTTTATGAATTAACTTTTTGGTTCGTCAGTGCCTATAATTGGTCATTACTGTTTTTGTCCTCATTACTCTTCTGTCAATGGATACAACTGTCATCCTAATATCCTTCACAAGTGGTACTGTCTGTTCATGGCATTACTGTGTGGATCCCAGAACTTAATCTGGGAAGCACTGATAGGAATATTTAACTACTTCAAAGAGATAAAACATCACTGCATGAATACTAACTAGTTAGGCACAACCTTTGTTTTAAAGTAGGTACTGATTTCAAGTCCAGTTGCCCATAGATCACCTGCTTGTTTGTCATTTTGCTGTTTGTCTGTATACAGCTGTGCTATTAATCTTAATTTGAGATTATTTTCCATTGTTGATGATTATTGCATTGAATATATTATTAGTAACTTGTATGTCCTTATTTTTTCTTACAGTATTTGCAAACACTACATTTGCAGTCATGTGACCTACTTGACATTTTTGGTGGAATCAGCTTCTTCCCACTGGATAAAATGACTTATTTGAAAATCCAGTCCTTTATTAACAAAATGGAGGAAAGCCTAAATATAGTCAAATATACTGCATTTCTCTATAATGATCAACTCATCTGGTGCGTATACCCTGAGGCTCAGCACATAAGACAGTAAAGTCAGGGGCCAGTATTTTGAAAGCACTTAACACTTAACTGGAATAGTTTTTAAAATGTAAGCAATTATATATTTTAGCCATACCTCATAAATGTAGAAAGCATCCTTTTTAATGTTTTTTTTTAAAAGGAGTTCAAATTTTAAGAATATCCAGGATAACCATTGTTAAAATAAGAAATTATCTACTGTTACCGAAGTGTGTTTGTATATTATAATAGGGAAAAAATACATTTTTAAAAACCGAAGTGTACTTGTATATTATAATAGGGAAAAAATACATTTTTTAAAAAAGTGTCACTGTTGAAAAAACAAACTGTTAGGAAATGTGATCATCTATCTAAGCTCAAACTCTGGGGAAGCCATGTGAGTGACCATAGACTATGGAGCAGAGGTGACACTAAAAAATTGTGTGGCAGCCCAGCCTCTCATTTGTAGCCCAGACCCAGCTGAGACGAGCTCCCAAGCCCCAGCAGGGCCAGTGACTTTCTAGCAGCTACTTTGGGATTCTTTGAGTTTTTGTTTTTGTTTACCATAACCCACTTTCTTAAATCAGGGGTGTGGCCATATTTTAACACAAAAACTAGAGTTCAGCTAATAGAAAAGGCAATACCGGTTGTCCTGAAGTCCTCCTGAACCTCTGCCAAAATCCTGTAACTGTGTTTTATGAAGAGAAACAAGGTAATCTAAAGAAATTAGAATCCATTTAGTAAAGAACCTAGTGAGTTTCTATGTGGACTTTTGTCTCCCATGAGGACAACATAACAAATCCCAGGTGAAATCTTTTTCATTTGCTGCATCGTTTGTCAGGCCATGTGAGGTAGGAGGTGGAAGCCTAGTTGTGCTTCTGCAGCACAGGTCTACAGCCGCCCTGTAGAGGGCTTGGAGGCGATGGAGCACTAAGAGGCATAAGGAAGTGCAGCAGCCAAGGCCCATGGCCTCGACCCGCTGTCAGCAGAAGGCAGCTCAGATTCTGACCTTCAGGACTTCTCGCAACCCTGATACGGGTGTGAATGAACTCTGGAAATGGCAAAGTGGGAAGGCACCTTGACTTCACAGTTACTAAGAGGCAGGCTCTGGAAGCCGGGGCTCCCACAGCTGCCTGGTGCCCATCGGCAGGGGTCCTCAGCATCATCAGCTGTGTGAGTGGCCTCTGTTAGCAGTGGCAGCACATGGCCCTGGTCCATCCTCCCTGCCAACAGAAGTGGCAAGAGCACATTTTGACAGGCAATTGCTTATTCTAACCTTGGTATCTTTCAATACCAAGAATTTTATACTTCACGAGCAGATTATGCATATTCCTTTATTACTACCTTTTTTTTTTTTTTCCCCAGAGCTGGGTGTGAACCCAGGACCTTCTTACTGAACTACATTCTCAAGTTTTGTTTTGTCAAGACAGGATCTTGCTAAGTCCCTTAAATTACGCAAGCAGGGCTTGGACTTGCATTTCTCCTGCATCAGCCTCTCAGAGTGCTGTGATTACAGGTGTGCGCCTCCACGCCCAGTTTACATTTTTTTTTAAATGATCTGATGTGGAATAGACACATCTTTCTGTACTAGCACATGACTGCAGGATGGCGCATAGTAGGTGTCCAGTAAATATTGACAGTTCAAAGCAAGCCATGGATAGAAAACTACCTCAGAGTTTTTAATGTTAGGTATTTTTTTCTTTTTGGGGTATTGATGTATTTTTCATGAATTAACACTTTGGCGAATGTTTCAAACATTTATGAATTTACTCAAAGTTGACCATACTGTTTGCTTGTGCTAAAATATTTTATGTTCAGTATGACACTAATAAAATCTATATTTTACTTATTTTTATTTATTTTGAGACAGGGTCTTACTATATAGTTTAGGCTGTCCTCAAACTCACTGCATAGCCCAGGCTGGCTTCAGTCTTCGTGCCTCACCTTCCCCAAGTACTGAGGTTATAGGGATGTGAAATCACACTGGGCTTCAGTCTAGGTTTTAGACTAACTTGATCCTAAAAGGAAAGATTCTGCATTAAATGATAACCACCTTATTGTTGGTATTGCCCCTGCTAAATTAGTTCTCAAATTAACTTGGTATCTCCACCAGAGACAGAGTTGGGATAACTAATGAAAGTCCATTTAATGGCTCAGTTGTAGAGCACTTCCTGGCATTCATGAGGCCCTAGGTTTGATCCTCAGCACTTGGAAAAAAAACGAAAAGCCTCCATCCTCCTGCAAAATCCAGAAAGTCCACTTAGCATTGAAATAAAAACAGCTTGAAATTGAATAGAAAAGAAAAATCAGTCTTGACGGAGCAAAGTGCCATGCACACATAGAATATTTGCACTGAGCTACATCCTTAGCCCTTTTTGTTTTGAAACAGGGACTCACTAAGTTGCCCAGGCTGAGCTCAGATTTGCCCTCTGCTGCCTCAGCTTTCCAGAGTGCTGAGATTACAGCATGTGTTGACACACTTGGCTCTTGTTTGATTTTTTTTTTTTTTCGTTTTTATCGGTACCAGGGATCAAACTCACGACTGCCTGCTTGCAAGCCAGGCGCTTATGCTGCTGAGCTAAATCCCCAGCCCCCTCTTGTTTGATTTTTTAAAAATCTTTTATTTTGAGATCATTGAAGATTTACATGCAGTTGTAAGGAATTTTCCCCAGTGGTAACATTTACCTATGTATCTATAATACTCCTTTTATTTTTGTAGGGGAAAAGGCCTAGTGATAGTGGGGCAGATAGTAGAGAGAAAGTGGCCATGGCCATGGCCAGAGCTAATGGACGCCTGACGAGGAAGGCAGACCGCTCCTTAAGCAGAGTAGAAATCCACCAACTTGGGGTTCTGTGCTCTGAGAAGCTGGCTACAACTTCATTTACTGTTTTTTTTTCCCCTAATTTCCTGAAACTGATAGCAAAGTGTTTAATGCCTACCTGGTCTTACGTGAAATAGTGAAAGCCCTAACTGTATACAGTGCACACTGTTAGCTCATAAACTCTGTCTTCAGTTTTATCCTATAGTTTTATGTTGTTTTGTTTTTGGGTTTTTTTTGGTGATGGTAATATTGGGGATTGAACCCCAGACCTTCACACTAAGCTGCCTTCTCAGCCCTTTTTATTTTGACACAGGGCCTCACTAATTCACTGCATTGCCCAGTCAGCACTCGTAAGCTTCGTGCCTCAGCCCCTCATTGCTGGGGTTGCAGAGATGAGCCACTATTGCTTTTTCTTTTATGTCAAATATTTCTACCCAAAAAAGTTGGTAACTTGCCCAGTGTTGGATTTGGAAATTCAGTCTGGCTCCGTGGTCCAGCTTTGGTGAGACTCCCAATAGCGATAATGTTACAAAACAAGCATTAAGTTTTGATCAACTTCTTTCAAAAGTGGTTGGCACACCTGGCTCTTGTTTGATTTTTTAAAATCTTTTAAAAAGGCAGGAGACAAACTTGCCTTAAGGTATAGAACTTCTCTAGAGTTTTAGTTGTAGCCAGCACTCAAAATTGAACCTTGAAAGCAGAAGGTCAGTATCAAAAGAGGAAGAGGTAGGATGTCAAAGTGGAGGGACCCAGACAAGAGGGCAGGACAGGCCACGACTTTTTCCAACAAATGACTTTACAGGGGAAAAAGGGAGAACATTGCAAATATAATGTAAAGGCCTGAATTACCTAGAGCGAGATTTTGTCCCAGGATGTTTTGGTATCTTGACTAGAAAAGTGCTATATACAAACCTCATTCTCTCTTTCCCTAAAAGATACTCCAGACTCTGAGGCCCGCTAGTTTCTCAGCACTTTTCCCACATGTTCCTTACTCTTCCTGCCCTTGAGGTTAGGCGGTCTGCCTGAAAGCTTGCTTTCTTTTCCTTTTTGTCTCCATAGAGATCAGAGGGCAAAAATGCATGCATATTTCTGAGACCTAGGATCAAACTCTTTGTCTCCAGCAAACCAGTGTCTTTCGGGAATGCCGTGGTGTTACCACGTGACACAGGAAGCCAGGGGACATCTGCAGCTGGGGAGCAGCAATGTAGCCATTAAAGCATCAAGGCTCTTTTAGCAGAACGAGGAATGCACTCTTGAGAGCCCAGTCTGCAAGGACTTTATGTTTCAGAGGGCATGCAGGACAGTGGAGGAGCAGGTTTAAGCAGGTCTCAACTCACTGTTTTCATGTACTTCCCAAAAACTTCTTCATATGACAGAAAGGGGAAAAAAGATTGACTTCTTGCGTAAAGATTGACCTGTATCATAAGAGTAATGGAAAGATGAGCCCAATTCCAAACTTACAACATTTTTTCATTGTTTCAGGAGTGGATTAGAGCAAGACGACATGAGAATTTTATACAAATACCTCACCACCTCCCTGTTTCCCAGGCATATCGAACCTGAGGTATGATTGGGTTGTATAGATGACACACATGCACATGGCGTTGAGGGTGTGAGGGTATTTCTGAGCTGAATTGGACGCTAGTAATGTCATACTTGGTGATATTTATTTGCATCAGTTGGTAGCACAGAAAACAACGCATGTTATATTTTCTCCAGTTTGTTGCATCCAAACAGTATATTTTAAGAGGAGGAACTCATCAGGTAGAGGAAAAACTGAGTCTTGGGTTGGGTTCAGGGAATTCCGAGAATGCCAAGGATCTCTGATAAGCCCTGGTTAATCCTACCGATGAGATATAATTACGTAAATTTTTAGTAGATGGTGTATTGCCTGCCTGGCTTTTCTACTCTGGTACTTAATTTCCCAGCTTTCGGCAGATAACTTTAAATAATGCCAATATTTGCACCAAATGGTCCTTTCGCAGCTTTAATTGGGCTGAAAGGGAAAGATGTGCATAGCCCATAAACCATCATTTTTGCTCAGGTGCATGCATGCACTCTCTTTACTTGCAAACTGTTTCTCTTCCTCCTGTTTTCCTTCCCACCATCCTCCTCTCTGTATTATTAAGGTCTTGATCTGAAACAATAGGAAAAGTCTCTTTGAGAACCCGAAAAGGGTTTTGTGACGTACCTCGGTAGCGCTTAGCTGCATTCCAGGCAGGTGAAGGCAGTGGCCGGCAGTGTGGAGAACATAGTGTACACATCCGCTGTCTCTGGTGCCCAGCCTGCTGTGTGACCTCAGACTGCAGTCTCGGGAGTTGAGTCTGTTACCGCTGTCCTGCAGATGAGGCTGTGCAGGATTAGGGGCACCAGAACCCTGCCCAGGGTCACCAGCAAGGATGTGGCAGAGCCCTGACTCGACCTCAGTTATCTACTGAATCCCCGAACATCTGCTTGTAAACACTCTGCAAGGGTGCTTCAGGTGCATTTTAGCCTGTGACAGTGCCTTACCAAAGGACTCTATCTGATAATTTAAGGTATGCCTAAATAGCAGAGTGTGTACTATAGGAAGCCAGAGCATGCCATGTGGCAGTGTGAGCCCACATGCCTGAGGTCTCTCAAAGAATTGCCTGCAGGGATGAGAGGTGAGCTTTCAGCCTTCACCATGGGGTTTATGGTGTTTGGATCCTCTGAGGTTATGTGCTAAATCTTGATATAGATGAAAGGGCATCAGATACCTTTAATAGAGTAGCAAGTTTCACCTAACACACTATTGGATTTATTTTTTTTTTTCTCATTTTTTGTGTGTGAAGTAGTGTATTTTTAGCAGTAACAGCAGGAATGTATGACAAATACAAGTCTTTGAAGGGATGTAGTATGGTAGTTGTGGCTAGCGGCAGAGACACTGGCATTGGACCCACAGCCCTGGTGTTGCTGTGTGACCTTGCTCAGGAGCTGTGTGGACACTGGCCGCTCCCGCACACTTCAGTTTCCACGTGTAGGGAGTGGGACGAGGGTGTTTCCACAGGGTGGTGGGAGACAGTCCTGAGTAATGTATGCCACACGGGAAATCTCAGCCTCTCCTACAGAAGGAGCTGAGGAGTTTGTGGATTTAGGGTAGGATGCAGTTGTTCTTTGACTGTTCTCATTAAAACAGTCAGTTTTGAACTTTGGTAATCCACCCCTCACTGTTTTGGTGGGGAGGACAGCAGGAAATTATTGATGCAGAATGGCATGGATTCCCGCTAGTCTCGTGTTCTGGTAGCAGAATTCTACTCCTGGGAGGTAGGAAAACTGTCAGTATTTTGAAAGTAAAAAAGTCTAATCAGTCATTTTTCAACATTAAATATGTTTGCAGTTGGCGGGAAGGGATTCTCCAATAAGGGCAGAAATGCCAGGAAACCTTCAGCATTATGGGAGGTAGGACTTTGTTCTTTGATTTTACAAGATTGGGCTCCGCTTTCTTTTCTGATAACTCATGAATATTGAATTGCTCTTGTGCTATTTCATGGCAATAATCAACCAAGCAGTCCTATAATTTCCAGTGAATTTCAGTTGCTACTCAATCATGTTCTGGTTTAGTGTTTTCCAGATAGCTTCAGGGTTCAAAAAAATTTGATGTTTATTGAATTAAAATGTTCTGTTTACATATTCCTTTTTATAATTTACCACATTGAGTTGAGTCTCTGTGCTTGCTTTTAAGATTTCTTACTGGACCCTTGAACCTTAATGATCCGGAAGCAAAATGCCGATTCCCCAAAATTTTTGTAAATACAGATGACACTTACGAAGAGCTCCATTTAATTGTTTATAAGGTAACAACTGTTTTTTTCCTTTCATATTACAGATTAATACTGAAGTAAATCTTGCATGTGTACATAACAATGCAGAGCTCTTAAGTGTTTCTTGGAGAAGATGTTGGGAATTGTAATATTGTAAAACTCAAAGTGGGTGCTTTTCTGGGAGAGCAGATTTTTTGCAGCTCTTTTGAACCTGCTTTGCTGTTAGCAGGGGTGTTAGGGTGTTGGCTCGTACGCTGCTCACAGGCCAAAGGCTGTGCTTGGGTCATGGCTGCCTGGCAGCTGAATGTCTTCAGCAGATTCTGATCATGCGCTGATTTTAAAACTATTGACTTGCTAGTTCTGTAAGGGGATAGTAGTTTGCATCTGTCAAGGTACTATCCTGTGAGGATATGTGTATTAGGTTGAGTTTCTGTTTTCTTTCACTGGGGGAGAGGGCTCACTATATTCCCCAGGCTGGCCGTGGACTCCAGATCCTCCTCCCTCAGCCTCCTGAGTGCTGGCACCACAGGTGCAGCCAGCTAGTTTTTACTTTGCTTTTTTATGGCAGTTTTTGATGCCATAAGTCAGAGTGAGTACAGGTGTTTATCTTTCCTGCCTGAAAGTAAATCCAGTTTTAATTCATTAAAGGCTTAGAAATGATGCCCCAAGAGAACAGGAAGAGATTCACCAATGAATGAGAGAACCCAGTAACTGTCTGGAAGATGGAAAAGAGACATGAGAGCAATGTCTGAGGGCAGAAGAGAGGAGGAGGCGCCAGCTAGGGTGTGAATAGGCAGTGTGCTGAGACGGGTCCTCGAGCCCAGATACACTCCTCACCTGCAGCCGGTCGCCTGAGGGACAGGAGTGGGAAGTGAGCATGGGAAGGAGGGGTGAGATGAGACCAGTGCAGTGGCACACACCTGTAGTGTGTGCCCAGAACTCTGGTAGAGTGAGGCAGGAAAATCACAAGTTTGAGCCCAGCTTGGGTATCTTTGCAACTTGGCAAGACCCTGTCTCAAAATCAAATATAAAAAAAGGTCTGAGGATGTAGCTCAAGCTACATGACAAGCAGAAATTCTACACCCATTAATCAATGATCCTTCATTTCCGCACCCTGAAAATACAATTTATTGACATTCTGAAATTCATTTGAAGCTAAAGTTGGCTCATGCCAGGATATAGTGTAAAATGACAAGCAAAGTATGGGAGGAAAGAGGAGCGGGGAGAATTGGTTTCTGAATTTCTTCTTCCGATTAGCAGGCAGTGAGGGGAGGGGAGCTAGTGAAGAGGAACACAGTTTCTAGACTGGACAGACCCTGTGAATGTCTGTTACGCTAAATAGCCACCACCTCCTCCCAACACTGGACAGTTTCATAAACAGAGGAGACCCTAAAAGAAAAAGGAAGCAGAAAGAAAATTAGCTATCAGAAAAAGAACAGAAATGAAGCTGGTCCCAGGTCTCCTACCTGACAACAAGTGACATTCAGGAGAGGCTTCAGAGTATAAATGTGGAAATGGTTCTCAGTGTAGACTTCTTTCCCAGGCCAAACTGTCTTGCTATGGGTGGGGCAGACAGATGTATTAAACATGAGAAGTCGAAAAACATGCCTCGCCTCCTCTTTGGGCAGACCTGAGTGGGCGCTAAGAAAAGGCGCATCTTGGAACCCAAACCTCTGGTTGTGACCTGAACAATCAAAGGAAGTCATGAAAGGACAGGCCCCTGAAGGCCACTGACGCACTTAAACATTCCGTGTCAGAGCAGCAGGTGGGTGAGCTCTTGGTGCAGAATACAAAGCTGTTTCATTCAAACAGGCTGCATCTGAGAGGTTCAGTTAAGTGTGGGGTGGGATAATGCCAGCAGAGTGGAGCATGCCAGGGAAAGCAACACAAAGATGTCTCAAAATGAGCCAAATGAAACTGGCATAATTTTGAGCAGTCATTGGAATAGGGAAAAGGTCCACTCCCTGTGTGTCAAACGAAATCCTCTGAGTGCTCACGACAGTGAATTTGCAGTGCTTCTGGTACAGTCTGTATGTTGGATTTCCACTTTTAGGTGCAGTTCTAAGTGTGATCAACTTACTGGCGCAGTTTTAGGTGCTATGGTGGCATTATGGTCATGTTAAAGAGTCCTTTATCTTCTTGTTTTACAGTTTTTTTGAGATAGGATTCACATCCTGTGTACTTTGTCCATTTAAATGGTCAAGAGTCAACTCAGTGATGTCTGGTTACAAAGTTCAGGAGTCCCCACAGTCCCCCGTCCTTAGACACCAGCTGTTCCTTGAGGGATCCCCAAACCTGCCTTTGCTAGTTTAGAGGACTACGTCAGAAATGCCTTCATGCTCACAGTTCTGGTTAATTACAGTTGAGGATACAGATAAAAATCAGCCAGAGGTTAGGCACAGGTGGCAAGGTCTGGAAGTCACCAAGTGTGTGCACCAGCTGCCCCTGTGCTGGAGTCCTGTAGACAGCACAGGCCCGCTTCTCCCCACAGTGATGCATGACGAGAATGTGGAGCAATTCCTCCACATCCCAGGTTTGTACCAGGATGGACCCTGTAGACCCAGCCTGCCCCACGTTGCTGACCTTCATCTCCAGCCCTGTAGAGGCTGAGCTGATGCTTCAGGAGCTCTACCTTGAGGGTTGTGGCCTATAGTTTCTTGCAATTCCATTTGTCTGGTATTAGGGTAATGCTGGCCTTGCTGACTGTGTGGGGAAGTATTCCTTCCTTTCCTGTCTTTGGGAAGATTTTGATGGGTTAGTACTAATTCTTTAAATGTTTGAGAGAACTCACAGTGGAACCATCTGAACCTGGGCTTCCTTCATAAGCTTTAACATTGTTAATTAGCCAGGTGTGATGGCACATACCTGTAGATCCAGCATCCTGGGAATCTGAGGCAAGAGGCTTGCAAGGTTGAGACCATCCCAAGCAATTCAGTCTCAAGCTGTGTGTGTGGTTTTCACAAAAGCCCTGGGTTCAATCCCCTGTACCACAAAATAATAATAATAAAATTGTTAATTGGTCTGTTTGTTAGAGGTCCATTCTGATTTTCTGTTCTTGAGGCAGTTCTCATAGTATGTGTTACTGTTTTATTTATTTATGTTATTGGTTAATTAATTTGTTGGATATACAGGTTTTCATAGTTCATATAGCCTTACAGTTCTTTCTTTCCCTGTAAAGTTGATATTGCTGTTTTTTCTTTTATTCCCGATTGTGATAATGTAAGTCTTCTCTCTTGTTCTCTGTAGTTTAGGGAGAGGGTTTTCAATTTCATTGATCAGTCTTTTCAGTGAACTAACTTGTGGTTCTCATTTATTGTCTCTTATACTGTTCTGTTCTCTGTCTGATTTACTTGTGCTCTGAGTGTTCTCATTTCCTTCCTTCTGTCTCCTTCTGGTTCAGTTTGCCCTTTTCCAGAATCTTAAGATGGAAGATTAGATTGTTCACTTGAAATCTTAATTTTACATGAGTTGGAACATGTTTGATCATAGTCTTGGTCATAGATTGCTGTTACTTGCCAATGTTGCAGAGAGAAACTGAGATGAGATGGCATCGATCTGTGGTCTTTTAAAAGTTGTATTAATGGAAATTGTCAGACACACACAGACTAGAATAATGAACCCAAGGTCCCCCGTCACAGTGCTCACTTAGTAAGATGCTAATCTTTCATCCACCCTTCCCCAGTGCTGTGTGCTTTGTTCGTTGAGCACTTTAAACCACTGCACTGTGAAGTCTCACACCTGCCTCCCTGACCAATGAGGACATTTATTGTGCCATAGCCACCATGGCATTATCACAGGTGATAAAGTCTGCAGTGCTTCTTCAGCACCATTTACTGTCTACTTGTGTCCACATTGCTCTAGTCACGGAAAAAATATCTCTGTACAGTTGTTTTGTTCAGATCAAGGCTTAAGCATGTTGGGTGGGGATTTAGCTCAGCAGCATAAGCACCTGTCTGGCAAGCATGAGGTTGTAAATTCGATCCCTGATACCAAAAAAAAAGCATGTTTACTACATTTGATTATTGTATTTAAGGCTCATTTCTGTATCATTTTCTAACTGCTGGTTTGTTTCTTTCCAGGCAATGAGTGCGGCCGTATGTTTTATGATTGATGGTAGGTACACATCTGAGTCTCAGTACAGCCTGAGCAGATCAGTCTTTTGCAAATTTTATCCCCTCTTCTTAAATGATAAGCATGTAGTCAGAAGCAGCAGGCAGGCTGTGTTAAGGGATGTTCCCTATCTGGGACTTGTGGCCCTTAACTGGCCATTGCTGAGGTTTCAAAAGCCTGGCTTTCCCTTGGCTACAGTAGGACCTGGGTGCCGCTGTGCACCTCCCTTACTGTGGTGGGGCTGCAAGGGGGTTGGGGAATTAAACAAGGACTGCCTGTAAAGCATCGGGTGGACCTGGACCCTGAGTGCTGCTTCATGAATTTTTAAAATGTGTGACTTTCTTAGGTCTGCCTGGGGCATGTAGCCATTCCACCACGCCTCAGGGCATGTGCAGATCAACATTTTGTGGCAACACAGTGTGACTGTTTTTCTTCTTAAATGTAATTAATTGTAACGCTTCTGTTTCATTCTTACAAAATTGATTAGTAAAGTCTTTGTCTAGATACTGTTAAGTATTGGGTAGTAAAATGGCTGTGGACCTGTTTGACACAGTGCTACAACACTGGATGCTCTTTCTCCACTCCCTCCCCAGCCTCCATTCAGCTGACATTGGAATTTTGCCGAAGACTGGACAGCATTGTTGGGCCCCAGCTCACAGTGCTGGCATCTGACATCTGTGAGCAATTTAACATCAACAAAAGGATATCTGGGTTCGTACTTCATTTCACATTTACTTACAGGTGCTTAACTGGTTGTGGAAGAATAAGGATAATTTTTACTTAAGAAATTGGCAGCATGAACATTTCTGTGTTTGCTCTGATGCTGAAGAGCAGTGATGATGGCTTGAGCCCTGTTCCCAGGGCCCCCCAGGGAACTGCACCCAAGTATCTCTGCCCACCTTGGGACTGGGGCCGGGTCTCCACTTGGAACTTTCCTTCAGCTCTCCCCCAGGCAGGGGTAGTGTAAATGGTTGGGGTCAGGAATCCTCTGCTTGAATCATGACTTTGTGAGGACCACAAAACCCAGCACAGCTGAGCAGGCAAGGTGGTGTGTTCCAGCTGGCGGTATGGGCGGCACAGTGTTGCCCTGTTGGCTGAAGTGTTGCTGGGGAGGTGACCAAGCTGGAGTTTGTGGCTGCAACAGGAGACCAGGGTTAATTCATCTTCTGTAAGAACCTGAAGAGGCAGAGTCTCTTTCTGCTTCTCTTTTCTCAGTGTAAAATAGAATTAATGTAAAAGCAAAATGAGCAGAGGGAAAGCACATTGAGAGATGTGAGACCTGCGCATCGGAGATTTCCATCTCTTTAGGCAGTTACTCAAATGCCGTGAATTTGTATGTAACAGTGTTTTCAGTCTTCCTATGTTAGGTATTCGTGGTCTTTCATAGAAGCCTTTCTCACTCAAAGCAAGTTCAAGTTCAAGCACTTTTTGATTTGGTATAGGGTGCGGGGGTTGCTATTGACTGTTGGCAACTTCCTTGCTTTGGAAAAAAATGTGGCCACAAGATAAGAGTGCGTGACCCGACTCACGAAGGTACTGCTTAATGGTTTGATTTTGACAATGAAACTTTCTGGTTTTCTTTTTTGAAGGAGTCACAGTGGGTTAAATCTGATTTGGATCATGCAGGTTATGAATGAATTGATAGAGTAGTACACTGTTTTCATCACCATCCCCAGAAGCCTGGGGAGGTCACTGAACATGGTAACTGTTCTGCCTGTGCTTTCCATAGATGTCCCAAGTCCCAAGTCAGCTATCCAGGGGTAAAACTTGCTGTCAAGGACCTTCTGCTTTGCACTAAGTAACCCTCCTTGCAATTACATCTAAAGAGGGAACCTTGAGTATTAACTATCCTGTCTTAAGAAGCAGTTTTCTTTCTGACAGTTTATTTTAAAAATTGTACTGGACACATATCAACTCCCAGTTAGATATGACAAGTAACATGTTTCTGCGTGTTTTATTGTAACATCTTTTTTTTTTTTTTTTTGAGACAGGGTCTCTCTATGCAGTTCGGGCAGGCCTTGAGCTCACTTAGTAGCCTAGGCTGTTCTCGAACTCGCAGCAATACTCCTGCCTTAGCCTCCCAAGTGCTGGGATTACAGATGTGAGCCACCATGCCCGGCTCAATTGAACATCTCTTGATCCTAGAGGGCAAGGTTTATTGACTGTTAAGAAAACCATTGTACAGTGCCCCTAATGTATGGAAAGATAGGATACTTGGAAAACTGGAAGATAAACTAAACGTGGTACAATTGAGGGGCATGTACACAAAAGTAGGAATTTTAGAAGTGTTCTTACTGAAAATTGACCATAAGATAGTTCTTGATGCACCTAAAATTTTCTCCTAAAAGGAGAAATTGCTTACCAGATAATGATTATTAATTGGCTCAAGCTAAAAGCTTTTGGATAAAAAAGATACGTTTTTCTTCTAGAGATTCTTCTGACCTAAACCAGACCAACTTATGCCCCAGTCCTGAGTCCTCCCGTTTCTTAGGTTGGTGAGGGCAGGTCAGCTCTACTATGGGAAAGGAGATCTTAGAGGCCCTACTGGGTGATGCTGGAGGAGAGAGGAAACCTTCGTGGCCCTGGAACACTCCCACAGCCTTGGCACCCTCCTGGTTTCTCAGCTGCAGCCCTCACTAGCAAACCCCAAAGAGCTATTCTTAGGGCATAGTGTGCAGTATTGAATCTGGTCTTTGAATGCATCCCAGAAAGTTGAGGTGTTCACTCTTCTAAGAACAACAGGAAGTAGGTGAATTTGGTAGTGATGTGTTTTGTGTAGTGATCTCTTTTGGTTTTCTTCTTAAGGACATACATGTATGTATGTATTGGAATACTGGGAATTGAGCCTGGTAAGATTTGTTTTTTTCTTTGTTCGAGGATGATTTACACCTTTTTTTTTTTTTTTGGTAATTTTTATATTAAAATAAAACCAAGCAAAATAAAACAGAATAATGCCAATCAAAACAAAACAGGGTGAGTGATACAGGACTTCAAAATAAGATAATAGGAAATCAATAAATCAATAGTGGTTACCATAATACCTCTTGTTGCCTTCAAAATAGTTGTCCATATTACCAGATATAGTAAAAATCAAAACAGGACCGAATAAAACTAATAAAAACAAAACAATGAATGCAACAAAGGACTTAAAAAAAAATAGTAAATCCAAAATAGCTGCCATAATATATCTTTGAAATAGCTGCCCATGCCATCAGATACAAAAAATCAAACAAAACAATAAAACCCAACCAAACAAAACAATGAGAATGATATAGGATTTTGAAACAAGATAACAGGGAAATAACAGTGACCATCACATTCGGAAGGAGAGCCCCATGGATGCTACATTGCCTATTGTTATCCTCTGAATAGATGATCAGATTACCAGCTTTGGGCCTGCAAAGTCAGTGAAACACTAAACATTACAAGTTGTATTTTACTTCAATAGCTACCATCTCAGCCTGTGTTTCTCTGGGTCAGCCGGTTACTTACACGGCAGGTACAGGGGGCCTTGGCTCTTCTTGTCTCCCAGCCCATGTGCCAGAAGCGGCTGGCATCTGGTTCTCCCCCTAGCAACCTGCACATGGCACCTACTCGCAGGGAGGGCTTGTATGCTTTTATTTCTAAACAAAATTAAAAAGTGTAATAGTGCTTGTGCCTGTTTTGATCTAACTTGTGGGACTAAAACTTATGGAGAAGTGTAAAAAATAAACCCTCTTTTGCAACCCAGAACTCACTATTCAGTATGAGTTTTGATACATATAAGAAGGAATATTGATGCAGGTGCTATGATGTATGGCTGTGAACCTGCCACTCCTGAGGCAAGAGAAATAAAAGTTTGAGTCTAGCTTGAACTACATACTCAGAAAGCAGAACAAGAAAAAATTACACCTAATACAAATTAAAGTGATGGATGATATTGATAACCATTAAATTTGGTTCTGAGATGAAACAGTTGTTTCATGCATAGGACATGAGCAAATCTCTGCTCAGTGGATTCAGTGTTCCAATTTTTATGTTGTGACACACAAAGATAGCTTTATATTCCGCTTTCTTAAAGGCTTCTGCTTGAACGTGAAGGCTGGAGTTGAAGACATATCTGTGTGTGGGTCAGGTTTATTTAAGTGTAAATCATACCAGCTTAAAATTTCCACGTTTTAATAAAGGATTATAGCTTTCTTTAAAAAGATACAAATATTGGAAATGTTATCTAATGGTTTTCAACTTTTTAAACTTACACACATTTAAACATACATATACCATGGTTTTTAAAAAATATGACATAAATCTGGAGCTTTAAAAAAACATAGCACAAACATTTTAAATCAGTAAATTCTTATATCTTCTGTAGAATCATGGTATATACCACTGATACATGGCACACAATGTAGGTTATTTAATCATGCACCCAGTTGATGGGTAGCGTGGGCTTGGCTATTTATTCTTAGTGCTATGAACAGTGCTTTAGTGGACAAATCTGGTGCACCTCATTATCCTTTGAGCATAAATCCCTAGGATTAAGTTGAGGGGCAAAAGGAAAGAGCACATAAGATGTGGGTGCGTCTGTCCAGGTCACCAAACAAGGGTGCCATTCTACTACCCACCAGTGCTGCCCCCAGCACCCATTCTGTGTTTACTTTGCATTTCCACAGTCTGATGGGTGACAGCAAGACCAACTGTCCCTTCATGGTTCATTGACTTTTTTCTGTCTTTTACAAATTGCTTCTCTGTATCCTTTGGCTCTTTCTACTGAAATGTTTTATCTTTTTTCTTTTATATCAGTGCCTTTAATGTGATACTGTTGTTCTTGTAAGATTTGAACAAAACAAGGTAGGAAGGCTTTGCAGTTATTAAAGATAAGAAACACACTCTGCAGAGCAAGTTTGAGTGAACTAAAAGTAGGAAAAATGTATATTCTCTACAGGGTGGAAGTGGACCACTGTGAAAGAAAGAGCACAGCGGCCAAGAGCACAATGGTGGCTGTCTTTCGCATCTCTCACTTGTTAGGTTGATATGTGGCCTAGTTCAACCTTCTAAAACCTGCTCGTTCTTGTGAGAAGAACTCTGATATATACTCTGATTGGTTCCAGGTGCAGGACTTTTGAAAATGTGCTGCACATACGTCCTGGAACTCGGCAATTGACAGGTCATTCCCACTCCCCAGCCAGTTTGCCATGCCCTGATCTCCTGCCTCACTCTCTGGCACAGTGTTTGGCCTCCCAGGCTGCCTTCTCACATCTAGGTAGAAACCTCCCTGACCCCATAACTCCTACATTCTGCATGTATCAGTCTGCTACAGATTGGGAAATCAATTCCCTAGGTAGCCCATCTTCAAGAGAGTGCCCTGGGAATCTCTTCTTAAACAAAGTGCTTCATTTTTACAATTTTGAGTCTTGGAAGGATAGACCCTCACTGGATCTCACATTTTCTCAAAGCATTTTTGCTATTGTCCTAGTATAGAATGCTTGGCTGCTCAATCTGTTTCCCTCAAAATCAGGACAGGAAGACAATGTAGATAAATCTTTTGCCAAACCATGACACACGTGGCCCTGAAGTCTTAACTGTCAGTGAGTTCTTGTTCACAGCTGAAACCTGTCTTAGTTACATTCTGGTTGCTGGGATGAAGTACCTGGCCCCCATAAGTTAAAGGAAGAGAGTTGTATTTTAGCTCAGTTTGTATGGAATGAAACCTCTAATGCGGGCAGCACAGCAAAAGGTGGTGGTGTGGCAGGCAGGAAGCAGCAGCGTTCCTTTTGCTTTCCTTTTATTTCTTCTTGGCTGCAAGCTTATTGATTGCTACCACTCACCCAAGGTGGGCCTTCCCTTTTCAGTAAATCCACTTAGCCACACCCAGAGTGACACTAAGCCAGTCAGTGAACTGATCAGTGTCATCAGCCATGATCCAGGCTCTCCCAAAAACCCCACCTATGAGTGCAGAAGGCTTTGGGGGCACATGAGGTTGTAAGTCATGACACGTCCTCTGCCAGTCTTTTCTGACTGCCTTTTTTTTTTTTTAAATCAGCATTCTGTTTACTGAGCTCTAACTAGAATTTCTCTAGCTGGTATCTCCAAATCATTTTAAACTTACTGTAAACCAGTTCCAAAGTCTTCTGAACCATATGGTCAGATAATTACAGCAATAACCCACTTTGGTACCAAGATCTGCCTTAGTTACCTTTCTCATTGCTGTCACACAGTATCCAACCCCACAAATTAAAGGAAGAGAGATTTACCTGACTCACAGTTTGTAGAGGTTTTAGTCCCTGGTCAGCCTGGCTCCAAGCCAGGGAGGCATGGCGGAGGAGAAGGATCTCACAGTGGCAGTGGAAGCAGAGAGGGACACCTCCTGGGGTTGTGGGTGGGCGCCATTTTCCTTTCATTTTGATTTTGCTGTTTTGTATACAAAATTAGGGTTGACATGTATTCAGCTTTCTAAATCATGGTTTTTGGTCCTCTTGTCCCAAGTGTTAACACTGGAGCTCTCCACCAAAAAATTATAAAAATACGATCTTATTTTTATCCCTAGTGCCTTCATGGTTTTATTTTTGTGTGTTTAATCTTCAGTTTGCCTGGGATGTTTAAAGGTGTGAGCTACATCCCCAGCCCATTTTATTTTTTGAGACAAGGTCTCCCTGAGTTCCCCACACTGGGCTTGAACTTGCAATCCACCTGTCTTAGCCTTCCAGAGTGCTGGATGGTATGTGCCAGCCACACTGTTGGATCCTATAGACATTCTTTCTAAGTTCTTGGTGTCTTGAACAATGAATTGGAAAAGATATTCGGAAAAGGTAGTGAGGATTTACGTTTATTGAAGGTGGGAAAATAGATTCTAGAGAGTGAGAGGGGAGGAGAAAGCTTGCAGTAGTCCAAGGATAATGGGCCAGGTCTTTCGTATCTCCAGTTCCTAGACTGCTCTCCCTCATGCAAATAAAGCGTTTGAGATGGTTGTCCTACTAGCAACCCCTTTAGCTGGAGATTACATGTAAGCCGTGCTGTCAAAAGCCTGTTTAAATGGCACTTTTCTGGTTGGCCCCACGTGCTGCACAGCCACTCCATTTCTGGCTTCTGCTTACATGCCCTGTGTTTCCAAGATCACACCCACTTGCTTAACGGGTTTTGTCCCGCCCTAATCTCCTACCTTAGTTTTGTTTGTTTTTGGCTTTGTTTTGTTTTGGTTTTTTGTGGCCCCTTTTTAGCCCTTTGAATACACTTGTAAATCTGCCCTGTTGCTTAGGAGGCTGCCTAGGTTTGGGCTCACATAAGAAAGAATTGCCAGCTTTCACAGTTTGAGTTGGAAATGAGCAGGAAGAGGTGCAGGAGAGTGGAGGAAAGGGGCGGGAAGGCTGCAATAGGGAAAGGGCCCGGGAGGGCTCTTGGAGGAGGGAGCTTGCACAGTCCCTTCCTTGCACGTCCTCACTGCTCAGGGAGGCGGAGGGAAAGGCGCTGTAATATATAACTTATCATTGAAGTCTAGCTCTCCTTTTTACAGTGCCCAAAGTTCTCAGTTCTGCGTTTTGCTTTGTCTTAATCTGGACTAGTTAAGCAAGGAGAACAGGGCAGAGCCACACTGACCTAGAAATCACACGTCTGGTGATTTGGCGCTCTGGAGCAGAGCCCAGAACAGATGGAAGCAGTCAGGGGACCGATGTGCTTGCTCCCAGGCACTGGAGCCCTCACAGGCAGTTAGGTGCTGAGCCCAGCCCTCATCTCTGAGGTGTCAGAGCTGCTGGGTTTAACACCCGCTTCTTGGTGTGCTGTGCAAGTCAGGAAGGTTTGAACACACCTCCCTGTCCACAGTTAACTCTCCGGCGTCTCTGTAAAGACTGATGCTGTTTACTCACTGGGAGATCGCACAGCTTCACTGATGCCTGCCAGTCACAGTTACAGCGTCAGGGCAGGGATTGGTTCCCTGACCCCGCATGGATTCCACGTGCTCAAGACCCTTCAAGGGAAGGGCAGAGTGTTGTATAGACCTTTTTGCACGTCTCGCCATGTACTCCTCCTTCCCCTCTGGGTTACCTGTACCCTGACACAGTGGAGATGCTGTGTAGTTATTACACTGTGTTATTTGGGGAATGATGACAAGAAGTCCACAAGTGTTCAGTACAGATGGAGTTTGTCTCCTGTGTTTTTGGTCCTCAGTTGATTAAATCCATAAGCTCAGGGCCCACACTGCAGGTCTCCATGGATATGATTTTGCTTTTTTAAAAAAATGTTTTGATGCTTGAAAGATGGTTAAAGTGTTTGGTTTTCACTCTTTGGAAAAGACACCAGGTAAATGTAGCCATTGTTATTTCAAAATCAGTACATAGCTGGATTTTAATTTTTATCACTAGTAAGATCAGAGCTTGAGAAGTTATCCTTGCCTTTTGAATGTGAGCAGCTGTCTTGTTTCATTAATAGTACTTCGTAAATAGCAGCTTTCCAGACCTGCTTTTATATTATACTTAATAGAAAGGAGATTAGAAAGAGTCTACATTTCTGTACTCGTCTTTGATAAGATTATATAGTGCGTCCAAAAGATGAGAAGTATAAAACAAAAGAGGCCTTTATTCTGAGAACGTGGAGAGAGAAAACACCCCCACCACCACCACCACTGGAGTTTGGCTTTCTCTCTGGCGGGTACGTGGCGTGGGGGCATATAACCTGGGTTTGGGGTGGAACCTAAGGGGACATCGGGGTGCATGGGTAACCCATTGGTCTTTGTTTGGCACCATAGGTAAATTCCTAGGGTTGGGGGAGATAGGAGCTCCTTGGTTCTGCCTCTAAGGCTTTACCGGCTACAGTGTCCTGTCTGGGCCAAACTCTTTAAGTCTTAACTACCTAAAGATCTGGGTTTTGTTTTTTGAGACAGGGTCTTGCTGTGTCATTCAGGCTGGTTCTTAATTTACTCTGTAGACTAGGCTGGCCTTCAACTGATGGTGATACACCTGTTTCAGCCTCCCAAGTGCTAGGGTTATAGACATGTGCCACCAGGCTCTGTCCTAAGTAATATTTCTAATGTAAATTCCAATCTTGGGGTATAAAAGAAGTGAAAGAAGCCTGGGGCCTCTCAGGTATGGGACTCTTCTCACCAGGCTGTTTCTCAGGCCCAGAGGAGCCGGGTTTCAGCATATTGGGGAGTACTGAGGTCTTGTGTAATACATTTCATGTATTACAAAGGGAGGAGGAGGAAAGTCATGGAGAGTATTTGGGGTTAAGCAAAGGAGCCAGAACAATTTAAGTTATTTGCCCATCCAGACAGCCAAATCATAACTCTTTGCACATGGCTTTTTAAATTTTCATCTTTCCTTGTTTCTTTTTTTTTTTTTTGTCGGTACCAGGGATTGAACTCACAACACCGCGCTGAGGTAAATCCCCAGCCAAGGTTTCATCTTTCCAACCAGTTTCTTATGCCACTTTTCTTAGTGTTAGGGCCTTACCAAAAACAAACTCTGGTTTTAGAAAACTTTGCTTTCATTGTCCTGGAAATTAAATCACCCACATTCTTTGCTTACATGTAAAGTATTATAGTAGTAACCCACTTGCCCACTGTCGTGTTTGTGGTACCCTCAGCTCTCCAGAGCATGGCTGCTGGCCCTGAAGGAGGTGGAGAGGCTGCTGAGCCCAGTGTAGGCCAAGCTCTGGCTCCTGCAGCCCAGGATGTACAGGAGAGCACAGTGAGAGGGAGGGACAGGAGATGAGCGCCCAACTGCCCCTGGTTCTCTCAGAAGGTCAAAGGCTCTGATCTGGGATGAACTGTAGTAGCATCACCCAGTCAGTTTAAGCAAAAGGAACCCAGGTGTGGTGGCCCTCGTCTGTGATCCCAGCACTGTGAGAGGCTGAGTTAAGAAGATCACAAGTTCAAGCCCAGCCTGGGCAACTTGATGAGCTCCTTTGTCAGCATAACACAATTAAAGACCTAGAGTTGTAATGCAGTGTGAGGCTGGGTCCAGTCCCCAGAACCACCAGAGAGGAGGTGGAGTAGGGACAGAAGGGGAGGGGAAGAAGAGATTCCAATTAAAATGTTCTTTTAATTGACCAGAAAAGTACATTTGAACATGATTTCCATTGAGAATGATGAGAAAGTTTGTATGTTAATTGGACAGTTTGTTTTGGGATATGTGTTTGGTATTTTTTGGTTTTGAGACAGGTGCTATGCAGTTCAGGCTGGCCTTGTACTCACTGTGTAGCCCAGGGTGACCTCGAACTAGTGGCAATCCTCTTGCCTCAGCCTCCCAAGAGCTGGGATTACAGGCATGCACCACCACGCTGGGCTCATGGTCCTAACAGTATAGCCCATACTGGCCTCCAACTCTAGATCTTCCTGCCTCAGCCACCTGAGTGCTGGGATTACAGACATGTGCCCCACACCCTGCTCAATGGAAGGTTTTGTTTCGTTACTGTAAACTTAGGCACGCAGCTGGTTAATATACAGAGAGTACCTCGTTCATTCCTCAGCATTGCTGAGTGGTGTCAGTGTCCTGAATTGGGTCAGCAGACTTCTTCTGTGAGGACCAATAGTGAGTATTTTAAACTGTCCGTGATGCAACCATGCAACCCTCAGTTTAGCTTGAAAGCAGCATGGGCATCCTATCAGTGTGTGGGGACGGCAGTGTTCCAGTAAAAGTTCATTTAGAAAATGAGCAGATTCGGCCACAGGGCCGTGGCTTGCTGACTTTTCCACTAGATGAGAAATAGCCTATATGGGTTTCCTTTGCATTTTAAAACAGTAGTCTTATTTAGAAAACCATCATGTAATGGTTAAAATATTTTTAGTGTTTAAAAAACAGCTCTCTGGAAAATTCTGTCACGTTGGATATCATAGACGTTACTAGTGAATGAAGAGCCTGTTTCATGTTAGTGAGCTGAGATTCTTAGCTCATGGGTCCCATCACTGAAAGTCAAGGCCTCAGCCATCTGGCCGTAAAGGCTGTCGTGTGGGTAAGTGCTCTCACAGAAGGTGCCGTCTTTGTGACATGTGTTCACAGGTCTGAGAAGGAGCCGCAGTTTAAGTTTATCTACTTCAACCACATGAACTTGGCGGAGAAGAGTACAATTCACATGAGGAAGACGCCCAGTGTGTCACTGACGTCTGTTCACCCGGATCTAATGAAGATTCTAGGGGACATCAACAGTGATTTTACCAGGTAGTCCCACCACTCACGTTAGCTGCCCTTTTCTAGGAAGAGATATTGAAGGCTTTGTTTTCAAAACTTAGTGACCCGCAGCCCCTCATGCCCACCACTTCCAGACACACCCCACACCCAGAAGTCCTGTCCACTCCCATTCGACACCTCAAGCTTTGGGAACAACCATCCCTATCCTGTTCCTTCCTCTGGAATGTTGGGTTTTTTCCTCACTGTCTGGCTGTGTGTGTAATAAACACGCCTTCTCAAACTCCTGTCTTACAGAGCAGATGAAGACGAAGAAATCATCGTGAAAGCCATGAGTGATTATTGGGTGGTTGGGAAAAAGTCGGATCAGCGGGAGCTGTATGTTATTTTGAATCAAAAAAATGCAAACCTGATTGAAGTCAATGGTAAATAGTATTTGATATTTGAATAGAATTTGAGTGGTACTGTTTTGTTTTTTGTTGAACACCTTAGTATATCAAGAAGCATGATAAACAGACATTTGACTTGAACTTTTAACCAGATGCCTGCATTGCACATTTTTCTATCCCCTGTAGTGCAAGAAATAGTGGTGAAAATTATTTTCTGTAATGCTAAGAAACTCCCATGGCTTTGCGTGCTGTGTTTTAAAACGAGCTTTTTGTGTCCTGCGGTGGAAGTGCTTCTGTGTAGAGAGGCTGGATTCGTGTGCCAGTTCCCGCTGTGTGCGTCTGTGTGTTATGGGTGCGGTGCACAGGTTTCCTCCACCTTTGGCCAGAGTGGCTGTGCTGGTCTTCAGTGCGGCCCACAGCTGCTTCTGGGGGTCCTGAGGACCATTGCCCCAGGAAAAGGGTGGTGGTTGGGCCACTTTGCTGCTCTTATTTTGACCTGGAGCAATAGCCTGCAGGTGGGGGAGATGCACCCCACAAGCAGGCAATAAGGAAAGGGAGGGGTTTTTCTCTCATCATGTTCTAGGGCCTATTAAATTTTTCTCTTTTTATGAGTAGTTGTATTGGTATTTGTATGCATTAAAAACATCAGCAGTAGGGGCTGGGGATTTAGCTCAATGGCATAAGCACCTGCCTTGCAAGCAGGTGGTCATGAGTTCAATCCCCCGTACCAATAAAAAAAAAAAAAAAATCAGCAGTACATGTGTAATTTAAAATGAGAATTTAAGCTGAGTTTAGTGGCTCTTACCTGTAATCCTAGCACTCAGAGAGACTTAAGGCAGGAGGATCAAAAGTTTGAGACCAGCCTAGGGAAAGATAGGGTATGTAGCTTGATGTGAAGGCCCTAGGTTCACACCCCAGTACTAAAAAATAAAATGTGTATTTTGTAAAATCCAGATGATACCTCTGTGGAGCACTTGATCCAGCTTAAGACTGGGTCTAGAGTTTCTGTGATGCCCACAGGATTTCTCAGGCTTGACCGTATCTTTGATGTTGCAGCCCTAAACCCCAGCCTGGGGCCTCTCAGGTACAGGACTCTTCTCACCAGACTGTTTCTCAGGCCCATAGGAGCCGGGTTCCAGCATGTTGGGGAGTACTGAGGTCTTGTGTGTTAGGGATCTCCAAACCCAAATTTTTTTTTTTTGCCTAGGCTTCTAGAATTTCAAGTCAAAATCAACACAAACATTTGATTCCCAACTTTGTTCCCGAAGAATTTAAAGTACTAATGTGTATGTATTATGTAACCTTTTAAGTAAAAAGTCTCTATTGTTTATATACTGTTTTCTGTTCTCTTTGCAGAAGAAGTTAAAAAACTTTGTGCCACGCAGTTCAATAACATCTTCTTCCTGGATTGACTGACAACGGCTCACCAAAAACATCTTTTAAAAAACTCAGCGGACATTTTGTTTACCATTGCAAGTTATTGGTCATATTATTGACTGGATTAATGACAATAGTAAAGCAATACTTGCTTTGAAGAATCAAATTTCTACTCAGTCTGATGATCCCTTGGGGTTTTTAGATTTTAAATATTTATGTGGAATTGATTAAAGATAGTTGGCTATATATCATTTCATTCTTTTGACATTATGTGAATATTTTACTGGAAAATAAGACTAATAAATTCTTTAAAAGTTTTTAAAATTCTGGTTTTGCAGTGAGTCTCTTTTGGTGCTGATTTGTAGTCTACGCCTCTGGGTTCCTGGCTCATGCCCTGGGGATTTAAAGCTCAGCGTTTGGTTAGAGCTGGAGGAGAGGGTTTTCCTTTCCTCATTCCCAGACCACAGAAACAGGCATTCACCGAAGAATTGCTAGAGCTGACTTTTACCTTAATTGTGTTAGCTGAGACTTTTAGACCACATCTACTGCAGAAAACTCAAACTACCTAGGGTAGAAACAGAAAGGTTCCTCACTGTCACGGGGACTCCTGGGGGCCACAGTGCTGTACGCCTCCTCACAGCAGATGAATGCTGAATTTTACTTCACCTGAGTTTTGGTGTGGGTGAAATACGACTATACGGTCCCTTTAATCTGTGTGGGCCTTTATGTTAGGGAAAAGGAGCAGCTTCAGTGTGTATAGTATTTTCACTGGTCCTAAATAATTTTGGGTTTCCATTATGATTTCGTCTTTGTCTTATGATTGCAGAGTTTTCATTTGCTTGGCTGATTTTGTTTTTGTTTTATAGTACTCAGCCTTCACACTGAGCTACATTCCTTTTTTTTTTTTTTTTTGGGTACCAAGGTCGAACTCGACCTCATGGCTGCCAGGCAAGTGTTTGTACCACTGACCTAAGTTCCCGGCACACCCAGTCACTTTATAATTTTTTGAGACTGCGCCTTTAAGGTGTTGAGTTACCCAGGCTAGGTCTGAACCTGTGATTCTCCTGCCTCAGCCTCCCAAAGGGCCTAGATTGCAGGGGCATGCCATCACACCAGTTTAAAGCTGCAGTTGAGCTTTGTTTATTATGTGCATTTTCTGCAACCTCGGCTACTGCTTGGATTTATGATCCATGATACAGCATTTGCATGAGTACTTTTTAACCTAGAATGTGTTCGTCAGTGTTTCTTCCCTGTTGCATTCGGCTCCTGTAAAAAGTATATACTCATACTTTTGAGCTTTGTTGCTTACATTATCTGTGCCTTTGCTACGTCTCCTGCTGTCTTTCCCGACATGATGGCAGCTCCCCCTGGATCCTGTCAGCTCTGCATGGCTGGTGAAATGTGTGTGCAATGCTGCTCCTTTTACCATTATCTTAATTTTCATGTGGTGCAGGTGTTTGCTTTGTCTATAATATTACTTGCTATTCCAGTCAGCTCCTGACACATCAATGCATCTTGTATTTACTTTCCTCCCATGTGATTTTAAAATACTTCCCTTGTCAGGTATGGTGGCACGTGCCTGTAATCCCAGCACTTGGGAGGCTGAGGCAGGAGGATTGCTGCAAGTTCAAGACCAGCCTGGGCTACAAAGTGAATTGAAGGCCAGCCTGAACTGCATAGTGAGAGCCTGTTACAAAAGACCAAAAATAAAATACAAGAAAAGGTTTCCCTTGGAAAGAATGACAGTGGCTCATTTTGTTTTCCTAGTGCCACGTAGTCATCTCTGAGGGAGCAGGAAGCATGTTTCATCTGCTCGCTTTGGTGCTGACTGGTGTACGTGCACTTTACCATCTTGTGTGTTCCTGTTCACATCCCTTTCCATGGTCATCTGTCCCTCTAGCTTTCCATCGGATTGATGATTTCCTATATCCCTACTGTGAGAGTGGAAGTCTTGGATTACGTTCTTATTCTTTTGGGGGTTGCCCTTAAACTTTCATATACATTATTAACTATAAAATTTTCCAGCTGAGAGTTAAAGTGTTCTTTGAACCACCCACTGACCACCTGCTCCTTATCTTCTTGCTACCTAGAGTTGCTGCTGGGTGGCAGTTTTCTAAGGGGACAGAGTGCTGCAGGCACTGGTGGACAAGGAGCAGGGAAGAGGCCACGTGAGGTGGCATGCGAGGGACACAGGTGGTTACAGGACACAGAAGGAAAAAGCATCTGAAGAAACATTTTAATTCCTCCAATGCTGCGCTAACTCTGATCTGTTTGATCAGTCTAAATTTAATCACTACTTCACTGTGATTTTTTTAAACATTTAATGCACAGTCATTAATGTGCATATGTGTGTGGGTTCATGCGGGCTTTTTAGCGATTGGCTGAGTGAGACACTCAGATGCAGCGGACCAATCGGACCACAGGCAGCAGAGGTAACATCCAGTTTTCTCATGGGTCTGAGCTGTTACGTTTGCTGATCCTCAAGGCCAGGCTGCAGCACTGAGTGCCTTTACTTCTTCTTCTTCTTGCTCGGGGTGGACTTGGTGGTCTGGGATATAGCCGAGTCCTCTTTGAGAGGGCTCGGCATGCGGGGTGGGAATGAGGTCGGGAAGTCCATGGACTCCTGGAGGACAGTGATGTCGATGTTCTCCAGGTCTTGCTTCTTGGCCTCTTCCTCCCTTAGGATACTCAGCCTAAGGGGCAAAAATGAGAAGGTAACCATTTTTTTTTTTTTGAAATTCCAAAACCAGCTGTTAGCTGGTAAGTAAGATCATTCACTCCTGTATTTCACCAGTGCTTGTGAGCAAAACTGGTGCTTGTGAGCAAATCGCCATCACTGTGCCTCAATAAATGAGTGAAGCCCTCAGTTTTCGTGTCTGGGGTAATCTGTGCAGCACTCTGGTCTTGTGAGAGGCCTCTGGGATAATCGCCTCTGCACAGAGCCACATTTTATGCAGATGGCCAGGGCAGGGGTCTGTGCTGGGATCCACATGGCCACACAAAGCTGAGCCTCTGAGGTGACTCTGCAAAGGTGAGCTCACATTTTTGGGGGCTGTGTCCGAGTCCTGTGTCTGACACCTGACAAACCCCATGAGGTGTCACTTTATTGGACAGGTGAACAGATGCAGTGTGAAGACCCTGCCTGGGATCCTGTATGTCCAAGTGGCAGGGCTGGATTTCAGCCTGGACAGACTTGGTCTGGGGGCTGTGCTCTTGGCCACACTTCCTGTTTTGTCTCCATTTGAGCTTCCAGGAAGGATGCACTCACTGCCTAGACACTGAGCACAGCCCTGGCAGCCACAGTGCCCACAAGCTCTTGGGACCAGGTGAGAAATAATTCCCCCACATTCATCTGACAGATGCCACAAGGGTTTTTTCTGCCCACACCCAGTGGGGCATCCACATTCCATTCACTTGGATGCAGGCTACCTGGGGTTAACACAAACCCCACTAGGCCACCCTACCTCAAATTCTAGTGACAAGTCTACGCCTCACAAGTGGATTGAAAGTGCCTGTAGAGCCGGGCATGGTGGCTCATGCCTGTAATCCCAGCACTGGAGAGGCTGAGGTGGGAGGATCATTGTGAGTTCAAGACCAGCTTGGGCTACAAAGTGAGCTCGAGGCCAGCCTGAACTGCATAGCAAGACCCTGTCTCAAAAAGACCAAAAAAAAAAAAAAAAAAAAAAGAAAGTGCCTGTAAACCCCACCTCAGGTTCCATATGATAGGATGGCTCACAGAACTCAGGAGAACATATTTACTGGTTTATTTTAAAACTATATTATAAAGAATAAAAAAGCTAGGGGTAGTGGTACACACCTGTAATTTCAGCATTCTGGGAGGCGGAGGCAGGAGGATAGAAAGTTTGAAGCCTGTCTGGGCAATTTAGTGACTTAGACTCTATTGCAAAAAGGGCTGGAGATGTAGCTTAGTGTGAAAGCCTAAGTTCAACCCACTGTACAAAACAAAACCACCACCACCAAAAAACCAGCCCTCTCTAAAGATACAAAGAATAAAGTCCAGAAAAGTCCCAGCATGGCGGATTCGGTCCTTGCTCAGTTTGGGCAGCTTCCCTCTGTTCGTCAGCCTAGGAACTCTTCAGCCACAGCCACCGCTCAGTGTTTGTGTAGCCATGACTGATGAAATCATTGGCTAGTAATAAAAGAGCCTGCAGCCAGCCCTCCCCCAGTGGTCAAGGGGTGAAGTGAAAAGTCCCAACTCTAAGCACACAGCTAGGTCCTTGGGCAACCAGCCTTTCCCCTCCACTACCTGATGCAAAGTGATCTAGGGGCCCACTACTGTCATCTGATTGTCTATTAGTGTAGACACTCTTGTCCCTCCAAAGGCTAAAGGATTTGAGAAGCCCTGGTATCTGGAACGGGCGGCCACTAAGACCCAATATTACAAGAAAAGATGCTCTAAAGGCTTGGGATGCTATGGTGGGAGCAGAAGCCAGACACTGTTTGGTTTATTTGTTTTGAAGGATTGGATCCAGCCCTTCTTTATTTTTTATTTTGAGACAGTCTTCCTGAGTCACTAAGTCACTGAGGTGGGGCTCAAACTTGCAGTCCTGCGTCAGCCCCCTAGAGTGCTGGGATGACAGGCTGTATTTGTTCTCAGGTCTCAGACACTGTCCTGATGCTGCTGATGGAAGCACAGAAGCCAGCTGGCACTGCAGCGGAGGAGGGGCGCCTGACACCCTACCTTGCTTCCAGCTCTTCGTTCTCCGCCTTCCTCTGCTGAACCAGTGCTGCCTCCTGTACGCGGTGCTCCTTCACCTTCTCCTCGAGCATTTGCTGGTGTTTGTAAGCTTGGAAGAAGGTGTGCATAAAGAAGGCATGCATGTTATTGTCCCACGTGGTGAGCTTCTCCTTCTGGTCCTCCTTGGGCTTCTCGTATTTCTCTGAAATGAAGTTGCATCAGAATGAGCAGGGACGCAGTCCTGCCATGCATAAGGAGGCTTTTCTCAGGCTGTTTGGCACAGTTGGGGTGGCGGGCTGGGTCTCTAGCCCCATGTGGGGCCAGGGGCAGAGAGGACAGGAGGTCCTGCAGAACCTAGGCAGCCACGTGGAGCAAACAGGGTGTGCGGTGGATGTGGCTGTCTTGGAGTCCTTATCTTTCTTCCTAAATAGTTTAAGTATTTTGGTTTCTGAAATGAAAGTATCAGAAGCTTTGTCTTTCATGTATTGGGGAAAAACCCCTCTTGTTTCTTGCTTACATGGTCTTTGGAGAGATTTGAACTCCAAGCTGAGTAAGAAGGTAAGTAGCTTCTGTCCCTACCAGGGCTGCTCCACTAGAGGAAGTGAGATCAGGTGCCGTGGGAAGGTGGGGTCTGAATGGATCCCCACTGTCCACCTTCCACTGCAGGAGCCCATGTGATGGCTCCGAGTGAAAGAGCAGGAAGAGGGGTGTTCAGAGACTAACGGAGACCTGCATGAGTGCCTCCTACGGCCGGGCAGGCTCAGGCATAGAGGTGCGGGTGCAAGTCATGGAGACAGCTTCAGGGATGGCGCTCAAGCGTCCTCCGCAGCCTCTGCTCCCTACAGCTGTGCCGCTCCCTAGCAAGCCTAGTGGGGTAGCAACTGTGCCCAGTGTCTTCCTCTGCTGAGCGGAAGCCGAGACAGTTCAGCCTCAGACATGGCATGAAGGTTGGATCCATCAGTGCGCAGAAACTCTGAGCTTCCCACACACAGCAGGCGCTCAAGGAGACAAGGATGGAATAGACTGACACAGATTTGCAAGGCTGAAAATCTTTTAGGAGAGGGAGTTTATCGAGTGTGAATCCTAACTATTGAAGACAAGCTTGTCTATTGTATAAAACAGTAGATTTGTACAAAAACATATTTATTAGGGACCTGTTACGTGCAAGACCCTGTTCAACACCGCAGGAAATTCAGCAAACAAAAATACCTGTCTTTCATAGTGTCAAAATGTCCTTGAAATTTCGTGCACATCCTAATAGCTTATTTCTGTACTGTTTTTTGGAAAGACTGAACCACTTTCTTAGTCCCACCTGCAATGCATGATTGAAAATACTTTTCTTTCTTATCACTACTGTAACCACCATTACTTTTTTTTTTCTTTCAGTACAGGGGATTGAACCCAGGATCTTTCCACTGAGCTACATCCTCAGTCCTTTTTTTTATTTTGACACAACCTTTTCCAAGTTGGCCAGGCAGGACTCAAACTTGGCAGTCCTCCTGCCTCGGCCTCCCACAATACTGGGATTACAGGCATGTGCCACCACACCTAGCCCATCTTCTTTGACAATCTTTTATTTTGCTGTTTTAATTTTAATTTCCCAGGTTAGTGAAATTAAGCATTTCTTCAAGTACATTCGCAAGTCACTTAGGTTTTGTGAAAAGACTTTTCCCTGTTTTTTATCTTTCTTTATTCTTACTATTTCAAGAATATTACTCTTTCTCAGCTTTTTCTCAGTTAGACTTTAAATTTTGTTCTTGGTTCTTTTATCAAAAACTGATTTTTTTTTTTAATCGGCACCAGGGATCAAACCTCATGACTATGCCACTTGCAAGGCAGGTGTTTGTGCCACTGAGCTAAATCCCCAGCCCGCTCAAAAACTGATTCTTAAGCAGTTTTTTTTTTTTTTTTTTGTCTTTTTCCTTTTTATCGGTACAGGGGATCGAACTCATGACTGCCTGCTTGCAAGGCAGGCGCTTATGCCGCTGAACTAAATCCCCAGCCCCACCACGTTAAGTTTTTACACTTTTTTTTAAAACTGGGGATTGAACTCACGACCTCACACTTGCCAAGCAGGTGCTGTGCTGCTGAGCTATATCCTCACTTAAGTAGTTAGTTTTAACAATGTTTTTCTTTATAGTTTTTACCTTGGTTTTTATACTTACAAAGGACTTTTCAACACTCAGTGTCAAGGTTTATGTCTGTGGCCCCCAGGCCTCATGAGTTTGCATTGTTCATTTGTGATGCTTCATTGTCTAGTGCTTGGATTGATGGTGTCAATGCTCCTCCCACAAAGGGGTGGAGCCAGGATGTGATGTAATGGCAGGAAGAAGGTGTGTCTTGCTCTTTGCTGGTTCCCGCTTGTTGTTTGCAGCCGCCATGAACAGCGGCCCAGCCATGCCCGCCTGCCTTGGAGCCAACTGAATGTGGACTGAAACCTCCAAAAACTGTAAGAAATAAACCTTTCTTTCCCCAGTTTGGGCTTCAGGTATTTTGTCTCAGCAACGAGTAAAAAGTAACTAAGATACTCAGTATATAAATTTCACCTGTATACGTTCAATTCTTATGGTTCTGAATTTTACTGTAACAAGTCTTTAATCCATCTGAATCTTTTTTCCAAACTTCGCCAAATCCAGTACTATTTATAAAGCAATACGCCTTTACTAGAAGTAAACCTTATTACATATGAAATACTTATGTTTGTGTTTACCATGGTCTATTTCTTGCCAGAACTAGTTTGTAGCTCTATATTTTCAGTATGTTTTAATATCTAAAACTAAAATTATTCTCTTGATTTTTTACTTTTCCCAGATGAACACTACAATAATTTAGTCAAATCCATAAAACTCCTGGGATTGGGATTAGTTGGAGTTGGAATCATTATTTTGGAGTTGGAGCAAAATAAAAGATTGTCAGAGAAGATGGTGCTAGGTGTGGTGGCACATGCCTGTAATCCCTGTACTGTGGGAGGCTGAGGCAGGAGGACTGCCAAGTTTGAGTCCTGCTGGCCAACTTGGAGTTGGTGCATTATTTTGGGGAGAGTCGCTATAGTACTGAGCATTGCCAGGGGAGTGGGATCCCTGTCCATTCTTTTCTAAGACCTGTAAAGTTCAGTACTTTGGCTTTTTCAATTGTCAATTGACAAATATATATAACCTTTTCTTCATATGTTGGCCCTCTCCATATATATATATATATATATATATATATATATATATATATATACATACACACACACACACACACAGAATGTATAAAATTTCCTGCTACATTTTATTATAAAATTTCTCTTGGTATTGCAGTTCTGGCCATTCCCCAGGTTTACCGATATCCTATCAATATGTACAAATTCTAAGTCTCTTCAGTGGATGGGCATGTTCTCAACGTAGAGATTTTAGTATTTGTCTTGCTGCTTTAGGGTCTTTTAGGGAATTCCTACAATGTTAAGTGTTTTTTGTTTTGTTTTGTGTTACCGAGTTTTCATTTCTGTTACTTTCTCTTGGTATCTTTTTTTTCTGTTTGACTTCTGAATGTTCCTTTTCAGTTTCTTGCCTCATTTAAGAAAGATGCTTGTAAAGTTTCACAGCCCATGTATAAGCTATAACCAATCATTTGTAAATATTACAGTTCTCCAGTTAAAATACTCACCATTTTCACATGCAAAAGCCATACCTTTTTCTGCGGGTTTAGAATTCATTTTGGAACTTTTGTCATCACAGAGAAACTTCTTGATCTGAGGCTTTGGCATTTTTAAAAAAAAATGATAAAGCAAAGTATTACTTTAATCAATATGGACTAAAAGTAGTTTTTGTTTTTTTTTAACATTGTAAATAATTAGAAAATAGAGGCTTTCCTCTTTGAGCTAACTTATTTTAAACCTGCATCAAATATTGAGATTTGTATTATTACAGAGAGAAATAACAGTTACTGCATCTACTGAGAGAGTGTTTCCCCCACCAAAACCAAAATCCCCAAAATTTTCAAAAGCCTCCCTGGGTCTGCTGGGAGACCATTTATCATATATGACAAACCAAACCTGCATTCACACATTCCTGGCTGCATGATCATATTTATGCTGTGGTGCCCGCTGTCCTCAGCTGGAGCTCTCCTGACTCAGCTCTGTCCTGCCCGGCCACTTCCCATCACCACTCCATGCCTCCTGGGCACTCATGCATGCCCAGAACCTGCACCTTAGTTCTGTTCTGGACCCTCATCCCTGTCCCCACCCCGGCCTGTCCTCATCCTAGTAAGTAGCAGCTCTGCTTCTCTGGCTGCTCAGGACCAACACTGCCCTGGAGTCACGGCCTGGCGCCAGCCCCCACCACGATGCTCACTGGCTGTGACCCCAGACACTGAGGGAACTGGTCTGACCTGGTCCCCTCCAGAGCTCATGGGGCACTCCGTGAGGGCCGTGCCCTCATCAGTGTGTGAAGCCCCCGGGAGGCAGGTGCTTCCTGCTGCTGGGCACACAGCTGTGCACAAACTCTCTCTTTCTTTTCTGTTTTTGCTTTGTTTTTTAGTGGTGCTGAACCCAGGCCTTACACCTTGAGCTACATCCCTAGCTATATATATATTATTTTGGTATTGAAACCATCGAGGGATTGAATTCATGACCTCGTGCTTGCTAGGCAAGCGCTTAAGCCACTGAGCTAAATCCCCAGGCCCATTTTTTAGTCTGAGACAGGATCTCACTAAATTACTCAAGCTGAGCTCAAACTGAGCAGCCCTCCTGCTTTAGCATCCCTGCGTGCTGGTATTACAAGCCTGCGCCATCCCATGCCTGCAGAAGAGCTCTCTTGACATGACAGGTACCTCGTAGTGTTCCCCACTGCGACTGTCACCTAACTGCCACGGCAGGCCGTAAGCACAAACCTCAAATTTCCCTACTTTAGAATCAGACGCGAGTCCTAACTTGCTTGAAGAAGACTTGGTGCGGGTGAAGTGAATGATGTCCGACTCTTGGCTTCTGACTGCACTCGAAGTCTTGATCGGGGCGCTCTAAGCGAGGGCAAGCACAGACAGTGAGTGGCTCCCACCAGGTGCACGCCTGTCTGCGCACACAGACGCACATTTCTTTCCTGAGGTGTAACTGGTGTAAGGAAAACTCCACACGAAGCGTACTGTGTGGTGAGTTTGGACATGTCTACACTTGTGAAATCGTCAGCTAAGACAGTGAACATAGCCGGCGTGGTAGTGCAGGCCTATAATCCCAGCCGTCAGCAAGGCTGAGGCAAGAGGATTCTCAAAAAGTAAAAAGGGCTGGGGCTGTCCCTCAGTCCAAGGCCCTGCGTTCAGTCCTCAGCCCCAGACACACACAAAAGCATACAGTAAATGTATCACCTTCCCTACCTCATGCCTGTATATATTATATGTTCCTTCATATATTATAAACTCATGAACAGTGTTATCCTGGTAACAACTGGTTTGCTATCAGCACACACTGCAGTTTCCAGGATTTTATAAAAACATGATCAGGCACTGCACATCCTTTCTTGCCCGGATTCTTTCACCTGGCCTCACGGCTTTTAGAGTCACACATACGTTGTACAGGAATCACAGGTGACTTTTTTCCTAAGCTGTCCTCCCCTGTGTGGTTATAATATGATCTCTTCATCTTGGTGGACTGTGTACAGATTGACTTTTGGATTTGTTTTATGACCCAGGATAAGGTCTATCTTGGTAAATATTTCACATGTACTAGAAAATAGTGAGGATTCTGCAGCTGGCATTTGGATAAGGTTGCTTCATAGTGTTATTAAATTTGATGTTTACTACTTGCTTTATTAATTATGGGGAGCAGGGTTGAATCTCTAATTATGGACTTGTCTATTTTCTCTTCCTTTTTATCAGTTTCCACATGTACTTTGAAGCTTACCCATTTAAATTTATGTCCTTTTACTTAACTGAGCACTTTATCATCATGAAATGATACCGTCCCTGTAAAATCCTTTACTCTGAGACCTTTCTTTGCCTAATATTGATGTGCGGTATAGCACTTTCTACACTTTTTTCACCTGTCTTTGTCTTTATATTTGAAATGGGTTCATTGCAAACATTTTTTAAAGGAAAAAAAGACAAAACAATAAAACAGATTGCAAAATTATCCTCTAAATAGAAGTTCAGGGGCTGGGGATTTAGCTCAGCGGCATAAGCACCTGCCTGGCAAGCAGGCAGTCGTGAGTTCAATCCCTGGTACCAATAAAAAGGAAAAAGACCAAAAAAAAAATGAAAAAGAAGTTCAGACTACTGGCTTTAGGCCTGCAAAGTCAAGCAAACAATATGAGCACAAAGTTGTTTTTTACTTCTGCTGCTGTCATCTCAGCCTGTGTTTCTCTGAATCAGCCAGTTGCTTGACGGCGGTGGGTCTCCTGTCCCAGCCTGTGCGCCAGCTGGCTCACAGGAAGGGGTTAGTTTCTTGGTTCTCCTCTCAGCCCGCATCTATTCTAAACATTTGATAAGTTTTTACTTTTAAATATCTGACAACCTATGCTTTACTGGGGATGTGTACAACCTTTGGGCTGTTATCCTTCACATACTATAAACCTCATGAACATTGTTGTCCTTAAACAATAAACTACCTTCTAAGGATTTTTTAAAAAATTTAAGCCAGGCATGGTAGCATACATATAATAATCCCAGCATTCTGGGAGCCTGAGGCATGAGGCTTGCAAATCTGAGGCCACTTGGGCAACTTAGCAACTTAGTGAGACCCTGTCTCAAGATAAAAAACAAAAAAACAAGACTGGAGATGTAGTTCAGTGTGAAGGCCCAGTACCTCAAAAAGTTAATTTATTCACAAAGTTACTATCCCAGGGTCCTTTTTCCTTTGAATGGATCTAGATTTCCATCCAGTGACATTTTCCTTTTGCTCAAAGAGCTTCCCTTCCTTTACTGTTCCTTGTTGTGGCTGATCTTCTGACACGGAACTCTTTAAGCTTTTGAAAGCCTGGGAATTCTTATCTCACCTTAGTTTCCTCTGTGTGTATGTAGTATTGGGGATTGAACCCACAGAGTCCTGAGCTACATCTCCAAGTGTTTTCTTTCCCAGTCTTCAAATCTATAGTTACTCCAATTTTAACCTTTGTTCTTAACAGTACGTGTTTGCAATACATGTACAGCCCTTTTATTATTTTATTATTTTAAGACTAAATTGCCCAGGCTGGCCTTGAACTCTGATCCTCCTGCCTCAGCCAGGATGTAGTGGGGATTACAGGCACGCACTTGTGTGCCTGGCTCTTCATTTTTTACACTGCGGGACAATAAACATAAAACTTACTATCTGAGCCATATTTAGTTGCACTGTGGCACTGCGTACGTTCATAGCTATATAATCCCCTTTGTTGCAGTGAGCAACGGCACGTGTTAGAGAGGACAAAACAGATTATTTGGAGGTGACACTTGGTTCAGTCACCAAGAGCCCCAGAGGGACTACTCTAAACAGAGAGCACCTATCCATGAGGGAGGCTCTAGAGAAGAAAAAGCCATCAAGCTGAGAATGCTCTGGCTTTTATTTAGAGTACCAGTGTAAGAGGAAAAAGCAGGAGACAAGCAGCTTGGGGTAGGAGCTGCCTCAAGGCTAAGCAGCTTTTTTGGGGAAAGTGGTAAGACAATAACCAGACACAACATGCCTCACTAATCTAAAGTTTTTGTTGTTTAACCATTTGATTATCACACAGCCTGTGTGCCTTTTTTCTTTCTTCCTTTCTTTCTTTTTGAGACAGGGTCCCACAGTGCATGGAAGCTGGCCCTGAGCTCACTTTGTAGCCCAGGCTGGTCTTGAACTTGCAACAGTCCTCCTGCCTCAGCCTCCCAAGTGCTGGCATTACAGGCGTGAGCACCACACAGCCAGCCTGTGGGCTTTTGCCCCCCGGTTTAATTATTTACTTCTCATAGGCCTGCATGCTTTTGCCTCGTGTTTAATGACTTGTGTGCTCTTGTCCTGCAGTTTAACCATTCATTCCTACAAGTCCCCTGTGACCATCAGCTTTCATCTACAGAACTCTTTTCATCCTGCTGAACTGAAACTATTAAACAATAACTCCCTGCTTTTCCTCCCTCCAGCCCCTGGTCAACCACGTTCTACTTTGTATCCCTATGATACAAAGTATTCAGTTCAGTATTCTAGGGACCCCACAAGTGGAATCACAGTGGTATCCTTTTGTGACCAGTTTATATCACTTATCATTAATGTCCCCAGGTTCATCCATGTGAAAGCATGTGTCAAAATTCTTTCCTTTCTGAGGCTTGGTAATATCCCATGATGTATGTACCGCATTTTGCTCATTCCATGCATTTGTATGGACATCAGTGATGTTTCCGTAGTTTAGCTATTATGAACGCTGCCGCTATGACCTCGGGTGTATAAAGTACCCTTCAAGACCCTACTTTCAACTCTTTTGGGTGTACAGTGACATCTTGGTTCAGGAACTTAGTTCATTCCACGATTCTGGAAAAGATGGCCGTGGTCATGTCCATCACCGGATGAAGAGTTCATAAACAGAAACAAAACATGCCAAACACTTCTGTTTGTAAACCAAACTGTTCACAAACAAAAGCGTTCTTGAACTGAGGTCCTGCTGTATAGCTGAAAACAGAATTGCTGTTTGCATTAGACATTTTTCTATCACTGTCACAAAATACTGGACGCCTGCAATAGAGGAGAGATTTATGTTGGTTCATGGTTTCATGGGGTTCAGCCAGCTGATTCCACGGCGGAAATGGCATGCCAGAGGAAGGCTGCTCACCCCGTGGCAGCCAGGAAGCAGAGAGAGAAGGGAGGCGCTGGAGACAATGAGCCTTGCAGCTGCTGGCCCCTAGTGATCACTTCCAGCTCGGTCTCGACCCCAGCAGCACATTCAGCTCTGAACTCCTCAGGGATGAGTACAGCGCCCACATGCTTCAGGCACCTAAGGACTTCTGAGGCCACTTTAGATCTAAACCGTAGCACTATTTCCCACAATGGCTGAGCCAGTTTACATCCCCCACAATTATTCTCCAAGATTTCAGTCTCCCTGCCCTCTCACTAACACTTACCATTCTGTCTTCCTCCTGTTAGCAGCCCTATCAATAGGCACGAGACAGTTGCACTGTGCATTCGATTTGCATTTCCTGGTGACCCGTTATGCTGAGCATCTTCGCCTGTGCTCTTTTGGCCATCTGTGTGCTTTCTTTGGAGAAATGTGTATTCAGGACTCTGCACATTTTCACCTGGGCTAGTCTGCTGTTGTTTTAGGGGTGCTGTGTGTGTTCTGTGCCTTAATCCTTATCAGATACATGGTCTCCACCATCAGCTGACAGTGCCCTTTGATGCGGAGAAGTTTTTATTGTAAACCACTTAGAGGTTAACTTTTATTATCTGTCTGTCTGATCACATCCTTTCACCAGTGATCTTTTCTTTATGATCTCTTGCAGGATAAGCCTAGTGGGAATTCATTCCCCACTTCTTCTTATGAATGTCTCCATTTCTCCCTAACTTTTAAACGTCAGTTTTGCTAACTATAGGATTTTTAGTTAAGACGGTTTTTTTTTCTGGTATTATTTTAAATATATGAGTATATTGGCCTTCAATGTTGCTAAGAAATCTGATAATCTTTTTTTTTTTTTTTTTTTTGACCATGAATCGAACTCTCAGCCTCATGCTTGCCAGTCAGGCACTGTGCACCTGAGCTGCCACCCCAGCAATCTTTTTGTTTTTCACATTGACTAAAAATTGAGCTCAGGGCTTTTTTATCCCTGAGCCTGTGCGTTTGTTTGTTTGTTTGTTTCCTCCGGGCCTGTGTTTTGAGAAAGAGTCATGTTAATTTACTAAATTACCTAGTCTGTGCTTGAACATGCAGTCTTCCTGCCTCGGCCTCCTGGAGCACTGGGATTACAAGCATGTGCCACCACACCTGACTAGAAACCTGAAAATCTTACTAGCCGTCCCTTGTATCTGACAAGTCACTTTTCTCTTGATGCTTTCAGGATTCTCTTTATC